>NC_050070.1:113648945-116048945 GCF_009764565.3 Dermochelys coriacea
GCCAGTATCTCCTAATTGGGTATACTAGCTTACTTTGAGCCTTGGGTTTAACCAATTTCAGTATCTGCCCTAGATATTATCAACAAGGATAACATCTGGCACAGTTAGATATTTTGCATCTGTTATTCTTTGTTGTTAAACACTAGGTGTTTTGTTGTGGAATTGTGTGGATTATTGAACTTCATTAACTCTGCTATCAGCCAGCAGGTGTGAACTTAGTTTTCTAATAATGATCTGTTACCCTGGAAGGCCTTGCATGTGGAGAGAGAGTATGACAATTAAACCTACAGGTTGTTTATAGTTTACTTCCAGCTGGAAATAGATTAGTACCTGGATGAGGCAGCCTGGATAATGGCATACCACTATCACCCTCTCTCACTATCCTACTACCCACTATAACTTCCCTCCACCCCCCTCATTGGCCATATCATGCAGCACAATATTTACAGTTTCAGGGGCAACATTTATTATGGAGATTTGCTTGGGTGAGGATTGTCCTTTTTGATGAATCTCTCAACACAAACTCTCTCTTATAGCATCTATGTTGTGAATCATACTTGTGTCTACTTTAGGAGATTGTATGTAATGATGGGTGATGGGTGTTGGTGTGAAATTTTCAAATTGTTACTTAAGCTTCTACTCTGAGCAGGAGAATATCACTTCTCTGTGTCATGTTTTGCTCAGTCTTTATAGGTCTGGTGATTATGTGGGAAAAACCTTGTCTGCAAGCCTTAATTCTGCATCAAGTTTCTGCCACAGAACTCCTTTAGATGCATTTACAAACCTAGATTTTGTGTATTCTCTTTATCGGGATCTGATTATTTTGTTGGAAAAGGTAATCATTTAGTAACATGCATAGTAACCTGCAAAGAGCTTTATTAATTGGACTGTAAAAAGGAGCAATTTTAGAAATACTTAATGCTCTTGAATGTTTCAAAGCACAGACTTAGAATCATAGAATCATAGAATATCAGGGTTGGAAGGGACCCCAGAAGGTCATCTAGTCATCTAGTCCAACCCCCTGCTCAAAGCAGGACCAAGTCCCAGTTAAATCATCCCAGCCAGGGCTTTGTCAATTAGACAATTAGACAACTTCAATTAGAACATTAGCATATGATTAACAATCTCAAAGCCGCCTTCTTATAACCTAGAAAATATCTCAGTAACTTAGAACGCAGCAGTTTAATTCTGCACATGATAAAATTTGATACTTAATTCACTTAGCTTTAGTTAGAATTTTAGTTAGAAATTATTTCATATTTCTCCTCTTCTCCCCACCCTCCCTTTATAGAACTAAAATTGCAAATCTGTTGTAAGGTGTATTCATCTCACTTAGTGCACTGAGATCTATGTAAATTTACTTGATAGTTAAACTAAAAAAAACCCCCGTGTTTCATGTAAGAGACTAGTAAAATATTTCTAATGTAGTATTGCTGTGTCTTACCTCTGAATACAAAAATCATATGTGTTAGGGTTCTGTCCCACTCAGTCATACAACTTCACATAAATCTCTCTTGAAGCACTGCTGACAACTTGATTTGAATGTATTCCAATTTGTCTGTCCAAAAAAGACTTCTATGAAGGGATTTTTGGAATGACTGAGTTCTGATTTACTGAACTGCTGTTTTTTGCTGGTCACAGTTCACTCAGTCCCATATATTCAATATCTCTTGGATTAATACCTTCCCCTTCATCAGACCTGTTTCTTTCAATAGTTACAAGGTTGCAATTTAATTTATTCAATAAATTTTAATAATCAGTTCTGTATATAAAGGTCCGCTTTAGCTTATGAATAGTGTCCTGGATGGTTTTAGATTTGCTGAGAATGAGACAGAAAGGTGATTGTAAATGAAATACAGTAGTAGATCTTTAGAGGTTACTGAGCAAGAATTCTCTTAAAAATAGTCTGAAGATTATTTAAAAGTTGCAAGTTAAATACACCTTATGGTCTGTAGAAGACATTTAATCTAAAAGAGACCAAAATCTGTGTTCTAACAAATATAAACTACTTAGCCCAGATAGGGTAGTTGGTGGTTGGCTGTGAAAGGACCCTGCGACTGACTTCCTACACTGAGTGTGAACAAGGAAGTGGGTGATGTTGGGAAACAGCAAAATTCACCCCAGTGCAGAAGGCTGCCACAAAACCTGTGCACCACTTCAGTCCGCAGGTGGTTCATAGACCCTGTGGTAGTTCTCTGCACATGGGTGAATTCCACCCCAAACAGGGGAAGATACATGCTGCTTTCCGAGAAGGTGCTCTGACCTGCAGAATTAGAGTTAAAAATGAATCCAAAATAACAACTCCAACACTAATATTCAGCCACTTAAATTGTCAGAAGTCATGAATACCAACAGCTAGTCTGCAGCCTCGCTGTGCAGGAAAGAAATGCACTTGTGTGCTGTGTCTATTGTGTGTGTGTGTGTGTGTGTGTGTGTGTGTTAAATATAGCAAAATTGACTGCAATTTTTACTGCTGGTCTCCAGTTAATTCTGCCTTTGAGGCCAAACATACAAACAATGCAGGTTGGGGGAATAATATACACACTAAACAATGCACTGAAAAGCCGTATTTGCTCTTCTGGTTCATAGACCTTGGACTCACTTTGGCTACATCAGTACTAACAGGTGCTGACACAGAAAACCAATAGCAAAATTTAGTTCCATTGGTAGTGTTGCCTCATGAGACATAACACTGAAAGCCAAGTCATGCTCGCACTCCAAATCGGAAACACAGTGAAGGAGTAAAACCATGAGAGAAAAAAAAAATTTGGCACTCTTCACCCTAGCGTTCTGAAATGATGCATGATTGAATCTTCCATGATTAGTCAGACATTTATTTGCATTTTTTGAAATAGGGAAAACATGTTGGAAATTTAGGGCGTCACTGTCTGAATGTATTGCAGGAAATAAACAAAAACCGTTGGTGGCAAATGACTCATCCATCATCCACATGGGTGACATCTGGTTTAAGTGTGATGAATACATGCTTGTATAAATCATGTGGCAGCAGTAATGCTGTTTGACATAGATGTTTGCAGATAGTATGGGGCTCCCTTTAGTGAATACTCCTGAACAGAGTGAACCTGGAAACAGGAAAACGTGTTTGTTTACCACATCAAAGCACGCATTAGAATACCACAGAGTGTTAGTGTTTGACTGCTCCCTTCAACAACTCAGGAATTACAGGGCTTCACTTGCTGCATTATGTAATAATATATCCTTAGACTCATGAATACTGCTTACATGACTTGTGACAAACATCCAAAAGGACACTGATGAAGTTATAAAGCTAAACATGTTAACTGTGTAGTTAAAAAGAAAAGTATTTCTTTGTACAGAGCTGGTACATTTCACACTTTGTGAATGGCACTATGAATGTTGGAAACAGAGGATTTGAAAGCACCTATACATCCATCACTTTTCTTGAAGGATTCCTTCCAAAATTTAACTGTCAGAAGTCTTAAGTTATTTTTCGCTAAATACTCAAAATATGAATATTGTCAAGCTGTCTGAATTGCTCAAGAGTGTGAGTAGCAACTTCAGGGCAGACTGTTAAGAGGCAGGGCATTAACCACACATTGGTGAAATCTAAGTATAGAACTCACAGCCAATCAAGTATCAAGTGTAAACTTCTCAGGCACTAGAACAGCCCTAACCATAGAGTCACAGACAGTCTACTTTGGTACTCTGATCTATCTGGTGACCTGGGCAAGCTTGCCTTTGTGTTAGCTGGTCCCTTACAACAACACAAATCACAACAATATTCAGGTTACTCCCAGTCCCAAAGGACCAGTCACTTACCCCAGGTCAATTGCGTTTTAAATCTCACACTAAAGACAATGCTTATAGCCAATTCTCTAATAAACTATCTATCTAAATCCTATCCTATTAACTAGGAAAGGGAAATAAGTTACTGACAAGACTAAAGCAGGTAAACGTACACACACAAATGAGTTAGTCTTAAGTTTCAAAAGGTAATGGAGCTTGCTTATTACAGAAGCTTCTAAATGTCCCTTAGGGCTAACCCCAGGCTAAACAATGAGGATCTCTTGCTTATGCCTAAAAAACCTTGAGAGCCAAGCAGCATAGAGATCCAGTTTCTCTTATTCCCTTTCCCTCCTTCTCTGAACTGCCAGCTCAGCTGATGAGAGGAACTGACTTGCATATCTCCACTTCATTTGGGGGAGGGATGGAGAGAGCAATCTGCAAAGTCTTTGATGTTCCACAATTGCTGGTCTGGTATTGATAGGCCTTCTCTGTTGTGCAGCATGCAGACGCAGATTAAGGTTTTGTGGAGACCCTGGGTCAAAGCAAGTGGAGGGGCCCCTCCCCACTCCTTTCCCCCACGGCCCTGCCCCTGTTCCACCCATGGTTCCCCCCCCCCACTGTGGCCCACAACCCATTTGCTCCTTTCTGTCCCCCCCAAGTCCAGAGAAGCTCTGTCTGCTCTATTATAGCCCTGGGGCCACAGTTTGGAGTGAGAGCTCCTCCCAGCCCTGAAGCCATGGCAGGGAGCAAGAGCACCTCCAGTCCCAGGGCTGCAGCCGGGGTCCAGGCGCTGGGACTTCACCTGGCACTTCTGCTGGGCAGTGGGGTTGGAGATGCTGGGGCTTCCCCTTCCCCACCCGACATTTCTGCTGGGGAGTGGGGTCAGGGCGTGGGGGTTTCCCCCCACCCTGTCTGCCCACCCAGTGGTTCTGCTGGGGCTTCAGGCTTCCGCCGCCTCAGCAGAGTTTTTTTCCTGTTAATCCGCCACTGGCAGGATGTCATCATTACATACTAGTTAATGTCTCTTTCCTCTCTGGTGATTTACAGTTACAGAAGCTTACAATGCAAATGCTCAGATATTACCTTACAAAATGGGATATAGATGTAGTAAGTGAGATTAATGCATGCAACAATTTACAAGTATTCAATAAATTCTAAACACTAAGCACATTTTTATAACTCTAATACCTATGTTAACAATACTAACACAGGTGAGCTAGACTAATTCCAGTTATGTATTTGTCAGTGTTCAGTTGAGACCCGGGGGCCTTGGCATGAGCTAGCACCTGGTTTGAGCTGGTTTGCCAGTGTCACACCCATATTATTGATTTAAATATCAAGAGCCTCATTCACCCAGTGCATTACTCTAGTTTTACATATGTGTAACTCCATTGATTCCAGTTGAGTTACGTGGGCATAAAATTGGAGTAACTTAGTGCTGAATCAAAACCCAAGTGTTTTAATGGCAGTCCCTTAGTAGTTGCCTTCATTCAATAGCATATTAAAACTTCCTTCATCTCATCCCTATGCTATCTGTGTTGCAAGTTATTTAAGAAGGATAAGAATAAACTGTGTGTGAAGAAATATGAAAATACTGGAATTAGGGATCGGGAAAAATAATTGAGCTCTGATGTTTTGTGAATCTCTCTATTTTGGGGGGTTAGAAAAGTTCATGAGATTTAATTCAAGTTTGTGAAGGATTTGAAATTAAGGAAAATCTCACATATCAAATAGATGTATCAGGAGGTCATGTTTGCCATTGCAAATCTGTGTTTTAATGATGGCTATGCATCTTGACTTATTTTACACAAAAAGAAGAGAGATGTGGGAGGATATTCCCTTTAAGTTCCAATATTATTGTCTTCACCTCCCAGCAACCCCTACTGATCCAGTTCTGAGGAGTTAGAGTATATTATAAATGAACAAAAAAAATTGGTGTATGCCACTAATACTTTAAATTAAATACTCCTTGGCACTTGACTGATGCTTCCCACTCTCTGCCCGTTTTAGATAACCAGCCTCCATTTTGGAAGCTTTGCTGTAGTTTATTTTATCTACTGAAGTTCATATCTATTAAAACTGCACACTCTAAAAAAGCCAATGATTATCATTGTCAAGTTTAACTATGAGAAAATAGACAAGATGGGTTAGATAATATCTTTCATTAGACCATCTTTTCTTGGTGAAAGAGACAAGCTTTTGAGCTGCCCAGAGCTGCCCTTCAGGTCTGGGAAAGGTTAATCAGAGAGTCACAGCTAAATATAAAATGGAACAGATTGTTAAGCATAAAGAGTTAACATATGTTGCAAGAGCCTAGCCTAGAAAGTCCAATAAAGATACAACCTCACCCACCTTGTCAGTCTCATACTGTGGGACCAACATAATACAACACTGCAAACATAAGAAAATAAATATTTGTACATTTATAAACGGCCATAATTCATTCATTCATAAAATATAAAGATCAAAATATGGATTAAAAAGCTTTTATTTTGTTCATGATCAGTATATGAACAGTTGAGCAAGAAAGCATCAGAGAGCAAGAATAAATTAATCTTTAAGGTACAAGACAGTGATGCCTATAACTTGAAAAGGCAATATTGGGAACTCCTGCGACTTACATCACTAGTTTACATGTTTGATTCAATATGAAGTATGTCATACTGTAATCTCTAAGACAAGATATCATTACAGAATATAGCAGAAATTTAGGAAATATGATATGGAATGTAATTGTAAATGTGTAAAGGAATTTACTACACCACTGCAAGATGTCTTTAAATGTGCCCAGATTTACAATTTGATCAGAAACAGCAATACACATTTTTAGAGGTTCAAACAAAATCATGGAGTGAGTAAATTTTACTGTCTATATTAAATCTCTCTTTCTGTATACCTATGTATTTCTAATTTTTAAAAAAATGCAACAAATTATACATTTCTGAAACCCTGTGGCTTTGTCTTGTGACAGATAGCACAGAATAGACTTTTGTTTCATGTAACAACTTTCATATTCAATGTATTGAAATTAGCTACTATTAGTGCAGAGAGTCTGTAATCAAACAGAACAGCAGTTATGATCTCAGCAAAAGGGGACCCACAATGTTCAGCATCAGAATTTGGTTATTTAAAGTACATACTCAGATTTGTTATATTTTTTCCAAAGAAATGTATTTTAACCTGTAACTTTAATTAATTAAATTTTAAAAATTAGGGCTGTTGATTGATCGCAGTTAACTCGTGCAATTAACTCAAAAAATTAACTGTCATTAAAAAAATTAATCACATTGTTAAATAGAATAACAATTGAAATTTATTAAATATTTTGGGATGTTTTTCTACATTTTCAAATATATTTTTATTACATCACAGAATACAAAGTAACAGTGCTCACTTTATATTTTTATTACAAATATTTGCACTGTAAGAATGATAAACAAAAGAAATAATATTTTTCAATTCACCTCATACAAGTACTGTAGTGCAATCTCTATTGTGAAAGTGTAATTTAGAAATTTAGATTTTGTTTTGTTACATAACTGCTCTCAAAAACAAAACAATTTAAAACTTTAGAGCCTGCAAGTCCACTCAGTCCTACTTCTTGTTCATCCAATTGCTACGACACACAAGTTTGTTTACATTTACAGGAGATAATGCTGCTCGTTTCTTGTTTACAATGTCTCCTGAAAGTGAGAACAGGAGTTTGCATGGCACTTTAGTAGCCATAATTGCAAGGTATTTACGTGCCATATATGCTAAACATTCATATGCCCCGTTATGCTTCAGCCACCATTCCAGGGGACATGCTTCCATGCTGATGTCTGTTAAAAAATTGTGCATTAATTAAATTTGTGACTGAAATCCTTGGGGGAGAATTGTATGTCACCTGCTCCGTCACTCTGCATTCTTCCATACACCGGACCCTCACTAGAATGCAAGTCTATATAGCGTGAATTCGCATATAATGCGGTCACAGCCATGGATCCCAAATTTAATTACTTTAATTGGAATTCATTTTAATGTGGTCCTCACGTTAACGCAGTACCTTGTATGGATCCCAAATCCCGTGTTCTAGTGAGGGTCCAGTATATTTCATGTTATAGCAGTCTCGGATGATGACCCAGCACGTGTTGTTCAATTTACAAACACTGTCATGCAGATTTGACAAAATGCAAAGAAGGTACCAATGTGAAATTTCTAAAAATAGCTACAGCACTCGATCCAAGGTTTAAGAATCTGAAGTGCCATCCAAAATCTGAGAAGGGTGAGGTGTAGAGCATGCTTTCAGAAGTCTTAAAAGAGCAACACTCCGATGTGGAAACTACAGAACCCGAACCACCAAAAAAAAAAATCAACCTTCTGCTGGTGGCATTTGACTCAGATGATGAAAATGAACATTCATCGGTCTGCTCTACTTTGGATTGTTATCGAGGAGAACCCGTCATCAGCATGCATGTGTGTCCTCTGGAATGGTGGTTGAAGCAGGAAGGGACATATGAATCTTTAGCACATCTGGCACGTAAATATCTTGTGACGCCTGTTACAACTGTGCCATGTGAACACCTGATTTCATTTTTAGGTGACATTGTAAACAAGAAGCAGGCACCATTATCTCCTGCAAATGTAACCAAACTTGTTTGTCTGAGCAATTAGCTGAAGTAGGACTGAGTGGACTTGCAGGCTCTAAAGTTTTACATTGTTTTATTTTTTAATGCATTTATTTTTTGTACATATTCGACATTTGTAAGTTCAACTTTCATGATAAAAAGATTGCACTGCAGTACTTGTATAATGTGAATTGAAATATACTATTTCTTTTGTTTTTACAGTGCAAATATTTGTATTCAAAAATAAATAGAAAGTGAGCACCATACACTTTGTATTCTGTATTGTAATTGAAATCAATATATTTGAAAATGTAGAAAAAATCCAAAAATATTTAAATAAATGGTATTCTGTTGTTTAACAGTGCGATTAATCACAATTAATTTTTTTAATCGCTTGACAGCCCTTTTAAAAATCCATCTCACATTCCACACAAAACTGATGAATCAATTTCACTCATTATCAGTTTCACATTTCAGTTTTCATGGACTAGTTCAGTGGTGCAATATTTTGGTTTCCAAACAATGTAGGAGAATGTTTACATTTTTTTTACTAAAAACCCCAAACATAGAATTTATAAGAAATGAATTAAATAGTGTTGTGATAACAGCTGATATTGGCTTGCACAACATAGTAATAGTGCAATCCAGGCCACTTAAAAGATGGAGATGTTAAATATTAAAATATTAATAATAATAATGTTTTTATCCACAACATAGGACTTTGTGAACTGGTGCATCTGCTATTGAATAACACATAGTCCTTCCATTACTGGGTAGAAAAAAATTGCTCCTTAATATTTTAAAGATGATATCAAGGATAATCTTCTGCTCCAGTTAGCATTTTGTGTAATGGATTCCCACTCCGCAGCATCCAGTTAAAGCATAGGGAATGCCTTTTGGAAGGGCAAAAGAAATACCCTTTCAGCAGCTCTTCACTCTTCAGAGACTGCTATAGTTGTCCATGGTTCTTGCACACACCTCCCTCAGGGTATAGAGGAGGAAAGGAGAATGCACAGGGTCAGGCCCTGCAAATCTTATGGCTTTCCCAACCCCCAGCCTATAATTCCACAACACTGAATAAGGAGCACCCTAAACCTGGGCTCTGCTGCCTAATGTGTGTGCATGACCTCCCCAACTCCTGCCCAGCCTGCCTCTCACACAGAGTAGAACCAACACCTGAGGTCCCTTCACACCTGGAGAAGAGGGGACAGAGCTTGTCCCTAAGTGCAGGTTTGATTTCCTTCCACAGCTGTCTTCACTATACAGAGCAGTGTGATCTGCAGCTGAAAGCAGTTGCCGATTTAACCACATCTTCACCACGCTTTGCTTACACTTTTCTCTCCAGCCTTGGGCTGCTTCTAAATTTGATTACACTGCACATTGGTATCATTATGCATGAGATTCTATTTCTTTATCTTACTGGGAGTAAATCAGCAGACAGCAATCATGCCTTTTTCTGTGGCTTACAACAGGCCTGAGGGCAGCTCTCAAGCCTCCGACAAGCTGCGGCTTCAGCATTTCCACATTCCCAGCTGTTTAACCTAAGCTACAGATTTTTTGGTATTGTCAATCCCTAGCATTCAAAAACCATGTGTTTGACTTAAAAATCACTGTATAGAATGTGTTCTTTTTAGATTTCACATTTCCTTCATAATCTTAAGGGATAGAAACTTTTTTTCTTATGAAAGCTGAAATTCTCACATAGAATCATAGAATATCAGGGTTGGAAGGGACCTCAGGAGGTCATCTAGTCCAACCCCCTGCTCAAAGCAGGACCAATTCCCAACTAAATCATCCCAGCCAGAGCTTTATCAAGCCTGACCTTAAAAACTTTGAAGGAAGGAGATTCCACCACCTCCCTAAGTAACCCATTCCAGTGTTTCAGCACCCTCCAAGTGAAAGTTTTTTCCTAATATCCAACCTAAACCTCCCCCACTGCAACTTGAGACCATCATCATCCCAATGACTCTAGGAAGCAAATTTTTTTTTTTAAGAAAAAACACTAAATATCTGGGTACTCCAGTTAAAACCACGAGAATTAGCAACATTCCTGGGTTTTTGCAGGAGCTGATTTACCATACAGGGCCAAATCCTGCAGTACTCACTCAGGCACTACTCACTTTGACCTCACTGCATAGAGGTCTGAATAGAGACTACAGGATTTAACCCATATTTATTGGTATTCTTTGGTTATTACTACTACAGCTTCTTCTTTATATTATGGCAGTGACTAAAAACCTCAGTCAAGGATCAGGGTCCCATTGTGCCAGGTACTGTAGAGACAAGGGAGAGGAATTATTTAAGCTCAGTATCAAAGTGGACACAAGAACAAATGGATGTAAACTGGCCACCAGGAAGTTTAGACTTGAAATTAGACGAAGGTTTCTAACCATCAGAGGAGTGAAGTTTTGGAATAGCCTTTCAAGGGAAGCTGTGGGGGCAAAAGATCTATCTGGCTTTAAGATGAAACTCGATAAGTTTATGGAGGAGATGGTATGATGGGATAACGTGATTTTGGTAATTAATTGATCTTTAAATATTCATGGTAAATAGGCCTAATGGCCTGTGATGGAATATTAGATGGGTGGGATCTGAGTTACCCAGGAAAGAATTTTCTGTAGTATCTGGCTGGTGAATCTTGCCCATATGCTCAGGGTTTAGCTGATTGCCTTATTTGGGGTTGGGAAGGAATTTTCCTTCAGGGCAGATTGGAGAGGCCCGGGCCTGGAGATTTTTCGCCTTCCTCTGTAGCATGGGGCCCAGGTCACTTGATGGAGGATTCTCTGCTCCTTAAAGTCTTTAAACCACAATTTGAGGACTTCAGTAGCTCAGACATAGGTGAGGTTTTTCTCAGGAGTGGGTGGGTGAGATTCTGTGGCCTGCGTTGTGCAGAAGGTCAGACTAGATAATCATAATGGTCTCTTCTGACCTTAGTATCTATGAATCTAAGTATCAAAGAAGACAATCCCTGCCCTAGGGAGTTCTCAATCTATGCATCATACAGGATGTATCAGGGACAAAATAGACAAACATATTGGGTGTGTGTTGGAAGATGGTGTTAGTAATAAAGTGAACAGAGTTTTTCAGAAAAGCAGAAGTCTTCTGCTATGATTATCAGTTTGATGGTGACTTTATGGCACAGCCCACAGTAAAAGGGTGTGCCTAGTGCACAGAGGGAATGCTACACCCCTACATGAGGAGCAATTTACCACTCTTATCCCACCGCACTGGTTCAGCACTGCACAGTGGGAGCTGGAAACGTTCTAAGTATTCTCAAGGGTGTAGGACAAAAGCAGTCCCTGGACTGCACTTCTGCTTGAACTTTATGTGGGCCATGCAAGTGAGGGGTGCAGACCAAGGCCTGCATAAAGGCCATGCAAAATCTGGCCCTGACATTTAAGGACAACAGTGTTTGTTTGTCCCCAAGTTGTGGTTTTACTTAACTGCTACAGTGAACTTAATTCTCCACTGCTAGATTTTCCCTTAACAGGTTGTCCAGCTGAATATAGGTCCGTTTCTTAGTGCTGTGGCATGTCTTAAGATCTCCTGTAACAGTTGATATGTAGATTATTGTGGTGGCATTTCTAAATGTATTTGTGGCTGGGTTTGTTTTCTTACCTTGATGTCAGGCTGTGACAACTGCCCTTTTACTGTATGCCTTGCAGCTACAGTTGTGAACTTAATTTATGTGCCATACACTGTTTTAATTCTGTTCTTCGTCTGACATTTTTTCCCCTCTATGCAGTATCTGCTCTCTGAGAATTCTTCAGAAGTTATATACAGTATGTGTTTCATGCCCTGTTTTCCAGTAGGTTACTTACTCTCTTCTGTCACCAATTCAAATGAGCCCTTTTACTTTGAATACCTTTTTCTTTTTGTCTGTATTTTTCCCCACCTATTATCATATTCACCAGGTTTATATATACATGCCACATTCTCAGTTCAGTCATTATGATGTTCAATCATCTGCATCACAAAATCACCAAAAAGATTTAACCAGCAACATTTGGTATAACTGCTAAGGGTTATCTGGAGCTGGAGGCTGATTTTGAACATACTCTTAGAGTTTAAAACATAAAACTAAAGGTGCTGAGACAGTAACATGGAGGTATTTGTACACTATTCATGGCCTGAGTGATAAGAGACTTAAATTACATTATTACTGCCCTGTAACTTTCATCTGGAGCAAATATTGTTATTTATATTTGGGGCACAAAAAAGACGATAAAGAATCAAATCTGACTGTCAAAAGCTAATTCACAAGCATATCTGAAATGCCTGGGCACATATTTGAACCATTTTGTTCTTGATAGTTTTCCTAAGATTTTCTGTTCTGAGGATAAACAGTACAGTGCTACTAACTGTTTTAAAACTAAACTTCAGACTTGAATGAGTTTGGGAAGCTTGGATATTTCCCCCCTTGCTTTGATTTTATTCTGCTTTTTCAGGAGTGATGAACTACAGTAAGGCTTGAGGAGCCTTTACTAAGAGCAACAAATTGCTGCTGTGGATACCATGCTGTCTACAGGCTGCAGTTCTTGTTTGTTTCCTGCAACATATTGTATCAAAAGAGATTAAAATGAAGACACTCTGACACACATGTTTTTGGTCTCCAGTTTGAAGGGACCCTATGCAAGTTCCCACTACTTGGTTTCTTAAAAGTTTTAATGGATGCTGCATTGGAAGCAAGAGACCTGGGTTCTGATCCCAGCTCTTCCATTGACTTTCTGGGTCACTTTAGGCAAGTCATTTGACCTCTTTGAATTTGTGTCCCCATAAATGAAAGGGGCGAATGCTCATGCACCTTTGTGAAATAGATTGAGAGCTACGCATGAAAAGGTCTGTATAAATACTAAGTTTTTGTTGTTGCTGTTTACCCCACAAAAACTAGCTTATTCATGATGGCTGATCCTTGGGACCTTGCTAATTTCCAAGGTATTTTGGAAAGCACTAGGGATTGCTGATTAGGGTTTCCACTTGTTGGGATGCAGGGCTGGATTGGAACTCTGTGGTGGAATTAGTCTCTCCCTCAACCTAATCTCTCAAAGTGACACCTGTTGGTGGTTCGTGACCAGGAACTAGCAAGGATAGGTGGGGCTGGTCACATCAGGAGATCTGAATAGTTTTAGAGAAGAGCGAGCATACGGCCAGAGTGGAAGGAAGATGGGGAATGTGAGTGAATTGGAATACAGGGGATGTCTTAGTCCTCCTCTCTAGATCTCTCCCAAGAAGAACGAACAAGGTGGAAAAGGTTTTGTTTGGCAAAAGAAAGGAGGACTCCATTTTGCAGGGAGGAGAAGGTAATGAGGGTGAGTATACTTGTCTTCAATAGCTTAGGGCAGAGCAATGAGGCTGAATATGCTTGTCCTCTGTGTTTAGTTATGAGTTTTACTTTTGCAGTGGCTAACCTTTGATACCTTAGAGACAAACAAATTTATTTGAGCATAAGCTTTCGTGAGTTACAGCTCACTTCATCAGATGCATTCGATGAAGTGAGCTGTAGCTCACGAAAGCTTATGCTCAAATAAGTTTGTTAGTCTCTAAGGTGCCACAAGTACTCCTTTTCTTTTTGTGGATACAGACTAACATGGCTGCTACTCTGAAACCTAACTTTTGATAGAAACCTTGACTACGTTCCATTACACTCAGGCAGGATGCAATGGTTTAGCAGTCAGTAACTTTATTGGCATTGGCATTGATATACAACCCATATCCAGACACAGGATGTATTAGAAATCTATTTAAGCTATGGCACCAACATGTTCAATTAATAGGTGTTAATCAAGCACTTTGTTATGTGACTGTAGAATATGACAGCTTTGTCTATATTTTAAAGTCCCAAGGTCAGTCCTTAAAAGAAGATGTGTCATATGGATGCAGTATTGGGGTACATTTTGTTGTGTTTATTTGATGTATTCAGCAGTACTGAGGGATAAATCATGCTTTTTCAGGAAATACATTGTGGCTTGGTACAAAAAGATGTAGCTACAAATATATTCAATTATACTTTACTTTTTTGGTGCATTGGAAGTTTATTCTTTCAATAAGTTTATAGTTAAATTAAGGTGATATTGCTTATTTGTTGGGTTTTTAATTTGCTTACCATAAGTATGAATATTGTTTTATGTAGATAGTGTAGTTATATTTATTTGTTTGAATTTTTAAATGTCAATGCTTTATCAAGTGTTTGCTGAAAGATGTTCACAATCCTTTCTTTATATGGTTTCACAGAAATTGTATTTTAAACAAGGGCCATTCCTTTAAAAGTTGGAGAAAGCACCTTTTGTTTTAGTGTGAAAAAAACAAGTTCAGCACCAGTTCAGTGAACAGCATCCAACATAAGCAGAAGCATAGATGCCGTTTTGTTTATTAAAGACTACGTAGTTTTATATGGTGCAAAATGGCTTGTCCTTTTGTTGTGAAAATGTTATGCATATAAGATGTGAAACTGTATGACAGCTTTCCATTGAGACCACACAGCTCAATCAGTAAAACACTTTTTTATAAAAAGTGAGAAAAGGGGTCATGCATTCTTTATGGACCTGATCCTGCTTTGCTCAGGCAAATGTCCCATTGAACTCAATAGGATTTTTATGTGAGTAAGGAGTGCAGAATCAGAGCCTATGGGTATGTGTACTTAGGGAAGATTCGAATCGATAAGTCTTTGCTGTGCAAAACCACACTTGATAGCAACAATGGTATCTGTAGTTTAGATAGGGCTGAGATGTTTTTACCACTGTTAGTCTAACCGCTGGCTGAGCCATAATATAATAGGTGACTGGATGGGATAACGTGAGTAGGAAAATCCTGGGCTTTATGTACTGTAATTTGTACCCACCAACTCTTTAATTACACTGGGATTTTTCTGTCACAATTGTTGCCATAGGTGGAGCTGCACCAATAGCAATGATGAAAGAGAGAGTGTAGAAGGGGCTCATGCACTGCTCAGAGTAGAGCTAGATGATATGGTGGTTAAAATACCAGCAGTCAGTCTATACCAGGGGTAGACAACCTATGGCGCTCTATGGTGAGCTGATTTGCAATGGCACTCACACTGCCCGGGTCCTGGCCACCAGTCCGGGGGCTCTGTATTTTAATTTAATTTTAAATGAAGCTTCTTAAACATTTTAAAAATCTCATTTACTTTACATACAACAATAGTTTAGTTCTATATTATAGACATAGAAAGAGACCTTCTAAAAACGTTAAAATGTATTACTGGCATGCAAAACCTTAAATTAGATGAATGAATGAATCCCTTGGCCCACCACTTCTGAAAGGTTGCCGACCCCTGGTCTATATCACTGTTGCTAAATGAGTAGAGCTGTGTTACATCATTCGTGGTGCAAGAAATAGAGATTTCAAGAAAAAGGGTCACTAAAAACAGTGTTCCTAAATAGAAAATTTGGACCTTTAATTAACCGACGATAGTACCAATGCTATAAACTTTAGTATATAGAGTACACAGGGCTTAGGGGCTTTTTTTTTTAAACAACATATAGTATAAGCCTGCAGCTGCTCCAGTGGAGAATTACAGGTTTCATTGTTCCCAGTGTAGGTGTGTCCATAAGTTCCAATACCATGCTACTATGAGCTGTGGGTTCAGATTAAAATATGTATAACCCATTATTTTCCTCCTCAGTGTATCCCCTGTCCGGTATCTTTTTCCCATAGCTGTTTCATTATTGTTGGGGATGCCCAACTTAAACGAACCAGTACATTAAAATGGGGTGGAGGTGGGGGGAGAAAAGGAATTATTTTAATTAAAATAAAATGCTCTCTTGATAACTTTGCTCAATAGCTATTATTAATTCATCTGCCTTCAAATGGATACTGCAGGTGCTTTGAGTGGATTGAACGATTGCCTACTAATTACCTCTGCTACTTGTAAGTACCTCAGTATCCTCTATGGGAGATTTGTAATTTCCTATGTCAGGATGTCTTTCTAAAACACAACAAATATCCCTGTGCCTCCTGCAACAACAGCATGAGAGAGAAGCTGAATGATAGAAAAAGTATTATTAAAACAAACTTGGTATTACACCTTAATTTTATATACAGAATCGTAGGATTAGAAGGGACCACAAGGGTCATCTATAACCCCCTGCCAAGATGGAGAATTGGGGTCTAAACCATACAAGACAGATGGCTATCCAGCCTCCTTTTGAAAACCTCCACTGAAGAAGCTTCTAGAACCTGCTGAGGAAGTCTGTTTCATTATCCTACTGTTCTTGCAGTTAGGAAGTTTTTCCCGATATTTAATCTAAATCTGCTATGCTGCAGTTGAAGTCATTGCCTCTTGTCCTGCCCTCTATGGCAAGAGAGAACACCTTCTCTCCATCTTTTTTATTGCAGCCTTTCAAGTGTCTGAAAACCACTATCATGCCTCCCCCTTTAATCTCCTCTTTTCTAGACTAAACATACCCAGTTCCTTCCGCCCTTTGCTCATATGGCTTGCATTACATCCCTTTGATCATCTTTAAGGCAAAGATTTTTGTCATGGTTTTATTTTTCAGTAGAAGTCATGGACAGGTCATGGGTAATAAACAAAAATTCATGGAAACTATGACTTTTGCTGCTGCAGCTCCATGCTTTCCCCCAACACCATGGTGGCTGGGAGCTGTGGGGTTCCCCCTCCGCCCAGGGTAGCTGGGAGCTGCAGGGTGACCTGAGTTGTTCCTCTCCCACCACGTGAGGCTGTCACCTGTCACTGGAATGTTGCAAGGGGGCCCCCCATCACTTGTCGCTGCTGTTGCCTGTTGCTGGAACCCTGCCATGACCCAACTGGCTGTCAGCTCCAGAGTCCTGCAGCCCTTGTGACTGAAGCAGAGAATGAGATGGAGGTCTCTGGAAATCACGGGTTCCATGACTTCTGTGATGTAGACTTCTGTGATGATTACATAGCCGTAATCATTGTGGTCGCTCTCCTCTGGATCCTTTCCAGTTTTTCTACATCCTTTCTATATATTGGGGACCAAAACTGGACACAGTGTTTTAGCTGAGGCCTAATAAGTGCCAAGTAGAGCAGTACTATCACCTCCCATGACTTGCATGCTATGCCTGCGTTAATGCAACCCAAATTGCATTTTTTTAAACATCCTTTTGCTGACTCGTTGCGGTTGTGATCCACCACAACTCCCAGTTTCTTCTCAGCAGGGCTGCTGCCAAGCCAGTTTTCCCCCATTCTGTATTTGTGCATTTGGTTTTTCTTGCCTAAGTGTAGCACCTTACATTTGTCTTTGTCAAATTTCATTTTGTTGTTTGTAGCCCAGTTTTCCAGTTTATCAAGATACTTCTGAATTTTAGCTCTCTCCTCCAAAGTATGGGCAATCCCCACCCTCCAGCTTTGTGTCATCTACAGAATTGATCAGTATGTTGTCTATTCCATCATCTTCGTGATTGATAAAGATGTTAAACAACACTGGACCCAGAACAGATCCCTGTGGAACCCCACTTGAGACCTCCCTGCAATCCAACATCATTCCCTTAATAGTTACTCTTTGTTTGCAACTGTTTAACCAATTATGTATCCACTTAATGGTGGTTCTGTCCAGCCTGCATTTCTCTAGCTTACGTAACAGAATATCATGTAGGATTGTGTCAAAAGCCTTGCTGAAGTCCAGGTATATTATGTCCACCGCATTCCCCCATCCACCAAAGCAGTTACGTTATCAAAGAAGGAAATCAAGCTGGTGTGGCACGATTTGTTCTTGGTAAATCCAGGCTGGCTGCTAGTGATTATCCTTTCATCCTCCAGGTATTCTCAAATTGAATGTTTTATACCTGTGAGGCTACTCGAGCAATGTATCAAAGTCAGGCTGACTGGTCTAAAGTTCCCCAGCTCCTCCTTTCCCCTCTTTTGAAAGATGGGCCCTACATTAGCCCTTCTCCAGTCTTCAAGGACCTCTCATGTCATCCATGAGTTTGCAAATACTAATTTCCCTCACCCTCAACTACGCCTTCCCTCTTGTCTCACAGAAAGCAGATGCTCACCTCAACACTCTCCCATCCTCAAAGACTCCTAGAACACTTCCTCCATCCCGAAATTTAAGTTCAGACATCAGTTTGGAAGTAAAACTGTTCATCTCATTGTGTGTGGTGCTGGTCCTGTAGAGCATTCAGGGTAAAATCAGTGTCTCTGACCTCTCACCCCAAGTTATTCAGGGAGAAAACAATGCATATTGTGTGGGTGGTGGACTGGGAAGGTGTGCACATCTAAAATAAATTAAAAAGCAAATGACAGGGATTAGTTAAAAATGCAGAATTGCACTACTTCAGTTCTATTTCTCTTCCTGAATATGTTTTACAAGCATTTAGTTAATCCTCAGCATTGCTGTGAGGTGGGTAGGTATTATTTCTTTTGTACTGTTGGGGAAGAATGAGGCACAGAGGTTAAATAACATGTCCAGGGCCATAGAAATATCGCTATCAGAGTTGGGAATGGAAGTCCACACAGTCCTTAGCTCTCAATCCCACGCACAGACCATTAGACGGCCCCTCTTAAAAATCAATTTTTAATCTTCAGTAAGGTAGTATAAATTGATGTAGGCCAATCAGCCTTGATAAGTGACAGTTCTAGGGTGCATAACTTCAAGTGAGAGTCTCCTCAGCTTCTATGTCTTTCCAGAAAATATGCTTTAGTCAGACATAAGTTATTGGACTCAATTACAGGGGAAACTGTGTAATAGTAATGGCCTGTTGTATAGTGGATGTCCTACTAGGTGATCCAATGATCCCTTCTGGCAGGTATAACTTTACAAGTATTCTCATTTCTGCTTAATTCTTATTTTTATGTGATTTTTCTCTAACTTTTTTTTTGTTGTAATATTCTTGAAATGTGAAATATTAAAATGAAAAAGCAGTGAAACTGGTATTACAGAATGGGAACAGAAATTTGATTTAGGCAAGGTATAAGATTTGTCTCTGAAAATATAATAAGGTGACAAATGTCCGTGTTAGTAGATAGCTTTTTTTTTTTTGCTTGTCTAGCAATACCAAAAGGACAGGAGACACTGGATATGGCTTAATCAGGCTGCAACTTTATTATTAGATGATATCTGGGACTACCCTGACTACTGGGTGATCCAGTATACTTTGTTTCCACAGCACTGAAGGATTTCCAATCTTAGAATCAACTGCCCTGATCACTTGAATCAATTTCCTGCTGACTGTCCTACCTGTTGCTCTGCCTGGTCTGGGGAAAAGGGGCTTCTCCCATCGGGCTTCCCCTTTATCAACACCCCAGCCCTTACAGTCCCTTAGGGATGAGTCAGTTTTGCCATGCTGACCTACTCTACATTTGCAGCAGCTTCTGTCTGTCTCTCTCGCTACCCGCTCCCTTCCATAAAGCATTATACCTTTTCCCCTCCATGCCGAACAACGCTCTTCCCTCCTCCCTCCCCCTCAAGGTGCAGTGTGGTCATTCTGCATAAATGTATGGCCACAAGTCTGAACAACAGATAAATTAAGAAGGGGTTGGGAAGGGTTTATTCTCTTTTCTCTGTATTTTTCCATGTGAATACATTTTTAGCTTTACTGCAGTGTACGTATTACAGTAGTGTGATATTTCTTTTATGAATGCATTTTGCACAATAGTCACGGTTTTAAAAAAGTGAATTTATTAACTTGTCTGCTAGTCACTTATATCTTCATCCAGGAATGGTGATGACTTGTCATTGTTTAGGGATAGACAAGAATTGGAAGATGGCAAAGATATACGAAGGTCATCTCTACAAATCAGCTCCAAACTGACAGCAAGAATAGTCATCTCATTTACATTCTGAGCAACTAAGCAAATATGAGTACATACATTATGGGTCATAGTGTGGTGGTCCTTGCAGAAATATGTCATCAAGAGAGCTAAGTATCAGCAGAGCCCATATGTTCTTCTAATTCATTATCACCAGCTTTGTAGCTTGGGGTGATAAATTTTCACTCACTCCTTACTCCTTGTTCTCTAAGTTTAAGGATAATTGGGCCAAATTCTCTTAGCACTTGTACTAATGATGATGGATGTCTGGAGGATCATGTGTTTGTGTGTTCTACTTTCCCTAGCTGAGGGGGAGGAAAGCGCTTTCTGGGCGAGCATTAGTGCCCTTGCGTTGGTCAGGTATGGGTGCACCCTGAGGAGTATTGCACTGGGCCCCGATATTGCTGAAAAGCAAATATATCACTTGAGGCAATTCATCTAGTGTTGTGGGGATAGACAGTAATTCTATCCACAGTTCATTGGTGGTTAGAAGCCAGGCAAATAGAGAAATTTTAGATCCCAAATGTCTCTTAAATGGGACAACAAATGAAACTCAAACATGCTAGGTCTACTCTTCTGAGAACTCAGAGGTGTGAGATAGATTGACTCTAAGGATCTTTATGAACAAGGCTTTAGTTGAACATTTGTCCCGGAAGATAGTGTTTTTTTCTTACAAGATTATCAGTATTTTTCTGGTATTAACATAACGGTTTCTACTCATACCTCTTCATGTGCCTGTTTAAGAGGAATAAACTGATGTGCCTGTGTGGTAGGGCCCGACGTAGGGAAAAAGGTATTAGTGGCTGCCATCAAGCTTGTCTCTACTCTTTACTGAATCACAGACCTTTTTAAAGATGATTGGTGTTCTAACTAACCTTCATTCAGGTTAAAGGGAAGAAGCAATTAAGCTCCATTATAGAGAAAGATAGTCGGATACAAGGGAAACCACCGCCCAAAATATTAAGCCACATTTAAAGCCAATCAAAAGCAGAGCTACACAGAAGGAGTAATTTTCCTGGGGTATGATTGCAAACACTGGGGCATTTATTGGTTGCAGGTATGTGTCTATATGTCTGAGAACCTGAAAGCAACCAGAAAGCCAAGAGAATGCCAGCAGACACCAAGAGAAACCAAGGTGAGCGTGGTCCTGAGAGGAAGCAGAGACAGAGCTCCTTGAGGCACAAGACTGGCTGAAAGGGAAGACTTGGAAACTGTGACCAAGGAAACTGCTGCCTGTTGATTGTTCCTAGTGTGCTCAGGGAAACAGGCCTTTTTGTACATTTGTAGCAAATAAACAAATAAATACCTGACACATATCATGAATTTCTCCTTCTAATTCAGGGCCTGACAAGGCCCTGAATACTGACTAACCTCTTGGGCAAAGAGGCAACAGTATCTTATGGAATTGATGAAGTGATTGGCTGTATTGCATTAGCTGCTTTCAGGATTTACTCCCTGTTACGTGTATCAGGCAAGCTAGAAATAATAATGCTATACCTCTTATATGGAAAAACAAGAAAGAAGATAGAGTCCTATAACTCTTCTGCAGATATATGGCATCATTTGTAGGGTCCAGTCACAGGTGGATGAATTATATTGTGCCTTGGGGCTCAGAATCAATATCACCCAGTATTCCGAGGATATTCTGAACCCTGACTTGTTCCCAAATGCTTTGAATGTGCTTTATATCAGAGAGTGGTTTTAGTAAGAGATTTTCCAGTTTTGAACATCTCTTGCAGTCTCCTTTGTTTCTTTAAACTCAGATTCCACATAGTATAATCTGTGCTCTTTCCTGGAAACCCTTGACTCAAAGGCCAACAGCTTCCCAGAAATGGACTCTGCTTTCTCTGAGGAGACAGATGTTTGATGTGCATGCAGGACCAAATCATAACTCTTTGAGAAGAGCTTTTGTGGCCTTTTACTCTTTTGCTGACGTTGCAGAAGGAAAAGCTGGTTCTGATTGTTTTCTGTTGCTGCCAACTCTGACTTGATGTCGGAACTCCAGCTGTCCCTTAGTATTTCCTATTCTTGTGTAACCTTGAAAAGCTGAACTCAAGATCTTTTATCATCATCATCATCATCCATTTGGGAGAACAAAATTGTGTCTTTTTGTTGTATTTAGCGAGTTTTTTCAGTTCTGCTCACAGCTGCTGCTTGCCTGTTTGCACAACAGATTTTTAGCTGCTCCCATTCTGATGTAACACATTCCTGTCAATCATCACCACACCGCTGGGCACCCTAGAGCCGGCTAAGGGAGACTGAAATGATTCTGCAATCATGGTTTATGTTACATGTGTGTGGAAGTGGGGAACAATTCCTTGTTCTTTCATACCTAATGTTAGTGATCCATTTATATCAGGCTTTTTTCAAGGCTACTTGGGCAAGGAAAAAGGCTAGACACAGAGAGAGAGAGAGAGAGAAGTCTGAGGAATCTCCTTCACAGAACGCAAAGGCCAGTTCCATTAACAAAGGGCTTGAGCTGGCTTCTTCCAGCTAATTAGTGGTTTGCTCCTTTGGTTCTTTTGTAGCCTGAAAAAAAGTAGAATGTGGCTGAGATGTAAAACATTTCTGCTGACATACAGAAGGACTCTGATTTGTAACGTTTGTGACTTTAGATTTTTTTCTCTACCTCGCAAAGCTACAGTAAGGCTCATTTAATGTTTGCAGAGTACTTCGGTGTTTTCTAAGGAAGAGATAGAAATGATACATTTTCACTAATATTTGACAAGTTGCCTGCTTCTATTGGCGGTCTGTTACTGGTAAAACTAGTTGTAAATGAAATGAAATCCAGAAGCCCTGGTTCTCTAATATGAAATCTCTGAGCATAAGTCCAAACTCGGATACTTAATCCTTTTAGACAAGGAGCCAATTTGTTCTGGTAGAACCTCGGTTACTGCAGTAGTAGGGCTGGGGCAGGGGTATGGGACTTGTAAATTTTTTGTCTCCATTATTCCTCTGAGTTTTGTGAGGGTTTTTGTGTGCATCATTTAAAAATCTTTTCCTTTCAATCCTGGTGTCATTAACATACAAAGCATGGAGCTGTGCAGTGACTGGCTTTAACAAGCTTTTGTAGGCTTATGGCTCCTGGTGCACTTCACAGAAACTGGTATTGCTATTAACTCTACTTGTCAGAGGAATCTTCAAAACCATAGTAATTGGTAGCTCCTTTCTGGATTAAGGCAGGCAACATCTGTGGTTGCGTCTTAAAAGGAAAAGAGCAATAGGGAAAGAATTAAAATGAAGTTTATTTCTTGTGCTCTATCGGTAAATATATCAGTATTCCCATTTTGCAAAATACTTTCTGTAACCCTAAAATGTTAATTAGGACAAGCAAAAAATTAAGAGTTACTACAGCATAAACTTGTAAATATGAAGGAAGACAGAATAGTTCATCACTTCAGATATAGATCCTAGCTAAACTTACTAGAGCCTTATAATACTGGACTTTGTTGCAGAATGAGGGCTTTTTAGCTAGGATTCATCATCATTCATGGTTCCAAAAGCAGTTTGGTTGTAGCAACGAGAGATTCGCAAATTTCAGTGTAAAATATCAGAATTATAGTTTAACACACATAAACCGCCAAATGTGTCTGTAGTACAAAAGTATGTGGAGGGGGGCGTTGTTGTGTTTTATTCAGGGAGAAAAGAATCTGTTTTTTAAACAGGATTGTGTTATAAAAATCTGTCAAGTGCTTACAGCTATGGATAGGCAATTTTTCTATACATCAAAAGAAATAAAATAATGAAGTGCAGTGACTCTTGAATGTTACCTGAAAACTGAAAATGAATTTTAATAGCCATTATCCCAACTCTCATAAATGAATGTTGTGTATATTGGATTAACAATGAGATTTGACTGACAATAGAAATATATGATTCTGTGTAAGGCGCTAGTCCTATGATTGACTGTATACAGGTTGCCAGGTAGTAGTAACTAAAAGGTAGCTTGGAGGCTTGTGTAAAATGAGCTGGTTGTCTCAGCCCAGTTCTAAGTTGACAGATGTCCCTATCATAATAGACACCATTGTTTGCAGTACAAAGGGCAAGGAGTGACTGGACCTGTAAAGTGAACTATCCTCTCATCCATTAAGAGATGGACCATCCAGAATAAGATCAAGGTGTATTGACAGGACAGTATGGGGAAACTGTCACTGCCTATGCTGTGTTTTGCTAGTAAATAACTTTTCATGAACATTTAATTTAATGGGATGTAAAAAGGAAGGTGAGTAAGAATAGGGTTAAGGCACTGCTGTGAGTTATATAACAGTTCAGGAAATACATACAGTTGTACGATTCTATTATCAATGTGTGTTTGAGCCAGAATGATTCTCTTTGGAATCCAAAACTGTTGCAGGTTTTTGCATTTGATTTCTTGGGGCGGGGATCCTGTAGGTATTATGGTGGTGAGTGCTTTTCCCTCTATACACATAGCTGTGTGCAACTAGCTTTCAGTAACACATGAATTTAATTTTAAGGGGATATTTCAAATTTCACAAGACAAATATAGAAGAAATGCCCCAAAACAGATTTAGCCTCTCCACCCCCCATGCCAAATGCAGATCTCAAAATAATATAATTAAGCAATGAGGCTGTCCCATACTGTCTTGTCCTTCTTAGGGTGTTTGCTAAGGCAATGAAGAGAAGGCAAATTTTAGGACCTGATCCTAAACGGTTAAGCACACGTTTAAGTTTACTCATGTGGCATTATTTTTCAGTAGTGTGAAAAGTGAGTTTGGAGGCACAAAGCATGCAGCTTCAATGTTTAAACCATCATTTTTATCTTAAAGGGACTTTTTCAAAGTTGGAAACAATCTAACCTAATATATTATTGCTTCAAGTATTAACTAAAGTTACTATGAATGAAAGAAAGATATACTTCTCATTTGGCTAGTTTGTTTACTTTAGATATTTGACAACATTTTTGCAGTCTATTCCCTGATGTATGTGTTGATTTTACCTGGCAGAGAGATTTCTTCTTCTTCTCCTTCTCCTTCATTAAAAAAACCGAGAGAGAAAAAAACTAAATTTGCAGTCAGATTCAAGAACAGGTGTAATGCTTGTGACTGTTACCTCTTTTAATAAAAACAATATTGATTAGATTTCACATTGACAATATCCATTTACAAGGTATCTGGACAATGAGGACTGTAATTTCAAACAGAACTTTACTCACATACGCCGGCTTTTTAATTTTCACGTTATATTTTTGGTATGTGACTGTGGTAAGTGGTGGGAAATGAAAGTGTGGGGAGGTCTATGTTAGAAGCCCACCCATATAATTTATTTGTTTTTGTTTAACTCAGCACTTCTGGTGGCAAAAGTAATACTAGATGCTGGTTTCTATGTAGTGCAAAAAAGAAGAGATATATCCAAATGGGCCACAATGTGTCTCTCACTGAACAGTTGAAGTTGTATTTCTACTGGATGTTTAATCAATTTTTTGCTTTTCCTTTACAAATGGATCACAGGGCATTTTCAGTCTCCAAACCAACAAGGCACCCTGAACACTGGTTCTTGTTCTTATAATTGATAGCTTATGAGACCTACCTTTTACTGGCTTGAAAGGAGTTGGAGAGCAGGTCAACAAGGGCATCTGACTGAAAATATCAAAGCCCAGGATAATTTATAAGAAGAAAAAAATGTAGGATTGAAGTGATAACAAAAGCAAGGTAACTCCATAGTTAAGGCTGACATTTTTTGCCTCTAACTCCTCACATTATACCTTGTTGGTGGAACACTTTAACTTAAAAAAACAACAACACTAATCTAAGAGTCTTGAGCTGTAGCTCACAAAAGCTTATGCTCTAATAAATTTGTTAGTCTCTAAGGTGCCACAAGTACTCCTTTTCTTTTTAAAACAACCCGGTGATATTGGTGTCACAGCCTTAATGCTGTTGAAACATTGGTTTTAAATGCTAATTTCCTCTCTTTTAACTCATGGATTTTTTTTAATTGATCACAGACATGCATGAGAGTTGACACTTGGCATGTGCTGATTTGAAAATCAGCTGTCTGCCCCTTGATGTCTTCATCTGACAACATCTATATGTTGCCAGGTTGTCATGACAACTAAGTACAGTTGTAAATGCAACCCTGGAAAGGTAATTCTTTCACTCAAAATGTGGCATACATTTAACCTGTCTAAAATTTCAACAAACCATCTTTTAATGACAAGTGTTTTGAAAGGTCTGATTCAGGCTGCATATTGGATGTCTTTTTTTAAAACTTTATGTAGCTTAACTAGGTAGATATGTTACCTTTTATTCTGTGGAATCAACATTTTTAACTTTTTTATGTTCTGTTTAATTTTACAAGTATATGGCATTAAATAGGAGTCTTAATAGTCCCTAATAGAAGGTGGGAAACTATCAGGTTAATCTTTCATCTGTAGTACCAATAATTATGATCCAGCAGAAATTATCAGAACATAGTGATTTTACTACTGGGTCAGACCTGTGGTCCATCTATTCCAGTACCCTGTCTCTGATAATATCTAGTACCAGATACTTCATAGGAAAGTACATTCAACTTTGTATTAAGGAGATGTGGGATAATCTGCCCCTGAGTCTAGGTCTTTTGCTAATTCCTTGCAGTTAGAAATTGGCAAGTCAGTTTTGTTGTATGATTGACTCTTCTTATTAAGAAAGCTCGTGGGTTTGTGTCTCTCCCCCCTCAGGCTTCCCATAATATCTACAGTGCCAAACTGTGTAGTGAGAGGTATTCTTGGGCAGCATAAGAACCGCTCCTGATTTTTACATTGGTGTAAGTGAGACCAGAATCTGCCCTTTTTATGTACAACCAAGGTAATAAATGTAAAAGAACCCACTCTTCTCCTTTTAATATGAACCCAGAATATAGAAACACAATAATGGCCATATTGGAGTAAACCAATGACCCATCTAGTTTGGTGTCCTGTCTCCAATCATGGCTAGTGCCGGATGCTTCAGAGGAAGGTGTAACAGTTGTCATAATATACTCGTACATTTCTACACTAAGAGGCAGAGTAGGAGAAGGAGGATAAGAGACTATAGAAAACAGAATTTTTCCCCATGATCCTACTTCATGGATCTAATTCTAAAATAATAATAAAAGTTGGTCCAGATTTTTTCTGTGCTGAGATCTTCTTGGGCCAAGAGGGAGGGAAATCAGTCAGGTTGCTGATTGAGCCTCCTTGATTTCAAGTTGCTCCAGCCCATAGGTGCTGCAATGTATGTTACACGGGCTGTAGGGTGGCTCTAACTTATGCCAGCTGCCCCTATGGTTTTCCAAGGGAACAGAGGCCAATTGGGAATTGGCAGAGTGTAGTTGCTGTCTGCCCCACTGACAATATGACTGTTCTTGCCTATGACATGTCCCTACCTGCTCAGGACATCCCTCCCACCCCCATGCCAGTATGTGTGGAAGATGATTAAGGGGCCTGCTTTGTGCCAACTGAGAATTCCTCTTGCTAGGGAAAATTTCATTTGGATGTTTAGGGCCAGAATCTGCAAGAATCTTTGTAGCGTAAAGGGCTATAAAAGCACCAGAGAAGATAGCCCATTGCATTACATTCCCCAAACTTTGCAGTATTGCTATTGTCAGACCTAGTGATTTGGACCATTTCTGTAGTTGCTTTTTCGTAAAGGGATAGTAGTACTGATAGTAGATGTGAATCAGCCAACATTAGGCTTTGAATTTGGTCTTTCAGGAGCATAGCAGAGATCACTGATGGCTGGACTAAGTTGTTTAACATGTAATAGAATAAATGTCTGGATATAACCATTTATTTGTCTCTGCAATCCACAGAAATAAAATCATCCTACATAAAGCACAGCTGGAAAAGCTAAAGCTTTCCCTTTCCGAAGCAGCAGGGTAGGACCCTGAATTAATGTTAACACTCTCTCACTAGAATTCAGCAAACACGTTACATTTGAACATCAGGCCAAATCTACTACAGCAGTCCTTTATCAGATTTTCAGCTGCCGCTTAGGCTACCAGCCAGCAAATATTTTGTGTGGAGGAAGGCCGTACATGTTCTTGATGTATTTTGTCATTGTAATAGAAATCGCAGCTACAAGTCTAGACATTTATGATTATTTCAGAAGGACAAGTCCTTCTGAAACAATTGTGGCTTTATGCCAGCTGAAGTTTATTGATCTGCTTTTATGTGCTTGAAATTATTCAAAGAATTTTCTTTTCTCTCCTTTTCCCCTCCTTCTAATAGAAAGGAAAGCAAAATCATGGGATTGCTCAACAAAATAATTGCAGACCTAGAAATTAGTCGCAGTCATGACCATGTACCCAGAGAAAAGATTTCCTAGCACCCCTTAAATTTACCTTGCATTCTATCATGTTATCTTTCATGAGGAAACTACTCAGGTTTGCCAGAGCTTAACACATACAACATAGTGATATAAATCAGAGGAAAAACCCACTGATATTATTAATCCAGGTAGTGAGTGTTTATATTGGAAATAATACTTAATCTCTTGGGCCTCTGCTGTGCATAGAACTTCTATGTGCTTCAAGCCGTTAGCATGATTCACCGATTAGTGTCCAAGTTATTTTGGCAGACTGATAAATCTAAAAGACACACTTAGCTTTTGTATGTTAAAAGTATCATGTAGTGTAAGAATTTCATATCAGTTACATCAGGATAAATCTGGAGAAACACTACTGACTTCAGTGGAGTTGCCTCTGGATATACACTGGTATAATGAAGATCAGAATCCAGATGTTAATGTCTATTTTAGACACAAAGTTTTATGAGAGATTTCAGAAACAAATATTCTGCATCTGTTAACACATTTGGACAGGAAGGATTAAACAGTGATTCACTACTAACCTTTAATATTTTATTATTTATACATGAAGATCCATTAAAACATACATACTCTATTGGATTATATTGCAATTCTTTACGGAAAATTGTTGACAATTGTAAGTGACTGGGGCCAGTATTTCTACATGATGTATGTATATTGAAAGTTACTGTGGAATAGTGAGTGTGTGTGCAACATATGTGTGGGTTTGAGTGTACTTGTTCAAGCTAAGTTGTAATTGATTTATGGCAGAGGCATTAAAATAAAACATCAAAGGTTCAGGGCTGGAGAATACACTTTTGTTCTAGTATGTTTTTGTTTCCTAGACTAATGTGCTACAATTGCATAGCTGAATTTCAGTCTACAACCTTGCTGATCAAACTAGAAAGGTAACTGTAAGGATAACAAATATCTCCAGACATTAACAAGTTTACATTGTCTAACTTTATTACTGTTGTCATTTTCATAGAGGAATACTGGTATGAGAGGCAAAGACCAATTCTTTTCCACTCTTCAGTACGTGAAGATTCGTTGTTCCTTCTGTAGAAATATGAAATATGGGGTAACCTACAATGGCTCACATGCTAGATTGGAGTTCTGACATTTTATGTGTCCCTGTGAACAGCATTGTGAGTAACAGTCAGATTAGGGTGTGGGGCAGAAGGAATGGTAAAATTATAGAGATTTAACTACCCTACCAAAATGGACCTCTGAAATCAACAGCCATTTCAGCAATGAAGCAAACCTATGTGTGGGAGGGAAAAGGTATTTAAATGAGAGGTTCACATAACTGTATAAAAATGGATGCTAATACAAAATTGATGCTAATTTTGATTTAAATCTCTCATCTTGTCAGTTGTCTTTGCTGCCGTGTTTGAAGTACAATGTTTAGTGACACAGCCTTCCTCATGCAAAATTGGTTTCCCTGCATTCTTTGATGTTCAAAGAGGCGAAAGCATAAAAAGCTTCTCTTCAGTAAGAAGAATAAAAGGGGGATTGATTTTCTATTCACATTAACTTCTCCAGGGCTTGTCATATAAACATCAACAGCCATGACCTATCACTAGCAAGAAATACAGATAAAATGGTTATTGTTCTTATTGTTATCACAGTAGCAGCAAGAGGGTTCATCTAATACATGAGTTTGATCATGCTAGGAAATGTTAATACACATGATGAGAGTCTCTGCTCTATAGAGTTTACAGTCCAAATAGAGAAGACAAATGGTGGGAGTAGAAGCAGAGTTGCAGTGACTTCCACTGGCCTGCTGATTGATCTCAGGAAGAGCCTAGAACCTAGGCCTCCTGAGTCCCAGTCCTGCTCTCTGTCCACTGGACCACGCTGCTTCCCCTAGTCCTGTACCTGGTAGGTAAATAAAACAAAATATGCCAGATATGAACAAAAAATAAGAATGTAATGTCTATATATAGAACCACAAATCCATGCATAAATGTCAGTTATAAGTAATATATTACACACACAAACTCTGTTAAAGGGACATTGTTAAGGTTGCAAAGCCAAGCACTTGAAAGTTAGGAAATGACAGAATGAACTTTGCCCCTGTATCCTTAATTTGGCCTTCTTGAGTGTATGCATTATGATACTGTCTTTAATTAAATGATCACATACTATTTCCCCCCCCTGCTCTGGGGATAAATCAGGGTTGACCACTGAAGGAGGCTGTTCATTTGTTGCTGAAGGTGTGTAGGAGGGGATTGCAGGAAGAGAAAGGAAGGTCTCATGGTTCGGCAGTTGAACGCTGCCATAGCCCTGATCTACACTCAGGGGGGTGGGGGTGGGGGAATTGTTCTAAGTTAAGCAACTTCAGCTACGTGAATAACATAGCTGAAGTTGACGTACTTAGATTGAGTTACCATGATGTCTTCACCACGGTGAGTTGACTGCTGCCGCTCCCCCGTCGACTCCACCTGTGCCTCTCGCAGAGCTGGAGTACAGGAGTTGACGGGAGAGCACTTGGGGGTCAATTTATCATGTCTAGACTAGACGTGATAAATCTATCCCCGCTGGATCGATCGCTGCCTACTGATCTGGCGGGTATGTAGACATACCCATAGAGAACTGGGTTCTATGCCTATCTCTGCCACAGCATTCCTATGTGATGCTTGGCATTCACACCATACTTTTCACAGGTGGTCACTAATTGTATCTTCCTCATTTTCTGGGTGCTCAACCTGAGACCCTGAGGTATGATCTGCAGAATTGCTCAGCACTTCTGGTTGTCAACTGAAGTCAGTGGGAGCTGTGCTTTGAACATATGAAGTGTTATAATGCTAAGTTCTCTGAAAAATCAGGTCCCAGGCATCACAAAGTTGAAGATAAGAGTGTGGAAAAAGCTGATGAGTGGGATTTGTGGATCTCTGATTCTGCACAATTTTAGTGAGGACATTTACCAGAATATCTGTAAAAAGGCCTGCTTTATGTCTGATCTGTTGCCTGTAAACTCAAATTGCTTCTTCAGACACAGTGAATTGCAGCAGTCTCATACATCTAAAAGAATTTAGAAATGTGAATACTATTTGACATAGAAGAAAAGAGAAATTTAAAAGTGTAGATATTAAAGGGACAGAAAAAGTTTTCTTTAAAATGAAACAGATGAGATAGAGAACATAGTATTGTCAACTCTTGTGACTATTGTGAGTCTCACAATATTTGGTGTTTTTCTTAAAGCTCCTGGTTTCATGTGTTTACTGAGACTCTCAGCTTTCATTTCAAAAATACAGTGGAGTCTCATCTTACATGGGGGTTAGGTTCTAAAGTCAGCGCGTAAGGCAAAAATCGCATATAGTCAAAATTGCCCTTGAAAATCCCTTAAATCGCCCATAAAGTATAATATACTGTACATGGTTTTGTGTATACTACCCTGTAAAGTAATATGTATAAATGTGTAATGTATACAGTAATATACAGTATATAATAGAGTACATATGCAAAATATAATTTTAGAGTACTGTATTTTTAATTACAGGGGGGTAATTACAGGGGGTCGTCAGGGCTTGATGTCGATCCAGGAGACGGAGGTGACGAAGAGCTTGGGTGATGGAGAGCAAGTCATAGACAAAGTGGTTGGCTCTGGTTCAGCTCGAGAAGTTGATTGTGTAGGCTTATCTGCTGCTGATTGTTTTTCCTTGAAAAACATGGTGATCGGCAACTGTCGCTGTTGTCTCTTGACCTGCTCAAACATTTCTTGATACGGTCTCAAATAGTCCGTAACATTACATGTGATTTTTGAGGCTTCGTTCCATAGAGGGATTGTATTCAGAAATTAAATCATTCAAGAGTTTCACTGCTTGGAACACTTCAGCAAATTTATGAAGATTCCAACTTGCTGGCTCTTCCTGTTCGTCGTCATCATCTTCGTCTTCTGTAGGCGATTTTATTAGTTCCTCTAACTCTGTTAGTCAATGTTTCTCTATGGCTCTCAATTAATTCTTCAATTTCTTCCTCAAGGATGTCGACGAAGCCATCCTTGCCTGGCCACCTGAACAGTGCATTTCACTTCTTTGTCAATGGTCGGGAAACCCTTAAAATCATTCACACGTTCTTTCCTAGGTTTAACCAACATGCATTGACTGTTTCAGGCTGGGTTGCATCCATTGCCTGTTTAATATAAGTGATGGAATCGGCAATGTTGAAGGACTTCCAACACTTCATCACATTAAGATTGGGATCAGCATCACTAGCACTATGTATCCATGAGAATGTAAGCCTCGTATGTGGCCTTGAAACAGCAAATCACGCCTTGGTCGAGAAGATGGAGGTGGTATTGGGGGGGAGAAAGACGACTTGAACGTTGTTATGCACAAACTGGAGAGCAGCAGGGTGGGCAGGAGCATTGTCTACGATCAGCAACACTTTAAAGTCAAGTCCTTTTTCTTCAAGGTACCGCTTAACCTCCAGAATGAAACACTTGTGGAACCAATCCAGAGATAATGCTGCCATCACCCAAGCCTTTTTATTTGATTGCCAGAACACAGGCCGAAGATTTTGGTTCTTGCTTTTTAGGGCATGGGGATTTGCAGCCCTCTAGAGCAAGCCCGGCTTTATTAAATGCCCAGTTGCATTGCCACAAAACAACACAGTCATATGGTCTTTAGCTGCTTTGAAGCCAGGGGCTTGTCTTTCTGATTTCGAAGTGTAAGTGCAGTTGGGAATTTTTTTCCAGAAGAGCCCAGCATTAAAAACTTGTTCCGGAAGATAGCCCTTTTCTTCTATGATTTTCTTTAATTGTTCGGGGTAGGCGCTTGCTGCCTCTTCATTGGCAGATGCAGCTTCACCAGTAGTCTGCATGTTTTTGAGGTTGAAGCAGTTCCTAAAACTGTTAAGCCATCCTTGGCTGGCTTTGAATTCCCTCTCATCAGAAGGCTGTTCCTCTTCGGCAGGAGGTTTGAACAGTGCGTAGAGTCTAAGAGCCTTTTTTTGCAACGTGTTGCCATCGATAGGCACACTTTTATGTCCTCCAGCCATAAGTTTAATGCCTTTTCCGTCTTCACTAAAGTCTTATCACTCACCTGGCTCATCACCTTAGCAGTTATTGGAGCACTTGATGCCACGGCTTGACGAATTTCTCTCTCTCAAATCTTGATGGCACGGATGCTAGATTTGTTGCGGCCATATTTACACACCACGTTGGAGACAGACATACAATAAGTCCAATACAGCCAGTTTTTCCTCCAGCGTTGGAACAGATCACAGTTTCTTCAGGTGAGCACCAGATGAAGTAGTTGGCTTGCGTTTAGGGGCCATGTTGTACGAAAAATACGTAACTTTAAACACTAGAATCACACTCAGTGCGGCAAGATGCTCACTCTATGAGAGGCACATGGGAACTGAGACCGACTGAGGGAACAGAAGATTCACATCTCCCATCTCACACTCACTCCGGGGCATACGCTGATTGAGTGGAATGGAGGGTGGAATCACCCGCACCATTTACCAGTATCTTGTTTTTTCTTTTTCTTCCGCCGAGCACGTATAGTTGAATTTGTGTAAGTTAAATGCACGTATGATGCGACTCGCCTGTAAATCAGATTTCCATTCCTCATGGTTGCAGAATAAAGCTTGAAAACATGACCCAAGTGTAACCTAAAGGCTCTAAAAAATCCCACCACTTCTTATGATTTTTAAGCCAGCCTCATGATTTTCTGAGGCCGGACACATGATTTTTGAACTCTTGAGGTTGACAAACATTAGAGAAGGATTCTAAGAGAAAAAGAAATTAAGAGAGAAAGTCTTCTCTTCAAGAAGTAGAAATAGGGTATATTTTATGTTTCAGAAAGTGTGGTATATTGGAAGGATATTTCAAATATAGTTTTTGTGGGTTTTTAACTAAGACTCAGCAGTGACTCAGATGTATGCAGTGTTGTAGTAATGCTGGTCCCAAGAATATTAGAAAGACAACAGGGGTGAGGTAATATCTTTCATTGGACCAACTTCTGTCAGTGAGAGAGACAAGCTTTCAAACTTAGAGTTCTTACACACTAGACCTGAAGAAGCTCAAAAGCTTGTCTCTCTCACCATCAGATTAATTCATGTCACTTATCCTTTTCACACTAATAATGAATAGCACCTGGAATTTTCATTGACTGAGATATTGTTGCATAAACAAACAGCTCTGAGCAAATGTTTTAAACAAACAACCACGTATATTGACAAAGTTTTTCTTCATTAGCAATTGATAGTATGAGGTACCTGAACAGCCATAATTATTCCAAAAGGAACGTTTCCTGTCACTGGGAGATTGAAAAATGTGAGACTTAGGCTGTAGAAGCAGTAAAATAATAAAACCTATGGAGGTGGGCAACTTATACTGCTTTTCAGTGATGTAGAAATGTTAAAATTTACAACATTATCATTTATTTATTTTACAAAACCTAGGAATCACTAACCTTCTCTAAAATCCTAAACCAGCTCTGTATAAAGCAGTGTGATCATAGTAGAAAGCAATGAATACAATTTGGCAGTGAAAAACTATCTGAGCTGCCACAAATTACTAATGCTCACTAAAAGATACCAGCATATGCTCAAATGTCCTGAAAACCCACTTTGGGTTTGGCTCTGTTCCATTTGGGTTTGTTTTCCGCTTTGGTTGCTTCATGCTATTAAGGTATTAAAGGTTTCAGACTACTTTCATCATACATCTCCAGCATTCAGAACACTGTTGGCTAATTGAACTGGAGTGGAATGCCAGACCATCTTTCTTTATTAAACAAATAAACTATTTCCAGTATTCTAATGAGTAAAATGTATTTCTAGTCATAGGATTGGACTTCTGGACCTTTATCTTTGCCTAGTTTTTCCCCCTCACTATTTCAGCTCATTACTAGTCATGGGAATTTCAGTTGCCTGGTGGCTAGGCAAATTAGAAGTCACCAAGTGGTAGTTGCAGCTTCAGAAGAGGGGGTATGTATGTAAGTGTAGTGGGGTGACTACCTCACTCCTGCCATGAACGGCTTAAAGCAGCCTGGGAGAGGGCTGTGAATGGGAAAAGCAGGCTGATTGGGAAAGCAGCCACAGCTATGGCCACCTTAATTAGGGTCCATCTGGCCCTTATAGGAGGGCTGTGGGCCAGAAGCAAGGACAGATACTCTCTCTAGCTTCCTAGAGAGAGAAGGACCTGGCTGCCTGGGAAGCTAAGAAGGGTACCTAGGATGGAGCAGTGCTGGGGAAGGGCAGAGGGAGCTGGGAAGCTCCAGCCGAGCAAACCCCCAGGCTACAGGCCTAGTGAAAGGCCTATGAAAGGGTACTGGGGCTGTAGAGGGGCAGCCCAGAGATAGGCAGAGGCAGCTGGTCCAACCCCCTTGACGATGATGAGTGGTTCATAGACTGCAGTCTGCCCCAGGGAGCAAGGGCTAGATGGTGACTGGCAGTGGCCACTGAGGCAAAGTGGGGGTAGAGGGTTGGGAGATCCCCTCTGTGGGGAGACTCGGATTGTGGGTTACTGCTGGGATGGAACCCTCATGAGGAGGGCACCGGGGTCCAGGAGGGACACTGGGGCCAGCGGCAGGTGAGACACTGGCCTACAGCGGGCGCTCCTGGCCGGAAGAGATAATTCCCAGGATGACCAACAGGAAGCGCCTTACCGTTGAGTTGTCGCCCCGCCACAGTAAGTAGGGATGTCAAATGATTAAAAAAATCAATCCTGATTAATAGCACTTTTAATTGCACTATTAAATAATAGAATACCATTTATTTAAATGTTTCTGAATGTTACTCACTCCTGCGCTGATGCTGCAGCTCAAGGCAGGCTCTGCACCGTTGTACAGGGGCTGCATCTTGCTGGAGCCCAAGGCCATTCCACAGCCCTCTGGCCACTCTTGGCTCACCGGGGTGCCTTTTCAGATTTTACTTTGGTGTGTGTGTGTGTGTGTGTGTGTGTGTGTGTGTTGCAGGGGAAGTAAGTGGGCAGCGGTGGCAGGCCACCCTATCAATCAAAACCCCTTATCTATTGACCTGCCTTCCAACTGGTTTCTCTTTTTCCATCATACACAGAGGTAAAAAATGTTAGTGACAATTCTTGTGTAACCCTTCTGCCAGTTGGAGTTGGCAGCAAGAAGGGCCAGGTTCAATATCTAGTGGTTCCTTTTCAACAATATAACACAGAACCGGCTCGAGCCCCACCCAGTAACCTGGGGAAATTACATACTATCCTCTGGGCACCTCTAAGAGGCAATACTTCTCCACTCGTAAGCACAGAGTCTGAGGTAGAAAGAAAAGGAGTACTTGTGGCACCTTGGAGACTAACAAATTTATTTGAGCATAAGCTTTCGTGAGCTACAGCTCACTTCAAATGCATCCGATGAAGTGAGCTGTAGCTCATGAAAGCTTATGCTCAAATAAATTTGTTAGCCTCTAAGGTGCCACAAGTGCTCCTTTTCTTTTTGTGAATACAGACTAACACTGCTACTCTGAAACCTGAGGTAGAAAGAGTTTTTCTTCAATAAAAGTAACCTAGCATTAACCTGGGAAAACAGCACAAGCAGGATTCATAAATATAAAAGCATGATCCAGGCAGCCACCCCAGAGTACGCTGGGCAGTGTCTTTTGCTTCAGATTCTGGAATCCAACACCAAAGTTCCTGTAGTGTGACACCCCCACCCCCCCTTAACACCCTAGTCACAGTTGTTGTCCCTGGTCAGTGAAGACCCTGAGTTCAGAGGTGCATCTGCGTGAATTCTCCTCCTAACATGCGGTTTGTGGGGGGGGGAGGGGCAGGGGAGGGTAAAAGCCACCTTGCTCTGGCCTGCTGGCCATCTGCTCACGAGTCCCACTGGCTGCTCCTGCCAGCAATCTGCTTGCTGCTTCCACTGGCCGCTCCCACTGGCTCCCTGTCCCTCCCTTCTGCTGCCACCTGCCTCTCTGCGGTGACCTCTGTAGGGTCAGTCTTTTAGTGATTGTCACCTCTTAGGCTGGACAGAAACACCGTCCAACCACAAGTGATTTCAGCTCTTATTGAGCACTTAAAATAACAAGAGACTCCTCATGGAGCCTATTTAGCTCTATCTTTGAACTGTGGGGAGGAACAGGTTAAACCAGACCGGGGACTCTTAGGTAGAGTCCACACTTCCTAGCAGGGACACCTCTTACTTTTACAGGAGTCTGGCATTCCAGCCCCTGGCTTAACGAGGTCCTTTCAGCTGATGGTGACCTCCTCATTTGGGACAGGTAAAGCGTAGTTCTGCTCCCCTTCACAGATACAGTAAGGATAACAACATTTCACTACCCCTGCATTAGTACTGAAATGATTTGTAACCCAACACCAGCCAAAGCTGACGACTTGGAGCTACACAGCTCAGTTTATATTTGAGATTAATGTATTCCTTGGATCAGGAAAAGATATAGGCTTATTCCATCATTTCCCAAACTTTTGAAAGCTGACACTGTCTCTTCTTTTAGGAAAATTAAACACCCCAGCTTCTACAAAGCTTGCAAAACTTGTCCTTTTACTAATATTGAAACTAGAGTCAAAGGACTGCATTTCCAATTCCAGTGCAGTTTATTTTTACCATTAAGTATGATGAGTCAAAACACATAGTGAATATTCCCAGATTCTTGACTATGGCACTAGTTTCATACAGTTTCTTGAAAGGAAGCAAACATAAAAGATTGCTAATTATTGTAGCAGTTAACACCAGCTACATCAGCCCACAAAGCTGTATTTAACACTAATTGTCTGTAGCAAATATTACAACTATTGAGCCGTTACTCTGCTGGATTTGAAAAGGTCATGTTATGATATGGACACCTGACTATTAATAGGGCCAAGCAGGAGTCAGTTAAGGCCTTAGGTAGAAATTTCTACTTGTCAGAAAGAATATGTTGAGGAAATAGAAAGCTCTAATCTAGAGCCACCACCTTGCAAATGAAAGGAAAAATATCCCGTTGCTTTATGTTTTGACTTTTTTTTTCTATTCTGCAATAAAAGTGCACAGCCACTTAAAGCTCTAGGCATCCTTGAACAGTAATGAATAAATGTCTCATACCCCAGCAATAACAACACCATATAGCAAACTGCATTTTAACATTCATCTGGATCCCTGCCAGAGTCCTCTACACCAGTGGTTCTCAAAGCCAGTCCACCGCTGGTTCAGGAAAAGCCTCTGGCACGCCAGACCGGTTTGTTTACCTGCCGTATCCACAGGTTCGGCCAATCACGGCTCTCACTGGCTGCGGTTTGCTGCTCCAGGCCATTGGGGGCTGCGGGAAGGGCGGCCAGCACATCCCTTGGCCCACGCCGCTTCCCGCAGCCCCCATCGGATCAGCGAACTGCGGCCAGTGGGAGCCGCGATCGGCTGAACCTGTGGACGCGGCACATAAACAAACCGGTTTGTTGGAAAGCCAGGGGCTTTCCCTGAACAAGCGGCGGACCGGCTTGGAAAACCACAGCTCTGCACGTTACTGCCCAGCCCCGTCCACCTCCTTATGGGCAAGTGAGAAAGAGTGAGTCTTTAGCACACCCTGAAAATTTAACAAAGTTGGCTATTCATACTCAAAAGAGAGGAAATTCCATACATGCAGTGCCTAATAAAGAATGTCTACAATTTTGTATCCTTGTGTTTTATGTTGTTTAGGGTGTGTGTGGGTGTGCATGCCTGGTGGAGTGTGGTCAACATGAATCAGTTGTGTCCATAGATCTAATGCCTTAACATTACATCTGCCTACAAGCATACAAAACTTAGTAGTCTGTTCCTGGATGTACTACTGGAAGTTAGAGTCTTTGATTAAATCAGGATCTTGGGTGAAATTTTGGAGAATAATGCCAAGGAAATTTGATTGATTTTGGGTAGAAAACATACACATCTTAGACACAGGCCCCAACGATTCCAGAGGTGGCTGAAACTCTTCAGCCCAATATGCTATGTGGAATTTGCATATTATTTTTCAGGCTAGAGAAATTATATGTATTTGAGACAGAACATTGCCAACGGCTGCATAAGTAAGAAAAATATTAGTCTTCATACTATCTCTGTATGCTTTTTAAATTTTCTTTCAAACTGATATGGTAATTGGAAGAGGTGAAAGATCTAGCCGTAACTATAGTTTTCAATTCATGAGCAAAGCTAGTAAAGTGTGGGTCTCATTTCAGGGTTTATACTTCCTGAGACTCTTGAGGAAATTCTGGTAGCTCTCCTCTTGTCCTACAAGCTGTACAAATGTGAAAGAAGATGTGGTCCCTGCCCTGAAGAATTGACACTTTTTCATTTTTATAAATGAGATGAGAAATTATTTTACATTAGATGTATTTCTGCAGTTTAAACTTCTTGGGGGAAAATATAATACGTGCTCTTCCAGGAAACGGGCAATACTTCTTGGTGCCCCAAAATATTTTATTCAATAGTGAAGTTCATGAGACATATTGATGATTTTCATTTACTGCCTTTCAAATTAGTGTGGTAATAAAATATGTTCAGCTCAGGTCTGCTCAACATTTCCTAATGCTATTTAATATTTTATGTCAAATTGTTTGGAAGGAAAAGTTAATCCACTCTAGATAATAAATAGTGAATGCACATGAGGCAAATATATGGTTGAAAAATAACCACAATTTTCCCCTTCTTCTTTTGTTCATCTTGATATTGCCTTTCACCGGATTGGCAACAGGCTATGCAGCATCTTATAGGTGACTAGTTTGATTCTGCTCCAGTTTGGTGGTTGAAAATCATTGAGGTCTGATAGCTGTTGAGTAGCCAATAGAAGTAGTGGTTGTCTTATTTCAGTTTCTAATGGTTAGGTGTCTGTATCACAAGTAGCACCCTTATTGGTAGTTTTAACAGAGACCACAGACTGTACGGGATTGAGGATTGAACTACCTTTTCACAAGGAGAGGGTTTTTTTCCTAGTTGGGATGAGGCACTTCAGCAGGGCAGCGTGTTCTACCATTGCCAATGCTGTTCTTATGGAGATTGGAATTTGCTTTCCAGGGAGGTCAGTCTGCTATCTCACACAAGCATTAATCTTTTACACGAGATGTTTTTTGTTTCTTTTAAAAATTATGTTCTTGTTTTCTGTTTCTCCACAATGTGCTATCCACAGTTATCACACCTCCAGCCAGGAGCCCTGCCACTCATACATGACAATGTCATATTAAGCTCAAAAACATTTGAGGACTCTCAACTGCCATTTTCAACTTGAGACTCAAATAGCCACCTGAAAATGTTGCATCCACTATTATTGAAGTAACCCATAATGTTATACCTGAAGAATTTTGCAGGGGAGGATTTCATCAGCACAGTAAGGTTCAATGGTTCTAAATAAATCTTCAGACTGTTTGCACATTTGGAGGCAGGACTCAGCCCTGTCAGCCACTTGCTCAAGGAGACATCATTCCTATCTAAGAGATTGTTTTATTCTGAGTCTCTAGATACTGGCAGGAAGGCCAGAACTCCCTACTGCAGAGCATTAGCCTCTTTGGGTCTAAAACTTTTCTAAACTAGAAGTTAACTTTCTGGTGCTATTGGGCTTTAATTTGAACAGGTCTGCATGAATCTTTTCAGCCAGCTTTTGGAGATGGGACACTTGATTCGGGAGACTTCCCTTTGTTCTTGAGGTACACACAAGCAAGCAGAGTAGAAGCCTAAAAGGAAAAGTCTGTTCCTATTGCATTTCTTTCCAGATAGTGCACAGATAGCTAACTTTGCTGGTTTTTCAGCCCAGGAGGAACAAACATCTACACACACTGACACATGTGTCACTGGGGGAATTCCCCAAGTGCAGGAGCTGCATAAAGATGACATATGTGGTCTTACATTGCTCCCCCTCACTGCCACTGGCATAGAGGCATGGCTGAGGAGAGGGGTTATTGCTGGAGGGCTATGTGCTCAGCCTGCTATATGCTGCGGACCAGCCCAAAGGCATCTGTGCCGGGGATACTCTAATATATGCCAGGGACCAGGTTCTTGAAGTAGGTAGAATTAAAGAGGTACAAAACTCCACTGTAAAGCCCCTGAGAGGTGCAGAACAGAATCTGGCCCAGTATATCTGTAAAATTTGATGGCGTTGCAACCCTATGTATATTAATAATTTTCCATGAAATGACTGTAGAGGTTTTTAATCTAGAATACCCTCTGCCCAATTCCAAAGGTATTAAATCTTCATTAGATTTAAGACTCAGGTAGGTTACACCTGCGAACAATGAAGGTATGGAGGCTCTGTGCTACCAGGCCAACCAATTACTGTAGCAAGTGTGAAAGATAATATAAATTGCTGCATTTTTTTTTTAAATGAAATTCGGTGTTTGCCAAAGGATTACTTTTAGCTGAGCAAATGTAATACTATCAAAGATCTGACCGCTGTCATGGTGTGCGATTTCTTAAATTCATCACTGAAAAAAAAAACCCACAGTGACTAGTTTAGGTTTCAGGCTTTTTGAAAACTTTGATATGTTAAAATCTAAGATCTAATTTCTTGCAATGAAAGCAAGCAAATATTATCATCCTTTAGAGTCTGGCATAGTTCCAAAATGAGTCTGTGGTTATAATATATGCATATTCTTCATGAACAGCAACCAGGACATCCCTGTAAATGAGGTGTTGCACTTTTTAGTGGGATTTATTTTGCCTTCTATCCATTTTTAACTAACAGACTCCAGACAATCACTCTGTTGTCCAAGTTTCTGTGCACAACTCTGCGAATGCATCTTACTCCTGATGTACAACCCACCCAGGTTATTTCATTGCAGTGGCTGCCACCCTTTAACTGCAACTGCCAATCACGTCAAAGTTATATGTGATTTTGTGATGTGGACAGATGTTCAGTATGAGACCACCAAGTGCATTTTCAGTTGTGGTTGAAGATGGATTTCAAACCAAGTTATAGAAGTTAAAAGTTGGTGAGCTAACCTACATTGTACAATCACAAGTGATCCCATAAGTTAGTGTGTTAGCTTTTCCATCATGTTAATGCTGTTCTTAAAATTGGACTGAACTAGGAAATATGCTGTGTTTGAAGTGTCAAAAAACCCAGCATTAAGTAACTTTTAAAAAACATTTCACAAAATAGAATAAAAAAGAGAGACTGAGAAATTCCAATATAATTTTAAATGCTTTTAGATTAACTTCACAATATCTTAAAGAAAAGATGGGACCTTTGTGAAAAATGATATTAGTGGAGTCTTTGAAGCAAGTGCTGGAAAATGGCATTTTCATTACTTCAAAGGCACCATTAAAGTACTATGAAACTCAGAGCTCCTGGTTTTATCAGACATTTTTGTCACGGTTTAAAAATTTCCTAGCTAGACCTTATTTCTAAGGTCCAGCATTTTAGATAGAGGAACTGATGTAACTGGGGTGGATGACAGGGTGATTATTAAACAGAAAGCTTTAAATTGTATAGATATTCTAAATATTGCCGCTCTTCATATATCATAAATTAACAGCACAAAGGATCTTTAGATTTTAATTAAAAATTGTAGCATATATAGAATTTAAGAGAGTAAACTGCAAATTTGGCTGATGCAGTGCAAACTCCTGATTTTTTTTTTTAAATTGCTTTGGGCCCACAAACTATAGGAGCTTAGAAATGGAATGATTTGTTGAGCTAATGGTACAAATGTATAAACCTCAACAGAAATTCTTCCAATTATTTCTTGCACCCAGTCATAGAAAAGAGGTATGACTGGTTAATTTCCCTCCCTACTACAATGTTACCTATAGTCTTTAAAGATGAAGGGTCTTTATCACCCCCTGGAGATAAGATATGAAAAGACCAGAGTAGTGGGTACAATGGAGGCAGAACTAAATAAAAAATCTCTTTGGCTGTTCACCGTGTCTCCCTCCCTACCCCCTTTGCTCATTGAATTTAACATTTGCTCAAACTTGGTGATTATATAAGGAATAACTGTGGTTGATGCTGCCAAGAACACAGCTGCTAATACCTGAAAGCTATAAATAGAGGGATTGGTGGAGGAAAAGTAGGTGCATACCATATCTTTTTAAGTTCATGAAAATATGTGGTCTTTTCTTCAGTAATTGACTCAGGAAAACTCTGCTACCCATAGAGGATTAGGACAATTTTATTTTGCAGTAAAATAACAGATTAAAAACCATCGAAGCCAAAACATCCAAGCCTGTGATATTACTGGTTTCAGAGTAGCAGCCGTGTTAGTCTGTATTCGCAAAAAGAAAAGGAGTACTTGTGGCACCTTAGAGACTAACAAATTTATTAGAGCATAAGCTTTCGTGAGCTACAGCTCACTTCATCGGATGCATTTGGTGGAAAAAACAGAGGGGAGATTGATATACACACACACAGAACATGAAACAATGGGTTTATCATACACACTGTAAGGAGAGTGATCACGTAAGATAAGCAATCACCAGCAGCGGGGGGAGGGAGGGGAGGAACCTTTCATGGTGACAAGCAAGGTAGGCTATTTCCAGCAATTAACAAGAATATCTGAGGAACAGTGGGAGGTGGGGTGGGGTGGGGTGGGGTGGGGGGAGAAATAACATGGGGAAATAGTTTTACTTTGTGTAATGACTCATCCATTCCCAATCTCTATTCAAGCCTAAATTAATTGTATCCAGTTTGCAAATTAATTCCAATTCAGCAGTCTCTCGTTGGAGTCTGTTTTTGAAGCTTTTTGTTGAAGGATAGCCACTCTTAGGTCTGTAATCGAGTGACCAGAGAGATTGAAGTGTTCTCCAACTGGTTTTTGAATGTTATAATTCTTGACATCTGATTTGTGTCCATTCATTCTTTTACGTAGAGACTGTCCAGTTTGACCAATGTACATGGCAGAGGGGCATTGCTGGCACATGATGGCATATATCACATTGGTAGATGCGCAGGTGAACGAGACTCTGATAGTGTGGCTGATGTGATTAGGCCCTATGATGGTGTCCCCTGAATAGATATGTGGACAGAGTTGGCAATGGGCTTTGTTGCAAGGATAGGTTCCTGGGTTAGTGGTTCTGTTGTGTGGTGTGTGGTTGCTGGTGAGTATTTGCTTCAGACTGGGGGGCTGTCTGTAAGCAAGGACTGGCCTGTCTCCCAAGATCTGTGAGAGTGATGGGTTGTCCTTCAGGATAGGTTGTAGATCCTTGATGATGCATTGGAGAGGTTTTAGTTGGGGGCTGAAGGTGATGGCTAGTGGCGTTCTGTTCTTTTCTTTGTTGGGCCTGTCCTGTAGTAGGTGACTTCTGGGTACTCTTCTGGCTCTGTCCATCTGTTTCTTCACTTCAGCAGGTGGGTATTGTAGTTGTAGGAATGCATGATAGAGATCTTGTAGGTGTTTGTCTCTGTCTGAGGGGTTGGAGCAAATGCGGTTATATCGTAGAGCTTGGCTGTAGACAATGGATTGTGTGGTATGATCTGGATGAAAGCTAGAGGCATATAGGTAGGAATAGCGGTCAGTAGGTTTCCGATATAGGGTGGTATTTATGTGACCATCGCTTATTACCACCGTAGTGTCCAGGAAGTGGATCTCTTGTGTGGACTGGTCCAGGCTGAGGTTGATGGTGGGATGGAAATTGGCCAAACTGGACAGTCTCTACGTAAAAGAATGAATGGACACAAACCAGACGTCAAGAATTATAACATTCAAAAACCAGTTGGAGAACACTTCAATCTCTCTGGTCACTCGATTACAGACCTAAGAGTGGCTATCCTTCAACAAAAAAGCTTCAAAAACAGACTCCAACGAGAGACTGCTGAATTGGAATTAATTTGCAAACTGGATACAATTAATTTAGGCTTGAATAGAGACTGGGAATGGATGAGTCATTACACAAAGTAAAACTATTTCCCCGTGTTATTTCTCCCCCCCACCCCGCCCCACCCCACCTCTCACTGTTCCTCAGATGTTCTTGTTAACTGCTGGAAATAGCCTACCTTGCTTGTCATCATGAAAGGTTTTCCTCCTTCCCCCCCCCCCCCCCCGCTGCTGGTGATGGCTTATCTTAAGTGATCACTCTCCTTACAGTGTGTATGATAAACCCATTGTTTCATGTTCTCTGTGTGTGTATATCAATCTCCCCTCTGTTTTTTCCACCAAATGCATCCGATGAAGTGAGCTGTAGCTCATGAAAGCTTATGCTCTAATAAATGTGTTAGTCTCTAAGGTGCCACAAGTACTCCTTTTCTTCTTGTGATATTACTGTGATCAGAGCTTAAGGATTGTGAATGCTGGTCAGTGCTTGGATAGTAAAGAGGGTTGCCATCTTCCTATTTGCAGAAAACTGAATGCCCTTGCCCCATCCCCTGCCTAGTCCCTTCCAGAGGCAATGCCCCTTTTCTGAAGCCCCACTCGCTGCTTACTTCATCCCCCCTCCTCCACTCGCTTGCTGTCCCCCACCCTCACTCATTTTCACAGGGCTGGGGGAGAGGGTTGGGATGTGGAAGGGGGTGCAGGATGTGGGCTCTGGGGTGGGACCAGAAATTAGGGCTTCAGGGTGCAGGAGGGGTCTCCGGGCTAGGGCCAAGGGGTTTGCAATGGGAGCTCCAGGCTGGAGGTTGAGGTGCAGAGGGGTGAGGGTTCAGGCTGGGTGTGTGGGCTCCAGGCTGCGGCTAGAGATGATGAATTCAGGGTGCAGGAGGGGGCTCTGAGCTGTGACGGGGGTTGGGGTGCAAGAGGGGTGAAGGCTCCAGCTGATGCGGGCTCTGGGATGGGGCCGAGGATGAGGGTTTTGGGGGGCAGGCGGGAACTTGGGCTGGGGCAGACGATTGGGATGTGGGGATGGGGGCGGGAGAGGAGTGCAAGTTCTGGGCAGTGCTCATCTTGGGCGGCGCTCACCTCAGGTGGCTCCTGGGAAGCAGCCACATCTCCCTCCAGGTCCTGGGCACCAGAGCGGCTAGGTGGCTGCGCATGCTGCCCCCATCAGCAGGCGCTGTCCACGCAGCTCCCATGGGCCATAGTTCCTGGCCAGTGGGAGCTGCAGAGCCGGTGCTCAGGGGCAGTGCATGGGGCCTCTCTGCCTGACCCCGCGCCTAGAATCTGAATGTGCCGCCACTTCCAGGAGCTGCACAGAGGTGGGCAGGCAGCCCGCTGCCGTGCTGTGCTGCCAACCGGACTTTTAACTGTCTGGTCAGCACTGCTGACTGGAGCCGCCAGGGACCCTTTTCAACCAAGTGTTCCTGGCAATCCTAATAGTAAACCTAAAGGGGAAGAACTTACAGTATGGTAGGAAGAGGCAGTGGTGACTGATGGTGTTTGGGGAGCACTTTGCTGATGAAGGTGCATTCTTTTGGGTAAATTGTAAATCTGAAGTATGACCACCTGGGAGCCTTAAAGATCTCCTCTCCTTTTTCACAAAGATAGAGGTTTCATCTTGGCTTCTAAACTAATTCCATTTTGCATACTTACACTCTGTCTACCTTATAATTTTAGTGATAGTTTATTCATTTCTTCTCTAGAACTATTCTGTAGAGTTGCTGCATAGTGTTAAAAAGCTGCTGCTTCATCCCAGAGGATGGTGTCTGTACTTGGGGCAAAGTGGCAAATTGTTTCTGTTTTATCAATTATAAACGAAGCTGGGAGCTACCTAAATAAGGTGGCCTAACACTTTCCAGCATTAGATTCTGTTTTTAGTAGTTTATAGCTTTGCCAGACTTGAATAATTCGGGCAGAAATTTTCCGTGCTAGGTCTTTGTCACAGGCTGATTTTTAATTTTTTTTTCAAAGTTTCAGCAAAAGGAATTCAATTATTCAACAAGGTTAGGAAAACGAAGTTGTTTTGCCATTTTTATAGTTCTTATAACCACGTCTTTGAGAAGCTCTGGCACCTCCATGCTTTGGAGCTGAAACTTGGAATCCATGCACTGAATTAGGCAGGGAAAAATAGCATGACCATGTAATTAAAGATCGCATTCTAGTGCATATGCACAAGGAGGCCAAATTAAGGTTGCACGAGCAACCTTAAGTTTGGCATTTCCTAATTAATTTTCTCCCTCTTGACTGTCAAAACTCCCTCCTTGATGGGAAGGGCCTCAGATCCTGCTGATTGTGCCAGTGTCAGAGTGTGGCTGCCTCCTGTGCATCCCCTCACGGCCTCAGTGCAGGCCCGGCAAGCAGCTGCTGCCTCAGTTTCCCCCTTCACAAGGCTTCTTCAATAACTCCCAAAACCTTTTTTCCATTCACAGCTCTTCCTTCTTATTTTCTGGTTTACTAAATTAACACACATTCATATTAAAGTTCTCAAGTCCATCCATTTAGACCTTCTTATCAGGTCACTCCCAGGCCTTTTCCGCCTGTAGTCTTACTCCCTAAGCAGTGGTACAAGTAGAAATCATTTCTTGCCGGTACTGCACTCATGGGAGGGACACAAGGAAGGGCACATGACCTCCCCACTTGACCCTCCATGTGACTCCTCCCTGCCCCCAGCCCGGGACCCCCACGCTCTCCCTGTCCCCTCTAACAACCCCTTACCTGTCTAAAATTCTACAACTGCATCTGTTTAACAGATGCATGTAAAATGATGCTCTGGGCCCCTGGTGCCACCTGTACTTCCAGGTGTCACTGAGGATCCAGCAGCACCCAAATTGAAAACTTCTTAAATGAAAGGATAGGAAGGACAGTCACCACACTTTCCCTTAATACACTGTCAGTGCCTCCCTTATGTCCAAACTAAACTTCTGCCTGCTTGCCTTTATCTAAGTGTTGCTCTCCACCAGGCACTAGGAAAGCAAAGATGCTGTGCCATATGGGTTTGATGGAAAAAAGCATAGAACTGTGTGCACCATGTACATCTTGATAGAACTACAGCCCAAATTGCTTTATTATTTTTCCTCAGCATGACATATAGGAGGGGAAATCAAAATCAGCCTGGCAGAACATGCATGAGAATTGTCTCTACACAGATAAGCAATTGGTCAAAATCACATTCTGTGATCTTTTGGGGCCAAATCCTGTTCCCGGTGAGAACAAAAGGAATTTTGCTATTGAGTTCAATGGGAACAGGCTTTGACATTTGGAGAGGAAAGAACAAAACAACTCAAGCAAGGGCTATGTTGCTTATACCACAGGTATCCAAGGCTGCTGGCGCATGTGAGAAAGTCAGCAGACATCTGATATTTGTCCATTACAAGGGAGAAATCAGCAATCCATGAGGCTAGAACGGTCTCTGTACCATATCCAGCTCATAAATCTATCTGCAAAGGATCAAGGAAATATGAAGGCTTCAGATTACCTTAAAGTCCTCAGTCCCTTGGTTAGAGTGCTCCCATTAGTATATGTTCATAGTCCAGATGCTGGAGCAGGAAAGAGGCAAAATGGATATGTTTCCAAGCCAGGGCCTTTTAGCTTGTGCCAAAAAAAGGGAAATCTGTTCTTACTGTGAAAGATGGTGTTTGGAGTCACATGGACAAGTTACATGTCCATCACCCCCACCAATATTCTAGTTAGAACATTCACAAAAAGTCCATTAAGTATAGACAGGCATTTTCCAGAGTCTATTGTGAGCTAATGGGCCATTCAACTTGACTTGTCCCTTCATGTGCTGGCTAAATACCTTGTGGGCATTACCACAGGAGCAAACATGTAGTAAACATAGCTAATATTCATAACTTCAGATACCAAGATGAATATATATGCATAGAAATAGCATAATCTATTATTCCCAAAAGAGATTCTGAAAAATCATACCACGTACCTGAGACCTTATGTCCCAATACCATGCCCCACTGGAGTTTTATTATCTGTTACATAACAACAGAGATGGAGCCAGTGACATGACTCCACTTAGCTTAAAAGGGCAAGGTTAATTTTTAGCTTTTTCAGGTGTGACTGCACCTTTAGTCAGTAAGGGCATACTGGCTGGCACACATTCAGGTTAATGGACTTCATTGTTCCTTTGCAGGTAACTTTTTAATGTTCATAAACCTGGTATGTGCTGAGGTGGTTTAAAGCATTACACAGGTTTTTAGGTTAGCAAATCTATGAACCTCTGCCTCTTTGAGATTTTATTATTATTATTATTTTATTATTATTATTTTATTTTATTTTTTGCTGGTCCTGTCCGCCCTCTGTTCATGAGGTTATGTGTGTGTCTTGTAGCATTCTTCTGAACACCAGTCGGAAGGAATTTTTTTCAGTAAGTGTGGACTTTTTTTAGAAGGCATGTAATTTTTTCAAATTCACACCGATTAACACAGAAAACAATTGGGGCCTTTGAATTTGAAGAAAGTTTCATAGGAAATTAAGTTCAGCTATATTTTCCAGTACAGTGATGAAATTGGTGTTTGTAAATACAAACATCAACATGCTTAACTATTCACTTTCCCCCAAACAGTATTTCAGTCTGTTTATATGAAATATAGGAGTTGGATGAGGAGTCATGTCAGCATATGTATGACTTATTAAAAGAAAAATTTTAAGTAGAACTGTATCCTAAACTGCCTTATGGTATTGTACCCAAACATTGCATTTCAATGGGAGATTCAACTTCCTTTATAGAAACAGAACAGACTACTGAAACTCTTACCACAAAAGTGGTCCATAGATATGCAAATAGTAAGAGTTTCAGGAGTCTGCTAGACTAGTTTGGCTGCAAAGAAGAATTCTGTATACACTGGGGACAACACCTGATACCTGTCAGGCTGCAGAACTGGGCTGACATCAGAATCCAAACATCTTCTGGTCAGTGCAAGCAGAGGCATTCCTCTAATGATTTGGACTTGATGATGTGATGCAGTATGAATGTCATGGATAATTCAGACCAATGGGGAGAAACAAAATCAAGAACACTGTTTAAATCACCTTCCCTCCCCCCCCCCGCTTGCCTCGCTCCTCTTCATGAGGACTCCTGACCAATTTAACCGCACAATACCTAAGCCTTTAAGTTTGTTAGCATATGCATTGTGCTGTTAAAGCCATATAAAGAATGACTGCCCTCCCTAGCCCTGTTCTTCTGCTTTCAGGAGCAGAGCACAGCTCCACACCCTCCCTGGAGGGAGGGGGCTAGCCCCAAGTCTTTCCAGTATCCCATACCCCCTAAAAATGTCTTGCCGGTACTGCATACTGGAAAGTACCACCCTACTTGCACTACTGTCTCCAAGTGCCAGGTTTCTCTGCTGGAGCTACTCTACATTTATCTCATCACTCCTCTGCAAATCTTTCAGTGCATCCCTTATGTATCTTCTTGAACCTTCTTACTCTTACCACAGCTTGTCATCTATCTGCTCTAGTCTACCTAGGGATTCTCTCTCTGCAGCTTCCTGCTGCCCTTTATAGGGGAATTAGCTGATCCCTGCTCAGGCGCCACCTCAGTAACTAGGGTTGGCTGCCTTCAGCCTTTTAAAGGCACAAACCCATCCTTTTACAATAATATATAATAGTAATGACTTCTTACATTTGGAGAAGGAAGCAGGAAACAGCAATTATCTAATAGGGGTTTTTATTAAATTGCCTGGAATGCTCTTTCAGTAAGTTTACATTTAGTCCCTAGTAAAATAATGGAATAAATTCTAAGGGAATAAATCTGTGAAATCACTGAAAGGGTAATGTAACCATGAGCAATGAGAGCATAGTCTTATGAAAGCAAATCAGGTCGACACATTTGATCACTTTTTTTCATCTAATCACAGTTATGGGACAAGGTTATTGCAGCAGATATAGTATATCTAGACTTAAGTCATTTGATACTGGATCATATGAAATGTGACTTGAAAATATATTTCAAATTGACTTGGATATGAGTACAGCCTCGTGGATGGAAAACTGGCAGAGAATCAGTAACCCAAAAGCAATGAACGAACAATGGCAACATATTGAGCTTGTGAAGAGATCTCCATTTCATGCTTGCTGCAAGGATCAGGGCTGGATCCTATTTTACATATTACATATATTATGCAAACGTCTTTACTCATTTGGAAAAAGCAGCATATAGTATATTAATTACATTTGTATATTATATTTGAAGATTTTTGTATACCAACGAGAACAGACAGTAATAAATGGGACACACAGAATACATATAAATAGGTAGGAAAACAACAAAATTAGATTGGTCAAGGAGGGCATCAAGCCGATGTCTTGCAGGGGACAGAAATATTGTGAAACACAAATATTTAGGTCCAGATTCTGTCACCCTTACTCAGATTAAGGAGCAGTTACTCCTTGAGTAGTGATGTTGATTTTAGTGGGGTTTCTAAGGGAGTAAGGCACTTCTCAGTATGAATAAAGTATTAGAATCTGCCCAGTAAGGAGATTAGCTGGGTGTGATCTAGGAGATTGTGATGTGGCATGAGAAAAAAAGTTGATGCCGTTCTTGTTTTGAAAGGAATTGTAACGATCTTGGAGTACTTTAAACAACAAACCAAATGAATGAGAAAGGAATAAATCTTTTAATAAAAGTAATTGGAGAGCTTCTGTGGGGAACTGCTGCACACAGCCATGCAGTGTTCCCAGCCCCCGCCTCCAGGGCACATCTCCAAATTCCTGTGTTCATAATACTGTCCGATAAGAGGGAGTGTCTCTCAATTATAATAATCCACAGACACATCTCTACAGGAATTGTCACAATAAGGAGGTTTCTCACTGCATGGGTGTGGTGAAACTGCATCAGTTCTGGGCAACTCAGTATGGGAGAGAATCAACAAACTCAATGGAATTTGGAAGAGTAAAACACACAAGTAAGATGCTCCACAAACTGACTTCCTTCTTTATTTATTGTATTTGCATAGTCTCTGTAACAGTACCCAGGTTACTGACCTGTGAAATAAGATTAAAAATAAACTAAATTAAGGATTGAAAAGTACAGCGGCTTGAGGTCTGGAATTGGCTATTTTATGTCCTGGACCAGTGCCAAAAATAATGCTTCTGGTTTGAGGGACCAATAGCCTTTTTAACATCTAATATCTGCCACACCATTAAGATTAGATGCTACACACCTTGGGAAACCTGAGAACTATTTTATTGGTTCAAACAGACTTTAAAATCCTATCATTCTGATTATTGTTCTTCTCACACTAATTTGATTGTGACCTGAGATTGGTGACTGCTCTCCTGAGAAGTATTAGAGCTGAATCAATGTGTACACTGAACATGAGCATGGAAGCCCAGCTTTTAAATGGCATAAAGCATTAACGTCAATGTTGGCCTTAGTAAGAACAATTGCATTAGAAATGCTGGAATTTAAAGGTTGAAGAGAGAGGTGAGATGGTAATCAAAATACCAGACCTTAAAGCATCATTAGCCCACCCCTCCACCCCCAAAAAAATCAGTATTCTTTGTTGAATATTAAGAATGTAAAGCTTCTGAATGGTTTAATAAAATTCAGAAACTTAACTTGTACCTCCATTATAATTCCCTTTCCGAGCAACGTTTGAGAGATGGGTTGAGTCCCATGCTGCTGCTGGCAAATTATATATCTTTCGATTTTCAAGAACAACAACTATGGGTCAGTTAAGTGACTGGGCTTATGAAGAAAAAAAATTCATGTCTGAAGTTTCCCTGCTTAGTAGGGCCATCAGAGTTTCTCTTGATCAAGTTATCTCTTAATATTTTGGGCTGTCTCGGCGTTTAAGGCTGAGCAGTACAACCAAGATACAAAAGGTGTGTATAGCATTTTGTTTGTGGTGGAGAAAATGCTATTTTTAGAACATTTTCAATTACAGTGTATGCACTTAACTAATAGGCAGTGGTGGCTCATTTCATCAGATAAGAAAAGGTGTTTCCAAAATTAGAATGCGTAACAAAAAGGATTTTGGCCGCAAAGGCCCTTATGGTTGTGGAGCGAACACCTCTTCATCTGTCCAGTACCAACAAACATGGTCACAGCGCTGGAAGATGTTAACACTGAGAGAAAACCCCGCAAACCGTATCACTGGGTCACCTTGGTGGAAAGCTGTTAACATTCATGTGGAGTTTTCTAATGCTTTTCCCTTTCCATTATGCTTCTAAAACAACCTGCCTTTACCAACTGTTCCCTTGTCACAGGTAAAAAAAAAAATAGACAAGTGTTTTATGAAAATTGCTTCTGAATGTACCCGCAACATCAGTCAGCTTATATGCAAGCAAAAATTCCATCTGAGCAGTGACTTACAGAGAAGGGGGCAAAAAGTATATAAGGAGTAGGATCAATGCCAGTGGAACTTCTCAAGTCTTGCCAATGACTTTGAGAATAATTCATTTAAAGCAAGCAGAATCATGTTGTTTTATGACAAAGCAGTAATTTCAGGGTCCACATATTAACTTTTTTCATTGCTAAAGAAAGATTCAGATGTCATATAAAAACATGACCTGTTAGAACAATCCAGTGCACAATATATTTGCGAAAATTGTGTTGTAAATCATGATTCATTATGTGATAGTGATCAGCAAGCAGTACAGAAACTTCATCTTTTTCAATGATGTATTCCTTTTATTGCCTTCTTTTTTACAGTTAGGTTATTTTACTGCTTTGTTCTTTATCTCATCTTACTACTTTGCTTGCATATTTTCACATAATATTTTTTTATAGCAGCAGACTGTTTTTTAAAAAAATAAAAGGGGGGGAGCTTTTCAGAAAAGAACCATCAATCTTGCATTATATTAGTTTTATAGGGCCTTAGGTTAGAATCTAGGTCGTCATTATCCTGCAGGCCTGATGCCCTTCTCATATTAAATAGAGATTAGGTCATCTTAATGGCTCAAATAATAGGATATCATGCTACATGGCTGATCCAGGTTTGAGACCCTCCTCTTGTGTTTTGTCTCTCAGGCCACAAGTGTCTAGAAACATTGAAATATGACAGTTACCTATGCTCAGTGTTGGCCAGATTGTGGCGCAAAGTACTCATCTACAGAGAAGCATTAAGGGGGTACAAGGCTCCCCTACATAAGCTACATGCATCACAGATCATAGGGTGCAAGGTGGGGAGAGCAGTCTTCATGGCTTCTACAGGTGTGCAGGAAATATCAAGCATGGATGAGGAATGAGCAGAGTCTTGATCCCCCTCCTCCCACAGCCATGTGCTGGTCAATTCAGTGGAGCAGGCACACAGAGGGATGTAATCTGCACCAGCAATAAGGCAGGGACTGACGACTTCCCCATTTTCTGAGTCACAATCTGGTCCATTTTTGGGCCAGTGCAACTGTGCTTTATCTCTTACTCAGAGTTTGTGGCAAAGGCAGAATCTAGCCCCTTATGATCAGAAGGGTCTAGGTAGGTTCACTCCTCTTGAGTACCTCCTTTCAGCTGAGTCTGAGCATTTAAAGTAGGATTCTAGTGTGAGAAGAGATTCTGTGAAATGACCTGTTGAGCTTTCATGTTTTCCTTTATAAAATTTGCTCATTTTGCAAACAAAAAAAGGCTTCTTTTCCTACCTGCCACTTCTGCAATAATGCTCTTTTTTTTATTTTTCTGTGCCAACCCAGAAACTTCCCTTGCCAGCAAGTGGAGATACAGTATATGGAGTCTCTTTGCTGATATTATCCCCGAGTAATTAATGAGGTTGGCAGTTACCAAAGCTCAGCCATTTGTGGGATGGAAAACAGCAGATGGAGAATGTAATAACTTTACTAACTACCTGGGTAGAAAGCCAAAGAACACAAAATGCTAAATCCCATCTATTTGGCCTCAGGATCACATACAAATTGTATGTCTATGCAGCTGTAGCACCATGGCGCAGCTACTTCCTACATTCACACAACTTTTTTTTCCATCAGTGTAGTTAATTCATATCTTCAAGAGGTGGTAGCTAGCTTGATGGGAAAATTCTTCTGTCAACCTAGCTGCATCGATACTGGGGATTAGGTCGGCCTAACTGTGGTACGCAGCTTGCACATTTTTTCCCAACCCTGAGTATATGTAGCTGGGTCTATCTAACTTTTAAGTGTGGACTAGGCCCTAGACACAATCCTTGTCTCAGAGTTTACAATTTAAGATGACAAGTAACCTGCAGAATTAGATTTATACAATGATGTATACATGTATGCACATATATTTTCAGTGGCTTTATATTATTATATATGGGTAACCCCACATATTATTTTATAAACCGCTTTATATTATATATGGGTAACCCCTCTAGCCATGATGACTTAAACTCATAGAAATGTAGGATTGGAAGGGACTTTGATAGGTCTGCTAGCCCAGTCTCCTGCACTGAGGCAGGACTAAGTATTATCTAGGCCATCTCTGACAGGTCTTTGTCTAACCCAGTGGTTCCCAAACTTGTTCCGCCACTTGTTCGGGGAAAGCCCCTGGCGGGCTGGGCTGGTTGTTTACCTGTCGCGTCCGCAGGTTTGGCCGATCGCGGCTCCTAGTGGCCATGGTTCACTGCTCCAGCCAATGGGAGCTGCTGGAACCGGCAGCCAGTATGTCCCTCGGCCCGTGCCGCTTCCAGCAGCTCCCATTGGCCTAAAGCAGCAAATCGTGGCCACTGGGAGCCGCAATCGGCCGAACCTGCGGACGCGACAGGTAAACAAACCAGTCCGGCCTGCCAGGGACTTTCCCCGCATAAGCAGCGGAACAAGTTTGGGAACCACTGGTCTAACCTGTTCTTAAAAACCTCCAGTGATCGAGATCCCATATTCCCCTAGGTAATTTGTTTCAATACTTAACTACCCTTACAGTTAGGAAGTTTTTCCTAATGTCTAACCTAAATCTTTCTTGCTGCAATTAAAGCCCATTATTCCTAGTCCTGTCCTCAGGGAATAACAAGAATAATTTATCACCATCCTCTTTATAATAACTTTTTACATGCTTGAAGACTATGTCCCCCTTTGGTCTTCTCTTCTCCAGACTAAACAAGCCCAATTTTTTTTTCAATCTTTCCTTGTAGTTTATATTCTCTAGAGGACCTTTAATAATTTTTTTTGTTGCTCTCTCACCTTTCACCTCCAGTTTCTCCACAATTCTCCTAAATATAGTTTCCAGAACTGGACACAGTACTCCTTATTAGTGCTGAGTAGAGTGGAAGAATTCTTGTGTTTTGCTTACAACACTCCTGCTAATGTATTCCAAAATGCTGTTCATTTTTTTTGCAACACTATTACATTGTTGACTCTCATTTATTTTGTGACCCACTATAACCCTCAGATGCTTTTCTGCAGTACTCTTTCCCTAGGCAGTCATTTTGTATTTGTGCAATTATTCCAGCCTAACTTTGCATTTTTCCTTATTGAATTTCATCCTATTTATTTCAGACCATTCCTCCATTTTGTCAAGATAATTTTGAGTTCTAATCCTGTCCTCCAAAGCATTTGCAACCACTCCCAGCTGGGTATCTTCCACAAATTTTATAAATGTACTCTCTCTCTGCCTTCATCCAAATCATTCATGAAGGCATTGAATAGAACCACATACAGGACAGATTCCTGTGAGACTCCACTAGATATGCCCTTCCAGCTTGACTGTGAATTGTTGATAACTATTCTCTTAGTATGCTTTTCCATCTAGTTGTGCATCAACATAATAGTTGGTTCATCTAGGCTATATTTCGCTACTTTGTTTATGAGGTCATGTAAGGCAGTATCAACAGCCATATTAAAGCTGAGATATATCACATCTACTACTTTCTCCCTATCCACAAGGCTTGCTACCCTGTTGAAGAAGGATGTTAGCTTGGTTTACAATGATTTGTTCTTCATATATCCTGCTGACTCTTATTTATCACTTTATTATCTTTTAGGTGCTTACAAATTGATTATTTGTTCCATTATATTTTCTGGTATTGAAGTTAAGTTGACTGGTTTATAATTCCATGGGCTGTCCTTTTTCCCCTTTCGATAGATAGATAGATACTCTATTTGCCCATTTCCAGCCCTCTGGGATCTCTCCTGTCCTCCACAAGTTCTCAGAGATAATCACTAGTGGCTCACAGATCTCTTTAGCCAGTTCCTAACTATTCTAGGATGTATTTCATCAGGCCCTGCTGACTAATATTTCAAAATAATTCTTTCCCTATTTTAGCCTCAGATCCTACTCTGTTTACACTGATATTCACTATGTTAGTCATCCAGTCACTGCTAACCTTTCTGGTGAAAACCAAAACAACAACAAAAAAGATTTAACACTTGGGTCATTGCTGTTGTCTGTTATCTTTCCCTCCTCATTGAGTAACAGGCTTACTCTGTCTTTGGTCTTTCTCTTGCTTCTAACATATTTATAAACTGTTTTCTTGTTACTCCTTATGTCCCTAGTTTAATTTCATTTTATGCCCTGTCCTTTCTAATTTGTTCCTGCATACTTGCTTGTGTCATTCTTTTATATTCATCCTTCATTATCCGACCTAGTTTCCACTTTTTTGTATGACTCTTCTTTGAATTTCAGATTGTAAAAGACTTTCTGGTTAAGCCAGGGTGGTTTCGTACCATACTTCCTGTTCTGCCTATGTATTGTGATAGTTTGCTCTTGTGCCCTGAATAGTGTCTCTTTAAAAAAAAATATATATACTGCCAACTCTCCTGAATCCTTTTTTTCCTCTGAGACATGATTCCTGGGGGATCTTACATACCAATTCTCTGAGTTTGCTAAACTCTGCCTTCTTGAAGTCCATTGTCTTTATTCTGCTGTTTTCCCTCCTACCATTCCTTAGAATCCTGAACTCTGTGATTTCATAATCACTTTCACCTAACCTGCCTTCCACCTTCAAATTCTTAACGAGTTCCTCCCTGTTTGTTGGAATCAAAATCCAGAACAGCTTCTCCCCTAGTCACTTCTTCATCTTTTTTTTATCAAAAGTTGTCTCCAGTGGATTCCAAGAAATTGTTGGGTAATCTGTGCCCTGCTGTGTTATTTTCTCAATAGATGTCTGGATAGTTGTGACCCTAACAGCATCCCAGGGCAAGAGGCTGACTGGTATCTAGTAGTGAGTTTCAGCTGGCTTGACCAGCTGAGTGTACCTCAGCTCACTAATGTCGTCATCTGTGTCTAGAAGGTGTCATGTAAGATAGCAATAGAAAGCTAATATCATACTGATCATTAATATTATTGAATGGTGTATGTGTGGAGAACAAATTCAAAATTACAAACCTATTGGGATTTATGTTCTTAAAATGCATCTGCCACACTGGGCTAAAGTTATCCACATCCTAGACAAAGGAATGTGGTGGTTTTGCCACCTGGAAGGTATTTCCAAGGTACGTTAAGAGACATTGATCAAAAGGCAGGGGACTAGAGCATTGCTTGTGCCAATCCAACTAGCAGTTAGTAGTTCCCTAGCCCCTACTCCCACACATTCCCCAAAAGGCCATACTGCAAACTTTAAGCAAGCCAAAGGGAAAACCAAACAGACAAACAAGCTTTCCTACTCACCCAAAGAATTAGTGCCTGCTCTTTCTTCAACAGATCATCTCCCTCTCAAACTCCCCTGTTTTTTGTCCCCTGGTTACATTGAAAATAAGTAGTTACAGTGCTAGCTGTTTTTTCTTCCCTCTGTCTCACTTACATTAAGTACCCTATTACTTAAATTGGGAAAGCTTATAAATAATTACTAGCTCTTTTTGAGGTGCACCTTTAAATGCTTGAGATATTCCAAGACATATTAAAAATGATGTCCTATTAATATGTATTATGATTAATGATGTAAAAGTTTTTAAAACTTTGAGCTAAGTCAGTCCAATTTCATGATGTCTCTCTTTTTTTTTCTTTCTTTTTTTTTTAATTCTGGTTATAGTATCCTGGACTAAAATCAGGCAGGGCTTGCCCCAGAATTAAATTCTGTGCTGCTTCTTTGAGAGCAAACCAGCAAGAGTTGTGTAAATTATGCAGAGAGTAAATCCCAACTGTGTTCCGTTTACTTGGACAACAAGCTCCATTTTAATTAAGACAGGGCCTAAGACCCTTTGCCAAGTTTCTTTCAAGATGGATTTTACAGTTCATAGAGCAACATCCTACTGCCTCATCTCCAAGCTATCATCTTGTTAACCCCTGAAGAACATACCCCTAGGACTTGCAGAATACATCTGATGAGAGGGCATGCCTCCCTTAGGAGGACATGTTTTATGAGAATATAAATTATTAGACTGGATTAGCTCCACGAAGAGTGGCCCTGGATTGGCAAGTGAGAGGGTCCTTAAAATTTTCAGTGCTACAGGCATAATGATTGACATGGCCTACCACTATAATGTCCATGTTAAAGATGCAAGATTATCACCTCCTAGCATCAGAATGAAAGGATTATACAGAGGTTACCTAAAGAGCACATGTGGGATTTGGAAATGAAATAAGTTTTCACAACTCAAGAACACTGAACCTCCCATGTGAGCTGCGAAGGTCTTTCTCAGTGAGTGGAATCAAATCTAGAGATGCCCATTACTGAATGAATTCTTTGCTCCCTGAGGAAATAAAATATTATTCCATTCCCCTTGTATTCTGTAGTTGTGTATATTAAATCCTATAAGAGCTGCCACGTAATAAATACAGCAGTTTCACTTAAAGGCACTGTGATTGGCTTGTTATGTCCTAGTGCAATAAAAGCCATTGATGCATTTATTAATTCATCCTTCCATGGCTGCCAGTAGCTGAGTGTGATTTATTGTATTACCCCTCCCTCTCTTTTTGGTCAGGCTTTTATATATTTATGTTGCATACAAGGGAAGCTTAACAAACAATATGGGACATAAACAGCACAGCAACAACTTGAGACTAACAAATACTATTAGGCCAACTTGTCTCCAACTTGCAGTTAGAGTAAATTGGCTTAGGGAAGAGCATGGGCTATTTTAAAATATATATTTGACACAACTATTTTAGCAAATGGATGTGTGTTAGAGGAAAAACCTGAGATCTGGAAAATTATTTCTAGTTGTTCTTACCTTGCTTCTCTGTCTCCTATAGAAAATATTAATTTTCCATTACAAGCTAATTTACATAAATTGAATCCAGGGTGGTTGTTTTTTAAAAATCTGCTTTCAAATTATGAAGATGCAAGGGGAAAAACAGATGTTGTTTTTCTTGAGAAAACGATTTCAGCACACTTGGGAATAATAAAACCACACCTGCTTTGCTCTGGTAAGCAGTTAAATATATTATATACAATAGGGAGCAGGCTTGGAAGGTTTTACACTTAGTTGTTTACATGAGCTAGTTTAAGGAAACTAGTTCTGTCCTTAAACATACATCCTTTGGAAAACTTTTTTTTAGTTTTATTTTATTCAGCTCTTTGATGTATTTAATGGTTTCTTACATTTTCTACATTCCTGAACTATATATCATTTAAAAAATGAGCTCATACTAACACCCCAAATCAGACAACTGGAAATGTCTTGACTGGATTCTGTCTCCTTCATGTTATAACTAAAATTTTAAGTGAATCAGTTTTGTGAAAAGACTAAGTAACCAGCCTCGTTGCTTATGCCATACCATATATTACTATGTACGATAACTATAGTACTCTAAAGGACAGATAGTCTCAGAAAAGTGACTTTGTAAGAATTATTGACTTGCGCTCAAATAGATTTTATTTAAAATGCAAGAGATAAGTTTAACTGGCACCCATGCATACTCCCAGCTGAGATCTGAAAATTTAAGGGACATTGTCAATTTTGCTTTCAGTTAGTCAATTACAACAAAAAACTAATCAGCTGCTGATAGCGCACCCTTCAAATTGTAAATCCTGAAATTTAAAACCCTTCCTTTTCAAAAGAAAAGTTTAAGCATTTTTCTATTCCTCTGTTGGCATTTATAGAGGAAAGCAAGTAAATTGAGATGAGTTGATAACTGTTGCAGAGCAGGTTTCTTGATGTGCTGGTGTAGCTATGTCACTGGGCATGCTGGTGGGGCAGAGTCAAGGTTCCATCCCCTCCTGCCATCCTGGGTGAGGGGAAAGCATAGCAGTTCTGCCGAGCACAGAAATTGGTGGTGCAGTGCATTGCTCAGGGGAGTAAGGAGCTGCCATATGTCCACTTCCCCATTTACACAGATATTCAGGATGGGCCACAATTTGTCCCGAAAGAAGTATTAAGCACCTCTTCCAAGGCAAGACCCAATCCAGTTCTCTCAGTGGCAAAACCTACACACTGTATTTACCTTTTGGTCATAAAAAAAGCAAAGGAAATCACAGTCTATAGGTCAACTTTTTGAAAAGTTATAGGTGCCTAAATATAGGGGCTTATGAAGAAAAGTCCTCTTTAGCCATAACTGTAACATCTATATGGCAGTGCTGCAAGAGTGTGTATTGATATATATGCAAAATATTCATACAGTAAACACAGAGTACACAGTGAGCCAAATTGTCTCCTAGTGTAGTTCCACTTAAATCATAGAATTGTCTCAAAAGAAACCGGCAGAGTTACACCAAGAGAAGAGTTTGTCCCATTGTCTATAGACCCCAGAATGGTCATAAACTCAAATGGTTAGTTCAAGTGGCATTCTGGATTATTTTTTTAAAAGTTGGCTGCATTTCACACTCATGCATTACCTCTAACCTTTAGGGGAAAAGGAATTTCATATTAGCATAAATATTAAGCAGATGGCATTTCTGCTATTTATAGGGCCTCCTTCAGCTAATCAGTTTTTCATGCATTTAAATAGAAATATTAGGATGATGGTAATTACTTCAGTTTTCCATGAGTGATCCATCAAGACATTGACTTTCACTGTATATTGTACAGAATAACAAGCGCAGATTTAAATTATTACCTATGTTGGAATATTTTAAATATTTGGTTGACAACATTGATACTTTGCAGTGTTTAATAAAATTGATATGATTTTTAAAAAAGTGCATGTGCTTCCTATGGGAAAATGTCTTTTGGCAGAGAGAGGTACCATGAATTGGACACTAAAACTATTTATTGTAAAATGTGACCACTTAAATGAAGTGACTTGTACATATGCAATTCTGAACAACAAAATAAGGTGTGGACTCAAAGACAGATTATAGTGGGGGAGAGAGAGAGAGTTGGAGCAATAAGCTCTCCCAAAAAGAGGAGATAAAAAGAATTCACCATGCATGTCTTAATCTGCATTTAAGTTGTTACACTCAGTATTTGTGAAGTACAGTGAAGCTTTGATTATCTGAATGTACTTGCAATTAATAGACATTTGGGGTATGAACTTGTTTCAGATAAACAAGATAAAGCCACCCACCTGCCTCAATGGGTGTGGGAAATTGCTGGAGCTGATGGTGAAAGAGAGAGAGTCCCAGCAGCAGGAGAGGGAGATTCTCACTAAGGGACACTAGGCAGGGGCGGCCCATCCATATAGGCGAACTAGGCAGTCGCTGAGGGTGCTAAGTTAAATGGGGTGCCAAATTCAAGGAAAAAATCTAATTAAGAAAAAAAAACCCCAAAAAAATAAAAAACCACAGATGTCATTTCAATTCACATGAGTATGTGGAGGGAATATGAATTATAATTATCTACATTTCTGAGAATTTATTAATATGTCAAATCTTTTATTTACTGCAAAAATAAATATTTTAGTGAATTTTTTTTTCAATTTGCGATGTAGGGTCAAGATGACCTGCTCTGCAATTTTGATAAGCAATAACTCAGCCACAATGAAACACATCCACCAGCAGCAAGAGCTGCAATGCTAGTGATACCTAACTCGAATATACATCAAGATTGCATAGCCGGAAATTCATGTAGAGCAGAGATATCGCGAGTTGATAGTGTCAAACGGTCATTTTAACACACATTGCAGGTAGATGGTTAAGAATCAAGCAAATATTATGGAAAATTGTTTCTTGGTGCCAAAGAATAATTTATTTCAGCATTATAAATCCAAAATGTGAGTATCTTTAAGCATTATTAAACCTTAGCATTATTATCGGGCTGTATAATTATGAACTTTTCTTTGTTATACCTGGTTCACATGTAATAAATAAGGTCCATAAAAGAAAAGGAACAGCGTTAATACTATAATGCTTGCGGTCAGGAGCACAGTACATAATATTAAAATGTGCCATAGCAGAAAGAGGAAAAAGAAAACCTTCAGGAGCTGAGTATCGTTAACAAAAGGCTGAGAAGGAAAAGGACCATGCAAAACAGCAGGGATCCTTCCTGAAATATCTTATCTTTAATCCAAATAAAGATGGGTTTCAGAGTAGCAGCCGTGTTAGTCTGTATTCGCAAAAAGAAAAGGAGTACTTGTGGCCCCTTAGAGACTAACAAATTTATTAGAGCATAAGCTTTCGTGAGCTACAGCTCACTTCATCGGATGCATTTGGTGGAAAATACAGAGGGGAGATTGATATACACACACAGAGAACATGAAACAATGGTTTTTATCATACACACTGTAAGGAGAGTGATCACTTAAGATAAGCCATCACCAGCGGGGGGTGGGGGGAGGAGGAAAACCTTTCATGGTGACAAGCAAGGTAGGCTATTTCCAACAGTTAACAAGAATATCTGAGGAACAATAGGGGGTGGGGTGGGGGGGGAGAAATAACATGGGGAAATAGTTTTACTTTGTGTAATGACTCATCCATTCCCAGTCTCTATTCAAGCCTAAGTTAATTGTATCCAGTTTGCAAATTAATTCCAATTCAGCAGTCTCTCGTTGGAGTCTGTTTTTGAAGCTTTTTTGTTGAAGGATAGCCACCCTCAGGTCTGTAATTGAGTGACCAGAGAAATTGAAGTGTTCTCCAACTGGTTTTTGAATGTTATAATTCTTGACGTCTGATTTGTGTCCATTCATTCTTTTACGTAGAGACTGTCCAGTTTGACCAATGTACATGGCAGAGGGGCATTGCTGGCACATGATGGCATATATCACATGGGTAGATGCGCAGGTGAACGAGCCTCTGATAGTGTGGCTGATGTGATTAGGCCCTATGATGGTGTCCCCTGAATAGATATGTGGACAGAGTTGACAACGGGCTTTGTTGCAAGGATAGGTTCCTGGGTTAGTGGTTCTGTTGTGTGGTGTGTGGTTGCTGGTGAGTATTTGCTTCAGATTGGGGGGCTGTCTGTAAGCAAGGACTGGCCTGTCTCCCAAGATCTGTGAGAGTGATGGGTCGTCCTTCAGGATAGGTTGTAGATCCTTGATGATGCGTTGGAGAGGTTTTGTTGGGGGCTGAAGGTGATGGCTAGTGGCGTTCTGTTCTTTTCTTTGTTGGGCCTGTCCTGTAGTAGGTGACTTCTGGGTACTCTTCTGGCTCTGTCAATCTATTTCTTCACTTCAGCAGGTGGGTATTGTAGGTGTAGGAATGCATGATAGAGATCTTGTAGGTGTTTGTCTCTGTCTGAGGGGTTGGAGCAAATGCGGTTATATCGTAGAGCTTGGCTGTAGACAATGGATTGTGTGGTATGATCTGGATGAAAGCTAGAGGTATGTAGGTAGGAATAGCGGTCAGTAGGTTTCTGATATAGGGTGGTGTTTATGTGACCATCGCTTATTAGCACCGTAGTGTCCAGGAAGTGGATCTCTTGTGTGGACTGGTCCAAGCTGAGGTTGATGGTGGGATGGAAATTGTTGAAATCATGGTGGAATTCCTCAAGGGCTTCTTTTCCATGGGTCCAGATGATGAAGATGTCATCAATGTAGCGCAAGTAGAGTAGGGGCATTAGGAGACGAGAGCTGAGGAAGCGTTGTTCTAAGTCAGCCATAAAAATGTTGGCATACTGTGGGGCCATGTGGGTACCCATCGCAGTGCCGCTGATTTGAAGGTATACATTGTTCCCAAATGTGAAATAGTTATGGGTGAGGACAAAGTCACAAAGTTCAGCCACCAGGTTAGCCGTGACATTATCAGGGATACTGTTCCTGATGGCTTGTAGTCCATTTTTTGTGTGGAATGTTGGTGTAGAGGGCTTCTACATCCATAGTGGCTAGGATGGTGTTTTTAAAGATGGAAGCAGTTCACAGCATCCAGATGAAGGAATTTTACTTGGAAAGGAGGTTAGCTCATATCCGCATGGAAGCAGTTTGGAACATCAAGATGAAGGTATATTACTTCGAGATGAGAGTAGCTCACATCCACAAAAAAGCAGTTTGGAAACTCAAGATGATGGAAACTTACTTCTGGATTAAGGCAGTTTACAGCGTCAGACTGATATGGAATTGGAGAAAATGTATTCATCTTCAGAGAGACATGCAGAAATTGAAGTAAATGAAGTAGAAGAAAGAATGAGGAAGTTACAAACAAGTTATAGTATAGGGACCCAGCTTCATGGCCCAGATGTGATGACAGTGTGTGGAAAATTATCATGGAACATGGACCTGAACAAGTTCATGAATTTCCCTTCCCTAAGGATGGAAATAAAATAAAATTCTCTGCTCAGCATTACAAGAGGAAACTCACTAATGGGGAAGAAATTCCTCAAAACTGGTTACAGTATTCAGGGTTGAAGGACTCTGTGTTTTGCTTTTGCTGCAAGTTGTTTAGAAATCAAGCAATTGGTACATCACTTACTGAAAATGGTTTGAAGGACTGGAAAAACATATATTCAATTGTCTCTTCACATGAAAAGTACAGAACATTTGGAATATTTTCAAAATTGGAAAGAACTTGAATTACAATTGGGAAAAAAGAAACTATTGATGAAGAAAACTTATGTGTGATCAAGGAAAAAGAAGAATATTGGCAACAAATATTCGAGCCTCTGATTGCTTTATTGAGAGTTCTCAGTGGGCAAAATTTAGCATTCAGCAGCTGTGGTAGAAATGAAAAATTATACACTCCAGGTAATGGAAACTTTTTAAAATTTGTTGAATACCTAGCTTTGTTTAATCCAGTCATGAAGGAGCATCTAAGTAAAATAACTGATCATGAAACAGGTTCATTACTTAGAAAACAATATGCAGAATGAACTGATTCAAATCCTAGCAAATGCCATTAAAAAGAAAATTGTAGAAGCTGCCCATTCTGCAAAATACTCTTCAATAATACTGGACTGTACGCCAGACGTGAGTCACTGAACAAATGACGATCATTCGTTTTGTGGATATGGAAAAGTCTGCAGATGAAGATAATGTAGAAGTGCTCAGAAAGGAACATTTTTTGGGTTTCGTACCACTGAAGATGACTAGAGCATTTATGACTGAAACTATTCTACAAGAGCTTCAAACAATGTCATTATCTGTTGAAAACTTACGTGGCCAAGGCTATGATGAAGGGTAAAGACAATGGTGTGCGAAGGAAAATGATGGAAATCAATCCTAGGGCTTTTTTCATTCCTTGTAGTGCACATTCTCTGAATTTGATTGTCAATGATGCTGCTAGATGCTGTTTGGAGAGAAGCTGTTTCTTTGACCTGGTGCAATTTGTTGGTGTTTACTCAGGCTCAACACGCTGTTGGGAGATTCTAACTCACCATGTGAATTCTCTAACTGAAACCACTTAGTCAGACAAGATGGGAGTGTCGCATTGATGCTTTTGAAGCCTCTTTGCTATGAACTTGGAAACATTTATGATGCTCTAATTAAAATTTCTGATACTACCTTTACTGGATCATCTGGCAATACGGCACATTCAGATGCAGAAGCTCTTGCAAATGGCCTTTCCAAGTTCAAATTTATGACTTCACTCATTTTGTGGTATAATATCCTTTTCGAAATTAACCTCACTAGTAAGCAGCTTCAGGGAAAGAACTTCTGCTATTCAAAAACTGCAGCAAATTAAAAATATCCTGGAAGAATTCAGAAGTGATGAAAGGTTTCAGAGTAGCAGCCATGTTAGTCTGTATTCGCAAAAAAAAAGGAGTACTTGTGGCACCTTAGAGACTAACAAATTTATTAGAGCATAAGCTTTCGTGAGCTACAGCTCACTTCATCGATGAAGGGTTTGAAAGAACACTGGTAAATTCTCTCGAGCTTCCTGAAGAAATAGACTTTCCGACAGAATTTGAACCAGAGCCAGTTCGCATTCGGCAAAAGAAACAGCAGTTTTCATATGAAGGATGAGACACACTCATTCAGAACCCAAAACAAAGGTTCAAAGTGAATTTCTACTTTGCAGTCCTTGATACTGCTATTTATTCGGTTGACGAAAGATTTCAACAGATGCAGCTGCTAGAGTCAGTATTTGGCTTTCTATATGATATCCACAGCTTGCAAAAGAAAACAGCAAAACAGATAAGAGAATTTTATATAAAACTGGAGTCTGCATTGACTCATGAAAATTCAAAAGACATGGATACTACATATTTGTGTAGTGAGCTTCAGGCTTTTTCAAGATGACTTAAGAAACATTCCGCTCCTGAAGAAGTACTAAAGTTTGTTTTTGTGAAAATAAACTCTGACAGTTTTCCAAACATTTTAATAGCTCTGTGCATTCTTTTAACTTTGCCAGTTTCCGTAGCTAGCGGGGAACGTAGCTTCTCAAAGTTAAAATTGATAAAAACTTGATAAAATTGATAAAAACTGTGTTCAACAATGGTGCAAGAAAGACTTGTTGGACTTGCCACAATGTCAATAGAGCATGAAATAACTGGAAAACTGGATCTAAAAGAACTAGTGACTGAATTTTCAAAACTTAAAGCAAGGAAATTCATGTTTTAAGAGCACAGTGTGTTTTATTTGGAGTGTTTTGTAAATACAGGTTAAAGTTCATTGAAGAGTTTTCTTATTTCTTTCTATATTAGATGTGGTGGTAATGGCAGTTAAAGCAGGATAGCATAATGGATGATTTTGGTTTTGTAGTAATAAAAATTATAATGAACATTTTTAATGCATTTTTTATTTGAAATTAGACTGAAATATCATCTAGTTGTCATGTACAAATCTATTCTGAAAATTTCTTGTCTCTATTTTCTGATCTCAGAAACATTGGTTGGACAGAGGGATGGACAAACCAAATAATTAAGCCTCTGTTTAAAAAAAATAACGCTTAAAAACATCAAAAGGGGAAAAAAAGGGGCAAAATGTTTCCCAGTTTACCAAAAACCTCAGCCTAGATCTGCCTTTAGGGTTGGGGGTGGGGAGGCGCCGATTGCCTAGGGTTCCAGTTGCTGGCAGCTAGTCTAGGGCCACCCCCACACTAGATAGCTCCTCCCCACAGGAGTTTCTGGCACTCTTTGGCCAGATGGAGGAGGGATGCTGATTGGCCACTGTTGCCCAGCTTCCAGGATTTAACCTAGAGCAGAAGCCATGTGGAGTCTTTTTCAGCTCCATTCTCCATCCAGAACTAGGAATGTGAACCTGGCTTGACAGTTGCTGCAGGTCTAACTGATTGCCTATTTGGGGTCAGGAAATAATTTTTTTCTCCCATGGGCCATTTGGCAGAGGACTGGGGAGTTTTTGCCTTCCTCATAACACCTTCTAGCCACAGTGGGTTAAGTAGGAATCTAACTGAGGTACTTGGGTTGAGTTGTTTAGTCGTCGCAACTTGTGACCAGTTTCCAGTATGGTTAAAAGGATAAAGTGAACAGTTCCCAGATGTAAAAAAAGTGGGATTTTTGTGATGGTTCTTAGGCTCATGGCCCTTGCGTCCCAAGGTACCCACCCTTCTGCACCCTCTATCCCCTTCACGGAGAGGAGAGAGTGCTAGGCCTCAAAGAGCTGAATCCTGGGGGATTAGCCTGAGGAGAGCGTACCTCGCATTACAGGTTGTATCGTGAAGAGTCCTGTAATCCTTGTGCTAGTTATTGGTGATATGGTAAAGAGCTCTGTAACCAAGTAAATGCCTGCTATAGGAGAGTATAGGTGATCGGCGGGTAGCACCCCTCCCCTGTGTTAATGTTGCATCCTGCCTCTTAATTTCATGCATGTGTCTGTCCTCATTTTGCTGCTTTGCCCGCATCAAAGCCATTTAGGATAAGTGAGATATGGATAATGGAAGTTGGACTGAAGCTCATTATGTGATTAGGCATAATATTGTTTGTGAACTTTGATAAGAAGTTAGGTGTATTTCTTTGTAGCACTGGAGTTCACAATGGCCAGATGCAGACATTTTCCTTCCCTTGCTCAAATTTATCTACATTTTACACAAGTGGAAGCACTTTTCCTATTCTAACAAAAAGAAGCTTTCAATCATTCATTTATACTGGGCAGTCACTGAGTCTGCTCTTCTTATTCTTTATGAAGATATTTGTGTTGCATCACATTTTTAATTCAAGAGGGCTTGGCAGCCTTTCCAAATAATGGCTCTCTACACTAGCCTTGAAGGGAGTGCTCAAGAATAATGAAGTGTGCTACCTTTTCTTCTCCTTCCCCATGTCCTAGGGGCTAAAAGCAACACTTGTGTGTTCAGTTCCTTTTGGCCTAATGTGTGAAAGCTGGATGTTAAACAAGCTTTATCTGCCAAGTCTTGGGATTCAGGCAGAAATTTGTTTGTTTTTTTTTAATAAAATAGGTTGGGTGTCTATATGAAACATCAGATAATTGCTATTGTACATTCACGTATCTGATATCATCAGCATATTATTCCAACACTTTGAAAAAAATCCCAAGTAGATATTGACTTCTGTTGCCAATATCAAGATTTATTGGCACAAGAAGTATTGATCAAGGCCAGTCGAAGACATTATTGGACCTCAAGGATTAATACATCTTGATGTTGGCCAAACACAAAAGTCAATATTATTGTGCTTTAATTATACACACACTTTGTCCATAAGATCCCAGCATCATATTTTTATTTTTAGAGAAATATTGAAAAAATTACAGAAACGACTAAGTGAAAAGTTAAATGTGATTGCTCACAGTGATGTCAGGTGTCCTGTAATTCCTAGGTCTTTAAAAAAGTACAGAAACAAGCACAGCTATCCATTTCACCTATTTAAAATGGTTTTGTCAGCCATTTTCTGTAGATTAAACTGAATTGTCCCTAGCAAAAAGACTAAGTTTTGATGTAACTGATTTCTCATGTTCTAGAATTAGTTGGCACCTACGTAGTCATGTAATATCTTTCTTCTCCCTCTAGACTTTTTTGAATAAATGGACAGGCGCTTTGTTTGGAAATAGACTTTGGAACAAGACACTGCAATTCCATAGGCTCTGTTAGAATGTTGTCTTTTAGATGCAGTATATTTTATTAATTTTGTAGGGGAAACAATTTTGCAATGCTTCAGTAGGTAGCCATTTCATTTGAAAAAACCCTACCATTTCACTGGTTATTCTGAGTGCTCTTGCTGTTGTGCCACCAACAAATTAAAAACAAACCAAAAAACCTTCCTATTGAAAGCAGTACTGCCATAGATCATCCATACAGCTAATTTTCAGTGAGTTTAATTTTCTAATTTTATTACCTAAAATAGGGGGCAAGGAGAGGCCTGGTTGCAGCAGATTCAGTGCCTTTCTGCTCAGTTCATGTGGTGACAGAAGAGAGCATTCCGGGAGCCCACTCAGGGGGTCTACACCTCCTGCAGGCCACAGGGAAGATTTCCATGGGGACTCGTTGTACCTTAATGTGACGATCAATAATATTATGGTCACCACTTTTACAAGACTATGAGACATTTTGTACAAAGTATGCCTTGTGAAATATCATTTGAAAACTGATAATCTACTGAATATTGTTGTCCTGGTAAAATGTGTGTATTGATATTGTATAAGAAGTTATTAGATTCTACTATGCACCATTGTTATAATGTGCTCAAAGATTAAGGCAAGCAGGCACAAACCAGTTTTTCAGAGACAAAAACACAATAAATCCCCAGCAGGTGTTAAAGAGCTATCACCGTCTTAAGCAGCCATTCTTCAGCAACAAGATGGTGTAAACAAAAAATTTACACTTCATCACAGAGACAGTTCAACCTTCACGTCCACAAGAGACTACTTGTTGTCTGCACCGCAGTTGAGGGTAATACTCAAAGAAGCGAGGGTGGCATAAGAGATGAGAGACAGTGACCTCCATTTCACCTCTTCTCCTCCCATCTTTCTGCTCATGACATCAACGCCTCTCAAAGAACTGAACTAAGGGGACACAGCCTGTGAAATTTACATCAGCGCATGGTGAGACAAAACCTTTGCTTTTAAATTCACTTAGCTTGTTAAATTAGGTATTAGCTTAAATATTACTTTTATTTTCTTTTGTAACCAATCCTGAATTTTATGCATCATCACTTGTAATCACTTAAAATCTATTTTTCTGTAGTTAATAAACTTTATCTTCTTGTTTATCATAACAAGTGTTTTTGGATTAGAGTGTGGGGAAACTCCATTTGGGATAACAAACCTAGTGCATATATCATTTTCCTTTGATGAAATGATGGACTTTCTGTGAGCTTGCATTGTTCAGTAGTATCTTGGACAGTAAAAGACACACATTTCTGGGGGAAAGTCTGGGACTAAGAATTTGCGTGTTACCCTGTATGTAATTCATGAGTGACTGGTCAGAATGCTCATGTATTTAGCTGGGAAAGAATTTTCCTGTATGAACAGGTCAGGCGAGGCTGTTCTGACAGCAAAGCGGTATGAAAAACACGCTAGACAACCAGAGAATTAAGGGGACACAGCTGTTCAATGGTACAGATTGTACCCTGGCTAATGTCATACACAGCATTTAGGGAGAGGCTGGTGGTTCCATGACTGTGCATATCCATTCTTTCCACACAAACACATCAGATGCAGAAATTACACAGATCTGATGCTGCAGTTGTGGCTGTGTAATGACTTTCCTGCATCCTGTGGCGGGGAGAATTCATTCCCTCAAGTGATATACCATATTCTGCATGGAGTACTGAGCTATACCCTATAGTGTGAAGGCAGGAAACATCATGAAAATCACCCTGAAATAACTTGGTCTTGGTTTTTTTCTTTCTATTGAAGTCTATTCTAATTGTACAACTCTTAAATAAACTGCTGTCACTACATACTGTATACAATGTACTACCCATAGATTTCCCAAGTTGTACTGTGATTATTGGGCCAATAGCCTCTCTGATTTCTATTCTATCCTCCCCCTTCCCCAAGTAGTCCTCATCAAGCCTTTGTTACACGTTTTCCTTATTGACCTATCAAGTAAGGGACTGCAGTCTAAATCGATGTGTCCTAACCCACTGATCCCTGAAAATAAATAAGTGCCAAACTTTTAATCTATTAAATTTTTGAAGCAAACTAAGGAGATTCCCCAAAAGTAGCTGTATGTTTAGTACACTATATATAGTATATTTCAAAGCAGATAGTAAAAAATGACAAAGATCTGTGATAGCAAAGGAATGGAAATAATAGCGCTGCATAGAGGTTAAATGCAACATTGTGATAAAACAGTTACTGAAAAAGTAATTTAGCAAGATAGAATGATGGATGCATTTTGTACACTCTCCTCTTCTCTCTCAAATCCTTTGCTTTGGATTTTATCATCAGTTTCAGGTGAGAGGGGTGTGGACAGGATATAGGAAGGTCATCTTATTTCTGAAAAGTCTCTAAACCATCTATCAAAGCATAAGAACAGTAATATAGGAGGCACATGGTCACACTGATATAGTTAAATTTGCAAAACAGTTTCCATATGACTTAGTGCACAGAGGCGGGTATAAAGTATTAATGGTTCTATAAACGACTCAGTGAATCCCTTCTAATAATCTTCCTTTTGCCACGAGTTTGAAGCTTACTTGACTTCTGAGTAAATAGTTATTCTCTAAGTACTTCTCTGTCTCAGAAGCACAGATTAGAGATCAGGAAGATTTTCTCTTTGTACAGAAATATTTGAGTTGGGATTTTTATTTTTTGTACACATGATCTTGATGTACATATACCAAATCACAATCTGATAAGGAGTAATGTGATAATCACAGTTTACAGTCAACTTTTAGAGATTGAGGCAGCAGCATAAATCAAAAGAACAAGAAGAGACCAAAAGAGAAAAATGTTTACAAGAGTTTATGGAATACAACAGATTTTTTTAATCTTCTCTGTCCTTTCAAAATAATAAGCTTTAAAAAGGCCTAGAAATATTAAATACTTTCATTAATGATAATGTCAGCATTTCAGGAGAAAAAGAACATTAGTATCACTGTACACAGAGGAAAACACTCTTCAAATTCTTTTTAAAATGTATAGTAATTAACATGTAACTTTATGGATATTGTGACAGGGTCAGGCCCGATGGCTATATGAGAGAAATAGAAGCCAGATATATTAGCCCCAGGCTAAGTAGGTCCCTTTTCCCTGGGTAAGGTAACAGGGAAGATTCCAGAACAATCAGGAACCTTCTGGAGACAATTAAGACAGGTTGATTAGAATACCTGCAGTCAATCAAGAAGCTGTTAGAATCAATTAAGGCAGGCTAATCAGGGCACCTGGGTTTTAAAAGGGAGCTCTCTTCAGTTTGTGGTGTGCGTGTGAGGAGCTGGGAGCAAGAGGCACTAGGAGTTGAGAGTGAGAACGCGGACTGTTGGAGGACTGAGGTGTACAAGCATTATCAGACACCAGGAGGAAGGTCCTGTGGTGAGGATAAAGAAGGTGTTGGGAGGAGGCCATGGGGAAGTAGCCCATGGAGTTGTAGCTGTCGCACATCTGTTCCAGGAGGCGCTCTAGACAGCTGCATTCCACAGGGCCCTGGGCTGGAACCCGGAGTAGAGGGCGGGCCCAGGTTCCCCCCAAATCCTCCCAACTCCTGGTCAGACTCAGGAGGAGTCGACCTGGACTGTGGGTTCAGAAAAATGGCCAAGCTGAGGGCTGCCGTGAAGCTCCAAGGCGAGCAAATCCACCAATAAGTGCAAGACCCACCAAGGTAGAGCAGGAACTTTGTCACAATATATAGATAGATAGATAGATATTATCAATTGATATACTACCCCTTGGAACAAAATGTAATGTCAAAGTACATAGTTATGTACTTCATGGCTAGGAAACGGAGAGAGGCAAAAAGTAATAGCTCAAGACACATCAGAATTATAGAGTTAATACCACAGTGTGCTAGGTCTGACCTTTTTGAAAGACTATTTCATCTAGTTAATATGTCAAAGATAATGTCCTGAATGTACTTTTTCAGAATTTTTGCCTCTTAACTGCATATTACTAAATTAGGTGTTTGTCATACTGAACTTTGGGCAGTCATATTAACAAAATCAGGGGCAATGGAAATCATGACAAACATTATGAAAAGACGCTAAAATGTTGAGTATCATAACCTAATTACCTTTGCAGATCAGAGGACAGGCCTCTAAACTTACGAGTTTAAAAAAATGTTTTGGGGAAAGCCCAGACCATGTTGGGTATTTAGCTACTGGTCCTTCTCTTTGCCACAACAATTTATATGTCCTGAACATTGTTTTCATTCCCCATTCTATCCCTCTCCTCCAAATGTGGTTGTAAAGTTTAAAGGTGATACCTTTCTGCCAATTTTTTTTAAATCTTCTCATCTACTGCCTTGCTAGTCCTTTGTTTGGGACCCCATCTGCAACTCCACCCGTCCTAGTTCTTTGTGTCTTTGCAGGGTTGTCACATTCCCCTTCTCTCTGTCAGCCTTCACTGCAATGATATGATGGCTGTTTTATACTCTTGGTAAAATGCTCATTCACCCACATCCTTGTGCAATACTTGTGAGCATTAAAACAATCAGGAAGCTCATGGAATCCACACCATTCTGGACAATCCTTTATCCTTCTATTTTGGTACTAGGTCCACTCCCCCACCCCTCCCCGACTGTTCCAGTGCTTGTTCCATTTCACTTCAGTATTATGGAAGCAACTCAAGTGTCACAAATGCTGAATTGTGGTTTCAGTGAATGACTGTATAAGACATGCACAGAACCAGAAGTGTAAGAGCTTCAGATTCTTTATACAGATAAGCTTATGTACTTTCAGTAGGCAACCCCTCTGTCTTGAGACCACTTTAACGTACTCCAAAAGTCTTCAGTAAAATTTGTTTAACCTGTATTTGGACACCGTTTTTCTATTAGGTAAATTATTTTTAGTGGCCACTTACAGCAGTTTTCACTGTATCTTGTTTATGATTATGATGGTTACAGTAATAATTTGTGTGGCATGCTAATGAGCTGTTGGCGTAAAGTTACATATGTTATACTCAAATAAAAATGTTATCAGTGACCATTTCAAGATAAATAATGAAGTTTGTCATTAGGGAATGCTAAGGCAGAAAGCAGATACAATGGCTGCCATTCTTTAAAGACTTCAGGGTAACAGGCTGGAGCCAGATTATACTGCAAATACTAAATTGGACACTATAAAATTCCTTTAAGAATTAGTGTCTTTATCATTTTGCATACGCCGCATGAATGGCCCTGAAATAAAATTTTGTACAATTTCCCTAATCTACTGATCAAATCATTTTGTGTGCAAGCAATATAAAATAATAGTACATACTGTTGTGTGCATAACTGAGCTATAAACCTTTGCTCTCTGTTGTGCTAGGGATTGAATTTGCAATCCTTGATTCAAGGCAGTACTCTTCCTTTTTATATCCTTCCCACTTGGTTGGCTGAGCCCCAGAACAGTTTGTTCTTTAAGCAAGCATTGGGAGCTATAACCATTAACCTTTTTAAAGCAGCATTTTAACATGTCATGAGTTTAGATATCTTGCTTCTTTTTGCTGTTAACCTTTCTGATGGGACAGCGCATGGTGTTTTGCTTGCTTCAGCATGTCAGTGACTTCACAGTCATTTTCACCTCTTCCCCATTTGCAGCTATTATATTTCATTACTAGAAGGGTGAAGGAAGGTTGGGGTAGAGGGGGAAAGCTGTTCATGTTGTACCTTCCAACTATCAATGTAGGCAGCTAAATGTTGCCCCTCGGTTGAAAAAAAGAAATAAAATGAGCATATTTAGTTGGGGACAGGAATTGTTCCTTCTGTCAAGCTTTCAGTACATCACTGAAAAACATTGCTTGGTCTTCAGTAGTAGACTTTAATTGTCAACTATATATGATAAGGTGGTATAACTGATGCTTTCAAAACAAAGCTTTTTATCTAGGGCCAACATCAGTGAAAGGTTCAGTTATTCTTGCTTTACTGAGCATGAAATGGAATTGAAAGACAATATTAAATGGGTTATTAAACTTAAGAAATGGTGTCTTGTGATCTTTCTCTGCAGCTCCCCTTCTTTCTTTCATACATAATCTGCGTGGCATATTCCCCTTGGAACTGGTCATTTGTATGGCCTTTAGATTTCAAGAAATGTTAGCATTGCAATTATTCAATAGTCATTTTATGATAAACTAAAACTATGGTCCCTCAGGGATGCAAACTCCTTTTGTCTGGTTATCTCCATCCCATAGGCGTGCATACACATAATGCACAAAATACAAACCTGTCTTGGAAAGTGAATATTTTTTGCACAGTCAGGAGAAAAAAAAGCCCAGAAAGCAAGTGGAATTTTGTTTTTGCAAAGCATACTTTTTTCTTAACTATAACTTCCGGTCTCTTAAATTCCTGACTTTTTTGTCCATTTCACAAAACATAGGTTTAACTTGCACTATTGTCTAATTAGAACAGCTTTAGTGTGCTTCATATAAATGTCTTTCCTGAAAATTAACCATAAATGACAACTGAGTACCATAGCTCATATTCAGCTTCATAGGAATTTTACCTGAGCCTTTTCTCAACAAGGGCCTAATCCAAAGGCCACTGAAGTCAAACAGAGTCTTTCCATGGGCTTCAGCTGGTTTGGGATCAGCTCCAAGGGAGCTGAAGGAAAGCACAGTAATATTGTTGGATTCTTTAGACTTTTCTAGCATGTTTATTCAGAATGTCTAGTGACTGGAAAGAGTTGCAACATTAAGCAAAAGTCATTGATCTTAGGGGCATTGGTCAACTAAAGGTAACAATTGGTCAAGTAGGCCAGTTAACTAGATGATGAGCAGAAGTCTGGTGCCCAGTAATCCAATTGAATAACCACCACTTGTACCAAATATAACCAAATTAGTCGTTGCCTGATTTATGATAGACAGACAATATCTCTCAATACAATTTCAGTAGTATTGTGAGCATGAAGCAATATAAGAAATGACAGTGTGCCTAATTGCCAAAGGAAGGGCAGGAAATGGGAGATGAAGCATTAGTCATCATGCCCTTGACTAATATTTGGTTGATAACCCATTTGTGCATACCATATTTCTGAGAGTGCCTGCCAAAATAAAAGAAAAATGTATTGCAAACTTTTTTCCTTTTTCCATATAGAGCAAGAAAGCCGTTGGAAGATATTTCTGAAAAGGAAAAGATGGTACACAGTAGAAACATAATCACGATCAGTTAGACTTTGTCTTTGTGCATTTTGACAGAATGTGTAACTTGTAATTGGGATTTGTTCAATGAAAACTGAGCAATTCCGATTGCAAAATGCTTGAGGACTGTTTTAAGGAGTGTGACTATTGATGTAAATGTCTGATGAGAGAGATTTAAGATTTAATTTTTTTAGAAACATTTCTCTTTTCAAAAATTCAAGAAAGCATTTGCCTAGAGTTAATATTCACAGTGAATCACTTAGACTAAATGATACACTGTCAGTTTTATATTGTGCTAGCATCCTGATGCTCTGATCTGGATTGGAGCCCCATTGTGCAAGATATGGTACTGCACAAACAAAAGAATACACAATTCCAGCCCTGCAAAAACTTGATAACTCAACCATCAACGTAGTTAAAATATCCAGTGCAGGACTATGTTGTGTTTTTTTTTCCTGGACAATAAGGAAACAAAATGTGAAGCAGTTGTCTCAAGTGCAGGATAAAAGGGCATCCTACCATTTTGAAGCTGAGACAGGGAAAGGAACATAGATCTAGTGCCAGAAGATAAGAAATAGTAAGTTAGAATATTAAATGTTTTTAGAAATAATTTAAGGTTGAGTGTTACCAAGGCTCATAAATTAATTCTATACAGCAAATTAGGAAATTTTTAAAGTAAAAATTCCTGTAGTGCTAGGTGGAGAGAGCAAGGGTGGTAGGTTTCCCTATAGGCAATCTCTTTGCCATCCCAAAAGCTAAGTCCTAGAAATGCCACTGATGAGAGTGGCAATTTTTACTGATCGAATTATACTACCCATTGCCATAGGATAAGCATGTTTCTAAACAGACAACCCCCACTTTAAAAGAACAGATAGTCAAATTCAGTCTTCCTGTGTTAATTTTGGAAGCTCATATAAATTAAGGAGATAAAAAAATTGTAATCCTGGAAGCTCTGGCAAGCAACAAACAAAAAAAGAAAACTGATGATGGAACTGCAACATTCTATTATAAATAGCCTCAGAGCTAGAACACATTTGAATGGAATTAAAGATATTTATCAGCAGTCTCAGATATAAGGATTTCAGTTTCATCTAATGATTTGCTTTTCTATGTGGCTGTCTGGACACGAAGAGACCAATTCTGTGCCTCAGCTTTATGTCAAGATTTTCAAAATTCATAGCCAAAATCCCCAGAAGCACTAAAATAATCATTAAAAAAATAACCTCCACTGGAAAATAGTAATATGTCAGCTAAAAGTAAAACTAAATAAAAACTCATGATGAGGTGCTGCTGTTCAGGCAGATACTATAGTTATAATATCTTAAGATGGTCAAATTTGGAACCACTTTGAAACTAAGGTTCAAAAATCTTCAGAATCAAGGCTTTTAAATTTACATTTGGAATCCGACCTGGACCCAAATGTCCTCAAAATTGGGTGGTGGGGTTTTATGTTTTTGTTTGTTAGTTATCTGGGGTTTTGGTTCAAGCCCAGCAACAGGGCCTGCAGCATTTAAATATACCCTATTTAGAACTATATTTAAATACTGTATGCACTGTTCTAGTAAAAGGTTTCAGATCCTCAGCTGGTGTAAGTTGGAGCTATGACAGTTTACACCAGCTGAAGATTTGCCCCTAGGATTGCTGCTGCTTCTTTATGGGCATTTCAAAATAGGCCTTTTTTCTCGTGAATGCCTAGAATTCACTTTCCATTCTTACTCTGAATCTTCCCTATTCGTCACTGAAACCCCCTGAAGTCTGGAAGTCAAGAGCCACGGACAGTGGGGTTTCATATGAGACTCTTTTATTGTAAATGTTAACACAGAAAAAGGGGCCAGTACAGCTAAGTACAAAATAAGCAGGTGTACTCCACCCTCCCAGCTAGCTCAATCCATTTTCTTACTGAAAAGGAAAACACCATACTTTTCTTGGCTACTAATCAATGCCTGTATTACCAACATGGTGTGTGGTTACCGGTTTGTGGCTTGTGGTTTTCACATAGAACAAGCATGCCCACACACTCCCTGAAATGAAAATTAGGTTTTGTGGTTGGAGGTTCTTATTGTTCAGGCATTCCCTCAACAGCTGTTTTTTTAAAAAACCTCTTTAACTGTCACCAACACAAGGTTCATTGTTCTTGCTGCCTCATGCTCTCTTAGGCTATGTCTACGCTACCCACCACTGCTGGTGGCCTGTAAGGTATGTGTAGCTACACACCGCAGTGAAAAGCCTCCTGAGTCCACGCTACAACGTGTAGGTACACATCAGTGAAAGGCTCTGGCAGCGGGGAGACAGCAGGGAAAAGGATCCACAGCTCCCCCTGCCAGAGCTTTTCCCCGGAGAGGGGAGTGGTAGCCTTTCCTGCTGCTGCCCCACTGCTGGAGTCTCTCTGTCACAAGCAAAGGCTCTGCAGCGGAGAACTGCCAAAGGCTTGTCCCCAATGCCTCCCATCTGTCAAACTCTCCCTCCGTCCCCCCACAGCCCCCAGAGAAAGGCTCCAGCAGTGGGGAGGCAGTGGGATACTACATTGCTAAAAATAGCATGGCTTGGGCCAGTAAAAAGTCATAAAAGGTAGGTACTCACATACATACCCACGACCTTCAGTCATGTCTTCACTCTACTTGATTAAGCCATACCTCACTGGCTCCACCGTGCTTGGGGGTGCTACAGAGGTACGTACGCTACACACCGTTGAAAGAAGCAGGCAATATAGATGCACCTTTAGTCCCTGTGCATCTAGGACCTGTCAGATAGCATGTTGGGTGGTGCAATATTCTGCTATGGGGACACCTGGGTTTGAGGGTCTACTCCAGCTATCACACACTGAGGCAATCAAGAGGAACTGGGATCATTTTGGGGTGATTCCCATCAGCCTCCAAGGAGTCTCTGTGCACATGTTTTGCGCCACTCACATGTAACTTACTGGGGGTCAGTACATCAGGGCACATTGCTTTTCAAAGGAAACAATCAGTTCTACAATCTGCAAGGTTTGCACAGCTTGAGCATCAGGGAGATGGAGGGAATTTATACTGAAAAAATTGGTAACACAAGATGGAGAGGTAGGTGAATGCCCTATGATTTTGTGTAATAATATTTTGCACTACTGCAGCTCCTTCCACACCAGGATCTCAAGATTAACATTAACATTAATGAATTACAACAGCCCTCTGAAGAAGTAGTATTATCCCTGTATTATGGAGGGAAAAACTGAACCACAAAGATAAGTGACTTACTCAGAGTCACATGCAGCGATTCTGTGGTGTATGTGAGAACTGAACACAGATTTTTTTTGGCGCTTAGTTCTATGCTTTAGCTAACAGCCTATTTTCCTTGGTGCTTACACAAACCATCTATCACAGGAACCAGTATGAGTAACATTAACATGATTATGCCCGTACTTAATCTGAACCTATACTCTGGCAGGAGAGCTTCAGGCTCTAGTACTGGAAGGTACTGTTTGGGGTGAAGGGGACATCATAACTGCACACTGTTTTGCAGGTTTAGACAGTATCCAAAAGGAGCAGAATATCCCCTTCAATCCGTCCTGCTTACTGCATTCTGTTAATAGAAATGCTGCTGCCGCCGCCGTGGTCTGCTGTGGTTGCAGAACCAGTTCTGTCCAAATAGCTTTAACCATGAGGGAAAGGGTCTTCTTTCAATTTAACGCTACTTCTAAGTTCACTGACATTTGCTCAATGCCTATTCCTAAAATATAACAGGGGCCCTTTCTTCTGAAGCCAGGTCTGTGGTTTTAAATGGCTTTTTTTTCCAGGGTGACCTGAGGTTAAGACTTTTCAGGGTAATTACATCTGGATAGGGGTAGACGTGCATTTTTTTTTTAGTTCATTTCAAGATTCAGCACTATAAACTACGTCAGCTGGCTAGCTGGAAGGAAGGGAATGTAAAGTGAAATTAGCTCTGTGTATTCGGGGGTCAGGGTGAGATCTCCATCACAGACTGATGCCAAGCTCACTGGTAAAAAATACTTATCCAGCCAGGGCTTTTTGTGCTTTGGATGTAATCCATACTCATCATAAACCAGAAAAAGAAATGTCAGAAGTTTGCTTACATCGAAGAGTCCCTGAAATCCAAACCCACGTGTTTATTAAGATGTACACCCCTGTTGCCAAGACCACCTTGTATTGCCTTGAACTGCAAAGAAAATACATGGAATGATAGAGTGAAGGGGGTTGTTTTATTTATTTTATTTCATGTATTGTACCTGAGTTTAGTCTCAGTCTGGCTCCTAAATAGAATAATCAATGCTATTATCTCCTCCATCCTTATCTAAATCACATCAGGATTCTGCAGTAGATCAATAGCTATAACAAAGAAGGCCAGTGCTTTCATTCCACTGGGACTCATTACTTTGCTGCCTAAGATCTGGGTATAGATTCTTAGTAAGTTTATCTAGTGTTCCATAGTAGTTAACAGCAACTGTCAGTTATTAATGCTGCACTGCAACTTCACCTTTACAGTACTGTGACTGATAACAGGACATGTCTATAACAAAATAATGCTCTGCTATCCCCCTCACCGCCCATTCTTTTTTCTTCTCTTTCTCTCCCCTCCTTTCTCAGTTCTATTCTAAAGTGGCATGTCCAGCAATCTAAAATGTTTGCGCCTTCTCATTGAGATTCTTAGCAAGTGCAGGTTTGCTTTTAAACAGACTAACATCTGCTGCAGTATTACAAAGACTAATTAAAATAAATTCAGAGCCTAAATTAGTCCTTTCAGTGGCATTTATTACACAAGCCACTGGGTGATAAAGTATATACTATGTAAGCTGAAGAGAAAAGTGGTATTTTGATTGTTTTTCACAGGCCAATCCAAAAAAAATTTCACATTTGCAAAACAGCATCTTTCAACAAAGCTCATCATAAATTTCACAGCATTTTTCTCTCTCAGTATTTTTTTAAATAAGCTTTTGTGAAAAAGACCCTGTTTTTCACATCAATATGGACAGCTCTGCTAATCCATCTTGTCAAAAATAGACGGCTAATTTGCAAGGGCTAGGTAAATGGTATGACAGACAATGCACACGTCAAGTCATCAAATCCTCAGAGGTATGGTTAGCAGCTAATGTAATCACTTCACCTTGTAGAGTGTTATACCCTCTGTGTAACTATAGATTCTCCTATGTGCTGTAGTTCTGATCGCAGGAGCAGGTCTGGAGTATGGCGGGAGGAAAGAACACATTTCTATATGTTAATTACTGGGGAAAAGCCAAGCAAGAGCATTTTGTGTAGATAGAGCACTTTGGAAGTTTACACTGAATGTACATACATGCTGATGGCAAGGATCATATTAGTTCAGTGGTTTTCAAACTTTTTTTCTGGTGACCCAGTTGAAGAAAATTGTTGATGCCTGCCACCCAATGGAGCTGGGGATGAGGGCTTTGGGGTGTGTGAGGGGCTCAGGGCTGAGGCAGAGGGTTGGAGTGTGGGGGTGAAGGCTGTGGGGTGGGGCTGGGAATGAGAGGTTCAGAGTATGGGAGGGGGCTCGGGGAGAGGGTTAGGGTGCAGGAGGGGTTCAGGGCTCTGGGCTGGAGGTGCAGGCTCTGGGGTGGGGGTGCTGATGAGTGTTTGGTGTGCAGGAAGTGGCTCTGGGTTTGGCGGGGGATCAGGGCTGCGGCAGAGGATTGGGGCATGGGGTTGGTGCGTGGGCTTACTTGGGCGGCTCCTGGTCAGCGGCACAGCAGGGGTGCTAAGGCAGGTTTCCTGCCTGTCCTGGCATCGCAGACTGCACTGCATCCCAGAAGCGGCCCGCAGCAGGTCCGGCTCCTAGGCAGAGGCACACAACCGGCTCCGCACAGCTCTCGCATGCAGGCATCGCCGGGGACTGGCCAATGGGAGTGTGGAGCCGGTGCTCAGAATGGGGGCAGCGCGTGGAGCCCCGTGACCCCCCCACACCTAGGAGCTGGACCTGCTGCTGGCCACTTCCAGTGTGCAGCACATTGTCAGAAGAGGTAGAGACTAGCCTGCCTTAGCCAGGCAGCACTGCTGATAGGACTTTTAACGGCCCACTTGCCAACGCTGACCAGAGTTGCCGCGACTCAGTGCCTTACATTCTGCAACCCAGTACTGGGTCGTGACCTGCAGTTTGAAAACCACTGTATTAGTTCATTTCCTTATCTATTTCAGTGAATAGAAGACAGGAAAAGGTACATAAACAATAATGTCACTATTTCTAACCAAAGAAAATGAAATGAATGAAAGTTAGTCTCTAAGGTGCCACAAGTACTCCTTTTCTTTTTTGCGAATGCCTGGAGAGCAGTTGTGAAACCACAGTTCTAAGCTGCAGAATCAAAGCAAAATGTTTATTTTGAAAACACTGAGCCTGACCTTCATTCATTGAAATCACTGGGAATTTTGCCATTGACATAAGTAGGAGCAGGATCAGCCCACATTCTGTCCTTAGCTGCTGAACTACTAAAGCATTAAGTAACTTCACTATTGTATTCCTTTTCAGATAGTATGATGTTTCATACCTTTAAATTATGAACTGCCATGTGTACCATATCTTAAGTCCCTCCACTGTTCACCATTCTGTCTTAAAAAGTAAGGAGAGACTAATATTGAATAACTTAGTGCTGTTTGTGGTACTGTTTATTTTCACATCCTTAGATTATTCTTTTAACAGTTTTTTGTTAACATTTCCATGTGAACACGAATAATTGTGTTTGTTGGAAACTGGCAGCTGTCCAAAGCCACAACTTCCTATTCCCCAATTCAACCAGATAGAGCAGAAAAAGAAATGTTTGGACTTATCCTCAGATTGTTTTTTTTTTTAATATACATCAGAACGCTCGGGTGCTTAATGATATGTAAGCATTCCTTTCCACTGGCTGCACAGAATTTGAAGTGCAAGACACATTGGCATCAGCCATCCCTGGTTGTATTTCTTTACACATTTTAAGTGCTTTTGTTAGACATTTTTTCTCTAAAGACTCCAAGGTCTTTTCTTCTAATTAATCACTTGGCACCTGTCCTGGAATTGAAAGATGTTGCATGCCTTCCAGTGGTTGGGAAACAAATTAGTTAGAAAGAGTTTGCATTTTGTGTGTGTGTACTTGTTTGACTACCACAGTAGTGTTTATTCAAGATTAATATATAACTTTCAGAAATGTTTTTCAGTAGTTCTCTCTCCAACTGCTTCATTTTCCCTATATAACAGCAAAGTGTAGAGCAAAGTATAAAGCCTGAGTTGCTGATAAAAGACCTGAATCTCTGAAAAAGGCATATTATTATTAGGCAACTCAGCACAAATATTTGAGTGTTCGCTTTTACCCTGTCTGCCCCCCAGTTATAATAGACAGTTCAAGTAGTTGCCAGAGGCACTGCAGGGAGGCTTGTGGAAAATCCAAACTGGATTATGGTCGGTATTAAATTAAAACCAAAAAAACTAAAAATAAGTGAGCTGCTGTGTAACCTCACATCAGCAGACAACTAAAAAAAACCAGAAAGAAATTGAAAGAAAGAGATGACTGCTACAAAAGTGGCGAAAGCTGGCTTGAATTAAAAAGCCCAAAGGAAATAGAGATGTCTGTCTTTGAATTTCTGGAAGGTGCAGGGGTGAGGTTTCCTTGATAGGTTTTCAGTGTAATAAATAAAATGACTCACATCTGAGTTCACTTCCTGCAATCTGTCTAGGAAAAAAAACCCTAATAGGTTGTTAAATTCTGAGTAGGCTGATGCTGTAACCTCTGTATGTTATTTTTAGCTCTGTCACCTTGATGACATTAAAATTCCATCGCACCTGGTGATGAAAAGCCTAGATCTCTTGAAGCTCACCATTACCTACTTTGGTTTGTGAACTTCCTGAGCATTTCTTTGTGGTTTTAGGATGCTTTCTATGTGCTAATGGAAATAACTTTATATCTGTGCATCTATCATTGTCTCTGCTCTACTATTGCTCTTACTGTTCTTAGGGACCAAGGAGGGCCCAAAGCAAACTGCTCATGCCTTTAAATCAAAGTATGATTGTTAACTAACATGAGCCATACATCTTTGCCATCTAAAATTGAGAAGCTGCATTAACTGTAAACCTTAACCTTTGGCAAGCTGAGAAATTAATGGTACTGAAATTCAGATCCAATCCTTCAAGAGCCCCTAAATATATAATGGAAGTCCAGTGATGTTGCCCTTGGTCATTCAATTCATAGTGCCACCAAAAGCTCCTCCTATGTTTTGAAAATAAATAATAAGGAAAGGGGACAAATGCAAGCACAGGAGTGCTGAAGAGATGTTACACTTAGGTGATTAATGCCCATTTACAAAATTGGACTATTTACAAAATTGACCATGTAACTTAAAGGTTGTCTGAGTCAAAAGGAAATGTCCCTGCTGCTGGCACTTCTTTTATCCCTCATTACTCCCTCTCTACTCCATTGTTCCATAATTATGGCTGAGCTTTGTGCAGCAGGCTGATTTCAGGTGGTAGTAGTACAGTTGCTGCATGCTCCCTCCTCTTCCAGCTCAGTGTGTTTTGCCAGGCTTGGAAGGTTAGAGGGAGCAGAGAGGTTTCCATTTAAGGCTGAACCAGGGGTGAAACCATTATAGGGAAGTTTCAAAGCACAACAGGAAGAAACTACCATAACTAGGATTAAAATTGGGATAAAATTGAGCAGAGGAAAATGTAGGCCATTTCCTGACAGTGAGATCTATTAGAATGTAGAATAGCCAAGTCTCTCAAGGGAAGTGGACGAAGTCCAAGCACTTGTGTCATTTATATTTACACGGGATACAGCACTCGATAATATATTATAATTGCGAATGATCTGTCAATGGCTTCAGGAAAGTTAAAATGACTTAATAGATCTCCTCCATCCTATTGACTGATTGGAGTGCCCTAGCTTGAGAGTTCCTTGTAAATATTTTTTAATATGTTTTTAATAGAAAAAGTATTTATAAACATTTTTTTTAATTGGGACTTTTTTGTACTGCTCTACCTGTAAAGTCAGGCTCCCTTAGTTGTGCAAGACACAGAGAAAAGGAAATTTCACCTAACACATTTAAAGTCTCTCTAAACATGCCCAAGCACTGATTACTTTATATAAAAATGCAAAGGACTTAAGGTCTGATTTTAGGATTTCCAAAGTTAGAACCAAGTGCCATGTGTGTTCAATGGAAAATCTGGACTCTGCTTTCCAAAAGTGTAAAAGCTCCCGTTTCTAGTCTTCAAGAGCTAAGATATTGAACGATAAACATTTCTGGAAGGTTCAGTGGTGAGGTTTCCTTGATAGGTTTTCAGCGTAATAAATAAAATGACTCACATCATTTTGTGCAGGGGTGATAAACATGTCACTACCATACTGAATATTGTCCCTCCTGCATCTTAGGCCAGTGTAGTTTTTTTTTTTTTTTTTTTGAGGGGAAACACTTTTTGGTGTTTTAGATAGTCTTTAAGAGACTTGGCCTCTTTCTCTCTTCGAACTCTGGGCTCTGTCTTAGGTACCCCATCACCATAATATCTGAGGGCCTCACAATCTTTAAAATATTAGTCCTTCAGCACCCCTGTGAAGTAAGCAAGTGCTATCTTTCACAATCACCAGGATAGCCGCCCTGCTATCCTCTCTCTGCATTTCTCTGGACCCACAAAGGTGACAGGCTTTGAGCTTTCACTTCTCCTGCGATTCTCCCTCTCTGAGACTAGGACTTGGGTTGTCATCACTAGTGTTCTAACTGTGATTATATCAATAGGTTCAACTTAGTTTCAGTACCTGCAGTTTTGCTCTTTGGGAGCTATGATCAGTGGTACAGACAGTGACCATACACCTCTTTCAAAAAAAGGTATTGTTCTTAACAATAGGAGCACTGCATAGCGTAAAAGAATAAGGGTTTTAAACCAGAGGTGGGCAAACTACAGCCTGCAGGACCATCCTGCCCAGCCCCTGAGCTCCTGGCCAGGGAGGCTAGTCCTGGCCCCCTCGCCTGCTGTTTCCCCGCCCCTGCAGCCTCAGCTCACTGTGCCAGCGGCACTCTGGCCCACAGCTCCTGTCAGGCAGTGTGGGCGGCGTGGCTGGCTCCAGCCGGGCAGCGGGGCTGCGAGCTCCTGCTGCTCTGAGCACGGGGCAGGGGGTTGGATAAGGGGTAGGGGTTACCAGGGGCAGTCAGGGGACAGGGAGCTGTTGGATGGGGCAGAGGTTCTGGGGGGGCAACCAGGGGATAGGGAGCAGGGAGGGTTGGATAGGGGTTGGGGTCCCGGGGGTCAGGTAGGGGTGGGGGATCCCAGGAGGGGGCAGTCAGGGGACAAGGAGCAGGGGGGTTGGATGGGTCCGGAGTTCTGAGGGGGGCAGTCAGGGCATGGAAGTGGGAAGTGGGAGGGGGTGGATATGGGGTGGGGGCCAGGCTGTTTAGCCCTCCAGACAGTTTTGCAAAGCTGATGTGGCCCTCAGGCCAAAAACGTTTGCCCACCTCTATTTTAAACAGTCTGCATGCGGGCATCCTAGCTAGAGCTTACTGTCGCCCACAGTGTTAGTCAGGTAGCCCAACTTCTTCAGACTCCCTCCTCCTTCTCACTGTCTCCCAAACCACCCCTGACAAACGGCCTTTCCTCTCTAGAGCAGGAAATAAGCACTCAAATGCTGTGGTGATGAGCTCAGGGTAAAAATCCTATATAGAATAGAATAGAATTTAATTCTTTAATGTCCTTTTGATCTAAAGCCCGCAGCCCTGGCAAAATAAGTCTTTTATCTTTACTGAAGCTATTGCAGTTGGACCATTCCCAATTAGTAGCCCTGCCATTGTTCTCTTAATGACCCTTAATGTGTTTTCCCAGGAACTAGCTTATCTCATTGTTTTTCCGAGCAGCTCCCTTGACTCAGGTGTGGTCTACTCTAGGATTTACCTCACTATAGCTGTATCTCTCAAGGGTGTGAAAAATCCACCCCCCTGAGAGATGTAGATATATCGACCTAACCCCTGCTGTAGACAGTGCTAGGCTGATGGAAGAGTTCTTCTGTTGACCTAGTTACTGCATCTTGGGAAAGTGGATTACCTACGCCACCGGGAGTATCCCTCCTGTCGGCATAGGTGCTGTCTACACTGAAGCATAACAGTGGCACAGCTACAGCGGTGCATTTGCACTGGGCTGTGCCAATCCTCAGGTGGGTTCCCTAATCACTAGGCTATGGGATATTCTGATGTGGAGGCTCTCTCAGTCTTTCCTGTTGACGTTGCTGAGATAGATGATCCCAGGTTAAATCCCTTCTCCTCAGGTGGAGGGGGGCTTGAACTGGGGAGTCTCCCACATCCAAGGTGAGTCCTCTAATCACTAAAAGTTCTGAGGGAGCTACTCCCCTGCCTGAGCCTTTTTGTTTAAGTTCACCTCAAGGGACCGATCCAGTAGGTGAACTCTGAGCCCACTTACCAGATTGGGCCTCACATTTGAGTTGGGTGGTGGAATGCCTATTTCCCCCTGGTTCAAGCATCACTCTGGAGTTTAGGCTTCTGGATGCCTAGCATGCGGCTGCAAGTGTGCACATTTGAAAGGAGAAACTTAGGCACCACTGCACATTAACTGCAAAAATTTGGGCACTGAGTGACTTTTAGGAACCTACAGGGCTTGTGGCAGTTGAGTGTGGTTTTAATGAATACCAGTGGGGCCTGATTCTAAGATTTAGGTGTCTAAAGAAGCAGTTAGGCACCTAAGGCAAGTTTCACAAAAGGACTTAAGAGACTTGCAGGTCACACAGGAAATGCATGTCAAAGCAGGGACCTGAGGTTTCCCAAGTCGGGGGCCAATGCCCTAACCACTGGGCTGTCCTTTGTCTCACCCTAAAGTAGTTCTTCAGATCTCTTCTGTTCTAGGATTCCTAATTCTGCATCTCCCCTTTTTCTTCTCCCTCCCCCTTCAGTTTGTTGAAGATCACATGCTGCACTATTCCAGGATGTGTCTCTGTGAACCAGATATCCTTTGGTGCCAACTAGCACAGGGCACAGCGGGTGCATAGGATTTTACAGGGATCTCCTGATCTCTGCATAAAGAGTGACATGAATTCTCTACCAAGAGCCAGTAGCTCACTGGTCATTATAATCATTGTGAAATGTATGTACAGATAATATGTAAGGAATTGTATATTTTTACTAAAAATTATGTTCTTAATGTCTTTGAGTTAAGGCAAGTCACCAGGAGGTGATGTACCCTGGACATTTTCCTTTCAGGCAGGAGGTAACTGACACCTATCTCCCTATCTGGCCATTAGCATATTGTCTGCCTCACTCTGTATGCCTATTTGCCTAGCGAAGCACAGGCTAAATAAGAGATTGTGAAAGCTACAAGGGAGAAAATCTACAGGAAGAAATAAACAACAAGAGGTGTCCTGTTTCTGAGTAAAATGATTGTTCTGGTATATCCTGAAGTGCCAAGGAACACACTGAATCCTGCACCTAGGAGGCAAACGGACACAGCATGCCTGTCTCATGAAAGGAGTATCTCAGCGAAACCTGGCTGTAAAGCATTGCCAGTATTTTGGGTGAGCATTGCTGTACAAGACAGGAGAGGATCTAGTTAGTTAACTCTAGGCTCTAGAATGTGTTATAATGTAACCATTTGTTTCCACTACTTTACTTTACTCTCTCTGCTTTTACAAATAAACTTGATTTCAGTATACACACATCTGAGTGCAGTATGTGAATCTGAGGTGAAACTGGTAAGCTGGGGTGTACTGTTTTTTTGGAAGCAGCAAATCTGTGAATACTGCAAGCATCCAGTGGAATAGGGGTTAGACGCTCCAGGGAGGTGCTCAGGGATTGCAGTGTGCCTATTGCTAACCCGTGGAGTAAGAGCAGGGCCTGTGAGGGCAGTGCTTGTGTTGCCAGTGGAGTTGGGGATCTGACCCACAGTAGGCACAGAGAAAGCTTCCTCACACTAAGGTCGTAGTGTGGTACAGGTGGTAGCAAGATGACTCATAACCCTGGGTATCCCCAGAAAGCATCACAGCCTCCCTCATGGCTCCAAATACATGTATTATAAGAAGATCAAGATCAGATTTCCCATTGCTCTGCACTTTGTTTAATCATTTACTCCAGTACATGGTTGGGGAGAGGGGAGATAAAGTGTATTAAATAATTACAGCAATGAGAATCTGGCCCAAAGTCTCAGCCATCCCCATATTCTCCAGAAGCCATCATTAACTGGCATGTTTTACATTGACATGGCAAAGCAGAGGCGGTCTTGAGGAAGGATTCTTGAAGGCGATAAAGTGATTAGTTCAGAGGGGTATTTCCTGCATAAGTGGCCATGTCAAGGAAGGCACAGATTATATTTGTGTGAGAAGTTCACAAAAAAAGCAGAAAAACTGGTGTCATGGGAAGAGAAGAGGAGACAGGGAGTGGTGCAGTAAGAAAGAAGAGCAGACAAGTTGGGAGGGAGCAGAGTTCTGAAAGACCTTGAAGAAGAGGACAAGAAGCTTGACCAGGGTCAGGGCATTAGGCAAGGAAGTTGATGTAAATAGCTGTATTTTGAATGACCTGAAGAGGCTAAAATGAGAGATGGTGGACAAGAGTTGTGGTGTGTGGGCAGAGAGGATTAGAAGAACCTATAACTGCTAAACACTTTTCTTTTTGAAATAAAATCTGTATTGCCTCTTGAGATATTCTCAGTTTGAAGATGAGGCTGATTTTTGTCTTTTGTGCCTTGAATTCACTATATTTCATTAGTCTCTTTCTTGATCAGATGCACTGTATGGGATTCAAGTGTCATATGTTATTTCACAGTTGTTATTTCAGATTAAACTATAGGCTGCGGAAAATGAAAATGGCATGCGTTTTCCCCCAGACTTGATATAATTTCATCTCCTAGCAGGCATTTTTGGAGCAACACTGCTTGCATAATAATGGACCTGATCTTATATTTTAAGTTATGAAGCCAAAATTTATTATCCTGCAGTCTTGCTGTCTTTAAAAAACAAAAGGTAAAAAAGAAAAAAAGGGGGAAAGAGAATGATTGCATTCAAAAGGGCCAAAGGGGGGCTAATCTGTTATAAGGACCTTAAGAGCCTCTAATGACTGATAGTTACCAAGAGGCTAGTTACACTGTTTGGCCTTTAAATATATTTTTAGCAAAACTGATTTGCATTTTTATTGTTCATTCCCTAAATCCAAAATGCTACAAAATGCTTCTTACCCTCTTCCCTTGAAAAGATTTGTAAATTACTTACATTTGTAAAAGGTGCTTATCATTCATATCCAAGTGTATCTACAAAAAAATACAGTGTAAGTTAAATAACCTATCAAAGATCAGCCCAATGTCAATTAAAGAGCTTGGCTAAGAACCTAATCAATGGAATCAACTAAATTCCTACTCTGAAGAATCTCAAACTTCATATAATGGCCTGTACAAATAAATGGGCCTTTGCACTCTGCCTGGAAAGTGAGCAGGCTTTGGATCTTTCTAATTTGTGAGGAGAGTTAGCTCCAAAGTCTCAGATGTTCCTGTCAATAGCACCTAGATGTTTCTATATGGAGAGTGTTAGTTTGGACATCCAGCAGATCTCAATTGTTGGGGTAATATATAAAGTCCTTTTTTGGGTTACTGGTGTGAGATCATTTTGGTGGCAGAGATCATATTGTTCACTGCATAGAAAATGCGGTTTGCCATTTTGAAGGAGATGGCATCGATTAATGGGAAGAGCATTCTGCACCCAGAATGCTACAGTGTCTCTTAGTTATTTGAAGTGGCATCTGTTGTAGGAAACTTTTTAATACTTAGTTTTGTTTGCTTCTTTGCAGCCCCAGAAAGGTTTCATGCTCAACTGGCAGTTCTAACTCGGTGTGTTCTTTAGTTTGTTTCTGTGTGTTCTTTAGTTTGTTTCCCTGTGTGTGTGTGTGTCTCTCTCTCTATATCTATCTATCTATCAGTGAGTAAAGTCCCTCCTGCAGTTGCTTCGAAGGAAAAGCCCTGCTCCTCAGTGGGCAAACCCAGTAATATTCTTGTGCAGGAAGAACTGATTTTTAAAGGACAGTAATAGTCATTTAAGAACACAAGCATGTGAGTTGCACCGAAATTGTTGTTTATTATTTCTAATACACTAGCACCTAAAAGGCCTCAATCGAGGCTCAAGGCCCCATTGTGAAAGGCAGTGTACAGATGTGAAATACAAAGCTAGTCCCTATTCCCAAAATCATACAATCTAGGTGAAAGATAAAAGTTCTAAAAATATAAATATTCTGTTGTCCGTCAAAAAATGATACTGTATGTGATATAACATTTAGGCTAGGACATGCATTACCAGATAGTATAAAAACTTATATTTTCCATATTATTCCTTCCCAACCACTTTCCATGAGAGACCAATAAAAGCTTGTGATTTCACTGGTGGTAGTGGCATTTGAACTATGGAGATGACTAGTAGATTCAAATCATTGTCCACTCATGCCTTCGAGGCAATAGTCTTTCCATACCAGATTTGACATACAGATGAGAAAAACAGCTAGCAACCTGTTATATGAAAACCTTTAAACATCATTCATGGTTACTAGCTATGATATGATGTGATTCATTTCAGTACATAGCGACTGAATGTATAAAATTATTCAATGTCCCAGACTCCTATTAACTAGTTAAAACTGAAAGTAGATTTTATAGTTTGCAAAATTCTAGATGTGAAAATGCTGGGGCTTGCTGAATCTCTGCCTGTGAAGTTTTAACAAAGAATGGAAAGAGGCTTTGATTCTCTGGAAAGCCAGTTTTCAGAGTTGTGAGGGCCCATAGAAGGTGTGCATATCACTTGATATACTTGTAAATTTATACTAGGGTGGGGAGCCACACTACCAGTATGAAAGCTTATGCTCAAATAAATTTGTTAGTCTCTAAGGTGCCACAAGTACTCCTTTCCTTTTTTACTACCAGTATGGAAGCCACAAAACAACTCAAATAGCTGGTCATAATACATTTAGCAAATGAAAGTGCAAACCACAGAAAAATATAGAGAGAAGAGAAAAATATATTGCCTAGTTGGGAAATTTATTGAATGTTAGAGCCAAAGAATAATTTAGGGAAGACATGTACATGGCTTTTCCTCCCCTGTATAATTAAATCATTGGTGCAGATGTGCTGTCTAACCAAGACTGTGGCCTAATCTGAATACCTGACAGAGAACAAATATCTGCAGTGCACTTACTGGAGAGAGAAATGGATTAGGATGGTTTTGAAGATGGATTTTCAGGATGTCTTTTCTCTGATAAGAAAACTGAAAGAAAATTTAGTTATCTAAAGTTGTCTAGGTGCAGCTTCTCAACAGTCACTCAGTGATCCATGTCTGCACTTATTTTTTCTGTTTTTTGATCCTTAGAACCTTATGTCTTACACTGTATATTGAATTGAGCTATCTATGTTGGTTGAGCTACAGCTAAAGTAGCTATCTATTTAGCTAAAATAGATAGAGACAGATGGCTAGCTTAGAAAGCTAGCGTGGGTAGATAGATAGTTATCCACGATATTTCTCTAAGTTGTCTATTTTAGCTATCTACTTCTGTATATTTATACCACACTCATCATCCTAGTAACTGAACACCTATCAATTTAGAGTTACGAATCCAGTCTGAATCTTATTTCTAATGTGGATAGTTTGCTGGCTAACTTGTATTCTCTTTATGAGAGGGAGAGAAGATGTAACAATCTCCAACCAGGCTTTGTTTCTTCCTTCCCAGTGTATTATATATGATCCTGACCCAAAAACCACTAAAGAGAATAGAAAGGCCCCCATTGACTAAAATGGGTTTGGATCAGGCCTGGTGTAGAGATGGTTGAATTGTTTTGTTCCAAGTTCATTTCTAACAAAAATGGCCTTATTCTGAAAAAGAACATTTTTACAGTAACGTCTAGTTTCCAGTTTTTCAATAACAAAAAACCTCCCCACAAAATAGTTTTGGTTTTGAAACCAAAAATTACATTTTATGGTTTCTTCCCCCTTTCTCCTCCACTCCTTTTTTTCTCTTTCCCCTATTTTACCCTTACTTCCTTTTTTCCATTTTGCCAGTGAAAAGTGGGTGTGGAAAAGAGAGATAGAGAGTGCAGAATTTTTTTTTAAATTAATAGAAAAATCAGAAAAAGTTGAAATATGTAGTGACACACATTTATCATTTTATAACCCCGTTCTAGTCCTGTTTCTTTGAAGAAAGTGAGGGTGCAGAAGTTCCTGAGGTAGTTTGTGACTCTGTGAAGTGTTTTTCTCCTGTAATGCAAAAGGATGCAATTAGTCATTTCAGTATCTGTACCAAGGTTGTTATGAGTCCAGTGTGTCTCACCTCAGCGGAGGCTTCCCTCTCTAAGGAAGAATGAGAGGTGGCCTTAGAGTCTTCATGGAGTACTTCCTTCACACAAAATCATGAGGATTGACTTAAGGGGCAACAGCAGGTGGCACCTTCCGAGACACTCCACCTGAAGTTGTGGAAACAAAAAATTCAGATTGGATCTCATATCCTCAATGATCCTGCTCCTGCAACTAAAGCTACAGAAGGGTTTCTGTCATCCAAGAGAATAGCTGTTCATGCCGGGGTTTTCTCCTTGATCTCTTATCTCTAGGAAAATCCTGACGATGCATTTATTCATCTAGTGCATTTAGACTTCACAGACTTCTAAAGAAGAAACAGATCTCAAGGGCAGCTATAATAAAGGGACCTTCCAGTAGTGTCAGGTAATGACAACAGTAATATCCAAGAGGGCAATACAGTTTTCATAGGGCTCTTGATAATAAGATTTATAATGCTGCTAGAAAAACTCAGGCTGCTCAGAGACATGGTAAAATCGTAATGAATGCTGGTCTCCTGAAGTGGGAATTCTACATGTCAACCCAGATGCCAAGAGATTCTTGTTCTGAAAGGGAATCAGGTCTTCATAGCCTATGCTAGAAAAGAAAATTGGCTGACCAGATCCATAAACCAAACCTTCTTCACTCAGGACTGACAATTCATGGCTCCAATCACCAGATAAGTGCGAAGAAAGGTCAGATGTCTGTAGTCAAAGCTATGCCTGCTTTTGTCTGATACAGAACATTTCTGGCAAGACTGATAGGCCTATTATGTTTCAGGGCAAAAGAACCTGCTTGGATGATGGTCTGAAGACAAAAAAAAATTCATTCGAGGACATTGACCAGACAGATCTGTAGCAGTTCAGGCAACAATCAATTTGCAATTTATTGCAGTTAGTATCTTGATTTGAAGATAGCAACATTGGTGGATATATTCAGAATTCTTTTAGTCAGAATTCTCAATTTCTTAACCATTGCTACCAAACTATGCATTCCCCACCAGCATCTGTTACACACACATGCACGCATGCATATGCACATACTAAACTATTCACACCCTGTTTCTACTGGACTGCAACATGTTGAAAAATGCTGTTTGCCTCTCATTGGATGTGATGATCTGGTACCTCTTGCTGTTGATCTCATAGTGTTGAATTGAGCTGGGAGAGTACCAGTGTGTTGCACTAGTCTATTAAAAGCAAATTACAGTGATTATACATTTTTGTAGATTTCTTTTCTGGTAGATTACATGGTGGGCTATTTTTTTTTTAAGAAAATGCATGTATGTCCCCTTTGTCTCCTGGTAGGCAGAGTACATGGATGTCCTTTTTACATTTGTTATGTTTTTTTTTCAATTATGTTCACATCATACAGAACAATAATATTTATATAAACATTAAAAGCATAAAAGCAGAGTTTTTTTCAATAAGGGAAAGCGTGTAACATGGTTGGAGGAAGCCAAATTAGAGAGCATAGAAGCAAGTTGAATGGAATGGCTGTGAGCATGAAAGAAATGCTAAAAAGTTAGAGAAGCCTGCCATAGGCTACCAGAGAATTGGCAAAAGCTGCCGGGACTGAAAGCTGTATCTTTGATGGCTCCAACTTTGGAAACAAAGCTAAAGGCTAAGGTTTTCATTCTGAAGATAAGAATCTGTTATCAGCTTAGTCCTGCTGTGCAACTATATTTGCTAACACACCTTGTACTCATAGGTGGCTTGCAATAAAAATATAATGGAGAGAAAAATGTGCATATGAATATAAATCTCCAGAGTGGTTCATGACAAGGTTTCATCATATGAAACAGTTGATCACTGTGCAGAAAGGAAGAGGGGGTGTGATCATAATCAGAAGACAAGGTTATCTGCATCTGCCAACTCTCCTGAAGTAGATGGAAGACTTGCAATTTCATCTTCAGCCACATCCCGGCTTGGCTTCCTATAGCCATAAAACATCCATCTACCTGACATCCTTTTATGTTCACTTTCAGTCATGGGCCACAAAATGTTTCTTTTCAGGTTTACTCTGATTATGCAGCTCTGTTATTACCTATTGCTTTAGTTGAAAGTTGAAAGGCTGAGGACGGATTTCATTTTCTTTCAGCTTGCAAGTTCTTTTTTTTTTACTTGGAATGCGTTTACTTATTTGCGTTGCATTTCATCCAAGGTAATTTTGGCTAACAGTACTTGAATAATAATTAAACTGAAGCAGAGTATTTGGATTAAGGTCTTAAGCTGGTATACCTATGTATGGTGTATGTGTGTGCTTTTTGACAAAATAGGACTTTCCAAACTTAAGTGGCAAGTGAACATTAAGGATCAGACAGTCATCTGATGTAAATTGGCATAGATCCATTGACTTCAATGGAGCTGCTACAACAGTTTACACTCCATGATAATCTAGCCTTCAATATTTTCCACCATTTTCTTCACAATCTATGGCATATTCTAAACCACCATAATATTAAAACACAAATGAGGCTAAGGGTTTGTCTACACTGTGTGGTAATGTGCTCTATAGGGTTGTGATTTCTAAAGCACACTAACATGTTCACATTAATTGTTCCATGTAGACTCTGCTGGTGCACTTTAATGTAGTACTGTTCGAAGAAATCTGCCAAAATACATTAAAGCACAGTAGGGAACGTTCAGCAGCAGGAATCAAAGAACAAGAGAGAGGTCTTTGCTCATAGTTCCAAGCCTCTTCCAGTCAGGACTCTGCCCAAAAGCTCTCTCTCTCCTTTAGCTTTTCTGAGGGACATGTTTCTGGAGCCTGTTTTGACTGTGTCCTTGGCTTTTTTGTACCTGCTCTCTGGTGTTTTTTTCTGCTTCTCTCAAAAAATCAGACATACATAGCTCCTCCAAAATGCCAATACCCCTCCATTTACTATATCAGTCCCTGGGAATCCCCTCAAGCTGGATAGCATAGCTTCTGCTCAACATTTGTCATGGGTGGGGTGTGCATGTGATTTTGGATGGAAGGGTGGCTGTTTTGCCTACTAGTTCCAGTGAGGTTTAACTGATTCCATAATATCTTCCATTTTAGCTCTGTCTTTCCCACTGATGGAACCTAAAATGGTGGTGTCCTAAACAACACATCCCAGATAGAAAGAAACAATTTACACATTAGATATGATACAAGTGTATTTACTTACTTACAACGTATCTTTCGGATAATATATTTTCACATCACCAACAATTTTATTGCTATCCAAATCTTCCTGGAGTTTTTCTTTCCTTGCCTTATTTCCTATCAACCCCCTGGGTGAGACTCCTTTCTGTGACACCCTGAGGAATGCATGTTGTTTCTGTGGAATCTGCTGGTTGAGACAGACCTAATCCATTCTGTTCTAATACAGAATTTGCCTCTGGGACAACTTGTCCAGCCTCAGTTTCCACAGCTATATTCTCCATTTTGGAATGCAGCCATGCTGAAAACCTGTCCTCTTGTTAACTTCTCAGATAGTCCTTATGGATAATTTGGGGTTTCGTCCTGAGATCAATTTGTATCCTATACATCACTTCATTTTTTTTGGTCAGTACTGTGTAGAGTCCCTTCCAAGGTTTAGAGCTCCTACCTTTTTCTCACAGGGCTATGGAACCAGACCAGGTGCCCTCTTTTAAAAGTTTCCCCAAATGACCTTACCTCATACAGCCTTTTCATCTTATCAGAGGTGATCCTCAAATTTTCTCTAGCAAATGTGAGCTTTTGAATTTTGGATTGTGAGGTCTCTGCATGGTCCAAATGATCCAAATCCCTTTATTCCTCTTCAGGATGTCCACACAAGAGGTTGGCTGGCATCCTTAGCTCATGCCCAAACATGAGGAGTGTTGTGTACATGTCATACTCTCTTTGACAGCTGTTCTATAAGTCATCAAAAGGGAAAGGGATTTGTGGTCCCATTCCCTTTGGTGCTGTTCTACAAAGGTAGCCAACTGAACCCCTGGAGTCCTATTGAATCTTTCCACCATCCCATTAGATTATGGGTGTGCTGGAGTGTTGCATATTTTATATATCTCTGGCATTTCAGAAATCTGCTGAAACACTTTGGATTTAAATATTCTTCCTAGATCTGTGTGTAACTCACCCGGGACCTCAAATTTGGTGACAAATTCATTCACTGGAACGTCTGCTATTGACACAGCTTTGGGGGGTATATCAGTAATGGAATGCAAGCCCAAGCTCAGGTTTGAGCTCAAACTCCTCTTCCATCTACACACAAATGTATCTGACTCATGCCAGTAACCCCTCTGGACCCAAGTCCTAGGACCTGGCAAGGGGAGTTGGGTCCAAACCGAAGTCCCACTGAGACTTGGGTCCTCAGTGCATCATTTTTACAGTGTGGATGCAGTTCAGGATTGGTTCCCCCAGATTCATGTCCTGAGAGTCCACTAACACTATCCCACATTTCCATGGGCCAGTGTTTCTATCCTTTCTGTCCCAAGAGTGGCCAGTTGACATCCAGGAAATGGAAGCAACCCTTTGTTTCAAGTACAGCTTCTAAGCATTTAACTCTTCAATTTTTTATTCTGATCGCTGAGCTGCAAACAGAGTGAATCATCTCCTGCATTAGCTATGGTCACTGAGAGGAAGAAGTCCTCTGCCAACTGCACTGTTGTCTGGTCACGGAACCAAAGTCAGATTCTAGTAAATCTGTGATGCAAGACAAGCTGGACATTCAACTTCAGTAAGAATACCAGAAATGACCACGTGTGCCAAGAAATAGCAGACAAGCTGGCAACGTTAGGGATTCACTGGATCGATGAACAGTGCAGGGAGTGGATTAAGAAGCTCAAGGGCAACTACTGGAAAGCCAGAGATGAGAACTGCACTTTTGAGAACTCCCTGCCATCCTGCCTCTTTTATCAGGACTTTGCTGGGTACTGTGCTAGGTGCTGGGTACTGTGCCAAGCACTAAGCCCTCAGCAGTTCATGATAGTTTGGTCAGCCAGGACAGCAACCTTCTGACCCCCAAGTCTAGGACAGGACTGGAGAGGAGCCAAGAGGCATTTGATCAGGCTAGTGAAGTGACTCTGGTGCTCACATCAGTCCCTGAGGAGGTTTTGCCAACAGAGCAGCTGCAGCACATCCTGGGCCCATACTTGGAGGAGCTGTTTAATGATCACTGCCCAGGGACAAGCCCATTGCAGAACCAGCAGCAGAAACAGAAGAGGCAGAAGCAGTCCCAGAACCTGGTAAGTGTTTGGCTTCATGGTTTTTGTCGTTAATATTTGAATGAGAGGGATTTCTGGCTTATGTCCCAGTGCAATTTTTATTACATGGTAGCAGCTAATGGCATAATGCACACCAGTGTCTTGGCATCACCGCCCTACCAGCACCACCATGCGGAATTTGAAATGGAGACCAGGAAGTGGAAATGACAGTGAAACAAGCATTTAACATTAAGTTTTTACTAGACATTTGCACATTCTTACAGAGATATGCTGGGCTGTTAGAAGTAAGAACCTCATATTACTTTCCCTTTGAATAGGTCACACCACCACAAATCGGCCACACCACAGTGTTACGATCTGTTTATGAACAGTAAACTATCTGGATGGGAGGGAGAAATGTAGTGCACGGGTGACAAAATCAGTGTTGGAAACACAGAAGGGGTGTTGTATGCAGTCCAGAAACGTGCCAGGTTGGGGAAGGAAGGCTGGCTATGCAGTTCTTGGAGAGTCCATATTACTGTATTTGCATGTAGTCCGTTGGTAGATGTAGCCAGAGCAGGATGTACTGTAAACTGTAGGGAGGCAGTAATTCATGTGGATGCTGATGCTGCGTTCTGTTGATTCCACCATGAATTTTGACCCAATTCCAGGTGCTGCTAGCTGCACACATTTCCCCTAGTAGGAATTCCAGATGGGTAGTAACATTTTGAGAGTAACATATTTTCCAGGCCCTACTCTATAGGACACCAATCCACTCCACTTATAGATGTGTTGCTCAGTCACCATAAACTTGAAAACTTCTGCAGCGTACTGTACAACCAGTAGCTTGGAACAGAATGTCCCTTTGCCATTCAGGAACTCCAAATTTGTTATGTGCCTCCCTCGCCACACCCACAAGGTACAACAGTCTGCAAATTTTAAACAGATAGTATTTGTTAATTTCACTTTACTATTGTGTGCACATGCTTTTGCTTAACTCAATTGTGTACATTGAGCTTCTGGGAACTGAAGCCTTCATCTGAGAATATATTGAAACTGAGTTTTACGAAGTATCATTTTTTGCCATTGAGATTCCACAGGCACTTTTCTCTGAAGATGCACTGAATTTTTTTTGAAGTATTGAGACTACTTGATGTCTGCTTTCAGCCTCTTCCATCTCTGCAGCCCAGTCATGGACCAGCAAGAGCCTGGGATTTTGAACTGTCACGGACTGGACAAAGAGGAAGCTTTTCCGTGATAAACTGATGGTGCACATCTTGGGCAGGGCCAACCAGCAATACCAAAGGGAAAAGGATTCATGACAAGTGGAAAGGCACAGGCAGGCAGCAGAGCATGAAGAGAGAATTGCAGTGCACAAAGAGAGACTTGCTGTGCAGTTTCTGGAGCAGAGACCATCACTTCAGGGAGGAAGAGACTCCAGCAAAAAGTCCTGTTTGAGAGGCAGCTTGTGTAAATTGTGGCAACAGTTCAGCCTCTTGCTCCACCTGCACCACATCCTGAATCCACTCCACAGAGCCATAACCTGCAGACCAGGAATGCACTGGACCATGGTTGGGAGCCCATGCAGCCAGGACTGAACACTAGCTGGAGAGGGCAAATACAGTCCTCCACCCCCTGCAGCGGCACCAAGTGCATGCTAAATGTGCTAGAAAGAGAAAGGAGAACAGGGGACCAGGAGACATGCAAAAGGAGAGAATGTATTAATTTGAGTGGGTTTCACTGTTTTGCACTGCTCAATTTATGCACATTATTTTATTACTGGTTTTGGTGTAGTTTTGTTAGTGGCATTTTTGGAGTGGTAATTGCTGTTGGCCTGCCTGACAATGCTTTCATATAGTTATTTTGTAATACAACCATGGTCACAAATAAAGGCTTTCATTGTATTACAAAAGTGTATTACCATCAATGCATCACATCATATAATGTGTATTTTCAAAAATAAAGATAAAGACATGATAAGATACAACTGGAAAGTCAACTGTGGGTAAAGTGATGGTGGAGCTTTCTGAAGTAATCAGGTGTGTGATTTACCCAAAGGTGGTGGGTCTCCCTGAAGCAACTGTTGTTTTTGAGAGAATGGGGTTTTCAAACTGTGCTGGGACCAAACACAATTTCTGAGTACATCCATTCAGATCAATCCATAATGTTGGCACACAAAGCATCCCTGATACCTGTGGCCCATGTGCTCCAGCTGTGACAAGTGTGCTTTCTGTCTGAGAGTATGGGATCAGCAATCCATACTGTCTTAGGTCCATGCAGGGGCAAATGACTCACCTTACAAAGATTAAGAGCACAGCAAGCCACAATAATGTGGATAGCATTGATTACACTGGAATCCAAACCATTCTGTAAACAGCACCAGTGGAATTTCAATCTGCCAAACACACATTCACTACAATTCTATACTTAGTGAGAGTGTGATTAAACCTTCTTTTGCCAGGGCCTCTGAGATCAGGATATGGTTTCATAAGCCAAGGCAAAGGGGGGGTATGCGGGGTTCCCTAGAATATCAGTGGAGACAGTTACTTCCTTGATGATGTCATTTGGAAGGAATAGTGTCCCGGCCTGTTCATGAAGATAGACTCCTGATTGGCAGGAAACTCTGACATCATTAACTTTTCCAGCCTAGCCCATGTTGGCATCCATAAATTGGCCTTTCTGGTCCCCTAGGGCCTGCAAAACAATGGAGTAGTACTGCTTGTAGTTTACGCACTTATGTGCTCCTTATGGAGTTCAAACTATGGACACGTGTCCCATCAGTGGTCCCAGCACAGTTTGAAAACCCCATTCTCTCAAAAACAAAAGTTGCTTCAGGGAGACCCACCACCTTTGGGTAAATCACACACGTGATTACTTCAGAAAGCTCCACCATCACTTTACCCACAGTTGACTTTCCAGTGCCAAATTGGTTAGCAACAGATCTGTAGCCATCTAGGGTAGGCAGTTTCCAGATGGTTATAGCAACCGATTTGTGGACTGGCATGGCCACCCTCATGCAAGTGTTGTGACACTGGAGCGTTGGCGCAAGCTTCTCACAAAGCTCCAGAAATGTAGTTTTCTTCATGAGAAAGTTCTGGACCCACGGCTGGTCATTCCAAGTCCATGTGATGATGTAACCCAACCAGTTTGTGCTTGTGACCTTGCTCCAGAAGCTTCAGCCTACGTAAGGGGTATCAGCAGCTATACCGAGAATTGAGAGTAGCATCAGCCAGTTTGAATCTGCCATGTCTGTACCATCGTTGCCCTCCACCTCTATCAGGTACCTTTGGTGAGTCAGAAAATGCTGCAAAAATGTTCACCAACATCTCGTGGATGCCTTGCCTGTTTCATGAGACAAGAAAGCCCAACCAAGACAAGTTCTTCAAATGGTGACTCCTCCATGTTGCTGGCTTCAGTTGTTGGGAGTGTGCTGACCCAAAAGATGGCTCACCTGGATGTGTTGGTACACTGTGACAACTTCCTCTGAAATGCTGCAGAATGGCCAGTGCACCACAAACAAAGCGCTATAGCGGGTACAGCTAGGAGCATGCAAGGCACCCTGCAAGAGACAGGTTTGACTTAGATGTGTGTAGTGCAGTGTAGACACGTGAGCGTTGGTGAGAGACCTGGGTCCAGAAAGTCTAGCTAGGATCAATATTTAGCGTGGACAATCACGCCCAGGCTTACAAACACCTAGCCTGTGGACTCAAGTCCCACAGATCCTGGGCTTACATTGCAGTGTGGACATACTCTTGGTTTCTTATTAGATAAGCCTCAGGCCATTTTGTGAACTATTCCATAGCTACCAGCAAATATTGCTTACCTGTCTCAGGCAAGGGCCAAAGAACATCAATAGCAATGTGCTCTGTTGGTACTCCCGACAAGATCCAGCTGCAAGGGGGCTCTCCCAGACTTAGAGGCTTTTTCTTTGCAACACAGGCTTCATATTTTCTGCACCAATTTTCTACTTGGCCTGCATTTTACCCAATAGAAATCCTCTCTTAGCCTGCTGAAGGTTTTAGCAAGCCCAAAATGTCCAAGCAGGATTAAAATCATGACATAGATTGAAAAAGGAAGTTCTTGCGTTATCAGGTGCAGCCAGCTGGTACTTGTGTCCATCACCCACTAGTTTTTTCCCATTTCATATACAATAGTTCATCTTTCAACTTCAAGCTTTCCAATTGTGACCAGAAAGCTTTTACTGTGCTATTGTGAGGGGATACTGCATTCCAAGGTAAATGCGTTTGCCAATTGATTTACCAACCACACACTATTCTGATATCAGGATCTTCTTTCTGCAAATTATGGGGAGAGAGGAGACAGCCAGCTCTTCCTGAGCATGCTCATTCCCTTGGGCAACCAGTGCCTTGACCTCCTGCACAGAGGACTGCACAGTACCATGCTTGTGCCCAGAGCTGTGTTTGACAGTGAAAATCATAGCACTGCATTTTTTTCTCACCACAGGGCAAAGTTGCCCTCAGGATTCCTAAATCTAAAGAGCCATTGCAGGGAAGCATCGTCTAACTTGACTTTACACTTCCTCCCATACAAATAGTGATGAAAATACTCTATAGATTTAATCACTGCTAGGAGTTACTATGAGGTGGACAATAATTCCCTCTCTGGAGAACTTAGACTATTACTCTAATAACCACTACACTTTCATGTCACTTAAATTCAGAACATTTTACATAGTTCACAATACTGAATTTTTCCTCAAATTAGTCGATACAATGCTCAAAAACAAGAATCAATAAATTGCAGGTAAAGTTTGGATCAGTGTGTAGTGGTGACTTTGGTGGTCAACGTAATAGGAAGATTCTTTGTGTCAGCAACAGGTCTGGACCATGATTCTGAGACAGTTTTATAGGCAGAAAATCATTCACTTCATCAAGCTTAATAGCTTTCTATAAAGCCACAGAACATTTTATCCTTTTTTATAAAACCACAGAACATTTTATTCTTTTTTTTTCATTAGGCCCCTATTTGAATCATTTTAGTCCCTTTTATAGTCTCTTATTCAATCCATTTTGTTTTAGACGTGGGGGGGAAAAATCCATTAGTGGTCAAAGTAGCAATTAGATCCAGTAAGTTACAGTCTGATGTCTTGAAAACATGTATTAACTAAAACTCTTTCCACACTGCTTTAGTCTTTGAAAGGTTTTAACCTTCCGTTTCCCTATGTCATCCAGACATGGGATAGAACTATTTTTAGATCTTTTTATGTTGCAGCCTTGCTTCCAGATAGAGAATGTGATTTTACTACACTCTGGGTCTGCAAGGGAGGAAGGATGTGTTAATAAAACATCAAGAGAAGGCCTTGCCATAAGAAGGTCTCACATCTACATAAAGGCAGCTACAGGACCTGATATGTAGATTTAATCAGAGTTAAAAAAAATATGAGTGCTTAAAATGAGAAATGTTCTCACTCTAGGTATTCCTGAAGGATTTAAAAAAATCTTTTAATTAATGACAACCCTGAAGGTAGTGAGCGATAGTTAATTAAAAAGCAAGCAAAAGAGAGAGAGGAGGTAGGGTTTAACTGGAAGTGAACCTGTTTCTTTTCCAGGGGAAGATTATTATAAAATCCTTTTGCTAATAAATACAAAAGCATTGTGATGAGGAAAAAAGTTTAAAGAGAGAGTCAGTGTGCAATGATGTGGCTGGAACCTTTGGATGTCTGCGCATGTTCTGGATGTCTGCGCACGTCTCCATCCAAATTGGACCTCATCCATCTGGAATACTCTGACCTTTTAGACAAATAAAAAGTTGCACAAAACAGTTGCAATATATGCCACCAAATGTCTTAGTTTTCTCATGTAAAATGTGAAGCAGCCAATTAGCATGACTCTTCCCAAAACAAAAAAAGCAGCCCCTTCCTTCCCTTAGAAACTTCAGTGGGAAATGCCAGGCTTTAAGTCAGATAAATACAAAATGTTGAGTTTTTTTATTTTTAAAGAGAAGAAAGGAGGGGCAGTCTTGGGACACTGTGATGCATTGTACATGAACTTTGGGGGAGTGTACGTCTTTGAAAGACTTTAATATCTTCCTCCCTTTTAGAGCTGATGTCAGCAGTCATTGGTAGCCCTTCATTCTGAAGTCTTCCAGCTATGCTAACGTAGTTAAGTGTACAATGTTCACGTAAAGAGAAAAGGAGCACTTGTAGCACCTTAGAGACTAACAAATGCTCATGTAATATTTCATTTTATTGCCTCACTTCAAAACATTGCTAGTTAATTTCAAACAACTTAACTCAGCCTCTTAGGGCTTTGTACTTTCGTAAAGCCTTTGGTACCTATCTATAGGAGGTTAGTGGATTGATAAAAGGACATCATCTGAGCCTCAGATTAACACCTCCTTTTAAGTGTTTGATACCAGTTAAGATCAGTGACTGAAGCCTGATAATATTCTCTCTAAACAGTCTCTCAGCCTGGGCTTTGCTGTATGTATGTTTAGGGTCAGATGGGAGAGAGAGCTCCCTGTGTTGGATGCTTTGTTCTTTGAAAATCTGGCCATAAATATTAGAGTGGGAGCTGCTGGCTGCAGAACACTTTGGGAAATTTGGCCTTTATTAGGTGCCTAAATAGGAACTGCGTTCTTTTTGGGGGTGAGAAAGTGATTCGTGTGTACTTCGTACAGAAGTAGTACAAAAGTAAACGAAATATCATATATTGTACAAGATGATGAGCTGATAATTGTTCAGTTGTAGGTGTTGGGAAGGAAAATATGACAACATTCCTTTTCATTGTATATCACTGCACTTTCCTTGCTATTAGACAAGTTGTAAACAAAACAAAACACCTTACAATACTTAGATATTTCACATATACAAGATATACTCAGTGTACTTCCACTAGGCTTGGAAGAATTAGGTTTTTATCAAAAAATGTCAGTGTCACCATACATACGCAAATTGAAGAAAAAATATTTCCTTTGATAACTGAAATTTACATATAGAAAAATAAGAAAAATGTTGATTGAAAATTTATGGGAATTTGATTTAAGGCTATTTACTTTGTATATTTTGACATGTGATGTTGACAATTTGTGATTTTTATGAAGCTTTAACTTTTTGAATCTCAGTGTCTACTGTCATTAAATAATTGTCTGACTCCCCCTTCCCTGTCTGTCCCCCATGTAATGTCCCACAACTATGAAATTTAAATATATTTAAAATAAACAGCTATTAGCTGTCTAAATATTAAAAAAATTGAGTTCTGCTAAGTTTATCTTTAACACACAATTGTTGATAAGGTCTGGCAATAATTAAGACCTCAGATATTATAACATGGGCCTAATTCACTTGGCAGTAGAACTTGGGATGTAGGTTCCCAGGGAAGAGGTAATATCATCACCACTTGTCAGCTAGTGGTGAGAAGAGCAGCTCTCAAAATGGGTGAGTGGGGAGGAAGGTAGGGCCAGAGCACCAAAGAGATGCACTGATTCAGCATCTCTCCCACTCAGCCAGTTGGTCTTGCCAATTTGTGTGATATTGTGTGTTTCTTCATAAAGCCTCAGCTCCTGGAGTCATGTAATTACATGAGGATCTCAGCTTTTGTTTTTTAAAAGAAGTTTCCTAGTGCTAATGGTGGCATGAAACATCTTGAAATTATGAGCCCTAAAGACTTCAAGCCCAGAAGGCATATAAAAAGACCCCAACAGTGTTAATTTTAGGATAATCATGATTTTGGGGAGACCTGATTCATGCTTTTTGAATGCTAGGTATCAGGAGTACTGTTAGTATCCTCCTGGAAAAGTTTTCCTCTCCAGTAGAGTGTAGTGTCATTACAGTGATGCCTGTGGTGAATCTCCCCTCAGAAACAGTTTCTGCTCAGGAAATCTTCTTGGTCTGCAGGGATGGACCAAGGCAAACTGCTACAGAGAGATCTGGATTGCTTGGTAAACTGAGTTTTAATATTGCCAAATGTAAAGTTATAGATCTAGAAATAAAGATCATAATACAGGATGTGGGACTCTCACTTCTTCCCAGGATACTCTTGAAAAGACTTGGGGGTCATAGTGAATAATCAACTGATCACAAGCTCCCAGAACGATGCTTTGGGCAACAGGGCTAATGAGATCCTTGACTAGATAAACAGGGGAGTCTTGAGTAGAAGTAGAGATGTTATTTTACCTCTGTATTTGACAATGATGCGACGGCTATTGGAATACAGTTCTGGTGTCTGCAATTCAATAAGGATGTTGAAAAACTAGAGAGGATTCAGAGAAAACACAATGAGAATGATTAAAGGATTAGAAAAATACCATATAGTGATAAACTCAAGTAGCTCAATTTATTTATCTTAACAAAGAGAAAATTAAAAGGTGACTTGATTCCAGTCTATAGGTACCTACATGGGGAACAAATATTTAATAATGGGTTCTTCAAATCAATAGCAGAGAAAGGTATAACATGATCCAATGTCTGGAAATTGAAGCTAGACAAATTCAAACTGGAAATAAAGCCAATCCTCAGACCAGCATCAGGCCTTTCTATAAGCTCCAATCTGCTTCCCTTGATTGGAGCTGACTGGGTAGGGATAATTAGGGGCTTCTGCTCCAGCACCTTGCTACAGTTGAATACAACATGTTGAGTAGAGTCACTTGAGCAGGGTAATGGGCACAGTGCTTACAATGTTGGCAGCGGCCAGCTACATTAGGACTACTAACATTTTTGAAGACCTTTTTGAACTTAGCAAACATTAGCAAGAGTGGGAATTTTTTTCACAATTTTACTAGATAGGCCAGGATTTAAACAGTTAAAACACTTAAACAGTAGGGAATTCCAATCTTCACCCGAATAATTATCCATCACATCCGGTGTTCTGTCTCCAACAGGGGCCAGTATCAGATCTTCAGAGAGAAGTGCTAGAATCCCCACAGTGGACAATTATAGAATAATCTGCTTTGATGGAAAGTTCCATGCTAACCCCAGGATTCATTGAACTATTTTGTTCTAGCTAATGAAACTGTAGATGTTCATATTATTCATATACTGTTAATATGTAATCCACATATGAATTCTTTTGTGAAATTAATCCTTTTAAAAAGTCAGCTCTTTGGGTTAGTTGCTTAAAACAAGTAGAAAATTATCTTAAAATACATACAGTGATGCTTCCCTCTTTCCCAAAGGAGGGAAAAGAAGCCCATATAGACTTTCTTGCTAATTTATAAACAGATTTGCTTCCCATGTGGGTTTCAGAACTAGAATTATTTTGATCAAATTATTAATTCCTGCTTGAATATTATTTGTTTTGTAATATTGCTTTTAGTTAGCAGTGTCCTTCATTCATAAGCTATTGACTGCATAGTCCTTTAAACAATCCATAAGGAGATCTTCATAGTGTACTGCAAGTTCTTCCCTGACATCTGTTACACAGAACTCAAGCAGGTGCATGATCCCGGCTTTAAACATGTAATTCACTAGTAATCTTTAAAAGGAATAGGATCATAAACTCAGTCATTAAAGATAAATATTAGGTAAATTATAAGGGTAATGTGTTCCTAACTAGGTAATTTTCTGATAAGCACTGACATTTCTGGAAGATATTTAATTATTGATGTACAATACATCAGGAATTATTAATCAAAAGGGTATCATAAGTCCAAATGGATATAAATTACATGTATTATAATGCTGACATTATTTAATTCACTAGGATTTCTAATTTAATAGTCATGCTGGATTAGACAATGTAGTGTCATACCATGGGAATATTAATTTTTGCCTCACTACCCTCCAGTTCTAAAAAGACAGAAATTATGCACAGTTTCCAAGTCTCTTAAAGCAACATAGAATTTCAATTTAAGTTCATATATCAAGTATTATTTAACGTGTGTAATGATATCATAGACATTTTTTGTTTAAGAATAAAATAGTGGCTTTATTTTTCCAGTGATATTTTTCTACCTTTACCTTTCTTACCACTGCTCAATCTCATGTTATCATGTGGTGAAAACACACTTGCACCCATTTTTTTAAATAGCATTTAAGAGTTTAGTGCAACATTGATGCTTCAGTCTAAGAGATAAGTACTATGGTCCTGATCCTTATCTGATACCAGTTTTACATTGCTGAAACGCCATTGATGTCCGTGGATTTACTTCTGATTTACAACAATAAGAGAAGAATCAGGCCAAATATTTCTATTTATAAAGAGACCTATCCACTCTCCACTTACTGGAATATGCTCCCATCCAAAAAGCATTTGCTAATATAAGTATTTTTCAATGGGTCATCACTATGGTATTTGAAAGCTGTCTAAGAGTAAACAGAAAGCACTGTAAAAGGCTTCATCTTGTCCAGTCTTTTTGCTAATTGCCAGCTCCATTTGTCTGTATCAGGGCTCCCTCTACTCTGTCCCTAAAGTTGCTTTGCTTTAGGAAGTTCGGGGGTACTTGTTCCCTACAACTTTGAAATCGTTTTGATTTTAATCTAAGCCATGTAATCTTCGTAATAATAATTTAGAATTTCTTGACTAAGCTGTTTTTTAAATATAATGTTGTAATGAAAGAGGCAAACCTCTTATTTTTCAAACTCATCTTTCTCACATGCCTTGTACAACTAATCTTCAGTTTAGCAATTAAAAATCTCCTGTGGTCACATAACATGCATGAGAAATTAGCGTACAGCTGGGTGGGTTTTTTGTTGAGGAAATTGGTCAAGATTACGCTTACATGGAAGGCTAGATACAGCTTTAACTAGGGAGTTACTTCTGTGAAAAAAAACCCATTGTTTAGATAGTTCCTTGTTTTCTTTAAGTCTCAATCACTCTAAATAGAGAAATATTCTAGTCCTATGGCCTTTCTTTATCAGATCCTTTAAGTAGATTGGGGTAATATTGCTCTTCCCCAGCTTCCATGGCAACTCAGAACTATTCAGAAGATCACTTCAGCAGCACACACTGGCGATAAATGGGAAAAAAACCAATAACTCTCCAATGGTAACCTCTCAATTCTTAGTCATCCTGGTGTGCAAGTTAATGGAGGAGGACAAAGAAATCCCCCAACCCACTTACAGAGGTAACTGGCAGACTGCCAGCCTCTATTTGTTTTATCATGTACATTGTGAATAGGAATACAAGTAATGTGTCAGGCCTTTGGCTTTTCTAAAGTAAAAGCCAAGTCCCTCCGACTCCTAGGCCAGGGGACCAGGGACTGTACAGTTCCTGCCATTGTTTAAAATGTATCTGCAAGGTTTCTACAATTTCCAACTGGCATACTGTTTTTGTGTTGTGAGAGATGGCATGGGTGGATTTTGGACTCTAATACTGAGAAACTTTAAAAAAAACTGTCAGTGCTTGGTTAAGACAAGCTCATTTTGAACCACTATTGTAATTTCATATTTATTATTTAGCAGTAAGACCCCAGTGCCAAGGGCTGTGATTAGCTCTACATTGGGGAAATAATAGTGGTGCCTCAGTACTTTCAGGTTTCAGAGTAGCAGCCGTGTTAGTCTGTATTCGCAAAAAGAAAAGGAGTACTTGTGGCACCTTAGAGACTAACAAATTTATTAGAGCATAAACTTTCGTGAGCTACAGCTCACTTCATCCGATGAAGTGAGCTGTAGCTCACGAAAGCTTATGCTCTAATAAATTCGTTAGTCTCTAAGGTGCCACAAGTACTCCTTTTCTTTTCACTACTTTCAGTCTCGTAGGTTTCCTGTTTTGTTTTTAAATTGGCAAAATTCATCTGTTTTGTTGCACAACCTGTTCCCTGAGAATAGTTTTGTGTGTGTGTGTGTGTGTGTGTGTGTGTGTAAGCACCTTCCAATGTCAGACATTAGACCATGAAGATGAGTCAGGAAAGTAAACTTTATTAACCTCCAAAACATAGCTGTGAACCTGGTTTAACAGGCAAAAAAGTGCTTGCTAAATGAGTATGTAATATTCAAAATGAATTCCACCTCTACACTCTGCATTAAGGACTACTATGATTAATTCATTGCTCAATATTACAGCAATATGCTAAAACATATCTTAAGGCATTCTTTTTGGTGTGAAATATTAAAGATTCAACATTTGTATCAGTGTACATAATTCATAGTCCAGAGCCAATGAGTTTGAAGAGAAGCTTGAATGTATTAACTAATTTCACAAGTTGGTTTGTTAAGCATTTATTAGAATTTTCACTCAATAGAATTTGGGGTACAGAGAAATTTATTTTAGTACGGTGAAATTAATAGAAAGAATGAGTTATTACCCTTTTTCTCTGCAATCTGTTTTGTTGCATAAGAAAAATGAGATAGCAAATATGTGCAATCTTAGCAATTACCATGTCTTCAATGAAATTTGTCAGTGTGATGATCTTATATTCCAATGTGTATCACTTGTTACAGGTGAATGATTTATTAGCTTACTGTTAATTACTGAAGGAAAAGGCATTTGGGCTAGACATGTTTATTTTCTAATATTTCTGCAGTGCAAAAAATATACTATTGAGCTCAAAACCTGGGCTACTTGAACATGTACATTAAATTACATTTCAGAGGATACAGAGAGTTCTGTGTCACAGAACTAATTACCCAACAGATTAAGTACTGGATCTGGCCATAGATAGTCATTATTTAATTGGCTGGAAGGTCATGATTACATTTAATGTACTATGGCTGTAAGCACAGTTTCTTAGTTGTTCAGCTTCCACTCCTCTCCTTTAGTCTCATTGTTCATTTGAAAGCATCATGGTACAAATACTTCAGTCTGATTCAATGTCTTCTGTACAAGTTCATGTATTTAGAGGGGCATTACAGATGTTAGATAGAGATCCCCCCTTTAAATGCAGGTCTATGTTGCCTGCTCTGCACCTTTCTCATTGTTAAAAAACTAAAACAGAATGATTAATTTGGATACAGGCCTGATATTATTGGTATATTCCTACTTGCTGGCATGTGGTGATATGTAGTGTTTTTCAGGTCTTGTGATTATACTGCTGACACGGTGTAGGGCTGTGCACCTCCCCACAATTTATTCAGGAATCTGTATTAAGTGATTATTTCAGATTAAAGAGTTATTTCTTTAAGCACAAAACAAAATAGTATGAGATAGAGAAGATAGAATATAGCTTTGAGGATTGAAACAAAGAAGCAGAGACATGATTTCCCTCATGATTATGCACAGTGGTTATCTATTTATTAAAGGCCTATTCCTGTGATACACTGAGCATCCAGTGTGAGATGCTGTGTGTTGGTGTCACTCAGCATCTTGCAGCAGGTGTTCATCATCTGCCAGGATCAGAGCAGAAAGGGCTAATAATATTCTATTAAATGAATGTTGAAGGCTGAGAATACATTTTCCTGAGATCATTGTTTAAAGATTGCTTATTGTAATGCATGAGAACCAAAAGGTTAACAGGATAGTTTAAAGGACAGTTTCAAACTGTTAAAATATATTCCCATCACTTCTTCTAACCACTTATTATGAGTCCTTAGAAACTTAAATTTGTTTCCTTAAGTAATGACACTCCAGACTGGGGTCATCTGTGGGAATTGAACCTGGTACTTCTCGTGGTTCTTCAAGGGCTGGTCCCTTAATGTATTTTATAAGTTGTTTACGCATGTGCACCATGCACCTGGGATCAGAATTTTCCAGCAAGTAGTGTCCATTGGTCTGTACATGCGTGGTGGTTCTCCTTGTGCTCTGAACCAATGCCGTTCCAGTTCCTTCTTACTGCTACATGGCCTGAGTTGGAATCCTCTGTGTCCAAATGATCCTCATCTGTAAATATGTATGTTGTACATAGTTTTAGTATTATTAGTGCTTTTAGACTTTTAATGTTTATAGTCACAAGATCATAAGAAAGACCATATTGGGTCAGACCAGTGGCCCATCTAGCTCAGTGTCCTATCTTCTGACAGTGGACTGTACCAGATGCTTCAGAGGGAGTGAACAGAACAGGGCAATTACAAGTGATTCAACCCCTGTTGTCCAGTCCCAGTTTTTGGCAGCTGGAGTTGTAGGAACACCCAGATCATGAGGTTGTGTCCCTTACCATCTTGCCAAATAGCCATTGATGGACCTATCCTATGTAAACTCGTCTAATTCTTTTTTGACCTCAGTTACATTTTTAGCCTTCACAACATCTCTTGGCAACGAGTTCCATGGGTTGACTAGGTGTTGTGTGAAGAGGTACTTTCTTATGTTTGTTTTAAACCTGTTGCCTATTAATTTCATTAGGTGACCCCTGGTTCTTGTGTAATGTGAGGAGTAAATAATGCTTCCTTATTCACGTTCTCCTGACCATTCGTGATTTTTAGACCTCTAGCATATCCCCCTTAGTCATCTCTTTTTTAAGATGAACAGTCCCAATCTTTTTAACCTCTCCTCATATGAAATGTTCCAGATCCCTAATCCTTTTCATTTCTCCTCTCTGTACCTTTTCCAATTCTAATATATCTTTTTTGAGATGGGCAACCACTATTGAAGGTGAGGGCATATGATGGATTTATATTGTGGCATTATGATATTTTGTGTCTTCTTATCTTTTTTCCTAAGAGTTCCATACATTCTGTTAGCTCTTTTGGCTGCAGCTGCACATTGAACAGATGTTTTCAGAGAATCCACAGTGACTCCAAGATCTCTTTTTTGAGCGGTAACAGCTAATTTAGACCCCATTATTTTGTATGTACAGTTGGGATTATGTTTTCCAGTGGGCATGATTTTGCATTTATCAACATTGAATTTCATCTGCCATTTAGCTGCTCAGGCACCCAGATAAGTGAGATCCTTTTATAACTCTTCGCAGTCAGCTTTGGACTTAACTATCTTGAGTAATTTTGTATTGTCTGCAAATTTTGCCACTTCACTATTCACTCTCTTTTCCAAATCATTTGTGAATATGTTGGCCAAAAACCAGTAAAGATTCTTAGGGACACTACTATTTACCTGTCTCCATTGTGAAAAGTGACCACTTATTCCTGCTCTTTGTTTCCTGTCCATTTACCAATTACTGTAGTACTCCCGGTGTAGAAAGACTATGCCCAGAGTCCCAAAATTCAAAAACTATCACCTGCCCTCCCCACTCCTCCTCCATCAGTGATGAACATCAGCGCTCCCTTTACTGCATTGGGGAGGCTCATTTTGCCACCAAGTGCGATATGTATCACTCCTTCCTCCCAGCACCTGTGAGGGACAACAGCTCCATCTGCAGAAACATCTCATGAGGCCAGGCAGACCACCCTGTACAGTGACCTCAGATGGGGAGCAGCGCTGCTTTGAACATGAGCTCTGGAGCAGGGGCCAAAACCATTAATGCAAGAAACCTTCTCATGAGAGTAGGGGACATAGGCATAAGGACAGATCCCCATCAAGATTTGCCTCTTAAAAAGCAAAAACAAAAAAAACCTCTCCCTGTTTCGGTCCAAGTCGGATGAACTCTTGTGCATGCTTCCAAAGAATTAAGTTTGCACAAATCTTTTGATTGAGAAGGGAAGGTGCAAAGGAGGAAGGATCTGTTGGTAATGGGTCTGGCTCCAACATCAACTCAGAGGCCAAAAGTTTGCATCTGCCAGCTCCAGCTGCAAGTTTTTTGTTGGACTCGTATTAGATGGTACTGACATACTCCAGGAATAATCCACCAAGCACTGTCTTCTCAGATGCACCAGATTCATTGGTCCCAACCTCCAGGACTCCTCAACTCTGGGACAGACCTTTACCTCACCGGAGGACATTTTTGCCTTACCCTATCTGCCATTTATTCTTCTCTTTCGTCCAGTCCTCTTATGGGACATTCTGAAACAAGAAGAAACCAGCTCGATGGTAAAGGATCTCTTCCCCTCCCATCCACAAGCTGGAACATGCTTCCCCTGGTTCCAACAGCACCCCTGGGGAAACCTGAATCTACCTTTTTGTCAGATGAGTTGGATATTCTGGACAAACCTTCACCCCTTCCAAGAGAGACCAGTCTGAACAAAACCTCTTCAAGGTCTTGGAGGTGCTCTCTTCCCAGACATGGATTCTCAGGGGACCATTGGAACCCAGTGCACTGGGAACTTCCCCAACCAATAGACCCTTCACACAGTCCCTACTGGAACCCATAGAGTCTGTACATAGATGCCATGGATCAGAATTAGAATCACACCCACCCTTTTCCCCTGGGCAGTACTGCTCAGCCCCACCACAATACACGGAGGAGGAAATTGAGTTGGATCCAATGTTAACAATGGTTTAAACAGCTGTGTCATCCTCCTCAGTAGATAAGACAGTTGCTCCATCATCCCCATCTCTGCCTGATGACCACAGGCAACACCAGGAGCTGTTGTAGAGGGTAGCAACTGAGCTCAAGAGCTCTTGATGATATCAGTGATATGCAACATATTCTCCTGGATGTTCTACAACCCTCTGGCCCTAGTAGGGTGGCTCTGCCAGTAAATGAGGCCATTATGTAACCTGGCAAGGTAGCATGGTATATCCCAGGCTGCTGTGCCCCCACAGCAAAAAGGGCCAGAAATATTTGTTCTGGCTAATGGGGCAGAGTTATTTACCCACTCAGTGCCCAATTCCTTCATCGTGCAGGCAGCCACAGAAAGCACCAGACTGCCAAAGCAACTCCATCAGACAAGGGCACTTAAATGCTTTGACCTTCTAGAAAGCAAGGTATTTTCATTGACCAGCCTTCAATTCAGAATTGCTAATTACCAGACACTGTGAGCAAAATAAAATTTCACAAATTCCAGCTTTCTGGAATTCAAGGACAAGGAGGACATGGCTCAGTTCCCTGATGAAGGCAAATTGGTAGCTAAGGTTTTTTTTTTGCCAAGTGAGCTATAGTTATGAGGCGAGAGTCCTAGATTCACTCTTCATGGCTCCCTCGGGAAGCGCAGGATATCATCAAGGACCTGCGCTTTGATAAGCCTAATCTATTCACTGAAAAGACGGATGAGTTGCTACACTCAAGGACACTAGGACAACCCTACAAACCCTGGGCTTTTACACCCTGGTTCTGAAGAGAAAGCACCATCAGCAGGTTTATAAGTCTAGACCATCCCCTCAGCCCTTTTTCCCCCCCACCAAGGCTCTTACGAACAGCCATGTAAGCACTACAAAAACCCAGATTTGTGGCTCAGCTTCTGCCAGGGCCTGAAATGTACTTGGGTGTGGCTCTGGTCTTGTACTGGTGAGAGAGCCACCACTGTACACATCCCTTTCAGCACAAGATGGAATAAGATGAGGTTCATTCCATCTACCTTCCCCCATAAAAATAGATTGTCATTCAGGTTCCTGACCAACCTAGTCTATTGTCAAAGGGGCACTGATTGTGTTTGGGAAAGATAGGGTTATTCTACCCCTCTTCTAGGATGGGGTGGAATACAATACAGAAGAGAGAAGGGAAAGAATAATTGTATTTTAGAAGTGTGATGGTTTCCCCGTTTTAAGATGCAACCTGATGTGCTGAGATACTGCTGAGCCTACCTGGGCACTCTTTTTACTTGTCTTGCTGATCCAGGCCATTAAGCCTCCTCCAGCACACACACACACACACACACACACACACACACACACACACAGGGCCACTCCCAACTACAGAATGACACAGACACAGAGATTAGCTCTGGGAAGACTCAATTTAAGGGACGTCCACCTCCTTTGGAGTGCAGACCCCCAAATATTATGAAATCTGCCTCCTCCCTCAATACAGAGGAAGGTATGCACTGCTTCTTACCCCTTCCCTGCCCCCCATTATGAATTGCACAAACAGGGTTATATTATAAACAAATAAATTTAACTACAAAAAGGTGAATTTTAAGTGATAGCAAACAAAACAAATCAGATTACTAAGCAAATAAAAACAAAACATGCAAACTAAACTTGATTCACTAAAGAAACAGGTTACAAAATGTAATTTCTCACCCTAAATGTTGAATTTATGCAGGAATGTAGAGTTTCTGTAGCTCAGAGTTCCAGTTATTTTTCTTACAGACTGGACTCCTGTCTCAGTCTGGACTCACCCCTGCCTTTCCCTTCAGGTTGGTGTGTTTGTCCCTTCAGGTACTTTCAGGAGTCTTTCTTCTTGGGTAGGCATAAAGGAGAGTCCCCTTTGCCTTCCTCCCCACCCTTAGATAAGATTTACATAAGGTGGGAATCATTTGTTTCCCAAACATGACCCCCCTTCCCTGTTAGTGAAAAAGTTACAAGGAGTCCAAGATAATGTTTAGCATCAGGTGACCAGACCACCTGATCTAGTAGTGTCACAGTTACATCCCACGATATCTCCCAGGAGGGAGGGAGATTACGATCTTCACAGTCCTGTTGTTCCTTCCAAATGACCCATCAAATCTGATGGGCTCTCATCTGGTGGGTATCTTCCCAGTACATACCCAGTTGTAATTGTTACACAGTCCATATTCCTAACTTTAGATACAGAAATGATACATACAAATTGAATAATCACATTCAGTAAATCAACCTTTCCAATGATATCTTACATGAGCCATCTTGCATAAAGTACATCTCAGCTGTGTCATATCCATATCATAAGCATATTTTCATAAAGAATATAGAGTGTAATGTCACAAGTCGTATGGGTAAATTTTACTTCTGAGCAGAGCTGAGCACAAGATCGATTCACCACTGAAGTCCCATTTAAGCCTGTGAATTAAAACAAGTTTTATTTCATAGAACTTGGGCTGGACTTCTGCCTAGAGGTGACTCTCACCCAAACGAAGAGGTTAGTGTGAATGTCTAAAGGCAATTTACTGAGGAATCATTCCACTGCTAGGTGAAAGAGAAATAGGTGGAGAAATAATTCAATTTGAAAGTGTTCCCTAAGCATGCAAGAGAATCTCTTCTGAGTTGAAGAGAGGCTTCTGAGTAGACAGAGTTGTACTTCCCAGCCAAGTGAATGCGTTTTGTTGGCTTTCCCTCAGTAGGGGCCGGTATGTGAAATGGGCATTCAAGGTTGAAATGGCACCTGTGAGATAATTTGTGAAAATTGCATGACTATGCCCCTACATGAGAGAATACATAAAAATTCATAAAATACAAGAAGCAAATCTCAATATTTATTAGCCTTCTCTTTGTGTAACAGAGATGTTAACTCATTGTCTCATTTAAATGCAATATACTCAATATATGGAAGAAATAATGGGCAGTAAATTTCAGTAACTTAATTCTATGTCTTTCCCATGGCAAAGTTGGTGCACAGGGTGGAAGCCAGTCTCTTTCATTCCTCTTTGTAATCTGCTCCTGCTTCTGTTTGCTCTAGGGCATTGAGATCAACTGTTTTACCCTCTGTTAAGTGTTCTTCTTAACGTCTCTCTTGGGTGCTCTTGTTTCCTCACACCAGTCGGTTTACACTTGGCAGCTTCATGTAGAAGCATGTGTATTGATATCTGGAGTACATGCCCCAGATATGTCCAATACTTCCTTTTGATTCTGATGGAAGCAAGCTGCTCATTGCTGATTTCTCAGCTCTCTTCTTTGGTGACAAAATCTTTACAAGCTATGCCCCAAATCTTTTGCAAGCATGTATTTTTGAAGGCATCTAGTTTTCCATCTAATGTTTTAGTAGCTCTCCAGCTCTCACAGCCATGTGCTAGCACTGAGATTACATTTGAATTGAAAATTCTCAGTTTTGTTCTGTTGCTGTTTAACTTTAATTTCTATACATGGTTGAGTTTAGTAAATGCTGTGGATGCCTTTCCTACTCTTTACGTCACTTCCTTCTTGAGGTCTCCATTGGCTAATATGAGTGCTCCCCAGGTAGATTAATTGTTCTGCTTTCTTGATATTTTTTTCCCTTCTAATTTGATGCTGCTGATTGCCATGTGTGTTTTGGGGATGTTTGCAACATAGTGCTTCAGAATAAATTTACACATGGCCACACAGATGTGCAGATAGCATGTCTGCTTTGGAGCTTTCCAGCATTCTCCTCTTCTAGTGAGTCTATGAAGGAATAAAACTCTATAAATATTCAAAATTAAGAAATACATAAGACCAGTTGCTCTGTCATAGGCTTAAAAGCATATCTTTAGACCTAGTATATTGGCTTTTTTCTGTAATTTAGGAAAATAAAAAAAATATAGTACTAACATTCAACTGACTCTTTCAAGCTTTCTGCTGTAGTCTCGTCTACACTGGCAAAAATAGAGCCTGTATCTCATCACTTGGTTGTAACTGATGTATATAGACAGGACTGGGGTGTAAACATAGTAGATTCTGGACAACACTAGAGCTTCCATTGTTGCTACCTATATTGGTTGCCAAGGTGGTGAATAATGGGTTCTATTTTTGCTGTGTAAATGCAGCCTCTAAAGATCTACAAACAGAATTTGCAACTAAATTTCCCTAGAGATTGGGGTACTTGGAGCCCAGCACTAGATTAGATATATTTGAAATGTTTTTAACACCATATCAACTTAAATCAACTTCCTGTTTTAGGATTTTATTACAAAACCTATATGCAGACCAAGGTTTTTAAACACGTTTTAGAGTGAACCTGGGCTGAATTATGATATTGCATTTAAATCATGAAAATTTATGGTTTTGCTAAAAAAAAAACCCAGGTGAAACTATAGTTTTGGTTTTTTTGTTCTGAGATTTTGGGTTTATTGATGTAGACCCACACATCCTGAAATGACAGAAAATATTTGTGTGATCTCTACCTGAAATGCCCAGTTTTGTACCAATGAGACAGAGACTACAGTTGGCTGTAGGACTACAGAGATAACAGATAATGCCACTTTTTTCCCTCCAGGCCTTTCAACAGACTTCAGAGAATTACAGCATTAGGCTCTGTCTCACTAGGAGAAAAAAAAATAAGTTAAATAAAACAAAATCAAAATTGATGCAGTTCTCTCTGCAATAGATGCCGTCTCTAATGAACTATCAGAGACACATTCTGGTGTAGAATGGTGTGTATCAGACCTAGAAGATACTCTCCACACAATGGATTATAACACAAATGGCACCAGAGGAGCAGTTTCAAACTGCCTTGAAGAAAATCAATGATCTAGAAAACTAGAGCTGAAGCAATGATGTTAAGAACTGTAAAAGTTCCTGCAGGAATTGAGGGCTCTGACCCTGTGAGGTTTTTAAACTAAATGGTTACTTAGTTTATTGGATTTACTCAGAAAAAATAGTTTAAATGAAGCTGGATGGAGAAAATATTCTCTATTATATCGAAGACTGAAAAATAGTGAGAGCTTTAACTAGGTCTGGGAGCTTAGGAGAGAGCTCTTTCCTACACAATTGGAAAGAGGACTTCTGCTATGATGTTTACAGAACACTTCCAGCTGATGGTCTCTAGGCAGGTGGGTAGCTGAGAACACTGCTGATTGGCTTGTTTCCATTAACAAAAAAACAAACAAACAAAAATACTCTATATTTACTAATTGCGCACACAGCTAGTCTTAAAGTATGCCTGTATTACTGATAAGTAGAGCTGTGCAGGAAACAGAATTTCCATTGAACAGGCTATTCCAATAGTTCAATTGTTTTCATTCTAAAATAGGATGAAAGATCAAAAATTTTCACAGAAGAAGTTAAAAAAATGCATTTGGAAATGCAGAAGTGAAAGACGTTGATATTTTGGATTGAAACAAAACATTGTTTAGAACTTCTCCATTGAAAAATTTTAGTGAAATCCACCAAAAATTCAATTTTGAGCAAACTCATATTTTTTCTGGGAAAATTCTGAGTCAAAAAATGTCAATGAGTTCTATTGATTATATATTTTACAGCACCTCACATAATGGGGTCATGCATATAGGCACTATCTATAGGCATATAGATTTAATGATTGCTTTGACCACATATTAGTTTCAAGGGTAGGGGTTTTTGGAGCAGTGGAAAGTTAGCAAAACACAGAAAAGTGAAAGCCAGGTACAGAGATATATAAATAGACCCACAGAGTTGCAATGCCTAAATTGGCCATGACACAGGAAATCTGTTATTTACTCCATTATCTTTCCAAGTACTGAAGTTAAGCTTGTAGTCCTATCTCTGGTGGGAGTCTGGCAGAGAATTTATTTAAACTCTTGGAATATCTTGGGGGCAACATTGGTCCTGGAAGCTGAAAGCAGGTGAGCTGAAAGGCTCTATTTCCATGAAGGGATAGCAGACAGAGTTCGTGCTCCAAGAAATGTGCCAGAGGGGCCAAGGGAGGAACCAGTGCTGCAGCCTGCTGAGATCCAGGGAAACACAAAACACCTGGGGACACAGAGAATTGGATTTCCCTCACACCACTCTGGTCGGGAGCCATCAGGGGGAGCCCAAACCTGTCTATGACACAGTGTAGTACAAATATAGAATAATAAACAACAACAACTCCTCTGGGGTCAGAGAGAGACCAGGAGGCAAAAAACTATCAGAAATATTTCTGTTTTCAAGATTTGAAACAGGTCAACATTAATCCATGATGAATTACAGAAACATTAAATGTGCATCCCATTGAATACAAAACGAGAAATCAATATAAATATTAAATCAGGAAATGTTAGGAAACAATAATTAGTCAGATTGTTATAAAAAAGCATTGCCTCAAATCTGTTCTGATATTGCAGCTGCATTTCTTTCATTATCCAGGAGAAACTTAAGAGCTTTACAGGCAGAAGGATCAAAGTTACTGTACTTTGTGAAGGTTGGACAATACTTTCCCAGCCTCTTAGCAGCCCAGTCTGTTGGCTTGCGCTATTAGGTACCTAAATTTATCTCTTATTGTACAGCCTAAAAGGGAGTTGTGCGAGTACATCAATGTGAAAAATATACTGCGCTCTCTCCCTCTTTTGCGCTCTAAATTTAAAAAAGTTTCTAAAAAGAATGACATTCAGATGGATAATGAGAATATCCAAAGATACAATAGTAAAGATAAAAAATGGAAGGAATATATAAACAGTCATGTTTCATGGCATAAGCCAGCTTCTAAGTAACAGGGGCTAGGAAGAAACTTTCCCAACAAGCTTTTTTTTCCCCCTCAAATTGCTTACTATAGGGTTTCTTGCAGCTCTCTCTGAAGTATGTGGTACTAGCCACTGTCAAACAGGCTACTGGACCAGTGGTCTGACCTGCTATTGACATACATCTAAATAACTTTAGATTTGAGAACTTTTCACAAACTCACATTACATACATGACCAAGTACAATAAAAAAATTGTAACATGAACTAATATTTGATAGTTTAGATTGATAGAGTACAAAGTCTACACAAAACAGCTTTCTGTAGTCAGAAATGAAGGAAATAAAGATATGATTAGCCTGTTCTAATCAAAAAGGGGACCCATTTTGCTCAGCACGTGTTTAGAAGGCAAAAATCATTTGGTCATCTAATGAATGGGATTGGTTTTAGTTTTAAATTTAAGTGACTCTAGTCCTGGAAAGTTGCCATCTTGATAAAAAGTGATGTTTGCTGTGATTCTCTCAGTGTATAAATTATTGGTTTAAGAATAGATTCTATTTATCAATGTTAAATTTTAAAGGGAGCTTGGACAATCATTTGCAGTTTCTCAGGTAGCTCTCTCACCAACAGTAAACTCAGAAATGCCAATACAGGTGAAAGGTAAGTATTGTTTTAAATTTAATTATTTTAAAAAAAAAAAATGGTGTGTGTTTTATTCATGGCGACAAATACTTGTTACCCATATCACCCTTAGGCAGAACAAAACAGATAATTAAATTGTCATTCGTTTATCCTGTGTGAACTAGCATCATATGTAAGGTTAATATTGTGTCACGGTTAATTTTCGTAAACAAATTCACGGAAGCCTGCGACCTGTCTGACTTTTACTAAAAATAAGGGGCAGGGGGAGGGCTGATGACTGAAGCCCAAACCCCTTGTGGGGGGGGGGGGGGAATTAGAGCCAGAGCCCCACTGCAGGAGGGGGAAGTGGGGATCCAGCACCTGCTGCCACCATGGCTGACAACTCCAGGGCCCTTGCCACAAGCCTGGCAGCTCAGAGCTCTGGGGTCTCTACTGCCTGCAACGGCTGAGAGTGCCAGGGCCCCACCACCACCCTCGGCGGCTCAGAGCTCTAGGGCGCCTGCTGGTTGATAGCTCCAGCCTTGCTGCCCTGGGTTGAGCAGAAGCAGAAAGTGACACTGGTGTCTCTGAAAGCCACAGAATCCGTGACCTCCATGACAAAAATTTATCCTTAATCATAAGTAATTTTGACACTGGTGTCTCTGAAAGCCACAGAATCCGTGACCTCCATGACAAAAATCTTATCCTTAATCATAAGTAATTTTGGCAGTAATGCATCCGATGAAGTGAGCTGTAGCTCACGAAAGCTTATGCTCTAATAAATTTGTTAGTCTCTAAGGTGCCACAAGTACTCCTTTTCTTTTGGCAGTAATGTAGGGGAATACTAACAAAGATTATATCTTCTTTTTAATGGCTTTTATTTGTTTAGTAATGTCAGTGTTTGTTATTGAAGTCCTGCCTCTTTCCATCATATGTACCTTTGATGGTGATTAAGACCAATTAGACAAGAGATGGTTTTATAAGCTCTTTTTGTGTTTTCTAGCTTTTGGTGTTTGTTTGTAGGCCAGCCACAACTTGATTTAAGTCTATCAAGACACACATGGTTCTGAAAGCTTGTTTAATTTTAAAAGGAAAGCAAGTTCTCCAGACAACAGTAATGTACAATGGCCTGACTGGTTCACAAAACAGTTGATATAAGGATTTTGCTTGCATGTAACAATATTGATTATGCAATTCATTATAAATATTTTAAACTAAATTTCATGTTTTTGAATAATGTATGCATTCTTAGCCTCAAAATTTATAATACGGTGTTATTTCTGTATGCTCCCATTTAGCAAAGCAGCTAAGCATATGCTTAATCCTGTTGATTTCAATGATAATTAAGCACATGCTCTAAATCAAGCCTGTGCTCACATGTTTTGCTGAATAGGGATAGACTGCTGAACTGGGGACCTAATTTTGAAGACTCCACCCTCTGTGTTTAAAATGTATGGATTCAGATCCCACTTTAAGAATTGAGTTTATACTGGATGAAGACAATGATAATGCTCAGGAGATTTTTTTTTAAAAAAACCCAAAATCATTGTGTTTTCCAGAAATGCCAGTCTTTTAACCTTTCCTTAAAAAGTAAATTGACATTTTAAAGAGTATCCAGGATTAAAGACTTATTCCAAAATCTTGAGTCCAACATCATTGGTACCTAAAATTGTGTTCTTAAAACCATATTTACATGTTTCTGTTCATGGAGTGCCCACCACTTGATGAAACTGGGCTCCTCTGCCTTTCTCTGGTAACATTCCAGCTTATTAAATGTCCAGTGCTGTTCTTAAACGCACAATGGCTGACATGTTGGCCATTTGTATTTGGCATGAGTATGAAAGGAAGTGAATAGCTATTTAAAACCAATACCCATTGAAATGCCGTTTGAGAATATCCAAATAAATGCTGAACTAGTGTGAGCTCTTATTTACCTAAAAGAAAAATAAGACTTTGATCTTTAGTAAGTCAGGTGCTTCCTGGGACAATATGAAGGTATTACTAAATGTAATTTAATGTTCTGGAACAAGGATAGAAAGATGTGGAGATACAGATTTTAAGGAAATTGTTTATGATCTTAAACTTAATTACAGAAAAGATCATGATGAGGATACATAAAAGGCTTGAAAGGTAGCCAACGCATTTCCCAAAGAACATTAAAAAAAGTTGTTGTTTACTAACTACAGACTATGTAGATGTAGAGTTGAGGCAAAAAAAAAAAGATACTTACAAACAAAGATCTCAATCCTGTAAACCATCTGTATGAAGCTCATTCAGGATCAGGGCCAGACTTAAAGTAGTATTCAAACTTAGTTTTCAAAAAACAAAAACCTACAAACACACACAAAAGTTCACTTTTTCCTAATGCAGACTGCAAACCTTCAGAGATGCTACCCCAAATCATATCAGTTCAGTAGCTTTCCTAAATTAAAAATACATCCAAACTAGAGCCCTGATCCCACAAGTAAATGAGTAACTTTGACTGATGTGAGCAATTCTTCTGTCTTTGTGTGTCAATGCTTGGAAGATGGGGACCTACATTTAAAGCCATTTCACATGAAAATTAAAAATTACAACTAGGAAAAAAAAGTCAGTGACAGCAGCAATACCTATCCTATAATTAGATGGGGTGAGGATTATCTTCTTAAGCTTGTAGTTGAAAGCTGGGTTCAATGTGACAGAAAAAAGTATTACACATTTCTGTAATCCTGCACCTTCAGACAAGAAGTGTGGCAGCCAAGGACGCAAATGAAAAGACTTATTAGGTGGAATGTTTGTGGTTATTCATTTTCATCCCATTATTTTGGCTATAACCTCCCTGAAAATATTGTTAATTTCTGACAATCTTGCTCTTTTGTGTGGTTTCATGGGAGAAGGGATTCAGTAGACCTGTCTGCAAAGACAGATCTACCAAGGGAGGGATCATGCTCACAATAGTAATTCCAACTATTTTAAAAAGTAAAGCTGAGCTGAATTTAAGGCAACTAATTTCTAGTCAGATAAAATTAGTCAATTTTGGATCCAGCTATGCAACCAAATTTAAAACAAGAATCAAACAGTATGTGTCATTAATATGAACATATATAATTCTTTTTTCAAAAGAACTGTGTGTTGAGTTTCTTTTGTGATTAAATATTCATCTTTGAAAGAGCTATAAAATGATTGAGTAGCATGGGTAAGTGGCTGTTTGGTCCTTTCTCTGCTGGCAAACTCAAGTTGTGTTATAACCTTGTAAGAGTATTACAGTGTTATATCACAAGCTCCCGACATGGCTAATTTGTAGGTTGAGATACGCACCAATAAAAAATTGTTAATGTCTTGTGGTTTTCAGTTTGCTAAGGCATCACCTGTTCATGACCACAAGCATTTGGGCAGTTAATTACATTATGAAGGTTACCTGACTGGATAATAATTTACAGAAACCAGCATTCATTTAACACAACAAAAATCTGTGTTATTTTTAAACCAGCAACAACTAATGGGTTTCCCCTGTTATGTTATATAACATATGAACCATTTGCATTCCTCATGTAAGTGTGATAGTAGACATTGTTAAAATCTTTATTTAAATTTAATTTTTTAGAATGTTGTGATTATATTTTCTCTTTGGAAATGCACATTTTGTGTTGGCAATTTATATTAAATAACAGTTCTTTGCCATTATAAATGGGAAAAATAATTAATGCAATGTTAAGAGTGCACAACTGTACACTCAGTAATTAGCATGGGCCAAAATTGTCATTGATCATCATAGCATAGCAACAACTCACCCCTGCACGGCACTTCCTGCTGGTCACCCTGAGAATTAGCTCACCGAGCCCAGAGCACCCTCTGCAGGCTGATGTCTCACCCTCCACTAGCCCCCATGTCCCTCCCAGACCTCAGTGCCCCTCTGCACCAGGGTTCTGCCCTCCATAGTAACCCCACAGTTCTGGGTCTCCCCACCCTGGAGAACCCTCAACCCTCTATCCCCACCTCACCTCAGTCTATGGCTACTGCCAGTCACCATCTAGCCCCCACTCACTGGGGCAGACTGCAGCGTACAAGCCAGTCATCATTGGCAGGGGGGGTTGAACCAGCTGCCTTTGCTTACCCTTGGGCTGCCCCTTTGCAACCTTAGTACCTACTTGGCCTTTGGCAAGGCCACAGCCTGGGGCTTTTCCAGGCAGGAGCTCCCCAGCACTGCTCTACTCAGGAACCTTGCTCAGTTCTCAGGCAGCCAGACCCTTCTCCCTCTATAGCTAAAGAGAGACTCTCACCTAGCACCTGCCTAGCAGTCCCTTTATAGGGCCAGCTGTAGCCTGATTGGGGCATGGCCCCAGCTGAGGCTGCTTCCCCAATCAGCCTAGGAATTGGCTCCCCGTGGCAGCCTTTTTCCCTGGCTGCTTTAAGCCCTTTCAGGGCTGGAGCGGATAACCACCCCACTACAATCATGCATCCTTAACTCTGCCCCCTTGTGCATTTGCCTTATCATTATTATTATTACGTATTCATTATTTGTATTACCCTGTAGCAATAGTCTTTATTTACCTCATCCCAAACTTTTTTTTATCAAATAATAAATTATAACATCTTTCTTGTAACTTTAATCATATTGCATGGTAAGACTGCATGATGTAGATTGCATGATAGTTTTCTCGAGCATCTATATTTCTAGTGGATCATTATTAAAATGAAAATAGTGTATCTTCATGGACTTTGACTGCCGACATGGTAAGTTCTTTCCTCTCTTAAGTAATATGAGGTGGAAAGGAAGTAAAGATAGGAGAGAACAAGTGATTCCAGAAGATATGCTAGCACAAAGGTGTCAAACAACTAGCCAACAGGCCCTATTGATATATTTGTGTGATCTGCATGGCATGTTCAGATTCTGCAGAATCTAAGATTTTTAAGTACATTTTTAAACCCTAGGCCTGGTCTACACTACGCAGTTAGGTCAACGTAAGCTGTGGAACTATCTTCACTGAAATACAGCTCCTGTGAACATAAGTGCCTCTCTATGCCAATTTAGTAACACCACCTCCGCGAGCAGTGTAGAGTCACGGTCGATGTAATTAGGTCGACACAGTATTATCAGTGTAGACACTCCATAAACCATCCTAAAATGCTAACACTCCCACTGACAATACAATTGATAAGGTGCTACTTGTGAGGACACACACCACTGACATAAGGAGCCCAGTGTGCACACACACAAGCAGTTTAATAAATAGAGAGGCTGTATGCTGACGTAAGATAGGTGGACAAGATTAGTATGTGTAGTTCTAAATATATTCTTTGGTCCACAGAACATAATTAAAAATATAACTCTGCCTTCTCCAAAAATGGATTTGGCCTCTCTGCACAAGTCATTTTGTGGGAGAGCTTGTTTTAAGTTGTCTTATGTAGAATAATGTGATAAACTGGGTATTCAATTTAACCCAGTACATAAGCAGAAGCAAAAGGAGCTAGAGAGGCATAACAGGCTACCAGCAGAGGCCAAAATATCTACTGTGCTTGTTCTATTTTTGTGGGAATAGGAGTACTTGTGGCACTTTAGAGACTAACAAATTTATTTGAGCATAAGCTTTCATGAGCTACAGCTCACATCCGATGAAGTGAGCTGTAGCTCACGAAAGCTTATGCTCAAATAAATTTGTTCGTCTCTAAGGTGCCACAAGTACTCCTTTTCTTTTTGCGAATACAGACTAACACGGCTGCTACTCTGAAACCTGTTATTGTGGGAATGTATTCATTATATTTTAGGCAATGCAGAAAACACTGTGGTTCCTAGAACTTACAGGCTGTGCAACAGACAGTGGTGCTTTGGACTGGCACATGAGAAAGGTGTTAAAGCAACTTCCAGAGATAATAGTGCTGCAGCGAACTGATTCAAAAATACCCCAGTGAGCCTTTCCCAGCCTCCCAGTGCTTATGGAAACAAAGGAAATGTGCTGACAGCAGTTTGTTCACCTACAATCTGTAGATCGTTGTTAAATGGGGAAACATTTTGAGAAGTTTCATAAGTCATTGTTATGGATACCAATACATCACTAAAACCTGAGTCTATTTCTTTTAAGCTTCTTTAGCAATCTTACTGGGTATTATTTGGAAAAAGAGCTTCCTTTTGTGAAAGAATGATAAGTGGTAATGTTTATGTTTTCTATCAGTGAGGGGCTGGCTTTTTGAGTCCTTCTTCTCCATTCCAGTTTGTCTTAAAGCAGTTCCTCAAAAACCCCTCAGCTATTCAAATCCTTTTGTATGATAGCCATCCATCTGGTTTTGGGTCTTCCAACCCTTCTATCACTCAACACTTCTAAATTTAATACCCTGTTTCCTGTGTAAATGTAGCATGTTGTGAGTTTTGCTTCCAAGCTTGAAGGTCGGGATCATAATGGTATCAGGGTTATTGGTTATGGGGGAGCCTGCTACCAAGCAGACTTATGTGGATAGAATACTCTCTGTGTGTTACTTATTTGTTTAACAGTTAAGTGACTCACTCTTTTTTTCAGCAATAAATTGTTCATCAATAGACTTGCTGTTGTGGGGTAACATGGATTATACCATGTATGTAGCTAAATATAGTTAGAAATTATAAATTAGAGTTCTCTGGTAATGCAATCTGACTGACTGAATTGGAGAAAGACTGCTATCTGGATCAGGCTGCTGGAAATGATACCACATATTAGTCATGAGATCTGAATATCATCCAGGAGTGTGATGCTTAAATTTCCCAAACAAGCAACTGGAAATAGAGGGCAAAGATACTATTTTCCACTTACTAAAATGCTACAAATGTATTGGTTCTTGAAGTGCTGCTCTAGACCTGAAGTGATTTTTGGGAAGCATCTTGCAATATTGTACTTACAATGTCCAGAAATTGTGATACCACCCACCACAACCTCCCTCAAAAATGTTAGAACAAACTGCCTCTTAAGCACTTCTGCAGACATTGGAGTGAGCAGTAAAACACTTGAACTCTGATCCATGCATGGTAGTGCATTGAGCTGTTGACTGTATGCCACCAGGTCATCCCAAACCAACAATGTTCAAGAATCAAGGGTGGGCTAGTAAATCACACAATGAATGAAAACCCCAACATAGGAGGGGAAAGGTGAAGGATTTCAAAAATCTCTTGAAGAGCAAAGGATGTGGGAGTATGGAAAGATTTAGAAGAAGTTATTAGTACAGATTTTTATACTTTGCTTATCACTCTCCAGTAATAAAAATATAGTCAATGACTCACTTTGCCTATTTTACTGAACCTAAAATGCAACTGTTACTTAGAAGTGTCTGTAGTATGTTTAGCTGCTGACATGTCTGCGTTCCATAACCCAATTAGCTTTATATACCCTGCTTGTTTTTTTAACTAATTTACACATGCCAAGGCTAGATCCTAAATGATCTCTACTAGGTCCAGGACGTTGAATTAAAAGGTATTTTCGCTATCCTTGCCTTGGAAAAGTCTATTTATAAGAGTCCATCCACATTTTCTTTCTTTTGTATTATATTTGTCAGGCATTCTGGCACCAGTTTGTGCAGGCTGAAAATAAAGTGTGAGATTTCCATTCCACAGGTGACAATTAGTGTGATGTTGGGAAAGTGCCCAACTTGTCAGTGACTGTTAGTACATAGCAGAAGGCTGCAATCAGAGTTTTGCATATCAAATTATGGAATCATTGTTATTAATAGGTTTTTTTGTGACTCAAACATTTAGGGAAAATATTAATTTTCATTTACCTCTGGTTTGGTATAAACATATTTCTTCCTTCACATTTGTGTCTTCCTATTCCTGTGAGAGTTTCAAAGTGGTATCTTTTAACTGGCTGTACTAGAATCTATTTTTAAATTAGTGGCCTTGCACTTGTGCCAGTAGAGTTGATTTTTTTTATTGAACAAACATCAAAATAAGTGGTATTGATCCTCTTTGACAGGGGTATAGAAGGAACACTAGAATTTCATATTTTACTCAATAAATAATGAAGAGGAGTTTGGACTTTTTTTTAGTTGAGTAGCATTTTTATTTATTTAAAATATTTACGAGATAAAACGTTTCCTCACCTATGCTCTTTTGAAACTCCACTAAGCATCTGTCTGCATCTTTTGGTGCCTAAATACATTTAAAAATCAGGCTCCTGACTTCAAGGAACTAGAGAGTAAACACCAACTCAGTTCACTTACCTAGCCATTGGATTGCAGTGGATTCAGTCACTATCTACTTGGGATGATGGCTAACATATGAAAGGATAAGTATCCTTTTATCAATCTCTTGAACCATTTAGGATCTTGTTTTGTTTTATTTTAATTATTCAGTGCTGTAGTGATAAATGTAAAAATAATATCATTTATATTTGGGTCTAAATAACATGACTGCATCTGGTTAATAATTTACTATCTACTGCCTAAAAATCACTTTTTGAAAGCATTTCTTAGAAATAAATATTTATGGAATTTTTAACAATGATTTTATTGTCCCCTATAGATCACAAATGCCATGAGGCCTGTCCTTAAATCTGGAAGACTTTGTTTTACATATTATAAATGCATGCAAGGAAAAGAGTTTATAAAGAGCATTTTGCAATCTGAAATGATGTGACAGCAAATTTGCAAACAGCGATCATCATAGAATCATAGGACTGGAAGGGATCTCAAGAGGTCTTCTAGTCCAGTCCCCTGCACTCCAGGCAGGACTGAGTATTGTCTGAACCATCCATGACAGGTGTTTGTCTAACCTGGCCCTAAAAAACCTCAGACGATGGAGATTCCACAACCTCCCTAGCCAATTTATTCAGTGTTTCACTACCCTGACAGTTAGGAAGCTTTTCCTAATATCCAGCCTAAACCACCCTTCCTGTAATTTAAGCCAGTTGCTTCTTGTCCTATCCTCAGAGGTTAAAGAGAAAAATTTTTCTCCATCTCCCTTGTAACAACTTTTCTGTACTTGAAAACTGTTATCATGCCCCTCTCAGTCTTCTCTTTTCCAGACTAAACAAACCCAATTTTTTCAATCTTTCTTCATAGGTCATGTTTTTTAGACCTTTAATCATTTTTGTTGCTCTTCTCTAGACTTTCTCCAATTTGTCCACATCTTTCCTGAAATGTGGCACCCAGAACTGGACACAATACTCCAGTTGAGGCCTAATCAGTGCAGAGTAGAGTGGAAGAATGACTTCTTGTGTCTTGCTGACAACACTCCTGCTAATACATCCCAGAATGATGTTCTCTTTTTCTGCAACAGTGTTACACTGTTCACTCCTATTTAGTTTGTGGTCCACTAGTACCCCCAGATCCTTTCTGCAGTACTCCTTCCTAGGCAGTCATTTCCCATTTTGGATGTGTGCAACTGATTGTTCCTTCGTCAGTGGAGTACTTTGCATTTGTCAGGTTTCAGAGTAGCAGCCGTGTTAGTCTGTATTCGCAAAAAGAAAAGGAGTACTTGTGGCACCTTAGAGACTAACAAATTTATTAGAGCATAAGCTTTCGTGAGCTACAGCTCACTTCATCGGATGCATTTGGTGGAAAAAACAGAGGAGAGATTTATATACACACACAGAGAACATGAAACAATGGGTTTATCATACACACTGTAAGGAGAGTGATCACTTAAGATAAGCCATCACCAGCAGCAGGGGGGGGAAAGGAGGAAAACCTTTCATGGTGACAAGCAAGGTAGGCTAATTCCAGCAGTTAACAAGAATATCAGAGGAACAGTGGGGGGTGGGGTGGGGGGGAGAAATACCATGGGGGAATAGTTTTACTTTGTGTAATGACTCATCCATTCCCAGTCTCTATTCAAGCCTAAGTTAATTGTATCCAGTTTGCAAATTAATTCCAATTCAGCAGTCTCTCGTTGGAGTCTGTTTTTGAAGCTTTTTTGTTGAAGGATAGCCACTCTTAGGTCTGTAATCGAGTGACCAGAGAGATTGAAGTGTTCTCCAACTGGTTTTTGAATGTTATAATTCTTGACGTCTGGTTTGTGTCCATTCATTCTTTTACGTAGAGACTGTCCAGTTTGGCCAATGTACATGGCAGAGGGGCATTGCTGGCACATGATGGCATATATCACATAGGTAGATGCACAGGTGAACAAGCCTCTGATAGTGTGGCTGATGTGATTAGGCCCTCTGATGGTGTCCCCTGAATAGATATGTGGACAGAATTGGCAACGGGCTTTGTTGCAAGGATAGGTTCCTGGGTTAGTGGTTCTGTTGTGTGGTGTGTGGTTGCTGGTGAGTATTTGCTTCAGATTGGGGGGCTGTCTGTAAGCAAGTACTGACCTGTCTCCCAAGATCTGTGAGAGTGATGGGTCATCCTTCAGGATAGGTTGTAGATCCTTGATGATGCGTTGGAGAGGTTTTAGTTGGGGGCTGAAGGTGATGGCTAGTGGCGTTCTGTTCTTTTCTTTGTTGGGCCTGTCCTGTAGTAGGTGACTTCTGGGTACTCTTCTGGCTCTGTCAATCTGTTTCTTCACTTCAGCAGGTGGGTATTGTAGTTGTAGGAATGCATGATAGAGATCTTGTAGGTGTTTGTCTCTGTCTGAGGGGTTGGAGCAAATGCGGTTATATCGTAGAGCTTGGCTATAGACAATGGATCGAGTGGTATGATCTGGATGAAAGCTAGAGGCATGCAGGTAGGAATAGCGGTCAGTAGGTTTCCGATATAGGGTGGTGTTTATGTGACCATCGCTTATTAGCACCGTAGTGTCCAGGAAGTGGATCTGTTGTGTGGATTGGTCCAGGCTGAGGTTGATGGTGGGATGGAAATTGTTGAAATCATGGTGGAATTCCTCAAGAGCTTCTTTTCCATGGGTCCAGATGATGAAGATGTCATCAATGTAGCGCAAGTAGAGTAGGGGCATTAGGGGACGAGAGCTGAGGAAGCGTTGTTCTAAGTCAGCCATAAAAATGTTGGCATACTGTGGGGCCATGCGGGTACCCATCGCAGTGCCGCTGATTTGAAGGTATACATTGTCCCCAAATGTGAAATAGTTATGGGTGAGGACAAAGTCACAAAGTTCAGCCACCAGGTTAGCTGTGACAGTATCGGGGATACTGTTCCTGACGGCTTGTAGTCCATCTTTGTGTGGAATGTTGGTGTAGAGGGCTTGTACATCCATAGTGGCTAGGATGGTGTTTTCAGGAAGATCACCAATGGACTGTAGTTTCCTCAGGAAGTCAGTGGTGTCTCGAAGATAGCTGGGAGTGCTGGTAACGAAGGGCCTGAGGAGGGAGTCTACATAGCCAGACAATCCTGCTGTCAGGGTGCCAATGCCTGAGATGATGGGGCGTCCAGGATTTCCAGGTTTATGGATCTTGGGTAGCAGATAGAATACCCCAGGTCGGGGCTCCAGGGGTGTGTCTGTGCGGATTTGTTCTTGTGCTTTTTCAGGGAGTTTCTTGAGCAAATGCTGTAGTTTCTTTTGGTAACTCTCAGTGGGATCAGAGGGTAATGGCTTGTAGAAAAATTTCAACCTATTTAGTTCAGATCATTTCTCCAGTTTGTCCAGATCATTTTGAATTTTAATTCTGTCCTCCAAAGAATAAAGGGTAGAATAAATGGTCAGTTTTCAGAATGGAGAGAGGTAGATAGTGGTGTTCCCCAGGGATCTGTACTGGGCTCAGTACTATTTACATATTCATCAATGATCTAGAAAAAGGGATAAACAGTGAGGTGGCAAAATTTGCAGATGATACAAAACTACTCAAGATAGTTAAGTCCCTGGCAGACTGTGAAGACCTACAAAAGGATCTCACGAAACTGGGTGACTGGGCAACAAAATGGCAGATGAAATTTAATGTTAATAAATGCAAAGTAATGCACATTGGAAAACATAATCCTAACGATACATATAAAATGATGGGGTCTAAATTAGCTGTTACCACTCAAAAAAGAGATCTTGGAGCCATTGTGAATAGTTCTCTGAAATCATCCACTCAATGTGTAGCGGCTGTCAAAAAAGCAAACAGAATGTTGGGAACATCAAGGAAGGGATAGATAATAAGACAGAAAATATCATACTGCCTCTATATAAATCCATCGTACACCCACACCTTGAACGCTGCATGCAGATGTGGTTGCCCCATCTCAAAAAAGATATATTGGAATTGGAAAAGGTTCAGAAAAGGGCAACAAAAATTATTAGGGGTATAGAACAGCTTCCGTATGAGGAGAGATTAATAAGACTGGGACTTTTCAGCTTGGAAAAGAGGCGACTAAGGGGGGATACGATAGAGGTCTATAAAATCATGAGTGGTATAGAGAAAGTAAATAAGGAAGTGTTATTTACTCCTTCTTATAATACAAGAACAAGGAGCCACCAAATGAAATTAATAGGTAGAAAGTTTAAAACAAACACAAGAAAGTATTTTTTCATGCAACGCACTGTCAACCTCTGGAACTCCTTGCCAGAGGGTGTTGTAAAGGCCAATACTATAATGGGGTCCAAAAGGGAACTAGATAGATTCATGGAAGATAAGTCCATCAATGGCTGTTAGCCAGGATAGGCAGGAATGGTGTCCCTAGCCTCTGTTTGCCAGAAGGGATTGGGTGACAGGGAATGGATCACTTGATGATAACCTGTCTGTTCATTCCCTTCGGGGCACCTGCCATTGGCCACTGTCAGAGGACTGAATACTGGGCTTGATGGACTTTTGGTCTGACCCAGTATGGCCATTCTTATGTTCTTATGTTCACTTGCAACCCCTCCCAACTTGGTATCGTCTGTGAACTTTATAAGTGTACTCTCTATGGCATTATCTAAATCATTGATGAAGATATTGAACAGACCTAGAACTTATCCCTGTGGGACTCCACCCGATGTGCCCTTCCAGCTTGACTGTGAACCACTGATAACTACTCTCTGGGAATGGGTTTCCAACCAGTTATGCACCCACCTTGTTGTATCCCAACTAGTTTTTATTCCCTAATAATACATACCTTTTGTATTGTACTATTCATCAATAGCTCTTAGAGCAATGGGAAAGTAAATATAGTTATCCCTTCTTATACAGATGAGGAAACTGAGGCACAGAGAAGGGACATGATTGACAATGGTCACACAGTAGAGTGTATAATAACCTCCTTCCCAGTCCATTGTCCTAGCCACTGAACCACACTGCCTCCCCAGACTAACTATACTCTTATTTTCTTCATACATTCATACAGAATGGCATATAATTCAATGTGGTTACTTTGTCATGAAAAGTTGTATGAAACAAAGGACATAAATGGAGGGAAGGACTTCATTAATTTTTTTTAGAAGTCTAAATTCAGAAAGTGCTACCACTTCTTGCTCATTCTTCCTCTATCCCTAGGCTAGTCAGATGTGGTTGCTGGAATCCCCCAGAGAGGAATTGCTATTTCACTGAATTCTCTGCATATCTACAAGAATGCTGCCTAAACCGTCTTTCTCCAGCTCAAATCAGTGAATGAGAGTGGATTTGGAGTCCTGTGGGAAAATTTCACCAGATGCTGACGGGCCAGATTAAAACTAGAGAAAGTGACAAATTCATAAAAAGAAAAGGAGTACTTGTGGCACCTTAGAGACTAACAAATTTATTAGAGCATAAGCTTTCGTGAGCTACAGCTCACTTGAGCTGTAGTTCACGAAAGCTTATGCTCTAATAAATTTGTTAGTCTCTAAGGTGCCACAAGTACTCCTTTTCTTTTTGCGAATACAGACTAACACGGCTGCTACTCTGAAACCTGACAAATTCATGATTCCAGCTTCTGTAAACAACTACACTCAAAGCAATTTAATCTGCAACTGAAATCATTATGCACGGCACACATGGACTAGACGCCAAACAGTGACTTCTGCTGTCAGACTGCTAGACAGACAGACAAACATGCAGAGTTTGAAGAGAGCAGCTCTGCCTAGGATGGAAAGAGAAAAGGGGAGGATATTAATGACAGAGTACCATTACCTGTCATACCTGGATACCTGTGAAGCATACTGCGATCAAGATAAGCAGCCAACTCTCATGTTCTCAATCGCTGCCATCCTTCAGCTTGATGAGTTCTGGGAAAGCTCTGGGTATTTGTTCTGAAGTGAGTCAGTTAAATGCAATAATTATATTCCTTCAAGAAGTGAAAGTGACATGTTCAACACTGATGTGATTTTTTCCTCCTCCTTGATCATAACAAAAGATTTGGGCTGATTTCTTATTCAGAGACAATCTGAGGAGGAAGAACAAGGAATACTAGCCGGATGTCTTGGCTGACCTTCAGAAGAATTATTGTTTCTCTCACTTGTTTTTTCTTCATTATAAGGGGAGCTACAAAAGCTTTCTATTTAAAAACAGGTACATAAATGAGCGGTCTACTATAGAGATATACTGTAATTGATTCAGGACAATAGTGTCCTTAATCCTACAGCTGCTTTTGTTGTCTTGCCCTTTTGTATGCATGAATGGGAAAATTACTATTACTACCCATTCATGTCAGAAAAATATTCAACAAATATTTGCCAAGCAACATGTGTGTGTTTGGAATATGGCTTGAAGTGTGTGTGTGTGTGTGTTGCACTTTTTTCCCCTTAATATTCAACATTGTCAAGCTACAAGGATGCAACTTAATTAACACTGGCATTTTAATACAGTTTTTGGCAGTAGCTGTATGCAAATAATGTATTTCAGCTAAATTGTATTTTAGTGATTTTAGGTTCAAAGCATTTTTTCCAAGAAATATAATTCCTAAGCAAATCAAGTCTTGCTGATTTAAAAAAAATGCTTTCTAAGACACTATGATGTAAGTCAAGGGTACAGGGGATAAACTTACTGTCACCTTTATGCAAATGTCTGTCACCCAGCACAAGGCTCTCAGATTAAAATTGATATGCCAGTGGGCTGAGACAGTAATGCCTTCCAAATAATCAGTGGTGAACACAATTGACAGACCACAACTGTTTGCTAAAATGAGATCATCATTCTTGCAAAACACAGTGCATTTATATCATTGGAGAAAATGTATATCAGTTTCACTGTAGATGTTTTTGAAAGCTTCTAGATGTAAATGAAGAATTAGTCTCTTAAAGACAAGTTTCCCTGAAGAGTTTGCCCTGCTTGTCATTATACATTAGTGCAGAGGTCAGAGGAAAAACTAGGATATATAAAATATTTCTTATATGCTTAAGAACACTTTTGTCAATAAAGCCTAGGAATCAAAAGTCTTGAGGGGGGGAAGCAAAACCAAGCTGTAATATTAGTGCTGAGTGAATAATTTACTTTGATGAATTTAGCCTGTTTATCAACTCATCAAATGTCCACAAACAGATTGTAATCCCTGAAAATATACTTGTTATTCCAAATCATTTAGTAATTTTGTTTGTTGTTTTATTTTTTACTCTCTAGATTGCAAACAGTTTGTGAGTATTTGATACTTGGGGCTTGTCTACACAGGACACTCAGGAAAATTAATCCAAATTAACTAAAGGAATTAAAAGTGGCTAGTTAAATGTCACTAAAACCAGTTTTCAGAGTAGCAGCCGTGTTAGTCTGTATTCGCAAAAAGAAAAGGAGTACTTGTGGCACCTTAGAGACTAACAAATTTATTAGAGCATAAGCTTTCATGAGCTACAGCTCACTTTATCGGATGCACTTGGTGGAAAAAAAACCAAAAAATCTAAAACCAGTGTAGACATTCTGGCTCAGAATTCACTGTCCCTATGTAGAGAAGCCCTTGATCTTCAAAATGCAGTCTGTTTTGGGTAGTTATCATTGGCATATAAATTACATAATATTGTTTCTGTCCCCTGATTGGATGAAGGTAATTACTTTATGATCAGCTCCTGCAATGATTTAACCCCATGAAAAAGTGTTAGAGATTTTCTTCACGTATATATATAAAGTTTCAAAAATAGTCATAACCAGCAAGAAATGCATAAAATAAATGTGTGATCTGTGCTCCATGAGAAATCTGTGTCCAGCACTGAGTTTGTCTACAGTTGGAGTTGCAGGGGAGGGGGATGATTCCCAGCTTGAGGAGACATGCCCACACTAGTTCTTATCAAGCTAGGGGACTAAAAATAGAACATAGCTGCAGCAGCATGAGTGACAGGAGAGGCTATGTGTCCCAAGTATGTGCCTAGGCCCTTGGACTGGTTTGTTCTTCTGGTGACTAACCCCTCCTACCACTCATGCTTCCACAGCTCCAGTCACACCCACAGCTCCAAGTATAGACATACCCACTGTCTTCTATTCCTTGCCTGCCTTGGTCTGTTGTTTCTTTTGTAGTGTTTGCCATTTAACTTATATTTAAAAACTAATAATAATTGTAAATTTCTTGAGGCATGGACTTGGTGTATCTGTATGCCTGGACAGCACTATAACATTTGTATGTCACAATATAAATAATGTATTTGTGCCATATTATTTGCTAACATGCCTGCAGAAAAGATATTGTTCTCCCCATAATGATTGGATGAGGGTTCATACCTCGTAGAGGGAAATATTTCCTGTAGTAGTAATACGTAAATGTTATCACATTTTCTTAAATTAAGTATTGAAAACTGATTCATTAAATGAAATTGCTGTTCCAACTTAGTAAAGTTGCAACATACATGCAGTCTATGGATTACTGAGTGGGAACATAATTTGTGATAGTATTCTAATGGGTAGTGCATAGGTTATCTTAACAGCTATAATAAAAAACATAAAGATGCATAATCTTTTTAAAGTCTTCTCAGATAGAAAGAAAATATTATGATTTTCTAAAAATAGTAAATCAAGAATATAAATAACCTTCCAGTTGAAAAAAAAATTAAATGGCATTACTGTTAGTTCCTGCCATTTGAAACTATTTATGTGTGGAACAACTAAACGGAAGACTGCTTCTGTCAGGAGTGTGTATACTCTTGCATTTTCTTTTCCATAAATCCATTTGTTAGCCACCACCAGAGGTGCTTCTGGATAGACTATGTGCCAGGTTTTAAAAATCGTTGCATTTAGTTGTTATAGGCTCAGCAAAACTTAAAAAAAAAGTGACAAGGAAAAAGGAGAACCATAACTATACCATATATATATATGTATATATATACTGACTGGGTCAGGCCAAATGGCTATAGGAGAGTAATAGAAGGCAGATATATTAGCCCCATGCTAAGTAGGTCCCTTTTCCCTGGGTAAGGTAACAGGGAAGGTTCCAGAACAAACAGGAACCTTCTGGAGACAATTAAGACAGGCTGATTAGAACACCTGCAGCCAATCAAGAAGCTGCTAGAATCAATTAAGGAAGGCTAATCAGGGCACCTGGGTTTTAAAAAGGAGCTCACTTCTGTTTGTGGTGCGTGTGTGAGAAGCTGGGAGCAAGAGGCACTAGGAGCTGAGAGTGAGAACGCGGACTGTTGGAGGACTGAGGTGTACAAGCATTATCAGACACCAGTAGGAAGGTCCTGTGGTGAGGATAAAGAAGGTGTTGGGAGGAGGCCATGGGGAAGTAGCCCAGGGAGTTGTAGCTGTTCCACAGCTGTTCCAAGAGGCACTCTAGACAGCTGCATTACACAGGGCCCTGGGCTGGAACCCCGAGTAGAGGGCAGGCCCGGGTTCCCCCCCAAATCCTCCCAACTCCTGGTCAGACACAGGAGGAGTTGACCTGGACTGTGGGTTCAGAAAAACGGCCAAACTGAGGGCTGCTGTGAAGCTCCAGGGCAAGCAAATCCGCCAATAAGCGCAAGACCCACCTAGGTAGAGCAGGAACTTTGTCGCTGTATATATCTATCTATCTATCTATCTATCTGCATGTGTCTGTGTATATATATATATATATATATATATATATATATATATATATATATATATATATATAACCAGAATAACTGTCACATCTCAGTAGTGAGATGTTGCCTCAGTCTAGCTGGCAACTGGTATCAAGCGGAGTGCCCCAGGGGTCGGTCCTGAGGCCGGTTTTGTTCAACATCTTTATTAATGATCTGGATGATGGGATGAATTGCACCCTCAGCAAGTCCTCAGATGACACTAAGATGTGGGGAGAGTTAGATACGCTGGAGGGTAGGGATAGGGTCCAGAGTGACATAGACAAATTGGAGGATTGGGCCAAAAGAAATCTAATGAGGTTCAACAAGGTTCAGCAGTCCTGCACTTAGGAAGGAAGAATCCCATGCATGGCTACAGGCTGTGGACCAAGTGGCTAGGCAGCAGTTCTGCAGAAAAGGACCTGGGGATTACAGTGGACGAGAAGCTGGATATGAGTCAGCAATGTGCCCTTGTTGCCAAGAAGGCCAACAGCATATTGGGCTGTATTAGTAGGAGCATTGCCAGCAGATCGAGGGAAGTGATTATTCCACTCTATTTGGCACTGGTGAGGCCACACCTGGAGTATTGTGTCCAGTTTTGCTCCCCCCACTACAGAAGGGATGTGGAAAAATTGGAGAGAGTCCAGCGGAGGGCAGCGGAAGTGATTAAGGGGCTGGGGCGCATGATTTATGAGGAGAGGCTGAGGGAACTGTTGTTTAGTCTGCAGAAGAGAAGAGCGAGGGGGGATTTGATAGCAGCCTTCAACTACCTGAATGGAGGTTCCAAAGAGGATATAGTTGGGCTGTTCTCAGTGGTGGCAGATGACTGAACAAGAAGCAATAGTCTCAGGTTGCAGTGGGGGAGGTCTAGGATGGATATTAGAAAACACTGTTTCACTAGGAGAGTGGTGAAGCACTGGAATGGATTATTTAAGGAGGTGGTGGAATCTCCATCTTTAGAGGTTTTTAAGGCCCAATTTGACAAAGCCCTGGCTGGGATGATTCCATTGGTGTTGACCCTGTTTTGAGCATGGGGTTGGACTAGATGACCTCCTGAGGTCTCTTCCAACCCTAATATTCTATGATTCTATGAATGAGAGATGATAGGGAGGGTGGGAATAGGCTCTGAAGGGGCTTTAAATTGAAGAAAAGTAGCTTATGTTTAATGCAATAGAGCAGGGAGAGCCAGTGGAGGGATTCAGAGAGAGAGGTGACATGATCAAAATGACAGGCTAGGAAAATGATCTTTGCAGCAACATTCTGAATGGATATGAGCAAGATAAGATTGTATTTGTCAAGGCCAGAAAGAAAGGTGTTGCACAATCGAGATGTTAGATGATGAGAGTTTGGATGCGAGTTTTAGCTGTGGCCCTATCTCAGAGATGCTGTGCACAAGGAATTGACAAGATTTAGCAATATCCTGGATGTGAGGCCCTAGAGAGTGGTTCAAGTAAAAAATGAAGTCCAAGTTATGGGTGTTAGGGTCCAGTAGGATGATAATGTTGTCCACAATGATCGAGAAAGGAGGTGTAGATGGAGGGAGAGCCAAGGTTTTGGGGGCAAATGTCACCAGAGATGAAGGAGGAAGAGGATACAGATGTGGCACTTAGATTTGTGCTGGCTGGAGGAGCAGGAGATTGTGATGGAGAGGGGAAGGATGAATAGGAAGAGCTGATGAGAACTCTGGAGGGTTGAGAGTAACCTGGAAGGGGAAATGGTGCCAGTGGAGGGAAGAAAGGAGGAGGAAAGGAGTAAGAGAGATGCTATAATGCAGAAGAGGGATGGTGACAGATATGGGTGAATGATACAAATATAAGTTTACCAAAATAAGAAAACAAAACAGATAAGGGCTGAAAGTATACTCCTGGCACTAGTGCTGGGTCCAAGCTAGACTGGGAAGTGCCCCCGTATGTGTATGAATTATTGTTAATAATTCTCCTTCTTCCCCTTTTCCAAGCTAGATGGGTCGGGTCACTGGATCTGTCTTTTCCAGGCTTGCCAGTTCAATGCTTACTCCATATCCACTCCACCTCTTTACACAGTCTGTCCACTATTTTCTCAACTATCCTCTTCTTGTTCTCCTCCTGCAAGCTCTAGTCTCAGATGCCTCCCTAACAGGATTTCCTTCATCTATCCTTCCTACTTGCCCACACCATCTCAGCCTCCTCTCTCGTAGCTTCTCTCTGATACCACAGAACTTGGTCTCACATCTGATAACATCATTCCTCATGTGGTCCATGAGTGTCACCTCCTCACTGTCCTCAAACAATGGCTTCAAGTCTTCTCAAGTGCCTTTCTTTAGTCACCCATCTCTGATCTGTCCCAAAGGGCTGGGCTTACCATGATTTGTATTATTCCTTCCATAGCCTGGGCATCTGTTTATCATAAATCACTCTGCTTATCCTGTGCCAGACTTTCCCCACGATCTGCAGCCTTCCTTGTACTTCTGTCAATTTCTCCATTTGCTGCTAGCCAGACCCCAAGTAAACCTAGAAAATTAATAATTAGTATATAATTTTCACACACACACACCACCTCCCTACTCTCTCTCTCCATCACACACACACCACCTCCCTACTCTCTCTCTCTCTCTCTCACACCCCACTTCTCTTAGCTCTCTCTCTCTCTCTCTCTCACACACACACACATACACACACCTATCTCCCTACCTTTATGGTAATAATTAATAGAAAATACCGATGCTTGATGAAATTTCTTTGCCTAATACATTCGATTAACTGGTATTTAAAAAAGGACAAATTAATAAAAGAAATCTGTTCATAAATAATTCACACACTGGAAAAGAGGTAAAATGCATTGAATAAATTGCCTTAAGTTGTTAACCCAGTTCTATCCATGACAGAGTGTTGATAACAAAGCGCTGTTCCCTTGGACTTTATTTAAATAGATTTGCCATCTTGATGCTGCCTCGCAGGTGTCCTCGTTACATTCTACAAGGTTTTATTGGACAAAATGTCCTGAATACAGATTAACTCATTGTTCAATGTGTACTATTTTCTCTTTGCTTGACAGAGGAATTATTAGTAATTAGATAAACTGATCCCTTTAGTGTCCAGGTGTTTTGTTCCACATTTTGCTATACCATGAAGCACGCACAACTATGCAAACACCTGACACTGAATGAAGCATTCACTACTATGAACCATCCAGTGACTCCCTGTGGAAGTGGCTTTGCTTGGTATTAAAGGTGTTCCCTCTACTTTACAGATCCTTACTTGGCAGTAATATGCCTCATAGTGTCACATCAGCTATCAAGGTTATCTGTTCCATCACTGCTATGTAGAGTTTAATCATTTCATTCTAGTCTAGTCTGTCACTGGTAGTTCTGCTCTCTCTCCTGTATTGGAGAATTGCTTTGTGACCGATCACTAGCAGAAAAAAGCACCATTTCTTTTCTCCTTTACTCATTATTCATTGTGGTGCTTTTTAGAATATGAGGAACACAGCAGCTGACTATGGGATTAAGCTGGAGTGTATGGCAACTAGATATTATAGTGATAGGCTTACTACAGTCTGGAATATAGATATATTTGTATGCGCTCCGACAGTTTAAGTCCTAGACCATGCACCAGAAATATTTACATTCTGACTGTAACTTTAATTTACATTCTGCAGATGCTATACAGTCTACTAAACATATGAACAATGGCAAAACGCTTTCAAGTGCTCATTGTGGAATAAGGAATAAATCATAAGAGAAATGAGAATGTGTGGAGAAACCTTTTTTAAAGAGGCAGGTTAATTTAGAAGTTGGCAAAGGCTGCATTAATGCCTGTGTGTGTACAGAAGTGTGACAGTTCTGTTCTTAAGAGCATAGAAAAACAAAATGATCTCAGATTGTTACTGTATGGCATCAAATTTTCTCCCAGCAAAATAGGTGGTAAAAGTTTAAGTTTGCTTGGTTAATAGTAAACTAATTCCTCTTCACAATGCATGAAGTTGAAAAACTTACCAAACTTGCTATTGAAAGTCTCTCTCTTCACAGAGTGAGTGAGACATAGTTTATCTCAACTTTTGATAGAGCAAAGGAAGTTCTAGCATTGGATGGGAAGGCAGAGGCACATGCTGCTTAGTATACTCACGCTGGCTCCGCTAAAAAAGTTTGGGAAAGGAGAATTTAGTCATGAAAAATAGCTGGGAGTTGGTAGCTTCAGTCCATATTTTTTCTGTACTGCAAATCTATGAAGCAATTGGCAGTTGTGCAAAGAAGGGTGGAAAGGTGTCTCGGTTGCCAGAAATGAGGTGCATTAGTAAAGCTGTATTGGGATTTGTATGGACATAAAAGTGAGTTGGTACAACTGTATGGGAAAACTCTCTTCTGTGTTTGGCTGTAGCAAAAAGCTATTGGGGCCTCAATTTTGCATGCATAATCTCTGTCCCTGCTTCCCAACCAACCAGAAGAAAAGTTAACAAAGAAAAGTTGTTCGTTTTTTTTAAAATCCTGGTATAAATAGAGCTGAATTTTCCAACTATGTATATTGAAACAAAAGCTTGTAGATTTCTCTCCTCCTGCAATGGAGTTGTTCCTGTAATGGAGTTTTGTGTTTGCCTATAGGAAGTGGAAGCAGGTCTGATAGAACTGTGCACCTTCAATGAGTGATCTCTGTTATACTGATGGATATGTTGGAGAAGGTCAGGTGCTTTTAGAGTAGAACAGCCTCACAGCAATGCATAATTGAATGTATTGGTATCAGCTCCAAGGCTTCAATATACAAAGCTTTTGTACTGGCATTAAATTGATACTTGTGCTTAAAAAGCATTGAAGACAAATGTGCCAATATAATGGTAGAATAGTAAGGAGAAAGTCAAAGTGAAAAATGATTGCAAAACATCAGTGGAACATTAAATGATCCTTCCAGTTTAAGCTCATTCTAATATATTGCCTTCATGGATCAGCTATACTATCAAGTGACTGAAATTGGTTATGTAAGGGCACAAAAACAGTTGAATGGCAGCTCTGAGATGTAATCGGTTCTTTGGGTGAAATTCTGGCCCCACTGAAGTCAATGGTAAAACTCCCTCTGACTTCAGTGGGTTCAGATTTTCACCCCTCATGTTTGACAGGAACTCAGACACCCCAAGAGGAGCAGAGTCCCACATGTGACGCTGGCAGACCAGGTGCCATTTCATGCCAAGGCCCCAGGCCTCACTGAACACTTACAAATGCACAGCTGGAGATCACTCTTGCTTACCTGCATGTTAGCATTATCAAAATGGATATTAGAGGTTAAGTGGATAAGAATGCGTTTAGTGTTCAGACTTTATAAAATGCTTGTAAGATGCCACCTGTACTGATCGCACTTCACACCATGGGCAAAAGAGTTTGTAAGTTAGATTGAGTGTTCACTTTGTAAACCTCTGTAATTGTATAACTCACCAAACAGGAAAACAAGTATTGATTAAGGTAAAGGGCTTGCCCTGCATACAAGATGGCCAATGGACAGCAAATGAGACATTGTATAGCATCAAAGAAGAGAGGCCCTATTGATTGCATTCCTAATTCCCTCCAGGAAGGGGAGACCTACGCATGAACTCATCCCATCAGTTTGGACTCTGGAGTGGAAGGGATAAAAATCCCTGACAAAGAGAAACTAAATCTCTTTTATGCTGTCTGGACTTATCTAAACATAAGCAAAGAGATCCCCAGGCTGCTTGGCATGGATTAGCCCTGAAAAACATTTTGAATTGAGAGATTACTAGAACTCTGTCACCTTTGGAATCATAGGCTGAAACTCATTGTGTCTATATACTTGCTTGCTTTAGCCTGCAAATAACTCTCTCGTTTCTTTTACCTAGTTAATAAATCCTTAGTTAATTTACTCTAGGATTGGCTACAAGCATTGTCTGTGGTGTGAGATCTAAGGTACAAATTGATCTGGGACAAGTGACTGGTCTCTTGGGACTGGGAGCAACCTGAATATTTTGTAATTTTTTATGTAGGTAACCACTTATCACTAAGTCTGGCTCGTTCGGGTGACAAGATAGACTAGAGAGCTCCTGGGGACAATCTGTCACCATGGTAAGACTGTTACAGTGATACAGGACTTTACATTTTTTACTGGCTTGGTGAAATCTAATTTTAGAACATGATTGTCTGCCCTATTTTTAGACAGTCTGCCCTGAAGGTGGCACTTGCAGTTGTGAACCACTCCAGACAGCGTGTCCATTCCCCCCAATGCAAAATTGGTGTAGGAAAGGGTGTCACTGACCTCCTGAATATGTCTCAGGATCCCCCCATTCTTCATAATGCTTCTGCCATTACATTTTCTTTCCCATTGATAAGGACTATTTGCATGCCCAATTCCTGTATAACTAGGCTCCAACATCATAATCTAGAATTGGTCCCCTTAGCTCAGTGTAACAATTTTAGAGGACCGTGATCAGTTAAAACCTTACACTTTTTATTACACAAATAAGGTTTAAGTTGCTTAACAGCCCAGACAATGGCACGGTATTCCCACTCGATGACATCATAGTTCTGTTCAATGGTGGGAGGGTCAGTTTTTTACTCAAGAAGGCAATGGATTGCCCTTTTTTCCCCCCACCTCATCCTGCATTAGTACTGCACTTAATCCAATGTTAGAAGCATCAGTACACAGCACAAATGGTTTGCTGAAATCAGGGCTGAGCAAAACAGGCTCTTTAAACAAAGCCTCTTGTTTGTTCTGAAAGCCTTTTTCACAGGCCTCTGTCCATACCATCTGGTCTGGTTTCCTCTTTTTTCTAAAGTCTGTTATGGAGACCACAGTGTCACTAAACCCCATTACAAACCTCCAGTAATAGTTGGCCAACCAATAAAGGATTGGACCTGCTTTGTGGCTTGTGGAGTCCAATTCAATGTGTGACTCAGGCTATGTAACCAACCCTAGCCCTAATTTTCAATATCTATCTGAGGCCCCATGGGGAGAGAGAGAGAGGCGGGAGGCTCAGCTGCTGACAATATGCTGATGACATTCAACTATGAATATCATTCTCAACTGATGCAATCACCCCCAATACTAAAATGTGAGAATGCCTACAAGAAATCAGAGCAGTTTACTCTAGTTGAACATCTTTAGGAAACACCACAAAGCAATCCTTTTAGAAAAGGTCTGTCCGTCATAAGAAGGTGATAGTCATAACATTCACACCTCCTTCTATCCCAAAACCTAACTACCCTCACAGCCCCCCCGCAAGAGATTTTCCCCCAAAATTCCATGAAGTCCACTAGGGACTTCGCTATTGCTATCACTTTTTACATAGAAGGCATTCAGATACAATGATGATGGGCAGCAGTATAAAACCCTAAAGCACATGACGAGTCACACTTATATAGAATAGGAATAACCCCAGCAAGATGAATGGAGTTACACCAGTGTAAGTGAGATCACAATTCAGCCCAGAATTTGAATAGTGCTGCAATTTTTGATGGTTACTTTAAAGACATCTATTTTTTAACATACATTCTGGGTAAATAGCACTACCACTTCCCTCAATTTAATCCTACTCATATTGTCTCCGATATTTTTAAAATATGCCTTTTAAGGATAAGGGGTCGTTGAGCATTGGCAGGTTATGATTAGGGCCCTACCAAATTCATGGCTGTGAAAAACACATCGTGGACCGTGAAATCTGGTCTTTTGTGTACTTTTACCCTATACGGTACAGATTTCATGGGGGAGACCAGCGTTTCTCAAACTCGGGGTTCCAACCCAAAGGGCGGGGGCGTCAAGGTATTGCCACCCTTACTTCTGTGCTGCCTTCAGAGCTGGGTGGCCAGGGAGTGGTGGCTGCTGATTGAGCGCTCAGCTCTGAAGGCAGCAGTGCAGAAGTAAGGGTGGCAATACCATACCAGGCCATGCTTACTTCTGTGCTGCTGTTGGCAGTGGTTCTGCCTTCCGAACTGGGCTCCTGGTCAGCAGCTGCCGCTCTCCAGCTGCCCTGCTCCGAAGGCAGCACCACCGCCAGCAGCAGCACAGACGTAAGGGTTGCAATACCTCACCCCTCCTACAATAACTTTGTGACCCCCCTCCGCCTCTCCACAACCCTCTTTTGGGTTAGGACACCTACAGTTACAACACCATGACTTAAATAACTGAAATCATGAAATTTACTATTTTTAAAATCCTATGACTGTGAAATTAACCAAAATGACTGTGAATTTGATAGGGCCCTAGCTTTGACATTCTGGGGCACAATCCAGACTAGTTAAGGGCTGTGTCACCTCTGCCCTGATAACTAGGATGCCTCACAATGCTTTGCTACTGTAGCTCTCATCTGAGCCACTCACAAACAGCCAAACAGCATGCGGGTAACACACTGAATGTCTGTGTATAGCTACAGCCTGTCAGCCACACATTAGTCACACCCTGGCTTCCACCAGCCTGGGTTACCATTTGCAGAGTGACCCCACACACTCCCAGTCCCAGATTTTCCCCCAGAACATGTGTTCTGCTCTGTCCAGCCCTCTTCTGTATGCAGTGTAGTAGTAGCCATGTTAGGCCCAGGTTATTAGAGAGACATGTGGGTGAGGTAATCTCTCTTATTGGACCAACTTCTGTTGGTGAGAGAGAAACAATCTTTCAAGCTTACACAGAGCTCTTCTTTAGGTATGGGAAACAAACGCAAAGTGTCACTGCTAAATACTGCTAAATCTTTGAAAAGATTGTTTAGCATAAGTAGTTAGCACATTTCAAAGGATCATGCAAGGTGAAATGGCCTGTTAACACCCCTCCAGTCATAGAGAGGAAAGGGAGAGAGGAGGAGGAAGCAGCTGGGGGGTTAAAATCATGGACTGAATTGAGACACTGGATTTACAGCTTATTACAACAATCTGTAACCTACTGACAACCCTCCTCCAGAGAGAGATGGATAGGGAGAGATAACTTGGGCTGTTTTTGGCACTCTTTGATAGTCCTGAAGTGCCTTTGAAATGCATTTTCTTGAGAAAAGGAGTATTTGTTGAGAGTTACCCCTAGATAAAGTTCCTTCCAGCTGTGAGGATGGAGGCATAAAACTCTGATGAAAGAGGTTTCATGCTGTTATTTGCTAAAATGCAGTTTTGCTTGTCTCCCTTTTGCTGTCTCAAGGACCTTGTTTCTACTTATATGTAAATTGAGGTAAACACACATTTCTTTGTTTAAGATAGACCTGTTCTATCAGGGCTACATGGATTTGAACATGAGCTACCAATATCATTAAGGGAGAATTCATAACTGTACATAAAATATTGCTACCCACATTTCATCATGATATTATTGACCAGTGAGTTATTAGTTTGCAAATTATACCTGACAAGGCATATTTTGTACAAAGATTATTACAGTGAGGTGTCAGGTATGAATACAGGAGTGCATTAAGTCACACAAGTTCTCTCTTCATCTATGAATAAATACATGGCAACAGTAAACGGTGCCCCAAAAGACTCCCTTAAACTCTACCAGTGACTATCAACAAATCCTAATTATTCTCCCGAGAGAGAGAGAGAGTATTCACCAGTTAGTTTTTTGTGATATGAATAAGTACTAAATATCACCTTGAGACAGAGGTAAGGCTAGCAAACTCTGGTCTTTGGATAAGCAATTTGCTGACTCAGTACTACTAGATTATTGAAATCTGAAGTTGTTTCCTCCAGGAAAGAAAAGCACTATCTATACTGCTTGTTAGAATAATATCACTTCCTCCAGTCTCTATTTAAGTCTCTACCATTAGTATGTTTCCCTAGAAAGGAGTTAAGATTTTTACATTTAAATTTAGTGAGTTATATGTAACTTCCCCCTCCCTCACCTAGTGTTATCCATTGAAATTGGCCCTTAATAAGTTGTGAACATGCCAGTAGGAGAAATTATCCACAGAACGGTAGATTTGATATAATTAAAAAATTTACCTCTTTTACATGCAGTGACGTATTCAGATTGTGCTGGAAATGTACAATTTCTTGAACAGGCACAACACTACTGAAAGGAAATATGGGAGCTGCTGACTTGAAAAAATGTCAAAATCTGCTGGTCCTTATGATAAAGGTTAATGTCAATACAGCTACAGGACTGAAGGAGAAATGAAGGTTTAGAATATATGTCACCCAGAGTTAAGATTCTAGAAATATAGCTTGGCCTGGCTCCGTGATCTAGAGATAAACATGGAACATTATCATGCATGGGGCCTAGGCTTGAATACTGTATGGAGTCTCTTGCTTCCAAAGCAGCAGCAACAAGTAAGGATGTCTTGAGGTCAGCAAGCCGAGACCTTGTAATAGGATTGCAGCATAGCTTGGCACATACTGTTACAGTTATATCTGTAATAGCAGAAGTCAGGACTGGGGTGCATTTTGCCAGATCTGTTTTGGGAAGCTTGATTCTCTGCAACGTGACAGTTTTTTGCCAGTTTTATCACTTTCTAATGGGCTCCAAACAACATTAAAGGTGAACTGAAAAGTTTTTAAACAAAATAAAGCCTTTTGAAAGATAACCCAAATAACAAAATATGTAAATTTAAGACATATATTTTACTGTTAAGTCCTGAAACCACATTCAACACTGTATGAGACAGAAAACTCAGCTCCTTCCTTTAGGAACTCTCAATCTAAATAGTATGAAATTAAAGTTTAGGATTTCATATTTCCCCTGCAATAAGTGATAGCATCATAAATACCCACTAAGGAGATTTTCAAGACACAAAGGGCAGTTAGGAGCTCAGCTCCAACTGAAAGTCAATGGGAGTTAGTTGTCTTAGGGCTTGTCTACAGGGAGAAATTTAACAGCATAATTATACCAGTATAGTCTGCCGATGAATAGCACTATATAAAAGATAGATATAATTTATTAAACAGCTATATTTATACCAGTATAACTCCCCTGTGCAGACACCCTTTTTTCAGCATAATTCTGCCTTTTTCCATTTTACCGTCTGTCACTTGGGTAGTATGCAATAGAATCTACAACCTCTCACCCCAAAACCCATGCAGGAAAGGTTTAAGAACACTCCAAGTGTGGAGAGAGCCAAACTAGCCACACCTGAACTCAGTGGAGAGTTGCCAATTCTCAGGGGAGAAATGCCAATTGTGGAGGGACACACCCACAGCTGTGAGGACTATGGAGCCAAGATTAACTATAAAGAGCAAGGCTCATGAAATGAGAGGGTAGAAGAGTTTGGGACTGCTAAGGAGTAACAGTTCTCTACCAGCTTACCAGAGTACCTCCAAGAAACTAGTAAGTCCCTTGGAAGGACAAGGGAGGTAAACAGAAATGAAAGCCCTGAGGTGCAAGGGTCTTTTGATTTTTTTTTTCCTATTATGATTATAAACTCTGCCTTGTTCTTGCTGATTTTTATTTGAATCATTGTTGTCCAGATCAAAGAGTGACCCAGACTGTCTAAACTGGAACTTTTGCTCAACTGATGGGGTGGTATAACCTGGACAAAGGCACTCTTTTTCCATAATAAGAGTGTCTATGTGGGGATGTATATTAAGGTAAAAATTCCTGTATGTTTCCCCATGTAGGCAAGCTCTGACTCCCTTTTATGCTCTTGAAAATCTCCTACGTTGTGGGCATTGCAATAAAATTCTTAGCTTTCTGTGGCAGTTAAACTGTTCTTATTCCTTGTGATACGCTCTGGCCCATAATTTCTGTAGGTATACAAAACAGAACACCATCAACAAAAGAAATGTAGGGCTTGTCTACATTTAAAAACAGTGCAGCTGTAGTACTTCAGTACCTACACAAATGGGAGAAATCCTCCCTTTGGCATAGGTAATCCACACCCCTGAGGAGTGGTAGCTAGGTCTACAGAGAACTCCAGCACTCTGTACATCAGAGGTTAGATCAGTTTAACTGCATTGTTCATTGCTCAGGGTGTGGAAAAATCCTGACTTCAGTTGTTATACTGACCTAATTTCCTAGTCTAGGCCAGGTTTGATGGTAGAATAGCCTGTAACCTGGTGGTCAAGGCAATTACCTTGTAGGGGTGAGATGTGAGTTCAAGTCCCTGCCCCAATGAATAAGTATTTATACAACAAACTTTAACTGGAGAGAGTGAGAGCTACCCACCCCACAATCATTCCTAGTCCAGGGGCTAGGATGCTTACTAGGGAAGGGTGGAGCAGAGATGAAATCCCTGCTCCAACAAGAAGATTCAAACCTTCATCTCCCACACAAGTGCCCTAAAGGTTAGATACGTTCTCTTTTTCTCTCCCCCCCCCCTTCCTGAAACTGGCTTTGAAAAGCTTTTTCTCAACCAAAACTATACTCAAGTCACATTCATAAATAGTTTCAGGTCAACCAATGCTGCATTTATAGATCTGATTTTTTATTTTTTTTTCTTTTTAAGGTCAGAAGGGACCCTTGTGAACATCTAGTCTGATCTCCTGCATATTGCAGGACACAGAACCTCACCCACCTACTCCTGAAATAGATCCCTAACCTCTGGCTGAGTTATTGAAGTCCTCTAATTGTGGTTTAAATACTTCATTATAGAGAATGCACCATTTACATTCATTCATACCTGCAAGTGACCCATGCTGCAAAGGAAGGTGAGGGGAAAAAAATGGGCTTTCTGCCTGTCTGACCTGGGGGTAAAATTCAATCCTGACCCCAAATATGGTGATCAGTTAGACCCTGAGCATGAAAACAAGCTGGGAGTTTTAATTTTTTCCTAGGTAATTCGGAGCCCTCCCCATCTAGTGTCCCATCTCCAGGGTTTTTTGCTACTGGTAAAATAAATATTTGGCCAGTATTTGTCCATAATATTTTGTTCAGATCTACAGATACCTACTATAGGTGGCTCCCTAATGTAGAGACTGGATCATGTTTCTCAGGAGATGGGGCCAGAGTAGGAGCTGAATTGTTCCCTGTGCTGATCAATTACCTCTCTGCCTCTCCTGCATGTTTTACAACCAGAATGGATTTTTTTTTTAAACCAAAAAGCTTATGGTTCTTTCTCCAATTATTTCTTTATCAAGAGTTTGTTGAAGTAGGCCAAGTCATAATCTGACTGAGATGTTCTAAAACAGATCACTTTCCAGCATATGGGATTTCACAGCTCATTATGGAGCAGCCTCTGCCATTATTGTCATTGTTTGCCAACAACAAGGTTTAGAAAAATTGATTACATCAAATGATGATGGTTTCCTGAGGTCTACACAGTGTCTGAACTAAAGCTAGGTCACATCATTCAAACACAAAGCTTTGTATGTTTGGCCTCTGACTGGATTATATTTATTTATTTGGTAAATAGCTTTTGCATTGTGTTCCTGAGCTGCTGAATATCTAATGTTGTTTACCAACTTTTGTGATCTGCTTTTATTTTTTTAATTAATCTGGTTGATTTATTTTTAAATGAAACAAATCAAAACAACCCATTTCAGCAGTGGATGTCGGATGTAGAATTGTTGTTATGCAGTTGTTAAAAGCAGCTTTTAATATCCTAACAGTCATACTTTTCTCTACTTAAACTGAATTATTCTATTTCAACTTATGAGGTTAGTAGACACACAATGGTAGTAATCCAACATTTTTATATAGCCTCAATTTTGTCATCAAGAATAGCAAAAAAGTCATCCAAACAGTGTTGAAAGCAAAATGGAATATATCCATAGTGTAATTTTGCAGCCATGTCACTGGATCAAAACAATTAAGCTCAAATAAATCCTGTTATGCTCTGTTCACTGTGGATAAAGAGAAAAATTAAGGTGTAACCGAATATATATTGATGTAAAATCTGTTGTTTAACTTGACTATAACCTGTATGCTCTCTGCTTACTTATATAGATTGTATGCCTACAATTAGACAACATAAAATTAAGTAATGTACTAATACTTTATTTTGTATTGCTACCTATAGCCCTGTTTGCTATATTTTCTGCTCAAATATCATTTTTCAGAATTAAAATGTTTTGATATATAGAGACCAGGGCTGCAGCCTTTTCTTTAAAGAAAACATGTTACATGTTCAAGCTCATCCTTTGTCAAAATAATAGAAACAATGTTGAAAGATATATTTTTGAAATAGTCTCAGCTAAATTTTAAGAAGTCATGTATTTCTATTGTCTGACCTAAGGACCTTAGTTCTCTTTGAGAGCAATTATTTTGTTAGTTTTTTATCTAAACTTTTTATGTATATATGGATATGGAAACAGTTAAGTAAATTAAAGATGCTGTATTTACTATTTACATGATCACCTACTAAATATGAATGATTTGGAAAAAAAAGTTCGAAATTGCATTCAGAAGAACAGGTTATAATCAATCTTAAAACACTTAAATTACAAAGCAAAAAGTCTACTTGCTACATTTTATTACTTTTAGTTAAAAATACCTATCAAACTTTTACTGCCATCTAGTGGACAGAATAGAGTTAGATATGAGATCTGCAAATAGAATGTTGAGCACCTGTTTGCAGAATTGGCCTACTGAGTATGCTCTCTTCATTCTCTGTGTTTAGGAAAATGAAATAGCTTATTAATGAGGCTATATGCTAATAAAAGTGGCTAGTCTGAGTCAATTGTAGCTGCTTTAATTGTGCTTTATCATAAGAAAACTCTAAAGCAATTGTTAGATATTTGCATATAAATCATATTATCAGTGCAGATATGTTGTGATAGAAATAAAAAAAAAACCCCAAATCTGCCTTAGTATTTTGAAAGGAACTGCCTTCTTCTGAGCTATTAAAATTCTGTGGTTTTATTGAAATTGTAGCTTCTAGTTTAGAAAAAATATAACCTTTTAGATTATCTAATCTCTAGTCTTCCTGTATATTGTATAGTGCCTAGTACAATGGGGCCCCAATCCTGACTTGGGACCTTCTGGGTGCTTCTACAACATAAATAACAAAGATTAAATCATTGCCTGTCCCAGAAACAATAAGCAGCTCCCAAGAAATGCATCACCATTTAGATTTGCATTAGGAAGGAAGGAAAGCTCTAGTCCTGTAGAAAGATTAAATTGTTATGCCTAAAATATTCTACAGGGTAATAATGAAGGAAAAAGGTAGAAAAATTGAGTTGATACAGTGTCAATGATGCAAAAAGAAAGCGAACAAAAGCAATCCTTTAAATAATCTGATAGCTACCAAATGAAATGAAATTACTTCCCAGTTTGGCTTTAAAGTATATGCTGTCTCTGTGTAGTGCAGACCTCAAAATAGTTTCTTCCTTTGAATAGCGCTTCATGCTTTTATTGCATTTTTTAAAACTTGGACGCACAAATGTAGAAACTAGGGCTCCAATCCTATAAAGCGTTACGTATGTGCTTAAACTTACTCACGTGAATAAGCCTTTAAAAGACCAAGGCTTAAATTTGGAAACACCCCTACTGTCTATCCAGATTTCAGAGTAGCAGCCATGTTAGTCTATATTCACAAAAAGAAATGAAGTGAGCTGTAGCTCATGAAAGTTAGTTTCTAAGGTGCCACAAGTACTCCTTTTCTTTTTGTCTATCCAGAGCCCTTGAAAATTCTTCATTAGCACTACTTCATGTTGATATTAATAACCAAAGTTCTTACTACTTCAAGTACTATTAACCTTAAACCCTGACCCATCTTTTATGAAAAGACAACTGAACTTTATTTCATATTGCTGTTATGTTTGGAGTGGAGAGTACAGCTTGCAAGCACTTTGGAGGACAGGATTAGAATTCAAAGGGCCTTGATAAATTAGAGAATTGGTGTGAAATGAACAAGATGAAATTCAATAATAAGAAGTGCAGAATATTACACTTACAAAGGAAAAAAATTAAATGCACAAAAACAAAAAAGGTGAATAATTGGCTAAGCAGTCATACAGCAGAAAAGGATCTCTGGGCTATAGTGAAACACAAATTGAATATGTCAACAGCGTGATGCTATGACAAAAAAAAAATGTCATTCTGGGATGTTGTTACAGGGCAATCTGGCCATTTAAGGGCAAGGAGGACCAGGGAACAGCCAGCCCTTTCCTGGAGACTAGTCTAGCAGACAGGTGCTGGGAATTAGCCAACCAGCTGGATAGCATCTAGTAACTGGGTCTGATTCCCAGCTAGAGGGTATAAATAAATAATCTGGCCCTGTGAGGGAACCAGAGGCTCCTGGAGAAGGCAACTCTTGTGGCTACAGCAGAATGCTACAAGAGGGTAAGCAGGCCCTGTGGACACCTGAGGCTGAGGAAGGACCATACCCTATAAGTACCAGAGGGCCCCTTATTTTCTGTCAAGAACTGTCACTTTGTTATTCCATATTCCTTTTGTGAGTGTTGAGAAATACTCCCTCCTTCCCCTGAGGAAAGGGCTGCAAACTGAACTGGGCGTGACCAATAGTTTGTCCCAGGCTGGTGATCAGGTCCACCAGCCTACAGATGTATTACCAGGAGTGTTATATGTAAGACATGGGAGGTAATTGTTCCGCTCTGCATGGCACTGGAGAATTGTGCCACATTTTAAGGAAATGTAGGGTAACCAGATGGCAAGTGTGAAAAATCAGGAGAGGAGGTGGGGGGTAATAGGAGACTATATAAGAGAGAGACCCTAATATCGGGACATCTGGTCACCCTAGGAAGATGTGAACAAGTTGGAGAGCATCCAGATGATAAAAGGCTTAGAAAACCTAACCCATAAGAAACAGTTGAAAGAATTGGATATGTTGAGTCTAGAGGTGAGAAGGCTGGGGGTGGGGAGTATAAGAATCTTCAAATATGCTAAGGGCTGTTACAAAGAGGACTCAGTTGTTTCTCCATGTCCACTGAAGGTAGGACAAGAAGTAACGGGCTTAATCTGCCTGCAGAGAGACTTAGATTAGACGTTTAGGAAAACTGTCTAACTATAAGGATAGTTAAGCACTGGAACAGGTTAACCGGGAGGTTGTAGAATCCCCATCTCTGGAGTTTAAGAACAGATTAGTCGATCTGTTCTGTCCAGATATACTTAATCCTATCTCAGCGTGGCAGGATGGACTAGATGACCTCTTGAGGTCCCTTTCAGCCCCATGTTTCTATGATTCTGTTACGCTGTTACACACCTGATGGCTCACTTTCTGCTCTCGCATCCCACTGCCTCACTGAAATCAGTAGGATTGCACAGGGTATAGGGGAGAGAAGGTTTTTGCTTTTTTTGTTCTGACAGCAATGATGGATGGTTACAGCTGTGTTTTGTGTAGAGTGAGCTTGACGATCCTTTATCCTTGTGGCCTCCTAAAACATCTCTGGTTTTGTCTTGCTTTGAGCCTTAAAAATGTAGACCCTTCTGGGCCTTCACAACATGCTGAGTGACTATGTACATGTGCTAGAGAAATTATCTCCTTTGAGACCAATATTGCAGCTTTTCCAAACCCAAGTATTCAAAAAATCATGAGTCAGGCCTCACATATTATTGGTATATACCTTCTGGTGTTTGAGCTGTTGGTGTTCATGTTTTCCTCTTTAACCATGAAGACTAAACTTTTATTTTTTAAAGAAAACTGAATCACTTAATAAGATTCCAAGAGCTGAAGCTTTCATGATATTTTGATTTTTTTCCCCCTTAGTCTCTTGATAAGTGTCAACTCGTTTTATGGAAGGCCGTGGGAGCTTTCTTATTTCCAGATAACAAAAGAATGTAGCTAGTGAAACATCAAGCAGGAGACAGACCAACGGTCTGAATATGGTACATTGATTGTTCTGTGAATGTCAAGTGTTCATTGCTTATAGCCACCCACCCTTACTGTGAGTAACATCAGGACTGTGCTAAACTCTGGCCTCAGCCACTCTTTCCTACAAACTACCAAACCCTGAATAACTCTTCATATGCTGTCAAGGAGTTCAGTAAATACCATGCTGGTTATTTACATGATTCTGGCTTATTTTGACAGGTCAATCACACCAGTATCTCCTGTTAACAAGTTTGTGTTGTAAATGTTTTCCCCTGGTCCTCCATTGCTATGTTAAAGTGATCGCAATGAGTTTCTGCCATAGCAGCCTGAGAAAAAACAATATTTTAAAATCTCTGCTGGAATGTTTAAAGTAAAAAGGCAAAAGCTCTGATTTATTAGATACAAGGGTAGAGGCACCTATTTATGCTTCCTGTCAAAGTGCCTCTCTTTGACTGCAAACTGCTTTAACTTTTAAGATCAATAAAGGGTATAGCCTAGGGATAGTAATTACAATAATTGGTAAGTTTATTGTTAATGTCGGGGAAAGGAATAAGTTGTGTGGGAAACAGACAACATGGCCAATGCAGTTTATAGAACTGCTGGAACGTTGTTACAATAAGATGATTTCCTTGTCTCTTTAGATAAAATAAATGAGAGTTCCGTACTTTTTTTTTTTAAATGTAATGTTAGCCTTAGCCATTGGAGCTAACCTAAATTAATTTTTATATCTTCCTATGCCCCAGACCATGGTTTGTCACTCTCTTTTTCTCACCTTTTTCAGTGGGACCTTGTCAGGCAAATCCCAGAAAACAATGTGTGCTGGTGTGTAAGACACCCATGTAAGCACATCTCCTTGTTTGGGGACTGCTTCCATGGACACCTAGAATCTAGTTTTCCCCCATTCACCATGGCAAACTGGGTAATGGGTTTCCTCTCCCCTATAGAATTGGAGGGTTTGTGTTTTGAATGGATAGGAATCCAGGAAATTTAGGGATAAGGTTACACTTCTGAAGCACAGCACCTAAACTACTGAAATCTGCCACGGCAGAGATGGCAGTGCACCCTTCTCCCTTCTTTACATCTCAAAACAGTTGTTTTATAATTGAGACATTTGTCACAGTTATGATGTGTGATTTGCCTCCATACTAACCCTCACTTTCTTCATGTCAATGCTCTCATTTTATGACCTGGGCATAGGGCACCTGTATATGGAGACACTCAGCTGGGGCTATGAAGCCCACACCCTTCCCTAGGTTTTAGAGCTCAAGCTTCAGCTACACAGCTAGTTTGAGTGCTAGCATGAGTCCTACTATGCTGTCAACTCAGGGTGGAAGATTTGCTTCTGCAGGCTGTATAGACATACCCTAAGACTAACAGAGTAGACCTGATCCAATGGCCTGCAGACCTAAGGAGGCATGCCATGACTTCTCCTCTGAAAGTCTTCACTCTCCATCTTGTAGAATAGAGTCCTGATGCTGCAATCTCCTCAGATCAACAAAAGCAGACTGGCTATAGAAAATCTTTGTAGCTCCTCAGGACTGGGTCTCCTCAGGTACAGAAGGTACAAAGTAGATAGGCACAAGACTCCTTCTGTCAGCTCCCTAACTTCAGAAGGACTAGAATCCTCCTTTTAAGGAATGCAGAGGGAGCTAGAATTAACAAGAAGCTGGGGGGGGGGGAAGGTGGAGCAGCAAAACTGGGAGAAATCTTCCACCTCCTGCTGCTTCTCAGCCTCTGTTAAGGCATTCAGGAAAGGGATGAATCTCTCCTTCCAACCCCAGCTGTTGCTTGTTGGGACCCTTGTAAGAGTTCTCAGTGTGAAGTCTCTGGCCCCTGTATCCACTGACCTTCACCTACTGTGAGCCTTTGGATTGGGGTGGGAAAACTTTTTGGCCTGAGGGCCACATCAGCATTGCAAAACTATATGGAGGGCCAGGTAGGGAAGGCTGTGTCTCCCCAAATAGCCTGGCCTCCACTCCCTATCCGCCCCCTCAGAACCCCCAACCCTCCATGCTCGTCCCCTAACCGCCCCACCCAGGACACCACCCTCTATCCAACTGCCTCTTCTCCCTGTCCTCTGACTGCCCTGACCCCTATTCCCAGTCCTGCGGCTCCCCATTCCCTGACTGCCCCCCAAACCTCTGCCCCATCCAACGGCTCTCTGTCCCCTAACTGCCTCCCACCTCCTTACTAAGCCAGAGCCAGCCATGCTGCTATGCTGCCCGGCAGAAGTGGCTGGCCAGATTGCTGGTGGCACAGCACACTGAGGCTGCAGGGAGGGGAAACAGCAGGGGAGGGGCCGGGGCTAGCCTCCTGGCCAGGAGCTCAGGGGCTGGGCAGGACCGTCCCATGGGCCAGATATGGCCCACGAACCGTAGTTTGCCCACCTCTGCTTTGGATGCTAGTCAGGATTGCTATGCCCTACATCAGCCTTAATACCCTCCCTGATATTCTTCCCACGCCAGTAGAATGTTCCTGAATCCCAAATGAGCTAAACATGCATGCCAGCCTCGATGTATAAAGAAAACACTCATTAGGGACTGAAACTTACTCATTCTCACACAGGGGTTGGGTTTACCCCCTGACAAGAGTCCTATGTGTCATGAGTAGGGAGCTGACAAGCTGGTAAGGTTTACTTGGTGTACATCTGTCCAGATTTATTAAAATCTTAGTTTCTCCCACTTCTGGGGCACACTTCAAGGCTATTGGAGGCTTTCCTACTTCCTGAACTCTTTATTTTATCAATAATAAAATAAACTACAAGAATTCTTTCTCTTGCTTTAAATTCTTGGGAGTTTTTTTATATGCCTCTATAATAAACAGGAAGAGAATTCCATTCATGTTTCAGACTTTATAGCCGGAATTGTTACTATTCATGTAATGATTCTCAATTCTAAAACTGAATCCAGTGTTACACAACTGAGGGTATTTGGAGTTTAGAGTTGTAGGATTTTGCTATCAAAACTTAGTTTGTATATCAGAATCCAAAAAGATGTTTTGAAAGAGGCTGTCACCGATGATGACATGGATGTACAGTGAAGTGTAAATGTTTCTGGCAAGGCTGAAGGTTCAGTCTAAGATACTTAAAAATAGTTTTTGTGTGGTTTGTAGTGAGCACAGAATACTGCTCACAAGAATGAATATCTAATACCTAATGGCCAAATTCTGCTACCCTTACTGATGCTGAGTAGTATCTTACTGTGTTTGTAACCTCTGCATTATTTGCACTTGTTAGCCTTGATCCAAAAACTCTCATTGACTTTAGTAGGCTTGAATTATGTTCTATATCGACCGTGTTAGCATAATAAAGTCAGGGCAAATTCTTCTAGATTCATTATGGAGCACTATTTAGGATGTACTGTAGGCGCGCTGTGGTAGATAGGTGAAGTTGGAATTTTATAAGCACTCATTTATTGTTGTTGCAGGTTATGAATCCTATTCAGTCACACAATTCCCCTTCTAATGTCAGATATCGTCTATTTATATTACAGGATTGACCATACAGAATATGAGCACATAGTTTCAGCTATTTCATATGACTTTAAAGTCTGTACTTTTCTTCTGTGATATTACCTTTCTTATAAACTAGTGTTGTAACACTCTATGAAGTAAACATCAAATCATATCACAATCTTGGCTGCATCACACAGTGAGAGAACATTCTGCTCTGTTGATGTTCCACAGAAAATGTTTTGACCTAACATTTATTCTACGCATAATGTGGGGGAAAGAATATGCAGGTTACTGATGCTGCTAATTCAAATAGTTACACTCCACAGTTTGCCACAGCAGCTGGCACCACACAACTCCCAGAAGTGACTGGCATGTCCCTCTGGATCCTAGGTGCAGGTGTGGCTAGGGGGGCTCTATGTGCTGCCCCTATCTGAGGCACAGGCTCTGCCCTGAGCACCTGCTCTGCTGTTCCCATTGGTCGGGAACCTCAACTAGTGGGAGCAGCAGGGGCAATGCCTGCGGATGGGGAGCCAAGCGTAGAGCCTCCTGGCCATCCCGCATCTAGGAGCCAGAGGGATATGCCAGCTGCTTCTGGGAGCCACCTGAAGTAAGCGCTGCTCACACCCTCCCACATTCTGAAGTCCTGGGCCCCAGCCCAGGGCTCCCTCCTTTACTCTAAACCCCTTGGCCAGACTGGAGCCCCCTCCTGCACCCTAGACCCCTCATCCCCGGCCTCACCCTAGAGCACACAGCCAAAGCCCACACCCCAGAGCCCCCTCCCACACATCCCCCTCATTTCTGACCCCATCCTGAAGCCCACACTTCTAGCCTAGAGTCCATACCGCCTTCCACACCCCTGCCCCAGCCCAGAGCCACCTCCTAAACCCCTCGTCTCTGGTCCCACCACTGAGCCCACACCCCCAGCTGGAGCCCTCACCCCCTTTCGCACCCCAGCCCAGTGAAAGTGAGCAAGGGTGGGGGAGTATGAGCAACAGAGGGAGGGGGCATGGAGTGAGTGGAGTTGGTGTCTTGGAGAAGGGGCAGGGCAGCAGCAGGGCCTCAGGGAAGGGGGAACAGCAAGGGTGTTCAGTTTTCTGCAATCAGAAAGCAACCCTATAGATGAAAATGTTCCAAACGTTTTCTGGGAGGAATCAATATAGCAGTACTTCAGAATGGTGCATAAAGGTGATTTACTGCTCACCTATTTGAGCTTACATTTTTTGCAGTAATTGAACTTCAGACTGTTCTCTAGTTTTTGTTTTGGTTTTTTGACCTCCTGCTAAAGAAGCAGAGAGATCTTTGATGGATGTTTATTAAGACCTCTGATAGAGGCCTGGTGCCTCTGCAAAAGTGCGGTTTGCAAGAGGAAACTAGGTAGAAACTAGTTTCTTCTACCTAATTCCCTGCAACCTACCCTCATGGTGAATCTTTGCAATATTCAATAATTGACAAGATGCTGGGCTTGTAAACCCTACTGATTTACACCACCTGCCATACCCTAGTACATGAGACTCACCATATGAGTCTGCTGACTGGAGAGTTGCTGGTGAGCTCTCATATATTTGACCTGGTCTATTTCTTCACAAGCAATGGTGGAATCACTAGTGTGGACAAAGCCCAGGCATTTTTACGTGGAAGTTAACTTTGGCAACTGTGTAAAGCTAATATTGAAATCAAGCTGCCCAATCAAATTAAAGAACGTAGACAAGATAAGGTCGGAAAACTTCCTTTGGCTAGATACAGTAGTGGGACTACTGGCGATCTGGGTATGGAGCTGAATCGAAGGATATATTTTAAACCTTTGGACTAAAGTTACTTAATTCTAAACAGTAAATCAAATAATGGAGATGCCCTGACTGCTCTCTTGCAAAGGGACAAAGGTGCCTTACAAAATGTGAAGAGACTTGTACTCAGTTGCCAAGTGGCAGAATTCACAGAATAAAACAGGAAAGGCATATTTGCTGATAGGCGCAATGTGGTAGTTCCTGAAAATTAAAGAAGCCTTACAATTTTTAGATTTGTTGCTTAACAACATCCTCCTTTTCTGCTTTTTTTTTCTTTTCTGTAAGCAGCATCATGGGTTTGTTTGTTTGTTTGTTTTTAATTTTGTTTAAGGAGAACATTGAAGTGGCTGAAACGGTTAAAGGTATGTCTAAGTTTATTGCTCATCATACTTAAAGTGGAAAAAGTAGATATGGTTGATTCATCGGTCTATGGGATACCAAATGTATTTAAGAGTTAAATTGTCCTAATGTGTAATTGCTGGTCAGTGTTAATTGACATAAGTATATCTCAGGATGAAGTTTCTGAATTAGAATCTGCTGTGGAGATCTTGCTAGTGTCAGATACAAGGATTTATAAAAATGTGGAATTTTTACTGTTTGGGTCAATAGCTGGATGCGATTTGAAGGCTGCCTAAATTTGGATAAATAGTTCAGTCAAATGTCAGATTATGACATTCCTTCGTAGAATCTCTGAGCCCCCAAATTTCTGTTCATTTGGTTTTTTTAAATCGTATGCAGATTTGATGATGTCCTTTTGTTTTCTGCTTGAAAGTGGAGTGGAATAAATATTTAAAGGCATGTAGTCTAGTTGCTCAGCTCTCAAATCTAGTGGGGAACGCCCTTTGATTTATTAATGTAAATTTTCTAAATCCCAAATGCATGTTGCTGAGGGTGGGGATGGTCATATAACTGCTTGATTCATGACACTGAGGCACAACCAACCAATAGAGGATGCTCAGAATTAGTTACAAACATTTATTCCCAGAGCTGCGATGATGTCACTGATCGTAAAGAAGTAACAAAAAGAAGAACGTAATGTCCAGACTGTGTCAGACCAATGGCCTGTTATCCTGTCTTCTGACAGTGGCCCATGCGTACCAGATGCTTCAGAGGGAATGAACAGAATAGGGCAATTTAGTGAGTCATCTATCCCCTGTTGTTTAGTCCCAGTTCCTGGCAGTTGGAGATTGAGGCACCCAGAGCATGGTATTGCATTCCTGACCATCTTGGCTAATAGCCTCCATGAACTGATCTAATCTAATTTTTTTTTGAACCCAGTTATATTTTTGTCCTTCACAACATCCCCAGCAACAAGTTCTACAGGTTGAGTATACCTTGTGTTTAAAAAAAAAAAGTACTGCCTTTATATTTTTAAATCTGCTGTCATTAATTTCATCAATAATCAACAAGCCACAGTGGCTTGTTTTGGGCTGTGTGACTCTTGCGTGGCCTGGTGAGTGTTAAACTGTTGGCAGGCACCAGAATGAATGCTGTATGCTCACATTGAGGTTTTTGGCTTCTACACCCTCTTCCCCATCCCCTAGAACTACCCCCACACGCTAAAAAAAACCGAATTTTAGACATTTTCTTAGTGGGGCATGGTTCTGGCACTCACCCGGGTCCAAATTTCCTTCTCCCTGGTGCTGAGGAGGCACTGATTAGCAGCTGTTTCAGTGTTTTGGTGTGGGGTCTAGGGTTGCCAATCCTGCAGGGTTGTCCTTGAGTCTCCAGGAATTAAAGATTCATCTTTAAAGGTTGTCATATGATGATCGGCCAAAATTCGCAGCACTAGTGGGGTCACTTTCTCCCAGGCCTTGAAGTGTGATTAGTGGGTATTATGTTCCTGCACTCTCCACTGTGTAAGGCAGCGGGAGCCAGGAAACATACTTGCCACTTGCTCTACTGATCTGTCAGTGCAGCTTTCTCATAATGACTAGAGCGTGATTTCTTGGAAGACCTCTCCCTATGCAAATAGAGATACTATGACTCCACAAGGGCACTGCAGAACTTGGAGAATACTGTAGCAGTGGTGTACCTGAAAAATGGGCATACTGATACTTATTTGAGCAGCTGATGTTCCCCGTAACTTGCTCTGTTTTCTCTTTGAAGGGATCTTTCCATTCTACATTGTGGCTTGGCCCATGCATTTTTCTTTTTGTACACCTGCTAGCCACAAAAGGAACTTACGAGCACAATTAGGGTGTCAGAAGAGGACTTTAAGGGGAGTGCCAAGTAAATTGTGTTTTCTGCTTGCAAATTACAACAATCTTTAAACAATAAAGGTTAAAGCTGTAAAGAAAATGAGTCTGGATTGACTGAACTGCTTGGATTTCTCACTTTATATGCTGTAAACTTTGCACAGGCAAAATGTCAGGTGGTCCTGGCTTGTCATGAGATATCAAGAAGCACAGTTTGCATACTGTCCAACAGTTAAATATGTCAAATGGGAGCTTGCAGGGGGAAAAGCTCGTCTGATCCCCTTGGAGAAGATTTCATGGATACATAAAGGTCTGCCAAGAGTATTTATTGCTTTTGAGTGGTATTTTTAGTCTGCTGACTTGTAAATTTTTCCATCTTCTTTGGATTACGTGTAAGGGCATTTGAGTGAAAGCTTTAAAGATTATGTACAAACACTTAAAAATTAACAATATTCCACTGGGTTACCCTGGTAACAGCTGATCATTAGGTTGTAATTTCTCCCTTTTCATCCTGTGTCAATAAGTTTTTGCTAAACTCTTCAGAGTACATTCTCCTCTTGGTGCACAGATGTAACTCCCACTAGAGTTGATGGGAGTGGTAAATACATGTCAGGAGACAAATATTTCCTTTAGGTTGCATCTGAGACTGAATTTCTCCAAATACTCTGCAAATTCATCTTTTCTTTTCTTCTTTAATAGACAGCTCACTTTAAATAATTGTAATAACTGATAATCATGCAAGCAGACTTACATTTTTGTAATTTCTTCCTGTCAGAATAGTTGCCACACACATCTGAGAGTCTACAGTAGTGGAGTTCACTTAATTTTACATGCAGATTATGGGCTTGAAGTACTTTCGTAGTTCTAGGTAACACTCAGAAACCCACCCTTTGTACTATGTGTGTATTATGTAACTTCATACACCTTAAACTTGCACATCAGAGACTTGTAATTAGAAGCCTCTGGCTCAAGCTTGCTTTGGTTTCTCTTGGCTGAACTCGGAACCCACTAGAAGGTTGTACTTGGAACATCATTTTTGAGGTGTGGCAGAGTTACACATGGTAACATGAGTTGAAGATTTATGAATGGCAGTAATGTTAGGGGATATGTATTATTTCTTGAGTTTGAGTATGACTCAACTGAATGCCGACATACTTGGCTTTTGAATCATAAGTAACATGCCACTCCCCTGCTTTCTGGTGACCTCGCTTGCTACAGAGCTTCCTTGCATCAGCAGAACACAACACTGTTTTAGAATGCTCATGTAGTAATACAGTTGTCTTCTTTCCTATGCTCAGTTGAGTAGTGGAGTGATATTTTTTGACAAAGAAGAAATAATTTCTCTTTGCTATGGAGCATTTTGCAGATGAAGCTGAGTTTTGGAATCAAGTCCTGGTGAGTTGAAGTAAGAAGTGGGGAGTGAAAGGTTATTTTACTATGCTCTTTATCCAACAGTATTTGAAAATTAAGATGAAAGTGACTTTTTTGGCATTAACATATAAGCCTGCAATCTTATCTTAAAGCAAAAAACAGGATTTGCTGGTTATACAATTTACAAGACACTATCAGTGATAATCACTCTTGTACTATCAAAAAACTGAATGTAAATTCTTTGGATGGCAAGAAATACTAAACAGATCTGTTGTGACTTCTGAAAACAGAATGTGCCTTGGTCAAATTATTTTTTATCTACATAGTAGATATATAGCTATATAATATAAACATTTATACTGTATAAGAATGAGCTAGATTCCCAAAAACGTTTGTTTCTCTGTTCTTTAATTATAAGGAATTTTTATTGTTGGCTTATTTCCAGTCTGCAAGGAAGAACTAATTTTGTTGCAGATAGAGGAAAACCTTATTAAATGATTAAGAATATGATTGCTCTCTTTCTGAAAACTGCTTCCGCAGCATTCTGTTTCGTAAACAGCTGGATTTGCCATTTCCTCTTTTTGCCACTGAGATTCAATTGTTACCTCAATCAGTGAGCTATCAGTTTCATCCACAGAGGGATGCACTGTTTTTTTCTTTTTTTTTTAAATCTGATTTTTCTTTCCCCTGTATATGCAAGATGGATTGCAAAGTATAGAAATAGTAATGGGCACTTATGAATAGAGAGAGAATGATATGCTATGCCTGCAGGTTAGGGCAAGTAAGCTTTACTTGCCTGGATTACCATCAGTAATCAGAGAACTGACATTTGTCTTGGCTCACTTGAACAGATCAAAAGAAATACTGACCAAAGTAATTAAAGTCGTTCTCTTGTTGTAGACACAGCAATACCTACCTAGTGGTTAAAGTGAGTCCTGGACTCGGAAGATCTGACTCCTTTCCTTGTTCTGCCACAGACTTGCTATATGACCTTGGGCAAGCCACCTGAGACCAGATTCTGCCACATTTATTTAGTACCTTATTCATTGAGAGAGATACCATGGCAGCATCTATCCATTAGCTTTCTTATCTGTAAAATGTGTGTGTAACTTTTATCTACCCCAGAGGGCAGCTGTGAGTCTTTATTCATCAATGCTTGTAAAGTGCTTTTGGATCCAGACAAGATATGGAGGGGGGAAGGATAAGCAAATGGGGTCATGTGCTTATACAGATTTCTGCCAGGATTTCGTTGGTTTTTGTTTTGTTTTGTTGGTGGGGAGTTGGTTGAAAATATGTCCACGTCCCCTTTCACCCCACCACCCCCAATCAACAGTTATGTCACCTCTGTTCAGATCCTTAGATAAAATTGCCAAGCGTTATTAGAGATCACATGTTTACTTTGTAATGACCTCATATCCATTTTCTTCTGCATGTGGATAGCATTACATTACTGTTGGGAGAAGAGGATTAAACTTAATCCACACACAAACAAAAACTGAGTTTGAAAGGAATTAATAGCATTAATTTCTTTTTAAAATAAAACAGTAACTAACTGCTTTGGGCTATCCAAATCTTGAAAGTCCAGGTGTACATAAACAGTTAAATGTTAGAAATGAATGAATTTTATTAAGGTGAGTTTTACATTATAAATAAAATTATAGCAAGTCTACAAAGTGTGAGATTTCATTTTGTCATCTTCCATCAATTGTTCAGACAATATTAACTCATGACAGAAGATCACAGGTGAAATCAATTACCTAGTGCACACTTAGGCCCTGATCCTACAATGAGATTCTTGCAGCTGAACTTCTGTCCTCATGCAGAGCCGGACTTAGTCAATGAGGCTCCACGTATGCACAGGAGTCTACCCACTTGCACCAAAATAACACCAAACTATGTGAACTAAAATGGTTTTAGTTATTTCAGTGCATGCTTCTGTGTAGGCAAGGCCTCGGATGACTTGCCCTAAATATACCAAAATTGTTTTATGCAGTTGTTTCTAATAAAAACTAGTGGACAGATGCCCAGTTTTACTTTTTTCATCTCTAATTTTTATTACTTTATTACCAGTATTATAAACCCTGCAAACACCAATGACAGTTTCCTATGGAGTTTGTAAGCTCAGCCAGGAGCAGAGAGCCGGTAGGGTGAGGATTTAGGTTATAAACTCCACAGGAGAAAGGCAGCCTAATGGGTTTCTTCTTAGTTTGAAGTTAAGATTCTGATACTTTTCTGGAGCAGACACAGAAGTTTTATCTTCACAGGTCCATAGAATGTTGGTTTATAGGGCAACGTGACTATTCATCATTCTTCTTGCAAGACCAGAAGGACCATTGCGGTCATCTAGTCTGACTTCCTGTATAACACAGAACATAGAACTTTCCCAAAATAATTCTGAAAGCAGATCTTCTGGAAAAACATCCAACCTTGATTTTAAAACGGCCAGTTATGGAGAATCCACTGCAACCCTTGATGGATTGTTCCAATGGTTAATTGCCCTCACTGTTAAAATGTATACTGTATTTCTAGTGCAAATGTGTCTAACTTCAACTTCCGGCCGTTCCATTGCATTATACGTTTCTCTGCTAGATTGATAATTGGCTCTTCAAGTATTTGTTCCCCATGCATGTACTTATATAGACTATAATCAAGTCACCTCTAAACTTTCACTTTTAAGTTAAATAGATTGAGCTGTTTGAACATGTCGCTGTACAGTATGATTTCTAATTCTTTAATTCCTGTGGCTCTTTTTTAAAAAAACAAACAAACCAAAACAATTTTTTTAAAATATTATTCAGGAGCTGGAATAAACTTTTTTTCTAGCTTTCTTTTTAGGGAATGGAGAGAAAACCGATCCAAAGGAACATTTTCAGGCAAAACTCATTAAAATTAGAGTGAAGGTTGCATATTTTTAGAACATAGTAATTTAGGTGGGAGGGGAAGGCCAGGAAAAGTAGATGTAGGTTTAAAAAAAACTTCTGCACTTTGGAACTTTGAGCATATCCACGTTTTCTAAAGTCATCCCTAACTACTTATAGTGAAGAACCCACCTACTTGCCACATGAAACAAATAAAATTTTTTGGTTGAACAATGATATCAAGCATCTGTTAGGTACAGTGGACTCTTAGCTCAGAATAGAGGGTAAATAAGTTGTTGGGCTCCAGCCCATGTGATCAGGCTGGCCATAGAAAAGTTGATCTTTGGCAAGTATCTGGAGTTTGAAGTCTCTGCTCCAGTATATTGGGAAGGTGACTCCAGATATCCAGTTCATATTAAGGCGATGGATGCAGCAGGTCATATTTCAAACATGTGCAGAAAGTAGTGTGAGATATTGTGATTTATGTCCTATTCCTGAAAGATGGTGTAGGACCTCTTCTCCAACCTCTGTTTATGGGGATGATTAAAAGTACCCAGCTCAAAGTATGCATGTAAAACATTTATAAGATTACTATCTATCATTTCCATTACAATAGATCCTAGACACCCAGTTATATGGGAACCCCATAGTGCTAGCTGCTGTGCAGGCATATAGTACATATGGTATACAGACCTATAGTAAGAGGCAGTGCCTACCTCAATGCTCCAATTGGCAACTGGCTCCAGACAGATTTGCTCCTGTTGACTTCAGTTACAGGATTTGGGCATTAATTAAAAACAGACACCCAAAGTGGGTGTAACAAACAAATGGAGGGAGGATAAGGGCAAGGATTAGTGTTAGAAGCGCGTGGTGACATGGACCATCTACAAGCACAATGAGAAGTTAAAGATTCAATAATCCCAGCTGAGGGAGAATGGTGACCAGGGAGAAGAAGGCAAAGTTAAGGTTGTTTTTTTTTTAACTTTTATTTAAATATTTCCTGATTATATTTTTTTTTCCCCCGTGATGTTTAGGGGTTTGGTTTGTGTTTGGGTTTTTTGTTTTTGTTTTTAACTAGAAATAAAGTAGTTTGGGAACTGTTTCATAATGATAGTTTGCTAATTGTATTTTGAATTATTCAAAATATATGTATGTACAAACAGATTTGTCAGGGTGTTTGTGTCTGCTATAATTACATATAAAGTCTTTTGCCTTTTGGCCACCTGTTGGAACTTGGCCAAGAACGAGTTGTAAATTAATGTCGTCGTTTGATGCTTGGTTGACTAGATTTCTTACTGGACATGTCACATCACAGTTGACAAAGCCACTGGCAATCTGAGCTGACAGGCCAAGTACTGAATGGGAATGGAGCCTGAACACCACTCTCATCCCCTGAGCTGGTCCCTGTTTGCCAGAGTTGAGGTACCCTGGCAGAGACCTGCAAGGCATCTTGCACTGCTGCTACTTGTACTGCACATGTTTTGCAGATAAACTGGGGACATCACTTTCAAAACCATCCGAAGTATTGAAAATGTGAAAAGTGAAAACTAGACCTTTTTATTTTAAACTATGTATTTGAGGTGGGAAGAGCTGGAGAGTTCTAGCAAGAAGAGATCACCACACTAACTAAAATTCTTTGATTTGCCAGTGATGTTGGCAAATGCCTGCCCATCAGTTTTCACACTTAAGTTAACTTACAAAGTTGATTCATTTTTGTGGTCTTATTCTCTGCATGTTACCCCGCAGTCTGTCTGATGGATAGTAATAAAACTGCAAAAGACTTATGTCAGCCTTCAGAATTTGTTTGGAAGTGCACTTGTTTTCACACTTCAAATAGTGTGTACATGGGTAAGTACTCCTCTTCTCCCCCCACCTTCCCCATAGGCTCTATTAGAGGCAAAATCTTGCTTATTTTCAGTTACTCATGAGTCACCCTTTAACAATGGCATTTATTTGGGCTTACCCATGCTTCAGTACACCAAGAGCAACTTCTCAATCAGTGCCAGTTTCCTTGTAGTGGTTTGCAATGTTAAGTTTTGCCCCATCAAAAAGGCATGGCATCTTCCTGGTGCTACATTGAAGGACTAACCTACTTTAAATTAGGCTTAAACAGTGAGCACTTAAAAGGGGTGTGTTAAATTCAGTTATTTCAATAAGAGGTGATGCCACCACCCTGAGTATGGAGAGAGACTAGATGACTGAATACTAGAATACATAAACACTGATACTAAAATACTGAATCCAGTTCTGGTATCCAGATTTTAAAAAGGATGTTGAAAAATTGGAGAAGGTGTGGAGAAGAACCACAACATTATTTGAAGGGTGGAAAAAAATGCCTTACAGTGAGACTTAAATAGCTATTTTAGCCTTAATGATCTCTTTAAGTCTAAAGATCTGTTTAGTTTCTCAAACAAAAAGGACGGGTATATAGGTACCAGAGGGAAAATACTAGATACTAACTGGCTCTTTAATCTGACAGAGAAAGGCATAACAAGAACCACTGGCTGGAAGCTGAAACCAGCCAAATTCAAATTAGAAATTAGGCACAATTTTTTTAACACTGAGGGTGATTAACTATTGGAATAAAGTACCAAAGGAAGTGGTGGATTCTCCATCTCCTGATGTCTTCAAATCAAGACTAGATGCCTTTCAGGAAGATACTCTTTAGCCACACACAAGTTATTGGGTTCTGTATAAAGGAAACTGGGTTAAATTCTTTGGCCTGTATTATGCAGGACTTCAGACTAAATGACTTAGTGTTCCCTTCAGGCCTTAATCAATCTCTCTCTCTCAGTTCCTCTCTGAGTACCCCTCTTACATTGGGGTATGGAGGAGGCTACTTATTGTTTTGAAATGGTGTGGCTGACTTTCCACTGTACATCTATATTGCTGAGCTAGCCAGTGCAAGGAGCCATGATTCCGTAACTTTTTGCCCCTCCTTTTTGCCTACTCACTTGTGAGGAGTCGGCAGCGCTGCAGTCCATGTGGCCTTCATAGGACACCGAGATTAAGCCTAGCGTGATCATACGGAGATCTACAGGGATTTAAGGCCATGTTAAGGCTATGTACAATCTTAGCAGAGACCAAAATAAATGCATTTTCAGTACTCCCCCTTCCTCCTGAATGTTTTCCTACTGAGTTCAAAGTTCCTGGGTTTTGTTTTGGATTGACTTGTCTGAATCTAGTTGCTTGGCATTCTACAACCAAGTTAGGAATTCTGCTTAGGAGTTGGTTCATCTTTGCAAGTACAACCTAAGCAAGGTATATCTACACATGTGTGCGCAAAACTACCTGCACGATCACAGGGTGACTGCTTCCTTTAAGGTGAGAGGGGGGTCAGCCCCACCTGTGCTGTGATACATTAGCTGCTACCCAGCCTGAGGGGGCAGAGCTAAGGGGTGAGCTGATGCTTTAATGGGCAACTGCACCTGTTGGAAGAATAGAGAGAAATCTGTCTGAGGGAGGAGCAGGCAGACAGGCTAGGTCTTAGCCAGGGTCTGCAGGAGGCTAGGTACTCCAGGGGAGCCAGCTTGGGAGCTGAGTGCTCTGTACTGGAACAGGGGGAAGGACTTCAAGGTAGCCCAGAAAGGGACTGAGAACAGAGCCCCGGCGGTGGGTTGAAGAAGGCAGAAGAACCTTTTGTTTTCTGGGGCTTTTTAGATGCACAGTGCTTTTGTTAACCCTGGAAGGGATTACATATGTTGTGTTTGACTTTGCCAGAGGGCCAATACACATCTCCAGCATGACCAGGTGTAGAGTTGATTAAGGAGCCCTGAAAAAGAGGGCAGTGAGGCAGGGCACTGCAGAGCCACCCTGGGTATGAAGGGGCTTTTGGGAGGTGGCTACATTGTTACAGCAATAATCAGTGTTGGGTTATTAATCGAAAGATTTATTTTGCTGTAGTACATGACATTGTTCCAAATACAGAAATTGCCAGGGATTGAGTATTAAAGTTTGCCACCAAATTGGTTTTTACGATGAAAAGTTAAGCCATGTTGCCTGGATGACTTTTTTCATTTGATTCAGAACAACAAAATCTTGTAGGAAAGTGTTTCTAACTTCCATTAAAATGTGAGTATACTTCCTCTTTTTATAACTACCAATTGTCTCTAACTAGGACTGTAAGAAGTTAGTTGGGGATAGGTCCTGCTTTGGACTACATGACCTCCTGAGGTCCCTTCCAACCCGGATATTCTATGATTGGTCTGGAATGTTGCTGTGTTTGGGCAGTGGTTGATGGCTTTCTGACTTCATTACTCTGTCTCTTGGGTTCAGAAAAGTGCCCTAGAGTCTCTATTGTCTGTGCAAGTATTTCATTGTGTAAAACAAGCTAGCAACACAATAACCATCTACTAATGTAATTTTTGTAAGGTGAGAACTCTATTGGACTGCCAGGCAGGATCAAGGCAGTGTCTTAAATATATTGAAATAAGAGAGATTCCCTGGTTGGCCCTCATCTGTCAAGTTCTGCAGGATCTATGCTACCAGCCAAATCATAGCTGGGCATGCTGTTACTGATACCTTTTTCACTGGGGTAAGGATATGCTTATACGCTCATTGGGATATGCTTCAAGAAAACACTCACTGAAAAACTGCAAGTACGCCAGTATGCGTTGCCACCTTCAAACAGATAGGATTACACCTCCCTTTAGTTAAAGTGGTAAAGTATAAAGATTTTCTGTAAAGATGAGGTATGAAAATACTACAACTAATAGGTGTTAAACACACAGTCACACAGAGCATTACAAAACTCATGGACCAAAGCCAAAACAACCTTCCCATGGGAGGAAGAGAATCTTATGATGTCCGAGTTTAAGGGGAGAATCAAGACTTGTGTGCACATAACCAATAGAGGAATAACAATGAACTACTTCCACCCTTTCTGTCTCTGGATTTAATCCTGCAAAGTATTGCACAATTCTGGAAGTGCTGATCACTCTCTCTCATCCATTTGCCTTCAGTAGGAGTGGAGGGCACACAGCACCTTGCAGGCTCGAGACTTCTGTGTGCAACTCTGAAAGGTCCTCACTCACCCCCAGCCAAAACCACCCACCAACTTCAAAAATATTTTGACTACTGACTAGCTGGAAAGCACAGATGCATACTCTAGCATAACACTGCTGATCAATTTACAGGGCATGGTATGTTCCTGTTCCTCTCTCTTTAGGATAAATTGGGAAAGGAAGCAAAGACTATTGAACAGAATCCACATATTACAATTAGGAGAACACTTTTCTCTGCCATTTTACCCCTTTTCATGGTGGTTTTTTTTTGTCCTACCTCAGTGGGCTGAAAGCTATTTTTTTAAGGCAATATACATAAATGCAAGAGTGTGTGCTGTTTTCCAGTAACTCATTCACATTGTGAACACCCAAACCCAGAACTTGCAGGTAATTTGCTCATCTGGAAGAGGCAATTCTGTTAGTTAGGTTGAAGGCTATATTCTTTCCCAGAGAAAAGACACAAACATTGATGTGTTTGTGCTTTTTGCAATAACAATATTTGTTCATGTAAGAATGTGTGATATTTTTTTTTTGCTTTGCCGCACCATATGGCTTATTACTATGCAGCAGCTGTTACTGTTTGAATTGTGAAATGTGTGAGAATGAGTTTCCTTAAGCTGGAGATGTACTGACTAGTGAATGACAGTTGATGTCCACAGATGTATCCCAAATATCCTAATTACCAATTGACATCCTGTCTGTCATTCTCTACTGTAAGTCTATTTTGGGCTTTTTTTTCTCGTGTGCTTGGGTGATGGGGAATTTTTTTCTTTTGTATTGGTGTGTGTATATACTGAGAATCCCAAGAGGAAAATGAACAGCTCACTGTCTGAATTTTACAGACAGGAGGAGGGTGAGGTGGCAGTCCCATGCACAGAGAAATGAAACAATGAATCCATATTCACTTTGTTTCATTTAAGAGATAATCAGGGCACTCTTAACCTTAAATACATTAAAATATGTTGCCTTTGGACCTTTAACATGTAGGTTGCTTTGTGACCAATGGCATGCACATAGTTTGGAGTTTCAGCATTTGAGTTCAAAGATGCTGGTACATTTTGTCCTTGTCTTCCAACTGCTGGTATCACTAATTTCCAACTCCATATCAGCTGTCTTCTTGGGTCTTTTTGTTTCTTTCAGTCCTCTGTTGGTCATTTCTCTAAGTACCTGAATTTTTGTATCGCTCATTATAATGGGTGATTTATCAATGTGTCTCACTCCTGTCAGCAGTAAGAGAACAACTTCAAGATCTTATAGAATTGGTCTGCATACCGGGCCTTTAACTACAGTGCTCTGATTAGAAGTGGCATTTAAACCTCTGTCACTTCAGCACCTGTCAGGGGTCTCTGGAGCCAGTGTTCTCTCATATTTGCACTGAGGTGTTCATGCACCTGCCCTTTCACAGTAGTTTAGACAATTGGAGCATTGTATTCATTAGGACTTATCTCTAAAAAGCATATTCCAGAGAGGTTGAAATGTTTGGGGTGATATTCCCGGTGCATATTCTTCCTGTCAGACACAAATCTAATGATGCTCATTAGCAAAAAGAATTGCAGGCTTACTGCACTCAACACTTATCTCTCAGGAAGCTTCAATGGCAAATAAGACCCAACGGATTCTTTCCTATTTGCTGTGTTTTGGAAGGTGTCTTTGACTACAGAAGAGATCACCCTCTCTAAAACTGTTCTGTATTATTGTGGAACATGTTTCAATATTACCTAATCATTGGAATGTCTTAGAATTAGACTGGATGGTTGCATAGGTACTGCATACTCATCTTCTGTCATTTAGATATATCTATATCTATATTTAAAAAATGTCTGTGTGTGTGTGTAATATATTACCCAATGCAGTAGATTTTTCCAGACATTCTAACCCTAAAAACAGAGTGCCTCTGGGGGATATGCCTCACTGAGGTACACAATTCCCATTAATAGAGTAACAAATGTGTAGCAACTTATCACTGTGTTGCACACCATGACCCAGATTCAGCAGATAACTTTTATGCATGCACTGAATTGAAGCCCAGGGCAGCTATAAGGATAGACTTCAGATCCTCCTCCTATAAAAGCACAGCTCCTTCTACTTAGAGGTATGAAGAATCACTATTAGCAGTGTAGCCCTATAAGACACGGATGAGTTGTTCTGACTCCATCCTGAAGTACATACGGTCATAGAGTTTAAGGGCAGAAGGGACCAGATCATCTAATCTACCCCACTGTATAACACAGGCCACCAATGCTACCCAGCATCTGCACACTAAATCCAGTATGGTGGCCAGCTCTTTACTGTATGAATGGGAGCTACTTTGGAATAGACTCCTCAGTGTGCATTTTCTCATTCTTGCCAAATGGGATTACTGGAAATATTTTCAGAAAGAGCCATACGTGAAGCCTTAACCTATATCATGGCTGCAAGTGAATTTCTAACACACACCTAACAAAAAGAGCAGTGACTGGTACCATTCTGTACCCTACCCCACCTCACATTCACTGGGAGAGAAAATATATCTGCTTTCTTGGATCAATACAGCTCTCCTTGGCTTAAACTTGGAACTTCAGAGAGAGAAATCAATATAGAAAACTGACAACAAAAATGGCAGGAAAAAATTTCTCTGTATAAACTAACCCTAAGATTTCTTGCTGCTTGTGCCTGCCAAGTCTACTCCAGCAACAGCAGGAATGGGTGGTACAAGCAAAGTGTGAGGAATTCAGAGATCTTGGTTTGTCCCTTTTGTCCTTTCTAGTTGTCTGCTATTTCAGGATGAGAACCCATGTTCTTACCCATCTAAGCATAATCCTATCAGAAGATCTGAATTTTTTTTTTAAACCATCAGGATATTGCTGAGGGATAACCTGGCTCTGTAGCAACACTGTCTCTTTATACCAATCGTGGTCATTAAAGTACTTAGCGAGCAAAATTGCTCTGTAGGCCTGATGTGATCTGATGGCATTAACATCAGACTTCAAAGCCCATTCTCCCTGGGAGTCTGCTCTCAGCTCATAGATAACTGAGAAGGGAATTTGCTCTTGGAAACAGTCTTTGCTTACAAGGCAATGAGCCAGGGAACTCCATACACAGGGGAAAGGCCCTCTGGCAAGATACCTAAGGAGATATCAATGGGGATTGTGTTTTTTGGTTATCTTTAAAACAAAATAAAGCAAACAGTCAAACAATTTGTTCCCCAATCCAAACGTCAAGACTAGAGTTCAACCCACTCAAAATATTCTTCTCCTTTGGCTGGCCAGCTACCCTCACAACTGGGCTTTCAACTGCTGATGTTGCGTCTGCTCACCTACCTAGTGATACTGAGACAATCAGCTCATAGACTTGTGTTTTCTCGTTAACCCAGCAAATGAGTGGTGCCGAGCCAGTAACCTGCACAGATGCCTGTGCCTTGATAGCAGCCCAGCGTGCTAAAACTGCTGAGCTTCTGACCTCACAGCAGCCTGTGCCTTGACATCAGCCAACAAGCTGGAAATGCTGAGCCAGTAAGCAATTTCACAAAGGCTATGCATTTGCTTCAGCCCCACAAGATAGAGCAAAGGCCTGCACAAAACCATGTACCTGGATAGCCTCCCAGCAAAACAGATACTAAGCCATTAACATCACAAAAGTCTGTGCCTTTACATCAGGCCCAGAAAACTGGAGCTGCTGAGCCAGAGACCTCTCAAGTCTGCCCCTGGAAATCAGGCCAGCAAGTTAGCAGTGTTGGCCCATTGAACTCCCAAGGCCTTTTCCATGACAACAGATGAGCAAATTGGAGGCACTGAACAGGAAACCTTGCAAGAGAATTTTCATGAACATTAGACCAGCGCACTAAAAGTGCTAGTGCTCGACTAGTAATCCTCACATTGGCCTGTGACTTGACCTCTTCCCAGCAAGCTAGAGGTGCTAAGCAAGACATAAAGGAAGAGTGCTTCTCTCCCTCCACTGATAAATGCAAAGGGAAAGTTTGCACTCCTTCCTCTTTCTGGGTTTGGGGGAGTGCCCTCTCCTGCCTTTTCACTCGCTGATTAAATGGAGGCTCATCAGTTGGGAGCACCTGAAATGAGAGTGGGAGGAGGTACTTGTGTCTGGCTGGGGAGTTTATAGAACTCCTGTCTTCTTACCAGCTGGTGGCATGACATCAGCACCTGATGGGAGAAGAATTGTCTAAGCTGGAGGTTCCCTATCTAGATCCATTCTCCTATATGAATATCTGTTGTCCCCTCCTTTCTAGTGGGCAAGGAGAAAAAGCAGCGAGAGCCCACCCCTCCTTGAGAAAGGGGTTACCCTGTTACTGGCTTTCTTTGTCCCTTGAATGAGAATTCAAGGGGCAAAGAATGGCCTTCTGAGTTACTTCTCTCATCCAGGAGCTCCATTGTGAGGTGTGCTGGTGAGGCAAGCACTTGAGAACGCAAAGAGTGTTCTACGCTCTTGAGCTACAAAGTGACAACCATCAATTACTGTTCCTGAGTAACGGCCCAAGAAGACTTACAGTTATGGATTTGCAGGTTTGGGGCCTCACACATTAATACGTTTATACATGATACGTAGCCTTTGCAAACATTGGCTGTAGCTTTAAAATCTGTTCAAACATCTTCCCAGGAGAATTCATGAATTACACATCATAGTAGCAGTGATCTCATAACTTCTATGATTTCACTCCTTTTATGGTGAGATTTTTCTGGGATAAGAAAACAATTTGGTATGTACCACTTTGTGCTGTGTCAGAGTGAAATTACTTTCACTAATTTGCTCTGCAAGCCCCTCTAGAAAACCTACAATTGTTGTGATGGTTCTCTGACATATTTTAAAAATTCTTTTTTTCTTTATGATTTTGTTTTGGTATAATGGCTTAGATTATTAAATGTTGCCTATTTTTTATTTCTCGAGTTCTGTAGTTAGTGATAAATCACTCTCTCGAGAGAGAAAGTGACTGAGGAGGAGGAATACAAGAAACATGTTCATTATTACCCCAGGCAGAAAACGATTCTCCTTTCAGATATTCAGGAAGTGGATTATTTTTTAAAGTTACCTTTGTGACACATCTTTCACTGTTTGCGGGCTCAAACGAGTACGTAGTATGTTTTCTGTCTTGTTTTCTTTTTAACAAGAGTTCATAGGAAAAGTATTTATATATTTTAGCGATTACTGTAAAATGATGCTGTTTTTAATTTCTGTATTACATGCTATTAAAAAATTAACACTTCATCACTGTTACCAAAAAGTAATATCCTAGATATTACTTAACTTGTAGATACAGCATAGTGAGAAACCGGTGACATCTACAGTACCATTGTGTGGTTACTGTGGATTATTATTATTATTTATTATTTATTTAACAACTGTTTAATTGTAACCACTGTACAAAATAGGGCTATGTCCCTGCAAATATACACAGGGAATGAATTTTACACACAGTTATCCCAGTGAAGTCAATTCAGCATCTGTGTAAATCTTTATAGGATCAGGACTTAAAGGCATGCATACTTGCAAATATTTCCCTCCTATTAGTACCTCTGGTATCCTTCTATCGCCACCAAAAGAAAGCAAAAAATAGACCATCTTCTCTTTCCCTTCTACCCCTACACACCATATATGGAGATAAGTGTACATTTATGGCCCCTGTATCAGAAAGAAATTGGAGAATTCAATTTAATTATGCTTCTGCCCTGTTTGAAAATATCAGAAAAAAGAATTTGTTACACTAACAGTGCTCGATTAAAGACACTGTGCCCACTGGAATTCAGGTGGTACCTTATCAAAATAGTTCCATTCAGAAGCCAAAATCAGACTTAGACAGTGGTACATGCACTGGCATCTCAACTGCATGGATTTAGAACTATTGTATTAGTTCACAAGTCAAATTAAGTTTGAAGGACTCGTTCTAGTCTTGAATTGCTCAGCTACATCTGACCATCATGCATCCAGGCACCCTTAGATGAGGCTGTCTTCATCCAAAAGAGACCTAGGATTAAATTCTTGCCTTCCTTCTGCTAATAAGATGGATAAAAGGACTGAAGCAGCATTAAAATCTCTCAAACCTTAGGTTCAGCCAGAGGAAAATACATTCAGCACAGAAAATGAGGAAGACCGCTGTAGGGGTGGCGTCTGAAGACCCCCTCAAAAAGTCCTGGTGTAGGAGTGTTTTAGGGATGGGGCTGGAGGCAGGAGGGAGTGCAATACACAGCAATTGTGCATAGACAAGCAGGGAAAAGCTGCCATAATTTATGCAGACCCTCAGGGACCACTCTGGACCCAGAAGCAACCCAGAATCTGATGAATGCAAAAGCTGGCATAAAGTCACTTCAATTCCCTTGGGCTGTAATTTTTTTTTATTTTTTTTTTTTTGGACTGCTTCTTTGAGGGTCAGAACAGAACTGCATCCATGGAGTGACACAACATTGTTGATTGACAAGGCTATGCTATATTCAGTGGTGGTCATTATCACTTATGTCACGGTGAACACCTGAAAGACTGCTAGGTCTCATACAGAGAAGTAAAAGATCTATCTCAATTGATCACTCTTGCGAGTACCAAAGTTGTTCAAATTGCTTAAGTTAACTGGCGTTTATTTTTTGCGCTCTCAATCTCATGGTTTTATAATCAAATTAATGATGAAAAAGAATAATGTATTACAGAAGAAAATGGAAGAGCTGAATATAATTCAGCCAGATTAATATGGTAGTAAAAAAAAAAATTTCTTGCTCTGAACTATTCACTAAACCCACATGATGCACCCAGCTGACTAGGCTTAACTTGTTCATTTTCAGATTTCCTTTGCATTTTTGGTTCCTTTTAGTGATGTACTAAATACACTGTTTTCAGCAGCTGAATAAAAAGGGGGGGCAATTTATCAGTTCGGGTTTTTTTTCCTTTTTAAATTTCTGTTTTAGTTTTTGAACATTCACAAAGCAAGAGCATGGATATAGTGTACTATATTAATGTCAAGCAGATGTTTAGCAATGTTTCAATCTATAAAATTCAGAGATTATAAGGGGAGAAGGGATCACAGTGATCATTTAGTCTGACATCCTGCATAGCACAGGCCATAGAATATCCCCCAAATAATTCTGTTTGAACTGGAGCAGATCTTTTAGCCCAACATCCACTCTTGATTTAAAAATGGGAAAATCCACCACAAACCTGGATAAATTGTTCCAATAATTAATTACCCTCACTGTTAAATGTGAATCTTTATTTCCATTCTGAATTTTTGTCTAGCAGCAACTTCCAGCCATTGCATCTTGTTATACTTTTTAAAATTGTTTTACTTAATCATTCTCATGGCTCTTCTCTGAATCCTCACCAGTTTAGCAACATCCTTCAACTGTGGACACCAGGACTAAACACAATATTCCAGCAGTGATCGTACCAATGCCAAATACAGAGGTAATTTAACCTCCCCAGTCCTTCTTGACGTTCCTCCATTCATACAGTCATGGATCACATTAACCCTTTTGGCCAGAGTGTCTCACTAGGGGGTCATGTTCAGCTGATTATCCATCATGATCCCCCCAGGTTTGTTTTTGGTTTGTTTTTGGTTTTGGTTTTTGTGTTTTTTCCAGCGTCACTACTTCCCAGGATAGAGTCCCCCATCTTCTAAGAATGGCCTACAGTCTTTGGTCGTAAATGTGTAACTTTACATTTAGCCATATTAAAATGCATATTGTTTGCTTGCATCCAGATCACCAAGCGATCCAGATCGCTCTGAATCAGTGACCTGTCCTCCATTATTTACCACTCCCCCAATCTTTGGTCATCTGCAATCTTTCTGTCATGATTTGGTTTTGCAGATCATTGATAAAAATGTTAAATAACACAGGTCCATGAAACAATCCCTACCTGACTCCCTCTAAACACACACACCAGATTGATGATTTGGCATTTACAGTTATATTTGAGACTTGTTAGTTTTAATCCATTTAATGTGCACCATGTTAATTTTGTATTTGAGGTCTTTTTAATCAAGATGTCATGTGCTACCAAGACACATGCCTTACACAAGTCTAAGTATATTACATCAACATTATTCCTTTATCAACCAAACCTGTAATTTCACCCCAAAAAAATCAAGTTAGTTTGACAGGATCTAGTTTCCAAAAATCCATGTTGATTGGCGTTAATTATACTGCCCTCCTTTAGTTCTTTTATTAATAAAGTCCTGTATCAGCTACTACATTACTTTGTTTCCGATCAATGACAGACTGACAGCCCTATAATTACCTGGAGGCATCCTATTTACCCTTCTTAAAATATTGGCACATTTAGCTTTCTTCTTGTCTTCTAGAACTTCCCCAGTGTTCCAACAGTCTACAGAGCTCCATGGCTAGCTCTTCTAAAATTCATAGATGCAAGTTATGCAGATCTGCTGATTTTAAAAAGTCTAGCTTCAGTAGCTGCTGTTTAACATCATCCTGAGTTACTAGTGGAATGGAAAGATTTTCATGATATGACTACGTTATCTGTTGTTCCTCCGTCCCCCAATACAGAACAGAAATATTTCGTTGAACGCTTCTGCCTTTTCTGATAATTCTACCATTTCCATCGAGCAATGGACCAATACCATTGTTAGGATTCTTTACTTCCCTAATATAATTTATAATAAAAAATAAAAACCCCTCCTCTTTACTGTCTTTAACTTTGCTGGCCATAAACTTCTGCTTGTGGCCTTTTGCTTCACTTCTCAATCTTCTACAATTCCTAGTTTCTGATCTATATTCATTATTATCAGTTTTCCTTTTCTTCCGTGTGTGTGTGTGTGTGTGTGATAAAAGAAATATTTTTCAGTTCACGTCCTACAAATACTGTAGTGCAATCCCTTTATCATGAAAGTGCAACTTACTAATTTAGAATTTTTTTACATAATTGCACTTAAAAACCACTGTAAAACTTCAGAGCCTACAAGTCAAAGCATGAACAGACATACTAATGTTTAGCATATCTGGCACGTAAATACCTTGCAACACCAGCTACAATAGCGCTGTGCAAATGCCTGTTCTCTCTTTCAGGCGACATTGTAAATAAGAAGTGGTCAGCATTATCTCCCATAAATGTAAACAAACTTGTTTGTCTTAGCGATTGGCTGAACAAGAAGTAGGACTGAATGGACTTGTATAAGATGAATCAACAAATACTATTTTTTTTCTTTTTTACAATGCAAATATTTATAATATGAAGTGAGCACTGTACACTTTGTATTCTATGTTGTAATTGAAATCAATATATTTAGAAATATAGAAAAAATTTATAATTTTAAACTGGTATTCTATTGTTTAACAGTGCGATTTTAAAATTATTTGATTTTGTGATTAATGTGATTAATCATGACTATTTTTATGTAGTTAATTTGTGTTAATTGAATATATTTACCGTGATTGATTGAGATTGAAATATTGTATTTAATAAAGTTATGGGGTACTTTGCATAGGTGTGGATGAGACTGCGTTTCTTATCATGGTTTGTGCCTTGGGAAGGTTTTGTCACATGAGACTAACTTAGAAAGTTTTCTTCCTATTTTTGTGACGCTGTGAGGGAGGGAAGCTGTCAAGGTGGGGATTGAAGAGTTTTGGGGGGTGCTTTCTAATTCATTACTGGGGAGACAGTAAGATAGGTACCTAAGAAGAGAAGCAGGTGCCCCATGACATACAATACAGGTATGCAGAGACTTCCGCAAAAGATCAGCTTGACCCCTGATGTTCAAAGTTGCACTTGTTCTGAAAAGCCAGATTTTTCTCCAGCCTTTTACACAGATCTGATCTTTCTGCCTTGTCTTTGCACTCATCTCACACCAGTCTCCTTTTGGGCCTTCAAAAGAATGTCTTCTCCTCTGGAGCATCTGCTCTAATTTAAAATCATAGCTGGAAAAAATAGCTTTTCTGCTGTTGCTTAACTCTTTCAGTGTGCTTGCAAAAAGAAATGGAGTACTTGTGGCACCTTAGAGACTAACAAAATTTATTTGAGCATAAGCTTTCATAAGCTACTGTGTTCGCAATTGTTTTTACTTGATATATCAAAGGCACCATCCCAGATCATTGCACTGCTGAATTTCAAAGAATGCTACAAAGATCAGCAGAAATTATGGTCATAAATAATGAAAAATATTTTCTTTCCGTTAAGTCAAAATAAAAATCTGGGTCCTTTTTTTCTTCAGCTGAATAAAAAGGTGCAAGGGGAGAGAGGGAATCACTCTTGGGCTGAGAACCTGAAAGATTCAGCCGAAAGGGATTTGGACTTCTCTGTTGGACTTATTTTTATTTTATTTTGTTGATACTATAAACCACCAAAAATAGAAGCTTATAATGCAACTGCTGTCTTTTTGCTATAGGATAGATCATCACTTTGTAATTCCTGAATGGAATAAATAATGCACACGTTCTGGGGTAGATAGAAGGTTAATTCCAGCCTTCCTTCTCCTTGGTACTTTGGTTTTAGATCTGGAAGAAGTAAAAACCTAACAGTGGGGAAACTTGTCATCTTACAGTTCTAACAAACTAAAGTTGATATCCAGTTTGATTATATTTTTCTCTTTTTGATGGATGTTGCAGTTCCTTAATTTGCAGATTCATTCTCTGATATTTCTGACCTTACTTCCAACAATGAGGCCTCAGTCATGCAAATACTGGGGGCATGTCTACACAAGCACTTACCGGTTGGCAAGCTGGGGTGTAAATCTACAGTGCTCCATTGAGCTGTGCACTGACTGTGTGGACCCTGCTGATGCGCACTAATGTTCCCCATAGGGCGCATTGTGATGTACAGCTGGGTGTGGCAGGGACATGTGTATAAACACAAACTGTTTTGTTATATTTATAAATTAAAAGTGAACATAGAACAATGGTTACTAAATCTAAAACACCTGCAAGTTAAACCCTGCAGGTTTAGGATGGTAGACAATCTTTAATGTTAAGGTGCTGTCATCTTGAATAACAATTCTCCTTCCAGTTGGTGCAGTTGCTCCTTAAAAACCACCACTAGTTGTGAGCTAATCAGATTGCAGGTGCAACAGGTGTAATTTGTCTAAATTTTGTTCTTTGAACTTGGAGGAAAAATATGTTCCCCACCCATGTGATTAAGAGCCAGCTGCTCTCTCGCACATGCACACACATCTAGTCCTTCAGAACAAGATACAGACTGAAATGATGCATTGAGCAGTGGAATTTCAATATCCAATTTAATTAAAAATCTTATAACTGGGTTGTCAGGTTCATGACAGATGCGCAGGAATTTGTTGCACTTTGTATTGTCAGCAAATGCCGATCAACAGGTTTTCCTTGGTCTTTCTAAAATTTTCATTAAAATGGTTGTGTTCAAACCAGTCAAAACAGCAGGATGTGTTGTCATCCTTAAGCCCATACAATTTATTCTTTACCAATCTGAGGGGTTTTTTCCTATTATGTGTCAGTAGCAATGAACACTGCAAAATGACTATTGTTAATGGCAAATGAAGCAGAAAGAGATTTTGCTTTTAAAATTTGGAGTGGTAAATGCAACAGGAAAAATAGAAAAATGAATGTTTCTTGTGGAATTATAGAATTTTTACCTGGGCACATTTGTTCACTAGACATCGGTAATACACACACACACATGAATGTAGAATCCTAAGTGGGGTTAAATCTTGAAAAGGTTGAGCAGGCTTTTATCCACATGGTGCCTATTAAATCGGTGAAAGTTGAACTCCCAACAACATATGAAAATGTATCCTTAAAAGCTTGGATCTAATTTGGTTTTAACATATGATTGCATATACTGTAGAACAACTAAGATTTTTTCCTCTGGTTAATGGAGTGGCATTATTAAAAAGAAATAGAAAATATTTTATAAATGCTTTTTGTCTCAAACTGGAAGTTATTTTCTAAACATTTAAGCTACTTGATATTCATTTGTCAGAAAACAAGTGAGTGCCCAGGGTGGAAATTACATTTTAGAATGGAACCTCTTTCTCCTCTCAGGTCTTGAAAGCACATAATTTATGTCGTATGGCGAGATCTCTAGGGGAACAAATGGGCAATTGATTCTCAGGATCATCTTTCATTTGCTCAAATGACAAAATGAAAGTGATTTGAAAAATGGATTTTTAGAGCAGACAAGCTAAAAGAACTTGCTCAAAGCAAAATAGCTTCTTTCTTTAGTGTCTCATCTTATTTTTCCAGCAGAGTGAAAATGACTGGCCTACATATGTTTGAATTCTCCCTTGCTTGAGTTGAAGGCAGCATTAGAAACAAATTGGGGGGGGGACCTTTAATTTCCAATATACTTTTTTTAAAAGGTAGAACTGTACTCCTTGTTAGTGATATTCCTTTAATTCATGCACACCTAACCATTTCCCACCACTGAATTCAGACCCTGACCTTTTTTCTTCAAATCTTTTACAATATATCAGTAAAATGCATACACAACAATCCTGTAGAAGATTTAGACACTTACCTTGTAAACACCTACAATCAAGGAAGTGTTTGGCATATCGTTAGTGCCACTTCGTGGGCTGTGTGACTACAGATCTCTGTTGGAGTTTGGGAGTGCCTAGTGACTCCAGGCCCTCTTCTGATAGACTGGCCATGATTCTTTGGCCCATGGTTAATCTGGAGATGCTATCTCTGATGTCTCCTATAAGGCCCTAAGTTTCCCATTATACATGATTAATAGAAACAGACAGCTAGACATCTGTATTTGTAAATTGAATTTTGCCTATTTTCAAAAATATTGGCAGTACAAAATATTTTCCCAAATATTAACTTTTTACAGTTCCCTTTGGCACATTCTGTGATTGTTTGTGAAGTTGTCATTTTGGGGAAATGATCTTTAATATATACTCAGGTTTCAGAGTAGCAGCCGTGTGAAGTGAGCTGTAGCTCACGAAAGCTTATGCTCTAATAAATTTGTTAGTCTCTAAGGTGCCACAAGTACTTCTTTTTCTTTTTAATATATACTGAAACTGTTTTTTTCTGGCAAAACTCTAGATTACCATGGCTCAGATGATTGATCTTTCAAGCTCTATTAAAAGCCTAATTTCTGTGTTGCTGTTTTTGTGTATTGTAGCTTTATTAACAATTTAGCCTACTCCTTTATTTGCGCCAAGACCACTAGGTGGCAAGGTAAAAAATTCAAAGAAAACAATTTCTGTACTATAGGTTCACAAGCAGCTATTCAAAGGTGCCCTTAACCTTTGTTGTCTCCATTTCTTCTGTAAAATGGGGATAAGTGTTCAGCTTTTGTAAAGTGCTTTGAGATCCATAAACAAGTGTTGTATCCCTGTACAGTATTGTTGGCCCAGATCGTCCTGTCCCATAGTAGAACCTACAGGAGAGAGTTTCTATGAGAGTGCCCTTGCAGAGATCCCACTTCCTTTCCACCCAACAGAAAAGGCTGTAAGGCTCACCCCCATACCTGACAGCCCTGGATGGTATGGTCAATCTGTGCCTTCATGCAAGCTCTTTCTCTCAGCACTTCTGTTTCCTGGCTCCATGGCAAAACAGAGCCAGTGGAGTTGTGCTAGAGGCACTCCCTCAAATCATGCCTACACCCACCGTGGAGACAGAATAATGCATCCTCAGATTATATTATATTTTCTGGGTATTGCCTGCAGGGCTGAGGGAGAGGAGGACAATGTACATTTCCCTCCAGGCCGCCTCCTCTTCCCCCACATGCTCAAGAAGGGGCCTTCAAAGGACAAGGGGAATTCAGGATGGTACTGCAGATGGGTCTGGGAATTCCCATTCTTTCCAGTCTGCACAGCAGGGAGAGAGCTGTGCACACATCTCGGCAGGGCTAGCCTCCTATTGTCACTATGTAAGTGTCACTATTTATGCACTGATGGAGGGAAAATAAACTCCTTTAAACAGCTTTTTCCTGCTAGCTGCCCTGATATTATTAAATGCCGCTATTCATCCAAATACATGCACTGGAAGAACAGGCTGATTACAAAAGAGCTAGTTGTCCAGCCAGGAACATATGTCATTATAAATACCAGTCCATGATTTTGTCCTTAGCGACCTTTAACATACCAAGGTTTTATTATTTTTCCCCAGTAAAGTTATTTTCCACCAAACATCACATGTTAAACTGATTAGGTACTGTGTAATTTTAAAAGTATGTATTTGCTGTTGGATGATTTATACAGTCAGACTATGCATCGACTCAACAATTTCATCCTGTAATAACAGCTCCAACCCATCCCCCCCACCAACCCCCGGCTGCCTGTTTTATATTGTAATGATTCAGCTGCAGATCTGCACAACCACTAATTTCAGCCCGCTAGTCCAAAGGGACACTCAAAACCCTGCCATTTTCCAGCAATTACAATCCGTGAAGAATACCAAATGGGAATGGTAGGCAGAAAAATTGACAGTCAAGAATTTACATCAGTGAGCATTTCTACTACTCTCTCCTGCTGCTCAGTCAAAATTGGCCTTTGACTGTTTGTTAAAGATGGTTAAATGATAATCCCAGACTCTATTGCCCTGCCCCCCTCAGAGCATAATTCCAAGAAGTCAATGGAGGTGCAGCGGGTCTGCATCTAACTGAACTGGTCTGTGTAAACTTTCACAGTGTCCCTGGACCCGTCATGAAAATATATGTAGAAAGCTCTGCTGGATGTTATTACTTAAAGTATAAACCAAACCCGTGTACATTGTACACATGCCATTGCTCCCACAGAGTAACATGCAGACTGACTAAGATGGGCAGTGGACACGGCAACATTGTCTGCTTAAATTTAAAAGTATGGGGATGGTCCTATGGCCTAATGGCTAGTGCTTCACACTTCAGGAGTGTGGGGGGAGAGGGGGGCTAAATGGGGCAGAGTTCTCTTATGTGTCCTATTCTTTTACTCCCCAGGCCAAAGTCTGGGGGCATTGCAAAGAACATGCTGACCTCTTGTGGGGAAGAGAATATCTTGGATTGACCAACAGTCTTGTTCTCTTGAGAGTCCCAGCCATTCCACTCTGACTGGAGTACTGAAAAAGATGGGGATTAAATTCAGGTCAAGGAGAGGTATTGTCAGAATTCTGTAATGGCAATGGGAAATGAAGAGATCTCCATCCCAGCATCTAGCATTGAAGAATACAGAACAAAACTAACGCCAGACTTCTCCATTTACCTCCTGTTGTCTTTCAGCAAATTATTCAACATTCCTGATCTGTTCTCTGATGGAACTGTACCAATAAGTGTCTGACTGTAGCTCAGCTCCCCAGCTTTTATCAGTCTGACCTCTTATGACCATAAGCATATATGGCAGTCATTTTTATAGTGCTATATCGAGCCTGATATCTAACTCATGTATTATTTGTATTAATGATGCATAGCTAAGCCCATTACAATAATGTAATAAGAAATATCTAACACAGTTTTGCTAGGAGTTCTCTTGTAGGGCTTGTGAAAGGAACATCTTTAACAGAGCTCAGGTTTAAGGTGAATACAGTATTAATGAAATTAGAGCCATAGTGGAGTAAGTGATAACAGTGCATTTCCAATCTGTGCACCAACTGAGCTAGTGTTTCAGATTTGGGCTTTAGGGTACAGATGGGCTGAGCGCAAATGCATAAATAGTGTTTTCATGGCATAAATACTAATTAGCATAATTATATTCTATGTAATTTGGTTAATTTATGACTTGCAGGATGGCAGGAAGTTGCTTTCCTTTTGAACTGTTTAGAATTTGGTTATTAGAATGAGGAGGTTGGTTTACAATTAAGTCATTTTATTTCCTCTAGCACTAATATTAATGAACCACTTAATCACTTGAAGCCCTTCTTGCCTCTCTGGTAAATGGAGAGAAAATCATGTGGAATTCAGCTTCCCGTTCCAAAATTAAAGCTGCAGGAGGAATTTCTCTCATAGATTAGATGAGAGAATGTGGCCACTGCATGTGAAGTCATCTGTATGTACGCATGCCCATCTCTGTGCACCCAACAGATCTTTCCTTATGTTGCTCTGCCAGCTCAATCCATTACTTCAGATGTGGAGGAATGTTCGCAACATGATGGGAAAGAAATGCAAAACTTAACATCCAACAAAACAAGCTTTACCGAATAAGATTAGACTGGGATCCACCTTGTCTAGCACTTATCGTCTACCATCAAAGACATCTGACGAAGGAGTCTCTGGAAGGCATTCTCTTCTCCCAATGCACCTAGCTAATCTCAGTGTTGTAGGAAAGGGATGATGTGTTATTTTCTGATGCCTATAGATTGTCAACCTGCATCCTAAATCAAATTCACTGCCAATTTGCATAGCTACAAAAGTTATGAAGGGACATTTATTCTTTCCTTTTTTAAAATATCCAGCTACAGTGAGGTCTATTGTAGGGTGACCAGATGTCTCAATTTTATAGGGACAGTTGTAATTTTTGTGTCTTTCTTATATAGGCTTCTATTACCCCACCACCACCAACAACCCCGACCCGATTTTTGACATTTGCTGTCTGGTCACCCCAGTCTATTGTAATGTTTTGTCTGCGTGTGTGTGTCTGTGATGTTACCGTGTGGTGGCTGGCTCAGACAGGATAAAGGAGTGCTGCTACTACTATCATCAGCTAGCATGGTGCTGTTTTAGTGCAGGTTGAAAAGGCTTATAATTTGGGGCCTGAAGAACCAGTGTTCTAGTTTCACTTCCAAGTTTTGTGTGTGAAATTTATATAGCAATTGTCATTGGTAACTGTAGTGTAAAAAATGTGATACAAAACTTACAGGAGAAGAACTCTCTTCTTTCTGTGGCATTTTTGGAGGGATGATAAATGACTTATAGCACATATGACCACCACATAATATGTTTCCCTTTTATTTTCCTCTCTCTCGCTAGTAACCTGTTCTGAATGCAGGGCATGCTGCTACAGTAAAACACTGGATTTTAATTCTGATTGCAGTGAATGTAACTGGCATTTAGCCTTCTTAATCATTCCAGTCACATTTAAAAAAACAAAACAAAACAAAAAACTAATCTCTGCAGATTCATTTGCAATAGTTTTAACTGGGTATGTGTGTGCTGTGTATATGTGATGTTTGTGTATGCAAGTATGTACACACAATTTCTGAATTTGGTATCTTTAATCTGTTTAAAATAAAAACCCTCTTCTTTTCCCAGAGTAAATGGTGGGTGGCTTGTTTTGCAGTCCACAACCATGTGAGGATGTGTCACAACTCTGCTTCTGCCAAGACTGGCCTCCTTCCACCCTCTGTTTGTGCACAGGCCTCTGGAGGGATCTTCCACTTGGCAGAAGGATTAGCTCTATTCCCACTCTGCCTTAGTGGGGGTGGAGGAGTGGCTAAATTCAGTAGCTAGAATGGTTTTGAAAGTTGTTACATGGGGACCTGCGTGTGCAAGTTTTGCGCTGGCATTCTTTCATCAAGCCCATGTTCCATCAACCTACGTTCATCTCAGATCTCTTCCAGGAACCTTCCCTAGAGAAACAGCTGCCTAATGCATAAAAGAGGAAATATTGACAACTCTTGGGATTTAGAATCTGAAGGGTTGAGGCACTTTTTTTTTCCTCTCCTTTTGCAAAACAAACAGCATTAACTCTTCTCTTCCCAAAGGCAGCCAATAAGGAACTCTGTTTTGGTTTATTTATTTTTTTTTAAGAATTTCCTTGCATGTGGGAGTGTGATTCATCATCTTCTGTGTCCTATAATTAAGTTGCAGATTTTTAATACTGAGCTAACAAGTCCTTTGCATGTTCATGTTACTTATTCTGATACTTTTCAAAAGATCTGTCTGGAAAGAGATGGCATGTTTCCTGGCAGTGGTATGATACTGGCATACAGAGCCAGATTTTCAAAGGTGATTAGGTACCTAAACATGTGGATAAGCCCCTTGGCACTTTGAAAATCCCACTAAACACTTTTGAACATCTGGACCCTGGACCCTTTCACCTCCTACATTGCTGTTTTGAGTACAGCTGAATGACCAAAAGTGCTTATTGCTTTAGGGCCAATGTAAATCAGTTTGACACATGTCCAACTCCTGGAAAGACAGTGCCCACATCGCACTAAAAATACCATCACTAATGTGTTGCTTTATAGGACTCTGACAGAAAAGCTGAAGACTGAATGGGCTACACAGAGTGAAATATCTTGCTCCTATAACTTATGGTCCAAATTCTGTTCCCATTTGAATCCATGTAAATCCAGAGTAACTCCTTTTAAGACAGTGGTGTTACTCTTGATGTTATATTGGTGTGAATGAGTGGAATTTGGCCTTGTCTTCTTAGAAAAGATTGGGAGAAAGGTTCTGTGCTATTTCCTATACTGAAACTTTTGCGGATAAATAGATGATTTTATAGGCACAGTGTCCACTTTAAAACTCTCACCTATGACTAAAAATAGTCTAAACTTCCCATAACTAGAAGTTTAAATGTATGTTTTGCTTACTTTGTACATTAGACTGCATTTCCCCCCATCTAATCAGTCATTTAATCAGTTTCTAGTGGCTTGCTCTGTGTGTGTGTGTGTGTGTGTGTGTGTGGCCATTATTTGTAGCAGTGCCGGAGACTAAAGGACAATCCCTGCTCCAAGAATCTCACAATCTAACGTTCAGACAGAGGAATAACAATAGAGATAGTCTATATGAATCAACAAGATAGGCCTAAGGTTGCATGGTGGAGGTGGATCTTAAGGGGCACTTACCTACAGACAGAGTAGGCCCTTGTGAAAGGGCTCAGGAAGGCTTTACTATGCATAAGGGGCAGTATGAAAGAAGGCATGGAAACAAGGGTGAAAACCTGGCAGATGGGTAGATGAGGCTGGGAGCATAGTAGAAGAGCAGGTAATAGGATCAACATGGAGCTTAGTGAGGGGAGGATAAATAGGGATGGGCAGAGTTATGTAGAGCTTTGAAGGTGGTAACAAGAACCTTAAATTTGGCAAGATATTGGATGGGAAGCCAACAGAGAGGGTCAGAACGGGGAGATTGCTAGGCAGCATTTGGATTTTTTGTGTTTGAGAGGCCAGGAAGGAGGGTGTTGCACTATTCAAGACCAAATATAATCTGAGCCTGAATGGGGTTTTGTCTGTGAGGCTGGACAATAAAGGACAGTGTCAGCATTTAGAAACTCTCTGGATGTGTGGCCAAGGGAAAAGAGTCAAAAATAACCCCCAGCTTGGGGGTCTGAGTGATGGGAAGGATGCTGGTATTGTCACCAGTGACAGAAACTCTGATGGGAGGAACTCGTACAAGGAAAAAAATGTAGGTGTCAAATGGGTTTGGTGCCAATAGTGTTAGGCAGCGCCAAGCGGAGATTTTGTAGATCCCAGTAGTGCATAAAACTGGGGTTTAGGTGTCTAAATTTGTGGATCTGGGCTCTTGAAACATGAAGGTCAATATCCCTTAAGCTTTCTATTCTAATTAATATAACTGTGGATGCTCCTATTATTCATGTAGGAATCAACCCTGCAAGGTGCTGAGTGCTCTAGCCCTGATCCAGCAAAGCTTTTTAAGCCAGTGCATAATTTAACCTGTTTGCATCAATGGGACTGCTTACGTGTTTAAAGTAAGCATCTGACTAAGTGCTTTGCTGAATCAGCGTCCAAATGCTCAGAACCTTCTAGGACCAAATCCCTAAATGTCTCATCCTTTCTCTGAATTCTACTTATACTCTTTGTCAGCAAGTTTCACATTATGTAGTAAAAAACATTCCTTTTTGTACAATGTAAGTTTTGGGGATGTTATTGTAGAATGTCCTCGTGCGTGTTTAAAGGAAGCATCCTATATTCCCTCGGGGCTTTATGTGCTGCCTGTGCAATGCTTTCAGCCTATGCAAGATCTGGAGCATGGGCAGAATCCGTGTCTACCACTTGGCAGTACAAGCCAACACTACGAAATGCTTCAGGATAATTTTTAAGCTACTCAACATCCCTTGTCTTATTTTGACAGAAGGATAAATATTAAACTATTTTTCTTGATCTTATTGATGATTAACACATGTCCTGAAAGGCTTGCTCACTAGTATGTGTGTTAAACAATGTCCTGTTGCTGCTTCTTTTCAGTGTCTTGCTGTGTATGAGGTTGCACTGCAGCAAAGTTTGTAAAATCAATGCTTTTCCTAACTGGGAATTGGAATAGTTCCTGTAACTTCTTGTCAGCCACCCAAGGACAGTTGTGGCTAGTTTGTGATAAGGGACAATTATTCATGCAATCTGACTGGCATACAGATTGCCTCCTTTAGTTGAATCTGTTTAAAGGAAGTCATCCATGTGGTGGAAAGAAAAGAAATAGCCCTGCAAAAGTTTTAGAAAATTCAACTAAAAAAATCCAAACTGCACAAGCAAATGGTTCCTTAATGATTGCATGGCAGTGTAACACCAAATCTGTCTTCTCTCCCAGTAACCCCTACATGATTAAATAGTAATGATTTCTATACACGTCGGTTGTTCAAGAAAATGCAGCAGAAAAGTAACTATAATGACCATTGTTCTAACCTGATATTATTTGTTAAGCACGATGCTGATTTCATCCCTCAGTTTCATTGCCTGCTAAGACATCTATTTGCATTTGGAGTTTCTTGGCTTCTGGTTTTGTTTTTGTTTTTTAAGGACATCAGGCTTAAAGTTTTGAAGTGCCTGTTTCATACATACTTACTGTAAACATTATTTGGAAAAACCCAGTAGAAGAGAAGAAAAAGGCAGTTTGTCAATTCATTCAGAGTGTTTTGAAGATGTGCTGGATTGCTAGAAGGGGCTGTGTCAGTTTGAGGAAAATCAGGCAATTATGCTCAGGCACCCCTCACTGGCAATCTTTTGTGACAATGGCTGTGAAGAATTCAGACCGGTCTTCCAAGATCAGAGTGCAAGAAAAATGTCGACAATAGAAAAGCCCCAAATGTGAAAATGAGCTGCCAACAACACCGCTCAAGACTGTTTGTTTAGTTTTTGATAGCTGAGCATCTTTGCTTGCAGCAATTAGGCTCAAAACTAGACATTAAAAAATCCTCTTGGACATAATTGGGTCACTTACAGTTGTTAAGTTATCACTGGAAACTCTTGTTGGCAGTGCATAAATAGACTAAGAATGATAAAATGTCCTGTAGGAACCATTTGCACATGCAGGACGTGGTTCACAAACTCGGGACCCAATGCACACACATTGTCACTGTGCAAAAAACACTCCACCTCAGACTTCAGTGGGCAATCTTATGTAAGGAAATAAGACTGATTTCTATTCATTAGGATGGTGAGTAACAGGAATACATAAGGGAGTATGCTAAGTAGCTCAAATCAACTGAAACAGGATTGCTCTGTATTTACTGTGGAGATTATTCTCGATCATATATCCAGTAGTTTCCCTGGGGCTAAAGTAAGTTAAGCAAGTGTAGCTCACCACCTCTTCTGCTAAAAGTAAGACAGCCCCCTCTTTTCCCTGGCTTGAGTGAACAGTGCTCCCCCACAGCTCCCTCTCCTCCTTGGTTGCAGCAGTGAGAGCTCACCACTCTGTCAGTCTAGTTCCAGCACTGCTGGTTCAGCCATAGCTCTAGCCATTAGAGACAGTTAATCTTTTACAAGACCCTTCCCCCCCTGCATCTGAAACAACCCCATTCTAAGGCTTTATCTACACTATGGACCTTACAGCAGCGCAGCTGTACTATGTAAGGTTTGACGTGTAGCTGCTCTTTGCCGGCAAAGGAGAGCTGTATTGCCAGCATAATTAAACCACCCTCAATGAGCGGCGTTGGCAGGGGAGCCTTTCCTGTTGACATAGCGCTGTCCACACCACTTTTGTCGGTGAAACTTATGACCTCATAATACAGGCCACAGAATTTCAGTGTTTCTGTATCAAACTCCTCTATCTATTTATGTTGGACCAGGTGTCGTCGTCTGCTGCCCAAGCACCTGGTGGAGAGCTCCACCTCCCTCAGTCCCTAAGCCGTGGAGAGGTTGGTAGGAAAGTACAAATAGCTTCACTCGTGCAAGAATCTAAATAGTAATGGTTAGTAAAAATCGAAGTGGTATGTGGGAAGACTGGAGGGGAGGCAGCACATGCATCATTCTCCAGTCAGAATTTATTCAGCATTACAAGTCAAATTCCTATGTAACTGACATCTTAGTTCCCCTCTCACACATACTGCTTGCTTCCTTGCTCCGTGACAGATAACCTTTGATGCATTGTTTCATGTTCTGTGTGTATATAAAATCTCCCCACTGTATTTTCCACTACATGCATCCGATGAAGTGAGCTGTAGCTCATGAAAGCTTATGCTCAAATAAATTTGTTAGCCTCTAAGGTGCCACAAGTACTTCTTTTCTTTTTGCGAATACAGACTAACACAGGTTTCAGAGTAGCAGCCGTGTTAGTCTGTATTCGCAAAAAGAAAAGGAGTACTTGTGGCATCTTAGAGACTAACAAATTTATTAGAGCATAAGCTTTCGTGAGCTACAGGTCACTTCATCGGATGCATTTGGTGGAAAAAGCAGAGGAGAGATTTATACACACACAGAGAACATGAAACAATGGGTTTATCATACACACTGTAAGGAGAGTGATCACTTAAGATAAGCCATCACCAGCAGCAGGGGGGGGAAAGGAGGAAAACCTTTCATGGTGACAAGCAAGGTAGGCTAATTCCAGCAGTTAACAAGAATATCAGAGGAACAGTGGGGGGTGGGGTGGGGGGGAGAAATACCATGGGGAAATAGTTTTACTTTGTGTAATGACTCATCCATTCCCAGTCTCTATTCAAGCTTAAGTTAATTGTATCCAGTTTGCAAATTAATTCCAATTCAGCAGTCTCTCGTTGGAGTCTGTTTTTGAAGCTTTTTTGTTGAAGGATAGCCACTCTTAGGTCTGTGATCGAGTGACCAGAGAGATTGAAGTGTTCTCCAACTGGTTTTTGAATGTTATAATTCTTGACGTCTGATTTGTGTCCATTCATTCTTTTACGTAGAGACTGTCCAGTTTGGCCAATGTACATGGCAGAGGGGCATTGCTGGCACATGATGGCATATATCACATTGGTAGATGCGCAGGTGAACGAGCCTCTGATAGTGTGGCTGATGTGATTAGGCCCTATGATGGTATCCCCTGAATAGATATGTGGACAGAGTTGGCAACGGGCTTTGTTGCAAGGATAGGTTCCTGGATTAGTGGTTCTGTTGTGTGGTGTGTGGTTGCTGGTGAGTATTTGCTTCAGATTGGGGGGCTGTCTGTAAGCAAGGACTGGTCTGTCTCCCAAGATCTGTGAGAGTAATGGGTCGTCCTTCAGGATAGGTTGTAGATCCTTGATGATGCGTTGGAGAGGTTTTAGTTGGGGGCTGAAGGTGATGGCTAGTGGCGTTCTGTTAGGTTGTGTGTGTGTGTGTGTGTGTGTGTGTATACATAATACACATATATATAATATAATATGTTATAGACTAACACAGCTGCTACTCTGAAACCTAGAATTGAGAGGGTTGCTAGTCAAACCAGGCTCCTTTCCTTCTGCATTGGTCCGGAGTATAACGTGTGTGTTTCTGGAGAGCAGAGTAACTTTGTTCCCCTAGCTGAGGTCAGTAAGGTTGTTTTTTTTTTGTTTGTTTTTTTTTCTACTCTTTTTCTCACATAGCTTCATTCTGACGAGATGCCATTTCTCATTTACCTCAGAGCTCCTGCAGCATTTCATTGTCCAATGTGTGGTCATAGCTAAACAAAGGAGGAAGAAAGATGGACACTGTGTGGCTCATTTCAGATCTACTTCTGAATGCCCTGGTGGTGGTTTCAGCACAAGCATATTTCATTTCTTATATTGTATTTGATTAGATACCAGTACTATGAACTTTTGATCTACTTATCTGTGCCATAAACACTTCAGAGATAGTAAAAATAATGACTTGTGTATGTGTCTTGTATGATGATGATGAGGAGGAGGAAGGTGAGGGTGAGCGCTAATGAGCAAGGGGTGAAGTCACTGGGGAAAAAAACTCTGTGGGAAAAAATTGCCAGGATTCCAGATGAAGAAAGGACACTACCACAGAGAGAGAGATTTTTCCATCAAGCAAATATTGTTTGCTCACCTGCAGAAGAGAAAGTGACTACTTTTACATTTTGAAGCAATTCAAACCTAAGTGCCTAAATTTAAGGTTTGGGGTTTTTAAAAATGAATATAGAGAACCAATGCAGGGTTGTTTTGTTTTGAGTTACCTGCATATTGACAGTCCTATGTCCTTGCATTCTTAAACATGTTACTCTCCTAACTGGCTGTGTTATGGGGAAGCAGAAGGCTGTGCTCAGGTTCATTGAGCTGGAACAGCATATTGATACAAACGGACCAGGGATCTGCTGAAAGTGATGTCACTTGAAAATAACACCACCTTGAGTTCAGATGGGGTGCACATCTGTGCCTCATTGATAACATCATAACCTTCATTACATTTTTGGCTGAGAACACCTGTGCACAGGCCAAGAAGTCAGCCCAGGGCAACCATTTTGATTGAGGTGATATTAACAGTTCTCATTAAAACTGATGACTATAGCAGTGCCCGATAGCACTGCTGTAGTGAAGCGTCTGTTAGCATTTCTATTATAAACTTCTATTCTCAGGAGTTAATAATCCAGCCATAAAGGTTTGCTCAGCTCTGAGCTAAAACTGAAATACACAATATTAGGCTGGGATTTCCTTAAAGTTGCACAACTATTAAAAGTAATTTTCTTTTTTACTCATTTCTATGCTTTCTTGCACTCGGCTGTGCAATGACTTTAGCTAGGCACTGATAACAGATGTGAAGAATTCATGCTCATCTTCCAAGACTAGAAGCAGAGGGAGGAGGGGAAATGGAGATGCCAGAAAAGTTCCAGATGAGAATAAGAGCTGTCAACACCACTCTGCCCCCACTGCGAGATTGCTCAGACCTTGGTAGGTGAACACCTTTGCAGTATACTCTGCTGAAGTCGATGGGAATCTTTCCATTGACTTTGAAAGTAATTGCATCTGATCTTTAATCGCTATGTTACACACCAAAATGTTTCCTGGGACATAATTGGATGATTTACATTTATTCTTGTTCCATTTCCAATTGCAGTTTGGCATTTTTGTTTTTACAAATAGGCTTCACAATGGTCAAATGTCATCCAAGAGGTGCTACTAATGCTAAATTTGAGGACAAGGGGCCTGACGTGCAAATACAGGCCTGACCCACAATATGCACATGCTTAATTAGAGCTACTCACAATATTAACATTACACATACTGTACAAGTGTTTGAAGGATTGAAGACACAATATCTAATCATGAAGTATCTACAGACAAATAGTACTGTTGAAATCAGTAGGAATTTGATGTCCACGATGACCGTAGGACTACAAATGTGCATTATCAAAGAAAAATGTAGATAAAATGAAATTGTGACACACAAAATTCTAACTAGAAAATCAGTTGACTTTTACAAAATGTTATTTTGGTATCTGCATCTCTGCTGGGCCTAAAGGCTCAGACTTGATAACTTACATGGACAATGTGTACTCTGATGATAGTGTCAGACAACTATGTCTATACTGGTTGGTCAATGCCTTCCTGGAGAGATGGGAAAATATGGAGGAATATTAATGGAGACTTAGCTGCCATTCATGACTGAGAAAACTAAAAAGAAAAGGAGTACCGGTGGCACCTTAGAGACTAACAAATTTATTAGAGCATAAGCTTTCGTGAGCTACAGCTCACTTCATCGGATGCATTTGGTGGAAAAAACAGAGGAGAGATTTATATACACACACACACAGAGAACATGAAACAATGGGTTTATCATACACACTGTAAGGAGAGTGATCACTTAAGATAAGCCATCACCAGCAGCAGGGGGGGGAAAGGAGGAAAACCTTTCATGGTGACAAGCAAGGTAGGCTAATTCCAGCAGTTAACAAGGAAATAGGAAATATTTCTCCCTCCCACCCCACCCCCCACTGTTCCTCTGATATTCTTGTTAACTGCTGGAATTAGCCTACCTTGCTTGTCACCATGAAAGGTTTTCCTCCTTTCCCCCCCTGCTGCTGGTGATGGCTTATCTTAAGTGATCACTCTCCTTACAGTGTGTATGATAAACCCATTGTTTCATGTTCTCTGTGTGTGTGTATATAAATCTCTCCTCTGTTTTTTCCACCAAATGCATCCGATGAAGTGAGCTGTAGCTCACGAAAGCTTATGCTCTAATAAATTTGTTAGTCTCTAAGGTGCCACCGGTACTCCTTTTCTTTTTGCGAATACAGACTAACACGGCTGCTACTCTGAAACCTGAGAAAACTAAGAATCTTAAAGTTGCCTTTCCCTTTCCTCGATCTGGAATCCCACCCTGAAACTCGGGAGAATGTCATTGCTGCAATTGAAACCAGTGCTGCGAGAAGCTGAGTGGCTTTAACTCTCACTTTAATCAGTGGGAGTTGAAAGATGCTGAACATTCTCATAATCGTAATAGCTATTGTAGGTACCGGGGAATTATGCTGTTTTGTGAAACATGGGTCTTGTCAACTGTATGCCCCGTAGTCTCTGTGTTCAGGCTATGGGGATGTGAATAGCAGTGTGCACTGAAATGCTTCTCTGTAACTTCCTCATGTGGACTTTGAGGGCACAATCTAAAAGGTTCCTAGTTCGCATGAATGTAATCCTGTTTGTAGAGGGTTACATTCATGTGAACTAGGAACTTTTTAGTTCGTGCCTGCAGTGTCCACACGAGGGAGTTACAGAGCAGCACTTTTGCCGTTCACACCCACATAGTCCAAAGTGCAGGGCAGTACAGGCATAGCTAAAGACTCTGTAGGCCTAATCCTGGAAAGACTTGGAGAGAAGTCTCATTGAAGCCAATGGAACTACTTATTTATGGGGAATATAGTTATTCACACGCTTCAGTCCTAGCAGGGTTAGTTGTGTGTGTGTCTTCTGTTGCTCTGAATAATCTGTTTTGTGGTGGGGTGTCTCTCATTCCTAGAGTGATTATTATATGTTCATGATCTCAATCTTAAAAGTTCATAACTTCTTTTCAACACACATCTCACCCCGGTCAGTGTGCCTTCAAATTTATCACCTTTTATCTATGTTTACTTTGGGTATGTTTTTTGTTTCTGTTGATCTCCATTAACATATTTTTAATAATTTTGGAATATGCCCTGGAGTCTCTGTTTTTGTTGAGTTCAACATAAAACTCCAACATTTTCAAAGATTTCCCTGAGAGATTAATTAATGAAAATGCAGAGGTGTTAGCCACAGACTGGAAAAATAGAATTCCAGTAAGAGATCTATTGTATCTTTAAGTAGCCTGTGTTGATTATAATCTATAATATTCCAACACATGAGATCATAGGTGCTGACTCCATGGGTGCTCCAGGACTGGATCACCCACCAAAAAAAAATTAGTGGTTGCATAGCACCCACTGGCAGCCAGGTCCCTCCTCGCAGTACCTTCCACCTGCTGATCAACTGCTCCTGCCACAATCAGCTGTTCCACGGCACGCAGGAGACACAGGAGTGGAAATTAGGGTGGCCAGACAGCAAATGTGAAAAATTGGGACCAGGGGTAATAGGAGCCTATATAAGAAAAAGACCCCAAAATTGGGACCGTCCCTATAAAATTGGGACATCTGGCCACCCTAGTGGAAATGGGGAGCACTTGGGGGAGGGGACAGAACTGGGTGGGAAGAGTCGGGATAGGGCCTTGGGGAAAGAGGTGAAGTGGGGGGTGGGGCTGAATGGGGGTTGAGTACTCCCAGGGAAAGAGAGGAAGCCGGTGCTTGTGCATGTGACTCATTTCATAAATATTTTAATATGACTGTGTGTGAATGGTGCTTCATAATATGTACTATATGTAAAAGCTATATTGAATAATAGTACTATCTAGCATTTTTATATCCAAAGCTCTCCCCATACATTAACTAACATATTCCCCAAAATGCCTCTGTGAAGTAGGTAATAAGTGTTGTTCCCATTTTAGAGATGGAAACTGAGACGGTAAGGTGAAGTGAATTTCCCAAGGCCACTCAATGAGTCAGTGGCAAAGCCAGGATTAAAACTTTGTGTGTCCTGAGTCCCAACCCTGAGTTGCTTTCTAAATCACATATTATGATGCACAGTATGTACACTTTAAATATATTTTAATTTATCTATTTAATGAAAAATAACCTTACTGAAAATACTTGTAAGGAATTGCAGTTTGGGCATTTTAAGTCGTGAGTAAACCAAAACTCTATCCTTCTTCTCTCTGGAAGAAGACATACATGTTTAGGGCCAGATCCTGCTCAAGTAGAAATCAATGGGAGTGTTCCATTGGCTTCAATGAGAACAGGATTTGTCCCGCAGTGTTAGAACAGCTGTGCTTTAGAAACTTGAAAGTGAAATAAGCAATAACCTTTAAAAAAAAAAAAAAAAAAAAGTCTTTAGGGAGGATAAATGTGCTCCCAAGATTATGGCCTCCAAAGTAGAGAGACTGTCTCCTAAATATTCACTTTCTATAAGAATTTGATCTGACTAAATAATGACTAAGCTGCTCAGTGCAGCCCTTGTGAGAATAGGTGGAGTCTTCAAAATATTGAGTTTTATTAAATTTAATATGCAGGGGGCCTACCAGCTGAACAGTGCCTACTGGGGAAGTTAGGAAGCCGATCAGCTGCTGACTCCCTGGTGGCTGAACTTGGTCAACAAGCTGTTCGCGATGGCAACAGATGTTATTGCCTTAGTTTTATGCCAAACTTAGCCTTTTGGATTACTTTGTGGTCCCTCCCCTCCAGCTGCAAATTCCGATATAGTCACAGTCTAAGAGTTTAACATTTAATGCTAAATGCTTGAGTCAGCTGAGGCACAAGACTGTCCTGAGCTGTATTGTTTAGTCTGAAATGAATAACTGATATGATGATCATCATATCAATGTAATATTTTTTCTTTTCTATCCTCAAGTTTTTTTTTCTTTTTTCTTGCTTCAGTGTATAAACAAGCTTTTTGGTCAGAAATATTTATATCTGCATGGTAGACTGTGTATGTATTTGGAGACAAGGTACATCAAGGCCAACACATAGCCCTTTGGAACAAATGTTAACATGGATTAATATGACAAGCAAGCAATATACTAAGTTCTTACATCCATGCAACTCCTTTCATCCTAAAGAAATCCTGCTTTTATTATTGATGGACTTTACAAGAATCACCATTAAAAGCAGGCAGCACTGAAACGGGGCAAAAGTGAGCTGGCGTGCAGTAATGTATGTCAATGATAAGTAGGGAAAATCTTTGGCAGAAGATTCCAGAGAAAACTCTTCATTTAGGATGTCCTGCTTCTACCTCAAACCTGTGAAAATAGAAAGGGACCATTTTTTTGCACCCTTTAGTTTTTATTCAAGTGAGACAGTCACTTTAGGTGCTTTTTGAAGAAAATCTGCATCACACTTTCAAAAGTAACTTCAGCACTTAAGAGCCTAAGTCTCATTTACTTTCAATGGCTTTTGAGAATGTTGGCCGCCCTCTAAACTACATCTATAAATGTGTAGTGTGACTAGTACCTAACTGTGGACTTAAAACCTTTGTGTTGTCAGACAATCTGAAATGCCTATTTAGCAAAATAATATTGGAAGATTTCTTTGTTAGATTAACCTAAAAATACTACTTTTTTGGTGGATATCGTATGTTAACCATTTGGCAGGCCCCAAGCCAGCCTCCAAGAAGCAGTTACTGCATCCCTACTTATCATCCAAACAGTGATTTATTGTAATGTTAAGCAGCTCTAGGGCTGCAACAGTGCCCTGAATCTGTAGTGAATTAAAAACTGATGCACATGAAAAATTATTACATGAGTATTTCAAATTCATTAGAACAGAGTCAGATAGAAGTTTCAAATAAATTTCCACATATGAACTGATAAACTTAATTGCTATGTGGGGCTTCCTTGGAGGGACAAGGTTATACAGGATGCACCTTTCATTTAGTAAAATATCTCAAGCTGTCCAAGATAAGAATAATGTGGACTGCACAGGTAACAGTGAGCTGTAGGGCTGTATAAAATTAAGGGGTGTCTTAGGTGTATTTCTAGGGCATGTCCAAACTATGACCTAAATCCTCAGCTACTCTAAACCAACATAGCTCAATGCTCCTCCTGCTGAGCATCTGGCTCTACTTTTCTAATCATGTTGGTTCCTAGTTGGCCTGGAAGAATTAGAGATATCCATGTTCTAATAAATGTGTTTTTGGTTTATAATGTGAATGGGACGATGTAACTGAAACTGTCAGATAATTGCAGTTCATGTAACATGGATCTATACCCACGTTGCCCCACCTGCAGTTCAAAAAAAACCACCCCAAAGTGTTAGGCAATGAACATCCCTAAACTGTGCAAGATAACCATGCACTGGCATTGGTAGATAGACTGAGGCTTAGCAGACATAAAACCAAGCTTAAGTGATTTGTGATGGTCAACAAAACCCTGAAATATCTGAATAGCTCGTTCATAGTTTTCCTTTGCTTTGTGTTATATATTTAATTGACTTCAAAATATTTAACCAAAACAAGCATCTTTTTATTGGAATGCAAAATGTCCCTCCCATGGATTTTTAAAATCTTTTATCTGAAGTCAATAAAGCATATTTTAATTGCAAAAGTAAAATGTCCCTCTGTTCCAACTTATTTGCAATGCCTTCAATTTTTTTTTAACATCTCTAGTATGATTTTGATAGCAATGGAATAGCTTATTATTGGATGCTCTTACAGCATAAGAGAAGAACTCACTCAAGCAATGTACACCTCAGTTTAGCCATTAGTCAGAGACATGTGGTATAAGGAATTAGTTCTAGATGTTCTGTGCTGCTTTATCTGGTTTATTCATTTTAATAAAACAGCATTATTTTGTATTTTCACTAAATTATTTTTGTCATTTGTACATGGAATGAAGTGTCTTCTTGATAACTGGAATGAACACTGACAAATTAAACTTGAACCATCAAAATATATGGCTACTTCAAAGAGAAATGGAGTATCAGCTTTGCTGACTGCTTCTCCACTGCTCGCTTTTTGGACAGTTCTGTGTTTGGACCCAGTTTTCAAGGAAATGAGGCACTGATTCAAAGACTGACTCCATACAGGAAGTGATAGTTTCTTCCAGTGACTTTAAAACATGTGAAAGATATGGTGCCAAACAACCGACAGAAGTAGAAAGAGACATTTCAGGTGTAGAAAGCATTTTTAGTCCTTTCATTTTAACAGGCATGATGGAACCTAAGAAGACTTTGAAAAAACTTTGGTCGATAGCAAAGTTGCTACCAGAAAAAGTCGGATGGGCAAAGAGTCACTGAGAAGCTTTAAAAAAATAAATAAATAAATACAGAACTTCAAGTGTTGGAGGCAAAATCTGACTGTCAGTTACCTTTTAAATTGACTCATCAAAATAGTCTAAGGGTTAACAACCACTCTTGTTACATGCACATGTAGATTTTCTTTTATGCCAAAGTTGACAGCAAGCTATGCCATGGGACCATGCTGTTTTAATTCTAGTTAGACAAAGAGGCATATTTATGTGTTCTGAGTATTGGAGATCCCGACAAGATTTACTGATAGAATCAACAGATTCTCAGAAACCAGAAATACTTGGAACAGTGGATTTTTGAGAGTTTTGTAGGGAAGGAGATCACAAACACAATCCTCTAATTACTGAAAAGGTGGATCCAGATCCGAAGGAGGTGGAAGTTATCTTTTACTAGATGTTTTTCCACTTGAAATGGCTGGTTGTTCTAAATACAGTACCTAGGAATAAGCATTGACATCTCATTTGACCCATTGGCACCTTTGATGGCAGTCTCCTTTTGGAAGATGCGGACTGAAGGCTCCATGATAGGGCTATGGCCAGAGCAGAGGTAGGGCATTGTGAATTGTACTGCGGGCCTTTAACTTTAATCACATGAGTAGTTTAACAGACTTCTTCAGTGAGACCACTCACATCTTACCTGTTTTGCTGGATTAGGGCCAGAGTGCTCAGCATCTGGCAAGATCAAGGCCATGTTTGTATCATGTGCAGATACATCTGAAGGATCTAACTACACTGTAATTACCACCTTGTCAGGAGATCCAATTATAAGACACTTGTCCCTGGTGATAGCAGAGTTTCTTTTTGTGATATAGGATGAACTTCAGAGAAGTCTTTAAGTTCAACAACACAGTTAAACTCTCACTGGAGCAAGGGCGCAACAGTGTTGTAATTTGGTTCCTTGACATGGTTGTAACTGTTTGTTTGTTTTGTTTTCTCTCTGCTACACCTCCTAGTTTGGAATCATCTATTAATTAATAGCATAGTGAATTAATTAATAGCATAGTTTCCATCATCTTTACAAGTATAGCACTCAGCAAACAGTAGGGCCCCAGTCTTCACTGGGATTTGAGTGCTAATGTAATGAAGATGTTAATGAAAGTTGGTGTAACACCAAGACCTACAGTATGTTGATTAGCCTTTAACCCTTTGCCCTCTACTGAGGTGAGATCCACTGAATTTTATCTGAGTTTCTTCTGAAAAAGCAGTGTCCAAATTTTCAGCAGAAGATATTTATTTTAACTAAGAATTTTAGATAGGGACAGATTGTCTAGATGCATACTTTTTTCATGCTTTAATTTTCGCACAATAAATTTTATTTACAAACATTAGACAGATTCCCCCCAAATCAACATTTCCGAGTTCTCTTAAAAGGGAAGGGCACTGATCGTGCATATACCCACTCAGTCAACAGTGGTTGATTTAGAAATTCACTATTACCAACGTAGAACCTGCTGGCTACAAGTGCCAAGTGATTTTTGCTTATTCAGTTATAACTTGGTATTTGCATAGGGCATCTGAATGTCAAGTATCAAAGAGGTGTAAGTTGTGCACACTATTGAATGTTGTAGTGCCTTAAAATCACATGCTTTGGAACTCTGCTTTCTTAGCTACCCACCTAACCTAACAAAAAATGTTGTTGTTGTTAAAGAGCAGCTCAGTCCAGATGTGACTTCAGATGTGCACAGCCCAGGAGGACAGTAAATCAGATTTATTCTCTTCTAGGTTGCTGCCCATTACATGCATAATTACAGACATTGGTTTGCCAAAATTTATCTTCTGGTAGGCAGATAATTTCATCATTTTCAGGGCTCTCAAACCAAAGAAGAATCTAAATTTGAAAGTTTTAAAAAATTGAGATTAAATATCTCATTGAAACACGCATTACAAAATCCTCTAAGGAAATACTTTAAAAACTGCCTTTTAAAATGAATCCAGAATTAAGCTATCTACCTACTAGTGAACAAGGTGTAGATCTGCTTAAAGTACATTTAGAAAGGAAGCTTATTCTTTTTATCCTGTGGTAGTTCAAGAAGTCGTTAAGGAATTTTTTGAATGTTTTATTTACTTGGGAATTCATTTGGGATGAGACAGTACCAATGAATAATATAACAGTATTCTGGTTACTTGTGTGATTTAGTGTGCACGACCTTGAAGACGGAGTCCCTCTAGCTAGCTATTTAAGAAATATAGTTATTACCATAAGATGAGAGATTACACTTACATAATGGAAAGTAGTCATGCTCCTTTGCTTTTACGTACTCAGTCCCCTTCTCTGCTTCTGACAGTTGCTTACATTCCCAGATAAAACCTGGGTTAAACTGGAGGTAAAATGAGAGTATGCATTGGTAATACAAGGATAAACACATTGCAGGGCTATTGTGATTATCCCAAAAACAAGCATTGCAAACCCAGGAAATTCAGAGTTAAGGTTGCATTTATAAGAAATGCAGTTGACACTCAAACAACCTTAACTGTGCCCTTTTGTGATAACATGTAATTAAATATACAGTTGATTAGAGCTTAATGATGTTTCTAGTTCTAGATTACATTAAACTTATTTTAAAATACACTTTAAGTTTTTCACTTTTCTCCAAAAGAGTGCCATTTTCTTTTGTTCTTCCTCACAACTGAAAGTTTGTCTATCAGCAGATGGTGAAGAATATTGTTCTACAAAATTCCACAGGGAACTGCTCTTTGAAAGTGGCTGTTGCCACTCTTTTTTTTTTTTTTTTTTTTTTTTTTTTAATTATTCTTAATGGGGCTAAAGTCACAGAGATCCTTAAAAATGCCCTGTTTCAAAATGACTACTGCCTACCATTGTATCCAATAAGAGTGAACCATCTGCTAAAATGGCAGTTCCCTATACTGTCAAGAGAGCATTACTAAAATCCTATGTCAGAAAGTGCTAAGTGTCCTTTTTTAGGTGACTTTTTTTGCAGAAAATTCCTGCTGTTTAAACCACTGGTTCATATTCTCCAGCGGTAGCAATGGTGGCAGTGGTAGTGTAGAGAAGGTGCAGTATTGCCAGCTCTTGTGATTTTTTTTTTTTAATCATGGGTTTGGTTATAGCTAATATTCTTAAATCCCAGCTCCTGCAGACAAATGATTTGTGAGAATTTCAGCTTTTATTTAAAAAAAAAAAAGCCCTCCTTGTTGGAGAAAAAACTGAAAATATGACATGAGTGCACTCTGAAGGTGCACAAACCAGATATAAAATAAAAAGAACCTAAATTTATTTTTTTAAATGACTTAAAAATCATGATGTTAATCTTGTGATTTATTTGGCGTCAGATTCAAGAGTTTTGAACATCTGAGGTTGGCAATACTGGGCGCCATTTTTTTGTTCCCGGGGTGCTTGACCCCCCCCATTCTACCGCAGCCCCTGCCCCCCACTCCATCCCTTCCAAGTCCCCACCCGGCCTTGCCTCTTTCTGACCCCGCTGCGCTCCTGTCCCTGAGCACGCCCCACCATCATTCTTCCCTCCCCGCCCCCACCCCCCACACCTCCTGTAGGCCACTGAACAGCTGATCGCGGTGAACTGTTTTTGGCTTGTCTTCGGGGAAGTAGAAGAGAGACCATTTATTTGACCCGTATTTGAACAAGGCCTTGCTGCTTTTTGAATTTCAGAGTAGTGATAAGGAAACCCTCAGGAAAGTTCTCATTTCAGCCTGAGCTTGTGTGTGTGTGTGCGCGCGCGCTCCTGTCTCACTGTTTTCTTCTAATCATATTAAAGTTGCCATGTGCAAAGGTGTCAGTGATTCAATCTCTCCAGATTAAGGAGTTGCTAAAAGATGTCTAACTATATGACAATGAGAGCAGTTGGTTCTGTTGAAGTGTGAAAAGTTTGATTTGTCAGTCGCTTCCTGCCCTCTGGATTAAATTGTATTTCCTATCTATTGAAACTCAACCCTTCCTCTTTGCAGTTTGGTCTTCATGTTGACTTTGGGATGTTTGCTCTAAAGTGGGACAGAGAGCCTCACAACTTTATTAGATACTGTCCTTCTAGCAGACTCAGTGGGAAGTCTTAGCCAATGGGAGTCTCCCCAGCAGGAGAACAGTCTTGGAACTGAAGGCTTTTACGTTATGGTTTCTTAAAGCTTGATTAACCCCTGGAGACATAGGAAAATTGTTAATGACAAGGCTCTGTGCAACACAGATAAGCTCAGAAAAAAGTGATTTTAAAGTTTGAATTTGGGGATGGAGTAAGAATTGGCTCTTCAGCATAATCAGAGCTTGATTTAATGTATGTAATTGCAGTCATAATATACATTTCTACAATACTGCAAAGTGGTGTGAATTTAGCAAGTCAAGTCCATATTTTAGGATATGTTTTTAAGAATAGAATAACTGTTACTGTGAAGTATCATAGAGCATGCCTCTCCAGTTTCTGAGATTTAAAGAAATTTTCATATCAAGAGCTTTCCTTGTCTTCTCTTATTAAAGGCAGGGATTTAAAGAACAATGACTTGTCCAGCTTTAAAATAATTTTTCTAATTTGAAATCCCTTTAAAATATCAGTGTCCAAGACTTTCTCTCTCCTGGTGCTTGAACCCCTTTAAAAACACAATTAGAACCAAGCACAGTTGTTACACAATCTGTTTCCACTACTTAAGTATATGCTTGCACAACAGGTCTCAGGTGGTACATGATCAGGATTCATCACTGAATTTGGTCAGTGGTTGGCTCATTAGCTTCCCTGGCTTGGGCCAGGTACTGACAGGGAGAGAGACATGAATGCTGATCCACTTCCTGTTACCATTGAGTTTACAGAACTGCACTCAGATTCACTAAAGTGTCTGCCATTCTGATAGTACTGTTTTTAAATGTGTGCTCGTCATATTTTGGAGAGAGAATGAATGTTTAGACTGTGGACTCAATCATTAAAGCTGGATGTCTTAATTGTGTGTGCAAATATCTATTTTGTGCAACCAAGTATCTAAGTGCAGGACTGTATGGGCCATTTTGCATGTGGGAATGAGGAACTCTCAGATAGTCAGGGGAAGCTAACCCGAAAACTGGACTCCGCCCTATTTTGGTGAATTGTTCTCTTATGTAGTGTGTATTGTTCTGGGTTTCTGTGACTGCTGTGCTATGAGACATGTGGACACACACAAGTGGAATAGATCAACATTGTCTTATAGAACTTTCACAAGCAGCTATGTGCCTCCTACAACAATAATCTAAGTAGCACGCAAATCACATTCAGAGACATTGAGAATGGTAAAATCACTCTTCTGAATGAATTCACTAGAGCTGGACCATTCCTCGCCCTGCTCAGAGAGTAAAAGCAGAGAATGCTTGGAATAATTTTAATTAATAATTTCCCCAAAGCACTAAGCTAATAAGGATCAAAACCCAACTAATAAACTTTGAACATCCAATGACCCCAGTAATTGAGACTGCTTCTACCTTTTGTTGGTATGATTTGGCAGTCTGTCGGGTTTGTTTAATTTAGCCCATTTTAGGTAGGGAGGATCCAGATTAAAGACCTGGTCTACACATAACATTTAGGTTGCTATAGCTACATTGCTCAGGGGTGTGAAAAATTCACATCCCTGAGTTCCATGGTTAAAATAATAGAACCATAAAATATCAGGGTTGGAAGGGATCTCAGGAGGTCATCTAGTCCAACCCCTTGCTCAAAGCAGGACCAATCCCCAACTAAATCTTCCCAGCCAGGACTTTGTCAAGCCTGACCTTAAAAACCACAAAGGAAGGAGATTCCACCACCTCCCTAGGTAATGTATTCCATTGCTTCACCACCCTCCTAAAGAGAATTTTTCCTAATATTCGACATAAACCTCCCCCTTGAGAGCAACTTGAGATCATTACTCCTTGTTCTGTCATCTGGTACCACTGAGAACAGTCTAGATCCATCCTCTTTGGAACCCTCTTTCAGGTAATTGAAAGTAGCTATCAAATCCCCCCTCATTCTTCTCTTCTGCAGGCTAAACAATCCCAGTTCCTCAGCCTCTATTCATAAATCATGTGTTCCAGTCCCCTAATCATTTTTGTTGTCCTCTCTGGACGCTTTCCAATTTTTCCACATCCTTTTTGTAGCGTGGGGCCCAAAACTGGACACAGTACTCCAGATGAGGCCTCACCAATGTCAAATAGAGGGGAACGATCACGTCCCTCAATCTGCTGGCAGTGCCCCTACTTATACAGCCCAAAATGCCGTTAGCCTTCTTGGCAACAAGGGCACACTGACTCGTATCCAGCTTCTTGTCCACTGTAACCCCTAGGTCCTTTTCTGCAAAACCGCTGCCTAGCCATACGGTCCCTAGTCTGTAGCGATGCATGGGATTCTTCCGTCCTAAGTGCAGGTCTCTGCACTTGTCCTTGTTGAACCTCATCAGATTTCTTTTGGCCCAATCCTCTAATTTGTCTAGGGCCCTCTGTATCCTATCCGTACCCTCCAGCGTATCTACCACTCCTCCCAGTTTAGTGTCATCTGCAAAGTTGCTGAGGGTGCAATTCATCCCATCCTCCAGATCATTAATGAAGATATTGAACAAAACCGGCCCCAAGACCAACCCTTGGGGCACTCCGCTTGATATCGGCTGCCAACTAGACATGGAGCCATTGATCACTACCCGTTGAGCCCGACGATCTAGCCAGCTTTCTGTCCACCTTTATAGTTCATTCCTCTATCCCATACTTCTTTAACTTGCTGGCAAGAATACTGAGGGAGACAGTATCAAAAGCTTTGCTAAAGTCAAGGAATAACACATCCACTGCTTTCCCCTCATCCACAGAGCCAGTTATCTCGTCATAGAAGGAAATTAGATTAGTCTAGCTTGGTGAATTAGCCCTTGGTGAATCCATGCTGACTGTTCCTGATCACTTTCCTCTCCTCCTAAGTGCTTCAGAATTGATTCCTTGAGGACCTGCTCCAAGATTTTTCCAGGGACTGAGGTGAGGCTGACTGGCCTGTAGTTCCCGGATCCTCCTCCTTCCCTTTTTTAAAGATGGGCACTACTTTAGCCTTTTTCCAGTCATCCGGGACCTCCCCTGATTGCCATGAGTTTTCAAAGATAACGGCCAATGGCTGTGCAATCACATCCGCCAACTCCTTTAGCACTCTTGGATGCAGCACATCCGGTCCCATGGACTTGTGCTCGTCCAGCTTTTCTAAATAGTCCCAAACCACTTCTTTCTCCACAGAGGGCTGGTCACCTCCTCCCCGTGCTGTGCTACCCATGATGACCTAACCCTGTAGACACTATTAGACTGATGGAAGAATTCTTCTTAGCTACTGCTGCTCAGGGAGGTGGATTAACCACATTGACAGAAAAACCCCATCCCATAATGTAAACCTGGTTAATACCATACTGATGTTCTAACTCGAACAGCAGTGTTTTAATCCCCGTCTCCAAACCTTAATGAATCAAATGAGGCTTTTAGTTCAGAAGGTCAGATTAAGCCAAAGGTTTCATTGTAATTGAGGGATAAAATCCCTCCATTCGGTCAGACTTTGCAGTGTTAGCCTTTTTTACAATCTCCTTTATTCTAAAAAGAAAATAATTAACAAACCCACTACAAAATGCAGAATAGGTTGATTGCTATAATCCACCTGAACACATTCCTATAGACTAGTGGTATGTCTGTATCCTTTTAGGCCAGAGTTTTGCAGGATCCTTCTGGAAGAGTTATTCAACAGATCTGTTTGAACACTTGAAAGCATGGCAGGAAGGCCTAGGCTATGTTTTTACACAGTACTATCCTGTGTATTGCAGAAAGCAATTTGAAGAGTTGGAGAGAATTCTGGGACTGCAAGGTCCATCCAGTTCCAAAGAATGCATCCATGAAAAATCACATAGTTCTTGGTTGAAATAGTTTTCACATTCATTGCACATATAGTCTGGTTTTTGCTGTCTTCAGTGCCACCATTCTCACAATCTGAAAGGGTTGTTCTCCCCTCTGTTCATATGCATGGTTTCCATTCACCATGTAAATAAGTTAAGTATGTGCATACTGAGAGGTGAACACTACTTTATCTAGTGCTGTAAAAATATTGTGTTAGAACTACTCATCTCCCACCTTCTTGGTTTGTTAAGCTGCCGTGACCTGTATGTTCTTTGTTTTGAAGAAGTTGGAACCTTTATTTTAAGGTCATAAATGCCCATAAACCATTGGACAAGCTGAAAGTGCTAGACTTAAAGTCCTTCTTGAACTCAGATGTCTAAGGCCTGTTCTTCTCTTGGAAATTAGGTCAGTATATATACATCACTCAAGGGTGAGAAAAATCCACACCCTGGAAGATACGGTTAAACTGACCTAACACCTGGCTTAAGGTGCCACCGGACTCCTCGTTGGTTTTGTGCATACAGACTAACATGGCTACGCCTCTGATACTTAACCCCTGGTGTAGACTGCACTAGATCGATGGGAGAAGTCTCCTGTTGACCTAGCTACTATCTCTGGTGAGGTGGATTACCTACTCAAATGGGAGAATCCCTCCCATCAGAATAGGTAGGGTATTCATTGAAACGCGACAGTTTAACTGTAGACAAGCTCTTAATGACAAGGTGTAAAATATGACATTAGGCTTTTATCTCATCATAGAGGCAATTTTCATTTTATGTGGTGCCATCACACCTCAGTATTTCAGTATAACTTTTTATTGCTATGAAATATGCAGGCAAACTTCTTTGCTCCACAGAGATTTTGCAAGATTTAACTAATTTTTGAAAAGCATTTTGAGATTATTTAGACACTGAGAGACTGTGACGCATACTGCGGTGAAGGGGAGGAATGCTTTGGTTTCTTTCGGTTTGTTTACATTTATATTGTTTAGCTAATGGGGGTTACAAAGGCATTTCAGAAAACATATAGTGGAGTCCAGATTTCAGGGCTCCACATTTGTACAAGTGAATTGTAAGATGGCCAACATCGTAATTCCAAGGGTAATTTTTGAAACCTCCAGTTGATGTCCCTCATGTTGTACAAGAAGTCAGTTTAGGCTGTCAGTGTGGTAAAACCGCTGGGAAGTGTGGGGATGGTTAATTGTCTAACATCAGGTTTGATGTACCTGGATTCCCTAGAACCAAAGGCTTAAATTCCAAAAAAGGGACCCCGCCATTCTTTGAGTGCTGTGCAGTTTACTTTGTTGGGAGTCATTCAGCTGAGGATGCACTTTTGGTTTCCCTCCTACTCCTCATCTTCACAAGGGATCCTGTGTGCCTCTTCCTCAGAGGGGATGAGGAAGTTTTTCCCTCCTTCTCCGCAACAGTGGACTTCTCCCTTTCTTCCTTAAATACTCGTATCTCTTTCCTTGTTCCTAAACTCCTTACTTTCTATCTCCCTGAGGTCTCACACAGCTTCCTCCTGTGACTACCCATTTTTCTTTCTACTTTTCTCCCACAGGTCGCGCGCTCTCTCTCTCTCTCTCTCTCTCTCTCTCTCTCTCTCTCTCTCTCTCTCTCTCTGGGTACTAGAGATTGGCACTTGATACTCCTTCCACGTTTTGATCAATTTGTGTTCTAGTCTCACCTCCTTCCCATCACTGCAGCATTAAAGGAGGATTTGATGCTGCCACTGATGGGTTGAAAACCAGTGTCTGTTACTCCCTGGCCATCCACACTGCCTCTGCTGTTCTTTTCTCTGCATTTGTACAGTGTGAATCAGAGCAGGAAGCAGCTGAGGGGGAGAGAGAGAGAGAATAGACAACCAGCTTTCTTTTAGCACGGTACGCTGGGAAAAAACAAAACTCAAGTGACAGTTTGCCCACCAGTAAGAGCCAGGCCACTGGAACTTTCATGGTTTTAAAACCACAGACAACCCCAGCAAAGCAAGAATAATGAGTGGGTGTATAAATTGGGGCCCAATCCTGACCCGAGTAATCACGAGTGAGAATTACTCACATGAGTAAGAGTTTCAGGATTGATTCATAGTACACAAAGTTTTGGGATGATAGTATGAACATTGATGTTGCTGACACTGTTAACAATTTTCTTCAGTATGGATTGTAAACCTGAATTTTCGTAGGTTTCACCAGTTACAATTCTTTATAGCAAAGGACCAGTAGCTAACATTTCTTATAGCAACAGGGCTTTGCTTTGTTCTATAGTTTCCTTTTTTTCATTTCGTGTAATAAGTATGGAAGCAAAGTTCTTTTCTGTATTACAACTTCAAAACAAGGCATGAACATATATTCAGCTTGCTTGGCCCAGGATACACTATGCTCCTGAGAAAGGGTGTATGCCTCAGAGTACCCTGGCATCACTAGTCTTCCTTTGCAACTGCTATTTACCAGACAGCATTTGTGGTTAATGTAGCTGGCAGGGACTGTAGTCTAAGAATGCTGGATGAGTTTAAGAAATTTTCACACTATCTTAGTCATTGATATTTCAGAATAATTCATATGAAGGGTAATTTTGTAAAACGTTGTAATACATCATCATCACATGAAGGTGGTTCATCCAAGTCATATTTGCCATAGGAAAAAATCAGCGCCTTTGTTTTGGCAATGAACATCCACACTGTTACACAGAGCATCTGAACTCTAGTGACCCATTGTTTCACCGACATGGCAGTAGTACAACTAATGTGTCTGTCTTTGTGGGGGGATGGTAGACTTTTTCTTGGCAAAAAGAGAAAAGGCATTAACTGTGAAAATACATTAATTTGGATATTAGTTGAGGGCCTGTTACAGTATTTTTAAAATCTGATTTCTTAATTATTATGTGTGTCTAGATTAAAAAAAAAAAGTCAATTATAAATGAACTGGCAGGCTTGGTTATTCTGCATTGTATTTTGAGATTTAAAATCTGCTTTCTCCATTTAGTTTTTTATGCATTTAGTTGTGAGATGACTCCATTATTCCTAATAGCAGATACCAAAGTTGTAGTTTGAAACCCTTCATTGGAAAATGTGTAGAATGATTTATTTTACCAACTCTGGAAACTTGGAAGGAAATGTAAAAACAATATACTTGATAGGGGATGAGGATGCAACAAAAACCAAACAAGCTATTCATATCTTTGCTTAGCACCACTCTGATTTGTATGTTGCATCCTCTGCCTCTCCCTTTTATTTGTTTTTTGTGATCTCTCCAAGGTAGGACTATGTCTCCATTTGTGTCTAGAATGTGCCAAGCAGATTCTGGGTGCTCTGCCAATCTGAATATATGTAAATTAAAAAATTTTTTGTTGGGTCTTTTATTTTAGTGAGGACTAATTAAACCATACTGTTTGTCATCAGTCTCCTGAACGTGACAATGAACCAGTCTTGAAATTGGAGTAATTGTCTTAGCCAATGCTATGAGACAGACTGTAATCTTTTGGACTCTCCTTATTGGTGCAAGAGGCTTATGCTCCCATTGATGAGCAGGACTGTATTGTATATGTCTAGTTCCCATTAATACTCAATGGGCATTTTGCCCATAAATTGCCAACTACCAGTGGGAGGCTTGACCTCCATTGTGAGTGTACTTGTTGTGAACCCTGGATGTCTCTGATCTTCTCACGGATGATATCTTTAGCTTTAGTCCCCATGCAAGTGCAGTGTTGTTCCGATACTAACTGTTGCTGCCGTAGAAGCAGAAGAAGCACAGAGAAAGGGACTCAGTGCATGGCACCCAGAAGCGCACCCAGAGCTGCTGGTTTGTTTCCAGAGCTCTGACACTAGCATGGCTGTGAACCAGCTGAAGTAAACAAACCAACAATAAAGGCATTTTTGTATAGAATAGAGCCATTATTCTGTCTGGTAGCATAACTTGGATTTTGAGCTCTAGTTTTTAGTATTGTTCCTTATTTAAAAAGAAACAGAAAGAAGCAGAACAAAGGATGATACAAATTAAACAGCCCAGAGCTTTAGTTTGCATATTGGAATACTATTAAGATCCTGTCTGCATTACAAATTGGAACCATTTTGTAACTAGATCCATTTAACTCAGTTTATCTTTTTAGTGGACTTGAGCCCTCAAATGTGATGTGCTCATGCCATCAGTTCTATTAGGACACTGAAGTGCAAGTCGGAAGTATAACTCGCCTACAGTAAGCAGCCATTTGTCCAGACCAGCTATTTGATTATCCTGGGCTGGCAGATGATTCTTCTTAGCCTGCTAATGGGGCTTGAGTCAATGTGTGTACAAATATGTATGTGTAAATGTATGCATATATATTTACTTTTTTACCCATCAATTCTATTTGTTTTTAGGCAGGAAAGTGTCCTGCAGAGGAATATACTTGTAGCTAGCAAGCCAACAGAAAGTGATACGTGGCTGGGATATTTTTGCTTGTTTTTCTGCCACAGAACTAAAGATTAAAAATTAAAAAAAAAAATCCACACCATCAGGAAAAAGGGGTCATTCTCTTGTACTAGTATGGATTGGCCGGTGTGTTTTAATGGGGATGAACTAAGGTGACCACTAGCGCATCCCCAGAATACAGGATATCCCCATCCCTACCAGCTTGGGCCCATTCCTCACCTGTGTCACTCTGCACAGAGGCACTGTTCCCACTTCCGCCGTTGGCGGCATGTCCAGTCCCCTCCTCTCATTTTCAGCAAACAAACCCACATCAGGTGCTATGGCCATACTGGATGGGGACAGTGCTCAACAAAACTAGCACTGTCCAGCTTTAAACTGGATGAATGGCCTCCCTATTATGAACCCTTTCTCTTTGGTTGGACTGGAGGCCTACTAGCTTCTTGCATGCTGCAATATAAGCGAGTCAAACTGGACTCTGGGAAATGATGTCTTTCTGCTCACTCCATCAGGCACTAGTCTTTGGGCAGAGATGGCCCTTGACCTTGCTACAGTGTGGAGGAATAAAAGGTTTCCCAGAATCCAGTTTGGCTTTCCTACATTGCGGGGCATATGTGTATGTGCACTCACAAGAGCTATATCCCTGCCAAATGATAGCGAGCCAGCTTTCAGTCTGGTAACCAGGTCAGCTGGCTTGCTGAATGAGAGTTTGGAAGAGTGTTTCCCCCATCTGGGGCCTATGGCAACCCGCTGGCTCTACTGTTTTTTGCCACCCCAAGCAGGATGACTGAAGACAGAAGCTGCTGCCGAATTGCTGCCACGGAAGCCTGAAGAAAGAGATTGCCGCTGCCACAGGAAGATGAGTGCTGCCCTGAGGGCACACGGACTGCCGCCCCTTTCATGGTGCCGCCCCAAGCACAAGCTTGGAACGCTGGTGCCTGGAGCCGGCCCTGCCTATGGCTGTGCTGTGCTCAGGTTTGTGGGTAGGATGGTAGCGCTTCTTAGAGGGTCTGTTAGAATCCTCATGACCTCACTGTGTTTGCCTTATCTGATCTGAGACATTAGGACAAGAGGGACAAACAATGAAGCCTTTGTTATTAACACATACTATGTTGTTTTTCCAATCTAATTAGTTGTCCTCCCCACATCCCGCCTCTGAAGAAGAGTATAATTGGCAAATTAAATGCTTTATGTTGCAAACCTTTACCATTGTAATTTTAATATGTTATTGAATTGCCTATATTTCAACTGGAGACAATTTGTTGGACTACTTCATGCAATTTTTTTGTTTCATCATTTCATTTGAGCCTTTTTAGGGGAAGTTGCATGCAATAGATTCACTTTATGTATTTCAATACTGTATGTAAAGCAAGCTTAGCGGGAAAATATACTATGCATACAAAGCATGTGATTTTCAAAGGGTCCGTAGCTTGGTAGAATCCAAACCAATTTTCACTGGAACACTAAAAGACATTTCTAAGTGAGTGCCATTTCCATTCAAAATTTCAGCTATTGACCCCAAGCCTTTATGACCATATAGCTGTTCAACAAAGGCTGCAAGATTTTTTTTTTTTTTTAAATTGGGGAAATCAGTATTGCCAGCCTGTGGAGTCAAAAACTCTGTGTGCATATATGCACAGCCTGCAAAATTATGCAGTTTAAATTTTGTTCTGTTCTTTTTTTTTTTTTTAATTAGCATGGAGTGACATTTTTCCACCAAATGCATCCGATGAAGTGAGCTGTAGCTCACGAAAGCTTATGCTCTAATAAATTTGTTAGTCTCTAAGGTGCCACAAGTACTCCTTTTCTTTATTCCCACTTCTCTGGCTTTTATATGCAGGAAACCAATTGTTGTGGCATAGCTGGGCCATGGAGTTTTTATAGAATGTAGGGGAGTGGGGGTGAAGGGGCTCAGAAAGAAAAAGGCAGTGGTGATTTGTAGCTGATGCAACCACTGCCAGTACTGGCTTTTTAATACTTGCTCTGCTAGGGCCTGTCCCTGGTTTCCCTGGAAAAATGTTGCAATATTGCAGAAATCACTAAATCATTTCTAGAGTGGGCACCCCTGGAAAATTATATTTCTTTCCTTCTCTTCGTGTATTCAATTATAAGTGACCCATCTTTGCTCAAACTTTTTTTAAAAAAAGAAGATAATTGTAGCCCCAAAAGTGGAAGTTTCAGAAATACATGACTGACTGACTCAAAGCAACATACAGACTGGGCATGCATCTTTTTCCATCAGAGAGTCATTTTATCTACTGAGTTGTATCGTGGTTTTCTTTGATAGACTATTTTATTTTTTAAACTGCTTCCAAACGGAAATGATTTGAAAGATTTTTCTTAAGACTCTATGTAGGTATGTATCTTAGGCCCCAATCCGTCAAACATTTACACAGTACACATGCATAACTTCACAGGGAAGTCAGTGGAAGTGCTCATGTTTGTAAAATTACTAAATTTCTGTAGGATTAAGCTCCATATAAGACTTTAAAAGGACAAGAATTTAGCTGTAAAATTCTGCCTTATCAGCTATATTCATGATCAGCAGGACTTGGGTTTGTCCAGGCCGGAGGGAAAGGGGAAGAGGCTGGGCTGGGCTATCCAACCGTGAGATTTAATTTGGGGGTGGCAAGGGAAGGAGGGTTAGGTACCAGGATGGAGGATGGGCACTGTTAGGAAGTCCGTTAACCATTGCATTCTGGGTGCTGCCCTTCAGTGTGAGGTTTTTGGTGTTAATTTGGTAGTTAGCAAGTTGCAGTGGAAATGACACATGTCTAGCACAAAGGGAAAGAGATGTTTGTGAGAGGAAAGACCAGAAGCTGGGCAACTGCAGGTGGGAGGCTCTCTTTGTTTGAAATTAATGTTGGGGAGGCAAGCAAAACCTTTGAATAGTTTTTGTATTCCTTTATATATTATTCATACAGCGTCAACCTTTTTGTATTGCATGAAGTGACTATCCCAGCATTTCTTGGATACAGGGCTCTCTTTAGAGTGGGACAGTGCTTGACTAGGAGCTTACGCTCTTCATTTGGAATGTGAAGTGGGGTTCGTTTTACTAAGAACTGCTGGCCCTTGAAGCTGATGCAGAACGGAGTGGTACCTGTGCTTTGGAGGATAGCTTAGGGACTGTAAAGAAGAACTGGCTTATTTATACTGTCCTGGCTGAGAGAGCTGTTGCATTGTTGTCACATGGTAAGTCAGCTCATTCCATCCTTTTTATTTTTCTGTATTTCAGTACATTACAATAACCAAATTTGGATTGCATTGATGCATTTCATGACTTGCATAGGTTTAATTGCAGTTGAATTTAATAGTTAAATAATTGCAGCACGTTTGTTTTAAACTGTAATTTCACTTTAAAATGTATAGGTATAATCTCCAGGGAAAATGCTTGTGCATGGTTTACTACACACTGTCCTGTTGTTTAAAGAAGAAAAAAAAAAACACGAGAAGGAATTTTTTTCAAAAAATATCTGTACTTATAGATAAGATTTTAATGTTAGATCATTTTGTTTTAAATGATTTTTGGGGGGGGAAAAGGTTTTATAAATATAATGACTTGTACTAGGCCAAAACCAAACACAAACACACACACACACACACACACACACACACACACACACACACAAAGAAAAACTTTAAAACAGCAGGATGTGGGGAAAGGGTTAGTGGCTTTTTTCAGCTCTGCTTTAAATATGTTAGAGGCTTCCACTCTTGCCTAGTGCTGTTTAAGTTCTAACTTACTGTAGTTTTAAATTATGTTTAAATATCTATTTCACAATGTGTGTTTTTAGTCAAAAGAAACTGTGTAAGATGTGGAATGTTGCCCTTTATAAATATATAAGGCGACATTCCACAGCTGGAACAGTTTGTTGGCTGAAAAACACAGCATAATAGGTATAAGGGAGGGGTGTGTGTGTGTGTGTGTGTGTGTGTGTGTGTGTGTGTGTGTGTGTGTGTGTGATTCTCTCTCTATCTCTATATACTATAGCTTGACTAGATCTAATTTCAAAAGTTGTTTTTCAGCATATCCACTACAGAAAAAATAAACTGGAGAAGATTCAATGCAGTGATTGAAAATATTAATACTGTGTGGGGATGGCACAAGAAATAAAATCTTAGTTAAGATTTATTTTATAACAGAAAATCACAAAGCCTTTGGGTCTGAGCCTATGATCTGCCAAATGGATGAGGGTGGGTGGGTGTGGGGATGTGTAGCTCAGTTCAGAGAACTCAGTCAAGATGTAAGGGGAAAAATTGCTTGGGGCATACAAGACCTGTTTCCAGTGATGCATGGATGTTAGTAGCACACTGAGCTTTAATATCCCAGAGGAGAGTGAGACATGGACATGAAGGGATGTGTCAAACAGTCTTTTTAGGAGAAGGAAATTGAAAAAGGTACAGAAGAAGTGTAATATTTTATATATTTGGTTAATCTCACATGTACATGTGTGCAAACACACATGCACCAGGCTCATGCATTGGATCCAGCTATGAGGAGAAATGTTTCCCCATTTGATTTTTTTATTTTAGGCAACTGTCACTACATTCTGTCTCCATCACTGCCTCTGTAGATATGAGCAATAACTTTAATGCACACACTGTTTAGTTATTTGTCTGGTTTGAAAAACAGTGGGTGAGTTAGTAGGATGCTACTAGGTCAAATTTGCCTCCAAGTCTAGGTTTAGTAAAAGGAAGTTTAAGATCTTAGAAATGTTTGTTATAAAAATTCCAGTACAGCCAGTTGTTTTAGGCAGTTAAACAGGCCCCTGCAAGTATTTGCAACCCAGTGCCACCTACCTTTTGAGGCAGTGCTAGCTGTTTCCAGGCCTCCCCAGCAGAAAGAATGTTGAGTGCTTTGCACTGTTTGGACCCCATCAGGCAGGAGTGTACTTTGTGCTGTCGGGGCCCTGTGCCAGGTATCCGCAGTGCAGGGGTGAGCAAACTTTTTGGCCTGAGGGCCACATCGGGTTTCCAAAATTGTATAGAGGGCTTGTTAGGGGAGGTTGTGTCTCCTCAAACAGCCAGGCATGGCCTGGCCACCAACACCTATCCAACCCCCCCCCCCCGCTTCTCATCCCCTGATGGCCCCCCCGGGACTCCTGTCCCATCCACCACTCCCTGTTCCCTGACCACTCCTGGACCTCCCATCCCTGACTGCCCCCACCACCCCATCTAACCCCTCCCTTCATTCCTGACTGCCCCCATGAGACCCCTGCCTCATCCAACCACCCCTTCTCCCTGTCCCTTGACTGCCCCTCACCACCCCCATCCAACCCCTCCTCTCATTCCTGGCTGACCCCTCCCCCCCAGGATCCCTGACCCATCCAACTACTCCTTGTCCCTGTCCCCTGACTGCCCCCTCAGAACCCCTGCCCCTACCTCCCTATCCAATCCCCTCTCTCATTCCTGACTGTCCCCCCGGGACCCCTGCCCCCATTCAACCCCCCTGTTCCCCGCCCTCTGACCGTCCCGACCCCATCCACACCCTTGCCCCGACCACCCCCTTGAACTTCCCTGCCCGCTTATCGTGCTGCCTGGAGCACCGGTGGCTGGCGGCACTACAACCACGCCACACAGCACAGAGCACCGTGTCAGGCCGGGCTCTGCAGCTGTGCTGCCCAAGAAACTTGCAGCCCTCCCCCTCCCCCTGAACACTGCACTGGCAAGGCAGTGAGCTGAGGCTGCGGGGGGGGGAGGGGAAGAGAGAGAACAGTAGGGGAGGGGCCGGGGGCGAGCCTCCCAGGCCAGGAGCTCAGGGGCCAGGCAGGAGGGTCCTGTGGGCCGGATGTGGCCCATGGACCGTAGTTCGCCCACCTCTGCACTAGTGGGACTCGGGAGTTGAATCTGACTCATGACTTTAGTTAAACATGACAGTAGATTCTTAAATCCAGGGAACATCACCCCACTACAGCTTACTTTGTAAGTTCACTTGGACTCTGTCCAAGATTGAATGCCAAATAAAACCTAAAGAAAAAAACAAGCAAAAATTATTCAAGGTAAAAAGTGGCCCGTGATGCTGTCGTTGAAGACTTTTCAGTAGAGATAATAAAAGGTCTTAAAAACCACTTAAATACCATGTCGTGGCTCTTCTTTTGTTTTTAATGTAATGGAAATGTATCTCCTGGACATTCCACTAAGAGAGCCATCCACCTCAGGGCTAGAATCGCTACAGTGGTGCAGCTATACCGATGTAGCTGCTCTGCTGTAGCACTGCTGGTGCAGAGGCTTTGTGCCGATGGGAGAGAGCTCTCCTGTTGGCATAATTACTCCACCTCCACGAGCAGTGGTCCACGCCGGCGCTTAGCTCGGAGTAACTTATGTCACTCGGGGGTGGCTTTTCCACACCCCTGACTGACTTAAGTTGTATTGAAATAAGTGCTAATGTGTACAAGCTCTCAGTCACAACTGTCTACATTAAAGGAGAATGGTAATGGTTAAGAGGAGCTGGGTTTGTACTCTTCTGCTTCTTTATAAAACATAAAGTGTGAAATGTTCTTTATTCTATTCCTTCACTTTTATTATTCAGATTTTCTACTATAAATGGATAGCATTGCCAACCACAAAAGCTCAAAAATCAGTTGGTCTTTAGGGTATGCTTGGGTCACATTTTCAAGCTTTTTCTCAACAATTGTAAGGGCTAGAAACTTTTTTTAAATTGAAAACTGAGGTCCTTGTATATTCACATGACTCCAGGAGCTAAGGCTTTAAAAAGAGCAACAGTTATTGTCAGAGTCGTAATAAAATCTGAAAAGTTGGCAACTCTGATTCCTTTGGAGTAACAGGGCTAACTTAGTGATGGCGGTTGCTACTATGGCAGCGGGGGGAGGGGGGCGACACAAGTTGAGATTTTTTACTCTGTCCCTAGGGCTTCAGGGACCATGTCCTTCTTTTGGGGCACTATGTGCAGCCCTTGGGTGGAGGAGTTTATATATACTCAGCAAATCCCTTCTTGACTAAGGAGTGGCACTGATGGACCAAAACAGGAGTTCCCATTCAAAGGAAAGGTAGTGACTTTGGCAGTGCAATGGAAGGAAATCACAGAGAAAGGAGGCTACTTCAGGACTCTTCTGACAGAGGTGCAGATTTAGCTCTGGGGTGAAATGGAGAAATGGCAATAAAAATAAGATACCAGTTCATCCCTTTGAATGAGCGATAGTGAAGAAGATTGCTGTGGAGAGAGAGGAATTCATGTCCCCTCTGAATCTTGACAAAAGAGCTCATCATAGAAAGGAGTATTCCTTTGAGCAAAAGAGGTCTCACTATTCATCGTTCTCTGTCCTGAAACATAATATGATAATGAGTCAGGCACTACATGGCTTTTGGCCTCCTCTGCTTGTTATATTCCAGTTCCACAAGGCTTCTAAACGTTGACAGGTTTCAGAGTAGCAGCTGTGTTAGTCTGTATTCGCAAAAAGAAAAGGAGTACTTGTGGCACCTTAGAGACTAACATCTACCAATGTGATATATGCCATCATGTGCCAGCAATGCCCCTCTGCCATGTACATTGGTCAAACTGGACAGTCTCTGCGTAAAAGAATAAATGGACACAAATCAGACGTCAAGAATTATAACATTCAAAAAATCAGTCGGAGAACACTTCAATCTCTCTGATCACTCGATTATAGACCTAAAAGTGGCTATTCTTCAACAAAAAACCTTCAAAAACAGACTCCGAGAGACTGCTGAATTGGAATTAATTTGCAAACTGGATACAATTAACTAAGGCTTGAATAGAGACTGGGAATGGATGGGTCATTAGTAGTAAATAGTAAAACTATTTCCCCCCCACCCCCCACTGTTCCTCAGACATTCTTGTCAACTGCTGGAAATGGCCCACCTTGATTATCACCACAAAAGGTTTTCTCCCCCCCCCCCCCACTCCCCACCCGCACTCTCCTGCTGGTAATAGCTCATCTTAAGTCATCACTCTCCTTACAGTGTGTATGATAAAACCCATTGTTTCATGTTCTCTGTGTATATAAATCTCCCCACTGTATTTTCCACTGAATGCATCTGATGAAGTGAGCTGTAGCTCACAAAAGCTTATGCTCAAATTTGTTAGTCTCTAAGGTGCCACAAGTACTCCTTTTCTTTAAACGTTGACAGTGTGCCCAGTGGATACAGGTGGCCGAAGTAGGAACTGGATTTCCTCAGTATTCTACACATGCTTCTCTTTGTAGGGACAGGGGGACTTCCTGATCCTTTAGGGGCAGGGGAAAAGAACATGTACAAAGCACGCATGTCTTTTTTTGACCTTTCCCTTCCTTTGACCAACTTAGAAAAAGTACCTGGGGACGGGCGGGCCAGCCAGCCAAAGTACAGCATATTGAGAAGTCAAGAAAGGGGTTTTTTTTTGGTGACTTTGGCAAGCAAAGCTGGTGTGGATTTTCAAAAGATGTTACAAAATCAGCTCCACCTAATCGATTCACAAGACTTCTTTAATCTCTGCTTTTAAAAATAAATTGCTGCCTGACATTTTGGCCTCTCTGTACCCATTGTACGTTTCAGAACAAATGCACATTCTGGAAGATTTGTCATGTAAAAGTTAAAAGCCAATCTTGCTGATTACACATGACGAATATTAGTATTAGAGATTAAAGTGTGTGTGTGTGTGTGTGTGTGTGTGTGTGTGTGTGTGTGTGATGAGGAGTGTGAGGTAATATTTTTCCATTTAATTTAAATCCCATTATACTGCCATATATTATAAATGGATGTTTGTATTGTTTCTTGTTAAAGTGAAACAGCCAGTGCTGATTTTTCTCCTTCAACATTCAGAAATAGTTACACAGGAATCAATAAACCAACTGGATCTCCATTATAGTCTATCAGATCCCAGTGTGACTGGTGAGCAAGTGAGTGTCAGAAATCTAGGGTAATAGTGGATTAGTGTGTAGGCCCTGCCACAAAGGCAGAACATCTGGCCCATGAAAGAGCTGACCTGAGTTTAGGTGGGGAGGGTGGGAAGCAACTTCAAATGAAGCTCAAGGGTCTCAGTAGTACAGTCTGCTGAGTGAGAGGCGAGAGTTGGGGAGTCATTTAGAAGATTTTGATCCCTTGACTCGTCAAGGAACTATCCTGTTAAAGTTAAGTGTCATTTCCTCCTGAATATCAGAGATGCCACAGGATAAAGGATAGGACTGCAAGACTATAACTTACATAAACAAAACTATTAGGAAAATAAGGCTTAGCTAAGGAGTAGGTTTTTACTCAGCCTGGAGAAAATCCTGGAAATGTAAGGTCCTGGGTTCAGAGGCTCCTAGAAAGTCTCATTTTACTGAAACTAGTCTTGCAACTTTTCTTCATTCTATTGCTTCTCTCTCATTCCTTGGAGAATATTTGTTCTGTTGATCCAGACTAAGTTCCTTAGAATCAAGGAAGCAGAAGATTCTAAATCACTGTAAAACTTTGGTTGTTTAACACATTGACTGCTACTATAATAAGCACTATGTAAAAGCTAGATATTTTCATCAGTAGATCTCAGTACTGACTGTTGAGATGCACCAGGCTAATTAACTTTGCCATACACTTGTAAAAGTAACATCTGGGAGTTCTATTATCCTCCTGTTGCACATAAGCAATTCTCACAGACGTCAGGGGTGCTGCTCACCTGGGATTTGATTCTGCTGCCGCTGAACTTAATGTCAGACTTCAATAGGAGAAAGGTCAGACACGCGCATCGGTGACCTAGACAGGGATAAGTTCTTGATATCTTTTGCTTGTCAGAGCACTGGTTTGTCACTATTCTACAAATATTAAGATATTGCATTGATATTTTTCTAAATAAGGTTGCTTACTACAGTATTTGTCACTAAAAGTGATCAATGAAAGATATTTACTGACTTAAAATACAGTATTTAGTTTCATCATTCATTTCATAGTTAAGTTTTGTATAGAAGAGACCATACTTAGCCTCCGATGTAGTTAGTTTTCTAGTTTGACATTTTGTAAAATTATCCATATTGTTTGAACTTTGTTGTTGAAGTCTCATTTCCCAGCATACACTCCAACCTTACCAAATAGCTTTTGTCTCTGTAAATAGATCCCCCCACCCCTAATCACAAGAGTGGGTGCCAACTCTCAGCTGCACGTTGTTCTGATGGTTACTGCAATGTTTTGAAAAGACTTTTATTTATCAAATGTTGCTGTTTCAGCAAAAAAAAATGCTAGAAAATAATGGTGTATGATTACTAGAAATGTGGACCAAATAACACATGGCATTGATTGGTGCATTATTTTTATGGCATGGTGAAAAATGAAGCATGGTCCACAGGATAGAGCACTGGAATATGCTAACTTTCTAATCACACAAGTTGCTAACTTTCTAATCACACAAAATCGAACACTCCTGCCCCCCCTTCTCTGAGGCCCTGCTTGCTCTATTCCTTCCCCTCTGTCGCTCACTGTCCCCCACCCTCACTCACTTTCACCTGGCTGGGGCAGGGGGTTGGGGTGCAGAAATAGGGTGAGGCCTCTGCCTGGGAGTGCAGGTTCTGGGGTGGGGCCAGGGATGAGGGAGTTGGGATGCAGGAGGGGGCTCTGGGCTGGGGTAGGGGGTTGGGGCGTGGGAGGGTAGTGAGTGCTCCAGCTGACTGTGCAGGTACTGGGGTGGGGCGTTTGGGGTGCAGGAGTGTGTTCTGGGCAGGGGGTTGGTGGTTCTGCTGGGGCTTTGGGCTCTGGGTGGGGCCAAGGATGAGGAGTTTGGAGTGCAAGAGGAGACTCAGTGCTGGGGCAGGGGATTGGGCTCTGGAAGGGAGTTTGGGATGCAGGAGTGGGCTCTGGGCTGGGGTATGGGGTGGGGACTCTTTCTGGGGTTGTGGGATCTGGGTGGGGCCAGGGATGAGAGCTTTGGGATACAGGAGGGGACTCGGGACTCAGGACTCAGGCTGGGGCAGGGGCCTGGGCGTGTGTGCAGGCTGAAGGAGGGAGTTTTGGTGTGGGAGGGGACTCAGGGCTGGGGGAGCAGGATGGAGTGCGGGGTCCCAGCGGTGCTTACCACAGCTCCTAGGAAGCGGCCGCCAGCTCCCTGCAACCCCTGGGCAAAGGCTTGGCCAGGCAGTTCCGTGCGCTAGCCTTGCGTCCACAGCCGCGAGGGCTGGGACCTGCAGAGCCAGCACTTGGGCAGGGGCAGCATGTGGAACCTATGCGCAAGGGGCCGCAGGGACCTGGTGGCTGCTTCTGGTAGCCGTGCAGAGCTAGGGAAGGCAGGAAGCCTGCCTTATCCCCAGGCCCCTGCTGCAATGCTGACCGGACTTTTAATGGCCCAGTCGGCAGTGCTGACCAGGGTCTCTTCTCAACTGGGCATTCTGGTTGAAAACTGGACACCTGGCAACCCTAAATATGACTCAGGAGCCCTGTGTTCTACCCTGGTTCTGCCATTGGCTTATTTGTTACCTTAGGCAAGTCACTTTGCCTCTATGGCTCAGCTTCCCTTCCCAGTTTTGTCTCTTGTCTGTTTAGAGTGAAAGCTCTTACAATGTGTTTGTACAGTGTCTAGCACAGTGGGGCCCTGATCTTGAATGTGGCCTCTTGGTGCTGCTGATGCAAATAATAAATGGTGGCTATATTTGATCAGGTGACAAAGAAAATGTTCAGAAGATGGAACATCACCCAAAACAAGATATATTTTGGCAAACTTTTATCAAGAGAGAGATTTCATCAAAACCCCATCAATTGCTCCATACTTTTCCCTGCATTTCCTTTCCCATCACTTCTAGATTTCCAAGAAAATTGTGAGTAAACAGAAATTCCCCTTTTACTCAACATTTTTATCTGACTTGTGTCTTTCACTGAAGTCACAATTAATTCAGTATTTGTGAAATGACCATTCAGTGTAACTGAAAGGATTAAAATGTCTTAAATATTGAATGATCATTGACATGACTGATAAGTCAGGCAGAAGGAGCAAATTGCACAGTAGGGGGAGAACTTGCATTTACCCATAATTGTATAGGAAGGGTAATTGTCAACAATGACAGGGTATTGATTTTCTTTTTAAGGCAAGTCAATTTTATGAAAAATTAAAAGATGGTCATTGTGTGGGGTACGGGGAAACCAATTTTAATTTTGTTTTTCGAAAGCTGGGAGGATTTTTATATCCAGACCAACCATTATTTTCTATTTTGGTGCACATAAGACCAGTTAGATATAGATGACATATTAAACAAAATATTCTGTTAAGTTTTCTGGAGAGTGGAATTGTGTCTCTAAAATAAATCCTGTCTTTGTAATGAAACAGGGAGACTCTGATATATAGTTCTGTTGCTTCTACTGCTTCTTGAAGTCAGAAGTTAAACTTGGTCCCTTTTTAATACTACTGGTGTTGATCTTTGAGCCTGATCCTTTTCCAGATTAAGTCAGTGGGAGATTTCCCACTGCATTTTTTTTTTTTTTTTTTTTTTTTGGAAACTGGTTTCAGCCCTCAGAGTGCTAAGCCATGAAGTGAGGTACTTGAAGTTTGACTGGCCAGTTTCAGTACTCTTTACAGATTTGTATTTAACAGAAATTTTATCTGATGCTGGGAAGTTTCTTATTTGGGGCCAGATCCAGCATTCTTGAAATCAATGGCAAAACTCACTGATTTTTGGGGTGTAGACTTAGATCTTTAATATGGTAGCAGTCACTGGAGAGGATATTTAAAGTGCTTTTTTTTCTCCCTGACATAACACCATTGTAGAAATATTCCAAAACTTTCCAAAGGACTTCTGCTGTGGGAAGCACTGATACAAGTGATGCTTTGTTTTGTAGGAATATTCAAACCTGTGGCAAAACTCTTGCTCTTTTTTCTTCCCCCCCAACAGGTGCCACAGGCTCTTTGACATTTGCAGAGCAGATGGGATGTCATTTTAATGTTGCATCTAATTGACAAGGCCTTAACATAATGTTCTCCATGTACCCTGCCTAGGAAAGTGTGGGCAAAGGAATCTTGGATCACTTGTATTTTCTCTTCAGCAATGTTTTTTTTTTAACTTGCTTACTGCTGCATGAAAAAAATGAGTGATAACTTTTTAACTGGCTTGTGTGAACATAGTTTGCTACTTTTATTTATTTATTTATTTAACTTCTTGGCCATCTGTTGTAGGCTCTTCTTTCATGCATTAAATTATATATGTGGGTTTATGTATACATACATATGACTGTGTTACATAAACACAGACAAATAAGTTAATGCAGGAAATTTGTGTGCGTCTCCCCAAAATAGTGATTTCTGAGTGTCTCAAATTTTTGAATTCCTAACTTGAGGCATCTTGGTGTCTGACTTCTCGGATATGTCTACACAGGGGGGAACCGAGAAAACCTACATACCAGCCTGGGGCAGTGAGTCTCGGAGCCCAGGTGAACTGACTTGAGCTCTCAGGGCTTTGAATGTAGATATTCGGGCTCATGCTGGAGCCTGGGTTCCAAAACACCCCATCCACCCCGGTTTCAGAGGCTGGGCTCCAACCCAAGCGTGAACATCTACACTGTTGTTCTTTAGCCCCACAGCACAAGCCCTATGACCATGAGTCAGTTAACCTGGGCTCTGAGACTTGCTGATGTGGTCTTTTTTTGCTGTGTAGACATACTGACAGAGGGCAGGTGCTCAGCACTTTTTGAAAATCAGGCCCCCAAATTGAGTACTCAAACACTGATGCATCCACCATGACTAATCATTTTTGCAAACCTTGGCATAGCTACATGCGCACACACACTAACACGGGTGTATGTGTAACTCAGGGAAAGAGTAAGGAAAATTGTTTTTTTTGTTTTTTTAAATAGGTTTCAACATAGTACATTGAACCCTTGTGAATTTCTGCTAAAGGTTGTCTCCTGCTATGCAGCGTGTGCTGTGCATGTTCTGGTTGGAATGATTTAAATGAGAAATGAAATGTGCTTCCAAGATTTAAATCACACTAAAGCTGTGATTTATCAGGAGGTTTTTATGAGCAAGCCATGCCAAGATGACATTTGTTGTGAGAGGAGAGGTTGTACTTCCCCCAGATGGATTGGGGATCAAACTGAAAGGGGTGAGAGAGCCCCAAACAAATATTTAATATATTTTAATTGAGGTATAAGTGAACTAACAGCAAACCTTTCCCCTTTGCAGCCGCATTTTCTGGGATCCTCCCCTTTCAAAGCATATTGAGTGAGAGATTCTTGGCTTCCTTGTGCATCAGGCTGCCCCTCAGGCAACTGTCATCCACAATCGTATCGATTACACACTACCACAGGGGCTCAAACGTCTTGTACAAATATTGTCATTATAAAAACCAGACCTGAGGCTGGCTTATATCTAGCAGAATCACAGTATTAAAAAAGACCTGCATAAAATATTCTAATTCTGTAGATATTAATAATTCTTTGTGTGAGGCACAGGTACATAATGCATTTAAACTCCCTTGGGTTCTTTACAACTCCTTATATTCTATACTTACAGACCCGGATCCTGCAAAGACTCAGGCATGTGTTTCACTTTAGGCACTGTGAACGGTCCCATTGACACCAGTGGACTAATGCCTGTGTGCATAGCTATTCATCACTGTAAGAAAGAGGTTTGCAGTCTGTCCCAAACAAATGACACAGAACAGTCAAATATGAAAATCCTATTTGGAGTCTTGTTTTTCCCCCTCTCTCATGCATCCACCCACAACAAATTATCTCCAGTTATTAAAATAATGCCCCCTTACAATCCATTATAATTGTCTTTGGAAACAGACACTAAAATATTTTAAATAGCATTTTTTCCAAACTGCCAGATACATTTGACATGATTATTATAGCAGTGCATGCAGTAGGGAGCATCGGACTGTTAGGTCTCCTTGAAATTCTTGATTGCATTTCCTTCTAGTTATAGGCAAACATGAAAAAACAGCTGGGCAAGTACAGACAAATGAAAGTATCAGCTTAAATTACTTTTGATGTATTGAAAGCTGTTTCAAGTAACTCCCCAAGGAACTAGCAACGATAGTTTCCTAATAGAGGAGGCCTATATCTTTAAGTAAAACATTACCTAGGAAGTGTCATGGAACAAAATTTGGAGGGTACTTTTAAGAGGTTAATTAAGGTAGGCCATAGCCTCGTTGAGATTTTAATGAAGGCTTCATTATTCATATGCACAAATATTACATATAAATATATAATACACAATAAAGATTTTATTTTCCATGAGTTTAGGCTTGCCATGTAACAAATCCAGGCTTTGCCACTCACAAGTAAATATAGGTCACCAAAATGAGAGCGAATAAAACATTTACATAACATCATACCGTCATGTGCCTTTATATGCCACCTTTGAACTGAGGCTATTCTAGGTACTTTAAATACTGGTTTTTCTTCTTTCTCATAGCTTCAGGTAGAAATATGGCTTGCAATCAGGATCCATGGTATGAAGAGTCATTGGTACCATTTTCCATATTCCTTTCCTGTGAAGACAGGTTCCTTAATTATCATTAGTCTAGCTGCACAGATCCTGGGTGAGAGACAGATTATAACAGATTTTTGAAACCACTAAAAATGACCAAAAATAGCTTTTGCATACACAATAATGTCCTAATTTCAGTATCCAAAGCTTTGAGACCATATATTTTATTGCTGTGTTCTGAGTTATACCTTCTTGAACTATCCTAAACTATTCTACTTTTTAGAGTGCTATGAGATCTGCTGAAAAATGCTATATATGAGCAAAGTATTTATTATTATTGTGTTTTATTTCCCCCTTGGTGTTCATCTTACTGGTAGATGATTATTGCATCCTTTCCAAACCCTCTACTTTTCATTTAGTCAAGCAATATTTACTTATTTCCTTTCTTTCATCCTCATAAATCACTTCTCTCCACTTGTGTCAGAATGTGTCACTAAACACTGTGTACTAATAACCTTTAAAAATCACAATATCAAATTACTTTTCAATAAGCATATGTTTGCTGCAGAACACACAGACAACTATGCAGAAACCTGTATTACCATCTTCAAACTGACTTCCCTGATTATTGCAACCTTTGCATTGTTTTCTCAGGAAGAGACAGATAGCAGCACGATACACCTAATGTTTGGGCACAATGATTTCCTTGCAAAACTTAAGAGAACTGAGCCCAGCATAGCTATCTCACTGCCCTCAGGGACTGCTGTATTAGTCTGTATTCGCAAAAAGAAAAGGAGTACTTGTGGCACCTTAGAGACTAACACATTTATTTGAGCATAAGCTTTCGTGAGCTGACGAAGTGAGCTGTAGCTCACGAAAGCTTATGCTCAAATAAATTTGTTAGTCTCTAAGGACTGCTGTATCATCATTGTTGCAGTTGTCAGGTTGTATAGAATAAATCCTTCCCACTCCCACCACTGTGATCACAATAATCCTTCTGTTCACAGACTTCCCAAAATATGAATTGAGAGAATAGCTGGGAGACACACAGGCTTATGCCTGTTGTCACTATGTGTCTGTGTCTGTCTGTGTCTGTCTGTCTGTCTCTCTCTCTCTCAAATCTTGAAAGTGGGTTGGCTGGTGTTTAAACGCTGCAGTTTATGATAGAAGGCTTCTCGTCACTTTAATTACAGTTTGACAGGCACCTTTACCTTCCAGCTGAGTTTCCCTAACTCAAAGCAGCTGCTCTTCTAAATTACTCCCCCTCCAATTCTCTACTTCAAATAGGTTACAGAAATGATACATGTCTGCTACAGCCTCACCAGATTTAGGGTAGCAAAATAGCCTTTTCTCGTTTCTCCAGTTTTCCAGGTTTGAGTGTGGAGAGGGCAGGGCTCTGTCTGGTTTGCCCACTGAAATTTTTAAAGAGGATAAATTTCTGGTAGCTCTTTGATAGTCTAAGTAGGGTATAGTTTAAAAATAAACATTACATATTGGACTTGGTTCTCCACTGCCTTTCACGTTGTGTTGCCAGTGAGTGTAAAGTGGGTTTTAAAGTTCTAATACCTACCAGCATTACCAGTGGAGGATTTAGATTTGATAGCATTTTACACCAACTTAGAACACAAGTGGAAATGACTACACAGGATCCAAGGCAATGGAGAGTCAGGCCCAATATTTTTATTATAGCCACAGATGGATCTTCATCATAATTGTCAGTATGTTGCAAATGCTCATGATCTCATCCCAAGTTTTGATGTTTTACTTAAAGCCACAACTCCTGGAGGCAAGTGAGGATGTGAGAATCTCAGCTTTCATTTTAAATAAATTAAATAAATAAAAAATCTGGCCCTTATTGTTCCAAAGAAAAGCTTGAAAACGTGATCCAAATGCACCCTAAAGGCTCAGAAACCAGAAGCCAAAGAGAGAGAATCCAACATAGATTCTTTTTAAAATCTCGTCATTAAACCAATTCTGTGATTTCTTGGTGCCTGACTGATGATTGAATGCTTGGGGTTGGGCATGCTGTTACAATACATGCTGGTCTCCTGCAGCATAGCTGTTGCTATCCTCCATAAATTCCATCTTAATTTACTTCTCCAAGCCTGCTGGGTGGTGCCTGGGTCAGTTGGCCAGGGGCATATCCTGAAACATCTGAAGATGCCCCTGGTTTGGTCTGACCTGGCAGCCAGGAAGCTATTAAAGGGACAGTTGGGCTAGGACCGTATACAGCCTTTTTTTAAAAGGTGAGAGGAGAAGGAATGGGCTTCTTCCCTCTGAGGAACTGGTAGCCTGGGTGTTTGGGACTCTTTCCTCGCCTGTTCAATTTATCCAGTAGACAAAGCAATTGGCAGAGAATTACACTAGCAGGAAGTGACCATGGGGAAAAAAGGTCCTATTGATGGAGAAAGTTACTGTAGGTAAACGTCTGGTCTGCAGCCAGACACTGAGCTATCAGTTTGTTTTGTACTGGAAAGATTACTGGTTTGCGTACGCTGAATTTTAATTTTTTCCCCTAATTCTGTATGTACTTGGATAAATGCACCAGACATCTGTTTTTGCACCACACTAATGTCTGGATTCACTTTCTGTGGATTCCCCTGATCCCACTGGTGCTGCTGCTGCAGCATTCCCCACATCCCTTGTGGAACACGGGGTCTGGAGGTGCAGGTCCATGGATCTTCCCTGAATCCATTTTTGACTAAAAGTAAAGTTCTCAGCAGTGTCTATCCGTGTATCTTTAGAATGACAACATATTCATTGTTTCGATTGACAGTTGAAAGTAATTCATTGCATTTTATCTTGTCAGGCTCTGAGCTGTACTGAATTGCTTTGTATATTGTTCAGGAGAGGATTATGTATCCCTTAAGGACACAGGAAGTGCGCTGTTTTTTTAGGAGAAATTGTTCAACCCATCTGTTTAAAATAAGTTGACATTACTTACAAGTTCACCCATTAAAAGAAGAGCAGAGTGACACTTTTACCAGTGGAATTTATCCAGCTATTTTGTCACAGGCAGCTCAGAGATGTTTCTCTTGCAGTGGGGGGGAATTAGATAATTTTTGGTGTAATAAAGTGTCTGATTTTCAATGACATTTGTATGAAGATTTATTTAATACAAATTTTAATCCTGAGGAGAACCTAGAATTTTTAGGAAGAAGACGTGTTTTTTTATCCTCTAAAGGGAGGTGCAATAAACATCTTTTAGAGGAGTGGTGGTGATTGTTTAAAAATGTGTGACTCGATCATGCAAAAGAAGGGTGTGTACCACAGGCTTGTTCCAGGCATAGTGTGGGCAACCATTGTGTGCAAACTTGTCTCAAGCATCTCCTCCTCCATTTCCCCCCACCTGCTATTGTGGTCCTCAGTACCATTTGCTCTAGCGCTGGGCCTCTTTGAAATATAAGGGTAGCCAGTTGTGCTGAATTGTCCCAAATCATGGGGCAGTTTTATGATCAGAATTGGGATGAGATCATCAAAACTCATTTTCACTTGTGACCTATTCAGAAGTTGAACAAACTGCCTTGTTTATTTGAGGAATTAGAATGTGAAAGGGTTCTGCTGTAACCCAAGCCACTACCTAGCAACCATAATACAGCAATAAGGGACGGAGTGTACCTACTCCTTGGGACACAGGATTGGGAAGAGAGAGACCTGGGTGCTAGTCACAGCTCTGCCACTAACTTGCTGAGTGATGTTGGGCAACTCACTCTTCCTTAGTTACCCATCTGTAAAGTTAATTAGGATTCTTAGTTAACGCACAGAGAGCTGTGCTCCGAGAGTTAATTACTATTTTGAAAAAGGAGTGATAGAAGAGCAAAATATTATTTGTTCGTTATTGAATTTAATTGTTTAAATGCTGTGTAATGGAAGTTCAGACAAACTTAAATAACCAGGTACCATGGGTTAGAGGAAATAAACACAAACAAGGTTGGTTGTCCCCTAAGACTGGAAAAGTGTGCTGGACAGGAAATTCGATTATGTGAGGAAACAAAAGTAGGATTATAAAACTGACTTGTGCTTCTCATGCTGGAGATCACCAAGTCAGTATCTGCACTGAAAGAGACTTTACCGTAGAGCTGAAGTGCTTAGGAAGTGTCATTTCAGCCCTAATTGTGGGGTGGGAGGGTGGACTGGACAGGACATGAGACAATTTCTGAATACCTCTGCATGCAGGAAAAGGGATATGATCCTTTCCTTTCTCCTTATGACTCAACAAGTATCTTTCCAGAAAAGCTGAGTGACTATTACAGCCATGTTTAGATTTCTTTTCCTTCTACAATGAGTGATACAAAGTGAGGGTCACCGTATTTTGCCTCTCCTAACTGAAGTCTTAGACCCCCAGCCTTGGCAGTGTTTTAAATTGGTGGTAGGTGTATATAGCACTAATCCTAACTGTTGAAATATTACTAGAGTAATTTTCAGGGGCATCTCTCCCCCCCCCCTTGTTTTTATTCTTTAGTCTGGAGGGATTCATATAACTGAGAAAATGATGGATATTGTTTAATGTGGAGCTTTTTCAGACTTTTATCAAAATAAAACAATCTCCATAACTGCTTTCCACTAATTGAATTATACAGCTCAAACCCCTTTTGGTTTGTGTTGAGGGCATTAGTCTGCTGCTCTAGCAATAATCATAAAATTAGCAATAATAGTTGAAGCTGACAGCTAAACCTCTGAAACAGTTAGCGAATTCTGATCTCTACAGCAGCGCATAAGTTTAGCAGAGTATGTGGCCTGAATTACAAATATATTTTGAAAGAAAAACAAGTCAGTATTGTTGGATTGTCTGATTTATAAAATGTGCAAGATCTGATGGAATCATCTAATTGGTGACTGGTACTTTTGAATCATAAGCTTTTAAAAATGAATATAATTGTATGATGTGAAAATAACCTTATCATAATGGACCTGACTCTCTCCTGCCACTTGTTTCTGCCTAAATCTGGAGTTACTCCTTTGAAATCAATGGAGTTGTGCCTGTGGAAAATTAGTAAGACACAAATCAGTCCCAATATACTGCCTCACATTAATTTAGACTACCCACTCTGTGCATCTAGGATTCAATCCTGCCTTCAGATACAGGCCTTTTAGGATGCTCAGCAGAGGATACTTTGCACTGGTGGGTAATATCAGGATCCTGTAACTGAAGCAATTAGTACAGAGAAATTGCAAAAGGATCCTGAAGCCAAAAGTATACTCCATATTGTTTAAATTAAAATTTTAAAAAGGGAAAATAAATTGTTTTGAAAGAATTATTTTTGCATATAATTAAACTTTGAATGTTTAATTTTGTGCCTGTTACTATGATTGAGTAAATGGGTGTGATACCACAGAGAGATGACAGATACTTCTTCGGTGCAAAAGGAATTTGACCCTTTAGCTTCATGACAGAAGGGTTTGTGCATAAGCTCTTTTTGAGCACGTGTGTGTGTGTGTGTGTGTGTGTGTGTGTGTGTTTATGAACATACATGTGAGTTTTTCCTTACAATAGAGTACTACACCTGGCATGTTTTCAAGTTTGACTTATAGTCAGGTGTGCATTGGGAATGGTAGGGGATTCTTGTTGGTTTGTGAAAACTCAGTACTCCTGGAGTTGAATAGTCCTCAGTTGTGTGTGCACAAGTCCCACTGAGATCAATGGGTGTTGCCGGCACACAGACAGCTGATGAGCTAATTGAGTTCTGGGATCTTGCAGCTATTGGTTGATTATGCAGATGATGGGCAGGAGGGGGTCTAGACTACAGTTTTCTTTCTGTTTCAATGCTGGTTAACTATTTTGCATTTACATGTTAGATAACTGGAAATCAATTACCCTAAGATACAACATGCAGGAAAAACTAATCAAGAACCCAAACTGTAGGCAGCCAGACTCACTGCTGTAGATCTGTGCTTCAGCTTACCCTAGAACTCCCATACTCATGATACAGCTGGTCCCTGTGAAGTGCTGCAAAATTTCATTGGGTCTCACTGCTCAAAGACAATGAGGAGCATTACCATTGGGGTGAGTCTGAGCATGGGGGGAAAGATGCTCTGTGAGAGTGGGGAGTGACAGTTTGTCATGCCTTTGTCATTGCAGCTCTTGGAACATGGCATCTTTTAGTAAGAATGTCTTGAGATGAAACCATAAATTAATAACAAGTTTATACAGGCTGGTGTTGAATCACTGTTGCCAACTCTCACAATATTTGGTATGTTCCTAAAGCTCCAGCTCCTGGAGTCAAGTGATGAATTGAGAAGCTCAGTCTTTTGTTTAAAAAAAAATTCTAGGCCTCTTGGTAGTGACGAAATGAGTGTACCCTATACATTTAAAAAAAAATAGATGATGTATGAAGAGATTCCAAAAGCATTATACTTTTACATGAAATGATATTTGGGTGCCCGATTCATGATTTTTGGATGCTTGAGGTTGCGTGACTGTGGTATGAAGGTTTAACATGCATACATTTTGGATGGCCCTATTGGCCTTATTACTCCTGACTAATGGAACTACTTGTGAGCTATGCAAATCCTCTCAAACGAGTTCAATCAAATCTTTCAGTACTTCACATACATATTTTAGGTAGGGAGGTGTGTGTGTGTGTGTGTGTGTGTAGGCATATAGGGTCCATATTTACATATAATTTAAAATATCAAATGTAAAGACTTTATCTTCAAGGTCCAGATTATGAAATATCTTTAGGTGCCTAAACACACAGATGGACACCTATGGGATTTACAAAAGGGCCTATACACCTCGCTCCCATTGAAATCCCACTTGTCTGCATCTTTAGGTACCTCACTACCTTTCAAAATCTGGCCCGAGCTGTTTTGGTCTTGCTATATTGATCATGAGTGGGGAAAAGTCATGTATGAGATATGTAGGACATTCTAAATGTGTGCCAGTAAAAACTTTACACTCACCTCATCATCAATATTATCTCTTTCTCTCTTTTAGTAGCTTGCTTCTCTTTTGTTACTTTTCTGTGAATCTCTCTCTCCTTTTTTCTGTGTCCTGCTCATCTCTGCACTCACTCATTGACTACCCTTGGTCTTGGGAATTTTTTCAGGCATTTAATAGCTCAAGCATTAACTAGTTAAAAGACCAATATTGTCAAGAGATGGTGGCCAGAGAAGCCAATATCTTCTTCCCTCACATCCGGCAAAAGGGGAGAGTTGTGGGATTTCTACCTTTGAGCAGGGGATTGGACTAGATGACCTTTCGAGGTCCCTTCCAAACCTGATATTCTATGATTCTACACCAGGGATCTGTTCCTGAAACCAGCCTGTGCTTAGATTTGAAGCCCCTGCCCCTCAAAAACTTTATAAATGGAATCCAGTGTCTGTGTGGGAGGGAGAAGGAACATTCTCTGCTTTTGTGCATGGGTGTGTCATGTCGCTGCTACTTTATCCCTTTCCCAGTGTCAGTTTGAGTCCTGCTCTCCAGTGAATTATTCCAGGGTCAGTCTTTGCTCCTAGCTTTCCTCAGCAGCAGCATGAAATTGACCTGATTCTTGTCAGTTTCATGGCTACCCAAAGGGTTCCATCTAACCACTATGAAAAGTGACAAGACTGGTAAATGACAAGACTGGGGAAAAAAGCATAAGGAGCAGCCAAGCTCTGGTGCAGTCTCTGAGCCAGTGGGTGGACAAATTCTACTTGGGAACAAGGCTGACCTAGTACTGAAGATGCTTGTGCCCCATCTACACTACAGCTTAAAATGCTGAAAATACCATTACAGCTACTAAATATGATTACAGTTTGACCCCCACAGGGCTTCAGATTAATGGTAGCTTGAAACAGCTTTTTGAGATGTGGTTATTAATTTTAAAGCCTAACAGTGACCAATCAGATTAATTTAAACTACATCACTGCTGATCATTTTAGCAGAAATATCCAGCTCTTCTAAATTTGTGGGTGGGGTTTAGAATTGTAGGGTTGGGATTTGCTCTGTCCTGAGCAAAATACTATAAATTCCTCCCCGTGTAGAGTCTACCATCATTCAGACAGCTATTTCTAGCTAGAAGTACTGTCAAAGTCGTATTCATTTGTCATGATTTTATTGACTACGTTTTCACAAACAAATGTATTTAAGTGCATGTACAATCAAGCACTTCCCCAAAAGAGGGAGCACCATATGTAATTGTTGGTTATTGCAGTTCATCATCATATGGGAAAAACAAAACTAAATAAGAAACACAAGGCAAGGAAATATTTCCATAACCTTGCCCTCAGGGAAGCTCGCCTTATAAAACCTAATCAATGACAGATCACCCCCTTTGAAAAGGAAAAATAGTGGCGGTCTAATAGTTAACTAAAAATATCTGTTGCTGGAATGTTTAGCAATAACATAATCCACATGGTAGTGTCCCTATGTCAGCTAAAGGTTGCAATTTTTACAAAAGTTTTTTACACTTTAAAATAAAAGTCACTGTTCCTCTCAAGTCATCAGGTTTCAGAGTAGCAGCCGTGTTAGTCTGTATTCGCAAAAAAGGAAAGGCGGACTTGTGGCGCCTTAGAGACTAACACATTTGTTGTTGGTGATGGCTTATCTTAAGTGATCACTCTCCTTACAGTGTGTATGATAAACCCATTGTTTCATGTTCTCTGTGTGTGTGTATATAAATCTCTCCTCTGTTTTTTCCACCAGATGCATCCGATGAAGTGAGCTGTAGCTCACGAAAGCTTATGCTCTAATAAATTTGTTAGTCTCTAAGGTGCCACAAGTCCTCCTTTTCTTTTTGCGAATACAGACTAACACGGCTGCTACTCTGAAACCTTAAATTTGTTAGTCTCTAAGGTGCCACAAGTCCTCCTTTTCTTTTTTCTCAAGTCATCAGTTTGCCTAGTCGGATGCCGAATGGTTCCCAAGCTGTGTATGTGTCTGCGGGTGAGAAAAGCACAACAGCAAACCCGACACGACACACCACACCACACCACACCACCGACACACCCGCACCGAATAAAACAACCCTCGCGCTCAGCCTCAGGGCGGACCAAGTTTCCAGCGCTTGTTTTTCTGCAACAATGAGGGCGGAGTTAGGCTGGCGTCCCTGGAAAAGGTGGGGATCCTGGGACGCGAAGTCCTGGGAGCTGGGCTAGTGTGAAGCCCGCTTTAGGCTGCTTCCTGTGTGTGACGGAGAATGTTTTAAGTGAATTGCTCTGGTGACTCGAAACTTGTGTACGCCAGAGGCTTCAGCAAGGCTGCTCTTTCAACAGGCGATTTGTTCTCCTTCCTGTGGCTCATTTCCATGCAAAGAGCCTGACATCAGAGTACCTTTTGTTGCTAAAAGCTTTCTTTGGCTGGGGGAGTGAGAAGTCATGTGAAGCTGGGAGAGCTCATTTGGGAGAAAGGGGTACGAGAAAGTTATCTAAGCGCTGAAAAGAAATCGTAGGCACCTATTCTGCTAGAGGTGCCTCACAAGCTCACTCTTTAAGGGACTCGCTTTTACATGGATGTCTGTCTGATTGTTAGAAGGAAGAATTTTATAATGAATCCTTTGCTTTTAAGCTTACGAGAGCCCCCGCGCTGAAACTGTGGCGCAGACTTACCTTCTGCTACCCTGTTGCCGCAGCTCTACCAGAAAAGTTTTGGAAGGAATGTCAGCTGTGTACAGCTCCTGGATCCATCAGCTAAGAGAGGACAGACCCTAGGGGAAAGCTCTGACTGAGCAGGATCTGGAATCTGACCTGGAGAAGATTTCTTCCCCCCCACCTCCCTTTGCCCTTGAAGATTTATTTTGGGAAGCTGCAATTTGGCTGGTAGCAGAGATCAGATGAGAAGGCATCGTGAAGCTGTTCAGAAGGACTGGGGAAGTGTTTGGTGGTGGTGTGTGGTGTGTTGAAGTCATCCCTTTGACAGAAAGTTGTTGTTGGGAACCAGTATTAAGCTCTACTGAGGCAGGGAATCCATCTAGTCATGGAGGAGGAACAAGCAGCCTGCCCCGAACCCCAGCCAGACAGCATGATGTCTGATGCGTTCTCCAAACTGTGGACGGATGTAATGGGAATACTGGTGAGTTGTTGGGGGCAGGGAAGGAAAGGGAAATAAGTAAGAAAATGAGAGATCTGAATCACTGTGTATTGTACCCAAAGCAGCTATTATTCTGTTGCGCTGTTTACTTTTTTTTTTTAGTGTGCTGCAAAATTAAGAAGGGAAATTTTGTGGCATTGCTTGAAAAATGTGGAATAAAAATTTAGTTTGATTTTCCTGTAAAGTAACCATTTTCTTGCTGAATAATCAGAGATGAATGAGATTTTTTTTCAAGGTTGTGCACAAGTGGTAAACCCTTGCAGATATGTTTCAGAGTAGCAGCCGTGTTAGTCTGTATTCGCAAAAAGAAAAGCAGTACTTGTGGCACCTTAGAGACTAACAAATTTATTAGAGCATAAGCTTTCGTGAGCTACAGCTTATGCTCTAATAAATTTGTTAGTCTCTAAGGTGCCACAAGTACTGCTTTTCTCCTTACAGATATATTGCACTTTGTACAGTACCTGCTGAAAATTTGAACAGTGTTATCAGTTATCATTATATCCGGCTTCATCATCCTGTTTCATTTTTGCCTTAAGACATTTTGTAGATTAGCTTTTCTTTTTTCTATCCCTGGAAAATTTTCATGCTGAGAAAAACTGTTCTTTGATGACCATTTATAATCAAAATTTTGGAATATAGTTAGAAATAATATATCTTTTCATCTTTAGCAGTTGGCACTTAGTGAATATATTATCTCCAAGAACATAATACTGAGCACCATTTTAAGAGTTGCTTTTCAATTCGCTATTGATTTAACAAAGATTTTAAGTGTTCCATGTCTAGAAAAATGCCTTTTCAGTTTGGTGATGAACTTACTGTTTTATATTGGTCTGTACCATATTTGACAATATAAGTAACTGGGACTAGTTTCAACTATTGAAACTTTTAAAAACTCTGTGCATGAGTTGCAGTTCTCACTATGCCAAACTTGGTTTAAGTCTGGGGAGCTAGATTTTTTTTTTTTAATTTAAATAGATCAAAATTTGCAGTGTGTGGTTTTCAGTGAATAAATAACACAGCACACTCTGTAGACTGCTATAAGGTTGGAACAAAGTTGTGCTTTAGAAATTGCTGCTTAGATTGTGCCAAGGAGTAATGCCGTGTTTGGATTCTTGAAATGTTGATTTTTAATTATTAAAATAAGACAATTGTTTATGAAGTATGCTGTGAGTTAAATATTTTTCTACTATTTTTCTTACATTGGTGTCCTCTCCTCCCACCCCTGAGGTTCAATTTATTCAACAGCTACAGTAGATCAAAATTCTACAGCTATACTGTACATGCTCTGAATTTAATTACTTTAACCACTATTTCTGTACTACTTCTAGAGAGAAGTGGGCTACAGAGTAAGTCATTCGTTCTGTAATTTTCTTTTTATTATTGTGACTTACCCAGCTAGAATAATATTTATTTTAGGTGATGGGTAATAATTAGCATAGACAATTGTCTCTTAGTAAACCAAATAGTAATATTATGTACATATTCATAGCTGGCAAATTTCTGTAAATATAGGAATTTGGTAATTAACAGTCAAACCCTCTATACTGAATGTTGAAAGCAAATAACCATAAAGAATGTTGGGGTTTTTTTTATCATTCATCATAAGCATCCAGGAATATCATGACAAATTCCTTATGAAAAGTTCTATAGAACTTAATAGGGAAAAAAACAATAGACTTCTAGTCTAAAGCTTTTTAGAATTTAAGAAAAAGGCTATTATTTGCTATGCTATGGGACTTTTCAATATGACCTACTTTAATTCTAAAGGGGATGTTTAAAAAATATCTCCTTATTTCCTTTCCCCAAAGAAATCCTCATTCAAATGGCAAATCAGTTTAGTAGCACCTGGCTCCATTCACTATTTCTCTGTTAATGACTTTAGTGTATGAATGTAAGCAGAGTCAATTTTGCCAGTTTGTGTAGGGAGTACACAGTTAGTACTTTATGAACAGCTTCTTACTCTCTCTTTCTGGCAGGTTTCAAGTTCTGCATTTACTGAAAGCAAAGGGTTATTGGATGTCTTAGAGAAGGGTGTAGAAGGTGGCCAAGCCTACTGTATAGCATGGTGAAGTTTAATAGGGGAAAAGTTATGATTTTCTCAGATCAAATCATTTGGGGTGATGTCAAGTTGTGGACAGGTTTGTTCTGGCTGCACATCCTATTTTCTTCCATGGGAAATAAATCCATCTTATTGCTTTCCTTGGAAAACTAATCTAAAACAAAATGTCCATATTATAAGTCCACATGGCAGGAATCATAGAATCATAGAATATCAGGGTTGGAAGGGACCCCAGAAGGTCATCTAGTCCAACCCCCTGCTCAAAGCAGGACCAAGTCCCAGTTAAATCATCCCAGCTAGGGCTTTGTCAAGCCTGACCTTAAAAACCTCTAAGGAAGGAGATTCTACCACCTCCCTAGGTAACGCATTCCAGTGTTTCACCACCCTCTTAGTGAAAAAGTTTTTCCTAATATCCAATCTAAACCTCCCCCATTGCAACTTGAGACCATTACTCCTCGTTCTGTCATCTGCTACCATTGAGAACAGTCTAGAGCCATCCTCTTTGAAACCCCCTTTCAGGTAGTTGAAAGCAGCTATCAAATCCCCCCTCATTCTTCTCTTCTGCAGACTAAACAATCCCAGCTCCCTCAGCCTCTCCTCATAAGTCATGTGCTCTAGACCCCTAATCATTTTCGTTGCCCTTCGTTGTACTCTTTCCAATTTATCCACATCCTTCCTGTAGTGTGGGGCCCAAAACTGGACACAGTACTCCAGATGAGGCCTCACCAGTGTCGAATAGAGGGGAACGATCACGTCCCTCGATCTGCTCGCTATGCCCCTACTTATACAACCCAAAATGCCATTGGCCTTCTTGGCAACAAGGGCACACTGCTGACTCATATCCAGCTTCTCGTCCACTGTCACCCCTAGGTCCTTTTCCGCAGAACTGCTGCCGAGCCATTCGGTCCCTAGTCTGTAGCGGTGCATTGGATTCTTCCATCCTAAGTGCAGGACCCTGCATTTATCCTTATTGAAAGGATATTATTATATATATATAAATTATATATACATATACATAGATATAAATTATCCTTAGGAAAGAGATTTGGAACTAAGTAGCTGATGTTTGCATTAGCCACAATAGTTATCCAGCATAACTCTCTTCCTTTTGTAGCTCTGAATATTACAAACAGGATTGCAAATACCTTTAAAATAGGTCCTTGCACTGGGTCTTGAAAATGTACTTACCGGTGGGGGGAGAGAGAGACAGCTTTCCTGAATGAAGACCTTCAGTTTTTCTTTAGAATTTAAGATTTTATTTTAATCAATAAGTTTCTATCCCCTATTGTTGCAAAGTAAACATTCAAAATATGAACTGAGCATAAACTGATTCACTGCTGTCCTCCTGAGTCTACCGACTCTAGTGCTTCTGTTGTTGCTCATACCTTTAGCAAGTGGAACAGAGTAAATACTTACCGGAGTTTTCAGTTTCATTCTGCTGCTAGGGGAAAGCTATGAGCTATAGCAGATGCAGGCACTAGACCAATTTACTGGAGAGGAGGACTCCAAAATAGAAATTGGTGTAGTAGTACAATAACTAAGCAACTGCCCTTGTAACAGCCTGAAAGCTAAGAAAGGAGTAGTCGTGGAGACATCCCCGTCACAGCAGCCCCAAGACTAGGGAGAAGTTAAAATGGCAGTGACCCACACGCCCGTGAGGCAGCCAGAATGCATTCGGTCAGGAAGGGAACAGAGAGAAGGTGCTCCTCTTTTTTTCCAGCAGCCGCAAGTGGTTGGGAAGGTTTAAAATTTATCAGACATTTATTGATGGAAGTCAGTGGGAGAGCCAGATCTTCAAATAGGGTTTAGGGCAGTGCCGTAGTCAGAAGTGTCCCTTTTTCAGCAGCTGAATGGGTTGGCATCTCACCTGGGCATTACCTAGGAAATAGAGCCCTCATTTCTTGAACTGGTCTTTGACTAGAAGGTATAGTCCCCTGGCAATTAGATTGCCTTTTGAAATGTCCAAGCTGACTGAATGGATGGGCATTAGTGTAACTGGGGTTCAGTTAGAAAAGAGAGTATGGAATTGATACAGATTTTGGGGGCGATCAAGAATATAATGTGGGAAAAGTGAGAGAGAGAGAGAGGTTTTAAGTAGTGAGACAGAGAAGCAAAAGTGACAGTCCCTCCCTCTCTCTCTCCCTTATTGCAGTTACTATAATGATAGTAGCATTTGTAGCATTAGGACCCTGGAGCAGTTTATGATAATACAATGCACTGGGTAACATAATTATAGTTGAAAGCATGTTGGAGAGCACTGGTAATTAATAGTTCCAAGTCTCAAATCAGCAATTGATGGTGTGAAATTCATCTGGGATTTTCAGAGCAAGATTGAAATGAGTGATCTGTCTATACCTTGGAAACTCTGTGTCACTGTATGCAGCACCATTTTAGGGACCTGTTCCAAGGTGTATAGTAGTTGAATCAAACATACTTTGTGGACAGAGCAAACTGAATGAAAGACTGACTTCGTAGTGAAAATCCACCCTGTTCGTAAGATCCTGAATGTGTTTGTCAGGTCTTTGATTTGATGTCAAAGTTAGTGATATTGCATAGGTACGTGTATAGATTTGATTGTTTTATAGCTGTACTTTTAGGGCAGGGCCTAATGGCATTAATATAGTGAAGAAGATAGCATCCTAAATAGCATAGTTCTTTGTGTTACAAGTAGGTTTCTTCCCTTAAGGTACTGCCGCTGTAGTGGATATGTGGGGTAAACTCCTGGCCCCACTAATTTTGATGCTGAAACTTCCATTAATTTCAATGGAGCAAGGATTTAATTCAGAGAGTGGCTATGGCTCACTGAGGACTCTTCCTGTTGAAAGGACAAAATCTTTGCAAAGGATACCGAGGTACTTGTATGAGCTACAATGAAACTAGATGACCTTTCAGTTCATTGTTTCAAAGTGCTAGCAGGTTTCAAGGCTGGCGAATCAATGATAAGTGTTGAGCAAAAGAAACTTAATTTCTATCCAGAGAATTTTAAAGTTAGTGAACAGTTGCCAATGAAAGAGAACGGTTTATCTGTATTGTGGGGAATAAAATCAGTTTGTTTGCATCTGGAACTCTGCTATTTGCATGCATAATCTAGGCTCTTAGTACAATGCTCCATCCAGTTTTCAACAATTAGGTTTAATTTCTTATCAAAGTAATAATAAAGATCTTTAAACATAAGAGAGAAGCACGTCAGATAATTCTTTGGCTACTATTATTTCTAATTACAGTAGTATTATCCAGTGTATTGTAATTAAAGAAGTCCGGTGTTGTCAAACCAAGGATCCTGAGAGTCAGAAGGCCTGGGTGCAAATCCTCAGCTAGTGTAACTTATCATAGGTCCATCAATGGCAATTTATTCCAGCTGAAGATCTGCTCTCTGGATTCTATTCCTGACTCCATCATTGGCTTGCTATGACTTTAAACAAGGCATGCAAGTTTAGGCTGACATTTCCAAAAAGTCTACTATTTATAGTGCCTCAATTTTTGGGTGCCCAACTTGAGACACCGAGGCTACTGACTTCAACTGGAATTGCAGATGCCCAGCGCTGCTGAAAATAAGATGCCGGGATGTCTCAAGTTCAATACTCAAAAATGGATGAACCCAAAAATAGAGAACACTTTTGAAAATGGGTGCTGTGATCTCTAAGCTTGTTTTCCCCATCTGTAAAATGGGGATACTACTACTTAATTGTCTTTGCATCCAAGGATCTCACAGCAATTTACAAAGTGTTTTCATTGTAGCTTCTACTTTAGAGTGGGTTTTTAAAGCAAATCACAGGTGCCAAGGCTAAAGATGAACAAAACAGACCTGACATATCTTTTGAGGTGGAACGTATGTGGTTTTGCTATCTTGCAGAACATGACTGTTGGATTAGAATATAATTTTTCATATAAATGAATTAAAATGGACTGTGATAAATGAAAGGAGGGGGGTAGCTCCCTTTTCTGGCCAGCCATCCAGTTAGCTATAAAATCCATCATAGTAGTTCTCTACTTGCTTTACTTGTAAAGGGTAAAAAAGTTTCCCTGCATACATAAAAGGAAGGGAGTGGGCACCGGACAAAAGAGCCAATGGGAAGGCTAGAACTTTTTAAAATTGGGAAAAATCTTCCCCTTTATCTGTGGTTGTTCTCTGGAAGTAGCAGAGCAGGAATACTGAAGCTTTGGGCCAGGTATGAAAAATAATCAGATCATACCTAGAAACTACTCATTTAAAACCCCAGATATGTAAGTAGATCAGGAAGTGTCTAGAAAGACGCAATTAGGTTTATCTCTTTTTATTTCTTTATGGCTTGTGGACTTCTCTGTGCTAACCTCAAATGCTTTTGTTTTGCTTCTAACCTTTAAAGTGCACCTCAAGAAGTTATTCTTGATGCTTAATCTTTGTAAGGGGTTTTTTCATTTTTTTTTTTTTAAATCTAGCCATAGCCTGAGTTTCCAGATGTATTTTTTTTCTTTTGTTTTTAATAACATTTACTGTTTTAAGAACAGGATTGGATTTTTGTGTCCTAAGAGGTATGTGCACATGTTGTTTAATTAGCTGGTGGCAACATCTGATTTCCTTTGTTTTCTTTCTCAGCTATTCCCTGGTGTGTGTGTGTGTGTGTGTGAGAGAGAGAGCTTGAGGGTACCCCACAGGAAGGAATTCCAAGTGTGCTTTCCTGGGTCCTCAAAGGGGGTTTGCACTTGGTTGGTGGCAGCATCTATCCATCCAAGGACACAGAAAAGCTGTAATCCTGGGAGTTTAATACAAGCATGGAGTGGCCAGTATTGATTTTTAGAATCCTTGTGGGCCTCACCTTCTTCACTCAAAGTGCCAGAGTGGGGAATCAGCCTTGACCTGGATGGTGACTGATTATGGATTAGCTTTTTTGCCTTTTTTTTTTTTTTTTTTATTTTTGGCCTACCTATCTATTCTCCTTTCTCGTCTCATAAAAGTTTACCTCCACCAACACTAATCCTTCTCTGAAGAGAGACAGCTCAGAGAGGGAACTTCTGATAAAGACTTTTTCTTGCATGTCAGGTCCCAAACACTGAAGTTGGATGGAAGCATCTGTGTTATCTGTGAGATCCTGGAGACTAAAGCTTGATAAGAGGGGTCAGCCTGGCTCCTGCCAAAGAACTGGCTTTTCAGAATTGCAGAGAAATAAAAGAAGGGAAATGATATAGCTGTATATTGAATTGCACAGCTGAAATAGCTGTTTTCAAGAGATTAGCCACCCAGTTACGGTGAGCCGGGGTCTACATTATAAATTCCCATTTTCAAGTTCCTGTCACATGTCTGTGAAAGGTTTCAGAGTAGCAGCCGTGTTAGTCTGTATTCGCAAAAAGAAAAGGAGTACTTGTGGCACCTTAGAGACTAACAAATTTATTAGAGCATAAGCTTTCGTGAGCTACAGCTCACTTCATCGGATGCATTTGGTGGAAAAAACAGAGGAGAGATTTCATGTTCTCTGTGTGTGTGTGTATATAAATCTCTCCTCTGTTTTTTCCACCAAATGCATCCGATGAAGTGAGCTGTAGCTCACGAAAGCTTATGCTCTAATAAGTTTGTTAGTCTCTAAAGTGCCACAAGTACTCCTTTTCTTTTTATATATGTGAAAATACACCATTATGAGAATTTGCACACATGGTTTCATCTCACTTAATTTTTTTTGCCATATTTAACCACCAACCAATTCAGCTGTCTCTAAATTATGCCAAATGCAATGGAAAAAGCAGACTGACAGCATCCAGAATGGGCAAATTCTGCTTTGGCATTTGTGAATATGAAAAACAATCTGGTAATTGGTTTAAAATAGCTTTACATGTTTTTGAAAATACAATAAAATTCCTTTAAAAATAGTTAATACACAAAAGGTATTTAGGTACAGAGAGATCATGGCCTTGGAAAATTCTACTTGCTTTGAGAGCAAAGAACTTTCTGTGATGGCTAAATTATAATTGATCATATTTATTACAGTAGTGCCTAGGGATTAGCTAAGTGGTAGGCACTGTACAAATACGTGTAATAGACAATCCCTGTCCCCAAAGAGCTTACAATCTTAAGAGAAAGGATAGACAAAGGATGGGGCAAAGGGATTTAACATGCAATGATGTCACTTCAGTTGAATTATTTGTTTGTTTGGGGGGGACGTTTAGAGGCTCAGCTAAATTGAAAGACAGAGGACAGGAGAGCAGAAAAAGGGGGACGGAGTAGGTGAGAAGAGGTGGGAGGAAGGTACAAGGGGCAGATGTGGGGTAAGGCTAAAGTGAAGATTCGAGGTTGACGCCAACAGCCAATCAACACAAGGCAGAGACAGTCCAATCAAACTGTAGAGAATATTTCAGTGTCTGTTGGTCACTGCTTACAGCTGCTGCTGTGCCAGCTTAAGTCTCTGTCTGGCTCCTCCCTCCAAATTCTTTCCCAAAGGCCACATGGCTGTGGGGGACTGGAACCACTGTGAGAGTCCTTGTGCCCCCCCCCCCCCCCGGAAGGGTTTACCCTACAGAGTTTTAGGCCCATAGGTGCGGGGGAAAGGTTGGCCATGGATAGGTGCTGCATTTTACCCTCTCTGACACTCCCCATGTAGCAGTATGATCTCTCTCTCCCCATCCTTCCCGTTATCATGTTAATGATTTGTGAGTAAATTTGGTCTCAGCACTGCTATATATTAATTACAGTTTGACAGACTTAAATAGCACACGAGTAATGACATTTATTATGTAGAGTCCATTTCCACATAAAATTAGGCAGATTTTTTTTCTTTCTCACGATTGAATGAGCTAGATCAGAGGTGGGCAAACTATGGCCCGCGGGCTACATTTGGCCCGCGGGACTATCCTGCCAGGCCCCTGAGCTCCTGGCCGGGGAGGCTAGCCCCCAGCCCCTCCACCCCCCGCAGCACTGCCACCACACTGCTAGTGCTCTGGCCCGCTGCTCCTGCTGCTCTGAGCAACATGGTAAGGGGACAGGGAGCGGGGGGTGGTCAGGCAACAGGGAGCTGGGGGGGTTGGATAGGGAGTGGGGGTGGTTTGGGGCGGGGGTCCCAGAAAGGGGCAGTCAGGGGACAAGGAGCAGTGGGGGTTGGATGGGTCGGGAGTTCTGAGGGGGGCAGTCAGGACACAGGAAGTGAGAGGGGACGTTATGGGGCGGAGGCCAGGCTGTTTGGGGAGGCACAGACTTCCCTACCCGGCCCTCCATACAGTTTCGCAACCCCGATGGGGCCCTCAGCCAAAAAGTTTGCCCGTCCCTGAGCTAGACTGAACAACCTGTTTGGTCAGTTTCCATTGATTAAATGTGTCAGGGTGGTAAGGTGAGAGGAGGAGGAGGCGGCAGCAGGAGTTAATTTATTGAGGTGCAGCTTCAGGGATATTTGGATCCTAGTCTCACATTTCTCATGATGGAACACACACAAGAGAATTGCTCTGTTTGGTTTTACTATGCACCGATCTCTCTAAGGACAATACTTCTGTGATAAAAGCATGGTCTCCACTGGGGAAATGTCTAGGAGTGTGTATTGTCTTTGGGAGCTAAAAAAACCAAGTTGTGGCAGTCCCTGTTCTACTGGTAGTACCATTTTACAGCAGAGTTAATTTTAATAAACGAGTTTTAAATAAAAATATAAACTATTGAAATATCAGCCAACCACTCAAAATAGAAAGAAGGCACATGCTGTGATTGTAAAGTGTGTGAGGTTGGCCCTGATGAGTGCATACTGTGTTTATATGGATATTCTTGGGGCTTGAGTGGAATATTTTCCTTGGTTTCATTTACAATAATAGCTAAAGCCTTTCTCAGCTGAAACTTGATGTTTCAAACCACATGCTAATTTTGTAATATAATTCAAATTGATATTAACACGCCAGCTATTTATATTTTATAATATCTGCTGGATAAGGTGTTTGAGCTATCTGAGAGGTAAAGCTAAACCTTAATATTGTTTAACCTCCTGAAAAACACACTTTTTTAAAATGGAGACGATAAAAATATTGGATCTGTGTGTTGTGTTTTGAAGCTAAATCAAAAGCTTAAAGATATAAAACAATCATTTATTATACGTAAGTTGGTTTTTTCGTTTTGTTGTTGTTGTTGTTGTTTCTTAGTACCCATCATACCTAAAAATCAGACCTGGGTCAAGAATCAAAACTCTGGATCCTAACAGCCATGGCATTTGGAATTTAGGTTTGGAGTCTGGATAAAAATTCTGTTTCAGGCCTGCTTCTGCCACAGACACATTAGATTTTGCTGTTCGTTACACGCTTTTGACATCTCTGGAGCTCACTGTCAGCATAAGGATCTGCTTGTGAGCATCACTTCACAGGAGCAGGATCTAAGATAGTTATAAAGCCAAATATTTTTGCGGGGGAGGGTGAGAAGAGAGGGGGAAAATGCATACATAACAATGTAATACATAATAAAGGTAATATATTTAAGGGTTCTGCTTTAGTACCAAAGGAAGTCTCTTAGTAGTTTATCACCAAAATCCCAAGAGGACAGTCCTGTATTTGTTGTTTAAATATTACATAGTATGAAAGAATGTTCCTCTAATAAGATCTTTTGATCAGCAGAACATTCCTAACCCTTTTTTTTTGCAGCTGAAGATGCTTTGGGCACTGAAGTGGGTGCCATAGAAACAGAAGGTTGGGGAAACAATAGATATAGGGACAATTTCTGCTGGCATAAATGGGTGAATTTCCATTAGTCAGTGGAACTGAGCTCATTTACATGAGCAGAGCATTTGGACCATAGACTTTTTAAACAAAAAGAAATATCCTTTGTCATCTCTTCATAAGTTCACGTGCTTCCCTAATCGTATATTATTGTCAGAGTTTTGTTGTGTGGTGATCTGAAATACATGGGCGTTAAGCTTTGTGGTCTTTAGCATTCCAATGACTTCAAGAGGAACTTGCTCTCAAAACAGTGAGCAAACTCTCATTTACAGCAGTGTAAATCTGGTTTAATTCCACTGATATCACTGAGAGAAATTTTGGCTTGATTTACACTATGGCCCCCTTTATACCACTCTGGCAGTGTTAAAAGTCCTTAAAGTGTCTGTAAATATGCTGTTAGAGACGTGTAAAGGAGCATCAGTGTAAATGTGAAGCAGGCCCAGTTATATTTCAGTGCATTTCACATTTTGGTCTTTATTTGTAATAGTTATGATTGCATTCCAGAAGCCACACACACACACACACGTTCCTTTATGGCACCCACTGCCGTGGAACCTGCATGAGTCACATCCCTAAAATTAATATGTACAATTTCTAAGACTTTCCCTGAGTTCTCAGATAACTGCTCCCCTCACAATTTAGTGTCTGCAGTCTTCCTCTTCCTTCTCAGCATTGAATAAAAGTATCTGACAGTATAACGGAATAGATAGACCTTAAGCTGTGCTCTGAGGGCTACTAATTCTCAGCTCTGGATAATTGAGAAAGATTATCGAATTTCACAGAAAGGAAATCTCAGCTAGGGATGCTGTACCACCAGTAATATAAAGTTCCATCCTAGGAACTGAAAGTTGAAACATCGTGGCTTGATTTCTGAATTTCTTACAGTATTCAGGATGGCTTATGTATAAGGAACTTTTTGTTTTTGTTTGTTGTCACAGGTATTTTTAGTAAAAGTCATAGACAGTCACGGGCAAGAAACAAAAATTCACGGCCCATCACCTGTCTCTGACTTTCACTAAAAATATCCCTGACAAAATGGAGAGGTGGGTTCAGCATCCAATCTGGGCTGCTGGGGGGTTCCCGTGCCCCCAGGGTGGCTGGGAGCCCAAGGGGGTCCCCCCCAACATGGCTGGACAGCTTTAGAGGGGTTCCCTGCTGTGGTTAGGTAGCTGTAGGGTCCCCCCACCAGGCTGGGGGCTGCGAGCTCCAGCCTTGGGCAGAAAATGTCAGAGGTCAAAGGAAGTCATGGATTCCGTGACTTCTGTGACCTCCATGACATGACTGTAGCCTTAGTTATGTATTAATGCAAATGAGTTACAACATAGATTCGTCAGGGGAAAAGGCTGCTGTTAAGTCACTGTCATTGTAGAAAACAATACAGAAGGAAGGGTGCCGAGGTGAACCTTCCCACTGTCACCTATATGTCAGACAATGTTTTATCAGAGCAAGGACACAGAAGAGGCCATCCTGTATTTCAGAACCAAAATATAGAAGCAGCTGTGCACTACAGCACCTGTACTAGACTGGTGTTTAAAAAAGTCCTTGACGAAGCAAGCAGTCAAATTCCAGTGGTCACCTAGCTCACTGGAAATATTGAAAAACGTAAGAATTGGTGAGCATTGGAACAAGGATTTCCATGTCTGACACTGAGCATGTCCATGCTGCAAGTGATGGTGTGATTGTAATGTGTGGGTAGGCGTACCTGTGCTAGCTTTAATCTAGTTAACACAGTTACTAATAACAGATTTCAGAGTAGCAGCCGTGTTAGTCTGTATTCGCAAAAAGAAAAGGAGTACTTGTGGCACCTTAGAGACTAACAAATTTGTTAGAGCATAAGCTTTCGTAGACCTGGCAGCACGGGCTAGCTCCCAATACAAGCCTGTCAGGGTACGTATTCAGGTTGTTAGCCTGAACTGAAGTGCATGCCTCCCTGTCTTCACTACTATTGTTACCTGGCTAGCTAGATTAACGCTAGTATGGGTATGCCTACCTGTGCCCTACGAGCCATGCTGGCAAATTGCAAATGAGCACTCCAGCTGATTTGCATATACCCTTATATAATTGTTAAAATGAAAAAATAAATGCACACAACCATAATATTTGTTCTTATTTGCATAAGGATAGGAGCTGTGTGAGTTTTGAGTTCATCCCCAAGAGTGAAAATCTACAGTTATCAGTTATATCCTCATCTACTGGTTATGGAGAGACATTGTCCCGCATTTCCTGATTCCTTGGGCCACGTTTGTTCTTTGGGCTGCACGTCAGCTCTTGTTTTCTTAGGAGCATCTCACAGTCCTCATTACAGCCATTAGAAGTGGCTAATCCTGTTTTCATTGAAGTCAATTGGAGTTTTGCCATTGGCTTTAATGGGAGCAGGATCAGGCCATAAGTAAGCTATTAAATCCCCTGACAAATGTTGCTTTTCTGGTGGCAAAGGTTGCAACTTAGGCCCTGATGCTGCAATGAGTTCTGTGCGCACAGACCTCACTGCTAGATTTTAACCTAAGTTTAGTTTCAGGAATAGTGGTTTCCTATTTTTTCCCTCTCCCTCCCGATAACTCAATACCAGAGAGAGGGTTGAATAAGGGAAGACTCCATGTTAGCTGGGCAAACTTGGAATCCTCATAGCCGTCAAATTCTTTGGACGGCTTCGGCATGTTTCTGCATATTACACTTCCCTAAAGCTTCTCTGAGGTCATATTCTCCCTATGGAAGAAAACAAATTCCCAGGAATTCTTCTCAGTTACCCAAGTTGCCCAGTGAACAATTGTGTTTGTGTGTAGAAGTATTTACATTGCTATGTATCATTAAAATAAAATTGATGGGTGAAAATAAGTGGATTATCCTGCATTTTTCATTGTACTTTTTAGTATAGTGTCCTGTATTCATTCACTACTTTTCAGGTATTCTGGGAAGACATTCTTTTTTTTTTTCTCCCAGGGAATGTACAGATGCATCTCCTTCTGCAAAAAGGTGATCTCAGTCTTTTTATAACTTCTTCTGTTCTCCACCCTGCTCACTTACTATCTTCTTATCTGAACTCTGTGATGATGAATCATCTTGGCATGCCCCTCACCATGGTACTTAATACATTGACGTGGCAAATTGTGATTTGTAGTGGGTTTGGGGAAATCAAAACATGGCATCTCAAGGAAGTATATTACTGCTTGCTCAGCACAAATCCAACAGTGTATTGATTTTTTTTTTCTACCTGTGTATGGGTGGAGGGGGTGCACACGCGCGCACACACAAGTCTGCTAATAGTCCAGAAATTGCTCTTCAAGTGTTCTCCAAACCTAAGTACTGCATGATTTCATCTGGATTCAAGGAGTTAAACTAAGAACATTAGGTCAAAGACCTAATCAAAATATTGGAAGCACTGGGCTCATACCATGTGCATCTGTGTATTCGCTGCATAGTGGAGAAGGGAAAGGGATGCTGCCACATGTCTTGATGTTGAGTGCTCTGAACATGTGTTCACTAACTCTGGGTTATTGTTGGATTTGGTTGGTGCAGGGGTTGGGAGGATTAGTCTAATAGGTCCCTTATCAGCAAGGCTGAAGAAAATGGACAATGGTCAGGATTTGAATGTTGTGTTTTCATCCTGGTAGGATTTTGTACTAGTTTTTCAAGTAATCTTTGCCAGTTTACTTGTGGCTTTTAATCCTCATTTTAAATGTATTCAGAACACACAAGGCTATTTTAATTTTATCTGCTAGCCTTCTTTAAAAATATTACGAAATGTTATAGAGAGAGTTACTTATATGTTAGTGTTCTAGAAATGAGAGTGAAAAAAGAAGGTGTTAAGACTTCTAATCCTTCTACGTGTCTAGAATTGTTCACTGCTTTGTGGTTTCCAATGCTTTGTCCAGCTTTAACTGATTCAGGGGTCAGGGCTTCTTGGGAGACTATTCCACAGACTCGTGTCTCACTACCAGGAAAATAACCTTCATATAAAGAGAGAATGTTTAAGGGGAGATGTAGAGAGGGACTCGTTGTCTAGAGGACGAAGGATTTCCTTGGTGAGGAAAGTGAAAAATAGAGTCCCAACTTTGAAGTGTAACCTTTAAACTTCAGGGACCAGGACATTAGGAAGATCATAGAAGCAAAAATTGCAATGCTCGTGACAGGAGACGACTAAGGGATGACTAAGGATTTCGGAAGAGGTGTTGCTAAGTGAAAGACAAATTTTGGTGACGTTCCAGAGATGATGGCTGGTAGACATGTACAGACATGGAATATGTGGGAGGAAAATAGTTGGGAGTCAAGGGTGACTCAGACTACTGAATTTGGGAGCGAAGTTAAGGGCAGAAAAAGCAGCATTGCAGGCATGGAATACCAAGCAGAGATACTAGGAGAGGAAATAACACCTGCATGTCCCATTGCTGGTGTCTTATTTTATGTGCATTTAAAGACACGTACTGAATATATGTTGAAAACTGTTGACTAATGTGGATGTGAGCTGTAAGAATAAGAATGCTCTGAGGCTGTGACCTGGCACATGCTTAGGATAGGCAGTTTATGGCCGTCAGTGTGATATAGCTGGGGAAAGTCTAGGGGATGTAAACATGTGCTTAGGTTCTGTGAAACAGGGCTGTTGTACATTACTGGAGAAGCACCAATAGGAATCTTGTGCATGCTCACTCCTCAGAGAATCACCTGTATGTAGTCTCTGAGAGATATGGCAAACCTACAGTTACTCAAGAGCAGACTATGTAGGATTCTCTTCTGTTGGGGAGCAGAGAAGACTTTTCTTTGGCAATGATGATGAGATATGGACATGTAGGAACCTAAAACCACATCTTTGCTATGCACAGATAAAGGAGAACAAGTGAATACAAGTACCAGATCCCAGAGTCAAAAGGATTATAAACTGATCCACAAAATAGCCTTCATTACTGAGTTGATAGTCCTAATTGATATAAACATGAAACCCTGCAGAATCTCTGGTGCTTAAAAGATATGCATCTAAATAATATTTAAATGGATTCTTGCAGTTTTAAGACACACTCGGGTATAATTGTAGTCAGCTTAGTTAAATGAACTGAAACCCCTGATAACAGTACATTACTGCTCCTAAATAAAATCTCTTCAAACACAGGCTTTACGGTGCTTAGTGAAGACAATAAAAAACCCTAGTCCAGTACCGTGAAGTTTGTGCTTAGTTTTTTATTTAGCTAATTTGTCTAGCTACAAAAGATGGGTCATCATAATTGCTACCACTGCTGCTGTGCTGAAATAAGTCTAATATTGAAGAAGTGATAAAGTACTTCAGTATATAGCCAGTCTTTTTCTGGTTTTTAATATTTTATTCTTCAATAAATGGAGTGGAGGGAAGACTGGCATAAGCAATATACAAATAACAGTACTAAAAGTTATTCCATGCCACTACCAAACAAAAATGCTTTGCGTCAGATTTTCTGAAGAGGTCAGCATCCAGCACCTTCCATTTAGGCACTTAAATGCAGTGCTAAGATCTTCAAAAGTGCTCAGCACCCAAAAGCTTCCATTGAGGATCTAACCATTTCCATGCATCTGCATTCCTAGCTCTGTATTGACAAGACAAGAAAGGTTTGGAGTGACTGGGATTCAGATTGCCTAGGTTTTGTTCCTGTGTCTGCCACTCATTCAGTGTGGTTTCTGAGACAAGCCACTTAACGTAACCCCTAATTGCTGTTGTTTCTTCATGCATAAACATTGTCATAATACTTACCTCATAGGGATATGGGGTGGGAGAGAGAGAGAGAGAGAGAGAGAGAGAGTCTCTTTCTACAACTGGAATATATTACCTCTCACCTCCCTCTTTGCTCCCTGAAAAACTTATTCCAAGCAAAGACCCCTTCCCGAGGGAAAGGAGAAGACCGAGGACACCATAACGTCCTCTCAAGACCTTGCTTTTCCAATCTCATTGAATGGGAGATGCTCAGATACTGTGGTGATGGCACTAGTGCAAAACCATAGGTCGGTCTTGCTTGAAGTTTGTAGAGCACCTCTATAGGTAAAGGTGCTATAGAGTACTGTAGGCATTTGGTTCCACTATATTCACCCTTGTACTGTAATTGTTTCAGTTTTCTTAAAATAGTATGTTTTGTTCTGCCTGCCACACTATGAACATTGTCTTTTTGCTTCATTGCTGCCAGAAATTTTCAGGCTGAGGTCCAGCCTGCTGTGCTGAAAGACAAAATAGAACACCATTGTTTATATCCTTTAGACAATGACACCCCATTTTTGTAGCGGGGGGATTTCCTCAGGAACCCTATGCGAAAGCCAGTGGACTGTACCCACCAGGGCTCTGATACACAGTTCATGTCTGTCCTCTCAGTTACTGCACTAAAAAGGAGTTTGGCTTGCTTTAGGTTACAGGAAACCATTTCTCCTGCTGCTAAGATTAGATGGGAGACAAATGGATTTCTGCCATATTCAGTTACTCAATATTTTACAAGAAAAGGAAATAATAACTATCATGGAACCATAGGAGTGAAGGCAGGAATTCAAGGTGCGTAATGCTTTGGATGTGTCTCCCATATACCCACACTACCGAACTCTAGCAGGAATGGTTAAAGTTATGGCAAAGCGTCAGAGTAAACAATTAAAATATATGCCTGCTTGTTTTCCCCAGTCCACCACTGCATATATTTCCCTGTGTGTATTTATGTGCATACATCAACAGAAATGTCCCCTGAGTGCACACTACACTGTATCACTGGGCACTATAGCGAGGACAGCAAATTTCCATAACTAGCCACCAGATTTTTGGGAAAGCAAATCACATTGCTTTGAGCAGGGGGTTGGACTAGATGACCTTCTGGGGTCCCTTCCAACCCTGATATTCTATGATTTTCGTATGCAGAGTGCTAGTAGACGTGCTCTGTGAACAAGATTTTAGGATGATGAGAGACAGTCCAGTATTACTTTTATGTAGACTAAAAAGCTATTTACATACAGGATCTTTACCCAACCACATGAACCTTCATATCTGTTGACAATCAGGGTCATGGATATAATGCTGTGAAAAGAGTAGCTGAGCCTGCCACTGCATCCTCCAACACCATAACAAGCAGTAGTTATTCATTACTTACTTGTATTACCATAGTACCTGGGATCCCTAGCCACACACCAGGACCCCATTGTGCTAGATATTTTACAAACACACAACAAAAAGACAGTCCCTGCTCCCAAGAGTTTACAATATATTGAATTCTTAGGATCTCATAAACCTTTGAAGATTTTGAATTATTTTTTCCCCAGATCTGAGAGAACTAGGAGCCCCAAAGTGGGTAGAGAATTAGTTTACTAGACCCTCAGTTACTGATTCAATCTTGTGTTTGTAAGTATGCTTATGATATACATATATACATTTCATAATATACGTCATTGCTTTTTGTGCATATATACACTTTCTCACTCAAACTATGAGCCTGACTGATAAAATGTGTGATGGTATAGGGTGCTAAAAAGGTTTTATTGCCAGGAGTTGAGGATGACTCCACAAGACGTTAGATGCTGTAAATAAAGATTATGTGATTTACTAATACAAATCTCACTTAGCCAATTACATTAGTGTTCATGATTTTGGTAAAGTAATTCATCATTAAAATACAGTAATGGCAAGATTAGAGCAAAATCCTGAATAGCAGTAGAACACTAAAATGCCAGTAGATTGACTTGGCGGCATACAGGACACTGCATGCATATGAAGGCCAGATTATTTGTTGTGAGGACTGGAACATGGGAAGTCTTGTCTAGCGGTTAAAGCAGGAGTCTTGCCTAGTGATTAGATCCCAGAGCTGAGAGCCATAGGCCAAAGCTGGAGTCCGGAATCAAGCCAAGGGTCAGAGCCAGAGTCAGGAGTCTATAACCTGCGCTGTTACAGCTGGGGACAGAAGCGGGGCAAGGGAGCAGCTGGCATGAACTGGAGTGGGACCAGACCAGGGCAGGAGCAGGGTGGAACAAGACAGAAGCAAGGCTGGGAACAAAGCAGGCACAGGAGCAATTACTGAAGCAGCGGGTGTAGGTATTGAGCAGCCACTGACCTGCAGCTGAGCTTAAATGCAGATCTGTTGGCTCCTTTGAGCCGATCAGGCTGGCTGGTGGCTCAAGCGATGCTGCTGCTGTGCAGCTAGGCTCATTAAGCTACATGAAGGCTGAACTGACTAGCGCCAGGTTCTGCTGAGAGAACTCAACCCTGTGGTTCCTGGCATTTGTTAGACAACTAAACTATAAAACTAGTGGGAAAAATAAAAATTACTCCATGTTCTCAAAATAAGACAAACCCTATATATCTCGGCGATACCACCCAAATACTGTGTGTGTAATTAAATCCTTATTTTGCAGCTATTTTTGCCAGTTTTTGTTGAAATAGAAACTCTCCCCTAGATTTCTTACAGCAGGATGAGTAATACATCGGATTCCAGTGGCACTTGATTCATTGACTTAATTCATTGTTTTATTATATTTCATGAGCATGTTCTGGGCTAGGGAAATGCCCCTTGCAGATTTTTAGTATTAAAGACAAACCAAGGGATAGACTATACCCTTTTGTAATAACTCATGGCTATAAAGATGGAAAAAGTTTGGCTACATTTTTAATTTGGGCTTTTGCTCTTATATGCCATTAAATCCCATATGCTAGGTGCTTCCAAGTCCAGTCAATTTTTTGGGCTATGGTGGCCCGCTCATTATTGTTTTATTCTTAAATTTCTTTGTTTTTTCTTCAATTCTTAAATTTCTAAATATTCTTTAAGAATAAATTTTTCTTGTGTGTCTTTACTCGTTTCCTTTAATCTCTTCTGCTGTGATTACTAGTTCACTCCTGAAGCTATATGTGCATGTTGGAGAATTTTGGCGCCACATAAAAATATCATATTCTGCAGTGCTGTGGTAACCTGTGGGGAAAACTGATTCAAAGGGTGAGGTTTTTAGCGAACCTTCCATTGATGTTTTGTCGTCTTAGTAAACATTGTCTATAAAGTGAGATTGGTACTGGTTCTTTCCTCTACTTGAGACTTTCGGCATTCACTCAAGTCTCCTTCAATAGACGTTGGCTCAAGAAATAAGACCATACCATAGCACCTATTATGCTTCATGATCCTGGCCCACCAATAGAAAATGGCTTTAGCAACTTTTTTCATCTTCAAGATTTAGTGAGATGACATCCCAAGGATACTTTTAGATTATGAGCATCTATATCCTTAATTAGTATTTTTGTTGTTGTTTGTTTCTATTGGAAACGTGTCTAAAGGCCTCATGCAAGACAGGAGCCCCATAATGTTACATGCTATGCAAACGCATTGATGCAATTCCTGCCCCAAGAGCTCACAATTTAATTTTGAGGCAAGACTCAGGTGAATGCATTCAGGAAAAGGAGGAGAGAGTGAAGAGGGGTGCAATAATTGGCTTGATGGGTTCCAAACCATCTTAATTTATTCTTCTAAAAAAAAAAAACCAACAACCTAGATTTAATCAGCAGTTCTTGACTAGCTGTTATTAATGGGCTGACTTCTTGTAGGCATCACAGCAGACAATAGTCTTGAGTTGGGATTTGAAAGAGCCAGATGAACATGCAAAATATTCCTTCCAGATGAACATGCAAAATATTGGTGGAAGATTGACTTTGTGGGAAGATTTGACTGACTTTTAAGTGTTTTCATATAATGTTGATTTTTAAGATACATGAGCACATGAAAGAGCTGGTTATAATTGGGATAAATACCCACTTTTTAAGGATGTTAGAAAAATGAATGATTCTGGTAATTCTGATGATAAAGGCTAGGGCTGAACAAGTGTTTAGACAGGACTTTTCAGCCGACTTAATTTTGAGTTAGATGAACATCAGTTTTCATTACTACATTACATTGTGCTGCATGCGGAGTGAAAGATCCTAGCAGTGTCACCTCAAGATGTTTAGCCTACAAGTAACAGACAACATGCTCAGGGTGGTTCTATAAAGATGCTTTGTTTATATGTTCTTGGCAAAGATAGAAGTTCTTTACAATGAAAACTGAGGGGGAAAGATGATGATGGAAAGGAACTTTGCTTCCCATTGTCAGTGTTCTCCATGAAGTATTCTTTTTAATATATTTATATAGTGAGGCATCTTAAACTACGAGGAGAGAGAATACATGATGATGTGGTTCAGTATAAAGTTTTTAACAGCACGAGTTCAGAATGGTTGCATTACTCTAATGTCAAAGCCCCTAGTGAAATATATAGGTCATCTCAAATGAATTGTTTTATAACTACACGATCACATATTCCATATAGGGCACATGTTACAGAAACTATTTTAGGAAAATTTTTGAGACTCTTTTTGTACCTCTGTCTGTAAAGCCAAGTGCCTAAGGGCCCAATTCCAGTAAAATTAATGAAAAATCTCCCTCTGAGTCAATGGGACTTATGTCATGTCCTTTGTTATCCTAACTCCAACTGTACAGGAGCCAAGGGGAAGCTGTGACAATCTCTAAACATAACCTAAAATAGATTTTCACTATATAAAAATGTCATGACTTTAAAGTCCAATGTTGCAGGCCATTCCAGGACTAGAGGGGCAAGTGCTAGGTCCCCACTGGCTGCACCCTTCTGTCTGTAATAAAGATGAGTGAGGGAATATCTTTTATTGGACCAACTTCCGTTGGTGAGAGAGACAAGCTTTTGAGCTTACACCAGGCTCCTCCTCTTTCTGTGTTGTCCATCTTAGTAACTGTGAAGATTCAGAAAACAGACTTTGAAACTGAGAGATTGTTAGCGATGAGAGAAGCTGTCTCTGGTATAGGATGGAATATTGCCTATCCTGAGTCTTGGGGAAAGAAGGAAACACTTCTCTATCATGTTGTTGGATTTGTTTTTAATGGCAGCTGTTTTGAAGCTGCTCTCAGACTTGGGATGTCAGTCTTAGTCCCAGTACAATTGGATTGCTGGACAGAATGCAGGTGAGTGGATCAACAGTGTTGTTATGACGCAGCTCTGCAATATTTTCAGATACATATCATGACCATGTATGTGACATACCATAGCAAAAGCAAATACAAAGCCACGGGTACAGAGAGAGATGCAGATTAATGGTTCCATTTTGAGAAAAGTTGTCTATTTTAAATAAATTTTGATGTTTTTAAAAAAAATATAGAGGAAAGTAGAACATATTCTCTCTCTCTCTCTCTCTCTCTCCCCCCCCCCCCCCCCAAATGCACAGAGTCTGTATTCATCTACTGATCTCTTTTGCAATGCAGTAGACTATTTGGCCAGTTGCATGGAGAGGCTTGCAGAAGCTGAAATGGGGGCAGCAAGAAGGACAAAAGAAAGGGGAGGAAATGACCTGAGCAAGCAAGTTTAACGTGTGTATGAATTCATAAGGGAAATGTTTAAAAGAGATTGATGGGCTGTTTAAAGTTGTCCCAGAAAAGCCTGAATGTCCCTCACTTTTATTATGCGGTGGATAAACTCAGTTGTCCCTGACCTGGGAAGGAGCTCTGTGGTTATAATTTCACAAGGAGGAGTGCTGTTGAATAACTTCTGCAGTGTACTCTGAGGAACATATATGTTTTTCCTTCAGCTTCAATCATGCAGATTTTTTATTCCACCACTATTTTTGGGAATAGCCCTATTTACTATGGCCCAAATCCTACTCTTCATGTATAGACTTCTTACAATATCCAAAACCAAAGGTATTTGGGAAATGCAGGCTAATATGCCCACGCATTTTTGGTAGCCTTCCCTGTTGAGAACTAAGTGCCAAAATTAAGCTGCTAATGTTTACCATGTTTTCCACACAGTAGTTCTGTGTTTCAGGCACTGAAATGGATCTATTTTGTCTTAGGCTGTGAAGATCCAAAGTAGGCCCTTAGCCTGGACTTGAATGTGAAGCATTTCAGAAGAGGAACTCCCTTTTTCTACCATTTCCACATACTCTGATTTTAACAGGATGACTGGCGTGTCTCTCCTCCCAGTTACTGTTCTAGTCCTTGTCTGTTGGCTCAGGCATGGGCTGTGGGCCCATCAGGAGTGGTTATGAAGATGACTGCTTTTTGAGCAAAAGAACAAGCAGCAGTGTTCAGCAGTTTTTCCATCATACTCTACTGTGGGCCTTATACAGACGCACACCTGTCTTGCTAAGCGCTGCAAAGTGCTCACTTAGCATTAAGACTAGCATCATTCTAGCCTTTTTTAGACTAGGGAGAACCCCTACATGGCTGTTTGAAATCTGTGCTTAAATATACACCGGAATGAACTTCCCACACAAGCAAGTGACAGGTACACATACACATGGTAACCAATACATCCATCCTGACATGCAGAAGGTCAACTGAAGTGGGGAGGTGTGTGTTAAGGTTGTCACCTTTCTGATTGGTGGTAACTGGACTCCCTAGGCCTTGCCCTTCTCTGCCTCTTCACCCAAGTCTTCGCCCCTGTTGCTCATTCCTCTCCCCCACCCTATTGCTCGCTGGATTGTCTCCACCTTCCTCCCCCAACTAGCTGGGCTCCCTCTGTTCCAGGGCCTGCACAGGAGCTGCTGCAGTCTGACAAGGAACCTGTCTGCAGGTAGGAGGTCACCCCACCGAGCAGGGGCTGGCATAGTTTAATGACCCAGCACCTCCCTCTACCCCACCATAAGCAGGCTTTTGGCAGGAGCGGTGGAAGGTCCCTAAAAGTGTGGGGGCTGCCAGTGCCTGAACTGTGGCCCCCCTTTCTCCCTAGGCTCCACTAACAAGCCACCTCTTCCCTCCCAATACCCCGCGCATCCCCTGCCCCCCCAATCACTTGTCCTTACAGTTGGTAAAAGTGTGGGGGGGGGCAATGGCCTCTGGTCCCATGTTCCAGGGCTCTTGGCTTTTGATGTCCAGTCAGTACTGGACACTGCCGTGTCCGCTTTTCAACTAGACTTTCCAGTTAAAAACAGGACACCTGACAACCCTACATGCCGGACACAGAAACCAAAAAACAGACTGTCCAGGTAAAAGCCAGAGAGGTGGCAACCTGTGTTTGTGTGTAAGTAGACACACATCTATAAAAATTCCTGATACTATTGGATCAAAAAGAAGCACAACAATAATAGAATGTAGACTCAAATTACCACTTTTCCCATCTATGACCCCAATTTTGCAAGGTAATTATGCAGGTGGAATTTATCCCCTACTAGGGTTCCATTGAATTCAAGGGTCCTTCTACTTAGACCGCTCTTCAGGATTGAGCTATAACTTTATTGGTCCTAGTTGTGTAATGTATATTCATTTATATTCTTTCTGTGACTGTTGCCTCTCCCCCCACACCTGAGGTATCTGACAAAACATGGCCCTTTATGCTGTTAAACATCATGTACAAAGGAAGCATATTAAACCAACTGATGTTCAGTGACTGATTAATCTTAACTTTATAATAAGTGTCAAATCATTACAATATCCCTTTGTAGTCACTCCATCAGCATGAAACATGACAGATACTTTTTGGAATTCACGTGCATATCACAGCAAATACACTACCATGGAATTCCCAGTGAATCACTGAAGCTGTGTGTTGCCCAAAACTGTTATGCATGTGCATCAAAGGATGGAAATATCGATACACACTGGATAACCATAGAATGAAAATATTGGACAACTGCTGTTTTCAAGAAATATTTTTGTTTGTTTTTAGTTTCTGCCCCTTTAAAACTATGGATTATTTACTCTTTTACATAACAACCAGTGATGATCTCAGGTAGAATTTGTTTATTAAGTATATTTTATAACCTTTTTACCTGAGACTTGAGCAAAGTATTTTTGGGGGAAGTATCAATCTGTTGCCATGCTTCTTATGAATTTCTTCCCTTGGGAAGAATATGTGGCAATGGGATTATATGACTAGAACATGGCAGTTTGCATGACAATCATATCAAAATTGGTGCTAATCATTTTTTGCAGTAGGGATTCAGTTATCTATCAAGTTTGGAACATAAAAGCTGGAGTTTATAGGGTGCATGGTTCTGTTTTGTTATTTAAATGCTAGTGGTGGTGATTTAGCCCAAGAGATTTAAGGAAATGAGTTTCAGTGGGCTACTGGAGAATTTAGAGCTTTTAAAACATCATTGTTTATATATCTTTTTGTTGTAGTAACCTGTGGTATTTTAAATGTAGGACCTACGTATTTTGAGTATAGAGCGTATTTGTAATAAGAAGAAAGTCATTTTCAATATATAGTAAATGTAAATTACATGTGCTTTTTTTTTTTCAATATTATCTATCTCCATGCTATTTGGTGCCTGCTAAATATATGAAAGTAGCTTTTCAGAAATGATTTAGGCAATTGTGCTGTAGATCAGGCCCAAAATATAAGTTTGTGTACAAGGAAAAGAGGGCTATACAAATTAATATGCTTTCAAGATTTGTTTATTTCTATGACTTTTTTTAAAATTTTAAGCATTCCAATGAAGTGTTGGAAACTGAAAATAAAAGCCTAATGCAAGTACGTAAAAGTCAGAAAATGAAAACAACTGTGATCAAAGGTAAAACTAACCAGAGTAGATTCACTGTCAGAGCTGAATAATATAAAAAAGGATAAAAAGCATGCTTGCTTTAACAAAAATAAATTTTGGTTTTAAATGGTCTTTAAATATGATTTATAATCATGCTGTTAACAGTAGGAATTTTAAAAAAATCTTGTCTTGGACAATTTCCTTGGCTTTTTCATCTGGAAAATGGTGACTAGAAGTTACCTAACTCACAGGCTGAGTGGTGAATCTTTATCTTAATATTTATAAAGCACTTTGGAAGGAAGACACAATACAAATGCAAAGCATATAATTATTATTATATGGAATAGTTAAGTTGGAAAAGTTAGTGGATATAATGTAGTGAGTAGTCAAGCAACATACAGGAGCTCAAACAGGTTATTTTATGGTTAGTACTACCTGTGATTTGGTGATGCCTAAAATGGATACAATCAATAGTAACAATCGTTTTGAAAAAGGCATTTTCTGTCTCCATTTTCATCATGATTTTTAATAGCACTTAAAAGATCAAGGTGTGCAGTAGAGATAAATAGTATGTATTTAACTTCCATCCATGGAAGAAAACTTGAATGAACATAAAAGAAACGTATAATCCTTTGCAGAATGTTGACGATATTTGTGTAACCTGTAACATGAGTGGAAGCGGCTGAGTGTGAAATGCTTGCTGTCTTTGGCATGTATTGATTTATACAGCTGTGTTTCTTCTTATACAACAGAGAGACTCTCCAGCTGCCCCCACCCAAAAAGCATAAAATAAATACTCCAGTAATGGATAAAAATGATTTGATGAACATCTTCCTTCCCAAGTTCCTGGAAACTCTGGAATTTAAGTGCATGAATTTATAGGGTATAATCTGTCTCAATTTGAGATTACATGAGCAGAGCTCTATCCCCATGTCTGGCCATGGTGTCCTATGCTACTGGAAAAGTCAGCAACCTCCAGGTCTGTTAACTCAGTGGAAGTTGTTCCAATGATATAATGTTCCAATACCCTGTCCCAGGCTCTGTAATCTGCCAATGCTTCTCTTCTAACAGCCTGCTTTGTTTCCTCCATCCACTTCCAGATTCATGCTGTCTTTCACACAGGTCTTGTCTTCTTCATTGCAGAGGTAACTCTCATTATACCTGCTATGTTGTTCAGGTTTGTGTGTGTGTGTGTGGACAGAACTTGGGTTTGAACTCAAATTAGCTGGCACATCAAGAGTTATGTGCTAAATCAAAGCTTTGGCTAATGCAGCTTCTCTGTACAGTAATCCAGTTACTCTGTGCAGTTTGAGTGTCATTTCTCAGAGTGGCTGCTCTCACCCTTGGTAGGCTAACTTGGGAGGAGCTGACTCAGGGGTACATGTTTCTTCAGTGAAGACATAGCCACAGACCTCCAAGCTTGAAACCATCTCTATTAATACAAGACAAACCTGTCCTGCTTTCTTTAAAAAAAAGCTTCTACTGCCCTTCTGTTCCAGGAAGTGTATAATGAACACTTGTAATTCTTTGTTTGACATGCTTCACCTGTTGTACAGGCCCATTAGTGTACAATGATGCTTTCTAAATAAAAATCTTGTGCTGGTAATGCTGCATGAACTTGTCCTGGGAAGTTGTATGGGTGGAGTTCTAGAGTAAGCCTGTTCCATATTGCTTGTCTAATTGTAATTTAGCTTGCAATAAAGCCATATTCCTTTTTATAGCTAAGCAAAATTTCAAGTATTAAATTTGGATTTAGAGTACTTTTGGCAATTTCAGATTCACTTATTTTAAACAAATCACATCTCTACTTTATAACTTTGTCTCTGTTAAATAATTCTGATTAGAGAAAAACGTGATATTGTAAATTTTAGTTTTACAAAAGTAATTTCCCCTCCTTGCTCATCTGCGATAATTGTTTTCAACTTGCCCCTCAACTCTTAGATACTCCAAGCGCAGTAGGAAATGAATAGAAACCAGTTGTACCAGGCAAGAAACTCCAGGCTAGAGTTTACCTAAAACACTCAGAGCTGATAAATGTGTTAATCCTTCCACAGAATAAATCAGCTTTCAAATCACCCTTTCCCATTTGAAACTAGCACAAACTATCAGCAAGAATGCAACATGCATGCGACAATTAAACAGGCAAATCTCAGTTTTGCCTGTGGGACTGTTAGGTTTCCAATTACTCCCCTGCAGTGTGGAACTGGCAACCAAAATTGCATGCCTGAACTTACAAAGGGCGGTTCTTTGTGTTTGTGCGTGGGATCACGCTAGTAGAATCAAGCAGGTATCTGACAATGCTAAAAGGAATATCTGGTTACACAAGCAGATGTATTGAGCTTGCAGCACAGGTGGAGGCTAGAGTTTTCTCATACAACTTTTTCCAGAGTGACTAATTGTATGAAACAAGTGGAAGAAAAACCTTCCAGTGCATGCTTGTGCAGTCTAATTGCTAGCCAGTCAGCATGGCGGCTGCTCCAGAAGAGGATGGGTATTGCTAGTGTGACCAAACAGCAAATGTGTGAAATTGGGACAGGGGTGGGGTGGTAATAGGAGCCTATACAAGAAAAAGACCCAAAAATCGGGACTGTCCCTATAAAATTGGGACATCTGGTCACCCTAGGTATGACTGGCATCCTCTCATGCCTACCTCATTTTAATCACAAAGTTGCTTGTATTCCATACAAATGTGGTGTCCCCTTCTGTTGAAAATTATTCACCAGAAATAAAGAATCATGAAACTAAGGTTATAGAAAGTTACGGATGCTAAGGGAATGAATCTCTCCACATTTAAGCTTTCCCGCATTAATAATTTTCGTCTTTTATCGCAGAAAGTCCCATGTTTGGGCCTTGGCAGGCTGAGGAGTATGGTGGATGGGAGTTGCACAGTTATTTCAAGTGCTGATGTGACTGCTTCAACAAGTGGCATATAGGAGATTTTTCTGTATGTGCCACACATCATTTTGAGGAAGTGTACACTACTTTGAGTTTATTGTAACATTAAAATTACAAAACTTTCAGGGAAACTGTGTTCGGAATTTAGCATGTGGAAAAGTACTAGTGTAAGTAGATCCTGTGTTTTAGAATCCTAGATATGATACTATACTAGACTGTTTTCATTGACCATCTGGAAATCTGATCTCAAAATATAAGGTCCTGCCTTTTCTTCCTACGCAAGAAGATGGACTAGACAGCTAAATAGGTCTTGTTCAAATTTCTGTGGTTATAGTAAGATGTGGCTCATGAATGTAGGCCTCCTTGCTATAATCTTGCTTTCTCTATTGTTTAAATATCTGCATTGCTACTTTTATATATAATTATTTTAAAAGATTGTTTCTTGATAATTTTTATCCAAACATTCAAGAAACAAATGTTTTTTAAAATATATAAAAGTCGCAGTTCTGATATTTAATAAGAACTATGTAGACATTTTTACCTAAATAATAAATATTTTAGAAGAAGTATGGAAAGTGCAATGGAGACACTTTAATAGAACTGAGACAGCAAAATTACATTGAGATAATAAAAACAGATTTACAGTCAATCAATTCAGAACATGAAAAGTATTCTCTTCTGCTCCTCCTGCACGCACAAAGAATAAGCACAAAATACAAAACCATATGTTCCATTTTTTAAAAGATCTGTGCAATAATACACATGTTAATAGACTACCAAAAAAGAAATAAAATTACACCTATCCTAGCTTACAAACCAATGCATGTAGCATACTGTATTTTTTCTACGTCAGTTATACGTTCATTGCTACAAAACAACTGCTTGGTATTCCTCCCTTTTCCATTCATGATACAAACACGTTTTGAGTTTGAAATGGGTTCTATATTTAATTTCAACAATGCAGCCTAGTTCCAAACCTCTACGTTGTTTGTTTTTAAAGGCATATATTAAAAAGCATGCATCCGATGAAGTGAGCTGTAGCTCACGAAAGCTTATGCTCAAATAAATTTTAGTCTCTAAGGTGCCACAAGTACTCCTTTTCTTTTTGCCTGTCAATTATGGTTGTACTGGGACAATTAGGAGTCTTGCTCATTGTGCTTGTAAGTGAAGAGTATGATGATTGAAGTGGTGGTGTTTACTATTGTCAGAGACAACAGAGCCACTCTCAGCAAATAATGGTATATGCAGTGAAGGAAATGTTCTCAATTGGGACAGCTGGGTTGGGCTGAAAGCTGGTGGTGGTGGGATGAGTGACTGGGTGCCTAGGACACCTACGTGAGCTTGGATATGTGTTGGAGTGCCTGGTGTAGCAAGGAATGGACTGGGGTAATAGTTTCTTGGGCGTCATTATTTCCCTGCCATGTGTTGCTGTCATCTGTATGTACCTAGACACTTGCATGGCCCCCTCCTCACATTATGTGAACACCCACTCCCTGTGCTCACCAGCGGCTCTTCTGGTTGCCACCCTGCAGGGAGAGCAGGAGTGGCCTGCAGAGAAGGTGCAGCAACTCCCATTGCCCAGAAGAGGAACTACAAGGAAATCCCTGCTGGATATGGGTTATTCCAACAAAGGGGATTGGGAATCCATGAAAGGGGGCTTCAGGCATGAATGTGATGCCAGAGGTATGCCCCTTAGCTGCCATGACGTTAGCTTTTGTCCATTCCACATCAGTAATATAATAGAAAACACTCACTCTAAAGAAGCAAGCCACAGCCCTGAGCAATGACAATTTCAGTAAATTTTATATTAATAAGATGGCCTGATTAATTCCATTTCATGTGTAATCACCATGGTTACTTTTAAAATCTGACATTTTTTAACTTTGATTAAGCTTTACTTTTCATTGTGTCTTCTCCGTAGGACGGGTCATTGGGTAACATTGATGACCTGGCACAGCAGTACGCAGATTACTATAACACCTGTTTTACTGATGTGTGTGAGAGGATGGAGGAGCTGCGCAAACGGAGGGTTTCTCAAGACCTTGATATGGTAAGTAGAGCAGCTACAACTTTCCATCTCAGGCCTTTCTTGCATACGCTACTGATGGAATACTCAGCATTGCAGCTCAGGGAAATAGGGCTGAGAGCGCACACGTGTGCCCACAGACTAACACTTCCAAGCTGATGGTCTTAATTATTTTTGTGGGAAATAGTGGGATTGGTCTATTGATGATACTCATTAGATTGCAGACTGCATTAGCTTATTACTTGTATCTTCCTTACAGAAGTTGACTGAGATGGAAGAAAATGCTTGCTTTAATATGAGAGAATTTAGTTATTTCTTTGCTCAAGGATGTTTTCAGTATGGTTATTAGGAAATATAACTTTGTTCCTAAACCCTATATTATATTCTTTTAAAACGTAGCTCCTCACAACTGTAAAATGTTGTCTTTTATTCAGGTCTCCCAAACTGAAGCAGTCTGTACACAGATACTGGTCCTGCATTAGGATACACTAGAGTCCCAGAGAAGTTAGTCTGTCTCCTCAGAAGCATATAGTTCCACACTAGCTGAAACGGATTTGGCATGGACCACAGTTGTCGGAGTGCTTTTGTGTTTTTATTGTAAAACAAAATCTTTTTCTCAAAAGAGCCCATTCTAAAATCTTAAGTGAGATTCTTTCGTTGTTTGACAATTGCTAATTGTTTCCTCATTTCTTTTGTTTACATTAGTTAGCCTGATTACTGTACATTCCACATAGGTATTTGTTCAGCAAATATTATTACTTATAATACTTTTTCATTATAAAGATTTTTTTTATAGGTTTTCAGAGTATCAGTAAGAATCCTTGTACTGTATAGAAACTTGTTCAGGTCTTAAAATTTCACAGAATGTTGGGATCACTTCAGTAATGTTTCTTAACCTTGGACCTCGGCTTTTATAATTTTGTTGTGATGATAATGTTTGAGGAATAAATGTAGGAACCAATAAAGCAAGGTAGTTGGCAAAGACAGAGAGCTTACATACCGTGAGCAGAGAAGTCAATCACCGTTAGTTCAGAACAGCTGTGACGTCTTGTAGTACATATCAAAGACATAGGAGTATATGCTGTCACATTAATACTTTACACCTCTATAGTGCCATCTACCCAGATATCTCAAAGGGCCTTTCAGACAAAACAACTATGCGGTGGAGCATCCCTAGTTTATACAGGTAAACTGAGGCACAGATGACTTGGCTTTGCCACTGGCTTGTGAATCAACAGGCAAGAATAGACTCTGGTCACTTGACTCTCACTCCTGTACTTTCACTGCAAGACCATTCACCCCTTCAGATACGTCCAATATTGTGAAATGCCTAACATGCAGAGGAGGCTTGTGAGCCTCCTGAATTTGGTTTGTAGACTTTTGGATGCATGTATTTACTGTCTTAATAGCACAGAGAACAGAATACTACCATCTTTCCCTTCCCTCCCCCGCCCCACGTCCACCTGATCCATTGCATAGACAGCCAAGTCATTCTGGGAGCAATTAGTGGCTTCCTATTGGTGCAGCAGTTGTGGTTTATGAGATGGACCACATCGTGCTGCTTTCTTTATTTGAGTCCAGCAGCCCTGCCACATAAAAAAAACTCTCATTGACTTCAGTGGCAGTTGTGCCAATTGAAGAGCTTCAGAATCCGGCCCTAAGAAAATAATCTCCTGTGCTCAACTGAAGTTAGTTAATCCCTCTTGATTTATTTTTTTAAATGGAAACAATATTTCATTTTTAGCATGATTACCATGGTGTAACAAATTAAAAACTGTGAAGAAAAAGCGTTCATGCTGAAGTTCTGAATGTTTAAGATTTGCATGCAAGTCTGTTGCGGGGGGCTCCGTATGGAACATTCCATAGTGTGCAGACAGCGGAGCCTTCTGCATGAATAAGTGAATGGAACAGTTTAGTGGTTCAATCTAATCCCGAGATACCGTGCTGTCTTCCAAACTGCCTATAGTGACTATTCCAGATAAGCTTTGGCAGTTATAAAATCTCCTTCCTGGCGCTCAGGAATTTTGGAAGGCAGCTTCTGTGCTGGGTAACGAAGCGTGCGTTCTGGCTGGAGACAACTCCCTTCCATTTAGACAGATGGGCCTAATTTGGCTCTCTTCATTCCAGAGCTCCAGAAAGCAGTCTAGGGAAAGCCATCTGAGCTTAATTAGCTCACATCAAAGATGCAGAACTTCATGGTGGGTTAAAAAGATATGAACTAATGCAAGTCAGATCTGTGAGTGATTTCAGCGGCTGTTGCTTTCAAAGGGAAGTTAGTCTGAAAAGTGGCTGTGCGAAAATGGCATCTTTCAGTGGCTTCTGCGTCAAATGTGCTCATTTAATTCAAAAAAAGTTATCCTTTTTATTTATAGCAGCCCTACGAGCTAGGTACAGAGAGCCTAGTGGTTGAAAATCAAATTAATGTTGTTACATCCATTCTCAGTATAATGTGTGACAAAGCTCTGTCCTTGCTTCCATGGGTCCCTTGTTTCCTGGTGGATTTTGCTAGCCTCAGAGGCTCACTGTGACTCTCCACATAACCCTTCTTTCTCTAGAGAAAAGGATCACAGTCTACTGAGCCATTTTCATCATAAGCCAGCAAGGGAGGTGAGGAGAAGTTATCCTTCCTTGCACAGTCTCTGTTATCTCCCAGTCTCAGTGATTAAACAGGGGGCAAAGGGCGGGGGGAGCCTGGGCCCACCCTCTACTCCAGGCTCCAGCCCAGGGACCCTAATAGTATCAGCTATGGTAGCTGATCTTTTAGAAACATGACATGTACAATTCCCTGGGCTACTTCCCCCACAGCAGCCCTCACTTCCTCAAGTTCCACTTTACCCATACCTCAGGGCCTCCTTCCTTGGGCCCGATATGGGTGTGTACTACTCAGCCTCTCCAACCGCACAACTTCTTCCCAAAGCTCCTGACATGCACCCCCACCTGACTACCTGGGAGGCTTTTAATTCTGATTGGCTTCAGGTGTCCTAATCAACCTAGCCTTCTCCCTGCCTTCTGGAAAGTTCTTAATTGGCCCCAGGTGTCTTAATTGACCTGGAGCAGCTTCCATTTCACTTAACCTGGTACCAGGGATTTGTTTAGCCTGGAGCCAATATAGCTATCTCCCACTACTTTTTCTATAACCTGGATCCCAATAGGACTTTTTCTATAGCCATCTGGCCTTGCCCCGTCACAAATGATAAAAGTTTTTGGGACATCAGCTAGCCATTCTGTTGATAATGCACTCTTCCACATCTATGTTGTCCAAGCAGTGCTGACAGCAGCAAAATTTTTGTTGTTGCAAACTTTACTTGGAGGGTACATGAGGAGCAGGTGAGGGTCATGTCGTCAGTAATACATTGTTGATTAATAGATTAATATTACTATCTACAACTCTGCTTTAAGCTTGGAGTTGATTTAAATTGAAGAGCAGATGAAAGTGGCTTGAGGAGCACCCAGAAAACAGGAGAAATAGTGTCCTATTCATTTTTGTGTGAGATTTTAACCACAGCTTGCTGCTGAATTTTCTTTTAGGGCTGTTTTAGCCTGCCAGTGTACTACAAAAGGTATTCTTAAGTAGGGGATTGCACATGTCATAACCTGTGTAGGCCAAGCTTAGTGCAAGTTGTTGTTAATAATGTATGTTCCAGAAGCACCCAAAGGCTCCTGTCAGGACTAGGACCTCACTGTGCGGGGTGTTCTTATAAATGAAGGTGATCTGTCACAGTGATCTTGTAGTCTAAAATACAAAGGGTGGGGATGGAGATCTAGCATACAGGTAAATGAAGATGGCACAGTTTTGTTAGTTATGTATAGATCCTAGTGACTTGTTCAGATGAAAGTCATTGTCTTTTAAAGTCCAGTCATTGAAGGGAAGAAATCCAAAAGGATGGACTCTTTACTGTTTCTGCCCTATATACTGAGAGTTTTAATTTTCTGGGGAGAAAGTTTTGATATCTTAGTTCTAAATTTTTCTCTGTAATCAGCTCTACAGCCATGCCTATTAGACCATTTCCATTTTGATCTGGATGTCCTGCTCTAGGTTGGAACAAAAAGCACACAGTGAAATTGTTCTGGAGAACAGTATATCTTGCATCAACAGAGCAGTGGCTGCAGATGGATGGCGGCTGCAGATGGATGGAAAGCACAGTTCTATAAACAAGGATTATTGTTCTAAACTGTAATGTTATCAAGGCTTTTTAGTTGGTCCCTAACTACAATAACTGTATTTTGCATTTGGATTTTTGCCTTTGTTTTTATAATGGCGAATATGCTGGGTTTGGGGGCATTAATGTTTGTGAACACCAAGGGAGTTACCCACATTTGCAAACATTTGGCCTGTTCCTGCACACTATGTCTTCTTGGCTGGGGAAAACTGCAGTCAGAATAGATTGTGGCTTTTCAAGACTATAATGGATGGATCACTGGTAATATTCAACTGGACATCTGTTAAAATGAAGTTATGGCCAGAAAAATGACTCTGAAAATGGCACCTTGTTACTGCTCATATCTGTTTCCCCTGAGTCTTTGGAGATGTATCTGCTCAGTTTACTGAAATAAACAAGTTTGTAGTGCTGTCAGCAAGGCACCACAGAAATGATATAGCTGTGAAAGAGCATACTGCATTGTGTTGTCTCATCCATCACCGACAATCACCAGCTAAGTTCTGATTCCGGGATCTCTATAATGGCTGATGGTCTGTAAGGCAAAGAAAATGCAGCTTGAGATTCAGATAGATTGGGTTTGTGCTTGTCACCTGCAAATGAGAAAAATGTTTGGACTTGTAAACTGCTCAAATTAAAGACGGATGTCATTGAGAAGCAATAGATAAGGAACACAGATATGCCACTTTTGTTTTCCCTTTTTAATAATCTCTTATAAATATTTTCATATGGAAAGAAGAGACCATCCAGTATCTTTTAATATATACATTGTAAATCCACCCTCCTAAACCCTTATGTTTTTAAAGTGAGTATTTATATATATATATATATACACGCACGCACGCATAATGTCAGAAAATACAAATGAACACAAAACAAAACCTTTTCTCACCACCAGCACACTTAGGGTATGTAATCTTTGTATGCCACTGTAACTATGTGCATAGTTCTGAAAGGTGCTGGGCAACCAATTGTTGGTTCACAAATTCTATGTGTAGCAAGGAAAAGTGGGGGAAGATGGCACAAATAGGTCAATTCATTAGCCTTTCACCTCTGGAAAGATGGATTTAGATCACATGGGAAATGAGATCATCCACTCTCTAGTGAAAGTTTGGCCATATCACAGAACTACCATACCGGTTGTTGATGAGGCTAATTGAGCTAGTCTTTGCACAAGAGAGACCCAGATTAGAATAGCCATGTATGTTGTAGGCCACAGTTGATGTGTATTGAGGGAACTGTGTGTGTTAAAGTGCCTACCTGCATTATACCCAGTGCCAGGGATGAAAGTAACTTAAAGGACTTACTGGTATGCCGGAGTCCTGGGTGGGGGTGGGGCCTTTAAATCCATGGGCCTTTTAAATCGCCACCGGAGCGGTAGCTGCGCTGAGCAGTGGCTGGAGCCCCAGGCCCTTTAAATTGCCTCCAGAGCCCCGCTGACAGAGCCCTGGGCCCTTACCATGGGGTTCTGACTGCGATTTAAAGGGTCGGGGCGCTGCTGCGGTAGTGGCCCTTTAAATCACCGCCTGAGTCCCGCTCCCGGCCACACCACTACTCTGGGGCTCCAGCAGCAGGGCTCTGACCACAATTTAAAGGGCCCGGGGCTCCGGCCGCTGCTGGGAGCCCCGAGACTTTTAAATCGCTGGCCTGGGAAAGCTGCCCCCTGCTGGTACAGTCAACGGTGGACTGGACCAGCTTACTTTCACCTCTGCCCAGTTTTGTTTCTTTCTGCTGTTCACATATATTAAATTCAGTGTCTCCTAAAGTAGGTGGGTGTTTCTTACCACAAAACTGATCATCTCTGCTCTTCAAAGTCAGGATTATCTTCATGTGGTTTTTATCTTTTTTTTTTCTTTAGTTAGTACTGTTTGGATGCTTCCATCTCACTGGAACAGTGTTCGCTATTTTGTTTTGTCTTGTTGCCTGCCCTGGGCTCCCCAAAATATAAACAACATTTGGGTTTGTTTAAAAAAATGTAGAGAACAGAAGACTAACTCCGTACAGAACACACAGATAAAACCTTCATAAGTGTAAAGAGTTTACAAGCCTCATTAGTCAGACACGCACACATGAAGTAGAAGTAGTGGAACACCTGAACTTCTAAAGAATTGCTTTGCTGCAAACTAGTTCAAAAATGGTTTGTGCCTGTATATGATGGATGTAATGTGGATTTAATATATTGGCAGCCCCAGACACAAACACCTTAGGCTTTATCTACACTAGTAAAATTCATGAGCATTTTTCTTCACCAGTAGGAGGAACAATGGAAGCTGTAGACGGGGAGCTAAGCATTTTTAGCATTATGTCATCTGACTGCACTTGGGCTCTGATTCAACATTAAGCACATGCCTGACTTTAAGCATGGGAATAAAGCAAGGCATGTATTTAAGTATCATGCTGAATCAGAGCCTAAGATAAAAGGGTGGTAAAAACACCTGCACTTTCTCTATGCTAGCACCACCATTGCTACCTCTGCTGGAGCTGAACCAATACAGGAAGAAAAAAACCTGATAGAATTTATCTTAGAATCCTATTAAAACCCCTTAAGCAAAACACATCTATTTTACATGCAAAATGAAATGGCTGTACAGGTTGGAAAGTTGACAGATGTGGAGTAATGGTTATTTTGGGGACCTTAACTACACATTTCCATACATTTATATTTGTGGTCTTTTTGTTTGTTTGTTTTTGAAGTGTAACCTCAGTTTGGCATTTCCAGGCTTTCTAGCATTTGCATTTTTTGACAACCCCAAAAGGGATGGTTCTCTTTAGTGACTGGTAGATACTTAATCTTAACTCCCCTTTACTCAAGTCTCTCTTCCCCCTCCCCGTTTTGTTTAATATGTGATGTAAATAGGTAGCTCACATTTATCAAATATTATTTAGTATTTATGGTAACAGGATCCCTCTAGATACGTAAGCCTGTTTGTCTACTAATTTCAATCTTATAGCACCATCTCTAGTGATTTTCTTGTTTTTTTTAAATTCAGCAGGACTTCTACTTTGAACCAAAATTAATTGAATTTGTTCTCACTGTGCTGTTGTTTGGTCTTAGAAAGGTTGCATATCTGCTGGCACTGGCAAACTGGATTTTTATTAACTCTGTGATCTAATCTAATCAGAACCTGAGGACTTGATAGAGAAAAAACTTTGGTTTGGTGACTTCAATTCCTTCTGTTCGCGCCCCCTCCCCCCCCATGTAGGAGATAACAAAAAGGAAGCAATCATGTTACCCAATGTGAAAATGGTAGGTAAATTTCATTACAGGGATAAAACCACTTTTGTAAAAACAAGAAACAACAACAAAATAAACAAGCAGACAGGAAGACATCTCTTTAAAATAACTATCCAAACCGAAAACAAACACGCTTTCTGTGGTGTGCAGCTGGGTTTATTTCTCATTTGCATATGATTAGAAGAATTCCAAAATGCGAGTCAGATTGACACTAATCTGAGAAAGATAGCAAATGCAAGCAGGCGCCACAGAGAGAGAGAGAGTGGGGAGAGGGCTTCCAGAATGCTGTGGAGTTATTCATCAGCATCTCGGAACACTGTGCAATGTACCAATGTTTTTCAGACAGCTACTACTTGTGAGTAGGTGGCCCCAGCTGCAGGAAAAGATGGGTTAGTACTGATGACTTGCTAGATACAGTGGTTGCATTTATAAAGTGGCTATATGGACGAGTAGGGTCTAATAAAATGGCAGCCAATATTTACTTAAAATTTGCATTTGATGGTTCAGTGTCTGAGATTTCTCAGTGGTTTTGTATTCAGTTTGGGCCAAAGTCTGATATCCTTGTTGAACAGAGTGCTGCTAGACTAGAGGAAGAGTATCAGAATCTGGTCTAAGATGGAGGTGCTAAAACAAAGAATGGAATCTCCTAGGAAAATGTAATCCCTCACCAGCACATCCATGCTTTTCCCTTCCTTTGTAACAATGTGTTGTTGTTTTTTTTTTTTAAAGTTAAATACAACTCTGTTAGCAGATTCCATCTTTCACCCCGGGAATTGTTGCTCAAACACTTCAGTGAATGTGTCCACATATGTTGAATCTGACCTACAATAGAGATTCAAAATGTCAGCCCAGTCCCATACTTGCTTCTGTGTTTCCCAAGCTTTTGAATAAATTAGCAAAGCCTCTGATCCTTGAGGAATAATAAAAATGTTGTTTCAGATAAATGTTCAGAACTCACTCTGGTATTCAAAATCTGTAGCTGTAGCACCATTATCAACCTTGTGGGTATCCCAAGAAATGTATGGATCCTCCTCGAGAGTGTGTTCTGAAGCAAATTAGAACCACACTGTGAATATTTGTGAACATCTGGGTATGTTCCCCCCCACCCAGCAGATTTGTCCCCCCAATAAAGCTGCCCAGAGGGATAAAGACTTCCATCTGTCAACTCAAGGAGATTGGTTTCTCTTTTGCCTGTCCCTTCTCTTCTTTGAGATATAGGTTCTGATGTTGCACAGTTACACTCCTTTGATCTCTTGATCTTTTATCTCTTTGTGTAAATCCTTTATTTTTGGCAATATCATCTGAAGCACACACAGACAGTTCCATATCAAACAAGGTAGTTTGTGATTGTAGGGAGATAAAGTTAGTTTGGAGAGACTGATCAGTAACCAAAGTCGTCATGCAATCTCTGCATTCCCCAAGATAATAAAATGAATGACTATCAACTAAGACCCGCGCTCCCCTATTATTTATACTATAATAATTTTTGCATCTTACATAAGGAAGCAAAGCAACGTGAGATTACTGTGGCCGGTAGGTCCCTACCTCTTAATTTTTGATTATTAAAGTAAATTGGGTTATGGAAGTAATGACATATTATATACATATATGTGAATATGAACTGGCAATACTTTGCAAAAGGATTGAATTTCATCATTTTAGCAAAAGGATTCATTGATAGAACTTCCGGTATTGCCGGGCATGACAGACAAAATGGATGTGGATTAGAAACTAATTTAGAATAAATTCTTTCCTAATGGTAAATCTCGCAGCAGCAACACTTGGAATGTGAGATCGCCCCCATTAAAAGCACTTGTTAATAATAATCACTTTAAATCTGTCTGCTACCTGTTGTTGCAGAATTCCTTGAAGAGACAATGACTGTAATCAGTTGGTTCAGGTCTATATGGGGAGTTAAGCCAAAGAATTAGATAAAGCAGGAACAAGAAATCAAAGAGAAGAAGAATCAAATTAGAGAAGCTTTGTCCAAGACAAATTAAGGCGATAAGAAAACAATAAGTGGAAGAACTTTTTTCTGAGGGATAGCAGAGAACTGACTGAAAGTTTTGTCTGTCTGTCTATGTATGTGTTCATATGTCCCCCCTCACCATAGTATCTGAGCTGTTACAATCCTGCTTCACAGCAGCCCTTGAGAGAAAAGCTAGCTTAAAGCTGTACAGCATGTGAGAGCCACTGCAAAGTCATGTAAGTGAGGGGCAGAAAAGAATTTGAGCATTGGAAGTCTATCTTATTAAGTTTCATATTATCAACTACACCAAAATGATTGAAGACCAAGTAATTAGAGTCTTTAGTTGCTAGCCTACAAGAAATCTATCAAAATATTTTTATTTAATCTTTGTATAGCATGTTTGATCTTCAAAGCACTTTACAAACATTAATTAACTTTCATCACACCCTTTAGGGCTGGTAACTTAAGTGCCTTTATCCCTGGTGCCTGTGTGTTTTTGTTTTTAACAGATGGGTAAATTAAGGCATCATCTGCTCCTGGATTTCAACCACTGGTGAAGCTGTATCCATGGAAATTTCCCTGGTGTAGCCACAGTTTTCATCACGGTACCACAATAATTACACAATTTTAAATTCAAAGCAACTAGGTTACAAACAGTGAAGTTAGTCTGGATTTAAACCGGTGTAACGAAGAGCAGAATTTGGCTACAGGAGTTACTTATCTTGTCCAAGGCCAGTGAGTCAGAGCTAGGAATAGAATTTTGAGTATGACTACATTAGTCACGGGGTGTGAATGCAACTCATGTAGACATATTCAGCCTAGCTCTCGTCTAGCTAGCTCGGGTAATGGAGCAGTGAAGCTGTGGCAATATATGCTGTTGCTTGGGTAACTATCAAAGGTTCTGGGCAGGTTTGTGCAGCCGGTAGTGAAGTAGCTTCATGCTCCGGTACCCAGACTAGCTAGATGAAATGATTGAAGTATCGACATACCTTCTAGCTCAAGTCTCAAGTTAGTCCACTAGCCCACACTAAAACAGAAGATAGCCTATTCAAAAAGCTCATTAAATGTTTCCCTGAGTTGTGTGGAATGGGAATTGTTTAATTGAATTATACTACTTTGCTCTGTTGCATACAGAATCTGGAGTTGAGCAAAGAGGTTAAATAACACTACAAAACTATAGAATTGATGAGGTCTCTATTATTTGATAGCAGGTAGACAGCCATCTCCAAATCCCTGCCCCAAATGGCTCTCTTTGCCTGACTTAGAAAGGTGATGGTAGTCTTGTATAGATGCCAAACCAGAGAGATTCATTACCTCATTGTGAAATTAGCATAGATTTTCACTTGGATAATGTTATTAGATGACCCTAGAGATATCCTCAAAGAAATAAAGGTGATGATTGCTGTCCTTTTAGGCTCCAAGGTGATGAGTATATCAGAAATGTGAATACTGTGCTGAAAATTAAATTAATCTTAAGAATCAGTTATAAAACTCATGCTTTTGGATTTTATTTGCATACAATAGGCAAGATAGGGTTGGAACTTGTGAAAGCACTAGAATATACTTAACACTCCTTTATCTGAAAGCTCTCTATTATCTCTGAGGTTTCTTACCCTGGGATGACTCAGTCACAGAACTTTTTTAATTTTGTGAGCAAGGGGAGACCCATGTTTTCTTATCTTTTTATAGATTTTCCTTTAGTGTGAAGCATTTCGTAGTGAAACCTGAAACTCTTTGAGAAACAATGCTGTGTACAATCCGGAAGAAGAGCTGTAGTCCAAACCGCTATAAAGCCAACTGCTTAGTGCTCAGTTCATTGAAAAATCGATGAACATATTGAGATGCTAAATAGAGATTTAGGAGCCTCTAATTATGGCTGTTTTAAATATAAAATATATTTGATTTGTGATTAAGAATATAATTTTTAATCCATTTGAAATTTGTCCATAATCTTGAATAGGTAGGCTGTCCTTTTCTGTTTTTAAGCCTTTTAAAACATCCTTTAATCAATTAATTTGCATCAGAAGAAAGATGGACCTAAAGGAATCTGCATCAAGCCAAAGAAAATTTAGACTCAATGTCAGGAAAACTATCTGTTTAGATCTATTTGATAATGGAATAGCCTCCTAAGAGAAATACTGGCAGGACTACAACTTGTAGCAAACTTAAAACTGGTCAAAGCATTTCAGAATAACTGTAGAGAATTATCTGCATTGACAAGGGAGATGGACTTAGAAATTTACTCTATGAAGTTAATATGGTTCTCCGATGACAGTTGTCTGCCAGCGTTAGAGAGAAAGGACAGCTGAGCTACATTCGGTGTTTGTCAGTGGATCAGTTTGGTTATGACTTTTGAGTGGCGGGTGGTACTGTACATTTAATTCTCTAGTCATTCTTGATGTACAAGCCACTACAGGTGGCTTGTTTGTGGTTACCCCAGTTTAATACCAAAGCTTTCTGTGTAAATTCTTTAAAATAATTTAAAATCAATAAAGAGAAGAAATACCACAACCTGTATTAACTCTACAATCTTCCCCTTGTATTGGACCAATATCAGAGGAATCCTGGGAAGCCGCTATTGTTTTAGAATGACATAGTGTAATAATGGAATATGAATCACAAGTTCAACAGTTTTGAAGATGAGCAATATTGTGCATGTGACTTGTATCAAATACGTTTGCTTATCAAAATCTTATTCATTTGTTGGTTAAGACAAACTATTACTACAGATTCTTTGGGTTTCTCTTGGCTCACTACCATTTTCACTGAGCTCTAGTCTGTTCAAAGGGGAAGGAAAAAGAGGGGGTGGGGGAAAAGGGTGTGTGTATGTGTTCGTTCTTGGGAGCTTCATGCTCCCATTTTGCTAGTCTGTCTTTTGCAGGCTGCTGTTGGAGGGTTTGCCAGAATTCTTCAGCTGTTTTGAGTGTTCCAGCACAACAGGAGCTGAGGATTGTTGAAGGAAAGGCCTCATCTCCTGGAAATGTGGGAGCAGAATGAGGAATCCAAAGGCACTTGGAGTGAATTCATAAAAAGTTGGGCTCCATTACAGAACCCTTTGATATTGTTGATAGAAAAAGAGGAGGATGTCTCTTGTGTCCTGTGACAGATAGTTTTGTTGTCCCCACTAGGGTGCAACCAGAACAGTAAAGTCCGATTTTAAAAAAAACTGTGTGTTCTGGTGGCTGTGGAAAGACTGGAATCTGGAGACATGGCAATGTTTGCTGCATAATAATTGTTATTTTTATTTTTATAAATAAAAAAAATAAGCTCAGGGTGCTGCCTAGTAACTTAAAATACTATAAAATTAAAGAATAATCAAACAGGAAAGCAATTATATAAAGCTAATTAATATGACATCACCTTGATTTATTTTACTTTCTTCATATGCTCCTTTTTAAACGGGAAATGGGATTAGTCAAGATGGATATTTGGACCTGTCAAAAGCACCATCACCCAACAATACTCTTTCATTCCAAGTATTTACCATACCCACAATCTAGTATCTGAGCACCTGAGAGGACTCAAGGGGGAAGTCTTTTTATTAAAGCTACTTATTTATTATTTGTATTACTGTAGTGCCCAGAGACCATAGTCAGAGATCAGGGCCTCTTTATAGTAGGCATTGAACAAAGGTATGGGAAGGGACAGTCTTTGCCCCCAAAGATCTGACATGCTTGAATAGACAAAACAAAGGATGAGAAAGGAAACACGGGCATGGAGAGGTGAAGGGACTTGCCCAAGGTAACAAAAAGATTAGTTTCAGAGTGGTAGCTGTGTTAGCCTGTATCAGCAAAAACAACGAAGAGTCCTTGTGGCACCTTAAAGACTAACAGATTTATTTGGGCATAAGCTTTCATGGGTTAAAACCCACTTCATCAGATGCATAGAGTGGAAAATACAGTAGCAGGTGAGGGTGCTACACACACACACACACACACACACACACACACACACACAGAGTACATGATAAGATGGGAGTTGCCTTAGTGATTTTTTTCTCCCTTGGTATCCTACTGTTAATTGAATTGTCTCGTTAGCACTGCCCCCCTCCCCCCCACACACTTGGTAAGGCAACTCCCATCCTTTCATGTACTGTGTATATATACCCTGCTTCTGTATTTTCCACTCCATGTATCTGATGAAGTGGGTTTTAACCCATGAAAGCTTATGCCCAAATAAATTAGTTAGTCTCTAAGGTGCCACGAGGACGCCTTGTTGTTTTTAAAAAGATTAATGGCAAGGCTACTAATGGAACCTGGTCTCTGTCCTATTCCCTGTTCACTGAAACACACAGCCTTTTAGGTAACTAGATAGGCAGGAATTAACTTTTAATCCAAGAGTTTGCTATCAGGAAGCTTGTAAATGAAAGGTGATCTCCCATTTCACCCAAGACAGTTTTAGTAACCTGTGAGGATCTGAAGTTCAGAAACAAAATACTTAAAGCATGCAGATCTTGAGACTATCTTCTAAGAATGGCAAATGTTTAAATTTTGCCTTTTTTTCTTGACTCTGTTTGACTAGTGATTTAAAAGCTAGGAAGAATTCTGTGAAACTGTAAAAAGCTTCCTGAATATAAAGGGCTGCTATTAGTATTATTATTTTTATAATATGTCCCACATTATTTTAAGCAGTGACAGGTTACCCAGACCCCTAGGATTGGTTATCTTTTATGTGTTTTATAAATCTAAAATACCTTCTTCTTTTTGTTGGCTACCTGAATTATAGCTGGGAATCGAAAACATTTTATTTGAGTGTAAAGTACCTAAAATTTAGGATTGATGGTAAACTCCCAGGAGATGTGCCACTAGTTTGTGTGCAGGGGGGAGGAGTGAGGAACATACAAGTTCAGTAGGAAACAACTTTCACATTTATGTTCCTCCTACATGGAGTAGGAAAAACATGGCAGCATCTCTTACAATTCTTGCTAAATGGTGAGAATGAAGTTTGCCTTTCCTGGCTAGTGTAGACATGGTCTAAATTCTTCTACTTCTGCCATCTTTGATCCTTCAGGAAAGCCTGAAGGCAAAATTGTTAAATATTGACCTATTCTCTAACTTTATTGACAGTAAAAGCAACATGACTAGGGGAAGACATTTCAATCAGCTCTCCAGATAAATTAGTTCATGATGGATTGTCTGTTTTCCTCTAGCTCCCCAGATAAATGGCTCATTTAAGGCAGATTTGTTGAAATTTGGTGCCATATTGCTGACTCTGAAGTGTAGTTCGATTATCTTTGCTCTTCTTGTACATACCTCTAAACTCTTTCTGGATGTTTCAAAGAGAATTTATAGCAATCCTTTGAGTTAGTGTCAGCTGTTGGAGAGCTCTGTTTTAAGATATAAACTATATGAAAGATTGTTACAATTTTTTAAATTCTATACACATAACTGCATATGTGTATGGATACACAAAGCTGCATTTAACAGGCTAGCATTTGTCCACTGAAGATCCTTCATCATCTATAGATATTTTTACACCCACTTTACTTTTTTCACTGTAATATCACAGTTCTTTTTCACCCTCTAGTGGACTTCAGGATAAGAATATAGTATTTCCTCTAAAAAGAAGAAAAGGAGGACTTCATAGAACAGAATATCAGGGTTGGAAGGGACCTCAGGAGATCATCTAGTCCAACCCCCTGCTCAAAGCAGGACCAATCCCCAATTTTTGCCCCAGATCTCTAAATGGCCACCTCAAGGATTGAACTCACAACCTTGTGTTTAGCAGACCAATGCTCAAACCACTGAGCTATCCCTCCCCTCCCACCTCACAGCTCTTTGCAAAGACCTGAGGCCTAGTAATTTACTACTTAAGAAATCTGACTTAGATCTTTATACATGCAACAGGACTTCTTTGTTTCCTCTCACTAATGATGCTCACTGGTCACTCATCTTTGTCACCTGAGGGATGCCATGAAAGTTACCAGCTTCATTTTTTGGGGGGGAGGGGAGCACAGTCCAGTGACTAAAACTTAAAAGCCTGATGGTGTAGTCCATGCCATTCATTTTCCAAATGAACATGTATTTTACAGTGAATCATAGAATCAGAGAATATCAGGGTTGGAAGGGACCTCAAGAGGTCATCTAGTCCAACCCCCTGCTCAAAGCAGGACCAATCTCCAACTAAATCATTCCAGCCAGGGCTTTGTCAAGCCTGACCTTAAAAACTTCTAAGGAAGGAGATTCCACCACCTCCCTACGCATTCCAATGTTTCACCACCCTCCAAGTGAAATTTATTTTCCTAATATCCAACCTAAACCTCCCCCACTGCAACTTGAGACCATTACTCCTCGTTCTGTCATCCACTACCACTGAGAACAGTCTAGATCCATCCTCCTTTGGAACCCCCTTTCAGGTAGTTGAAAGCAGCTATGAAATCCCCCCTCATTCTTCTCTTTCGCAGACTAAACAATCCCATTTCCCTCAGCATCTACTCATAAGTCATGTGTTCCAGTCCCCTAATCATTTTTGTTGCCCTCCACTGGATGTTTTCCAATTTTTCCACATCCTTCTTGTAGTGTGGGGCCCAAAACTGGACACAGTACTCCAGATGAGGCCTCACCAATGTCGAATAGAGGGGAACGATCACATCCCTCAATCTGCTGGCAATGCCCCTACTTATACATCCCAAAATGCCATTGGCCTTCTTGGCAACAACGGCACACTGTTGACTCCTATCCAGCTTCTTGTCCACTGTAACCCATAGGTCCTTTTCTGCAGAACTGCTGCCTAGCCATTAGGTACCTAGTCTGTAGCGGTGCATGGGATTCTTCCGTCCTAAGTGCAGGTCTCTGCACTTGTCCTTGTTGAACCTCATCAGATTTCTTTTGGCCCAATCCTCCAATTTGTCTAGGTCACTCTGAACCCTATCCCTACCCTCCAGCATATCTACCTTTCCCCTCAATTTAGTGTCATCTGCAAACTTGCTGAGGGTGCAATTCATCCCATCATCCAGATCATTAATAAAGATGTTGAACAAAACTGGCCCCAGGACCGACCCCTGGGGCACTCCACTTGATACCGGCTGCCAACTAGACATGGAGCCATTGATCACTACCCGTTGAGCCTGACAATCTAGCCAGTTTTCTATACACCTTATAGTCCATTCATCCAATCCATACTACTTTAACTTGCTGGGAAGAATACCATGGGAGACCATATCAAAAGCTTTGCTAAAGTCAAGATACATCACATCCACCACTTTCCTCATATCCACAGAGCCAGCTATCTTGTCATAGAAAGCAATTAGATTAGTCAGGCATAACTTGCCATTGATGAATCCATACTGACTGTTCCTGATCACTTCCTCTCCTCTAAGTGCTTCATAATTGATTCCTTGAGAACCTGCTCCATGATTTTTCCAGGGACTGAGGTGAGGCTGACTGGCCTTTAGTTCCCAGGATCCTCCTTCTTCCCTTTTTTAAAGATGGGCACTACGTTAGCCTTTTTCCAGTTCTCTGGGACCTCCCCCAATTGCCATGAGTTTTCAAAGATAATGGCCAATGGTTCTGCAATCACATCCGTCAACTCCTTTAGCACTCTCGGATGCAGCGCATCCAGCCCCATGAACTTGTGTTCGTCCAGCTTTTCTAACTAGTCCCAACCACTTCTTTCTTCACAAAGGGCTGGTTACCTCCTCCCCATGCTGTGCTGCCCTGCTTTAGGGGATATTGGAAGCCTGTAGCATTTTAACCATTAAAATGCAAACCCGTCAGCACATAGAAACTTGTATTATTCATGCACACAAAAACCACTTAATGGAAGGACACAGGACACGTCCCAACTTCTCACCTTTTTAACCTGAGGGAAATGGCACCTTTAACTTAACACCTAGCAGCAATACCAGAGGAAGCAGGGAAAGCAGACAGAATGTCTTAAATAATACTGTCTTTCAGCCATCTGGAGGTGCATTCCTCTGAACATTGTTATGGAAAATAGAATTGGTGAGTGTGTGGAAGGGGAGGGGGCTCTGAAGGACAATAACGCTGCTCTGTGTGCCAGACAATAAAAGAATGCACCTTTAATAGCTCTTTTAATAACTGATCTGCTAGAAGCAGTCAAAGAATATATTGACTATGAAAGCCTGTTGAGTTTTCAGTGGTGTCTGACATCTGTAACAAATGTGTGGCACCAGACACATTACCAATCCTGTTGAGAGCATTAACCTAATTTTCTGGTTTCAGTTACTCACTATGGGTCAGGGTTAACACCCCATCACTCCATTGACTATGCTAAGGCTGTGATTTAGTCGCAGGTATTTTTAGTAAAAGTCATGGACAGGTCACAGGCAATAAACACGGCCTGTGACATGTCCATGACTTTTTCTAAAAATACCTGTGACTAATTCTTGGTGGGTGGTGTGAGGAAACTGTTGCTGGGGAGGGTGGGGAGGAGTGTTGCCCAGGACCAGTGGCATCAGCTGCCGGGGGCCAGGGACCACAGCTGCTCTGGCCTGCTGCCCGGGGACAACTGTTGGGGGCCACCCAAACAGTGGCTGGTGTGGCTGTCCCTGGGGCTGCTCCCGCAGTGGCTGGTGTGGCTGTCCCAAGGGCTTCCTGAGTAGCTGGCCCCGGAGTGAGCTGCTTGGGCAGCCCTGGGGTCAGCCACATTTGCCACTGCAGAAGTCACGGAGGTTGCAAAAAGTTACAGGATCCGTGACTTCCGCGACAGACTGGGCAGCACTACTTACGTGCTTGCCTTGGTATCTTAAGCCCCCACCTTAACTCTTTGTGAGAGGTTGAAGATTGTTTCTGTAGATGTTTTCTTGTTTATTGCTGCCTTACTCCATTTTTCAGTACTACTGCAATACAATATGGTTAGAAGCCCATCAGGAATTGGGGATGGGGGTAGGGTGTTCCTTCCTTAACTACATGTTATAATCACAGGTGGTCTCCTCTCCCCCAAGATTTACAAAAGACATTGGACATTGATCTTATTTTTCTTTATTGATATTTTCCTAGTAGTATAGATGGAGTGACATGTTTGTTTTTCTAGGTCATCATCTTATATGAAACTTAGCCTTTGCACACGTAATAAATAATGACACTGGCTTCTGGGCCTTTCTTCCTTGATAATGGAGCTAGACAGCAGTTTCTCCTTCCACTTTTTCCTTTTTGATGTAGCAACAGAGATCAAGTATATAAATAGCAGTGTTGGCAGAAATAAGGCAAGATACAGATTGTGTGTGTATGTGTGTGTGTGTATATAATTGAAAACTGAGCAGTTATATTGCATGCTTCCTTAGTCTTTAAAATAGTTGCAGATAAATAATTCTCAGTTTATTTAAATATCACATTCTATTGTGATGTTACGGTATGAGACCAGTCTTTGTCTGTAATATTGATCACAAACATGTGTAGAGAATCCCTGACATTTACATATGCCCTTGTGGAGAAATGAGGCAGAATTTACCCAGCTCAGCACTGAAGTCACACCTAGTTTAAATGATTTATTCAAAGTAAATTATAAACCATGGATTGATTCAGTGAAGACTTACCACTTGAAAACCTTTTCCATCTTCTTTATTAAATATGGTTACCATTATTAAAACAAAGGCTTTGTTTTATTCATAATGCCACTTGTAGTCGCTGCTTATCGATTTCCGCTGCAGTCCTTTCCATGAGTTTAGTCAGATGAGTTATGTCCTCTTGAACATTATTGCTTGCTTATGGTGCTGTAAGGAAACAGGAGGTCAAGCCAACTTGCAACATTACTGCTAGTCATCTTATTTTAAATGTAGTAGAGGATTAAAAATAGATTTTGGTTTTTGTCTAAGTTTTACAAAACCTGTTAACATGAATGTTTTATGTATTTTTTTTAATTCCATGTAAAGCTTTTGGTTATTTCTCTGTAATGTTTACAGTGCCAATATTTCTGCATCTTGCTAATGCATGAGGAACTTGAAATAAAACTGGTTAGGGGGGGGAAAAAAAAGGTGACCAGTCAATTTTCATTTCCTCTAATCCTACATTCCTCACTCCCACTGAAATTATAAATGCTGAAAAGTAGAAAACTTTAAGAAACCAAATCTATCACAATTTAAAATAACTCAAAACAGATGAAGGAGCTGCGTTCTTCTGCTGTGTTATTGCTTTGGAAACAGAATCTTGAATTTGATGGGTGAAAACCCCATTTTTTCTCCTTGAAAACATACGTCACTTTTTTTAGTCAATACGTTACGTTCTGATTCTATCACTTTTCTCATATTGAGTAGTGCCTTACTCCACAAATTGTGCCACTGAAATCTGCCTTTCCACTTTTTTTTCCTGAAAGTACTGTTCATCAAAAAAGTGTTTGTTCCATGCAGCAAACAAGGGATCTGCCCCTAAGTGGTATTTTGAAGACTATAAAACAAATGAGTGTACACAGAGATTCACTCTTCTCCTTCGTGTAGCAAAGAATATAAGGAAATAGAATGTCCTAAAGCAGAACATATGTTTCTGCCACAATAGTCTAGTCAACTCTATAATTCATAAGGACTGCTTCCTTTAATATCAGTGATGGTACTTTGCGTTCATACAGCACCATTAATATAGCAATTTACATCCAAGCATTTTACAATGATGGATATTATAATACCCATTTCACAAGTCATAAAATTGGGATACATAAAGTTTAAATAATTTACACCAGGTGTCTTAGTTCCTGATTCAGTGCCCTTTAAAGGAAAGACACCCATTGTCTTTAATGAGCATTGGATCAGCACCACCGTGAGACAATACTCTTCTCCAAGTACTTGAAAATGGTGCCTCTTTAATTGCATTGCTGAATAACAGAAGTGGTTCAAACAAATGACTTGTGTTCCTGGTGCTGCCACTCATGGTATCCAATGCGATCCGCTGCTGCTGGCTCCTGAACTTTCTTGAAGTTGGCTATGGGCCATTTCTGGATTTTTACTTGCCAAGATAAACTTCCTCAAGTACAGTAAAGTAAACCAAACTCACTAAGTGTGAGTGCAGCAATATTTGTCCCTGGTGAGTATGTTGCAAACCTCAGGAAACGTGCCAGAGATGCATGATTGTCCATCCATCCACAGAGAGTATAAACTTACAGAGGAGCAGAGGAACCAACGTAAAATAATGTTTAAAGGATTTTAAAAAAAGAATAGGGCAGACTGTTCAATGGATACTATATCTACAAATGGATTTAAATATGTGCGTGTGTGTGTATATATGAATATAGTTGACACTGCCTTTTTAAAGAATCCAGAAATGGTCATAGTCTTGTGCGCTCATGAAAGAGATTTCTAGACAAAGACAAGGAACCCTATGCATGGTTCCTTTTGTCTAATCTACCTGTTTTGATGGGGACACTACTTTCTGTGGTCAGAAATGTGAGTCTATACCATGGAAATTTGGATATAGAAACAATTACATTAAGTCTACCTATCAGATGTATGGCATTCATAAACATCTTGGTTTAATTAGGGGCCCAGTGCTACATACCGACATTTCCTTCTTCCCAAAGTGCACTTTCAGTAACAGAATTAGTGAATGTATTCTCAAAACTCAAAGATAGCTAAGTGAGGAGAATTCAAATTTGATATTTAAATTGATTTTTGCTACCAAGTGTGGTATAAATAAGGTCACAATGCTTGAAATTCATGGGACTGCATGTGTGTGTTTGTATGAAAATTGCTAGAGGTTAAATCATGGGTAACTTGGTGAATCTGAATTAAGATTATCAGCCAAAATCTCAGTTGAACACACAAGGCTTTAGTGAGGAAACATCTGTTAATGGAAATGGGACTGCCAAAGGTTTGCATTGAGCTGGGAAGTCACACGGATGCAGTCATTGTTTGGGATTTTTTCTGTATTTTAATTTGAAAAACTGTTATCTACTCTGAAATGTAAAGAGCTGACAGTAACCATGAAGTCACATAACTCCAATGAACTGTATAATCTACTCAGCAAGAGGCAGGTAGATTACATCTGTCTGCTGACTGTTATTTTCACAGAGGCTGCATGAAAACCATCAAGAGCTCCCATCTGCTTCAGCCTTCTCATTTCTGATGTATACTGACACATAACATTACTTCTCAGCAAACTAGTCTAACTAAAAGGTGTCTGCATCTGCATAACTAGTTAGAACTTGTGCCTCTGCTTTATGCGCAAGGTGAGAGTTTTTTTCCACCCTTGAAAAATTACAGGTGGGCATGTTTTTGTGGTTAGGAAGTTGTGAATTGATCTAGACTTCAGTGTAAGTGATTGTGGACATTACAATTCATGAGACTGTCAAACCTTGAAATAAGCTAATTCATGAGACCTTTCTATATGTTGTTCTGCATTTTACTAGAATCAGTACATTTTGCTTACATGTAGGGGATCGAGAGGAGTGATTTTTTTGTTTGCTTTCTTTTTTAAGAGAGGTCAGCCAGTTTACTAACATTTATGGTCAGGATATGAAATATTTTTTGTTTAGTAGTCTCCTGTACTCATTGGGACAAATTGTATTTTAGCTCACAGAACAAGTATTTGTATATCATACCTCATAGAGCAAACCAAGAGACCTTCTGGACCCGAAGGGCCTCATCATGGCTTGCCATAGCTGACAGGAGATTATATACATCTGTCTTCCACCACTGAATTTAAGACCTGTAGTGAGGGGATTTGTGCTTACTCTCTGAGAAGATCTCAGTGATGTTCTTCCAGAGTTTTTCTTGCTGACTGACAAATAGCATCAGGACCTGAAGAAAAGCTGTGTATAACCTCAAGTTTCTCTCTCTCACCAACAGAAGCTAGTCCAATAAAAAGATATACAGACAAGATGCGTGAGGTAATAATAGTATTGGAGTCGACTGTCATTAGAGGCATTGGCTTTGTAGCTTGGTCTGGCCTGAAATTTGGGGCTTTGAATGGCCACCAGCAACAAGATAGAGGGAGTGAAAAAGGAGGAAAGAAAAGGAGGAATATTATAAGAGGGTTTTTAATACGTGTATGGTACCTCTTGCCAGAGCTGGGGTGGGCAAACTTTTTGGGCCACATCTGGGTATGGAAATTGTATGGTGGGCCATGAATGCTCATGAAATTGGGGGTTGGGCTCTGGGGTGGGGCCAGAAATGAGGAGTTCAGAGTGCAGGAGGGGGCTCTGGGCTGGGACAGGGGGTTGGGGTGCAGGTGGGGGGCATGAGGGCTCCAGCTGGGGGTGCGGAGGAGGCTGGAACCGAGGGTTTCAGACAGTGGGATGGAAATCAGGGCAGGGGCAGGGGGTTGGGGAATGGAAAGGGGTCAGGGGTGCAGCACTTACCTCAAGCAGCTCCCGGAAACAGTGGCATGTCCCCACTCCAGTTCCTACCTGGAGGCGCGGCCAGGCGGTGCTGCACGCTGCCCCATCCACAGGCACCACTCCTGCAGCTCCCATTGGCCATGGTTGCCAGCCAATGGGAGCTGTGGGAGCTGCACTGAACAGGGCAACCCCCAGACCCCGCTCTCCGACAGGAGCTCAAGGGCCTGATTAAAACGTCTGAAGGCCGGATGCGGCTCCCGAGCCGTAGTTTGCCCACCCCTGTGTCAGAAGGTCATAAAGTACTTTGTCCAACAAACCTATGAGACATAGTAGGGAAGGTCTATTATATCCACTTCGGTGACCTGAGACACAGAGAGCTCATGTGACTTGCTTGAATTCCTCCTAGGTTCCTGTCCTAACCACTGAATCACACTGTCTCACAAAGGGTGAGAGAGAAAGCACTTTAGCACTCATTATGTGTATATTGTTAAAGAAAATACTTTGTCACTGGCACTGCAACAGACCATTCTCCATTTCATTCTGGACATGCTGTGAGCATTTGGCTGTGTTATAATGAGAGAGAACAGATGCAGACGGTAGCTGCTATTTTTTTTTATGTGATAGCTTGAGTCACTTTTATTTAGGTTCCTCACTGTTAGAGAAGCCAGATCAGAGTATCTGCTGCCAGAGCACATTAAAGTAATGAAAAAGTGCATGGGGAGTGGGGGAAGAGGAGATATCCTTAGGCATCGCTGGACAACACCACGCAGCGGTGCAGTTTTGTGTAGGACCAGCTTGGAGGGGAGAAGGCAGTGGGTGTAATTCACCTCATTTCCCATCTGAAGACCTGGGCCCTCTGTTATAATAAATAAGTAAATGTAATCACCATAGCATAGGGCCACACCTTGCTGAACTTGCCCCCCACCTGCCGTTAATCCCTAAGGGGCTGTGTGCTAAACTGGCATGTTCGACCTTCATGCTTCCCACTGTGTTCTCCTCCCCACCCTGCACTTTTCTCAGCTTTACTGTTCTTCCAAGCTTCAGCAGATTAAATAGACAGGAGAGGAGGGGACATAAAATGATGGACTTGAACTTTGTGTGTCATGTCAGTGGGGAGTGGGAGTCTGTTCTCAGGGCTGAGAAGGTCAGTGCAGTCTTTCCCCTGTTGCTGCCCAGCCTTTGGATTGAGATTTCAACTGGGCATCTCTGGGCTGAAGCTAGCAAGCACTAAGTAGGGCCTCTGAGATTTTCTCCCATTCAGTTGCTGTGGAAAAATCCTTAAGGAATACATCCCAGAAGCTAAGTACAATGTATGTAGAATACAAATACTTCTGAAAAACATTTTCCTGTGGGATGCACCAGACTATATGAAATGGCAGGCAGTGGAGAAGGAAAAATCTTCAGGAGAGAATCTCCCAGGATCCCCCTTAGAAGAGTTTTCTTCCTTCCTTATGTAAATTTTAGGTGCAGAGGGTGCTTGTTACCAATACCTAAAATCTATGTTTAATGTGCCCCCAATCTTGGGGGAGATGGGAGGAGAGAGAATGTGGGGGAAGGAGAGAGGGTGTGAAAATGAGACCCTCAAAAGAAATTTTGCACCCCAGACCCAAATACTTTAATGCTCTTGTTTCTGTAGTTCTCATCATCATATGTGGGCGGCTGGACAAGGGTACTAAATTTGTAAAAACTAAACAGTAAAGCATACAACATTCATGTAAGACTGATTTCCAAAATACTAAAGCAAGCAAATAATTCATGCTTTTAAAAGTCCCACCAGCCAACACATTCCTCCTTTCAATAAATTGAAAAATGACTTACAGCTCTCTTAACTATAGGACTTGAGATGATAGAAAGGGATGGTAAAAAGCCAGTATTAGAAGAACCAAGGACGTGCAAAGAAAGCAAATCCGTTTACTAACAAACAAGCAAGGCCATGCAATGGTAGCAGAGCAGTTTTACACTGGCTATCTTGCATAATAGTGCAGGATCTGTAGCGGGGGAGCGATCTACTGAGAGAACCTCGCATGTTTTAGTATCCAGACAACAGTAGCAGCATTTTGAATGCTTTGTAGGCACTTCAGGACCTTGTCAGGGAGGCCAGCGGTGAAAGAATTGCTGGAATCTGTCCACAGAGTTATAAAATGTGCAGTATCATGTTGTGGTCAAGATGCTTTCCAGTCCAGTAATATCTGAAGGATGGCGAAAGAATGAGAGACTAGGATTGTTAACATATCACCTCAATTTGTTTAGGGTTTTATCAGTAATAATCCCTAATTCTAACTGATATTTGAAGAGACAATTTAATTATTGTTAAACAAATGTTAAGATTAAGGGTATGTTTTTATTAAATTGATCCAGTCAGATTATTAAAGACTAAAATTTTAGTGTGGGTGAGAGAGTGGGTTGATTGGGTTTTTTTGTTTTTTGTTTTTTTAACTTTTAGACAAACTAATGTTTATTCATAGCCCTCTGTTTGGAAGTATACATTGCCTTGCAGCGTTTGCCAGCATACCATTGTGCTAGAACCTGGAAATGAAAGAGTCTGATAACAAAAATGTAACTGATTAATCTCGTCTATTGACAGTGCCATTGTCCAAGCTGAGTGGCATGCAAAGAGTAAACAAATAACAGAAATGGTGAAAACCGGTTTACACCTTTAAAATTCTTGCAGATGTACTATTAATATTAGGGTTTTTTTTTTTAAAAAAAAAAGCTGTTCTTTGTCTAACTATCATTTTAAGTCTGGGGTGTGAGACAATTTTTAACATTTCATCAGCATTTGGGGCCTGATTTTCAGAGGTGTGGAGCATCTGCAGGCTCTCGGCTTTTGTGAAACTCTGTTATATCATTTATATTTGCTATTTAGCCAGGCACAAGATGCTTGGGGCACAAAGAGAGCTTCCGTGCTATGCAAGTCTCAGGATTCGCATGGATTCTGGGGAAATGTGTGATAAAACTGGCTCCAAACAATCTTCCTGTAAATGCTGCTGTTGCTGCCTTCTAGGCGTGAAATATTGCAACCCATATGCACAGCTGCCTCTGTACATTCTTAACAATTGGCTAACAAGCAAGCATTCACTGAATATGCTAAGATGATAAATGCTTTATCCTTTCCAAACATTTAAAAGGACCTGGCCATACTCAAGAGAATTTGTTTGACATGTAGAGACTGAAATGTATAGGCTCCATAACATAAAAGCTCTGTGTTTAGCTGAAATAGAATCTGATCATTTATATAAATTATTTGAAGTGGTCATATTTTTCACTGTCTTGTACTTTTTAATATTGTAGATCATTTGTGGATTCAGGCCCTGATTCAGTAAAGCACTTAAGCACGTTCTTAACTTTAAGAATATGACAACCATTGACTTGAATTGGATTTAAATTGAGGTTTAATATGAGATTAAAGATAAGCATGTGCTTAAATGCTTTGCTGAATCAGGGTGCCAGTTTCCTTGAAAGATGGCATATAAAATAAAGGTGTATTGGAATAAATATGATTTGAAGCTAAACCAAGTGTGCTAGAAAGATGCAGTAGATATTCAAGGCAGGCCAAGTGGACCATATGTCCAACAGTGCCGGATTAAAAGCTAATGGAAGACCTACCAAAACTAAGTGAGGTTGCTAGATATAAATAACAGCCTGTGTATTTCACAGCAAATTTGACCTAAATTCCTCTGCAAGACTCCCTGGTGTCTGTGAAACTCTTGGGCAGCAGATGAGAGATTCTGCTGATGCTTCAGATACATTTACAAATGTAATTTTTCATTTAATTAAATAGGAAAATGAATAATGGTGATTTTATCATATTCAAATTAATTTTAAGTTACAGTATACTATGCTTCAGAGTAGCAGCCGTGTTAGTCTGTATTCACAAAAAAAAAGGAGTACTTGTGGCACCTTAGAGACTAACAAATTTCTCTAAGGTGCCACAAGTACTCCTTTTCTTTTTTGAGTATACTATGCTACATCATAGCTTTTAATTTTCAACAGACAGCCACATTTTGTTCAGAAGATATTACTATTGAAGTTGAAGGAGGGAAGTTTCTGGTTAGAAAGCTATGTAGAAGACAACTGAGTATTCTGACACTTGAGAAGTTGCGAGAGACTGTTTGGGCTTGAGGGATAAACTCACTATCTGGATAGTAAAATAATCAGCAGTGAAATGGTTAACTGTTGCTACTAAACTTGTCATTATCAGGTATCCGAGTTAGCACCCTCTTGAAATTAATGGAAGTAGATCATACCTTTCTAAGCCATTCTGTCAACAGCCAGCGTTTATTTGTCTCATTATAGTGTGTATGCAAAAAGAAAAGGAGTACTTGTGGCACCTTAGAGACTAACAAATTTATTAGAGCATAAGCTTTCGTGAGCTACAGCTCACTTCCGGCTGCTACTCTGAAACCTATAGTGTGTATGGTAACACTCATTGTTTCATGTTCTCTGTGTATATAAAATAGTCCTACTGTATTTTCCACTGCATGCATCCGATGAAGTGGGCTGTAGCCCACGAAAGCTTATGCTCAAATAAATTTGTTAGTCTGGAAGGTGCCAGAAGTACTCCTGTTCTTTTTGCAGATACAGACTAACACGGCTGCTACTCTGAAACTAGTGTTTCACTGATTATACTTGGTTCACAGCTGGAAGGTTTTCTTCCTGACCATAAAAACTATACCTTTTATTTATTTTATTTTTTGTTGATCTCTAGGGTTCTGGAGCACAATTCTGTAGCAATGAGTGGATTCTGTGGCAAATTCCAGAGTCATGGAAACAGTGAGTTCACAAGGCCTTGGATATAAACACAAAAATAAAATTCCTGTGTGATATCAGTGCAGTGCTGTAATCAGACCTGGAGCAAAAGTCCTCTCCAAAAAAATATTTTTTGCAGTGATGGGATCTCAGCTGCTTTAACAAACACTGTCAAGAACCTTAGCCCAAAGGGAAAGGTAAGATCGAGCTCTGTTAGGGTCCTGTTTAGCAAAAGGAAGACTTCTGTCAAGAATTATCACAGCTCTGCCATCATCATCATGAGTTCATTTTCCAGAAGCCTGGAAAGCTTTTCTTTATAGATACATACAGTTGAGCAATGGAAGAGTCTCCACGCTTTGCCCAGGAATTCATGCTGGGGGTGCTCTCATAGTGCCTGTCTACGCAAGCAGTTCCCAGTTGCAAGAGCTTTTCATTTAAAAACACTTGGAGGTGTTCGTACACGCTTAAACTTTACTCATCTCAGATTTCCACCTTCCTGGTAAACTAATTTACTTGTAGGGCCTACAAGCAAGCTGATTCTTAACACGTGGAAAAGACACTTTCAAAGACAAGGTGTTCAGTAACTTGTTCTCTGGGTTTTGCGTACTTAATCTCTATTTTCTTGAGGGGATGGGGGACGAGCCAAGATAAAACAAATTTACTTTTCATCACACTCCCTTTTGTTGTCACAGTATGTGCAGTGTACAGTGTGCATCATCCATATGCATTGTCAGCAATGGCAAAGCAGCAATTAAAATGTTACGGCAGCAAATTGTTCACTGGTGTGTTTTCACTCAAGTAGATTTTCACTTTTAAAGCTTTGAACATTTGTGTTATGCTGTAATTAAGTTGAATATTGAAATGTAGAAATTGATATAATTGAATAATATTGAAATGTTGTTAAGGGCCAAATCCTGCTCTGTGGACTCACATGAGAAGCTCCATTGACCTCACTGGCCCTGCTCACATGAGCCTAGATGGCTCAGAGATTTGATAATAGGGTAAAGAGCTTTTCACTCAAGATCTATGGTTTAAATGCAGCCTAAATCATTACCGTCTGGAGGCTGTTGGGTGTCTGTCTGAGATTCATACTCTTTCCAGTTCCCAATGGGCAAGCACACAAAAACATCCCCATGATCCCCACTAAGTAGCACTGTTAGCAGTTTCAATGGAGAAGCCATGGTCTGAATAGGCCTCTTGACTGAAATATTTGTCTCTGAAAGTAGTTCCTGTACATAAGAGTTCAAGCATATCGCAGGACAGTTCATAGAAGCGTACATGGCCACTGCCTTCAACCCATAACTGTTCAATTTCTAGGGTGACGATCATGGGCCCTGAATGTATATAATTTTCTTAATGTCATCATGAGCCCTCATAATGTGAAAACGTGATTGTCCCCTGCTCTCCAATCTGAGACTGTCTCTTTAAGAAAACAAGATTTCATCTCCATTAATTCCACAATACATCACCTGAGTGGATTTGGGTAAGCAGCAGGGTGAGTCAGCCAAATACTAGGCTTGTACAAGCTTGGCTGTAGTGAGCCTTTCGTGCTACTTGTACACACAGAATCCCTGCATATTTCAAAAACCATAGGTTGCTCAATTTGACCACCTTGGGATTACAAGTCTGTGTCATAACTGAGTCACTGCATCCACACTGACATGCAGAAAAATGGCATTCCCAGCAGACCAGACTGCACAAGGCCAAACGCTGCATACGTGCTTGGGGAGGCGATGGATGAAGTGGCAAACAGAAATTGGAAGATGCATTGTAACTGTCACTTCAGGAATAAAATGCTCTCTTAAAAAATGGAACTACCCCTGTGCATTTTAAGAACATGCCAAGAGCCAGTGCAGGTGTGAAAGTGGTTTGAAAGGTTTAATCATACAACCATAACTCTCTAGTGTGTGGTAGATGGCAATCATAGCTGGCTTTGCAGGAGCAGCAGAGAGGCTTCTTTGTGGATTCCTTAGGCATTAGATTAAATGATTATTGAAAACTGTTTTTTTCTGAAGTTTAACTATCTTTGTAAGAGGCATGTAACTTATGTAGTTTATTATTCCTCAGTAGATGTTCTTAATAAGGGGTGGTGCCCAATCATCAGTCTGCAAGTGCCCTATTGTTTCTAAAAGGCCATAATAGGAATTAGAGAGACAAGGTGGGTGAGGGCAACATCTTTTATGGGACCAACTTCTGAGCAGGAGAGATGCAAGGTTTCCAGCTCCACACAGTTCTTCTTCAGATCTGTTGAGCTGGAAAACTTGTCTCTTTCACCAATAGAATTTGGTCCAATAAAAATATTACCTCACTCACCTTATGTCTCTTGTATCCTGAGACCAACATGGATACATCAATACAGCAAACAAGAATAGAAATAGTACGGGAATAACTACCATATTATGTTTAAAAAAATTAGACTCAAATCCTGCACCTCTCCGCTTCGACATAAAGTCTGGATGATAGGAGCATCTATGTGATTCCTCTGTGTTGGATGGGAGAGGAGGCAACCTGCAGAGATCTCACAGGTCTGGCTTATGCCACAGCCTCCCACCCAGCCCCCACAGAGAACTGCTTCTCAAAGCCTGTTGGCTGGTGTTTTGAACACCTGAGAGGATTTGTTTCAGAGAAGCAGCCATGTTAGTCTGTATTCGCAAAAAGAACAGGAGGACTTGTGGCACCTTAGAGACTAACACATTTATTTGAGAATAAGCTTTCATGAGCTACAGCCCACTTCATCGGATGCATTCAGTGGAAGGGTTTTTCTGCATAGCTGTTAATCCTCAGGGTTATCAAGTGTTAGTTATTAAACTAATTACTTTCTTACTGAAATCTGTATTAATCACTTAGCTACTGTGTGGTTAGCTGGTATCTCAGGCAAAATTCAAGCTCCAGGTATGTCAGAAAAGTTGCTTTGTGAATTTTCCATGGAACAGATGAACTTCAGAAGAACATGTCCAAGCACCACAGCTGGACTGGAGTGAGGCTCAGCAGTGAAAGCTGTTAATTGTTGGTTTTGAAACCCTTCATTTAACCATTCTCTATCAATTGTGCTGGTAGCATTGCAGCTGTCAGCACACTCCTGACATTACCCTCCTAAGAAAAATGATCGTAGTAACAATCTAATGGAGGATGGCTTGCAAATGATGCAACACCATTTTGGAGCATTACTGTTTGTTGACTGTTGTATTTATCAAATGATTTCCAGTCACAGCATTTTTCTTTGGCTTGCTTTAGAATTTAAAAGGCAAATTCAGTGTGTTACTGTGACCAGTGGTGTAGACACAGATTTTTATAATAAATATATACATAGATAATTGTTTTTAAAGTTGTATTATGAATACCTACTTGAATACCTATGGGCAATGGATGGCTCTGAGCTTTCATCATGGAGGTTGCTGTCTTTCCTGTGAACAGACAAACTGATGGGGCAGTACTCTTTCCAGTTGATTTGGAGGGCAGCTGGTTTTGATGGGTAAACATCCATGTAATTTTGGGTTGTAAATAAGGTTCTCTCTTAAATTAACTAAGTTGGTTTAGTTCACTGTATAAGCACGTGGGAGCTGTATATTAAGATGTATAAATTGTGTAAGTTGAGTATATCACTGGACTTTCCATGTAGCTGCCTGCATCTGCTCTGTGGGTATGTCTGCAGTGGAGCTGGAGATGTAGTTTGCAGTTTGGGTAGGCAAAGCCATGATAACCCCCTCTCCCCTGCACAAGTACAATCCCATCAGAAATTCTAGATAGGTCCTCAGGACACCTAGCCTGTTCTGCTGCCCATGAAACTGCATCTCCATTTCTAATTTTAGTGCGCTAGCTCAGTCAGAACTAGTATAAGTGTGCTACCCAAGCTGCAAATTACACTTTAAACTGGGGGGTAGGCATCTCCTAAGTTTTCACAATTCAGTGGTGCTTTCTCCCAGTATTGCCAATTTGAGGTTTCATCATAAAACTCACAATGTCTAGTGTCCTTTCTTTCATTTAAAAGGAAAAACTAGTTTCTAGCCCCATTGATTGTGGAGAAAAGTGTGAAAAATCACTAAACGCTCAATCGCCAGAAGACAAATAATAATCCAAAAATTATTTTATAATCTCATGATTTCTGAAGGCTTTGGGATGACGATGCCATTGTTGGCACAACAACTATGCAGATGTAACAGAGTAAAAAAACCAAACATCCATCTCCTCGCATTTCTTCACAGGGTAGCGTTCTTTTGTACCATCAGAGACTTTCTCTCCAACAACCATTTGCCATTAATCCAGTCCCCTCCTCCCTCCAGACAAGGTGGAGAGGTGAAATTTTTCCCTGCCAAATAATTATCAAGTTAATATACATTATGTGGGAAGGTGTTAGTGGCTGCCAGCATTGACAGACCTGGTAATCGTCAATGCGTGAACTAAGCTTTTATTATTCAGGCTAAATGAAGGCGCAATTAAGTTCCCTTTTAGGAGTAATAGCTGAAACAATGGAAGCCACCTCCCAAGGATCCAGGCAGCATGGCAATGTCTGAGCAGAGGGTAAGGCATGTGGACCGAATGGTTTTCCTGATTGAAAATAGAGGTTCTCATGCATAGATTAGTTGCAGCTGTGTGTCTGTGTCTGTGGCAGAGGCAGAAAAAAAGGGCAGAGAGGCAGGAAAAAAAAACAGCAGAAAGCAAGAGAAGCAGTGGTGAGAATGGCCATGGGAGGAAGCCAAGAGTCGGAACTGCTTTTGAGAACAGTACATTCTGGAAAGGCAGACTTGGGTATTTGGACAAGGAAATTGCTTCCTTCTGCTTGTTTCTACTGTGTTCCGAGAAATGGACTTTGTGTACAGTCTTTGTAAATGAACAGGTTTGCACGAAAGAATATACCTGACTCATATAATCAATTTCTGCTCCTAACAGAAAAATCTTTGCAAGGCCCTAAAATATAGGCTAACCAAAATGCAACAATATGAGTGCCTCAGAGCTAATTCAGAATTATATAACTATGACCAGATCATCATCAGCTATTTAGTGGAGCTATACTGATTTACACCAGCTTGAGGGTCTGCCGCAAGCATCCATCTGTGAATACTAATCTGAAGTTTATACTAAAGAGGCTCCCAAATTAACGTCCCTCTCTTTACTTTTTAAAGGAAATTTCTATAGCATGGAAATTATAATGAATACAAACCAACAATGTGTGCTAATCCTCTTTTGCATTACCCTTGTTAGTTTGTTTTCAGTGCCCCTCCTGGAGAAACTACCTTTATTTTCTGTGAAATTTTGAAATTAGTGTCCCAGCAGTAAAAGCTCTTTTTCTCCCATCCCCAATCCCTGGAGGAGGTTTATGCATGTACAGTGGAAGCAATTCAGTGTCAGACTCTGAGGAAAGGGTTTATTTTATCCATCTGACCTTACAAGTGTCTGATTTCATTTGCCTATAAAATAAAAAATACCAGCTTCATTTAAAAGAAAACTTCATTTATTCTCTTTTAAAATAACCACATTTTAGGTGTATTTAATTAACACTGGCCTGTTTTTTTCCAGTGAAATCAATTGGAAAGAGAATTTTGAAAACTCAAGGGGTCCTGATTTTCATGTACAGTGTGGCTCCTTTACGCTGCCAGAGCATAAACAAGAATCAGGCTCAGTGAAATTTTCATTGATACTGTACATCTGTGAATGATAAAATACCCAAATAGCTTGTAATATCTTGGTCTTCTTATTAGTACATGACCATGGAACCCTGAACATCAGGAGGAACTAAAATTCCAGAACATCGACAGAAAATACATATGTAATCTAAAACATTACAAAGAAATAAATTTAAACTTGATCTGAAAGATTTTTTTTATCAGTAAGGCCCAAGTTCAGGGTTTCTGTATTTTGTTTGGGTGCATTTGATGTTGTTTCTAACACCTGAAGCAGAGTAAGGAGCTTAAGTTTTACCCTACTTGAGTGTTACCTGTGGTGTCATCAATTGTACCTGAAATAATGCAAAACCTTAAACTTGGGTCTTGACAAGTAAGTAAAGAGAGGCCTGATTTTCCATTTTCTAAAATACATTTATTCGAGAAGCCCAAGCTGCAGTGTTTATAGACTGATGTTCGGATCCAATTTTTCCCCAAATAAATTGAGTTTTTGAAATTCTATATTTTGGGTTGTCCTGTTGGAGCTAAAGAGCCAAACTTCTTCAAACAGATTTAAATCTGGGGTTACAGTTTGGATTTATTTGCAGTTGTCAGTCTCCCTAATGTGGGGTTCTCAATGAATTTCTTATGTTTCTATAAAGAAAACCATTTAATTTCACTACTACAGCAAAGTTACATGTATTAGAGTAATTATGGTTATGGAAAGGTTCCTTTTAGTTTGTTTTCCTGATCTTGAGGTGAGAGAATAAGAAACTCGCATCCAATAATTAACAGGTTATAGTAAATAAAAATAATTTGTACAAAATTTAGCTTTGTATTAAAATATTTTTTCTTTTTACATTATGTACGTAACGTAACTTCTTATGAATCTCCCTCATTCAAAATGTTAGCACTTGGTATTGCTTTTCTGAGGAGAACAGCACACTCAGGCTATGTCTGTGTTGTTCCACAGGTCTGACTACAGAGGTGTGACTAGTGATGTGTTCCAAAGTGCTGCTGGAACTAAAAAATTCCTAGTTCACATTAATGTAGTTCTGTATGAAGAGGGCTATGTTAATGCCAACTAGAAACCTTTTAGTTCATGCCCGTGGTGCCCACACAGGGGAGTTACGGCACAGCACTTTGTAGTCCAAACTGCAGGGCAGGGTAGACAAGCCCTTAGTGTACTGTAATCACACACTGGATTTACTGGTGCACCATCTTCTTTGTCAACACAGAGAGAACTTCAGCTCTTCCTCCAAATTCACCTCTGGTGATTTACTTTTTTGCACAATATGAAGTCAAGGGTTCTGGAAAAGAGGTTGGTTGGTTGGCTTGTTTACTGTTAAAGACCAGAGTAAATGATGGTGCAAGAGAGAAATCACTTTGAATAATCCCTGGTTTCAGAGTAGCAGCCGTGTTAGTCTTTATTCGCAAAAAGAAAAGGAGTACTTGTGGCACCTTAGAGGCTAACATTTATTTGAACATAAGCTTTCGTGAGCCGATGAAGTGAGCTGAAGCTCATGAAAGCTTATGCTCAATAAATTTGTTAGTCTCTAAGGTGCCACAAGTACTCCTTTTCTTTTTTGAATAATCCATTAGCCTACAATGTTAAACAGCTGCTTTTAAATGCCTATAATTTCAACATGTTTATTAAATGGCTGTTACAGATTACATTTAGTTAACATTCATTTGAGCTCTTTACAGAGCAGTCATCTATAAATTAATGCAGAGGAGGGAAAGAAGTTAGAGTGTAAGATCATAAACGCATCATTGATATGAATATAAGTTACAGTGAAGCTGAGTCCACCCGTGTTGCCATTATAGCCTTGTTTGGGAAGATTTATAGTACAGCTTTGGAAGATTGCTTAAGGGTAATATTTAGCATTGGACTTGGCCTAATATTCATTTTCTGTCTCTTTCCCAGTTTTTGAAAATAAAATAATTTCATTATTATTTACAAATTTGTATAGTTCTTTAAGATTTTTTGTGTGTTCTTTAAGGTGAATATTTAATTTGTTTTAAAAATGAAAACTGGGGACCTAACTCCTCTATAATACTGTCTAGTGGCATTGGTATTTTGCTGTTTTTTGCTGTGCAAATAGCAAAAAAAAATCTTGTTTTAAAATTATCTACTTGAAAAGGAAGTTTGAAAGAAATTTTAAAAATTATGGTGGCTAATTAACATTAAGAATGATCAAACACCAAAAAACTATTAGTATTTCCCAGGTAAAAATCAGTGACGGGGAGATAACTTCCCCTTCCTAATTATTCTAAATTGTTGCCTTTGTAGGTAAAGTGGAATATTAGGAGGGATTTGAAGTTTAGACTGACATGTTGAGTTCTTAGTTCTTTGGGGGGTGCTAGTTAACAACTGATTTCCAACTTCTGGACGGCCTACTGTATAATGGTGTACTCAGACTAGTGCCAGGTCGGCTGCTGTCCACATTACACCAAACACCACCTCTAGTTAGCATCACTGTTGTCAGTCTCTGCTGAGAGGCCATGCATTGACTGAGCACAGAGACTTAAAGTAGCCTCTCCAGGATAGGTTTCAGAATAAAGTACAAACGCCTCCTTGCTGTTACGGTACCACACACAGCTCTGCCCCGCCTGTGTCCCTTTGTTCTGCACCACATGTCCAGCTCTCTGCTCACATTTCTCACCTTGCTCCCTCCTGTTCTTGCTTTTAGATCTTTTTTAACACTGTTTTCTACCACTGAAACAGAATGTTCCTCCTGTGCCTTAAACATTCTCCCTGCCTTAGAATCATAGAATATCAGGGTTGGAAGGGACCTCAGCAGGTCATCTAGTCCAACCCCCTGCTCAAAGCAGGACCAATCCCCAATTTTTGCCCCAGATCCCTAAATGGCCACCTCAAGGATTGATCTCAGAACCCTGGGTTTAGCAGGCCAATGCTCAAACCACTGAGCTATCCCTCCTTTAAGTCCATCCTCAAAAATCCATTTCTTGCACCTTATTTTCCATCATTGCCTTTCCTTAGCAGAGTGGTCGCCTTCTCCCTTTGGCCCAGCCTTAATGTCCCTCATAACATGGATCAGAATTTATTTGATTTTTGCATTGTAGAACATGAATCGTGGGGGAAGGGGGTTGGGTTTTTGTTTTTTTTTTACACCCTGATCCCTCCTTTCCCTGAAAACTTTCTTTATCTATTTTCAAGTTCTATGCTTTTCTGAGTTAAAGCCCTATTTGTTACACATAGGTTCCTGTCCTGCCACCACTTAAGCCCATGTCTTTTTCAATCCCAGTAAAGCATCATGCAATATTATGGAATTTCACCAATCTTGTGGTTGCTGTTATAATGTTTTTGTCATTTAAAAAGTGCTGGTGGGTATTTAATAATCTAAAAGAAATCTAAATATATGGAAAGCACATTAGAGAAAATATTGTCATAATTGTTGTTTGGAAATAGAAAAATGTTTTAACTGTCTTTATCTGAAACATTATATTTATAGATTCTAGCATTCAGCAAGGGTTTACGCTGGGCTGAGACAGAAATTGTTTTAATACATAAGTAAGCACTTGAGAGCTACTATAATTGCATGTTTTGTTTCTGCCTTCTTGTAAAACCACACTTGGTTAGTAGCAAAGCTAAGTGTTCACTTCTCTGTGTTGATGCATGAGCCATTAGGAGAATATTTGGACTGTAGTTTCCTGAAAAGTATTCACTTGTTGTTTTTTTTTAACCATTCCTGCCCCACATCTCATTTCCTCGCTCCTGAATTTTATTGTTTCTACAGAATGTCATAATTTGCTATGTGTCAGTCTTGGCAGTAACATGCAAGAGTAATGGAGCAGAAAGTCTCCACAGTTCTAGTGTAATGGCTAAAATGATGGACCTTGGGATACAATTTGAAACTCAAAATGGATCCTTTGCTCATCTGAACCATTGGAAACTCAGTGAGCTGGTTAATTCCCCCAAATAAACACTTTCTGAGGTGGTAGCCACTGGAATCCTTCTTCTTTTATTTATTTATTTTGATCAGTGACCCATGGCTAGCAACTGGTTGGCAGTTCTCATTAAACACCTGTGTGTTCCTGTGCTGTCACTGCAAAAACGTTTTGTTTGTCATAATCTTCTCTGGAGCTTCTGTGCAGGTTGGGACATGACTTGTGGCAAAGGAATCTAGACAGAATAATTGGTGTCAGATTAAATTACCCCGCTGGAGGACTTTGATGTTATGAGTTCCTAATGATCTTTTGAATATGGCTTTCTGTCATCATTGAGAAGATAGACTAGAAATTGCAGCGTGTATTCAGACTAAGCAAGGTGAAGTCCCTTGGGGAAAGAATGTTTTGGATTTTCTAATGTATAGTTTCCCTTCCTATCTGCCTTACTGCTAGCCATTTGGGAGAGGGTTGTCAATGGAATTATTATTTATAATCTCAAATCATGAAATTGGCAACATCAGCATTTTTAGTCCTATCTCCTATTTGTCACGTTTCTAAACTTCCCCAGCAACTCCACATGTTTCCCTCTGAACAATAGCTGCTTCACGTCTCAGTGATCTTAACCACTCCTAGGATTCTCTCTCTGTTTGCTGCCTATAGCTCTTAGGCCTTGTCTACACTAACGTTTTTGGACCTGTAATTCCCAGTTAGTGCAATTCCACTTGCGGAAGTTGCAGTATAGACAAGGCTCAGAAGGGACACAAGCTCTTCTATCCCCAGGGTTCGAGGATATGGTGATCAAAAATGTATGAACTTTACGTACACTAATGGTCTGAATTACGGGCCTGTAATCTAAGTGTAGACGCCCTTTGAGACCACTGCCTGTTCAGTGACTCAAAGAGCACTTCCAGGAAGCCTCTTTATATGCAGAGGAGGTTCTGGACTGGAGCCACAGACTATCGTTCTTCGCAGGGATGTTTCTATGAATAACTTTTTTCCTTATTTTTTTTATCAAAATAATAAAGACAGAGTATTTCCCTCCACATAACATACAGAACAGAACCCACCCCAGGAAGGAAAGTCCCAGGTTGATTTAAACCCTGTCTCTCTGATCTGGAGCAGTGTTTCTAATTGTGATACAGCTGGCTAACAATGCACTCTTTGGCAGAAATATAGGTATATTTTTCCTGTTTTGTGTATTCCCCTTAATGAATAATGGGCAAAAACCCAGAGCACTTTTAACTGCTACTTTCCTGAGATGTTGAGTTCTAAAGGAAGACTGATAAAGTCCTACAGAAGTCAATTGAAGTCAGTACAGCTATGCTGATTTACACCAGCTGAGGCTTTGCCCCCAGAGCTACCAATAACACCTTGAAAGGCAAAATAATTAAACCGCAAGTGAAAAGCTTTCCATAAACGTCAGCTCCGTTGTAAGTTCTGAGGGAGTTGAAATGGTGTGTAGAAAGCTGTTTACATGGGTGTTCATTTCACTTGTCCTTGTATGGATCGGTTCAGTTAGAACAGAAATAGTTCACCACCAAGCAATTCTTAAGAGCAACGTTGCAATTAAATGTTACATTTCTGCCATGAGACACTTTCAAAGAGAATTAGACCTTTATAGCCATATCCCCACAGCAGGGTATGTGTGAAGGTGCAAGCCTTATTTTATGGTGTCTGGGTTTGAGCTCTGTTTATTCTCAAGTGAAAAGAATGTGTTGGTTTCATCCTAGTTCCCATTTGTTTACCTTACAAAATCACTACGCATGTTAAACTAGCTGTGTGCAACAGCCTCCTCTGCTGAAAGGAGGCCTTCAACTGGGTAGGTTATGCAAGTAAACTAACTAGGGGATATCATGTCTTGTATTGATCTGGATGCCCTGGTAGCGTGCACATTCTGAAACCTGATAGCACCGTAATATTGTCACATCTAATAGTGGCGAGATAGGTGGTTATTAGCATTCAGCAACATGCTATTAGCCTTCTTGCTATGCTAAAAATGTGAGAAGTGAAGAGAATAATCCAGCAATAAAGACCCACAAATAACACAGCGAGAGGGAAAAGTGATATGGTGGTTAAAACAGAGGAGTGAGTCTCAGGAGAAGAAGGATGGTCTGATGTGAGTCTGGGACTTTGGAGAGCTGGGTTCAGTCCCTTGCCCCATCACAGACCCATTGTGTGAATTTGGGCAAGAGATTTTGTGTCTCTGTGGCTTAGTTTCCTATCTGCAAAATGGGATAACAGTACTTCCTTGTCTTACAGAAGTGTTGTAGCGATAAATACATTGAAGTCTCCAAGAGACTCCAGACCTATGGTAATGGGAGTCATGCAAGTACCTGTATAGACAGTTCTGGTTTCTATTCCCAACTCTGCCATAAATAACGAGCAAGTCTCTTAAATACAAATTTTCAAAATTTGGTCACCTCAGTTTTTGGGGTCCGATTTCAAATACCTTGGGCCTTCTTTTCAGATATATTGAGCATTCTCAACTCCAACTGAAGTCAATCAGAGATGGAGGTTCTCAGAAGTTGGGCACCCAGTATCAGTAGCTGTGTTTGAAAATTTGGGGTTGGATTCCCAAAAATGCAAACTCTGTCTACTTAACTTGAAGTCAAGAGTTTTACTACAACTTCAGTGGGAGTAGTTAGGCCAATACTGAGTGCCTTTGAAAAGCCCACCTTTGGCCTAACCTTCTCTAGGCCTCAGTTTCACATCTATATAATGCAGATCATACTTTCCTACTTCACATGTCTGTTTGAGACTCAGTTGATTAATGATTGTAAAGCTCTTTGAGATTCTCAGATGGATGGCACCTTAAGTGAAAAGTCATGTTGTTCAGAAATATGGTGGTTGTTAATTGGGTTATCCAGCTAATAAATCACTTACCAAATGTGTCTTTGAGTAATAAGTAACAGATAAGCATCAGAGGCCTCATGTTTGTCAGACTTTAGCTAGAGATGTAGGATTTGCAATAACAGGATCATGGACCATCGGGTCTGATATCCTGTGTCCATCAATGGTATTGTGGTTAATGAGAAAGATGTGAAAACCCCTAGAGCACCTGGCCACTTCACATCCTGAGCCAGGGTGAACAGCTGAAATCTTGAAGTGTGAGCCACAAGTCTCACTTGATATGTTTACAAATCATTGTCTCTGTTATAGTAGAAATCGTGTAAAAAAGAATTGCAGTTGTGTTGTGTCGTGTCAGTTCCTACCCTGCGAGACACTTTTCATCATAATTCAATATTGGTTATTTCCTGCTGTGTAATACATTGTCAATAAACAGATTGTGAAAAAGTAGGTAATGCAAGACATGACTGAGGCATGCTGACCGAGCTCTTTGTGGGTTGCCTGGATAGCGTCTGTCCCTCCTGAACTTCATTTTCACCAGTGCTTTTGGGGCCTGATCCTGTGGCTGTTGAAGTCAATAGCAAAGCATCTCCTGACTTCAGTGCTGTGGGAGAGGCCTTTCAGGTGGGAGACTGAATTCTTTCTAAAAGAGGTGCTCTAGTTCAACCATAAGTAACGATCTTGATGCAGGAATTACTGGGTGAAATTCTGTGGTCTGTGTTATGCGGGGGTAGATTTTCATAAATGGTCCCTTAAATTCTATGTATGTTCTGAAGCCAAATTCATAAAGCCCCTGCTCACCTAGTGTTGAAGCCATTTTGTTCCCCTCCTGATTCTGGGCTGCTGTGGGGACTGGAACAGCAGTTTCTGAGGGCTGCACTGCCTGAAATCTCCATAGTGATCCAACTCTGCCCCCAATACCCTCCACAGCTCAGCATGTCTCCTGTGCCAGAACTAGTGAAGAGGTCTTTGGAAGGCAGCTTTATGAATACCTTCTGCAGTGCCTACACTGTGAAAATCCACCCTCAGTTGGAACTGGGATTTTTAAGGACTCTTTACATTACTCTAGCACTTTAACCTGGCGTGAATCTCACCCTATGAATCTGTATAAAGCCCATAATTCAGAACCTTTTAGAAATTCATCTACAAAGCTTTGTAGAATGTTTAAAGGTTTGTTTCAGGTTTGAGAGCTACAGAGAATTAACTTTTAACAAACTAATATTGTAAAATATTTAGCAAAATGTCATCAGTGTGTTTTTTGAAACTAAAACCAGCGTTCCAGAATTCATCCCACTTTGCAAAATAAGACTGTGATCCTGCAATTGGGTTCATATAGGCACAGGGTCTACTTTCCAGTAGCCAGACCAGAGCCTAAATAAATAAAACTATTTATGGCTGGTTTAACTTATAAACCCTTCTTCTACCCAACATCCTTGATTGTTTGTCCGCAGAGCAAAAATACCATTTAATTCTAATTAGGACTGAAGACTCTTGAATAATGATGATAGAGAAATGTCTTAAGTTATTTGTCTTTGAGTGCTGCCAGGGGCAAGTGCAGCTTTAGAAGCCAAGGTGGCAGAGGAGGCTAATGGCATAAATGGGAGAAGAGAGTCAAGATTTTGAAACGCAGGATGCAGCTGGCTATTTCCCCAGGAGATTTAAAAAAAAATTACAATAAACCTTTCCACCCTCCATTTACAATGTACAGTGAACTTGGGCAAGTAAAAGGATCCCTTAGAGTGGCAGAAAAAAGGGACATGGCCGCCTAAATTATTTTTTTAAGTATATCTGTTAAAAAGGATTTGCAGCAGATGCTTCTGTAACCCACATGCCTTCTGGGTGTGGTGTTCTGTCCCATCTAGTGGCACCGAGACCACTTAGAGTTAAATGAGTTTAGCTCATGCTGTGCAGGCTCATGCGCTAAGCTCCAGAGGTCCCCAGTTCGATCCTGCCCACCAACGACTGGGGCTTGTTGGCATTGCACTTCTTCAGACAGCAGGTAAATGATGAAAAACCAAATATTTATTGCTGAGAGGCTGGGGTACAAATGCACTTCAGGCACACAGTGGATTCCTTTGACTGGCTCTATGCAGCTTTAAGACGCCCATACTGGTGAAATGTTCTCTGTTGTCTTTGTGACAGTGGGTGGAGGAGGAAAAACTGTCTTGAATGAACTGTGTAGCAAGTAGGTTTACTGCTGCTTGCTTCCTTCCTTCCTTCCTTTTTGGCTTCAGGTCAATGGGAGAGTGAAGGAGAAAGACGTGCAGTAATGTTCCTGCTGCCTTGCTGGCTGGAAAGCTTGTTTGACTTCTCTTGATAGAAGTAATGGAGGAACAGGGACTACTATACCTCTACTTTCATGAGAAAATCAGAGTCACTAGGTAGTAGTATGGAGAAATGATTTTTTTTCCCAGTACCTTTTGATTCTAAACAATTAGTTTTGGCTTCTTGACCAGTTACATTTGCAGAGTATCCTGAGCCCCCAACAATTCCTATTAAAGTCTATGGAAAGACTTTTCCATTGGAGTCTGGCCCCCTTTATACGCTGACACTTGCACCCTGTCTACAATATTAAAACAACAAAGCCAAGGCAACCAGCATAGAACAGACCAAACCATGTCATAACAAAGTTACTAAATCTTGTTACACCCTGTGTAGATTATGACTATAATCTAACATAATACTGTTACGTTGTTGTGCCATAGTGTGGTTGGGGCCAATCTGTTATACTACAGTCCCCAACAGTAGAAGCTGGTCTCCATTTGAATGAGTTCTATTAGAGTGGCAGAGAGTTTTTCTTCTGGATTTTGCGGATTTTCTGGAAGCATTAACCCTAAAGTATTTCAGATCAATTAACACTAATCCTTTTTTTAAATTGAATCTCATTTTCTTATTACTTTCTTCTGTAGATACATTTCCCATCTTTATCCTTTAGGCTAAGGACATAGAAACTAGTTTTATTTTGAGATAGGAAAGAGAGTTAAAACTAGATTAACTGTTGCATTGGATAATATACCATAAAAAGAAAACCCTGCTTTACTCAGGGATGAACAAATTGACCTACTAGGTCTTTTCACTCTTTGATTTCTTTGAGTGTATGTTGTTAGACTTTAGTGATTTCCTGGAGTACGATAACAACTATATTTGAAATCAATGGCAGATGAATGGCAATGAACTCACTGGCTTCAATAGGACCAGAATTGGGTTGAAGATTCATAGTCCGGCCCTGCAAAGTGCTTTCTCCCACTGTTTTGCATTCAGATGAATGAGGTGCCAACAGTTAGATTTACCTTCAGTGACATAGAACTGCAAACTTTTCTCCAGTCCCACCTGGAGTTTAACCCTTGACTTCAGTGGAGCAGGATTAAGCCCACTGTTAGCAACAGGTACACTTTAAATTATTGATATAAAATCTTAAATTGGACAATATGGGCCTAATGCACTGAAGTCAGTGGAAGGACTCTTATTCACCATGCTGGGGATAGAAACATGTCAGGCTACAGAATGCTCATTGTTAACCTGTGTTCCCAGATGAAGAATTTAGCTTGATTAAGTCTACGTAACTTTTGGTTAAGCTTGTTTGCTGAGAAATAGCTAGAAATTTTCCCCTTGAATTCTTGTTTTCAGTGAATTTGGGGGAATTTGTTTTATATGTAATCTCAATGAATCGTTTTTGTTACCAAACTTAAAAATGATATGTCCTGTATAACTGCCCCAACAGTGCAGAGTTTTCGAGGGGAGGTTTCCATTTTGACTGCCAAATACAGTGTCACTTGGAGGAGAATTTTCTTCAGTATACTAGATAGTTGGAGAGAATAATTACAAGGTGCTTTTTAAAAAGAAAAACAAAAAAGGTATCAGTCTGACCTTAGCATACACCCTTGATTTGTCATTTAAAAAAAATGGATAATTTCAAATGTCTTCACTTAAACGTTAGATTTCGAAAGATCACTTTTTTTTCAGAAACTCTCTAATTGCTACCATAGTTAATGGGCATAGTGATTAGTGCAGTGGACTGGGAATCAGGACTCCTGGAGTCTGGTCCCAGCTCCTTCTCAGTGTGTCAATGGGCAAACCACTTAATTTTGTGCCTCATTTCTCCAATGTGCAATACTGTTGATAATAGGTACTTACCTACCAAGAAGACTGAGAGTTTTAATTAGTGTGTGTTAGGGTACTAAGGAATTTTGGCTGAAAAATAATCAGACACACTTTTTTTTTATTATTTATCCAATATATGCCATTGTAATTGGTTTTTAAAAAAATCTTGAAACTTAAAATCCAGTATTGTGCCACAAATAATTTTCTTCAATGGTTGCAGCAAATTAATTTAATTTTAGGGATCTGCTGAGAACATAACCCCTTTATAGTCCATACTTAATCCTGTGTGTTTCAGTTCAGGATGGGAAGAAGTGGGGGATGTCACAATAAATTGCAGCACAGGCTATGTTAAACAGGAGGCATTTATTAAAGAAGACTGTGGCAATCTGTCAACATGCAGCTTGAGTTCCAGCTTTGTCTCCCCTGTTTACCAAGGATCATATTCTGTCTGTACCGTATGTGAAGACATCTAGTGGCTGAATGATATACTGCAAGTAAACATACATTTATCACACGTGACAGGTGGCTCTGAAAGAGGAAAGAAAGTTTAGGAGGTTGGCAGTCCACACGTAGGAGTATGTGGCAAATGTTGATTATCCCTTGAAGACTACTCATGTGTGTTTTCTTTATTATTATTTTAACTCATATCTATGTATAAGCCTTATATTGTGCTACATTTATCTGTAATAAGTATGTAATTGGCTTCTACTTGAGTATTTCAGTGCTTCTTCAGAGAGCGATTCCACTGGAAAGTTTAATGCTTCCTATTAGAAAGGTCATGGGATTTTTCAATGTTCTCTTCTTGTCTCCTTTTTCTTTTCTCATCTCGCTCCATATTTGTTTTTCTGGAGATGCTTCCTCATTTGGGTGTTGCATTAACCTGACATCTGTTCTGTTTTAGGAGAAACCCGATGCCAGCCCCACATCGCTACAGCTGCGATCCCAGATTGAAGTAAGCACAATGACTTTAATCATCTATTTTTGTTTTGGATTTTTTTTTATTTGATATTTTGCACCAGTTGGGTAAAGCTTGTTGTTCTGTCTGCACTCATGGCAATGTATCTTCCCTTACAGGAATCGCTTGGCCTCAGTAGTACTGTGTCAACACCAGAGACTGAAAGAAAGTAAGTTTGGTCTGTTGGGGAGCAGGAGGGTGTTAAGTGACAATTTTTTACATGAATCAGCCAATTCATGTTAAACTGATTTAACTTCACATAATTCCAAATGAATGCCCCATTGAAAACAAAACTGACACCTCTTTTTTTTTTTCTGTTTTTCTCTTGGTATCTCTGTGTGCATGTGTGTGCGGGCATGCAATGTAAATAAAGTTGGTGGACAGTTGTGAGAAGTGTCATCGATTTCCCTGCAAACTAAAATCTACCTTTTTTTTAAAAATAGCTTTTTTTTTTGTGACGACATAAAAGTTCCAAAAACAGAAATAGGAGTTAAACACTGAAACCACTTTCCCCTTCTTCTGAGCCCATGGTTTTGTTACTGTACTTTTGAAGAAGGAGCCAAGCAAGTGGGGTATTTAAAAGCAACTTGAATTTTAGCAGTCCTTAATAAAAACCTCTTTGTATGAGCTGTGTGGGTTTCTGTTTGCTGTCTCTTCCCCCCCCATTCCTCCCCCCCGCCCCGGGTCCTGCTGCAATGTGTCTGTATCTGTTTGTTTTCTGTGCCTCCCTGCTTTTATCCCAAGAACTGGAATTCCAACTGCTATGGGTAATGTGCAGTAGTGCGTGAAAACATCTAGCCTTGTATTTTCAGGGACTTCCAGCTTCTTAGTGAGATCCCAACTGGGCTAGTTAAGAAAATGCACAGGGAGCCCAGTTTCAAATGTGTGGTGCTTTAATAGGACGCTTCAGCCTCACATTTGAATTCCAGTGAGATACTTGTATCTCAGAATTGGACACTATGGCCTTGTCTCTATTAGGGACATTTTAAAAAAAAATTGCCACCGTTGCTCATACTGGTTCAGCTGCATCAGCATGAGCCATGTTGGGAGCCCTTGTTGAGATAGGATACCAGCTGTTGTCACCATTTTATGTGCTGTTTCCATTAGTCGTGCTCAGAACAGACTTCGGTGACACATTATTTAAAGTGATGGCAGCCAATGGCCAGTGTGCAGTAGGACTTCCAATCAGGCAAACACTGGTGCTATCAAGTATTGGAAAATCTCCTTTGTGTAGAGAAGGCATCAGTATCCTTAAAGAGGTTATCTCCCTGCCTATCTTCCATTTTATTCTATTGCAATTAAACCAAAATGAAACTTTGAATAAGTGCGGGCTGAGGGACAAGCTAAGATTTCCTATCATAATAATTACTTAGTCCAGCCATAGATCTCAAACACTTTACAAAGGAGGTGGTATTATCCCCATTTTCTAGATGGGGAAATGGCAGCACAGAGGGGTGCTGAGTCATCTGAGTGACTTGCCCAAGGTCACCTAGCAGGCCATTGGCAGGACTGAGAATAGAACCCAGATCTTCTGATGTCTTATGTTCTAACCACTGGGATGTACTCCCTTGCAGTATAGCTGCTAAACTAGAGATACCTTGAATAAAAAGAAAGCAATAGATGCATAAATATACTTGGAGTGGTTTTATTCTGAAAAGTGCTTGTTACGTTTTTTAACTGAAAGAATAATAACTTCATTTCTCAATTTAAATGGAAAATGCAGAGGAATTCTTTGGAAAGTAAAGTATTTCATGAATGAAATCACAAGTGTTGAGAGAGAGAGAGAGAGTGTGTGTGTGTGTGTGTGTGTGTGTGTGTGAACTGAAGCACAGAACTGATTTAATCCATCCAAATGTGTGTAGGATTGTCACAGAGGAAGTTTTGCATCAGGGAATTCGCAGAGTCATAAAACACTTAACTTGAAGCATGTGGTCCTTCTGTTTGATGTGAAAATTGCTAAGAATACTGCTAGGGGAATTCTGCACCAAAAAAATTAAAAAATTGCCAAAATAACACCCTCTAATCATGACAGTTTAAATTGTTTTGGTAATTTATTTAAAATACTTGTCAGCCAGTAAGTCTGTAACAATACAGGTAATAAAAAAATTCAGGAAATGTTTTTCGACAAATAGATTCCTTACTAGGCATATTAATACAGAACTTAGAGTAATAATTCATTTAAACTACAGTACAGAAATGTATTTCCCACACCCCTCAGAAGCAGTGCAAAGGCTTGTGGGAGTTGTGGGTAATGGAGGAGCTGAGGGAGAGTCAAGTAATTGCTGGGACGGAGCCTGGGTGTGAACTTAGAGGGTTGTTGGGTGTGGATGGGAGAAGTATGGAACAGGATTGGTTGTTTTTTTTTTTTGTTTTTTTGGAGGGAGGGACAGGGATTGTTAGGGAGTTGGGGAATCTCCCCCATGCAGACCCTGGCTAATTCTTACCCTCTTTTATTCTGTCTGGCACAAGCCCCTGTCCCCATGTGTCCCTGCACTCCCCTTCCCTGTTCCCATGTGGTCTTGCACCTCCCTGTTACAATGTGGCCCTGCACCCCCACTAAGCAACTCCCTGTTCCCATGTGTTCTTGCACCCCACTCCCATTTAGCCCGACCCCAGTCTGTCCTCCCACTAGCCTTCTGAACCCTATTCTGTGACCCTCCAGCAGCCCCATGTGCCCCACGATGTCCATCCCCTGCCCCCATATCCCATGTCTCCTGACCTGGCCACATGGGCAGGGCGCCGTGAGAAACACAGCCTCTTCTCTTCCACATCTGCAGGTAGGGCTGAGCTCTGTTCTGGCACCACGGCAGCCCCTGGTAGGGGAAAGGTGTAACTGCAGCACCTCTCCGGCAGAATGTATCTTTTGCAGAGAAAAAAAATTCTTCGTGGGACATGAATTCTGAGCATGCACAGTGATGTAGAATTCCCCCAGGAGTAAAAGGGGTCATGATCATTTGATGCCAGACTAAAAACACCAGTGAAAATAGTCAAGGTAGAAGTGATTTAAGCCTGTGTTGTTAAGATGATAGCTTGATTGATCAATGCTAGTTTCATGCTCCTGGCTGAGTGGCATTGTCTTATCAGTTCAGCACTGTTACATGCAGGTAGAAAGAAGACTATAAAATTCATTGGCAAGAAAATGACCCTCTTCCAACTGTTTAGTCCATCAATTGATTTTTTTTTTCTTACTGCTAACAAACTGAATTAGATTCTTCTTTATAATTTTCTATTTAGGCCTCATGTATCTGAGTTTTGTGCTTTCTTTTGTCCTACCTGATAGGACACAGTACTCTGGAGAATGCAGGCAGTTCATGAGAGTATGTCGACACTGCAATTAGACCTATGGCTGGCCTGTGCCTGCTGACTTGGGGTTGCAGAACTTGGGCTAACAGGGCAGTTTAATTGCGGTGTAGACGTTTGGGTTTGGCCTGGAGCCCAAGCTCTGGGATCCTCGCAGGGTCCTAGAGCCCAGCCGCCAACCTGAGCCCAAACATCAGTACCATAATTAAACAGCTCCATAGCCTGAGCCCCACAAATTCAAGTCAGCTGTTCCAGGACAACCACAGGTTTTTAACTGCAGTGTAGACATACCCTGCCGTACCCCTTTTGATGGCTCATCTACACAGCAACGCAAACTGCAGCCGGTCAGGAATTTTTCAGTGAAACGTTTTTAATCAGAAAATTAGATTTGTTGAAACTTAATTTTTTTGTGGAAATGTATCAGTTTCAATTAAAGGTTTCTCAGGTCCAGGATGGAATTTCTGGTCAGAGACCCAACAGCTTGGTGTTTAGGGCACTCACCTGGGATGTGGGAGACCTAGTTCATGCTTGATTCAGAACAGAAACTTGAATCTGTTTCTTTCAAATGTTTACCCTAGCCACTGAAATTTACTGGGTCTCTCGCTCTCTCTCTGACCCAGTAAATTTTTATTTACAAAGTAGAACAGTTCCAACAGAGGAGAGGGAAAGGGAGAAAAGAGAGACGGACTCTCATCTAATGTTTAGGGCACCTGCATGGGATGTGGGGGACTCAAGTTCAAGACCCTGCTCTGCCTTATTCAGTGACGTAACTATCAGACAATTGCAGAGGAAGGGTCTCTCTCATGATGTTTTGCTACAATTTTCAAAATGTCTTGTTTTCGTTCCTGTGTAGAAGTAAGTTGGTAATCTCAGTCTAGCTTCTATTGGACAAGGGACTGCCAGTCACAAAATCCACCCTAATGAGCGGCATGAAACTAATAGAAACTTCCTATTCAGTAGAGAGACCAGAGGTCTCTGTGGGCCTGGAGACTGAATTACCTTCTCACCTCTAGTGATGGACCCTCCAGAAAGGGAGTGGGGAAGTATAAGCTTCTGTTGCTGCTGTCCATACTGTTCTAGCTCGAGAGAGGGGGTAGTAAAATGTGTTTGCCATGGCAGTAAAATGCTCATTCTATTAAATTGGCTGTAACAAGGAAACTTGGGGGGTGGGGGGTGGAAACTGCAAGGAAAACATAATCAGAAAAATCCTTATCGTACCAAACAAAGCTGAGAGGTGTCTGATGTTTGTGTGGTTATGTTGCTTGTATAGCTGGTAATACCCAATATGTTTAAAAATGCCTGAAATATGGTCAATTACAAAATAGGAAGCAGAGTCACATTTGTTCAAGTCTAGTTCTAAACTTCATGACCAGTTGAGTTTTTCAGAGAAGTTGCTTCTATAAATTGAATCAGTTCTGCGGTTTTTGTAGGGTTGTAATACTCTGCAAATAACTCAATGGAAAATGATACTCCTGAAATGTTTGTGCTTTTTCTTCCATTAATAGGCGCATTTTTCTCCTGTCAGGTTTAATTTCCACACATACACCCTTCAACTTGCAGCATTATTGTCAGATTGAATGTTAGAGTAATATTGTGAAGTCTGAGCTTGCCTCCAGCATAGTGGCATGCCTCTGTATACAACAAAGATATTTTTCATTTTGAACTGCAATCCTGGCTATGCAGACGTAATTGAATTTTGGTTTTGACTCAAAGTATGACCAATATAAGACCAAATACCCAGGAAACACGTTCTTGGTGGCTATTGTTGTCTCTTGGTGCCAGTAATGTGTCAAGCCACGGGTGCATCATATGTAGTAGTAATGCTATTATTTCTCTAAGATGACAACTCCCCAAGGAAGTTTACTCAAGCCAGGGGAATGAGGTGGGAAGGGGGGAGGGAGAGGTGGTTCGCCTCATTCTAAACATGCTGTTTTAAACAATGGAAACCAACATTCTGATTAGCTCCCAGTCCCCATATTTGAACAGTCAAGACTCTGCATGATGGACTAATGAGCTCTGTATGTTGTACAGGAAATCCAGGCCAACCCTACTCCCCTTGAACTCATGCTTCTGCATCCTGTCTCTCATCCTGTTTTTAGCAGATCCAGGGATGTTGCGGAGGGAAGTTATTTGTTTTCCCCCTTTGGGAATAGATCTGTTTGCTGTCACTATTCCCTGCACTGGCCTTATTACGTATTTTAAATGTGGTGTATCCGAGAGCCTTCAGGAAAGGATAGGCGCTAGATGCCAAGTGCAAGAGCACCACATACAGGCAGGACAAGGCACAGTCCCCTGTGTGTAAGTTATTCTTCCAGTTAGAGGGGCGGGAAAGGAGGAAAAACTACCGATGGGTAAAAATGGGGGTCAATAACTGTGAGTGAAACTCTCAGCTCTTTGGCATTCTCATTGTGTTCCAAATCTTTGTCACAGTGGATGTCCTGAAGTGTCCCATCATGCAACAAATCACGCACTGCTTCTTGAGTGATATTATTCATCAGTACAGCACAACTTCTAACCAAGAAAATGAAGATATGTCATGTTAATGTTGTGCTCCCATATCTGTCAGGTTATAGGAAAATGCATTTAAAATGTTCTCTGCCAGTTGAGCCTCTAGATCTACATCACAGTTCAGGTTGCAGGAGTCAGGTAGAGGTTGATCTGTCCAGCAGAGTATTCATGAATGCTTGTATCATGTGCATGCTGCATGATATATCATTTCTGAGGGGCTTGGCATTCCAGTTTATAGGAGTCCCTGTTCGTTCAGCAGCTGTGTCCTTAACTCTGCTTCAGCTGTTCACAAATGTAAAACTCCGTTTTGCTGTGTGCATGTCTAGTATGTGCCTCTTAAACTGAACCTCTCGCATTTGGAGTCCTTGCACTTTGGCCAGCTCTCTGCCCAGTGGGAGGAGGTTTATGGTGTTGTGAATGTTGGGACTGTTTTTTGTGAAAGCTACTTGATTCTCAAGGCATGCAGTGAAATTGTTATCAAAGAAACCAGAGCAGCAATGACAAAAGCAGCCATCTGCAGACTGTCTTCCCTTTGGGGGACACTGTTAGTTTAATCCATTTTTACAGGCTGAAGATTTGCTTCCTGGGTATGCAGAGTTTTCAGCCCCGCTGCCAATATGTGGTATAAACTCAAATTTATCTTGGGTATTAAACCTCCAGATCAGTGCAGTGCTGGGAGAGCACTTGGAGTTCAGTGCTGTCTTGTTCCATAGCATTTCCTAGTAAAAACAGCAGTCTTTTAAAACTTGCTTTCTTTTTACAAAATAACACACAAGACCCAAACTCTGGACTCTGTGGTACTCTAATCCAGTGATCGTTGGCAGTAATATTGAGCACCAACTGTCCTAATCCTCTTCCACTGTAGCATCCAGACTCCAGGCCAAGCCCCAAAAGCAAAAGGGTCATTAAATCAGCACTCTAGGTCACATTCCCATTGTGCTGGCTTAAATTTGGTCAGACTCAATTCTGGCAGCTTGTCACAGTGCCCAGATTAACTGTTGCAGATGACTGTGAGCTCATCTGTGATGAAACGGGAGAGCTACACTGATGGGGATGAGAAGCAGGAAGAGGACAAAAACGGAGAACAATAAAAAACCCAAACAAACCCAGGACACCGTAGCTGCACTTAATTAAGGACGGAATAAATTCCCACTGTTTAGGTTAGAAATTGCAAGGAAAATATGGAGTTGGGGCGGGGGAGAGAAGTTTTATCTCCTAAATTTCTGGAGTAGTTAAGATAACATTTCTTTATATGCAGTGCTTGAAAGAATCAAAAGGAGTTGGTAAATGTGTATACCACCCCATATTAACTTGTTTGAGACCAGATTCAGTGGAAGTGAAACTATTTGTGTTGCCTGCAAATAGCCTCCCAAAGAGAAACAGAGCAGGAAACTCCCACAATAACACTCACAATAGGAGTGAAAGGCCAGCCAAATGCAGCCTGTGACACATGACAAGTGCTACCAGTGTGTGTCTGAGCAGCTGGAGGAAGATTTCAATCCTGGTAATTTTGTAAAAGGATATTTTTCAAAAGAGCCCTAAACTTGTCACAGCCAGTCATCGCAGCATGTAATGACCAACATGCTTTGTATATAAAGAAATGTTACATTTGTTAGACTGGGCCTAGCTCACTGCTGTGGAAGTATTTTAGAGCTGATGATTATCTGCCTCTTTGCATGGATCCCTCTGTGCATGCTCTTGCCACTTGCTAAACATCGCATCCCCTCCTGATGGCCATGTTCAGACTGCACTAGTAGAACCAACATGGCTGGTTCCATGTTGACTGGGGTGGGGTGGGGGGGCAACAAAAATAATAGCTCACTGTTTGTTTCCACTGAGAAAGTTTTGACCTGCTTAAAGAGCCATTGCTATGGAAACGTAATGAGAAAATAATTGAATGGAACCTCTGCTTTCTCTCTCTTTACAGTGATGCCAGGAAGGTCAGAATCTTGCAGCCTTGCTTTCCCTTCAGGTCCATACAAATTTGATAAGAAACTAAAGGCCTATTTTCCTCCTCTATGCCAGCCCCGTTAGATAAACTATCTTGTATTCAGTCAGTAACAATTATAAAGATGTTATAAATATGTCAGTTTTCACACTGATTATGTGACCCTATATAATGCATACAGATAACCAAGTGGACTTCCAAAGGAGCATGCAGAGGCTTTTGTGTTGGTTTATTCAGCCACCCAAATGTGAATAATAATTTTAGATCCAAAATCGCATCCTGAATCATCCACTCCAAAAGGGTTGTAAATAGTTATTGACAAGCATTAAGAGGGCCACTATCAATATATTGAAGATCATAATGGTGTTGGTTTCATTTTTTGGACTGCATTGGACACCTGTGGATTTTATGTCCTATAAATAAGATGAGGCCATGTTTTAAAGCATACCTGCATTTATAAAGTTTAAGGTAAAATAAAAGCCAGTCAGAATCACTTCATTCTCTTCTCTTCTGTTATGGTTTGTTTTGAGAATGATGGGCTTTTGAAAGCCAACAGCATATTCATAGAAGCAGCACCTGGTGTCATTTGTTTCCCTTTCCAATTCTGTAATGGTCCAACTCGGGGCTATTTCACAACTTACGGCACATATGGACTGTGTGTCTTGTAAAACCAGCCACTGTGTATGCAAGATAAGCCCTGGTGCTTTCCTGTCTAAGAACAAAATCAGCTCACAGTTAATAGGGAAAATTTTAGCCTACCTAGTTCAATGGAGCTGTAGCCAAAAGCTCATTTTCTAAGTGGATATTTTGTTCAACTAGCCTGTGTTGCATACATGTGCAGTGATCTCTGGCCTTGGGGGGGGGTGTCTTGGCAGCACAACCTCTAGGGCAGTGGTGGGCAATGGCCTGTCAGGGTAATCTCCTGGGAGACAGTTTGTTTACATTTGCACAGCCGCCCACAGCTCCCAGTGGCCGCAGTTCGCCATTCCCGGTCAATGGGAGCTGCAGGAAGCAGCGCAGGCCAGAGGGACTTGCTGGCCGCCACAGCCGCAGGTTGCTCACCACTGCTCTAGGGCTTGAAAAGGAGTATATGAAATGTGCAAACAGGTAGGTATAGAAATAGCGTTACCATCTGCTGTACTTTAATAACAAGATAAGTCCTGGTGATACCTTTGGTATAGCTGGGGTTGCCATAGTGTGTCTAAAGCTCTATGTACCCAAGACACAACTCCACTGGAGCATATCATTTCTGTAAAACATGTATGTAGCAAACATGCTCTTTGGATCCAAAGAGTAGCCTTCATTTTTAACCTATTCTGAGGCAATTTTTTATTTCTTGTTTCTACATCTCAGGCCCACAAGGTCTTAAAAATAGGCCTAGGAATGGTTTTGAAATTGTGAGATTCACAGATAAAGTTCTGGACATTCCTAAACTTCTATCCTACATAGGATTGGAAAATACTTCTATAGGAAGAGCTCTGTGTAAGCTCAAAAGCTTGTGTCTCTCTCTCCAACAGAAGCTGGTCCAATAAAAGATATTACCTCACCCACCTTGTCTTTCCTCTTTGTGGAATATACTTGGCGATATATCCTTCTTGTATGAAGCTAGATCCATAGATTTCTCAGCTATATGCTGTGACAGAATACATTTCATATGGATGCCTACTAATGAAGTTGTACATCAGAGCACAACAAAACTGAAGGTCTCCCCAGTAGAGTAATGGCATTTGGCTGCCTTTCAGACATGCAGTGCTGAAACTTCTGCCAAGTGTCACTGCATCATTAACTTTCAGTACAAGTTATCAGTCTATGAATGGAAGAACACAAATCACTTTCAGCGCACGTTCACAGAGGAACTGCAGATTTAATACAGTAAGGAAGTGTAATTGGCAAATCAAACAAAAACCAACTCTGTAGGCCTATGGAATCTTTCACCATACATGTAAGAAGTGAAACAATTGATGTTTTTATATTCTTGGTTAAAAATAAAAAAAATCAAAGCTGTCTGGGAGAACTTACAGGCAAGTGCTTTGTCTTATTGTCTATACTTGATTTTGTCAGCTTTTCCATCTTGTAAGACAAGCTGTTAGTATTTTCAAGGTCAGCCCAGAGATGCAAGACTTCACAATTAGAGAATGCATCAAATGACGATTGGACATGTTTGCCCTTCTACCTACATTTTATCTCTTTGCTTTGTCTGGTGCCAGGAATTTGCGTCCTAGGACAATGCTCAATACTTTCTTTCTTTCTTTCTTTCTTTCTTTCTTTCTTTCTTTCTTTCTTTCTTTCTTTCTTTCTTTCTTTCTTTCTTTCTTTCTTTCTTTCTTTCTTTCTTTCTTTCTTTCTTTCTTTCTTTCTTTCTTTCTTTCTTTCTTTCTTTCTTTCTTTCTTTCTTTCTTTCTTTCTTTCTTTCTTTCTTTCTTTCTTTCTTTCTTTCTTTCTTTCTTTCTTTCTTTCTTTCTTTCTTTCTTTCTTTCTTTCTTTCTTTCTTTCTTTCTTTCTTTCTTTCTTTCTTTCTTTCTTTCTTTCTTTCTTTCTTTCTTTCTTTCTTTCTTTCTTTCTTTCTTTCTTTCTTTCTTTCTTTCTTTCTTTCTTTCTTTCTTTCTTTCTTTCTTTCTTTCTTTCTTTCTTTCTTTCTTTCTTTCTTTCTTTCTTTCTTTCTTTCTTTCTTCTTTCTTTCTTTCTTTCTTTCTTTCTTTCTTTCTTTCTTTCTTTCTTTCTTTCTTTCTTTCTTTCTTTCTTTCTTTCTTTCTTTCTTTCTTTCTTTCTTTCTTTCTTTCTTTCTTTCTTTCTTTCTTTCTTTCTTTCTTTCTTTCTTTCTTCTTTCTTTCTTTCTTTCTTTCTTTCTTTCTTTCTTTCTTTCTTTCTTTCTTTCTTTCTTTCTTTCTTTCTTTCTTTCTTTCTTTCTTTCTTTCTTTCTTTCTTTCTTTCTTTCTTTCTTTCTTTCTTTCTTTCTTTCTTTCTTTCTTTCTTTCTTTCTTTCTTTCTTTCTTTCTTTCTTTCTTTCTTTCTTTCTTTCTTTCTTTCTTTCTTTCTTTCTTTCTTTCTTTCTTTCTTTCTTTCTTGTTACAAATTAGATGTTGGCCTGCTTGCTGTGGAATCTCCCCTCCATCACTATATCTAGCCCAGGAACATCAAAAGGCTGCTGCTGCGGCAAGGCTTTGGTAGTCAATATGAAATGAGTTAGTCCCTAGTGAACAGATGCCCACAATACCACCACCACCTGGTATGTACTTGTGTCCCGGTTGGCAGCGAAGAAGAGGATTAATATGGATTTGAAGGCTAAACAACCCTCTCGCCACAAGAAATGGTCTCTCTGGCTCAAGGCAGAGCTGCCATGGTGGAGCAGCATGAAGAAGCTTTCACGGCTCGGCCTACGTTGTTCCTGTTCTGATAATAAATAGGTTTCGTTTTCCAGGGATGTCAGTTTGGCACCTTCCACGAGCACTGAATTCACTAAAAAAGCATTTGCTGGATGCTGAAGTCAAAGCAAAGGTGCAAAAAGGTAACCGGGTTAGTTCTTTCTTCACAGAAGCTGAAAGCCAAGTTCTGACGTTGCGCCCATGGACCGGTCCATGGGCTTTATGTTTGGGATCGAGGAATGAGTGAGTGATGCCGTTTAGGAAATGCCAGTGCCATCATTACATTAGAAATTGAAGTCAACGGGAGTTTTGTCGCTGGCTTCAGTGCGGCTAGTATTTCATTCAAAGTCTAAAGGGACTGAGAACTTTCCTCCTGTGCCTGGTGTTGAAGCTCTTTCCTGAGGACCAGATATTTGACTGCACGTGCTGTGACCCACCTAGGTTATTAATTTTTTCCCTAGAAGTTTTTCCCGCCACGAGTAAACATCATCAGCAAGGATATCAACAGATGCCCCCTTCCACCTGGTGCAGTCCAAATCTGGAATGTGGTTGCATCAGCTGGTTTGCCGTTAATGCCGGATTACATTTCTAATCAGACTGAAGTAGAAAGGAGATGGCATTTCACAGCTCTGCTGTGCCAGCTTCTCTTTGCCTGGATGAATTACTGAATCAAAACTAAACTTCATGCTGTCTCGTTTTCCCTCTAATGGTGTCTATTCAAAGTGATGAGCATGATCTTCATGCTTACAAAGTGCTGGCCTGTAATTGCTTGGGTTGTCTACATTGTGAATCCCTATGAAACAAAAAAGTGTTCCCTTCTGAGGTTTTCTGAATTAATCAAAAACTCTGTGGTGCCCTCTGCTGGGAACCCAAGAAAATGCAGAAGAGCCTGGGGAATTCAGACAAAAAGGTTCATGAAATACAGAAGAGCCTCAGAGTTGCAAACACTAGCGTTACGAACTGGCCAGTCAACCACAGACCTCATTTGGAAAGTACGCAATCAAGCAGCAGCAGCAGACACACACACACACACACACACAAAAATACAGTGCAGTAGCATCTTAAATGTAAACTGCTTTAAAAAAAGGGAGGGGGGGAAAGACAAGGTAAGACAAGCTCACGAAAGCTTATGCTCTAATAAATTTGTTAGTCCCTAAGGTGCCACAAGTACTCCTGTTCTTTTTAAGGTAAGGAAACTGTGTCTGTGCTTGTTTCATATAAATTAAGATGGATAAAAGCAGCATTTTTCTTCCGCATAGTGAAGTTTCAAAGCTATATTAAGTCAATGTTCACTTGTAAACTTTTGAAAAAACCAACATTCAGAGTTACGAACAACCTCCATTCCCGAGATGTTTGTAATTCTGAGGTTCTACTGTAAGTAGAGTATGGCATGTTCTGTATACAAGACTTGAACTGGGATGGTGGTGCTGGTTTATTATGTTTTTTTTTTGTAGATTGAAATATGCATGTTTTTATTTGCATAGGTACAACATAGGCATTGTATTATCAGGCTTTATTGTATAGTAAAATGTAATAGAGCACTATGCACACATAATCACACTAATAATGGCCTTCACTGAGTGTGTGAAGCCAACAGAAATATTTTCATTGACCTGAATGAGCTTTCCTTCAGACTCCTAGATAGAGATTTTCATCTGAAGATTTCAAAGAACTTTGCAAAGTTCAGTAACTATTATTCATGGACTTAAAAACTAAGCAAATGAGTGTTACTTATCACTTTGGCTGATATTCTTACAGAATATGGGCTAAAAATAAGTCCTTTTAGCTGGATTTTGAATGAGGAAGAAGTAGTAGAGCACATGATGGGAGTCAGTCAAGTGACTGATGATCAACTCTGCCGCAGACATCCTGGGTGATCTGAGGCAAGGCACTTAGCTTTTCCATGCCTTGGTTTCCCATCTGTAAAGTCAGGGAAATGATAGTTCCCTCTCTCACAATGGTATGGTGAGGGTTTAATTAATGAGTACAGTAAAAGATGTGTTATTCAGCTCTGTACCAACTGGAAAGCTCTCTAAACCAGTATTTCTAATCTTCATAGAAAGTCTGGTGTATAGTCCGGTTGGCACAGGGCTGACAGGCTCCCTATCTGGCTCCGCATGGCTCCCCAAAAGCGGCGACATTTCCCTGCCGCTCCTAGGCGGAGGAACATCCACGAGGGGTTGGGAGTGCAGGAGGGGGTGCGGGCTCTGGGAGGGAGTTTGGATGCAGGAGGGGGCTCTGGACAGGGATGTGGGAGGGGGTTTGGGGTGCTGGAACCGGGGGAGACTCATCTCAGGCGGCTCCATGCAAGCAGCGACCTGTCCTGGCTGCTCCCAGGCTGAGGCAGGCGGCTCTGTGCACTGCCTCCGCCCAGGTGCTGCCCCCACAGCTCCCATTGGCCATGATTCCCAGCCAATGGTTGCTGCAGAGCCAGTGCTCGGGGTGGGGCAGGGTCAGTGTGCAGAGCCTCCATAGCTGTTCCTCCACCTAGAAGCAGCTGGGACAGGTTGCCGCTTGCATGGAGCTGCCTGAGGTGAGTGCCCCCGAGTCTCCTCCCATGCCCCAACCCCCTGTCCAGAGCTCCCTCCCCCTCGTACCCCGGCCCTGCACCCCCTCCCACACCCAAATTCCCTCCCTCTTAGTTAACCGGCATCCCCTATCCCCTGAACACGCCAAATAAAACAGCTTTTACTGTAGTTTATAAAGCATTTTATACTCGTAAAGTGAAAGGCACTATAGAAGTGCAAAGAGTTATACTGTCAGTTAAACATACCGTAGACTAAATGAATACAGCATCACAGAAATACAGCTTCTAAATTAGTCAGAATTCTACTTTATTATATAGAAGAAGAAAAATATGTGAATCAGGGATCCTTATGATCCCTTAGATGTACTTTGGGGTTTTAAATGCATATTTGTCTGTCTTGGTCAAAATAAACTTGTTTCAGGGTTTTCAGAGAGGAACCGAGTTAATGTGGTCAAACTACTGTGATCGGCGCTCAGAAGCTGTTTGTAAATAGCTACATTTAAAAGAAAAAGAAGGGAAAAAATTTGTTGATGCATTCGCTTGAAACCACAATTTACTGTAACTGTTTTAAATGCATATTTGTCTATCTTGGTCAAAATAAACTTGTTTCAGGGTTTTCAAAGAGGAACCGAGTTAATGTGGTCAAACTACTGTGATCGGAGCTCAGAAGCTGTTTGTAAATAGCTACATTTAGAAGAAAAAGAAGGGAAAACATTTGTTGATGCATTTGCTTGAAACCACAATTTACTGTAACCAGATAGCTCCCAGGAGATGTGAGAACTTTGCAATAATTAGTCCATTTCTCTTTTGTGTTCTAGGCTTTCCCTTCATAAATCAAGTTCTGAAGAAAGCTCTGTAGGTCAGTATGTTTCATTTCATGTTTCTCTCTGTTTAATTCTTACATCTCTTTAAGTTTTGTGTATGTTGGGTGCAATTATCAGAAGAGGTGAGTGCCAACAAATGCTAACTGAAGTTTGTGGAAGTTTGGGGGGAGGTTACACCTTTAAAAATGAGGTACAACATCTACAGGTGGCAGACAGATCCAGTCCAGCTAATACTGTCATTTTGTAAATATGCAACTTGTGAGTTGCAAATCTTAGAATGTTAGATCATTGCTGGTTTGTCCGTTTGCCTTCTTCAAGCCACCTCCCACACTAACTTTCAAATCATTAGGCATAATTTGCCAGCCTCTCTCCCTTAATTTTTGAGATACTTTGTGGTGTTTAAAAGGGTGTATTTCAAAGTTTATTTTTCAGACTGCTCTCTCACACTTAGCTCCTGTAACTAGCTCTGGTACTCATTAGCTAGACTTATAAAATCCTGAGGTTTTTGCTGAGGGTATTTGGTTTTTATTCCTTCTGAGGCTACCCACACCCGATTTAAACTGAGAAAACTAGAAAACAAATAAATGGCAGGAGATGGAGTTAATGGTCTCATAGCATTTCTCATGCAGATCAGCAAAGGAAATATATAACAAAATAACATTCCTTATCTGAGTTGGGGTTTAGTCTAAATAATTGTGCCTTAGCTAAAGAGAATAAAAAAAATACTGCAAAAATACAGCAAGGCTTGACGTGAACAGTTAAACAAATCTGAACATGAACACAAAAGGGTCTGTGTGTTATAATTCAAAAAATACATCTTGGTAACTTCTCAATCCTCCACAACTATCCTTGATGCCAAAGAACATACATTTCTTTTAGATAGTTAGATTAGCACAATTCTTATACAGATCAAATTCAGAAAATGAGCAAATTTGGGGAATTTTTCTTTCTTGGTAAAGTTACATGCTGAAGTTTTCAAAGGGGAAAATCTAATTTTCGTATTAATGTTCCTTTCCTGTACATTTTTCTTAAGGGAAAGCAGACTGGAAAAAGAAGAATAAGTATTTTTGGCAGAATTTCCGAAAGAACCAGAAAGGAATAATGAGACAGACTTCGAAAGGTAAAGCCTTTAAGGACATAGTGATACACTGCACTAAAAATGAGTCTCTGTAGCTCCTTAAAGTCGAAGAAACAAGTATCACAAAACGGAAACTAAACAAGATTATAGTAACTTGGCAAATATGGATCTATGTAAGTCTAATCTGCTAGATAAATGATCACAGATTTGATCCATTGTGACTTTAGCTCGGGGTGGGCAAACTTATTGGCCCGAGGGCCACGTCTCGGAATAGAAATTGTATGGTGGGCCATGAAAGCTCACAAAATTGGGGTTGGGGTGCAGAAGGGGGTGAGGGCTCTGGTTGGGGGTGCGGGCTCCGGGGTGGGGCCAGAAACGATGAGTTAAGGGTGCAGGAGGGGGCTCTGGGCTGGTGCAGGCTCTGCTTGGGGGTGCGGGCTCTGGGGTGGGGCTGAGAGGTTTGGGGTGCAGGAGGGAGCTCCGGCCTGGGATTGAGGGGTTCAAAGGGTGGGAGGGGGATCAGGGCTGGGGCAGGGGATTGGGGCATGGGAAGAGGCTCTGGGGTGCAGGATCCAAGCAGCTCCCAGAAACAGCGGCAGGTCCGCCCTCCGGCTCCTAGCGGAGGTGAGGCCAGGCGGCTCTGCACACTGCCCCATCCACAGGCACCAGCTCCCACTGGAGCACCAGAGGGGGCCATTGGAGCGCGTAGGAGCTGGATTGTGACCATGTTGCGGCTTCCAGGAGTCACATGATGCGGCCCCCAACCCTGCGTCCTGGCTGGCGTGGTGCAAGCCCCAGCTCCCGCTCTCCAGCGGGAGTTCGCAGGCCAGCTTAAAACAGCTCAAGGGCTGTAGTTTTTCCACCCTGGCTTTAGCTGCACTCAAAGGATGAATTATCAGCTGTATTCTGTTAGGCTTCAATCCTGCAAGGTTCTGGGTGGCCTGTTGAAGTCAATGGGAGATAAGAGTGCTCTATTAGTGGAACATGTATATCTAAATGTCCTAGAATAATCTGAAAATATTAGTGTGAAATCCTGGGGAATGGGAAAGGCTTGTTTCCAAATATAACATCTGATCCCTTTTTTTTTGCCCCAAGGCTGTGCTTTGATGCCTCTTGATCTCTTATTTGCTCACTTTGGCCTAACCCAGCTGATCTGAGGGAGGTTGTTGCAAGTCACAGTTTGGAGGCTCAGAATGTTCCTACCATTGCAAATAGATAGAGAGATTTTTCAGTTGAAGCTGGGTTGAAAAAAGCTGTACATTTAAGATGGGTTGCATCTGGCATGTAAATAGGCTACACTTGCTATGATTTATTCTTACGGCTGACGTGGAATAGTTAGCAAGAGACTCCACCCTGCTTTGGGTCTGCAGTACCTTCTCCAATTTACTTTAAGGCTGAGCTCAGCATGGGTCTGTATAGTGCCAGTTTGCAAGCATAAAAAGAGATGAAAGAGTATCTGCCTGCAAATGAAAATACATAATATGAATCCACCAGTTAGATTATCAAGGCTCCTTCCTCAATTCTGCTCCAAGTGGACACTGAGCATTGCTCTGTATTGTCTTAAAGAGTCACCCAGGTGCAGTGATGCTGTAGCGCAAACGTGGAGAGTGGGAAGGTGCTTGCAAACGCACTCTCTCCTGGTTGGATCACTCTGTTGCAGGCAGATGCCTCACCAAACCACTGAACAGGCACAATGAATGTGGTGAAAGTATGTTAAAGATGACAGGACTCTGTTTAGGATGTAAAAATGTCTTTAGAAGTGACTTATCAAGGCAAGTTGCTACATTAGCATCCCCTTTATTGCTCTGGCCACTTTCAAATGTGGTCCCAATCAGTGCTATATATACACCTATACCCATCATGATTTTGGCCGCATCTGCTTTCTTCTTACCAAACTCTGCTGGTTTCAGCACACACAGCAGGACGTTTATTGCAGGTGAGGGGCATTGATCTCCATCACTGTGGAGGCATAAGGCTGCCCTCTTACCTGTATTTTCCAATGGAACAAAAGTGGCAACCTGCAGGTTCATCACTGTGTTACGCTGCATCTCTCTGCCTGATGCAGTATCGGTCACGAAGCTGTGACAACCAGTGTTTTTCCCTACACAGATCAAATTGTGCTGTATGGGGAGGGTTCATTCAGCCTAGCCTGACCGAACTGGGTTCTGGAACTGAAGCAACATCGCCAATGCTTGTTTCCAAACATTCGCCTTTCGGTGCTGAGTCGTTTTATATGTGCGTTCATCTCTTCCTTTCTTCTTCAGGAGAGGATGTTGGTTATGTGGCAAGTGAGATCACAATGAGCGATGAAGAACGAATCCAGTTGATGATGATGGTGAAAGAGAAGATGATCACCATTGAGGAAGCACTTGCTAGGGTATGAGATGCATGTAGTTTCCCATGATTCATTCTATCCCAGCTTCCTCTGGGGAGGATGCCTTGTATCCTGTCATCTGTTGACCCAAGCAGGGTGTTTTTCTGAATAGTGCAGTGTTTGTGCAAAGAACAAAGTGGTGGTCCACAGTATCTCTGGGGAGTGTGATAGTGCCTGTACTTTATCATAAGGTCACGAGGCTGACTCCACAGTAAAGGCTGAGGTTGCACCTTCAAACTAAACCCCTATTTTGAAACACTTCTTACTTTGTTCAAGAAACTAGTATCCTTTTTCGTACAAAATTTCTTGTGCTTTCAAGCCCAGCATTTATGTAGTTCTGAATGAGGACCAGTGCCTTAGTCATGTTTGGAAAAGAATTAGGCTGAGATACTAAATGCCAAGCATACATAGCTCACTCAGTTTCACTAACTTCAGAAGAATATCACAGGCTATGAAATGCACCAGTCTGAGACATTCAAAGGTTTGGGTTTATGACTGTACCCATAAAGAGAAGGAAAATATGATGAATAGTTTGAACTCTGAAGTCTTACTGAACATCATCACACAATTCTGTGTAACCTCTGAAGAGGGTAGACCCTTGATGCATGTTATGAAAGCTAATCACATGACTGCAAGTAATTGGGTCATCGTTTTCTTATCCTAACTTCCATCCCAGCCACATCATTCACTATCCTTTCTCATTATGTAGCGTCAAATTCAGGTCTGGTCTACACCTAAAACTTCCATAGACCTAGCTACTGCATGTTGAGGGGGTGGATTTACTATAGTGACAGAAAAAATATCTTCCATCACTGACAAGTGTCTACACTACAGTGTCATAGCTGCAGCTGTGCCACTCTAGCGCATGTAGTGTAGATACACCTGCAAAATTGTGATTCTCTTGTGCCAGGGATATCTTGTATTTTATTTGTCTGTGAGGGATTGTGTGCATTCATAGCAATGTATAAATAATAATATAGACTCTGCAGTGTTTTATAAAATAATAAAACAAATAGTTTTAGCATATGATAAATGGAGACAGAGTAGATGTATCAGTGCATCTTTAAATAAATGTGTGTCACTCACGTGCAGTTAGAATATTTCAAAAGCATTCAGGCTATCTGAGCTAAGGGAGCTTGTTCCCTGTGTTAGAGGACAGCCTGCAACCGTTCAGCACATGTTTCTGCAAGCCCTTTTCCTGTTGGAAGTTCCCCCATCTGCTTACTGACCAAACCCAGTGTTGGCTAGTTTTTAATATCACATTCAGGCTAGCACTGTAAATACCCATCTAACATCTTGCTTCAATTGATTCCTCACAAAGAAGCATAAGATTTCATCTGATGTTCCCTCACCAGGATACCTTTCTGTATTGCACATTGTCCATGTCAGGCTTTGCAGTTTTTATCTGTTCTTGCTAGAATGTGCTTATTCATTAGCTGTTGTCATGCTGCTCAGGGCTACATATATAGTTTGATCTGGGGGTGTAATTTCCAGCTCAAGAAGACATACCTGTACTAGCTCTGATCCAGATAGCCCATAAAAATAGAGTGTAGCTGGGGCAGCATGAAAGCGAGAGGGGCTAACCACTGGGCACTGCTCTATTTTTAGTGTGCTAGCTCAATCAGAGCTAGCATGGGTAGCTCTCCTAAATCTGGGAATTTCTCTATTTTGTTCTTATACAAAAGATGATTTATTTTGTTCAAGTTTCATGAAAATCTGTTCAGCCATTTTTGGGGACTTGTCATTAAAATAAAGACAGATTTTTTTTTCACAAAATGCACTGGCTGACACGAACTTTTCTTTGCAATGTTTAAAAAGTAAAAGTCCAAGAAATATAATATATATGTTAATGTAGCATTAAGGTTGACATTTGCATAAGATATTCAGTGTTCAGATTGCCACAGCAATAACATTGTCCTTTTGTGCAAATATGTGATCATATAACATACATGCTGTAACATCAAGTATTATGTATGTGCAGCTTAGGTTATGGGAAAAGGTGGAGTTTAAGCATAAAATGGTGTTCATTTACTTTCTGTTTATTTACACACACTTCCTTGAGTTAGAGTGGCAAAAAAGATGAAGATCCTTTCTTTTATATTGTATGTATGCAGGGTTGTAGCCATGTTTATCCCAGGATATTAGAGATACAAGGTAGGTGAGGTGATATCTATTATTGGATCAACTTCTGTTAATGAGAGAGACACCAGCTTTTGAGCTTACACAGAACTCTTCTTCAGGTCTGGGAATGGTACTCAGAGTGTCACAGATAGATAAATACAAGGGTGCACTGGACCCTGCCATAACCACTGATGCAAAAGCTGCAGACGTCTCTCCACTGCTATGATGATCAATATCCCCCACAACACACCTTTCAAAATTCATGGGTCCTACACATGCCTATCAAAGCATGTGTTATACCTCATCCAGTGCACTGATTGCTCCCATCAGGCATTGCAAACCTTACCAAAAAACTGGATGGTGGTGAGTTGCACAGTGGGGTACCTACCCATGGTACACTGCTCTCTCCATCGATACAAGCACTCCTGTTGAGTACATGCACTGCCAACACAATGAGACAAGTATTCACACGCACCGGTGATGTACCAATGGCAGCAGCTGTATGCTGACGTAACTTAGGTCAATACAATTTGTAGAGTAGACATAGCCTCAGACACTCTGGTTACCTTCCCCGGACCTTAAAAAGAGCTCTGTGAAGCTCCAAAGCTTGTCTCTTTCACCAGGAAAAGTTGGTCCAGGAAAAGATATGACCTCAGCTACCTTCTCTTTTATATTGTATGTTGCTTGGTGAATAGTATGTCCCATTTGCTAACATGTATGAAATCATATAATAAAAAAATATTGTTAAGATTCCTAGTGTAACCTTAACAGTAACAAATTTCTCTACAATTAATTCTTTACCCTTGCATTGTTTTTTGTGTGTAATATTAAAGTATAATATGCATTATGCTTGTAGTTGTATTTCTTCCCTCTAGTGGCCTAAATTACTAGCAATAAAATGTACATCAGTAATTTTATCTTGTTTCCTTTAACAAATTTAGGTCTTGATCCAAAGCCCTTTCAAGTCAATGACAGTCTTTCCACTGATGTCAATGGACTTTAATCAGGACTGTAAACCAGGAACTGAGAATGTTTGGGGACCTAATTTTCAAACCTGGATTTTGATGGCTGCATGTTTATATACATCTGTTGTGTCTACAGATGCCACACTTGTGCACACAAATGGTTACTGAAATATGCAATTTCCAAATTTGCTAGGGGATCATTCTCATGTTGCATGCACAACAGATGCAACCTTGTGTCCAACTTCAGTGTCCTCCTTGACAATATGACCCTTTAGGAGTTGGTTCTTTTCTGTGTATTATGCCTTTTTATTGTAAAACAATAAAGATAATCATTAGTTTTAAATTTAAAAGAGCTAAATCTCAAACTTCCATCCCTAGATCACTTTCTTTGTAAGAGAGGTATAAAGACTACCTTGAGTTAACCTATGCAGTGCAAAGTGTTTCTTTAGAAAGGAATGTGTAATTTTGCATGTTGGGAGCCACAGTTCATCAGTTAAAACACAGTGTTTCCAGATCACTTCCTACATTTGATTAGTGTCATTTCCTCAAAACTTTTTTCTATTCTAATGTAATTAGAGGATTAAAAAAGAGAAATGCACTGCAGAAGTTCTGTTTTTCCCATCTTTACAACAGTATGGACAGAAACGGAAAGTGACTATTTGTTGCTGAACAATGGGTTTATGCATATCTCGTAGTTCAGTATTCATTGAGTAACATTTTCTTGTTCTTTAATTTCAGCTGAAGGAATATGAGGCCCAGCACAGGCAGTCAGGCATCATAGACTCTGCAGATTGGCCTGATGGCTCGTACCCAACATTTGACGGGTCTTCCACTTGTAATGTGAGTACCTGTCTCTATGATATCACTACCCTAATGCTACAAAACCTTTTATTGATATCCAAAAATATCCCACCTCACCAGACTGATTTATTCAACACCATCTTTTTGTGTCATGGGATACAGTGCTGCTGTCATCAAACCATCAGGAGGTCTTCAGTATTGATTGAAAATCCTCAAGGTACAAAGTCTTAAGCAAGGATTGAAAATAACTCTCTAAATATCTTCTTTTTTTGCATCCAGCTCTTCATCACTTAACATTCAAAACAAAAAATACACTAGGCAAAATACCCACCTACTATAGAGAAAAGTTATTTAGAACCTTTTTAGGCAATGGGACCTCTTTATCAAACGAAGTCAACTTCCTCAACTGATGTGAATCAGCATAGTTCCATAGACTTCCACAGAGCTCGCTGATTTACACTAGCTGAGGATCTGGCTATGATCTGAGTGCCCACTGTTTTCCATTCAAATAGCTCCAACCATCCATTTGCTAACTCCCAGCTCAGAATGTTTGCAATTTATGCCAGACCCATAAACACTAAGAGTTTTCCTGCCTTGTTGTTTTTACATCTGAGTTATGTAGATAATGACTTTCCTTGTTTGTATGGACATCAGATAGTCTGTGTCACACAATATTGAGTAAATTAATATTTGGAAGGAAAAAATCATCATTTTTGTAGAGTTGTCTACTCCCATCTGTTTATCTAATTGAAAGTTCAAAGATAAATCGTATGCCCAAACACATTTGGCAGTCCTATTCAGACTCTTTGTATCCCACATAATTAAATCATAGACCCTTGAGACTTTTTTAAAACCATGAATGGAATCTTTTAGTAAACGCAGTGGGAGGTTGGCTTCTCATTGTTAGTTGCTCAGAGAAATTCTATGTCGTCGTCTTTGGAGATTTTAAAAAAGGGGAACACAAAAATGGGGAAGCTAGTTAAATGGAAATTAAAAGATACAATCCAAAAGTGAAATGCCTGTAGGTATCATAGAAACTGTTTAATAACACTGTAACACAGGTTAAAATTAAATGTATACCCCAAATAAAAAAAAAATTGTAAAAGGACCTAAAAAGTGCCATCGTGGCTGAACAACAAAGTAAAAGAAGTGGTTAGAGGCAAAAAAGCATCCTTTTAAAAATGGGAAGTTAAATCCTACTGAGAAAAATAGAAAGGAGCGTAAACTCTGGCAAGTTGAGTGTAAAAGTGTAATTAGGCAGGCCGAAAAAGAATTTGAAGAGCAATTAGCCAAAGACTCAGAAACGAACAGCAAAAACTTTAAGTAAATCAGAAGCATGAAGCCTGCTAAACAATCAGTGGACAATCAAGGTGTTAAAGGCGCACTCAAGGAAGACAAGGCCATTGCAGAGAAACTAAATGAATTCTTTGCTTCAGTCTTCGCTGAAGAGGATGTGAGGGAGATTCCCAAACCTGAGCCATTCTTTTTAGGTGAAAAAAATGAGGAACTGTCCTTGATTGAGGTATCAGTAGAGGAAGTTTTGGAACAAATTGGTAAATTAAACAGTAATAAGTCACCAGGACAAGATGGTATTCACCCGAGAGTTCTGAAGGAACTCCAAATATGAAATTTTGGAATTTCTAACTGTGGTATGGAACCTATCATCTAAATCAACTTCTTTGCCAGATGATTGGAGGATAGTTAATGTGACACCAATTTTTTAAAAAGACTCTAGAAGTGATCCTGGTAATTACAGGTTGATAAGCCTAATTTTGGTACCAGGAACATTTGTTGAAACTATAGTAAAGAACAGAATTATCAGACACACACATTAACACATTTTGTGGGGAATAGTCCACATGGCTTTTGTAATAGAAAATCATGCCTCACCAATCTATTAGAATTCTCTGAGGGTGTCAACAAACATGTGGACAACTGTGGTCTGGTGGATACAGTATACTTTGTCAAAGGCTTTCTGAAAGTCTAGGTCCCTCACAAAAGGCTCTTAAGCAAAGTAAGCAGCCATGGAATAACAGGGAATGTCCTCTCATGGATCATAACTGTTTAAAAGACAAAGCAAAGGTAGGAATAAATGGTCAGTTTTCAGAATGGAGAGAAGAAAATAGTGGTGTCCTACAGGAGTCTGTGGAATCAGTGCTGTTCAACATATTCATAAATTATATGGAAAAGGGGGTAAACTCTTTGCAGATGATACAAAATGACTCAAGATAGTTAAGTCTAAAGCAGACTGTGAAGAGTTACAAACTGATCTCACTAAACTAGGTGACTGGGTAACAAAATGGCAGATGAAATTCAATGTTGATAAATGTAAAGTATTGCACATTGGAAAACATAATTCCAAGTATCCAAACAAAATGATGGGGTCTAAATTAGCTGTTACCACTCAAGAAAAAGATCTTGGAGTCATTGTGAATAGGTTTGAATATACACTCAATATGCAGCAGCAATCAAAGAAGCTAACAGAATTTTACGAACCATTAGGAAAGGGAAAGATAAGAAGACATAAAATATCATAATGCCTTTGACTCCATCAAACTCATTTAACGTAGACCATCAAGAAGAGGAATTTTTAATATATTAGAATCATTCTTTAAAAAGCCCTAACTTTTCACAACAGGGATGAAACCTCAGGATATGATTTTTAATGATTCACTGAAATTGGAATTTCTGGTTTTAATTAAAACTCCATGGATCTGCAGATTTTTTTTTTGGCCTTTTTCCATTAAATCTCTGAGCCAAAGTATTAGTGAGCAGTTTTTAATGGGACTCTGAAAATGTAGAAGATAATATTTCCATCTGAACACTTTGTACCCACTAACACTGTGACTGAGCCATGAGATACTAAAAGTGAAAGAAAGTAGAGAAAATAAGAGTTTCCTCCAATATTTTTAGTTTTTCACTGTATTTGACAGCTGTTTGTGTGTAGACAGGGTCTCTGCTTTGCTGATGATCAGCTCTCTCATGTACTGCTCTGGAGAAACTCACATTCATGCTCTTTCACCACATCCTGCAGTAGGATGGTTAATAGTAACACAGACACAGAGCTGCTGATGTTTGAGTACAGGGCCAAGAGAGCATTGCCTGCTCCCCAGATTTTAACACTGGTCTGGAGAGCCCTAGGAGTCTGGTAGGAGGGTATCAGGGGCTTGTGCATTAGAATTTAGAGACCCCTGCTGTGTGTGCATGATTTACCTGGTTTTGGTGTACATCTTTGACACACCAACAGGCAGGAAACAGGACAATCTATTCAGAAACTTTGCAGGGAGATACCCCGTGCAGTTAAGAAATTTACTTCAGTTGGGTAAAAGTGAGACGTTTCAAGTTGTCCCTTTAAGTCACCATTTAATGTGGATGTTAGAGAAAAGGAGACGAAAGAGCATGGTTCTTTCAGCTGTTTCAGCTTTGCTGTTTCATTAAATGAACCAAGCAAACTATGGACAAGAAGGATAGTGTGGATGTATTTATATCTTCAGAAGTCTGTTGTTTCCCCTGAATTCCAAGGGACTCCTCCAAGCCAGGCAAGTGCTCTTTCTTGCAGGGAATCATGTTGCTTTCAAGTGTGGTTATAATCAGAAAAGTGACTAAGTGCCAAAAAGCACCTTCTTGCTCTAGCATGCAGCTACACACACAAGCTTCTGCAGATATTAATAGCTGAGAAGCACGCAAATGGTTTTTCACTGACAATTCATGCATGCATCGTGTTGGTGTGGGTCCAATTGCCAATCAACTTGCCTGGCAGAGAACATCCTCCTTAATGCTATTTGTCGTCATATGGCGGTTGAAGAGATTTGGCAAGAGGTGTGAGAGAGAAGCAGATTGCAATGTTGTTCCCCTGGTCCCTCCTACTCTTTCCCAAACATCTGAGAAAAATTTACCTGCTCCTTGAATCCCCTGTTGGGGATGCTCTTAAGTGGCTTCACTAAGGTCCCTACACAGTGCAAGTGTCTCGCTTACATTATGCAAAGCACAGAAAAATAGGAACAAACGGGCAGTGTGTGCTCAGGCATGGAGTCAGTTGTCTGCCCATGTAGCTACATTAGAAAAGTGCCCTGCCCCACAACACCCCATGTTAATGGTTTACTGAGCTGAGTAATGAGGGATTTTTTTTCATTTTACTAATGGGGCCTGAAGAGACCCTGTTGCCTGTTCTTGACCCCACCCCCTCCTTACCCTCTTGGGAAGATGATGATCCACTGGTAGCTGCCAGGGGCAGAGTGCTGGGTGGTCTCCTGAAGAGTATTCCATGGTTGGTATGTCTGGGTATGAGTGCTCCTCACAGAATGCATCCAAGCATTTCGAGATAATGGTAGAATTAGGAGAGAGTTCCAGGAAACTAAGATGAGAGATCCTGAGTGGAGAGAGGATGTTGGAGGGAGACCAAGAGGGATAGGAGCTCTCAGAGTTACAGCACTTCAGACTTCGAAGTTAGTTTTGCCATGCAATACAGAACTAGAGGAGCAGTCCTACAGAGAAAGATTTGAAGGCTTAAAACAAAAATTGGTTGGTTGATTATTGATTTTCTTTTTCCTCCCAGCCCATATCATTTGCATTTGCCTAACAACAAACTGAGAGAAACAAGGTAGGTGAGGTAATAGCTGTTATTGGACCAACTTCCATTTGTGGAAGGTACAAGCTTTCAAGCTTCACAGAGCTCTTCTTCAGGTCTGGGGAAAGTTCCAGAGTGTCTGAGCTAAATAACAACCTGTCCCAACCTGTAAACATAAGGGGTTCCCACATGCTACAGGATACAATTAAGGGTTAGCAGAAAGTAGGATATGTTGCAAAGAGTTGTAATGAACCATAAAACCAGTGTTTCTGTTGAGTCCATGGTTTTCAGTGTCTAGCGAAGTTCGAATTGAAGTTCCCAGGCTTTTGAAAGTGTTGTGCAGGTTTCTTTTGAGGATGAAGATTGAGAGATCAAATATGGAGTGATCGCTTTGTGGAAAGTGTTCACCTGCAGGTAATAGGACAGTTTTGGTTTTTGTCATTGTTCTGTATGAGTTCATTCGAGAGCATAAGGATTGTCTGGTTTCACCCACAGAGGAGTTGTTGGAGCATTAATGCACTGGATGGGGTACACCAAACGATGTGATAGTCATGTTTAGGACCCAGGAATCGTGAAAGATGTGTTTGGGAGCGGGGTATTGATCATCAGAGCAATGGAGAGATGTCTTCAGGTTGTGCATTTATTGTTCTTGCAGGATGTGGTGCCGTTTAGAGCTGGTGTGTCCTGGCCTCTGGGGAGCTTCCTTTTGACAATGAGGTTGGGGGTTTGTTCAAAGGTCAGAAGAGGGGCTTTGGGAAATTTTTCTTTCGGGATGTGGTGCCCATAAATATAGGTTGTAATAGAACAGAAGAACGGCCATACTGGGTCAGACCAATGGTCCATATAGCCCAGTAGCCAGTGCCAGATGCTTCAGAGGAAATGAAGAGAACTGACAATCATTGAGTGATCAATCCCCTGTCAACCACTCCCAGATTCTGGCAATCAGAAGCTAGGGACACCCAGAGCATGGGATTGTAGCCGTGACCATCTTGGCTAATAGCCATTGATGAGCATATCCTCAGAAACTTATCTAATTCTTTTTTTAACAGTGTTCAAAAAAAGAGTTGGCTCTTTTCCAAGCTGAACAGTTCCAGTATTTTTACTCTCTCCTCATATGGAAGCTGTTCCATACCTTCTCTGTACTTTTTCCAATTCTAATAAAGCTTTTCTGAAATGGGGTGACTAAAAATGAGATGGCATACCATGGATTTATATAGAGACATTGATATTTTCTGTCTTATTATCTAACCTTTTCTTAATGGTCCTAAGATTCTGTTAGTTTTTTGACTGCTGCTGCACATTGAGTGGATGTTTTCAAAGAACTACCTTTAATGACTCCAACATCTTTCTTGAGTGGTAACAGTTAATGTAGACCCCATCATTTTGTTTGAATAGTTCGAATTATGTTTTCCAATGGGCATTACTTTGCATTTATCAACATTGAATTCCATCTGCCATTTTGTTGCCCAGTCACCCAGTTTTGTGAGATCCCTTTGTAACTCTTCTCAGTCTGCTTTGGACTTAGAAAAGTACTCAAGATAGTTATCACCTACAAATTTTGCCACCTCACTGTTTCTCCCTTTTTCCAGATCTTTTATGAATATATTGAACAGTACAGACCCCTGGGGAACACTATTTGCCTCTCTCCATTCTGAAAACTGACTATTTATTCATACCCTTTGTTTCGGTCTTTTAACCAGTTACTGATCCATGAGAGGACCTTCCGTCTTGTTTGCTTTCCCAAACAGGGTATCATGAATCAGCAAAGGGCAGGAGCGTCATCTCTTTTGTGTCTGAAGGGAGGCTGCCTTCTGTTGTTTCTAGGTTGTTAATAGTAAGGTTTTGTTTTTTTTTAAATTTGCTAAACCATAGCTGACTTGGTTCTCTGCCAGGTTCATGCAGTTTACCTTTTAATCTCATTACTCCATGACCAGTTTGTTTTTCAGGAAGTATATCTATTACTCACTTCTATAGGAAGCCATTATCCCTGCTTTATGGAAATAGTTGCTATTTTTGGTAGGGCATCTAGAGTGTAGAATTTCTAATTACTTTACTTAAATATATCTTAATATTTTGATTTCATGTCTCTTCTGGAATAAAGGCTGGTCTCATTAAATCTCTAGACAGGCTCTTGCCAAGTGTTAGGACATAAAGCAGGTGCAGATTACAAACAAGACCCTCTCTGGATTTTATACAAGTGCTTATTTGTCTTTTCCTAGGAGTTGGAAAGAGTGGGTGAAGAAAAGGGAAGGTTTCACAACCACATTGCTTTCTTTTGTATGCTAACTGATGTGACTTCTGTGCTCTGCAAAGATAGTGGCCTATTTGATAACTGTGGAGACTGAAATCATCTGCTCATCTAAAGTGGGAGTACAGCATGGAGATAGCAGTGCATAGCTCCCTACCCTGCTCTACAAATGTGCCTGAACCCTGACTTGAAAGAACCATCACTAGGATGATATGGCATAATTCCCTCTCTATGCACCTCTGCTGAGACTGCCAACTAGTACCAGTTGTCATGACCTGTTGTTCTTTTTCGTTTTTGTTTGTTTGTTTTGTGTGGCTTTTAGGGAGAGAGTATTGTGACAGAAAAGGTACCCACCACAATATATCCTCTAGGCCTGAGACCACTAATAAACATAACTGGCATTTTCTCTAGGTATCAGTTAAATTAAGTCGTCATTATCACTGGCTGCATTGTTTGTACTTTGTTTCAACTTTGATCAAGGAGGAGCTGTTTGCCATGCAGAAATCCGACTTGCTAGCACAGACTCAAAATGGGATTATCTAGTTCCATTTGAAGAGAGTTCCTCTTTTAACCATGCCATGCTCCTTTAGCCTCCCATACTGCTTGGTGCCCTCGTCAATCTCAGCAAAGAGAGCAAGGAATGAATAGGCCTAGATGATGAACTGCTCCTTCATTCCTACAAGGGGTGCCAGGAGTGAAGCCCCGTTATCAGTAGGGAAACAAGCACTGCTGCTATCTCGGTTGTCCCTGCCCTTTGACTAAACAGAGGACTTCACTCTCCAGGGCTGTCAACTCAGCACCTTTCACCAACACTAAATTAACCTACCCACTTATTTTCTTTTGTAAAGCATGTCAGCAGACCGGGACTAACTCCTAAGGTATATAAAGCAAATCACCATCTACGGCAAGGCCATTTTTTAGAAAAGCTTCCTGCTTGATTTCTGCTGTTATCCATCTTATGCTAATGCATTTCTTAATAAGACGAAACAGAGTACCCACAGAAAATAGTTCCAGTGAGTACCAAAGGTGCTATTGCTGTTTTCATTCTTTATCATTTTTCACAAAGGACATGTTTCATTTTACTACGTAGCTTAATGAGCCTAAAATTTAAAAGAATGTCAAGCATTGATTTTTGTATCTGGCCACTGTCAGAGACTGGATACTCGACTAGTTGGACCACAGGACTGATCCACTATGGCAATTCCTATGTATCTTTTTCCAATTTATAATTAAATTACTATTTAAAGAGGTTCTAAAATGTTAAATCAGGAATTATGCATGACCTGCCCCCCTTTTATAAAACTGTTGGAATAAAACATGGTCAAATAAAAGGCTACTATTAGAATTGGCTCTTAGCATCACAGTTACTATTATATTGGTTGATAAATATAAAGAAGTTGAAAAAATACAATATAATTTCTTTAAAACCAATTCTGTCCCAATATCTAAGAAAAATAATGACAGTAAATCTGTTATGCTGTACTATGTAACAGCATTGTAAGGATTAAGACTGCTGATACTTTCCAAATGCAGCAATCCTTTAAAAATCTCTACTGATTTTAGTCTTGTTACAGATGGATTCCTGAAACCTTCAACCAGTTGTTCAAGTTGTTATTGCTAATAATCTGAGACACTATATTATAGTAACAAGGAAAAAAGCCCAGCTCTTTATGTTGTAATATAGTCAGTTAAACTAATTGGAAGTAAATTAAGACAGTGAACATTCACAATCTGTATTTATTATTCGCAAAGGAGAGAATGAGGAATATGTATCATTTTTAATTATTTCAGGCACTACAGTGTACAAGGTGATATTGATAAACATAGATTGATAGCTTTAACATTTTGAAAAATGATTTTGTCCTAGAGAGTATGAACTTTCAGACATTAAAGCAAGCACATCGTTGTCTCTAACAAATAGAGACTTCTGAGTTTATGCAAGAAGATTTTCTCTTGAAAAGCTGGAAGGTGCAAGTGAATGTTTGTGTTGTACTGTTTCTTGAGGAGCTTATCGTCCCTAAGGGCTCGCATAATCTTTGAAGAAGTGGAAGCTGAGCATGCTTTTGGATGAATGCAGAGCTTTTTGTTTTTACACTGTACTGTACTTAGTCCAGTTTCAACACAGATTTGTTAGTTCCAGCATGCACTGATGTGATTTAATGCCTCTGCACTTCTTATAATATTGGCAATGCTTAGAAATAGTTATAACAAAGAAAGGATCTGTAATTGTCAAGTCTAGCTTTATAGTCATAACACTGAATTTCCAGATTACATGTAGGACATAGGACCTCATCCTATAAACTGCTGAATGCCCTAATCTCCCACTGACATCACAGGCTCAGCAGCTCACAATTAGGTCCTAGTGAGGTTGGCTAAAGAACTACAGCATAACAAAAGACCTGACCTTTATTGCCTCAGGGGTGTAGTAACCTACAGGAACATTAACAAGAGAAACACAAATCAGCATTTTAGGTTCCAGTGAGCAATTCAGTGTTTAAAAGTTGTGTGAGTACTGTGTGGTGATGATAACATAGCAGGAGTTAGTCAAAGATTTGTTAATACTTGGCTTTTAAAAACACATATTTTCCCCCTATTTCCCCTTCCCCCTGAAATTTTCCAGAGCATTTCTAAAACTTACAAGAAATGCCTATTTGGGTTAGGGTTAAAAATAAAACTTAATCAGTTTATTTGCCGTTACAGATTACCATGGAGGCCATCTCCATGCTGTGATCATTTGCCTCATTATTTGTAGGTTTAATTGCCATTGTGGCTTGTAGGGCTCTAGTGTTTCCCTGACCATTGTTGCAAGGAATTTTTATTTTCTAACAACATGCTTATGCTAAACTAATGAATATGAGGCAACTCAGCTGAAGGGTAGCATAGCAAAACTCCCATTGACTTTCAACAGGAGTTGCACATGCTTATTCTAGTGTTGGATTTGGCCCTATATAATTAATTTGTAAGAAGTCTAAGAAAAACATCCTGTTAATATTGCTAAAAATAAAAAGGATTAAAAGCCACCAGGCAACAACTGTATTTGAACATGGTGGTAGCCAGCACAGTTCTGATCATGTGGACAAGGTCATGCTGTCTTAATTTTCTACAAGATATTAGGCCATTATATGGGGGGGCGCTTCATTAATATTTCCTCTTCCTGGCTTCATGTTACCTTGTTCTTTCTATCCTTTTCCCCATCTGGCAGCTGCCTAATTCCCCTACTTTCTATTCAGCTGGCTAACAGTTCTTTCTATGGAATATGCCATTCTCAGCTTATGAATCAGCCAGCAGGAGATGCTGTAAATGTAATGTGGTTTCCCTCTCCCCACCCTGTGCCTTTGTAGACTAAGCATGTTACTTCTGAAACAAAGTCTTGCTCAGCTCAGGAATCAAGAGTTTCAAAATCCATGTGTTTCATTCCCCCACTTGGCAGGCCCGTGCCAAATAATCTTTACCTATGGTACAACAGAGAATTTTAATTGAGCTCATATTGATTGCCACTTGCCTTCCCCAGGATTGGTGTTTCCTTCATTTTGCTTATGATGGTGCCTTTAATCATTTTACTGTTGTAAAAATATTGTAATAACAGAATTTAAATTATTTCACCCCACATTAAAGGGCTACACAAATCTTACAGCGGCTTGTAGAGTTCATATACAGCATCCCGCCCCCAGCACAGGTATAAGTGGCAGTGTAGAGGTGAGGCACTACTTAGGCAAATAGAGACATGCCAGAACCTTAGGGTATGTACCCTACATAGCTCTCTCTGCACCCAAGCAGTGCCTCCCCATCTACATTGCTATTTTTAGCAGTGTAGTGTCCTGCTGATGGAGCCTTTTCCCACCATGGGGGAAGGCTCTGCTAAGGGAAAGGCAGCAGGGAAAGGCCCTGACAGCTCCCTGCAATGGGGAAAGGCTCCAGCAGAGGTGAGCTGCCAGAATCTTTACCCACTATTTTCCCCTCCTACCCCCTGCCAGAGCCTTTCATTGCCATGTGTAGCTACACACTACAGTGTGGACACCACAAGTATAGTGCCTGTACCCTTCATGCCACTGCCTGTATAGACAAGGCCCTAAAGGGGCCTCTGTTATTATGAGCCATCTTTGATATGAATTTAACTACATTTAATCACTTCACTGTTCTCACTCGAGGTTTTTATTCTATTCCAAGAAGCTGGTTCTCATGGATGATGACATTAAGCTCCATTCATTTTTAGTACAGTATATTCCAAAGAATGGCAGTCTCCCCAGGCCACCTCAGCCCTGCCAAAACCTGTCACGCAAAAGGCTGTTAAGACATACCATTGCTAGAAGCACTGTTTCACATACAGTATTATTTGGGCTGATGAAAAATGTACTAGACCTTGAGGGAGAATGATGGAGGACATTTTATTGTAACAGACATTAAATACATCTTGATTCTGCCACTCTTTCTCATGCTGAGTGGTACATTACTATGCCATTAAAATCAATTAGACAAATTACCTAGTATAAGGTACTATTCAACAGGAGGAAGTGTGGCAGTATCTGGCTCACGAATGGAGCAGTCAAAGATGTGTTCTAAAAAGCTATTTTAACTGAAAACCTGCAAATAGTTAACATCTTGAAACTTGCCTCAGCAACTATTCCAGAATAGACAGATGACCTAGGAGAATTACATTTTTTTTTTTTATTATTTCTTGGTACATCTGACACATATTTCCCACTAATTTCAACATGCAATGTCATCACCAGCTAATGTGTAACGTGTCTCTCATCTGACTGCCATTGGTGAACTCCTTCGATTTCTTCATAAGTAATACTGGTCCAAATTCAGCTCTAGTGTTACTGAATTTTGATGCTAGAGGTAATTTGCACAATATGTTTTATATTTATACAGTTACTTTTGCTAAGTAGCAAACAAATTTTTGACCCCTTATAATTTTTGTAAAGACAGGAGTAATTTTCTTCTAATCTTTCAGTATGGTCCATATTATCACATCCAAACACTACACAATTTTACATACACAGCCTGTGCTGTGATTAGCTTTGTGAAATGTTCTTAATGAAACCTGAAACCAGTTAAAACTGAAGTTGCAAGCCCAAAACTTGGGCCAGCTTTGCCCATGTTTGAATCTGGGACAAATTTCAAGTGAAGCTGGCCAGTGTTTCATGGAAATTTGAGAAAATTCAGTCGTCTCTCCCAAAGCTCAGAAGTTTTAGCTGAGTTTTACTTGGATTTTTGGGGTTCAAGTGAAAAGCAAAACTCGGGGTATGAAACTCATCAAATCAAAACCAGAAAAAAGGTTCACATGATTTCTATGGATCTGAAAGGGCTCTGTTTGCACAGCTTTGGCTTTATAGTCATTGGTACTAAGATGGAGAAGGTAAAAAAGTATCCAGATGGCTAGATGGGTCATGAAAGAACAGCGTGTTGCACACCCCAAAAGGGCCAGAGTCTCGGTACTGCTCCTGCTGCTTGAAACAGCAGTAAGTCAAAGTGCACTACGGAACTTTTAGTGGGCAGTAATGGGGTCCATGTGGCCTGGTAGTATGTGCAGGCTGGTGCGCTGTAGATTTACACCCAGTTTGCTGTACACTATGTCTCTGTGTGGACAAACCCTCAGATTATCTCCCAGGAAAGGTGGAGATCAGGCACGAGGCAAGAGATTTGAGCTCAGCCTTGGGAAATAAGGGAGAGATCTCACTTTTCATGTGCACGGTCTAGTGCCTGATGAAGCAGCATCATAACCTGAGCTAAACTAAGATTTTGGTCAGTAAGATTTGGGAGAGAATTTAAATGGCACTTGGGTGAGGGAAGAACATTTGAGTTCCCACCTATTGATTATTTTAAATAATAGATTCTGTAATTTCAGGAATAACGTTCAGGCAAGGGTTATTTTTCAGTGGGGATCTCTCTGGGGGGGGTTTTGCCAAAAGAATAAAAAAAACCAAATCCCAACCTGGTAAAAGGTTTTAGTTGTGTTTCCTAGAGAGACAGCCTCCACTCTAGCAGTAGTGTTTGAGGGTCAGTTCTTATCCTGGCTTTGCACAGATTCTCTGTATGTTTTTTTTTTCTTTCACTGAAATTCCATAGACAGTAATTAAAGAACTGGAGGCCAGCAAGAGGTCAGCAAGCCTTCGTCAGTGAAAACAGGGATTGTTTGCCATATACAACACTCCCTTTTTTCCTTGTGGTGAATAGAAGATTTGCTTAGAGCTGATGACTTATGCCTTTCTTGCAAGCTATGCAGCTAGCAAGTAACTGGGGGAATCAGTCAGTGAGCAGAAAGCAGCTAATTGAGTCCAGCAACATGCTTTTTTTCTTCTTTACATATTAAGCAGTGGAGTCGGAGCCAGTGTGATGACTGATAATGTAACTCTGGAGAAGAGGTGTCTTGTGTACAGGATACTGATCGAATATAGTACTTAAGAAGTGCATAATCCTAAATTTTAGGGTTACAAAGCTGACAGAACAGGAGTTGATCACTTGGGGGAATTATTTGGAACTGAGCTGTAGGCCTATAAATGCCGAAGCTGGTAAGTCATTAAGTGTGTGGCATGATATGGAGAGGATGTGCCTGCTGTCTCGGAGAGAGAAATGGCTTTTGTGGTTATTCTTGGGCACCGCATAACATGCTGAACTTTTCTTGTCTCCTCTTTTCCTTTCCCTGGGACTCTGTACTCTTCTGTTCTATTTTTCTGTCCCCGACTATAGTCAGGCTTCTTTCTGGGGATGGGGGTGGTTTCTTCCCTGCCCCGATAATAAAATGATTATATTTTTGGCCGTCATAAAGCTTGTTTTAGAGAGAAAGGGAGAAGGGACACATGTAACCACGTCTCCCAATGCAAGCTGCAAATCTGTTTGATTTGACTTAGGCTCGGAGTTCTGGAATGACTAATAAGTGTTTAATTATGGGGCACATCATACATAGAATTTGTGTATTTGCCCCATTCTGTCCCTCAAGAATTGTCTGACTGTCCCAACACAATTGCAATTTAGGCTCAAATTTGGAGATTTGGTGGGAGATTTTCTGGTTCAGTAAAGAAATAAACTATTACTAGGGCATGAAATTAATTTCAGAAGTTTGATATCTTTCCAGATGGTTTCATACAGCTTGAGTAGAACATCATGTATGTTTTTGTTTACAGAGCTGAAGCAGATCCGTCAAGTAAGATGGATTTATCTGGACATAGCCCTGATATTTCTTAAATACTTCTATTCTATTAGGAGTGGGCTAGCAAGCAATCGTACATTATGTGTTTTACAAAGAATGCCTCTAAAACCCTGAAGTGATCCCAAAAACTTCCCTGCAGAGTGTTAGCTACTTCTGTTTTATATTAGTCCAATAATTCCATATACTCTCATAAATGTGAACATGCTTTGTAAAGATCTAATTCAAGTGGGGAAGTTAGGATTGTTCACTATTATTATTTATATACGGCCTAAAATGGACTGGGTAGTGTTTCATAGATCTAGAACAAGGTACATATCTTTGGCCCAAAGATCTTATGTTCTAAATTGACAGCATAAAAAAGTTGTAGGAGGAGAAGGTAAGCGGGGTGGAGGACAGTAAGTTATGGGGATGCAGTGCTTATTTTAGTCCCTTGATTACTTTTTTTAAACAACTACTTTTAAAATTGTTCTAATTTTGGTTTAAGGGATTGTGGGAAAATATGGTTTTTGAGAATAGCTATTGAAGGAACAAGGGGACATTGCATGGGGTACAGAATCAAGGAGGACATTCTGGGCATAGAGCACAGCAAAGATCATGGCACAATTAGGGTTTCAAGAACATTTTTCACAATATTATGGTCACACTTGCTCTCCAAGAAAGAGCTGAGGCTGGAGCTACAACTTGGAGTTGTACTTTTCCAGTCATTCAATGCATGATTGTTGCAGTTCTCTGTATGCAGTCCTTGGTATTTACAGATGCTGTTAATTTAATTCCAGTTTCCCTGTAGCCCTTCGTGCGGTTGTGTAATAGAGTTCTCCAAACTGGCCCAGTTTCTTTGCTATTAGAACATTGCAGATGTGTCAAAGATGCACTTGTTCCAAAAGAAGCTGAGAAAGGAAACTCCGCCCAAGCATTAGTGCCAAATAGGCCCCATAGGCTTTGCTCTATTCCACTGGCAGCCGAATGGCGCACTGTCCCTTTAAAGCATGTATAATTTTTTGTGTTGGCTTGGTCAATTTGTTATGGCTTAAAACTGTGGAGCCAGCTGTCTGCAATCTGATGTAATGTTGCCATGGAAACTAGAAATGAAACACTTAAGCATTCACCACAGAATTACTACATACAGCATTAGCCAAAATAATTAAAAGTTGAGCCATATGGGCTTTTGGATGGAAAAAATGTGAAGCAGCAAGGATGGAAATTGGGTTGTTTCTATTTACAGTACTGTAAATCCATTTGTTTTCCCTTTGGAATATTCAGGAAGGCCTCTTAATAAGGTTACTTAAGAGTCAGGGTATTATGCATATTAGATGCCTCTATTTGCTGTACAGAAAGGGTTAACTATGCTAAAATTTAGTGTAATAGGATAGCCTTATACATGTAGCAATAGAACATTTATAGACTCATTGCACTGTAAGCGCGCTCTGACCTCTGTGTGGGACACCTACCATGTTGACTGCATAAAGTGCCCTTTCTGATTGCTAGCCTTGATTGCTGTGGGACCTTTCCCTGCAGGAAACCATTGATTGTAACATAATTTCCTTCGTTACCTATAAAATTGTTCCACCTCAGGACAACACTTTGCAAAGGTCTCCCCTGAATATCCAGAGATTGTGCCTGTACTTTTGTATTGTTACAACATGTTGAAAGATTTAAGAAGATGTATCTGACTTTGATAGCAAGCAGCATTGAAAAAGCCTGCAGGAGAACGATTGCTAGAGCTGGGTGGGAAATGGTTTCCCAGCCTGTGAGAAATGTTGAGACTTTGAACATCTTTTCCCGTCCCAAATTGGGATGAAAAGTTGAAATGCTGAAAAATTTTGTGAACCAAAAAATAAAAAGAAAGAAAAGAGGATTAGGTCAATCAAAACATTTTATTTTGATCATTTTGATACATTTGGCTCCAATTTTGACCTTTTTTATTTTTTTACATTTTTAAATTATAAATGATTTACATTTCAAAATGAAAAGCCATTTCAAATAAAAAATTTGAACTTTTTATTTAGAAAATACCAAAATGTCCTGTTTCAACAATTTCAAATTTTTTTTCAAAGTTGCTTTCAAGCTGGGAAATTTGTCAAACCCAATCCTTTTCCATAAACGATTTCAGTTTCAAAGAATCAGCATTTTTCAGCAAAAAAGTTAACTGAAAAAAATCCAGATCAGCTTTTGTGACTATCACTTGTAATGGCAGATGTGTAAAGCCTAATCTATAAGGTATTAACAGTGTTTCTCCCCTACAAAAAAAAATGGATATATATTCTGTGCCACACACTCTCCTGCTTGATAGGAAAGTTCTGTTGGTCAGACTCTGCTGTTGCTTTTAATCAAACAAATATCCCTTGATCTGCTGGCAATGCTCCTACTAATACAGCCCAATATGCCGTTGGCCTTCTTGGCAACAAGGGCTCACTGCTGACTCATATCTAGCTTCTTGTCCACTGTAATCCCCAGGTCCTTTTCTGCAGAACTGCTGCTTAGCCAGTCAGTCCCTTGCCTGTAGTGGTGCATGGGATTCTTCCTAAGTGTAGGACTCTGCACTTGTCCTTGTTGAACCTCATCAGATTTCTTTTGGTCCAATCCTCCAATTTGTCTAGGTCACTCTGAACCCTATCCCTACCCTCCAGCATATCTACCTTTCCCCCCAGCTTAGTGTCATCTGCGAATTTGCTGAGGGTGCAATTTATCCTATCATCCAGATCATTAATAAAGATGTTGAACAAAACCGGCCCCAGGACCAACTCCTGGGGCACTCTGCTTGATACCAGCTGTCAACTAGACATGGAGCCATTGATCGCTACCCATTGAGCCTGACAATCTAGCTAGTTTTCTATACACCTTATAGTCCATTCATCCAATCCATACTTCTTTAACTTGCTGGCAAGATTACCATGGGAAACCATATCAAAAGCTTTGCTAAAGTCAAGATACATCACATACATCACTTTCCTCTTATCCACAGAGCCAGCTATCTCATCATAGAAGATAATCAGATTGGTCAGGCATGACTTGCCCTTGGTGAATCCATGTTGACGGTTCCTGATCATCTTCCTCTCCTCTGAGTGCCTCAAAATGGATTCCTTGAGGACCTGCTCCATGATTTTGCCAGGGACTGAAGTGAGGCTGACCGGTCTGTAGTTATTCCCCTCTGTTCAGCACTGGTGAGGCCACATCTGGAGTATTGTGTCCAGTTTTGGTCCCCCCACTACAGAAGGGGTGTGGACAAATTGGAGAGAGTCCAGCGGAGGGCAAGGAAAATTATTAGGAGACTGGGGCACATGGCTTATGAGGAGAGGCTGAGGGAACTGGGGTTATTTAGTCTGTAGAAGAGAAGAGTAAGGGGGGATTTGATAGCTGCTTTCAACTACCTGAATGAGGGTTCCAAAGAAGATGGAGCTCGGCTGTTCTCAGTGGTGTCAGATGACAGAACAAGAAGCAGTGGTCTCAAGTTGCAGTGGGGGAGGCCTAGGCTGGATATTAGGAAACACTATTTCACTAGGAGGGTGGTGAAGCACTGGACTGGGTTACCTAGGGAGGTGGTGGAATCTCCATCCTTACAGGTTTTTAAGACCTGGCTTGATAAAGCCTGGCTGGGATGATGTAGTTGGTGTTGGTCCTGCTTTGAGCAGGGGGTTGGACTAGGCGAACTCCTGAGGTCTCTTCCAACTCTAATATTCTATGATTCTGTGATTTATCTTGATTTAAATCAGTCTGCTTCTATCCTACTTTGTTGTATTAAAGTAATAATTTCACTCTGGGTAACTAATTACATACTGTATTGGTCCCTATGATAAATGCGCTCACCGGGTCTCTTGGATTCTTGTGTTTAGCAACATGGGAATTGCCATACAGCATCCGACAAACAGACCAGTGAGTCCTTTTTATTTTAGAATAATGTGAATTTTGTTTTAATCAAGTAAATTGAGAAATGTGGATCAAACGCTCTGCTGGCACAACTCCACTGGCTTCAAAAGAATTGCACCAGCAGAAAATTTGGCCCTGTGAGGGATTCCCATTGACTTTCAATAAGTGGCATTTCAGTGCGATTTTTGGACTTTGAAAATATACCCGTGTGTTTGCCGTTTGACATCCTATCCTGTGGTTTATGTTGTTATTCCATTCTGACTTTTATGTATATTTTAAAAGTCTATAAGCTCTCCTATTTTGCCTGCCTTTAAATAGGCTCACGGTTAGGTAACCGTAGGGTGGGTTTTTTTATGAGAAGAAAATAATGCAGTTTGACACAGAAGCTCAGATGACCTAAAGTTCATTGAGAAAGATGCATAAAGATTTTTGAGCTGGACCTTAGAATGTGATGAATTGGTTGGGGTGTACACAAAGACAAAGGTATATAATCTGTGCAGCCCTCCAACTGGAATGGGCAGTGCTTGCTGGAAAGCACTGCGTATAGTGCCAATCCTGTACTGTAAGAGCTGGAGTGCCTTCCTCCCCTCTCTCCCCCTTCTTACATTTGAAATAGATTAAAACAGAGGAAGTAGCATATTGAACGTTGGATCTGTCTCAAAAATTGGAACCCTCATTTCATCCACAAGGAATAAATTGTTTCAGCTTGTTGTGTGTCTGCTGCTGGAGCGAGTGAATTTTTTTTGCCTCTGTAATGTTTGATACTTGAGGGAAAACAGCTGGAACTGAGCATAATGGATCAGATGCAAAATGAAACGGGATGCTGGGGAATATGGACTATACTGTATATCTGAAAAGGTCAGAGTTTTCCCTTGGTCATTGTTGGAGGAATGCTGTGTCCATCCTAAGCCTAGCCTTGAGAGCCTTCAAAAGGAGTGTGGGATAGGGGGAGGAGGAGAGAGAAGATTTTGTAGCTGTGGCAGCATGTAACTAATGAACGAGACAGAGAATGAAATTTCTTCCTTCCCGTCCCCTTCTTGTACTGCTGGTTTTGATTTTCTGGGAAGACTGGAAAAAGTCAATGATAGAGTTTCAGTTTGGAGAAGCTGTTTATTACCAGGTTTAAATGGCAAGTTCCGACAGGCCAGACAAACCAGTGCCTGACCCAAACCACAGGAGCGTAACTGGTATGGTAAGAAGAGCCCTGCCTGCAATGCACTGAAAGAAGATGTGAAAGTAGTTATTACACAATGCATGGAAAGGAAGACAAGGACAGCAATGAATTTCAGTACTTTTAGGACCTTACTTTGCACAGAATTAGAAGTCAAGATGGTATGTTATGCACTTTGAAATCTGTCAATCATTTCAATGCTTCTCTCTGACCTGGGTGGAGAATATAACCCCCGTTACAGAGTTGCTTTGACACAGAGCGGCAGCTGGGTTGGGTTAACTTGACTTCACGGAGCAACCCATGGAACAATTACGTTATTAACATTCCCTTTGTTTCTTTGCCAGTCAAGAGAACAATCGGATGATGAAACAGAGGAGTCGGTGAAGTTTAAGAGGTTGCACAAGCTGGTTAACTCTACTCGCAAAGTCAGAAAGAAACTAATTAAGGTGGAAGAAATGAAAAAACCCAGCACAGAAGGTAAAAGCAAAGTGCATACAGTTATTCTCAATTAAACTGAAATGGTGACTTTATTTCTGTGTTGAACAGAGAAGGGTTGGGGGCAGGGAGAATTCTGGGTGAAGGGTAATAAGAATGATTGTGCTCATTGCCATAAACTTGTAGCTCTGTGAAACTGGGTGCTGTTTTCTATAAAGACTGAGTTATCCCAACTGTTTTAAGACTTTAAGGAGAGCAAGGTGGCTGTTTGAGAGGTGGTTACTGCTACAGCTGAAGGTCTGTTAGCACTCTGAGTGCAATATTGGAGAGCCCTTTATCAGGAGGTTAGAACTTGGCTTTACATTTTGACCTCCTCTGTTGTATTTTGTGGAAAGAATGAAAGGTAGCAGAAATTCCACGTTATTTGTGCCCCTATTATGTCACAAACAGTGGAGCAGATCCACCCTGACTTGGTTCTTTTCCTCCAAGCCTTAGGAGACACCTTTGCAAGAACATTCCCCAATTGCAGCTCTAAGGATTTGGAAGGGGAGTGGCTAGTTGGTGAAGGTGGAACAGTTCTACATGGTATCATTCTTTGGCAAGGCCAGAGAATTTTTATCACACATTCTTGCTGCATTAACTCCATCTCTGTGCCTTCTATGATCCTGGTGGGAAACACATAGGCAATCAGCTACAGCATGCAAAAGCCATGCTGCTGGTGGAGAGAGCGCCTAGGGAGAGGTGCAGAGGCTCACCCTCTCGGTATGTATACACTGCAATTAACCTGGATGATCAGTACCTGGGTCTGAGCACTGGAGTTAGCCTAACCTGTATGTGAACAGCCACACTGCAAAGCTGTACCCAAGTTACTGGGTCCTCACTGGTGCTGTGCTCACCTGTGTGTGTCACTAGGACTTGTAGGGTTATATCCCATTATTCTTTGCGCTGCAGTAAACTGAGCCGCTCTATGGTTCTTTCTTAGTGAATTGTAGGAGAACTTGTCTATCCTTCTGGGCATAGATGGAAGTATGAAGGCTCTGGAGAACTGTCAGCACTCGAATGATTTAGCCTATATCCTCACTGCAAAGTAGGCGGGTTACCAGCCTAAGTGAAGGCCTCACTCAGGTTTTAGCCTCTAGCCCCTTACAAGCCAGCTAGACTCGGTTGAAAGCACCACTAACCTTGGGGTGAGATTGTTTTGTGTGTGGATGGGAGGGAGTTGGAACTAAACATGCTGTTTACTGCCATCACATTGTTCACTCTTTGTACCCTGCTCCCTACCCTGTGTCTGTCTTGTCTATTTGGATTGTAAACTCTTTGGGGCAGGGACTGTCTACTGCTGTGTTTGTTCAGCACCTACCACAATAGGGCCCCTCTTTTGGTTGACCCTTAGGCATCGCTGTAATAAACATGATTAATAACAACAAGGGACATCTGTGTGATTATAAGGCCATTCTCTCTAACCACTGAAAGCCTCTCCACTAGGGGATGATGTGTGTGGAGTTTCCCCCAAGGAAATTTTCTCCCTTCCACAATGTTTTTCTGTGGCAGAGCATCATTTTCAGATTTAAAGTGCTTTACAAACACTGTCTATTTAATCATCACAACACCTTCTGAAGTTAAGTATTATCCCCATTTTTCAGATGGCAAGTGACTTCCTCAAGATCATAGAAGATGCTATGGTCAGGGTCTCAGCCCTCTCTTTCAGCAAGTAGTTAAATTTGAGTGAATAAAGTTGATTCTCTAGATAAGACATTTGCTATGGTTCTTAAAAATCAGGGTACAAGTGCTAAATCAGGTGGTGGGATTCCTTATGGCTGTTAGGTTTGTTTGGTTTGGTATAGTTTACTGTCAGTTTGGTCCAACAAAAGCAGTTGATCTTAACAAGCTAATTAGTATTTAATGACTTTCAGACTCATGGACTTTAAGGCCGGAAAGGGACCATCATGATCATCTAGTCTGACCTCCCACACATCGCAGGCCACAAAACCTTACTCACCTCGTAATAGACCCGTAACCTCTGGCTGAGTTACTGAAGTTCTCAAATCAAGTTACAGGGAATCCACCATTTACACTAGTTTAACCCTGCAAGTCACCAATGCCCCATACAGCAGAAAAAGGCAAAAACAAAAAAACAGTGTCTCTGCCAATCCTGACCCAAGGGAAAATTCCTTCCTGACCCCAAATATGATGATCAGTTAGATCCTGAGCACATGAATAAGACCTACCATCCAGACACCTGAGAAATAATTCTCTGTAGTAACTCAGAGCCCTCCCCATCTAGCATCCCATCACTGGTTATTGGAGATGCCACTGTATGCAGTCTCCTCATACCATCCCCTCCACAAACATATCAAGCTCAGTCTTGAAGCCAGTCAGGTTTTTTGCCCCCACAGCTCCCTTTGGAAGGCTGTTCTAAAACTTCACTCCTCTGATGGTTAGAAACCTTCATCTAATTTCAAGCCTAAACTTGTTGTCATCCATTTGTTCTTGAGTCCACAATAGCGCTTAATTTAAATAATTAATCTCCCTCCCTGGTATTTATCCCTATGATCTATTAATAGAGAGCAGTCATATTTCTCCTCAGCCTTCTTTTGGTTAGACTAAATAAGCCAAGCTCTTTGAGTCTCCTCTCATTAGGTAGGTTTTTCATTCCTCAGATCGTCTTAGTTCCAGTTTGAATTAAACTTTCTTAAACATGGGAGACCAGAATTGCACCTAGTATTCGAGATGAGGTCTCACCAATGCCTTGCATAATGGTACTAACACTTCCCTGTCTCTACTGGAAATACCTCACCTGATGCATTCTAGGACTGCATTAGCCTTTTTCATGGCCATAGCACATTGGCGGAGCAAAGTCATGCTGGAATCAACCAATACACCCAGGTCTTCCTCCTCCTCTGTCACTTCTAACTGATAAGTCTTCAACTTATAGCAAAAATTCTTACTGTTAGTACCTAAGTGCATGACTTGCCCTTTGCACTAATAAATTTCATCCCATTTATTCCTCAAATTCTCCAGGTCATCCAGATCTTCTTGTATGATATTCCAGTCCTCTTCCATATTGGCAATACATCCAAACTTTGTCATCCGCAAAGTTTATTAGCACACTCCCATTAATAAAAATGTTAAATAAGTTTGGTCCCAAGACCAATTCATGAGGAACTCCACTAGTAACCTCCTTCCAGCTTGATAATTCATCTTTCAGTACGACCCATTGTAGTCTCCCTTTTAACCAGTTCCGCATTCACTTTTCAATTCTCATATTCTTCATTTTCCTATCTTCTCCAATTTAACTAATAATTTCCCATGTGGAACCATATCAAATTTCTTACTGAAATTCAGGTAGATTGCCTAAAAAATCAGTTATCTTCTCAAAGGAGATCAGGTTAGTCTGGCACAATCAACCTTTTGTAAAACCATGTTGTATTTTATCCCAGTTACCATTTACCTCTCTGTCCTTAACTACTTTCTCTTTCAAAATTTGTTCCAAGACCTTTCATACCATTGAGGTCAAATTAACAGCCTTTAGTTTTCCAGATCACCTTTTTCCCCTTACTTAAAAATATACATTAAAAGCTATTTTAGCTGGCACTTCACCAACCAGAAAGCTCTATAAACCAGCATTTCTGATCTTCATTGAAAGTCCGGTTTATAGTTTGGTTGGTGTTGGGCCAGCACAGGGTTGGGGCGTGGGAAGGCGTGTGGAGCAAGGGCTCTGAGAGGGAGTTTGGGTGCTGAAAGGAGCTTGGGGTGCAGGAGGGGGTGCAGGATGCCCGATCTGGGGGCCACTCACCTTGGGCAACTCCCAGCAAGCGGCGACCTGTCCTGGCTGCTCCTAGGCAGAGGTATGGCAGGTGGCTCTGCATGCTGTCTCTACCCCCAGGCACCACCCCCACAGCTCCCATTGGCTGCAGTTCCCAGCCAATGGGAGCTGCAGAGCCAGAGCTCAGAGCAGGGGCAACACACAGAGCTGCCTGCCGCGCCTCCACCTAGGAGCAGCCAGGACAGGTCGCCGCTAGCAGGGAACAACCCAAGGTGAGCGCCCCCAGATCCAGCACCCCCTCCCGTGCCCCAAACTCCCTCCCAGAGCCTGAGACGGAACCCCCAGCCCTGCACTCCCTTCCGTACCCAAATTTCCTCCCTCTTAGTTAACCAGCATTTTTCACTTATTGGCACCCCCCATTCCCCCAACATGCCCAATAAAACAGCTTTTACTGTATTAACAATTCTCCATTCATAGGATATGACTGCTGAGTTTACAGATTCATTAAAAGTCCTTGCTATTAGGAATTGGCACATGAAATTGCAACCCCTTAATATTCTTGGATGGAGATTATCCATGTCCCCCCAATTTAGTCCCATTAAACTAAAACTTAAACTGTTTGAGTTTGACTTCCACCTTGGATGTGGTAATTTCTATTTTCAATATCCTTGCTCCCATTAGCCAGCCTGCCACTCTCCCTAAGCTCTTCATTAGCCTTGTTAAAAAAAATGGAGGCAAAGTATTTGTTTAGGTGTTGGGCCATGCCTTGATTATCTTTAATCTCTATCCCATCCTCAAACAGCCTCCTTAGAGGTCCCGCTTCTTCTTTTCTTGTTTCATTTTTATTTATATGGCTATAGAACCTTTTAATATTGGTTTTAATTTCCTGAAGGTCGAGCTCTGCTTGGATTTTGGCTTTCACTTTATCTCTACATTTTCTGACCTCCAAGTGGTAGTTTTCCTTGCTGATCTAACCCATCTTCCATTCCTGGTAGGCTTTCAGTTAATCACCTGTTTGAGATACTTGCTCATCCAGCTTGGTCTGCAACCTTTCCCTATGAATTTTTCCTGCTTTCTTGAGATGCAGGCTTTAGATTTCAGAGTAGCAGTCACGTTAGTCTGTATCCGTAAAAAGAAAAGGAGGACTTGTGGCACCTTAGAAACTAACACATTTATTTGAGCATAAGCGTTTGTGAGCCAATGAAGTGAGCTGTAGCTCACGAAAGCTTATGCTCAAATAAATGTGTTAGTCTCTAAGGTGCCACAAATCCTCCTTTTCTTTTTAGGCTTTAGATTGTTTTCTGCAACTTTGATTTAAAGTACTTCCGAGCTTCCTGCATGTTAAGATCCTTGAGTTCTCCAGTCTGGTCCACTTTCCTAACTAATTCCCTTAATTTTGTAAAGTTTTTGCCCTTTTGAAATCAAGGGCCCTTGTTGCAGATCTGTTTTTGTTCATCTTTTCATTTAGTTTACACTGAATTAGCTCATGATCACTCCAACCAAGATTGTTCCCTACAATCAGTTTTTATGTGAGGTCATCATTACTCACCAATACCAAATCTAAAATGGCGTCACCTCTTGTTGGTTCAGTGACTAATTGGTGAAGAAATCTGTCAGTTTTCACATCCAGGAAAATCTGGGCCCTACTATTATTAGTAGCATGTGTCCTCCAATCTATATCAGGGAAGGTAGTCTCCCATAATCACACAATTCCTAATAGTAATTATTTCATTAAAAACATTAAATAGGTCTCTATCCATATCTTTATCAGATCCTGGAGATATGTAGCATATCCCAAGCACTATGTCAGCCCCACAACCCCTACTCCCCCAATCTCCACCTACCAGACTGAAGTCGTGGGGAGTCGGGTCTTCTGCCTTACAGAAGAGATGGTGGGGTAGGGACTTCTGCCCAGCAGGTAGGGGGGTCTCAGGACTTCAGCCCCATGTGGCATTCCTGCCAGGGCTTGGGGCTTCAGCAGGAGTGGGGCTGAAACCCTAAGCCCCTGCAGGAGGATATTGATATAATAAACATCACAGAAACCTGGTGGAGTGAGGACTATCAATGGGACACAATCACTTCGGGATACAAAATATATCGGAAGGACAGAACAGGTCCTGCGGGGGGGAGAGTGGCACTATATGTGAAAGAAAATGTAGAACCAAATAAAGTAAAAATCTTAAATGAATCCACATGTTCCATAAAATCTCTATGGATAGTAATTCCATGCTCTAATAAGAATATAACAGTAGGGATCTATTATTGACCACCTGACTAGGACAGTGATAGTGACGATGAAATGATAAAGGGGATTAGAGAGGCAATCAAAATAAAAAAACTCAATAGTAGTGGGGGATTTCAGTTATCCCCATATTGACTGGGTACATGTCATCTCGGGACGAAATGCAGAGACAAAATTTCTCGATACTTTAAATGACTGCTTTTGCAAGCAGCTGGTACAGGAACCCACAAGGGGAGAGGCAATTCTTGATTTAGTCCTGAGTGGAGCGCAGGATCTGGTCCAAGAAGTAACTATACCAGGACCCCTTGGAAATAGTGACCATAATATAATAACATTTAACATTCCTATGGTGGGAAGAACACCTCAGCAGCCCAACACTGTGGCATTTAATTTCAGAAAGGGGAACTATGCAAAAATGAGGAGGTTAGTTAAACAGAAATTAAAATGTACAGTGAGTCACTAGAGTGAAATCCCTGCAATCTGCATGGACACTTTTCAAAGACACCATAATAGAGGCCCAACTTAAATGTATACCCCAAATTAAAAAACATAGTAAAATAACTAAAAAAAGAGCCACCATGTCTTAACAGTCATGTAAAAGAAGCAGTGAGAGATAAAAAGGCATCTTTTAAAAAGTGGAAGTCAAATCCTAGTGAGGTAAATAGAAAGGAGCATAAACACTGACAAATTACGTGTAAAAATGTAATAAGAAAAGCCAAAAAGGAGTTTGGAGAACAGCTAGCCAAAAACTCAAAAGGTAATAACAAAATATTTTTTAAGTACATCAGAAGCAGAAAGCCTGCTAAACAACCAGTGAGACCCCTGGATGATCGAGATACAAAAGGAGAATTTAAAGACAATAAAGTCATTGCGGAGAAACTAAATGAATTCTTTGCTTCAGTTCTTCATGGCTGAGGATGTTAGGGAGATTCCCAAACCTGAGCCGTCCTTTGTAGGTGACAAATCTGAGGAATTGTCACAGATTGAAGTGTCATTAGAGGAGGTTTTGGAATTAACTGATAAACTTAACCATAAGTCACTGGGACTAGATGACATTCACCCAAGAGTTCTGAAAGAACTCAAATGTGAAATTTCAAAACTATTAACTATGGTTTGTAACCTGTCCTTTTAAATCAGCTTCTGTACCCAATGACTGGAAGATAGCTAATGTAACACCAATATTTAAAAAGGGCTCAAGAGGTGATCCCAACAATTACAGACCGGTAAGTCTAATGTCAGTACTGGGCAAATTAGTAGAAACCATAGTAAAGAATAAAATTGTCAGAAACATAGAAGAACATAAATTGTTGGGCAAAAGTCAACATGGTTTCTGTAAAGGGAAATCATGTCTTACTAATCTATTAACGTTCTTTTGAAGAGGTCAACAAACATGTGGACAAGGGGGATCCAGTGGACATAGTGTACTTAGATTTCCAGAAAGCCTTTGACAAGGTCCCTCACCAAAGGCTCTTAAGTAAATTAAGTTGTCATGGGATAAGAGGGAAGATCCTTTCATGAGAACTGAGACAGGGAGCAAAGCGTAGGAATAAATGGTAAATTTTCAGAATGGAGAGGAATAACTAGTGGTGTTCCCCAAGGTCAGTCCTAGGACCAGTCCTATTCAACTTATTCATAAATGATCTGGAGAAAGGGGTAAACAGTGAGGTAGCAAAGTTTGCAGATGATACTAAACTGCTCAAGATAGTTAAGACCAAAGCAGACTGTGAAGAACTTCAAAAAGATCTCACAAAACTAAGTGATTGGGCAACAAAATGGCAAATGAAATTTAATGTGGATGAATGTAAAGTAATGCATACTGGAAAAAATAACCCCAACTATACATGCAATATGATGGGGGGCTAATTTAGCTACAACTAATCAGGAAAGAGATCTTGGAGTCATCATGGATAGTTCTCTGAAGATGTCCATGCAGTATGCAGCGGCAGTCAAAAAAGCAAACGGGATGTTAGGAATCATTAAAAAGGGATAGAGAATAAGATGGAGAATATCTTTTTGCCCTTTTATAAATCCATGGTACACTCACATCTTGAATACTACATACAGATGTGGTCTCATCTAAAAAAAAAAAGATAAACTGGCATTAGAAAAAGTTCAGAGAAGGGAAACTAAAATGATTAGGGGTTTGGAACGGGTCCCATATGAGGAGAGATTAAAGAGGCTAGGAGTTTTCAGCTTGGAAAATAGGAGACTAAGGGAAGATATGATAGAGGGATATAAAATCATGAGTGGTCTGGAGAAAGTGAATAAGGAAAAGTTATTTACTTGTTCCCATAATATAAGAACTAGGAGCCACCAAATTAAATTAATGGGCAGCAGGTTTAAAACAAATAAAAGGAAGTTCTTCACTCAGCGCACAGTCAACCTGTGGAACTCCTTGCCTGAGGAGGTTGTGAAGTCTAGGACTATAACAGGGTTTAAAAGAGAACTGGATACATTCATGGAGGTTAAGTCCACTAATGGCTATTAGCCAGGATGGGGTAAGGAATGGTGTCCCTAGCCTCTGTTTGTCAGAGGGTGGAGATGGATGGCCAGAGAGAGATCGCTTGATCATTACCTGTTACGTTCACTCCCTCTGGGGCACCTGGCATTGGCCACTGTCGGCAGACAGGATACTGGGCTGGATGGACCTTTGGTCTGACCTGGTATGGCCATTCTTACGTTCTTGTGAGGGGCTGAAGCCCCAACTCCCGTCAGGTGTGCCCTGGCTCTCAGACTTCTGAAGATTGTCATATGTGGCTCAGAGGGTCAGTAAGTGTGGCCACCCCTGCTCTATTACTATGGACTGACTCTGTACAACATCTGTTGTTGCCTATGACACACAATGCATATTTTGCAAGTTGTTTAAATACATATTTGCTCAATAGGTCAGTGTAATTTGTCAACACTTATTCACTCCCAAGCGAACTATTATTCTGTTACACTGCGAAAAGGAAAAAAGTAATTGAACCACTGAACAGTTCAGTGCAAGTGATGTTAAGAGTCTTAATCAGATCCAGAAAGTGCAGAGTTAAAGGGTGTCAAATCTGGCACACAACCATTCCTTTATTTAGCTGGCTGTACCTTCACAGAAGAGAGGCGGAGGTTTCAACTAATATGTGTGCAGCAGATGTCTCTTGCCGACAGAATGAACAGAAGATGAAATAGGAAGTCTCAACTCTGAATTCACAGCCTTGTTTACGCTGAGGCTAGACCTACAATGTTGTTTGCATGTTGGAATTTATTCACTATTATTAGGATAGTTTACCAACACCATAACTGAAGTCAGTGGTCCAAATTCATCCCTGCTGTAACACTGTGGAAGCCACTTGAGTTATAGTGGGGATGGATAAAACTTCAGTTTTCTTTTAAAAAGTTTCACGGCTCACTAAAAATTAATTCAATCTGTACAAGACAGTTCTGTGAGCATTGGGAACACACACACATGTGTGAATTGCCTATATACATGCCCTAGCTAATATATTGGGCAGAACTGTCATGTGCGTGCATGCTATTTTTTGGCATTTTTCCCTAACTCAGCATCTGGCTTAAAAGATGCTCAGTAGAAAAATCTGAAGAAAATGTATTCTAAACCCTTACATGTAAAAAGGAATTATGTTTTAAGTATATTATTTGCCTCCACTAATCCCAAAGGCAGCCCAGGTCCCATTCTTGTATCTTTGGTCTCACCATTATTTTAAAATAATATTTCAGTTTGAAAAATCATTTTTTCCACCTAAAATAAGGAGAGTTGCTGAAAAGCATATTTTAAAGGGATGCTGAGGTTGGTACACCCACAATTTGACCAACTTCCTTTCTCTCACAAATGTGTTAAGTAAACATAATGTAAATAGAACTCGGTGCCACCCCTAGGAAGCTCTAGCCTTTCAGTACGATCCTTGGGCTCAGCTCCATACCTTACAGAGAGAAATACTGTTGGCTTGTAGCAGAACTGGCTATTGGAAATCTGAAACCAAGTGGGGTGTTTGATGTGGTGTTTGCTCTTGAGTATCTTGAATGCATTTCTTGCCCATATCAATTTCATTGCATTGCTGGTAGCTGAGCTCTAGGACCCAACAGAATGGTATGGGAGCCACTGTGGGTGTACATGTTTCTTTTCACACTTTTCTGCAAGAAATAAGTGGGGAAGACTCCTGTGATTTCACTGTGTTTTCACAATACTTGTAACTTCTGTTAAGATTCCTTCCACACTCAGTCCTTCAGTGCCCTTGTTTTCTTTAAATAAATACGTAAATATCAATGCATCAAAATCTGCAGTCCTCAACTGAGCAAACTTTTTAGAATTCAATGGGAATGTTGCTCAGTTAAGAACAGCAGAATTTGGCCCATTGTCAACATCTCAGCACCCAGAGTGACAATAAAAAACCAACAGGAGGAGCATAGTCTGGCATATAAGTGATGTGATAGGACACCTGGGTTCCGGTCTCACCTCTGCTACTGACTAGCTTGGGCAAGCCACTTAACTTCTCTGTTCTTCATCTCTCTCATCTATAAATGAAAGAAAATACTTTCTGCTCCTTCATTATAGCTCTGTGAGGTTTGTGAATGAAAAAGCACTGTATAAGTGCAAAGTAGTTTTATTACTGTTGTTATTTCTAATTAATAGAATAAAACAGTGTGTGCCATGATTGATGAAAAAATACGTCCTGGGAAGAAGCATCTTGATTTCAACTTTTTAAAACTTCATGACTGACACCACTTGGAAGGGGAGAATGATGTTTAAAATGCTGAAAAGGTCTTGATAATGTCTTTTTAAAATATTCTTTAAGGTTACTTCTTAATTAAGTTATCCCAGAAATCTTGCTTTGCTTATGGAAGTGGGAGAACTTGCTGCAAGTCTGTCCACCAACAAAAATGTTATGGGCTACTGTGCATCACAGTAATCAGGAATATTTTCTCCATTTTAAGTATCTGTATTTTGTTGTTGTTGTCTTAATTTAATGAAATGATTGGCCAGAGCACAACCTCCAGGGGAAGACTCCCTAGTCTATGAGTAAATTAGACGATAAGTGTGAAAGATGATGTATGTTTTGCTGCTTTTGTTCCCTGTAGGTGTGGACGAGCACTCACTTGACAGCTCTCCTGTACTGGATGACAGATCGGCACTTTACTCAGGAGTTCACAAGAAGCAATTCTACTTAGATGGCTCTTCTGAAAAGCAGCCTGAGGATGACTCAGACTCACTCACCACTTCTCCTTCATCCAGCAGTCTAGATACTTGGGGTGCTAATAGGAAGCTGGTTAAGACCTTCAGCAAAACTGATAGCCGTGGACTTATTAAGCCCCCCAAGAAGCTGGGGACATTTTTTTCTTACCCAGAAGAGGAGAAGACCCAGAAGGTTTGCCGCTCTTTGACAGAGGGGGAGATGAAGAAGGGCCTTGGCTCCCTGAGCCATGGGGTAAGTACTGAAAGTATTTGCTTTTATGACAGCAACAGGCACAAGCACCATCTCCTGGTGTCCCTGGAGGAGGTTCAGAGTGTCAGGAAGCAGATCCGATTGAAGAAAATGGATACTAACTATTCCTGTTCCAGAGCTTTTCTCTGCCAGCGTCCTGTCAGGAAAGGCTCATCCCCTGCAACTTGTGACCTACAACTGCTCCGGCACAAAGCCAAAGGGGGAGGAGGTTGTGGCTTCCCAAACAGAAGGCTTCGAGGGCGCACTTCTGTCAGTGAGTTCAATATCACCTACGTGGTGGAGAGAAGCCTGTACAGTCACCTCAACCTATCACAGCTGGTGCGTCCCGTCACTGACAGGACCCTGAGCAAGACTGACAAGCAGGACCTGAGGAGATGCCTGCTGGATGAGGATGAGGAGGCCAAAAGGAAGTGGGCTGCCACAGTGGACCGTTGTACTAAAAGGGTTCTCTTGAGAATCCACCAAAAGTCTGTGAGTCAAAGGGCTGTCATGAAGATGGCCTTCCAGTTCCTGGGAGGTTGCAGTCAGCATTGTTTCTGCTTTCTATCCCAACCTGTAAACTTTAGTACAGTGTTTTTCCCCTCTCATTTGCCAATAGAAGTTGTTAAATGCAAAAATGAGCTGTGAGGACGGAGGCTGTTCTAGTCCCCAGTGATATAATCCCTTTCAGTGTATAAAGAGAAGAGAGTTGTCAAGTCTGCGGTTCCCATGTGCATGGAGTGAGTCAATGGGAAAGAGCAAATTTTACCACTAAAAGCTTCTTTTAAACTAATTCAGAAATTGAGATTTTGGTGAAAAGAGAAGCAATGTGAAAAATGTTTTCTGCTGTTTCATAAATTAGTTCAGCATTCTTTAAAAGGAAATATTGTAGGGTACCTAAATCCTTCAGATGGATGGAAGACTAAGTAAATTCTGCTTCTCTCCTTCTGCTTTTCTGTTATCCGTCCTACTCTCATCCCAGCTCTTCCCCCTCAGTTTTCCTCTCAATTGCTAACATAATGCACTCCAGCTTTGTAGCCTCCCTCCCCACATGTCCAGCACTCAGAGAGGTAGAGGGCTTTGTTTTCTACGTGCTTGCTTTCCTCCCCAACTTCTCTCTCCAGCAGAGAATCTCTCTGGGTCACTTTTGCACTGCCCCTGGCTGCTGCTCCTGCTCCCTAGCATGTGGTGGAGGTGAGACCTGGGAAGTTGGGATACAGGGAAGGGTAGCCAGCAGAGGAGTGTATGCTTTTAACAGCATGAGTTAAAAGCCACATGGCTTTTAGCTAAGACTGTAGCAGACTCATTAATCTCTAGATGGTCAAGTACCACCAGAGGGGAAAAGAGCACCACACCCAGCAGGCATAGGCTACACTTGAATTTGGTTGATGGCCATTGTGGTAATACTTTATTTTGATCCAGTACAATTAACAGTTTCTCCTGGCTATTCCACTAGTGCTTCTGTGTAGCCTACATAAGGACAGCCATACTGGGTCACACCAAAGGTCCATCAAGCCCAGTATCCTGTCCTCTGACAGTGGCCAGTGGCAGGTGCCCCAAAGGAATGAACAGACAGGTTATCATCAAGTGATCCATGCCCTGTCACCCAATCCCAGCTTCTGGCAAACAGAGTCAGAACACCATTCCTGCCCATCCTAGATAATAGCCATTGATGGACCTGTCTTCCATGAATCTATCTAGCTCCCTTTTGAACCCTGTTATAGTATTGGCCTTCACAACACCCTCTGGCAAGGAGTTCCAGAGGTTGACAGTGCATTGCATGAAAAAATACTTTCCTGTGTTTGTTTTAAACCAGCTACCTATTAATTTCATTTGGTGGCCCCTTGTTCTTGTATTATGAGAAGGAGGAAATAACACCTCCTTATTTACTTTCTCTATACCACTCATGATTTTATAGACCTCTATCATATCCCCCCTCAATCGTCTCTTTTCCAAGCTGAAAAGTCCCAGTCTTATTAATCTCTCCTCATGCGGGAGCCGTTCTGTACCCCTAATAATTTTTGTTGCCTTTTCTGAACCTTTTCCAATTCCAGTATAGCTGGGACTAGCTGACTTATCACTGGTAGAGTCATGTTACTTCCAGAAATAGTGTTCTTGAACAATATTCTTTTATGTAATGACATTTCAATTGATTGTACCTGAAACACCTCTCTGCAGGTTGAATACTTGTGGGGCATATGCAGACTGACAAGATCCACTAGTTCTTCATATCTTCTAAAATACCACAATTATGCATTAGAAATGCCCTTTGATGTTCTCTTCTTGTAAATATAGATGCCATCTCCAAGGGGAAGCTGTTTAATCATTTAAAAACATGAGTAGTCTCACTTTGGAAGTCTTATTATGGAACTCATTAGCTTGTTCACAAAGATAAAATTAGAGAAGAGAAGGAGAGCACTTCTTTTTTTTTTTTCTTTTTTTGGAGTGGACTTTCTAATCAATTAGCTTTAAAGAAACTTATTTTTAAAACAGCAGAAACCTGAGAAGATTCTCATGACCTTCAAGCACTAAAATTGTAACTCTGGCTGCAACCTCAGGGAAATTGTAATGCCTTTGTATTCAGTGGAAGTGGTCACAGTCTAGTCTTGCCATTTGTTTTTGTCATTTATATTTGTTTCGGTGACCTGGGCATGCTTGAAATTTTTGAATCACATCAGTTTTTCTTTCCTCCCAGTATCCTAATATGTTAAGGTTTTTTGATTGCATGACCATTCCATTGAATATCCCTCTCTTCATCCACAGACTTTTTGTTTGGTACAGTATTACCAGAAATGATCAAAGTGATATGAAAGGGCAAGGTAAAGGTTACAGATTTACAAGGACTTTCTTCTCAGAGAAGATTGCTACAAGAACTACTCTGGCTAGCTTAAAAGCCATTGTCTGAGAACAATTCCTTAAGTTCTGTTCCACTGTCCTCTCCTCAGTGTTAGGTTATCTGAGCAAGCTGGGATTAATTAGAATTCGCTTGGCACAGAAGGTCCCAGTTATGTGGTTAAAACAGGCTGGGCAAAGTTTTTGGCCTGAGGGCCACATCGGGGTATAGAAATTGTATGGCAGGCAATGAATGCTCACAAAATTGGGGCAGGCTCTGGCTGGGGGGGTGGGCTCTGGGATGGGGCTGGTAATTAGGAGTTTGGGATGTAGGAGGATGCTCTGGGCTGGGACCAAGGGATTCGGAGGGGGATCAGGGCTGGGGTAGAGGGTTGGGGTGTGGGGAGAGGCTCGGGTGTGCAGGCTTTGAATGACACTTACCTCAAGCAGCTCCCGAAGCAGTGGCATGTCCCTTCTCCGGCTCCTATACGTGGAGTGGCCTCCAACCCTGTGCCCCAGAGCGGGGCCATGCTGCGGTGACCCGACGCCCTGGCTGGAGCACAGGAGTGGGGCTGAGCCGCGGGGTGTCCCAGACCCCACTCCCCAGCAGGAGCTTGCGGGCTGGCTTAAAATGGTTCACGGCCCAGATAGTTTGCCCACCCCTGGGTTAAAAAGTGCTGTGTATGAAACATAGATCTTAATGGTGGTGTTTGCTGGTGTGGCTAGCGTATGACTTTTTATAAACAGTGCTTGAAAACAGTTCTCACAGCTAGGTTGTGAGCTCACTTTGACCAGTGTGACTAAGTCATTTGTTCTCAAACTTTTTCTGCAGGTATCCCCCTTGTGACAGAGGGATGCCCTTAACCCAGTGAACACATGCACGCGCACACACACCCCTCCCTAGGTGGCCTCTCACCATACCTCAGTACAGTTGCTGTCACTCTTTTCCTGTCCATAGTCTTTCTCCTCTCATGCCTTTTTTTCTGCTCCTCTTTTCTCTTCTTTGTTTTTCTCTTGTGTGTTCTAGATGTTGCTCTCGTTTGCAGTTCCCTCTCCCTCCTCCCAACTCAGCAGAAGGCTGTGGTCTGCTTGGAGTAGGAGTGTTCATTGAAGGAGGTTCTATGAAGCTGGATCTCACATGTTCTTGCATCTGAGTGCCATGGGAGCAGAGGAGCAAAGGCTTGGCCCTCTGGGCTTATGTCTGAGCCTGTTGCCCTGCTTCTGTGGCTGGCTTCTTTACGTGCCACTGAATGTGCAGGGATAGAAAGCTGATAGCTTTCAAGAGACACCCACTGCTTTACCCATAGCCAACTTTGACAGGTTCGAGGTCATGCAACTTTCTTCATCCCCATATTTGTTGTGTTGCTTTGTCCCACCCCACCTGATTAGAAATGAATAAGTAGAACAAAGGTTTGTTCTAATAGGACCAATTAATCAAATTGTCCATTGGGGGCTGTAATTTGTGGGTCTTCTTCCTGCAAATCACAGTCTCCAGGCTTTTCGTTGAGTAGCTCTCAGCTGATAGGTGTTACCTACCTTCAGGCCTTTCAACAGCTCTTGGATGTTTGTTAGGCAAATCTGAAGAACTAAGAACCTGATCTAATGCCATTGATGTCACTAGAAATCTCTCAATTGACTTCATTATGAGTTGGATCAGGATGTAAAAAAGCACAGCAATGTTCTTCAGGTATTTCCCCATCTCTTTATGTCTAACTATAAAGAGATCATTTAAAACAGAGAACTACCTGTCTGTAAATCAACTAATGAATCTCACCCATTGATACAAATAAATACTGATTGCTGCATCCTTATTTCCCTGGGATGTCTCATGTGATTACTGTCAGTGAAAAGAATCTAAACACAGTCATTGGAACAGAGCAAGGTCACTGAAGTACAGTACTGTGCCCCAATTTTTGAGGGGGGAAAAACAGTTTTAACAGTTTTACCTTCTTGTATTGAAAGGCAGTAATTGTATTCCTACTGAGTTCAAAGGGGCCAGTCCTCTTCCAGCTGATACAAGAGTTTTAGAACAGGCCCATCAGCCAGAGCTGAACATGTTGTTTCTTGCTGTGGACATGTGGCTTTACTTAGTGTGATTGGTCACTCTATGGCTTTGTGATGTTGGGAGGAAACCGGTGTCATAGTGCTGATGCTTTTAGGCAGGGAGATTATTAGTATCAGAGTTTTTGGCCAGGTCTGAGGAGCAGTGAGTGAGTCACTCCACTGGGCTAATCGTGCCATTGTAAATATGACCTACTTTCTCTCCCAGCGGGTGATAAAGCTGCTTTGTACCACCAAGGAGGTGGTGAGAGATGCCTAAACTGGAGTTATTGCTTTGGAAGAATAAAACCTCTGGTGGCATATCCCTTTTGGACAGCTGGACTGGGGTTATGTTCCCTTCCACCCACAGGGCCTGATTATGCAAGGTACTTAGCTCATCCATTGATTTCAGTGAAGTTGAAGGTGTTCAGCTACTCTCAGGAGGTGCTCACTCAACACCTCACAGGATTGGGGCCCTTGACTATACAGATACTACTTTGGACTAGTATAGGGGAGGAGACTGGAATCCGGTTGGCAGAAAATTGAAAGGCTTACTGCATAAAATGAGTGGACAGTTTTCTCAATTTCTCATCCTCTTTTCCATTTTCATCTTTTTGCGTACATTTGTGTTTTCAGTGATGTTCTCCAAATGGGAGAAGATGCTTGAGTGAGTTAATTGTTTGTAATGTGATTGTTTCTGTACTAATCCTGTCCTTTTCACAGAGAACCTGTAGCTTTGGAGGATTTGACTTGACAAATCGTTCCCTGCACATTGGAAACAACAACTCTGACCAAACGGTGAGTAGGAGGAAGGAAGGGCTGGGTCTGAAATAGCAGGAGGCTCCTCATTCGTGGTACTATGAAATGCTTCTTGGTAGAGTTCAATGTAGTCTTCAATGTAGTTCTACAATAGCAGTTTGGGGATCCAAGTAAGCAGCCCATAGAGCACAATTATTATTTTTAACCACCAACTGCACTGGATTTCAGCTTTGTGACAACCATATACTGTGTGTTTATTTATATATACTGTATGTGAGAAGAAGTATGATCAGGTGGTTACAGCACAGGACTAGGGGTCGGCTCTCTGTTCTATTCCTAGCTAAGTCATTGACTTGCTGCATCACCTCAGGCAAGTCAAGTGATATCTGTGCTTCACCACAGATGGAAAAACATCTAATTTGTGACCAGGACACAAGAAGAAGATGACGACAATGACCACTCTGGATTAACCAATGTGCCTTCAGTGCATTTGCACAGGGCCCCATCTTGGTGGGGGGGCAGGGAGCCCTAACCGCTCGAAAAAAAATCCAAAACAAAACTGAATGGTGCGGTGACCCAGCAAGGCAATTCTCAATGCTGCTTCCTCCAATTTTGCCTAGCTACCCTCCATGAGGGGTGGCCAGACCAAACCTGAGAATTGCAGGGTAGCTGGAATTGGGAGGAGCCACCCTAGCCTGAGATGGGAACAGAGCATTCCGCTGGAGGGGCATCTGTGAATGACCAGGAAGGTCCTGGGGCAGTGGGTGAGAGGCTGGGTGAGAGTTCTTGGTGGACTGTGGGGTGACGGCTGGGGGAAAGTTGGGAATGTAGAGGGGTTGTGAGGTTGGGGGCGGAGATGGTAGGGACTGTTATAAATGGGGCTGAGGGGTTGGGGCCGCAGTGAGTGGGATGTGTGTGTGATGGCTGTCGTGAAAAGTGGGGCTGGTAGAGTGTTGTTGGGATATATGTGGTGTGGGGGCATTTGGGGGATGGAAGGGGCATTCAGGCGTCTGAGTGGGGTAAGGAAGAAGGGCATTCTGGGGTCCATGTGAGTGGGGGGCCCAATTTTCATACTCACAGGGCCCCCAAATTATTTAACCTGGGTTCAGTGCTTCATCTATAAAATGCATACAAAAATGTTTTAGGCCTTCACTCATTGGTGTCTGTGAAAGGCTTTGAGATATCTGGATGGAAGTCACTATAGAAGTGTCTGTTCTGAAGTTGGCAGTCCTCCCCCCCAGCCTCTTAATGCTATTTTTGGAATTAAAAAATAAACTCTCAAATGTATTACTTTGATCCAAAAGTTGCTGTTGTGAAGTCTGCAACCAAAAGGAACTATATTATAAATATTGATCAGCTCACTGTACCATTTTCCCCCCAAGAACAACTTTTACTATTTTAGCCTTGGTCTTTGCCAATTCTTTTATATCAAATAGCTTAGATCAAATCTAAATAATAAAACAACCTATTGCCAACATGACTGATAATGAGGAGGGATTAGTTTCCTTGGGACTAGAGAAATTGGTATTCAGTGATTTTCTTCCTTACACGTGGTTTATAAGCACATGATGTATATCTTTTAGCTAGTATCTTTAAACTAGTTTGTGATGTTTTGTTCAGGTTATCTTTTGATCTGGGAAACTATGAAATCTAGATGTTATGCTTTCCCTTTCCACCAGCTGTGAGAAAGATATGGTATAGAAGACTAATGCATACAGATCAAGTGGATTTGCTGAAAGTCTCTAACTGCATTAGTTTAATGTCTTTTCAGAACTCACAAGACAAAAGGTTATCTTTAACTTGATGAAAAGAAGCAGTAAAGTTAGCAATTAGGTTATCTTTGCAAAGAGAAACGAAGGTAGAGTTGGTGACTGCCAGATTTCACAATGATTTTTAGAAGAGGGAGGGAGAGGGTTTTTTAACTAGACTAGCTTTGTTTGGGGGTTTGCATATATGTTGTCTTTGGTTTTTGTAATGATGATGACCTTTTTTCTAAAACAAAATTATAATTCTTGTGGAAAATTCAATTATCCTCCTGAAGGGTTATTGCACCATATTGGAGACTAAATTCAACCATTAAAGTGTGAAATGGGTTTTTGTCCTGCTTGCAGTGCAAATCTCAATACAGCCTTGGCTACATAGGTGCTACTAGTGCTTCTCTAACAGAGTTGTATTATAATATGTATTTTGAAAGCCATATGGAGAAATATTGTGTTTTACAGACAAACTGTGTAAACTGTCTGTGTAAAAATCAATCAGTGCAGCCACTTAACATGTGTGGTGGATGCAGCAACTGTTTTAAACTATAGGAAACCTACACAACAGTTTAGAAGAGAGAATGCAGCTTATCCAATTGAAAATAAAATGGGAATTCAGACAGGCAGAATGCAGTTACTAAGTAAGTATTTGGCTAGGATCACAAGGTTAGCAATGCCTACTCTTGTGTAAAAAGGGTAAGGGATCTTTACTGACCAAGCAACAGATAGGATTACTATTTTATGTTGTATCAGAAGGTAGTGTTGCCTAACAGCTTGAATGTTCCATGGTAACTCAAAGTAGAGGAACGCCCTCTACTGAATCCCCAACATAACTTCATGCAATACCTCTAGGGCAGCAAACCAGTTCTTATAATCGGGTCTGAGGAGCAGCAGGAGTAGATGAGAATGCTACAGTGGTTTATGCACTGAGTTTATTGTCAAGGCCAAAAAAGAGAAGGATTCCGTGTTGAAGCTAAGAGCAGTGAACCAAATACCATGCTACCTTTGTGTCACCCCTGGATACCTTTTGCATTGAGCACTGGAGTGAGATATAACAGGCAGGCAGCGTGCCAAGAATTTGCTCTTCTATTTTATTTAATAGACATAACCCCCTATTTTATTTTGCAGGGCAAAGAAGGAGACTTCATTTATAAAGAAGTGATCAAATCACCCTCTGCCTCCCGTATATCTATTGGCAAAAAGGTGAAGTCTGTAAAAGAAACCATGAAGAAAAGGATGTCTAAAAAATATAGCAGCTCTCTGTCAGAGCAGGTATGAAATGCTCATAATGGACTATACTTGCTAGGATAAAAACTATAGGGGCTATTGATCCGCATGCTTCAAGGTATCTCCCAAAGGTCCAGTGAGGTCAGGAAGTAATTTTTCTGTGTGACTTAGTGTGATATGGCAAGTCCTGTGTTCTTCTAAAATCCCTCACTTTTATAGAAATTTCTTTTATAGAAACCTAATCATGACAATTCAGTCTCAGATCTCCTTCTAGGTGACTGTTCAACAGAGGGAGATGACTGACGTGTTGTAGTTTCACCTCTATCATTTTATTTATTATTTCTTTGGATTTCTACAGTGATAAAAAGAGCACTGACTCCTTATACAAGTTCAAAAAATTAAAATTAAAATACAGCTGACACCCTAACTGAACTCCGTATAAAACTCAACATATACAACTCCCCTCTCATAAGCAGAGCTAACCTCCATCCTACCGCTCCCTCTGCAGCAGCCTATGAAAATAGATACACTTGTATCTATTTCTACCATTGCTTCATCACAGATTTGTACAGTTCATTCTTAAAAGCAACCATAAGTGTATGCAGTTGTAAAGCTGTGCTTTGAATTTACTCTGGCCAAAGTAAATCTCTCTCCGAGAAAATCCCTTTTGGCAGACTTCATGTTCTTTGGTTTGGTGGATTGTCAAAGCGTCTAATGAACTAAAAAAAGATAAATCAGTCTTTCCACCTGTAATGTGTAAGTAATTGCTTACAAAACAGCTGGGAAAGCAAAATTTTCTCTAATAAATATTACCCTCTAGTGGCCATTTAATAATCAGCAGCCAATTAGCATATCCTTGCAGCGTTAGAAAGCTGGAGCGTGCTATTGGTGGACAGGAACAAATATACCATCATAGTGTTAATTTATGAGCAGTCCTCTGGTGAAACCTCTTGGGACAGCTTGGCTACATACTTTCAGCCGTTATTTTTCTCTTGTCATTCACTGAACAGTACTCAGCTCTGATGTTGAGAATCCGGTTCTAACTATCAACTCCTGAGGGCAGGAACCTTCTCTTTGGCATATGCTTGTGCAATGCCTAGTACAGTGGGGCTGGGACCTGTAGGTGCAATTACAGTTCAAATTAATAATGATCATTGTGGATTTTTGCTCCCAAATGAAGTGATCCATATTTCTCTTCACTGAAGCAGACTGATCCCAGGCTAATGCAAATGGTATCTATCAAGTCATAATTTTAACTGCCCTGGTAAATGTGGACCTGCAGCACCAGAATAGTGTGACCAACTGTAACTCTCATTTAATTCTTGCAGACTTTGGAGAGGACTTCAACAGCTAGCCAAAACAATTTTGTAATAATTTTTCTTGAAAACTTATTAGAAAGCAACATCAAGAATGGGAGATTTGGGGTGGGGTTTTTTCCCCTCTCTCTCTCCCTTGTGCTTTATAGGCTGGAGAAGAGCATGTTGCTATGTGTCATCCCAATGAACTAGAAAATGGGTTTACTTTGGAAGGAAATAGCTCTGCCTTGCAGTCTTCCCACCTAGTGCCTTTTGAACTCCCTGAGAATGGGCTACCTGATGCTATTAAAGAGAAGGGATGAGTGTTGGGCCACACGTGCCCAGAAGAAAGCAGTGGTAAAGTTTAGGGTGGCAGGTGGAACTGTAGAACCAAAGCTGCTGAACAAAGTTATTTCACTGGTCATCCCTGTAATGGTTATCGTCCATCACTTCACACACAGACATGGCTGCCTTGCTCAAGCCCATGCTGCTAGTCCGGAACTTTCGTTTTTGATTGTAAACTCTTTGGGGCAGGGACTGTTGTTTTTTCTGTTTGTGTGGCAGCTGAAGTCTTTGCTAATGCACCAGGTAACCTCCAGAGCTAAAAGTATGAGCTGTTACAGCTTGAGCTAAAGAGACACGGCTGTTTAGCTGGGACTGTACCAACTCATACCCTTTGTGAATCGCAGAGGGGAAAGGGAGCCTTGGAATGCACACTCACCAGTGAGTTACATTAGAACAGTGCCCAGCACTACAGGGCCCAACCTGGATGAGGCCTTGAGGCTCTACCATCGTACAAATGTTAATAATAATTAATATATTTTTAAAAATAACTAAATCTATTCCAAATAATGACAAATGGAGTTGTTCTATCAGTACATTTTTAATAACGCAGCATGTGGTGTCATCCTCAATCATGTGCAGTATTGCTCACAGGTGGAATCCCCTTCCTAAGTATCAGAGTAGCAGCCGTGTTAGTCTGTATTCGCAAAAAGAAAAGGAGTACTTGTGGCACCTTAGAGACTAACAAATTTATTAGAGCATAAGCTTTTGTGAGCTATCCAATGAAGTGAACTGTAGCTCACGAAAGCTTACGCTCTAATAAATTTGTTAGTCTCTAAGGTGCCACAAGTACTCCTTTTCTTCTTCCTAAGTATGTATGCAGCCACGTTGATTCATAAATAGGATCTACACTGGTGATACTTTTTTTTTAATTGTTCATTTCAAATGGGCAGTTCAATTAAGAAATAATAAGCTGCAACAAAGGTCACATTTCCTCCTATATTATGGAAATTTAAAGATAAGATGTTTGGGCCAAACAACCCTTCGGATATTCTACTTAGGAATGAGATAAATCTGAAAAACTGTGTGCACATTGGGTTAGCGATCTGCTTCTGCTCTTCTGCTTTCTCTGGAGATTCGCTTGACCTGAAGAGTCAGATGCTGGGAAGATATTTCCTGATGATTCTGCAGTATGTAAATAATAGGTTTCATTCAGATGGTTTCATGACCACACGTCTGTGAAAATGCAAACTATTCTGTATATCAGCAGGGTTGGGTTTTGTTTTGTTTTAAATGCTGTACCATCTATCTTTGTGGCATCATTTCTCAAACTAAGTGCCTCTGTGCTGCCAGCATGTGTTCAAAAACACGCAAATGCTGCTCTGCCTGCACATAGCTACCAGAAATGGAAATGATTGCTTGAGCCATTCTTCCGATAGGCTGTCACCATTTCAATATGGATAAATTTCAGAATAGCAGCCGTGTTAGTCTGTATTCGCAAAAAGAAAAGAAGTACTTGTGGCACCTTAGAGACTAATATTTATTTGAGCATAAGCTTTCATGAGCTACAGCTCACTTCATCAGATGCATCACCCCACTGTATTTTCCACTGAATGCATCCGATGAAGTGAGCTTTAGCTCACGAAAGCTTATGCTCAAATAAATTTGTTAGTCTCTAAGGTGCCACAAGTACTCCTTTTCTTTTTGCGAATATGGATAAGATGCTTTTGGATTGTCTATAATGCATGAAGGAATGAACACAGAAATTGCCTCCTCATATATGTGTCTAAGCATCCTTGCTTTTGTTTATAATTTCTTTGTACCTAGGTTGCATTTTCCAGTTAATTGTTTTTCTCTTCATGTACACAAACAGAAAATGACAGTAATTTGTGGCCAGAAGTTTAAAATTCCTATTTCTGCATCTGTTTGCAGTGTTGTATCTGTGTTGGTCCCAGAATATTAGCAAGACAAGGTGGGTGAGGCAATATCTTTTACTGGACCAACTTCTATTGGTGAAAGAGACAAGTTATCAAGCTCTATAGAGCTCTTTTTCAGGACCCGATATTACCTTATCCATCTTGTTATTTCTGTATGATTTACATGGACGCTACTTATTTTTGCTTATATTATGCAAATGCCTGATTGGGGAAGTTGCTATAGGCTTTTAACTGCTTGTCAAATGTTCTCACTAAAAATATTTAGTTGCTTAATTTTTTGTCTCTAAACTGGGAGTTTTTGTGAAGGGAAAAACTCTCTGCTGGGTTTTAAACATCTAACAATGCATAAAGCAAAATGTTTAGTTTGGGATTTTAAAAATACTATACAAAATGGTTGCCTAAATTGTAATACATCAGAGAGGGAGAGCAAACGAATGAACTTGGGGAGGAAGGATGGTTTTGTGATTAAGGCACTGGATTGGTATTCAGGAGTTTCCATTCCCAGCTCTGCCACAGACTTTGTGTGACCTTGGGCAACTTACTTAACTTCTGTTTCCCCATCTATAAAATGGGGATAATGCCCCCTTTCTTTCACCTTTTTTTTTGTCTTGTCTGTTTAGATTGTAAGCTGCCTGGGGCAGGGACTGTCTCCTATTACTTGTTTATACAGAGCCTAGCACAGTGGGGCCTCAACTTCTGTTGGGTCCCCTAGACCTTACCATAATGCTGACAATAAATAAATCATAATGACTTCTGTCCTTGCTGGTAACATGTAGTAGAATATGTACTAAGTTTTCCCTTAAGATACATGCAAGCAGTCCCTGCCATCTTCCATGGGAAGCTGCCAATCTGAAATGGGTTCAAATCTCTTTCAGGACTCCAGCCCTGATGTAATGCCAGGTTCTCCGCAGTCACCACAGCCAGAGACTGATTCTCTGGATAAGCCCAAACTGAAAGCTGGTGGTTCAGTAGAAAGCCTGAGGAGCTCCTTAAGTGGTCAGAGCTCAATGAGTAAGTTCAATTATAATCACATCATTTTGTTGTTGCTGCAAGGCACAGAGATTTCCACAGTAAATAAAATGAAGTTCTTACGAGCATTTTCGTGTTTGCATCTCATCTCTGACAGTGGCAGAAATGAATTGATGTTGATGAGCATATTCACATGTTCTCACAAGCATTTTTTTTTAAGCTGTTACTCTGATTCCCCCACACAGGCGGTCAGACAGTGAGCACGACAGATTCCTCAGCCAGCAACCGTGAGAGCGTCAAGTCTGAAGATGGTGATGATGAAGAGCCTCCCTATAGGGGACCTTTTTGTGGACGAGCCAGGGTTCACACGGATTTTACACCCAGCCCTTATGATACTGACTCCCTGAAACTTAAGGTACCAGTTTTCTTCTTGGATCAAATGACATATGCTACTCAGGCAAAACTCCCACTGAAAAGTCAGTAAGAGCTTAGCCTGAGGAAGGCTAATACAGTACTTAGTCCCTTATTTAGCTGAGGTTGTGCTCCCTGCATTCCCGTTACCTGTCTTTCTGGTATTGCAATGTGCTCTTACGAGTTGTTTGGGTGATAAAATATAGCTGAGTAGTTCTTAATATTTTTCTAAATTCAGGCAAACCTGCTTTAAAATATCCCTGCACTCCCTCCTCTGCCTGCCCCTCTGGTATGTGTGAAGGGAGTTGGGGAGTTAACTACTGTGGAACTGAAAATATATGCTGTAAATTTACTTCCACTCTGCACTGATTTGAAAAATCAATTTTCAGAGAGAGTTTTTCTAGCAACAGGCAAGCAGAACAACTCAGCTGAAACAGGCCAGGGTTGTTAATTCCTGATCAAATAAATATTCTGAGCCAGATCCTTGGTTGCTGTCAAGGACAAGCCTTGTGGGGAAAGGGCTGCAAAGATAGTATAAAGTTCACTTTTGCACACTTCCAACACTGGGTGCTCTGTGTCTAGGTGGCCATCTACACTGCTAGAGCTAGTCCACCTGCACCGAACTAGAACTGAGTCTATTCTAATTTGCACTAGCTACAAACAGTCCCACAGAGGTGAAACAGGTTTCAGAGTAGCAGCCGTGTTAGTCTCTATCTGCAAAAAGAAAAGGAATACTTGTGGCACCTTAGAGACAAACAAATTTATCTGAGCACAAGCTTTCGTGAGCTACAGCTCGCTTCATCGGATGCATCCAATGAAGTGACCTGTAGCTCATGAAAGTTTATGCTCAGATAAATTTGTTAGTCTCTAAGGTGCCACAAGTACTCCTTTTTTAGAGCTGAAACAGCAACTGCTGATAGACACAGAGTAGGAGTAGTATCTTGTGGTATTGTCTCTTTAGAATTAGCCAGGAATAATCACCAGAGGGCCTCCCATTATAAGAGGTCACTCACATGATGCAGTCACACTCAGGGTCTGTGTGCTCAGAGTCTGTAGGAGCCATCTTGTCATGTAACTAATAAAGTCGTTTAAACTTCGTATCACTGGCTTGACTCGGGATCCTGAAACACAGACACTGCAGTACATTCACAAGGAAGATACTGTCCACTTCCTGACCATGTTAAAAAGCAAGACAGTGGAGAGCATGAACAACAATCCTTAGATAACTGAGAGCTACTGGTGTAAGTGTGAACTCCTGGGAAGTATTCCAGGATCTGTGACTAGCTTGCTGAATGATCTTGGTCTACACTGAATCCCCACACCTGAGAGATGTAGTTATACTGACCTAACCCCTGGTGTAGACAACATTAGGTCGATGGAAAAATTCTTCTGTTGACGTAACTACTGCATCTCAAGGAAGTGGATTAACTACAGTGATGGAAAAACTCCTTCCATTGCTATAGTTAGTGTCTACACTGAAGCACTACAGCAGCGCAACTGCAGCTGTGCCACTGCAGCTTTTTTAATGCAGACCTTAGTCTCTGTTTGCCTCTATCCCAATCTGTAAAATGGCTGTGATAAGACACACCTCACAAGTGTATGTGATTGATTCATGTTTGCAAATCCCCCTGAGGTCTTCAGATTCTGTGTAAGTGGAAAAACAGCGTGAGGATAGTGAGTTTGCCTGAATATTGATAGGAATTATGTGCCTAACTGTCCCACTCTTTCTTGTTGTGCCTTCAGAAAGGTGATATCATTGATATAATCAGCAAACCTCCCATGGGCACTTGGATGGGCCTGTTGAACAACAAAGTGGGCACTTTCAAATTTATCTATGTGGACGTGTTAAATGAGGAGGAAGAGAAGCCAAAGCGGCCCACAAGGAGACGACGGAAAGGAAGACCACCTCAGCCCAAGTCTGTCGAGGATCTCCTTGATCGTATCAATTTAAAGGTTAGTTCCCATTCTCTCTCGATACAATTTTGCTATGAGAAGGGGGGAGCATGCTGTTGAGTTAAGTAAGCTTTTAGGGGCTACACAGTAAGGTCCTAATCCTGCACCCATTGGAACTTTCACCATTTATGTAATGGAAGCAGAACTGGCTGTTAATTTACAGAGGGGATGTAGCTGATGCATAGAACAAGTAACGTCCAGTGTAATGGACTGCTGAAGTGGTCAGTTACATACATGCCAGGATCCTAATTTATTCCACAGGTTGGCAGTGAGATCGAGTTCAACAACAAAAAGCCTAGCATATATCAAAGGACATTAGGTTAATGTTTCTTTTAATAAGGGAGTTGATCGTCCCTGTTCCAGGAAGCTCAAGGTCAGACACACTGGAGATAAACTGCTGTGCCTGTAGTTTATTCTTCCTATTACTCTGTTACTGAAAAGATGTGACATGTTGTGCATCTGCATAGCATGCTGTTTTAGGAAATTGGCTTCTAAATCCATCATCAGGTGTGGCACTGAAGGGTTAGGAAGGTGGTTGTGCCAGTGGTTAGGACAGTATTTATATACTCTGCAGTCCTATAATTTCTTTATTATATGGTTGTTTGCATTTGTGGTGCAGTAGTGAAAAATTCCCTCTGTTTTGTTTTTTTCTTACATTGCCAAAATATGTTGTTCTGTTAATTCATAGTTAAGGGCTCTGCAGAACAGAGGGAATAAAATTCAAACACAGATGCCGATAGCTTCGGTGATTTCTCCTAGTATTGGGATGCTTCGTTTAAAGTGTAACAGTGACAGACCCCAGTCGTTGGCGCGTGAGAGCAAACCTGGGGCCTCTGGAGCTGCATGAGCCTCTACTGCATGAACGAAAAGCCAACTGGCTCTTAGCTAAGGCTGTAGAGCAGACTCATTTAACTCTCTCTAAGTGGTCTCGGTGGCACGAGATGGGACAGAACATCATACCCAGGAGGTGCATGTTTTACAAAAGCACTCTTGAAAAAAATGAACTTTTAATTCTTTTAAAAGCCTGAATTTAAAACAGTTTAAAAAAAATGTGTAAATACCTTCCAAGGCTTATGCCTATGCAACCATTTCACTTCAGTGAATGTATGAAGCTATGCAGCTGCACGCTGAAAGCCATTGAAAACAACATGACAGTGATGTATTGCTGTGCAAAATGCAAAAGTGCAGTGTAATCTCTTCTTTCCTTATGCAACAAGCGTGTCCATTATATTTTCTCTTAGCTCCATAATTTAAGCCCAATTTTAAAATTCTGGTCTCAAAAAGTTAGCAGTTCAAGAAAAAGAAACGGGGATCAAAATCATCTAAGTCCCATTTTCAAGCATGACTGAGGCACTTCGGGTACTTCTCCACTGCAATAAAAAACTTGTGGCTGGTCTTTGCCACCCGACTCGGGCTTATGGGGCTCAGCCTAAGGGTCTGTTTCATTATGGTGCAGACATTCAGGCCAAGCTCTTGGACCCTCCCACTTAGCAGGGTCTTAGAGCCCAGGCTCCTTCCCAAGCCTGAATGTTTGCACCACAATCAAACAGCCCAAGCCTGCATCAGCTGGCTCGGACCACCCACCATTTTTTAATCGCAATGTAGACATATCCTTAACAGGCTGTGCCTAATTCACTTTTGAAAATGGGACTTAAGCACTTTCGAAAATAGTACCCATTGAGAATATTGTTGCAGAAAGAATCTGCCATAATAGGTGCATGCCATGGCATATTGAGGGTATTGTAATTGACACTGTGAATTTACAGCAGTTCAAGAAAACTGGTATAACAAAACAGAACCTGTTAGTACAAACTAAGCCTTCTAAATGATGTATCCCTCTGAAAGAAAGAGGAACTGGTATAGTCTGTGGGTGTATGTTATGCCCCTCCTATGCCCTGAATAACAAAGACTCTGCATTTACAGTAAATAGGGTGGATGGGGTGGGGTTTTTTGGGTTTGTTTTTTTTTTTTGTATTTCAGTTGATCCCTAGTAATAAGTAATAATCTGTTAGGAAGATAAAGCTGAAGAAGAAAAAACTGCCTAGATAGGCACGGATTGGTTGAACTTTCCTTTGTTTTCAGATGGTAGATCTCTTGTCTTGTTGTACAGCTCACTAGTTTCCTGTTTCCCCCACACAGGAGCACATGCCCACTTTTCTATTCAATGGTTATGAAGATCTGGACACTTTCAAACTGCTGGAGGAGGAAGATTTGGATGAGCTGAATATCCGAGACCCTGAGCACAGAGCTGTTCTCCTCACAGCTGTGGAGCTTTTACAGGAATATGATAGTAAGTGGATTTTGGCTTTTTACCAGTGCCCTGCTGAGGGGTCTTTTGACCACTTCTGGGAGAGGAAACTACTTGAGGGAGTCTGTTGATATTGTCTTATGTAGTCTAGGCATTTCTGTGGTGCCTATGTTAAATAACTAGGCTTCTAGGGAATTGCAGATGGTTTTACATTTGCATTTCACTCCACCACAGTTATTTATTTTTCCTGTAAAATCTGCTGTCCTGTGAGTGTGTGTGTAACTTTTAAGAGGAAAAAATATATCAGCTAAGCTTGAATAGTCAGGGTTCTAGTCAGAGAACAATATGGGGCTCATTCATCTGGAAATCAAGTGTTGCTAACACAGCCAGTGGGTCCAATACTGTTGCTAAGAGATTTGTGCTGTCGGTTTACACTTTCACAAACAGTGCCATTTCTCCCTTCTGCGCTGACCTCTCCTTGTACTGTTTGCAAGTAGCCTACCCTATACATCCTCCACAGAGCTAGCCTTAACTTTTCTGTCATTCCCCAGGAATAAATTCAAATTACAAACTTTAGGCTTTTTTCCCCTCTGATTTGGGGCATTTTTGTCACTTAATATGATTTTTACCTCATTGTTTACAAGATTGATTTAACATATTCACTTTTTTTTTTTTGCAGTAATAGTTTTTATAGTGACCTTCCACTTCGGCTTAAAAATGTAAGGCATTATTTGGAAGGGGGTTGGAGATAATGAATTTCTCTTGCATGTGATGGGGGTGGACAAGAAGTGGAGTGGGAAAGAGACAGCTGGAGCCTGTGTGAGCAGCAGCTCTTGGCTCTGCTCCATAATTACATTTTTTCATGATCTGAGAATAGGCATCAGACTAGCAGTTTCTGGCTTTTGTTGAAGAACATAACATAACACAACATAAATGGCAGCTGTGCATCAGGCAATTTGGTGATTTGATTTCTCCAGTCCTGAATTTAGTTTCTGTACAAAACAGTTTGACCAAACTCTAAGGGCCAAGTCCTGGAATCCAGCACACAGCCTGATTCCCCTTGCTGGGAGTGCTGGGGATAGTCACAGAGCCAGGAAGGAAGGAATTCTTACCACTAGTTTCCCACCCACTCTCTGCCCCATCATGGGGAAGAATTACTAGTAATTCCATCTGATTCTTCCCCTGGCTTCCCTCTTCAGGATAGGTCAGTTATTTGGTCAAAGGCTTTTGACACTATCCCATTTAAACAAGTCCCTGCTGCACTTTCTGTTGTTCACGTCACTGTTCTCACTTTAAAATGAGGGTATTGTACCGTATCTTGTCTTCCAGCGGCATTATGTTGTGATTACTTTCCACAGAGCCTTATCCCCTCCTAATGCTCAGATGTCTGGGCTGATGCAGTGGGTACTAGTAAGTGTCTGGGGAGGAGAGGAAGTGGTTAGCCCAAGAACCTGCACCAGATTCCCTGTGTAATGGCGTTTTTTTCATTGTGCACTCTCACCTCCTCCAGGTAACAGTGACCAGTCGGGGTCTCAGGAGAAACTTCTCATAGAAGGCCAGGGACTGAGCAGATGTTCCCCCCGGGATTCTGGCTGCTATGAAAGCAGTGAAAACCTGGAGAATGGTAATGAGAGCAAAGAGAATCACTGACATGCCCAGCCTGTGTGTGCAGACGACTTTTGCATCCTTTCTGCTTCCATGCTCCAGCTAAAAGTGGAGCTGCTTCATACTTGGCTTTCTCACTCCCTCATCCTTGCTCTCTCTCTTTTCCTGAGCCATTGCTTTTTGTTATTGTTGGTGTTGCTGCTTTCTAGCACTGACCGAGGACATAGGATTACAAGAGAAAAGCAGATGATCTGGAGATTGTGTTCTGAGAAAACCAGGCCTCCACCCCCATCTTCCTCCTGCTCCATCTCCTGTTGTAGTCTTGAGACTGGTTCTCATATTCATAGTTATTGCTAAGGGAGTACTGGCAATGGGGAACTCCCTTCACTTCCCTTTGGGGCTTTGGAGGAGTTGTTCGCAGCCTTAATGAAAAAACAACCTTTGGAAATGAATGTTCTCTATTTTGGGCGGTGGTTTTGTGTGTTTGCTCGAGATGCATGTTGCATCCTCCTGCCATCAAAGGGTCCTGTTGTTGAGATGTTAAAGTATTTGCATGAACCTCAGCAAGCCAATTGAATCCAAATGTTGGCAAAATGGGAGAGCAAGAACCACCTACTATGTAGACTGCCCATTATCATGGCTTGTGACGCTGGGAGATGGTGTATGAATGGCAAGGCAGATCTCAGTAGAGGCTACAGTCCCATGTGTAGAAGAAGACAAACAGTTGTATGAAAGAGGGTTGTTTACTGAATAAAAAGATGTAAAATTGTTATCAGTTAAATTGCTTTTGATCAATTGAGTTTGGTGATGTCACTCCAGACACCTGAGTTCTGGTTCTGCCTCCATCTGCCGGGCTTTATCACCAATGGTGCAAATGTAAAATCAAGAATGCAGTTGAAAAAGATCCTGTTCCCCCTTTTAGGTAGCTGTGGCTGTAGCTCCTTCTTCCAGCTGTGAGGGTGGGTAGGTCTTCTCTTGAGTCAGTGCCTCCTCTATTAATGTGCCCGTTGCAGATACTCATGTAGGGAACACAAATCACCATATACTAGGAACCCAAGTGCATCAACTCCGTAATGCACTAAACCACACAGGCCTCAGAGAGCAAGAGATCAGAATTGTCTCCAGAATTTGAGTCTCCTGCACTGCAGTGTTGTTGTCGCTTGACCAAAGCAGCTCGACCTCTCTGGTTTAATTCCCTTGCGGAGGTTGGTGCTTTTGATGACTGTATTTCAAATGTGACTGAAATCTGTAAATTGTGCTAAAGAAAGAAAAAATTCATATTACTTTACATAAGTTTATAAAAAAAATGTAAAAATTACATAGCCTATGTAATTACATAGCCTATGTAATATGTGGCCTATAGCCACATATTTGATTTTCTTTCCCTTATATTCACAAGAGGTCTCCTAATGAAGACTTTAGCATTAGAGTTAAATTGCTGCCTGTACGTTTTCTTTAGTTTAATAAAATCTTTGCAAAGCAATTGTCATTGCCTGCCTGCTTTCAGAATGCTTGCTTTTATGTTTAAACTAATATTTCTATCTAAGATTTCCAGAACTGAGATCACTAATGCTTTGTATTGCTGTTCAACTTTGGCTTGCTGCATTTTTATACCATTTCTACATACTAGTGCATTCAGTGCCTGCTTTGAGAAACTGTTCCGGGTATAAGATTTGAACTGGATTCATTCTCCTTGTGGTGAAAGGATTCTGTCAAAGCTGGTTGATCTGAAGAGCGTCCCACCTTCTTTGCAAATTCCACCGACCATCATTGTTTATATGCTGCTTGTTTCCAAAATACATTCTTTAGTTGGCTCTTTTCTGAGGATAACCAGCAGCCTAGTACAAGCACATAATGAACAACCAGACAATCGTCTGCTTCTGCTTTTCTCACAGCAAGGGGAAATGCATTCTGAGAAGGAAGCAGGTTCTCAGATGAGGGATGGTTATTTTTTCTAATGACAAGTACAGAGGCCTGTTATGGGTAGATATCAATTTTCCTGGCATCAATTCCAAATTTTTAGAGAATCTATTACAACTTGAACACAGTTTGCTACATACTATATCTGTAGGTGCAGAATTGTTTGTCTATTTTAGGTACTTATATGGCAGGCCCCCATGAGAGAAGCATCTGAGCACCTCACACATTTTAATGTATTTATCTTTATAGCACCTCTGTGAAGTAGAGAAGTACTGTTTTTCCCCATCTGTAAAATGGGGATCTGAGCCGCAGCAATATTAAGTGGTTTGCCTTTGGTCACACAGGAAGAATGTGGTGGAGCAGGGACTTAAACCCAGATCTCCTAAATCCCAGGCTAGCACCCTAACCACTGGATCGTCCTTCCTCTCTCAGTAAACACAAGAAGAAATGACAAGGCAGGTAGCCATGTCACTTTGTTTAATTCTGTATTTATACCAGTTGACACTGTCAATGACGAGAGAAGAAACCATGACTGTTTGTCGTGCCAATCATCACATCTTTGTTGTGTCAGTAAAACTGTAAAAACCCAAGGAAATGTAACCACAGAAAACAAAGCCAAAGTTAAGTTAATGACATCTGGAGTTAGGGCACACAGGCCATCCTTAACTCACCCTGTTCTGTGTGCTTTTGAGTATTTCGCTCTGCAGGGTGATTTTCCTCAAAATAAAGATTGGAGAAGGGTTGAAAAGCTGCTGCTGTAACCCTCCTTTCCACCCCCCACAAATTTTTTTTCCCAGATATCATTGCACATCTGGTCTGTGACATTCTTCCTAGTACATACAGCTTTCTGAGCACTTCTTTTTGAGGAAGAAGATATAGAGTCACTCATTTTATGTTCTAATTCCAGGAAGTAGCACAGGGAGCCTGGGCATTGCTGTCCCAAACAGGAAATACTGAACTACAATCTAGAAGGGGAATTGGCCTGTGTAAAGTAGTTGTATAGCCTGAGTTTACAGTCTCAGATTAGTCTCCTAAAATGGAAACATACATAAAGCTTCCAGACTCTACCATACAGTTGGAGAAAGGGCAACATCTAAAGACTACCTGTATCACTCACTGCAGTTTTCCCAGATACCGAAATCTTTCTGAACACGTTTAGACCAACAGTGCAAAGATGATGCTGCCATCGATAGCAACGAACAGGATGCTGAAAGGTATCAGGATGCTTAATAACAACAACAAGGCTCGTAAGAATGAATTAATACTAACAATATTGACCCTAAAAATGGTCAATTTAGAAATCCCTGGCTACACACTCACTTCGAGCTTTAAAAATCCGACAATACTGGCAAATATTGGGATAGATTCTGAAAAGCTGGTGTGGATTAGGAGGAGGATTAGGAGGAATATAATAGCTCTATTGGAGTTCCTCCTGATTTACCCCATTGTAACAGATCACAGTCTAGCCCATTGTCTTCCATCCAAGTAATGACTCTGATGCTACCTTTCTCAAAGAAGTGCACCATCTCTTAAACCAATTTTGAAGCTGAGTGCCGTTTTATTAATTAATTCATCAAATAGTTCTGTGTTGGGTTATTTTCTTCATGGACAAAACTCCTTCTAGAGCTGGTTTTATTCCTGTTAGCAACTGAGTCTGTCTCCTGCAAATTGTTCTGCAGGAATGCTAGGGTCTGCCTGTGCAGAATAGCTACCAGAATCAAGGCTACCATTGACTAAAGAATCTGCTGCTACATACATTTGAAACTTTTTTGTTCTTTTTCTTCTGTTTTCCTTTCCATTCTGCCTCTTGCTTTCCCTCCTCCATTCTCAAATGCCTTGTTTTGCACAGTCATGCTCCCCAGTATATTCTTCCTAACTGTTAACAAAGTGAAGTTAATAAATACCCTTTAACACATCTGCACCTGAAGGACTAACTTGTGCAATAATCATGTACCATTTTTCTTTGAACAAGGCTGCAGGGACTTTGTTGTGCTATAGTAGTAAAAACAATTCACTGGCTAGACAAAACTTCAGAACCAAAAGAAGTTGCAGGGGTTTTGATGTGTAAACTTCACAGCAAGCCTAGACAGTAAAATGAATTACAATTGGAGCTGTAAATGTACAGGGAGATAAAAAACTAAACAGAAAAGCACATTCTTTTCCCCACCCCTGACTGAAAGGCTAGATTCTAACATGCTGCCACGGAGGTACGGGCACTGAAAGAATACAACATTTTCTGTCACACAATCTCTCATACATATTTTAAGATATTTTCAGAAACCGATGGCACAGCCCTTGTGAGGCAACATTTAAATAAGTCCAGTTTTGGAGGGATGTTTCCTGCCTTTCTCCTGAAATGTTGCAACTTCCTGAAGTGATGCCACGTTTTGTAAATTGCCTGAGAGAGAAGCAGGCAAGAGAATGTAAGAAACAAATTTCCCTCTTAGATTAAATGAGTTCTTTCTTTGCACGTGTGGAGTTTTGGAGACATGGTGTCCTGCCATGAAGCAGGCACATGAAATGTATTAGGATTCAGATCCAAAGCAATCACTGCATTATTCAGAAGCCAAGTCTTAGTATCTTCCAGAATGCTCAGAATGCAAGTTGTATTGAAAGGAATCGTCCATCCCCTAAAAATAGTGCACTTTAAATCTGAATGAAACTAAATTCTAAAACCTCTGAATGTAGCCTGCCTTTAGGTAGCAATTAGTTGGGTAATACCACTGACTCTAGGTGCCATTTAGCTGAAATTGTTTTTTCGCTAGCCTGAGAAATCCAGCTTTCAAACGTCAGTGCAGGTGCAAAAACTGATATTAGAAAATTCAGTTCTGTCTTTAAAAAATATTAAAGTGTCTCAGAAAGGAACTATACAGTATGTGCTGTCACTCTGGGTTGTTACCTGCTTCGAGGGGTCTTCACCATTCTGATCAAAAGCCTAAGCATCATTTTGAGAATGATCTTGCATCTCTCATCTATGAAAACTAAATCAAGATCAGTCCCTGCACTTTTCAGTCAAGAAAATTTGATTGATTTTTGCCCTTGTTAGTTGTGCAGTGCAGCTCTGACAAATATATGCAAAAACTTTGCATAAAACCTTTGGCTTATATTATTTCAATTGAGTTTGGCCTAATCAAGATGCAACGACCAGTCTAGTAGCCTTTCATTATGCCCCTTGACAAAGCTACATCCAGGGCTAAAAAGGCTCCTTGCAAATAACTGAAAGATAGGTAAAGTTGAAAGTGGGTGTTCAGTGTGAAGATTCACTCTAAAAAGGCATTAAGGGCATAAAGGCAATGACTCCAAATCAAATTTGCTTCTTGCACAAATATAACAAGTTAATCCGTCATCCCTGATAACTCTTTTCAGAGTAGCAGCCGTGTTAGTCTGTATTCGCAAAAAGAAAAGGAGTACTTGTGGCACCTTAGAGACTAGCAAATTTATTAGAGCATAAGCTTTCGTGAGCTACAGCTCACTTCATCGGATGCATTTGGTGGAAAATACAGAGGGGAGATTGATATACACACACAGAGAACATGAAACAATGGACTTTATCATACACGCTGTAAGGAGAGTGATCACTTAAGATGAGCCATCACCAGCAGCGGATGGGGGGGGGGGAGGAGGAAAACCATTCATGGTGACAAGCAAGGTAGGCTATTTCCAGCAGTTAACAAGAACATCTGAGGAACAGTGGGGGGTGGGGTGGGGGGGGAGAAATAACATGGGGAAATAGTTTTACTTTGTGTAATGACTCATCCATTCCCAGTCTCTATTCAAGCCTAAGTTAATTGTATCCAGTTTGCAAATTAATTCCAATTCAGCAGTCTCTCGTTGGAGTCTGTTTTTGAAGTTTTTTTGTTGAAGTATAGCCACTCTTAGGTCTGTGATTGAGTGACCAGAGAGATTGAAGTGTTCTCCAACTGGTTTTTGAATGTTATAATTCTTGACGTCTGATTTGTGTCCATTTATTCTTTTACGTAGAGACTGTCCAGTTTGGCCAATGTACATGGCAGAGGGGCATTGCTGGCACATGATGGCATATATCACATTGATAGATGCGCAGGTGAACGAGCCTCTGATAGTGTGGCTGATGTGATTAGACCCTATGATGGTGTCCCCTGAATAGATATGTGGACAGAGTTGGCAACGGGCTTTGTTGCAAGGATAGGTTCCTGGGTTAGTGGTTCTGTTGTGTGGTGTGTGGTTGCTGGTGAGTATTTGCTTCAGACTGGGGGGCTGTCTGTAAGCAAGGACTGGTCTGTCTCCCAAGATCTGTGAGAGTGATGGGTCATCCTTCAGGATAGGTTGTAGATCCTTGATGATGCATTGGAGAGGTTTTAGTTGGGGGCTGAAGGTGATGGCTAGTGGCGTTCTGTTCTTTTCTTTGTTGGGCCTGTCCTGTAGTAGGTGACTTCTGGGTACTCTTCTGGCTCTGTCCATCTGTTTCTTCACTTCAGCAGGTGGATATTGTAGTTGTAGGAATGCATGATAGAGATCTTGTAGGTGTTTGTCTGTGTCTGAGGGGTTGGAGCAAATGCGGTTATATCGTAGCGCTTGGCTGTAGACAATGGATCGTGTGGTATGATCTGGATGAAAGCTAGAGGCATGTAGGTAGGAATAGCGATCAGTAGGTTTCCGATATAGGGTGGTGTTTATGTGACCATCGCTTATTAGCACCGTAGTGTCCAGGAAGTGGATCTCTTGTGTGGACTGGTCCAGGCTGAGGTTGATGGTGGGATGGAAATTGTTGAAATCATGGTGGAATTCCTCAAGGGCTTCTTTTCCATGGGTCCAGATGATGAAGATGTCATCAATGTAGCGCAAGTAGAGTAGGGGCATTAGGGGACGAGAGCTGAGGAAGCGTTGTTCTAAGTCAGCCATAAAAATGTTGGCATACTGTGGGGCCATGCGGGTACCCATCGCAGTGCCGCTGATTTGAAGGTATACATTGTCCCCAATTGTGAAATAGTTATGGGTGAGGACAAAGTCACGAAGTTCAGCCACCAGATTAGCTGTGACATTATTGGGGATACTGTTCCTGGCGGCTTGTAGTCCATTTTTGTGTGGAATGTTGGTGTAGAGGGCTTCTACGTCCATAGTGGCCAGGATGGTGTTTTTAGGAAGATCACCAGTGGATTGTAGTTTCCTCAGGAAGTCAGTGGTGTCTCGAAGATAGCTGGGAGTGCTGGTAACGTAGGGCCTGAGGAGGGAGTCTACATAGCCAGACAATCCTGCTGTCAGGGTGCCAATGCCTGAGATGATGGGGCGTCCAGGATTTCCAGGTTTTTGGATCTTGGGTAGCAGATAGAATACCCCAGGTTGGGGTTCTAAGAGTGTGTCTGTGCGGATTTGTTCTTGTGCATTTTCAGGGAGTTTCTTGAGCAAATGCTGTAGTCTCTTTTGGTAACTCTCAGTGGGATCAGAGGGTAATGGCTTGTAGAAAGTGGTGTTGGAGAGCTGCCTAGTAGCCTCTTGTTCATACTCCGACCTATTCATGATGACGACAGCACCTCCTTTGTCAGCCTTTTTGATTATGATATCAGAGTTGTTTCTGAGGCTGTGGATGGCATTGTGTTCTGCACGGCTGAGGTTATGGAGCAAGTGATGCTGCTTTTCCACAATTTCAGCTCGTGTATGTCAGTGGAAGCACTCTATGTAGAAGTCCAGTCTGCTGTTTCGACCTTCAGGAGGAGTCCAATCCCCACCCCCCATTGTTCCTCAGATGTTCTTGTTAACTGCTGGAAATAGCCTACCTTGCTTGTCACCATGAAAGGTTTTCCTCCTTTCCCCCCGCTGCTGCTGGTGATGGCTCATCTTAAGTGATCACTCTCCTTACAGTGTGTATAATAAAACCCATTGTTTCATGTTCTCTGTGTGTGTGTGTATATAAATCTCCCCTCTGTATTTTCCACCAAATGCATCCAATGAAGTGAGCTGTAGCTCAGGAAAGCTTATGCTCAAATAAATTTGTTAGTCTCTAAGGTGCCACAAGTACTCCTTTTCTTTTTCCCTGATAACTCTGAAAGTCAGGCTTGGTTCTTTGCTAATCACACACCATTAGTGCAACTCCACTGTGCAAGGGCTCAATCCTGCAAGGTGCTGAGCACTCTGGCCCCAGTTTGTAAGGCACTTATGCAAAAACTTAATGTTAATTCCCATGAATCTACTCATGTGCTTCAAATTAAGCACAGTGTTTAAGTACTTTGCTAGATCCAATCTAGATTAATTTGAAGCACATGAATAACCCCAGTGGAATTAGCTTTAGGGATTTGCATAAGTGTTTTGCAGACTGGGGGCTGCGTGCTCAGCACCTTGCAGGATTGAGCCCTCAGTGTGTCCTATGCTAATGCAGGCATCCAGTGAAGGCTAACGAATGGTATTGCACAAATGTAACTGGAGGATACAGTTTGATCTGTGGAATTTATTTTCCTGATCATGAAGTATGAGAGAGAGTGAACCCAGCCTGACAGTCAGATCCAAGACTGAGCCTGCAGGACTGGCACTTTGAGAACTCCAACTTTTAACTGTAAGCTGAGCAATTTTCATACGGAAGCCACTGAGGAACAATAAACCAGGAAGCCACAATGTCATTTTCATAGAATTATTTTTTCAGAATAGAAACACTTTAAACCAGCAAGCAATCCTTGGGACATGATGAAGTAGCTATTCCTGAGACTGGACAGATGACCAAAGATGGCAAGGATGGGAAAAACGAGTCTCTACTATCCTTATTTGATATTTGGATTAGTCAATTTAAATAGTTTGGTGTGTTTTTTTTAATAGTGTCCTCATTCCAGGCTGAGCTGGTGCATCACCTCACAAGTGGGTGTGGTGTTGAAGCACTTATTTGATTTGTTTTCCTTTACACAGGGTTGCAACAAGTCCATAGAGACTGTTAGATGCTAAAGAGTCTCTCTCACACACACACACACACCCCCCAGAGCAGGGTCTCTCTTATTAACAGAAAAGCTAATGCAGACCATGAACAAACCTTTCACCTCACCCTCTCAGCTTATTCTTTGTCCACCTGTCCCCTACCTGAGAACAGTGCTCACTTCCACTCTGGCTCCTCCCCAGGGGTTCTCTCAGTTCTAGTCTCTGCCCTTGCTGTTAGGCTCTTTGCCCCACCAGAGTAAGATCCTTCTCTGGAGCCAGGGATCCAGAGACGTTTGTCCATTGCAACTCTTCTCCGGGGACAGCAGGTGATCCTGGCCAGGCTGGGCTTCTGGGCAGTGTCTGGTTGAGACTAGGGGATGCCTACTGACTGCAGCTCTCTGTCTAGGCGGCTCCCCTCTCTTGGAGTACATCTGATGGGCTCCACGTTCTGGTGGGTTCCCTAAAAAGCTCACCCTCTAGGCTCCCTGCTCAGGTGTCTCCTGGGAGCTTGTCACCACAGGAGTTTCCTGTCTCCTTTTGCAGCTCCCCTCTAACTGAGTTTGGGTAACCTTTATTAGATCCAGGTGCTTGTTCACTAATCAGCCACTTGTGAGAGTCAGTTGCCCCCCATGGGGGGGGCCTTCCTAAGGCAGTTATGAGCAGACAGCCCTAACTCCCCATAAAAGGCAGCTGCCCCATAACAAATAGTGAATGGACAGAGTAAAAAAAACTCCCAAGTTGCTGATTTGCCAAGCTCCATCTGGAGAAAAATACATATTATGTATTTTGTACTAGTCTGGCACATAGATTAAAAAAAACCCATGAGAGTTGAAGATATAGGGCCAGATGCTTGGCTGGTGTAAATTTGCAGAGCTCCACTAAGTCAATGTTGCTATGCCAGTTTACACCAGTTGGGTGTCTGGCTCATCGTGGCTTTGATATTTTTTCTTTTGTAGTGTGCTTTTTCCCACTTGCTCGCACAATGGCTGATCATGACACTCTATCTTGGACAAAATGCCCACTGTTGCCATTGGCAATTCTGCTGTAAGGACTGTAGGATTTAGTTCAAAGTTTTTACCATTTAACAGGAAAAGTGACTGTTATGCATGCTTTGGTCATTTCCAATTGGACTAGGGTAATTCTAGATAAAGATACACCTTAAACCCATTTGGAAGGTGCAGAATGCAGCAGCCTCCTAACCAAGCAGTATTTTCCATTATTACTGTGTGTCTTGATTTGCCCTGGATTTCAAGATGTTGATTCTAAAAAGCATAAAATAGCTATGGGTCTTGACTACTTTAGAGACCGACTCCCCCTTTATATGATTTTTACAATAGAGGCAACCAGGTGAGACACCTTGTTTAAACAGGAGACTTAGAGTTCACAATGACAGGGTCTTCAACCTTTTGAAAGACCACCCAACCTCATCTATCAAGCCCAGATATGGGGGACCTTCTGCAAACGGAATTTGTGGGAAGGTTTTGGGTTCCGGAGTGGAGCTGAATGTGGAGCATTTTGCTTTCATAATGGGAGGTTGTTAATGACCTTCTGGATCCAGTCCCTGGAAAGTCTGTACAGCACCCAAAAGATTGAATGTATGTTATAGAGAGCTAAAAATACAAAGTCTATTCTCAAAAAAAGAAAAGGAGTAATTGTGGCACCTTAGATACCAACAAATTTATTTGAGCATAAGCTTTCGTGAGCTACAGCTCACTTCATCGGATGCATTCAGTGGAAAATACAGTGGGGAGATTTAAGTCTATTCTGTAAGTAGACTTTTCTGTTTTTCTAAGTAGTAAAAATCACCAGTTCAGGATATCTAAAATGATCCAAACAATCATTCAGTAATTACCATACATTTTACTGTGCTCCTAGCCTTATTTTTAAAAAACAACTTTTAGAAAAAATGAGGCTGCATCTCTTAGATCTTCAGCGCTTCTTGTCATCTCCATCAACCAATCCAGGAGCCATGCCTGTTATGGAAAATGCAAAACATGCTCTTATAAAATGATCTTGTCTCAAACAGTGAACATAAAATACTAGTATACCACCTGGTCTTTCCACTTGAGTAGGACATTTCAATTTAAGACTAATGCTAAGGTTAGTCCATTTGAAACATTTCTCCCTTTCATAATATAAGACACATTTCTCCAATAAAATTCTTCAACTGCTAAACACAGCCCTGGAAAGAGGCTAGTGCAATAGCAGTCCCAAAACAATTCAAGCTGCCTGATGGTTTCCCTTTGTAAACAGGTCACTGTGCATTTAAACCATGAAATAACTGGATGGCAGGTCTGTCATAATTCTAGGTAATAAACATTATCTCAAAAGAAATACAACATTAAGGGATAAAAATCCGTTCTTCAAGAGTGAGTTCTCAAGCATAATTAGAAACCAAATAATTATTGACTTAATGTAGCTACAAAATGCAAAAACTGTCTGATTTTATAAGTTATTTCTCTGTAGGGGTCAAATCTGTTATGATAATTTATAGGCTATAGCTACACCAAGAAAGTTGTATTAAGCCAGCTAGACGATGACATCTTTGCAAATTTGGATAAAGACTAGAATTTATCTTAAATTTATTTCGCTACTTCAGGATATTAAGCAGCTCTTATTAATCAAACTAGAAGCTCTCAAACGAGTCTGGGTGGAACTGTATTGAAGTGCAGCATAGGCAGACACACCAGAAAAAAGGGACAAGACCTAGACATGTCTTCAGTTACCAATGAAGAATCCTTGTGTTTCAAAGGCATTTAGTAGTGATGCAAGTTCCTGGTGGTGCTTCTTTTGTACATTTCTCCTACAATGATTTGTAATGTCTTTTGTTCTTAGGCAAGACTCGGAGGACCTGTCTGCTGCCCACAAAGTCAGCCAGTGAGCATTGCTTTAACAGAAACCAACTGCCAAGTTATCCAACTCTGCCTTTGACTAAATCTGTAGAAGCTCTCCAGCAAGGAAAGAAGGAAATCCGGTTGAGCTGCATGCATCACGCTCCCAAGAGCTGCATCAAGCCTTCAAGCATCACAGGTTTGAAGAAGAACCGCAGAAGTTTACCAGCAGCTGTCTGCCGGAGCTGCGAGACTCTGGATGGCACCCAGAATATGGCCAAGTGGCCAAGATCTCATTCACTGGATGACCTCCAAGGAGAATCCAGCACTGACCTACCGAACACTAGCAAGAAAGTAGATTCTTTCCCTCAGGATGCACTGGATGTATCAAAAAAGACAACTGGCTCTGTCCTGAAGCTTAAGGCTCCTGGGGCTGGCATGAGGGCAGAAGACAATCTGCCTAAGCAAAGTAAAGGAACTGCTGATTCTCAGAAGGGAAGAGCTAGGAAATTGGACTGCTCAGTAATAGAGACTTCATGTGGGACTCCTACTCAGTACCTGCTTAAATGCTGGGAGGCTCAGCCTACTTTAGTTACCCACAACGTAACAAGGACACCTCTGGAAAATCATCATAAAAGCAGTCATGACCTTGAAAGGGCTGATAACTCTCCAATCCTCAAAGAAAGTCTGAAAGCTGAGCAAAAGGGCATGAGCGAGGCAAGAATTCAGTCAAAAAATCCTTCACAGCCACCACCGGTCCCTGCCAAAAAAAGCCGAGAACGCCTTTCTAATGGACTATATCATCCCCCTCTGACCCTAAGTGGAGCCCTTTCAAGTCCAGATGCACCATGTTTGCCAGTAAAAAGGGCCAGTCCATCCAGCCCCATTGATTGCCGTGTAGTACCTGCCCGTAGGCCCTCTTCTGAGCAGCCCAGTACCCCACCAAGCACACTGCCCCCTTGGCTAGCTGAGCTTTCTGAGACTGCTAGCATTCAGCAACATGTGGTAAAGCTAGGCCCTGCTTTAGCCAGGAAAGTCTCTTGTACTAGAGGACTGAATCTGGAATTGTTGATAGAAAACAAGTTGCAGTCTGAAGAGATTGATCTCACAGAGGAACCATATTCAGATAAGGTGAGAAGAGGCTATTGTCTCAACATTTTAACTCTGGTCTTTATAACAGCTCACTTTTCATTGTATCTGGTGCATTATTTGTCAGCAGGTGAGCTAGTTCGTCCTCTATAAATCACTGGAAAAGCTGGAAATATCTTTCAGGCACCCTGTTGTTAGTCTCTTAGTCTGTTCTGTTTATGTCAGGCCTCACACCCAAAGGCAGTCTTTCAATACCAGTAAAGTAAATAGCTGTTTGGGGCCTTGCTCCTTTGAACTCTGCATTTTCTGCAAGCTCTGCTGCTTCCAGCATGGGCTTGTCTCCTCCAACTATAGGGTTTGAGAGAGGATAGAACCACATACCTCCCTACTCTTCGGCAAGAAGGCTGAACGAGGAGGCAACTCCTTGAAGGTGGAATCCGAGCATGAGTTTGGGATCCAGGCTGACCCTGATTACTCCACACCCATCCCTTTGAAAGACAGCATAGTTCTGCCTATTAATTGTCTGTCCTTTCTAACACCAGTGATGCTTCTCAGAACTAAGGTTGGTTCAGAGACCCTCATTGGAATTTCTAGAAGGGATCAGCACCCAATGTGCTGAGCTATTGAAAATGGAGCCATAAAAGTCACAGTGGGAGCTGCTGGGTGCTGAGCAGTTTGGGAAAATCTGACCTGTAAATAGGTGCCTAAATGGGAAATGAGCTCCTTTGAAAATCAGGACCACATTTCACTTTGAGGAGTGGGTGGAGCCAGCTTACTCAGCGAGTGTTGCAGACTTACCATTAATTGCATAACCAGCAACAGGCATTAGACATTAGTCAGCTTGCTTTGATGTCCCCTTTTTTCTGTCCAAAAACCTCGCAAGTACCCTCGAAGGGAACAAAAGAGTTTGGGAGAAATACATGGATACACACGCCTTTCAAATGAGTGCTGATTTTGAGGGGGGAAAGTGGAAGGGGAAACTGACCAGTTGAGGTTTATTGTCTGTGCTGGGTGAAGTGCAAAAAGGATAAAAAGAGAACAAATGGTGAAAGTCAATCCGATTAAATGCTTTGCATTTTAATGATGTAAGGCAGTTGATGTGCCACTCTAAGTGCGTCAAACTGCAGCAGTTGCAGGGAGAAGACGCCAATCTTGCAATGGTGCTTTGATGCTCCATTGATATGTGACAGCACTTTGTCATTGTAGTGCAGCAGCTGCATGAATTGATGCAATGAAAGGGTATGATGGAAAGACAGTTTCATCTCCCATTCCCTGCACATGTTCCTGGCTGCTGGGAGGGAAAATGTGTATCTCACTCCACTCTTGCCTAGCGCGGGGCTGAAAATGGAGCAGTTTGTCCTACACAGGCCATGTTTGCACTCTCTGCCTTACTGTGTGTCAGGAAGGGAAGAGAGTTGATGAGACATGCGAGTCCTACCAGAGATACGGATAACATCTCGAGGACTAAACTCATTGAGGTTGGGACTATATTTTTATTATGTTTGTATCACACCTAATACAATGGGGTCCTAGTCCAGGATTGCAGCTCCAAGGTGATACCTTAATACAAATAATAATAATATTGAACAGCCACATCTAGCTTAGTGTAAACTAAATTCCACACATAGGACCATATCCTCAGATATGCCTAACCTTGTACCCCTTGTATCCAATGCACTCCGGGGGAGGGACATAGATGCCTTCTCTCCATCTCTCCTCCCACCTGCTATTCTCAGAGCTGCTCTAATTTGCACTGGATATTAAAGGTAATTTACAAAAATATTGTTGCGACCCTGTTGTTTAAATGATTAAGTGATAAATCTGAAAGCCCATATGATGTTATTACTTCTCTGACATAGTGGCTAGGGATGATGTGGGATCTCTTATTGACTGGAATATCAGTTCGCACACAGGAGGGAAGTGTATATGAATCTGTTTGTGAAGAATAGAAATATGATTGTAAAGATGTCAAAAAACCACAAAGGGTTTTGGGAGGGTATAAAATACATTCTGCATAAGGGCAAACGCCAGCTTCTAATGGGGGTTAGGAAAAAATGTTCCTTGGCATAGAGTACCTCAGAATTGTCTATTTGACTCACTGTTGGAAGCAGGATACTGGACTAGATGAACCACTGGTCTTACAATTCCTATGTTCCTAATGGAACACTAACTCTGATCATTATCTCCAGAGGATCCCTAAATCTGTCAGACATCTCCCAAATTGTACAAGTCAAGAACCAGGAAATCCATAGTGATCAGATCAATTTTCTCCAGTCCTGATGACAGTCATTTTCTGACTAAGCCAAAGAATAGCAAAATATCTCGTAAAATTTCTGAATGGCAAAATGTGTGCTGCCCTACAACTTGTCAGAGGCAGATTTCACTAGTGGAACCATTTGATGGCAGAGAGAGACTTTGGATAAAAAGCTGGCCCTGTTTGAAGTCCATGGGATTTTTGCTCTTAACTTCAATAGAGCCAGAATTTCACCCTTTGAGGATGCGTAATGGTAAAGGCTTTATGGACCAGTGTCCCAAACGCCCCACTGTAGATACTATTAACACTAATTGAAACTCCATTCTTCGTGACTCTCAGATAAATCTAAAGCTCCCCTTATCATTTTTGTGCTTGATGTTTGTATAGAAACCTTTTATTGACTTGTATTGCTTCTGGTTTTCTTTCTTTCCCTTTTCCTTCCTCCTGCATGACTGGATGGCAATTTGCAGCATGGTCGCTGTGGGATTCCTGAAGCTTTGGTGCAGAGATACTCTGAAGACCTAGAGCAGCCTGAAAAGGATGTTGCTACAAACATGGACCAAATCCGGGTGAAGCAGTTGAGGAAGCAGCACCGCATGGCAGTGAGTGTCTCTGTATACCATGTTCTTTGCTTAGAAATGCATAGTTCATGAAATGATGGTGAAGGGTACTGGATTCATAGCCAAGAGACTGAAATCCTGTCTATGTTCGCAGAGATACAGCAGAGGTAGCAGCAGAGCATCCCTCCTTCCTCTGTGCTGGAGGGGAACCTCTTCTAGTATTGACAACAGATTTGAGTCGCCCGGCCCATTTAGTCCTTGGCATCTCTGATGAGAGCAACAAACATAATTAAAGGTTTAGAAAACCTGACGTAAGAGGAAAGGTTTAAAAAGAAATGGGGCATGTTTAGGGTTGAGAAAAGAAGACTGAGCGGGGACCTTCAAATATGTGAAGGGCTGTTATAAAAAGGAAGGAGATCCATGTTCCCCATACTGCTGAAGGCAGGACAAGAAGTAATGGGTTTAATCTGCAGCAAGGGAGATTTAGTTAGAAAGGAAAACCTTTTTAACTATAGGCATAGTTAAGCTCTGGAACAGGCTTCCAAGGGAGGTTCTGGAATCCCTTTCACTGGAGATTCTTAAGAACAGAATAAACAAATGTGTCAGAAATTGTCTAGATACACTTGATCCTGCTTCAGATTGAGGGGACAGATTCGATAACTTCTCGAGGTCTCTTCCAGCCCTATATTTCTATAACCAACTAACAGCATATTGGGAACCAGTTAAAAAGAGTAAAATGGTGTTCTGGGCCACGGTGCTCGAAGCACCACAGGCCTGGCAGGAGTACTCTGAGAAAAACGAAGCTTACACACAGCTGTGAGTTATTGGTTTTACTGAAGGTTAGTGTCCCACCCGCAACGGGCACTCCAAGTGTTGCTGTCACGGAGGCGGGGAACCCAGCACACCTGAGCTTTGCCTGCGACGGAGTCCGACAGAGGGGCAGACAGTCAGCATTAATAAGCATTACACAAAAACAGCTCATGAATATAAAGTTAGGTGCTTCTTAAAGGGGGGCTTTCTACTATCTGGCAAAGGGCCATGCAAAGCAGCTGTGTCCTTCAAGAACTATCTCCTACAATAACAAAGCAGCTGTGTCCTTCAAAAACTCTCTCTATCCCACAGTATCTATCCCACAGCAGCTATCTATATCCCACAGTAATCTCTCGGCTCGAGAAAGCAGAAGTTCCCTGGCTAGGCTGTAACACAGTCTTCCGCAGTCCCTTACAAATGGGTGCTCAGCAAATGACTTCCTCATTGCCTAACACACACAGGAGAAATAGCTATCAAGGTTTGAAACATCCCTTTTCTAAAACTATCAAATTCTTACTGCCTGGGAGGTGCAGAGGAAGACTGAAAGTAAACTGAGCAGTCAAAAGGTTACATTTTGCTTTCTCTTTCTCTATCCAGATTCCGAGTGGAGGGCTCACTGAAATCTGCCGAAAACCTGTATCCCCTGGACATATCACGTCGATAACTGCCTGGCTGATTTCCATTGGCCTGCCTATGTATTCTAGCTCACTCACAGAAGCAGGATTCAACACGCTGAGCAAAGTGCCTTCTCTGTCACAAACTTGCCTTCAAGAAGCTGGCATCACAGAGGAGAGGCACATAAGCAAGCTCTTGGCAGCAGCAAGACTCTTCAAACCCCTCGATCCAGAGGCGATTTAACATGCTCTGGAATGTGGCACTCACCTGAGACCCCGCTGCTTCTTATTGTACCAGTTTTGCCCTAATTTCTCCACATGGCAAATGGATCAAGCAAGTGGATCCCAGGGATAGGCAAATAAACGCCTCAGAGGATCTTCCTTTTTTTCTGTCTTTAGCAACTAAAGGAGAAAAGAAGCAACCACTAGGTAACAGAGACGTGGTACTTCCTTAGTCCTCAACAACAAGGTATTTTTAGTTCTGAAAGTGCATGGGGCTAGCCAGTGGTTAGACAGCACCCCATGTGACCATTAAGCTAAAGGGGCCCTTGCACACTTTCCACAAGATTGTGACAGTTACACCTGCTGTCAGCCCTGTTTCTGTTGCAAGGTCTCTATGAATAGAAGGCCCTCTATAATACTGGGTCCCAGTTACCTAGAGTCAGCCCTGAAAGCCACGTACAAGCCAATGTGCAACTCACCGGCAAAAGCTCTTTAGCAAATCTTCTTGGGTTTTTTGTTTGCTTGTTTTTTGTTTTAGCAATCAGATGCTAAATACATACCCTTTTTTTGTCATCCTCTCTGTTGCTTGGTATAGTTGCTGTAGACCATAGAGCCTTTAGCCAGGCCAGAATAATGGACTGGAATTAGTTTACAATATTGACTATTTCTGTTGTTCCAGTACAACTAACCTAACAAAACTCCTTTTGTGTATAGAACTGAAGTCATTTTTGTAACTGCTTTCTAGCAACCAGCTTTTTTATTTGCCTTAAAATCAGCTTGTCAGCAGTTATCTAGTGTTCACTTATCTGTATCCAACCTTGCTTCATCCTGTCGTCATTCCATGGCACTTAGGGTGATTTTCAGTTAAAGTAACTTCTATAAATTGTCTCGTAACACCTTCTGTTTGTAGAGGCGCTTTTGCAAATGCAGTGTTTCCATTGTCAGGTGAACTGTTCACAGTGGTCTGCATTTGCTTTTTTATTAAAAGGTTCAGAGTTATCTTGCCTTGTATATATGTAACTGCTTTTCATTTTAATCATATTTTTATGTACTGGGTTATACTGTCAATCATTATACTGCAGCTTTGACTTGGTATCCTGACCATATCAATTCAAAACATTAGTTTCTTCAAATGAAAGATTGCCCTGGGGAAATAAAATGCACCGAAGAAGCAAACAGCATCCCATAGAAAGTATCAGCGCAGTGATTTCACTGCCTGGGGGGAGGGGAAATCTCAGAGTCTTATGATATGCTGTAATTTTACAAACTTGATGTCCTCCAGTATCCAGTGTTTGAAATGTCTTCTCTTCGGAAGAAAGTGTCGTTCTGGAATGCTGGACAAACCATTTTTTGTCCATAAAATAATGATCCTGTTTTCTGTCTAACCCACTGTAAAATCTCCCATTCACAGCTGTGGATACTAACAGATTTTATTTTTATACATGGGCACTCATTTTATATACCAAATACAGATCACCATGAATAGTATTAACTAGATTTTTCTTTGGTGTTTATATCCTATGTACTTTTCTTTAACTTACAGTAGTGGAAACTCTTCATCGTAGACAGAGTAGACTTTCCTTTGGCAGACTAATTAAAAGATGTTGTCTAGTGATCTAAGCACAGGCCTAGAAATCTGTTTCTATTACCAGCTCTGTCACGAGCTTGCTAGGTGAATTTGGGCAAGTCCCTTCCCCTCTCTGAGGCTCAATTATTCACTCATAAAATGAGGATAATGATGCTTACTCTTCCTGATAAAATGCATTCAGATTGATGAATGAAGTGTTAAAAGTGCTCTGTTATTATTGCCTACCCTAAATCAGGAACGCAGTAAATTTTACCTAAGGCAATAATCTGGCTCTGAGAGTAACATTAGGCATCAGTTTTATTTACCTATTTTCAGTTGTCACAAGCCTCTGTTATTTTTATCAACTCTGCCCTAAATTCTGCCATCAGAATTAAGGACACCAATGTGTACAGCATAACTAATTCACTTCCTCGTATCATCTGAAATTGTTCTGGATCCAGAGCTCCTTTGCATTTTGTCTAAAACTTATTAGCGCTTTTCTCTGGTGAACTGAAGAACTAGTAAGCTCTTGTGTGACAGCATCAGGGAATGTGTAACATAACTGAATGTTTTGCACAGGTGGCTAGACTCTTACAAAAGAACAACATGCTTATAGTATGGGCCTTGGTTGTTATAGCAATGATTTGTCTGTCATCCCTCTAAGTCTTAAAGGGAAGCCTATAGAAAGCAGTCGCTGGAAGGAGTGCTGAGACATCCACTGATAGCTAGGGTCACCAGTGATTAAAAGTAAGCAGACTGCAGAATACCCATTAGCAGTTAAGAGGGGTAAGGGACTGCTTACTATGCACAGTTTGAGTATGAAGCATCATCTGATACAAAAGGAAAACAACTTCCGCTCATCACGGGAAAAGGAAGTCATATGATTAAAAAAATCCCTCACCTTCATTTTTTTCCCCAACCTGATTAATAACAGAAGGAGAGTCACAGCAGAGAAGGAAACAATCTGGATTTCTGAAGCTCTCCATGTCCCAAACACTCATTGTAATTCCTATGACTTTTGAATGATTTCATTGCATGGAGAAATCAAACGACACCTATCAGGACTTTGCCATGAGGAGGCCATTCTGACTTGAATTCCTTGAGATTTTTGTTGTTAATATTGCTCTTTGATCTGGTTTTTAAATTCTGCCGTTCAGTCTTCTTTTGTGTTATATTTTTAGCATGTATTTTTGATCTTGGAAAAGCCTTACACTGCTCAGTGGGTGAGCTTCTCCTGCTGGTTTCAGTGCAGTTCAATGACAGGTGGGGGATTGCCTGGTGTAACAACAATACCCTGTTCCTTACAATTTTCTTTTGAAGTGCAACTTCAACTTTCTAAGCAAAAGTTAGCTCGTTGGCTATTGGGAAGCACTAAAGAAGCCTACTGATGAAATGCTAATCCGCTCTGCTCAGACAAGTACTGCTCTGTGTCCACTGCGTACAATTCTAACTTGAAAGCTATTTGGTAAGGGAAGAAGCATTCCCAAAATATTAGCAAGCAACATTACAATTGTAAATTCCTATTAATGCCCATGTATTACCATCTGAGTAGCTAGGATATACTCCATGTCCCTGGCCCTGTGCTCTTGTATAAGACTGGGTTTGGATGCAAACTGGGAGCATGGGAATGTGATCAAAGGCATTAAGTATTATTCAGCCAGGTCATTCTCCCTAAGAGCAGCAATAGAGGTCAATTCACCAAGTCATGGCTGTACAGTTGTACTGTATTATTTTTAGAATAAATAATACTTTTGGTCCAAGATAAGGTCATTCTTAATTGACACCTTCTGGGGAAATAAAACTGTCAAGCAAGTTATGTAACAACTAACAATGTTGCACTTTCTGTATATGAAATCAGTATTTAAATAACTTATTTTTCTCCATTTGCTGTTCTTAAATGATGTAAGTAGCTGTAATATACCAGTACCCAATGTGTCCTTACAGTTTGCTTCAACCTGAGAAAGCTGTGTATTGTAAAGAAAACAACAATATGAACGTGTAAAGATTATTGTGCTCTTTCATTTAGCCAAAAAAAAAAAAGTTGACAAAAGGGTTTTCCTGTGTATCAAATCTTGTCTGTAATTATATGTCATACTGTTCATAGACAAAAAGTAAATACATTTCCTCAGTCTTATGTGTCTCCTTTTTTTGAACTGTAATATCATGAAAGTGAATGGAATGGAATGGAATGGAATGGAATGGAGAGACTGATTGACTGACTTCAGTGGAAAGAAGCGGCATTCAGTGTTCTCACTGCTGAATTTTTCCTTTTGTAGGTTATATTGTGATGCTTACAGGCAACATTTTCAAACTTGGGTGCCTAAAGTCACACTTTTTTTAAAAAACCCAAAAGCAGCCAGTTTTCACTGGTGCTGCATCAATTTCGCTAAGTGTTGTGGGTGTTCAGTGCATTTTAAAATGAAGCTACTTTTTTTAGGTTCTGCGTGGGCAGACTTTTTTCCAGTGTTGGGTGGCCGTTTAAGGGAGTTGAGCTTAGCCCCCATCTGCGACTAATTAGCTGTCTCCCCAGTGATGGGTCTGGTTATTTTTATTGGTATTCACACAACCATTACAGCATGAAGACAGAGATAACGTATTCAAGGCTCCATACAAACTAGACAGGAGAGAAAGGAACCCCAGCCCCAGCTTACAAAGATTCTGAAATGCAAAGACAACTGTGACAGAACGCAGAATCCACACCAATGGTTGCCAGTGCTATGCATGCCTGAATCACTGTGTCACAAGATGGGCTGGCCCTTTAACGGAAGAGGACTTAGAGTGGGGTGGGCAAACTTTTTGGCCCAAGGGCCACATCTGGATGAGGAAATTGCATGCAGTGCCATGAATGTAGGGCTGGCCAGGGAGTTGGGGTGTGGGAGGGAGTGTGAGGTGTAGGAGGGGTTGTGGTGTGCAGGAAAAAGAAAAGGAGTACTTGTGGCACCTTAGAGACTAACAAATTTATTAGAGCATAAGCTTTCGTGAGCTACAGCTCACTTCATCGGATGCATTCATCGGAAATGCATCCGATGAAGTGAGCTGTAGCTCACGAAAGCTTATGCTCTAATAAATTTGTTAGTCTCTAAGGTGCCACAAGTACTTTTCTTTTTGTGAATACAGACTAACACGGCTGCTACTCTGAAACCTGTGATTATGGTGTGCAGGAAGGGGCTCCCGGCAGGGGGTTGGGGAAAAGGAGGGGTGCAGGGTGTACGAGGGGGCTCAGGGCAGGGGATTGGGGTGTGGCAGGGAGGAATTCGGGGTGCAGGGTCCAGGTTGGCAGCAGCATGCTGCAGGGCCAAGACAGGCTCCATGCCTGCCCTGGCCCCGCACCACTCCCGGAAGTGACTGGCACTACATCCCTGCGGCCCCTGGGGGGGGCGGGCAGAGGGCTCTGCATGCTGCCCTTACCTGCGGGTACCTCCCCTGATGCTCCCATTGGCCACGGTTCCCCATTCCCGGCCAATGGGAGCTGTGGGGGGTGGTGCCTGCAGGGGAGGACAGCACACGGAGCCCTCTGCTCACCCTCCCCAGGGGCTGCAGGGATGTGGTGCCAGCTGCTTCTGAGTGCGGTGCAGGCCACGGGGGTGGCAATCCCACAGACCGGATCCAAAGCCCTCATGGACCGGATCCGGCCCACGGGCCGTAGTTTGCCCACCCCTGACTTAGACCCACCTGTGGCTAATCAGCTGCCTTCCAGGCATTGGGTCTGAGGCTGGGATTCAAGTGACAGTCTGCAGGCCACCTGAGCCTTAGATAAAAGGCAAAGAAGCAGCTCACTAGACAGTGATATTTGTAGGGAGCAGGTAGATGCCTCCAGGTCTGGGGGGAGGGTTGTCTGATCAGTTGGATTTATGCTGAATTGTTTTGATTTGGGGAAATACAGCCTCAGGCTGTCATGAAGCTTGAATGTCAGCAAAGGGCATGGGCATGTTGCAGAGTGAGCTGTGACAAGAGAGGAAACAGGAAGCAAGACAAAAGAAGATAAAAAAGATAGGTGCTGACCCAGGATACTAGAAAGCAGGTTGGATTTAGCAAGGTGGAGAAGAATCGGCAGAAATCGGGAAGGGAGACATTTCAGAAAAGTTTGGTTGTGAGGACAATGCTTCAAGCTGATTCAAACAAATCCTCTGGTTCCTCTATCAAATGCAATCTGGTTAATCTGAAGCAAAGTATAAACCATTTTGCAATCAGAAATTTGATTTCTATCGGATTAAGTAAGAGATACCTCATTAAAAAGTCAATTCTACATATAGTAGCAACAAGGCTGAATAGCACTGTTATTCTGGGATGCTAGTCAAGCATTTTACTGCTGCCTGGCCCTTCAGCTACATTATTTCCAGTCCAAACAATGGATCATGCTTAATTACTAGATAATATACGAACTTCACAATGGGCATGAAATTAGCATGCATCTGTCCCCATGGTATTCTATTCTCTATCATTCTCATAGCACCCAATGTGTATTAGTAGCTTTATACAACAAATGAAAGCATGGGGTCTAATCCAAGATACACACTGCATTGTGTCTACAGTCCCTTCCCTGAGGAGCACTCAATGTGTTAAGATTAATGGTCACTTATATCTCTTGGATCCAATAATGAACAAAACATCCAGGGTAGATCATGGTTTCAGGTCATCTTCACTGGCCAGCATTTTTTTTTTCAATCAGGAGGGGAAGTAAGGCAGAATCATGGCTTGGATTTGACCCTGACAGTTGATTTGTAACACCCGCTTAAGCAAAGCTCCTCGTCGCGACTATTTAGCCCTAGTAATGTAGCACGTAAACGTCAGTAATGTAGAAGTAAATTGCCAAACATGATCCTTTTATTTTTCTTCCTGTTAGTTTCATGCTGTTCAATACCTGCTGTGCAGTCTGCTACTGTGCATATGCACCAGAGGGCACTGCACGGCTGGCTAGAAGTAAGAGATTGACCATCCTCCTGGGATTGCAACTGGCTCCGATGCAGGCTGTTTCGAAGAAGCACTTGAGTAACAAAACAGAAATAAAAAGAGAACAACATGCACAGCCAGCGCACTTGCCATTCCTGCAGCTGGAAGGAGTAACACCGCCCTTGCAAGACGGCTGCAGTCCCTGGTCACCTAGGGAGCAGACGAAACACAGCCTATCCGTTTTGTGCTTAACTTTTGCTAATGCTGTTGATCCAATAGTGTTCTAATAGCAACAACAATCCCCCCAAAATCCCCCCCCCCCACCAAGCATCTGGCCCCTGAGGCATTTGCAGCAGAAAGAAAAAAACAACTCCTTCCACTAGTTTCCCTATAAGGGGAAATTCACACCTGTGTGGCGGGTCCACACAAGGCTGAGCCAGCATTACGTGGTTTGCATTGATATACTATGCCATCAGAATTGCATTAGGAAACCAGTATCAGGTGCTCTTTGATTGGGATGCCAATGTGCCACAACCATCTCTCAGCAGAGACTGATGTCTGAGGGAGAGGTTAGTTTAGTCTCCTGGTCCATTCCCTTCTTTGTGCAGGGACTTGAAAGTAAGAGAGGCAATGGTGATGTGGGCCTGTTTCTAGGAACTGTAAACACCCATTTTATTCCCTCTTGATCACTGAAAAGCCATCAGCTGATCGTAGCCTCTGGTGTTGGGCAGGTCACCACCTTGTGTTTCTGCCAACACTGCTTCCCTCTCCAGCCTCAACTTTGACATCACTAACAGTCACAGCAACTGCTGCATTACACTGCAGCCCATTTGTAAATAGGACAAGCTGAATAGAGCATATCTACCTGCATAGGCTATCAACTCACCAAAGTGCTGGCACTGCTCTACAATGCATTTCATTGGCTAGTAGCATAGGTATTTGGTGTCTGTTTTTCCAGGCCCAAGCACGGGAGCTGCAATTGTCCAGCATGACTGACCTCAGCTATGAGTTACACTATGTTTGAACTTGTTTCCCTGCTCCGTCTGTGAAGCACTTTTATATTGGCTAGCTAAATCCATCAGAAAATGATGTTTCTATTGTTGTGGCAGTGAGTGGTTAGATGATTACTGGGAGATGTTGTATTAAAAGTAATTAATTAGTACCTTTTTGGCTCATTTAGTTCTTGGTTTAAAATTTGTGGTTTGGACATAATTCTCCATCCTCAATGGAATAGAGCTACAGAGCCTGAAAGTAGTGGCAACAGCAGCAGAGAAATGTTTTCGCCCTACAACTTGCTAATTTTAGGATCATTATGCAAGTCCATTCAGTTTGGATAAAATTCCAGGAGTGCCTTTGCTTTGTCCATGGAAGTTAGCAAAGTTTAGGTCCAGGACAATGCTTCATATCAGCCTTTTGCGTAAAGATGGAGGCAGCTGGATTTTTTCCATAATCCTAGGTTATGTGATTCGCAATTGGTCCTCTCTGGGTCTTAATGTTTTTTTATATTTAGGCCACACATTTTTGGCAGGTTAAGGCCTCATTTACCTTGACCTGTGTGGTGTTCCCAGCTCATTTATTCAACTGTTCAATTGAGACTGGCACAGCAAGACATACTTACGATATTTGCCTCACTTGACAGAGTTTTTCGATCTGGTAATCCATGGCACCTAAGTTACTTCAATAGGGTTTATTTTTACATTTGGAGTAGGGTGGTTTTTGAAGGGCCTGAGAATGGTGTTAAGGACTTTAGACATTTAAATAATCCCCCCCCCATTTACTTGGCTGCTTATCAAAGTTGCCTAACCAGAGGAAACTGGTATAGTACGGCTCTCTCTCTCGAGTCATTAAACATGTCCTCTTCTCAGGGATATTTTTCATGGATGCTGGAACCAGGCTGTTACTTGGGGTTAGTTGCTGCCTTTGTGGATTCCTTGATCCATTGCCTTGTGAGTCAACACAATTATGAATTCAGGAAAGCGCCGTACAAATGTGACAGTAACTTGCATCTTTTGGCATAGAAAAGAAGTTGTGGCAGTACTTCAGTGTGTTCGCCACTCAAATTTCAGCAGCAGCTGGCAAAGCTGTGCTTTGGAAACACAATGAACCTTAATGGGCCTCCCTTCCATGAGGATTGATGAAAATTAGCATTAAAAGTAACATGGCAATCTATCCTGAGTCAAGGGCAGTGTGTAGTTGCTCCTCCCCAGGAGCAGTGCGGAGTACAAGCTGTGACTCTGAGAGTCACTCATTTCACACTCTGGTTCCCCCCCTTACTCCAGAAAGGAAGAAATCTGTGCCAGCCGCAGGTTACTTTCTCCTCCATGCCAGCTGCCTTGTGTGTTACTGGGGGAGAACCAAGGCTTCACCTCTTCCCTACCCATCATGCCCCACTCACCTGTGTGAGGGGCTAGGGATCTCAAGGAAGCCAGTTTCCTCTGTGATCCATGGTGCTAGTAGTCCATACAGGAAAGTAAAGCCTTATACAAAGATGTAGCTAATCTGCCTAATTCTTATTTGTCCAATGTTACTTATATGTATTGTGGTCCCACACATGCCCATTGCAAAATCCTTCATTCACTACTGGGGAAGATGGAAATGGCTGATAAAAGTAAGAGGCACTGGAAGGTGACACAGACTTGGGGGTAGATGGACAAAATTATATTTTTTCCCCAATGTTTTTCTACTTTTCTAAACATTTTAACTGTTTCCCTGAAGTTAAATTACTCCAAGAGGAAAGGAATTCTAAAGCAGGCAAAGTAGAGAAGTACTCTAATCAGATTCATTCTCTACTTTTGGTAAGGTGCTTTTGCTCTGGTGGAAGCATTTGACACCAAGACTTTAAGAAGAACTAGAGAAGCAGGATGAAGTAACAATGGAAATGTACAGCAGACATTAGTGAGATTCCAAGCTCACAATCATATGTGTTTACTTCATTTGCATCAGCATGGCACACGTCTTGATTGAACTTGATTGAGAAGAGCTGCCAGGTTCCAGTCAGAGGCTTGCATGAGACTGGAGGTAGATTTTGGGTTGGTTTTGTTGTTGTTGTTTCTCTTGATTTGCTTTTTCTCCCTTTATTTTCTTGGCATCTCCATGGTGTTCCTCATCTCTGTCCACCCCTGCTAATGCATGGGAGCAATGATTACCTTCTGATTGCTGGGTGCCTACTCTGATTTGTGTGCCTTGTTGTGTCTGAATGACACCATTGTAGCACCAAGCATCAATCCAGGGCACTCAAGCGTTAAACAGAAAAAAGAGCACCCCTTTGATTTCACTCAGGTTGACCGTTCTGCCGTGGTAGAAGCATATCAGGAAGAAGAACTGACCAACAGCACTTGGAGTAGCCCGAGAAAATAAGGATGGGGAAGGGGAGTGATCCAATCAGAGTGAAGTTGGTGGCGGTAGTGATAATGGATTTCATAAATGCAGGTGTACGTGTAGCCCATTAGGGCTAGCTTGCCTTTATTATATTCACCTCCCTGCCTTCACTATATTTAGCTGTTTTCATTATATCCAGCTGTAACAAAAGAAACCTATAGGCCTGTATCCTCTAAGATAGTTGAAGCATATGTGTGGTTATGTAGGCCATAATACTTGGCATACATTAACAGTTACCTTTAGATTTTGGGAACTAAGAAGAGCTTGCTCAATGGTAGGCGTTAGAATGTTCCAGTAAGTACTACTGCAAGGCACATGGAAGTATTAACTGAAAATCTGCTAAAGCAAGGGGTGACGGATACAATCATGAGCTGAAATGGTTGTTACATGTATTAATATACTAATCTATATTGTGACAGATGGCTATAGAAAAGTAGTCTTGTTGGGATCCGGGAAGTGGGCGGGCGAAGCCCGTCCACCGCTAAAGGATCCCTCCCAGCCTAAAAGGGGGATCCACAAGACCTAGATACCCAAAAAATTCTGGGGGACAACTAATGAAATAACAGGGACAGGAGTGTGGTCAAAGGGTCAAACGAAGGGAACCAGACGGGGACACCGAGCAGAGAACCCCAGACAGCGCCCACTGCTCCTCAAAGGCATCAAGGGAGTCAGAGGACGCCGCCCAGAGGAACTCTGCCTGGATACGTGAATGGACCAAGGATCGGAAATAGGCCCCACAGTCACAGGGGACTCCATCGGCCAACCTCCTCACTCTGGTTTTATAGATGGCCATTTTAGCTAGGGCTAGGAGGAAGTTGACCAGGAGATCCCGTGACTTTGTGGGGCCACGGATGGGGAGTGCATAAATAAGAAGGCGAGGGGAAAAGTGCAACCAAAAATGTAATAAAATATTGCTGAGGAGCCGGAATAGGGGCTGCAGCCTGGCACACTCCAGGTATATATGTGCCAGGGTTTCCCTCACGCCGCAAAAGGGGCAGGTGTCTGTGATTGTGGTGAATCGCGCCAAGTACACGCCCATGCTCACGGATCCGTGAAGGAGCCACCAACTGACATCCCCGGCAGGTCTCGGGACTAAGGTGGAATATAGGCTGGCCCTCCGGGGCTCCTCACCCTCCAAAGGTGGCAGGAGGTCCCGCCATTTTGTATCGGGACGGGACACGAGGGTGAGGGCATGAAGGGTATGGAGGACGAGCGTGTATAGATGTTTTCTTGGCGCGGTTTGAAAGCAGACCGGCTGTATGTCATGCAGCCGGCTTCCAGTGAAGGGGTGAGGGGGTCGGTTCGGTCCACGGGGCAGGGGTCCAATTAAAAGGTCTGGCGGGCCTGGGGTAACGGGTGGGCGAGGCATGCCCTCGTGCAGGAACGGTCGAGATAAACCCGAGCAGCGGGCGGCAAAGCGGCCTTCACCTCCTGAAGTATGCGCCAGGGAGTACAAGGTCTGGAGAGCCCCATGCGCTGAGCGAGCGTCAGGGGATCCAGCCAGTCTCCCTGGTCATAGTCCAGGAGGTCTCCGACTCTTGTGACCTCTGCCAGGACAAACCTCTGGCGCACCGAGCGGGACTCCGCCACCTGCACACGAAGCTGGGGGTTGTATAGCAGGGGCTCTGCGAGGAGATCTGCCCCCTCTGTGGCCGCCACGGACCTGGTCATTGAAAAGAATTTCCAGGTCCGGAGGAGGTCTCGGTAGAAGACCGGCAGCCCGGAGAGGTCTCGCGGAAGACCTCTCGGATGGAGATAAAGGAGCTGCCGGTCGTATCGGAGCCCTCGGAAGCGGCGCAGGAAGGCGTGCGCCAGTATGCTCCACACTGGACTACCTGCACCATAAAGGAGCCTCTGCAGGGCCTGGAGACGGAAGACATGGACCTGAGTAAGCAGACATTTCAGGCCCTGCCCTCCCTCCTCCAGAGGTAGATGGAGAACCCCTGCAGGGACCCAGTGCAGTCCTGACCAAAAGAACTCCAGAATCGATGTCCGGAGGTTGGTCAGGATAGCCGGGGCCGGGACCAGGGTGTTGAGCCGGTACCAGAGCATGGACAGGACTAGTTGATTAAGCACCAGCGCTCTCCCTCGAAGGGAGAGGCACCGGAGCAGTCCTGTCCATTTCCGGAGCCGCTCTATCACCCCGCCCTCTAAATTCTGCCAGTTCTCCGGCGGAGAGGGATGCGTGGCAGAAAGGTAAACGCCCAGATAGAGCAGCGGACCCGTGCTCCACCGGATGGCTTGAAGCGCGGGTGGGCGGGGGCTCGCCTGCCGCCAGTCCCCTACCACCAAGCCAGAGCTCTTGACCCAGTTGACCCGCGCAGAGGAGGCTGCTGAATAGATGGCCTGGCAAGCCTCCACTCGCACCAAGTCGCCCGTGTCCTGGACCATGAGGAGCACGTCATCAGCGTACGCCGACAGGACCAGCCGCAGCTCCGGCTCCCTCAGCACCAACCCTGTCAACCTCCTTCGGAGGAGACAGAGGAAGGGCTCGATCGCCAGAGCGTAGAGCTGGCCTGAGAGGGGGCACCCCAGCCGTACTCCTCGCCCGAAGTTGACCGGTTCGGTCAGGGTCCAGTTGAGTCTTACCAGACACTCTGCTGAAGCGTACAGCACCCGGAGAAAGTTCACAAACCTGGGTCCGAAGCCAAATGCCTGCAGAGTGCTCAGGAGATACCCGTGATCCATCCTGTCGAACGCCTTCTCTTGATCTAAGGACAGGAGGGCGAACGACAGACCATCCCTACACCCAAGTTCCAATAGGTCCCGGACCAGATATAGGTTGTCGAAGATACTGCGGCACGGGATGGTGTAGGTCTGGTCTGGGTGGACCACGTCCGCCAGCACGGACCCTAGCCTCAGGGAGATGGCTTTTGCCACGATTTTGTAGTCCGTGCTGAGGAGCGAGACGGGACGCCAATTTCGTAAATCGCGGAGGTCCCCCTTCTTCGGCAATAAGGCGAGCACGGCTCGCCTGCACGAAAGAGGGAGGACCCCGCTCTGCAAAGACTCGGCCCAGACGGTGACTAGGTCTGGGCCCAGGACGTCCCAGAACGCGTGGTAGAACTCCACGGTCAGCCCGTCCATGCCCGGAGATTTATTGGTGGGCATGCGACGGAGGGCTTCCGAGAACTCGGCCAGAGTGAGAGGCAGCTCTAGCCGGTCTCGGTCGCCCACGCTGACCGTCGGGAGCTCCTCCCACAGCGCTCTGCAAGCGTTAGGATCGGTCGGCTCCGGGGAGAAAAGGCTTGCGTAGAAGGCTCTCGCCCTCTCGCACATCTCCACCGGATCCGTGAGGGGGGTGCCATCTTCTGCCAGTAGGCAGATGATATGTTTCTTAGTCCCCCTCTTTTTTTCCAGGGCGTAGAAGAAGCGGGAGCCGCAATCCATCTCCCGAAGGAGACGGATGCGGGATCGAACAAAGGCACCCCGGGCCCGATGGTCCTCGAGGCTCCGGAGCTCCTCCCGCTTCTCCTGGCACGCTCCGCAGAGGGGTGGATCCTCGGGGCTGGCGGCCAGACGCCTCTCCAGCTCTAAGACCTCCCGTTCCAACTGCTCTATCGCTGCATCCCTCCGTCGGCTGGTGCCCCGGGTGTAATCACGGCAGAAGAGTCGGGCGCGCACCTTCCCTACGTCCCACCACCGCCGTGCCGAGGGAAAGGCACGCCGCTGCCCTCGCCAGGCCAGCCAGAACTCCCGGAAGGACGCCACGAAGCCCGCATCCTCCAGCAAGCTGTTGTTAAAATGCCAATAGGCCGGCCCCGGCCTCTCCGCGCAGAGGGAGGCTGTCACGGTGGCTATGTGATGGTCAGAAAATGGGGCCGGCCGGATGCTGGAGGAGTGGGCTCGTGTAAGATGAAAGCGTGATAAATAAATGCGGTCCAACCGGGAGTGGTGCGACCGATGGGCCTCCACCCGGACAAAGGTGAACGTGGAAGTGTCATCCGGGTGGTGGTCGCGCCAGACGTCCACCAGGGAGTGGTGTTCGACTATCTCCTGGAGGACGGCCACGGCGGCCGGGCTCTGCTCGGTTCCCGAGTGGTCCCGTTCCTCAAGGGTGATGTTAAAGTCCCCTTCCAGGACCAGGCACTCCTGAGGATCCAAGGTGCCGAGGAAGGCGGATGCCTGCAGATAGAATTGCAGCCTCTCCGGGCTCGCTGCTGGGGCATAGATGTTGACGAGGTTGACTACGAGCCCCTCCATATGGACCCGGAGGTGCAGCAGGCGACCCGGCACAGCCTCGGCGACCCCCAGCACCTCGGGCCGTAGGTCGGGGGAGAACAGGGTCGCCACTCCACCCGTATGAACTGTGAGGTGGCTAAAGTAGACCCTGTCCCCCCAATCCAGCCACCAGCTGTCTTCGGCGGTCGGATCCGTATGGGTCTCCTGCAGGAAAACCACAGAGTACCTCCCCTCTCGAAGGAAGGAGAGCACCTGGGACCTGAGGAGACCCATCTTACAGCCACGGGTGTTCAATGTTGCGATGGTAAAGGGTGCCATGAGGAGGGCTGGGGGGGATCCTCGCCGGCAGGGATGCTCGTGGCTCCCGGCGGGCCGCGTAGCAGTCCGTGACCCACCCCGTAGGTGAGTAAGGAGTCACGGAAGTGGCGGACCCGCTGGTAGGCCGCGGCGCCCTGTCTCCCGGTCCTTTTCCCCTCCCCCATGAGGGCCCTTGCGGCCCGGAGGATTTGATTAAAGTCCCCCCATCGCTGGAGGGCAAGCTGGACTTTGTTGCGGGAGCCACGGACGTCTTCTAGGAACTCCCGCAACTCCTCTCGCAGCGCATGGGGGGCTGGGGTTATGGTCTGGTTGCTTCCCGATGGGGCCCTTGGTACAGCCCCCTGGCTCAGCGAGACGGGCAGACAGGGTGCGGACCCCCGACGGGGCTCTTGATGGGTTGACCTGAATGCTGGGGCGATAGGGGGCGGCGGAGGGAGGATAGCAACCCCTGGTGGGTCGGGATGGGCAAACACAAAGGCCATTCCCTGGGAGTCATCTGTTGGAAAGGGAAAGGAGACTATCCCAGGGGTGGCAATAATATCTCGGGAGGTGGGCGGGAGAAGGGCAGGGGCAGGGGTAGAGGTGAGATTCTGGTTCGGGAGAGGGCTCTCACCGATGCCGGGCGCAAGCTGTCTGGTGGATTTGGCAGCCACGGCATCAGGAGGTGGACTTTCTTCTGTAGGGTCCTCTCCCGGAAAGGAGGTCGAATGCTCCTCACTAGCGAGGGATGCCCCTGGTGGCTCAGGTTCCAGCCGCGTGGCACTGGCCGTCGCCTCAACTGGCTCGGCGGCTCTCAGCGGGGTGCCCTCTGCAGCCGGGTTGATGGAGGAGTCCAGGGGCTCTTCGGAGGTGGGAGCAGAAGCAACGGTTAGGGGGAGGGAGTATGGGGAAAGGGGGGCTGGGATGAAGTCGCCCAGATCGAGGCCCGCTGGCATAGGATCGTCCTCCCCCTGGGTGACCGGGGTCAGACCCAGGGCCTCGATCTCCTCATATATAGAGGGGAAATTGTTTTCCGCTACCCCGGGATTCTCCCCGCCGGCACCTGACGCGACGGTTACTTCGGGGCACACTGGGGTTTCAGATGGTGCCTCGGGGGTCTTGGAGGGGAGGGACTCCCGTGGAGGGGAGATACCCCCTTCCAGTGCTGCCACGTCTTCCCCAGCCGGCTCTGGTGGGTGGAACACACCCGTGGGTAGAGCGGAAGGCTCGGCATCGGTGCCCCCCTTCCTGGTCTTCCGGGGGGCCTCCGCATCAGATGGGAGGAGCGGAGCTCGAGCCTTCCGCTTGCCCCGCTTCCCCTTGACTAGGGCCCAGCCCTCCATGGCATCATCCGGGGGCTGGCTAGCAGGGGTTGTGTCAGGGGGCAGAGGCGATGGCTCAGGGACTCGAGGGGGTAACGGTGGGGCAGCACAAGGGAGGGAAGATTCCCCTTGGGGCGGGTCCTCTCCCATGCAGGGCGGTGTACCTGCCGCACCCTCCTCCACAGGCCTCGCCAGATTGCAAACAGCGGGGGAGGGGTTCTCCCGCTCGTTTGGGCATAGTGGGGGAGGTACCCCTTGGGCCCGAGCGGGAGCAATGGTGGACTGGGAAGGAGGAGGGGCAGTTTCGGGTGCCGGGCAGCCAGGGGCGTCGGCGATGACGGGGCCAGTGTCCTGTCGGGGCTCGGGTGTCCTGGATGCCCCTCCTTCCCGGGCCAGGGGGCAGTCCCTCCGGACGTGCCCCATCGCCCGGCAGAGGTAGCACCGGGCCTCCCCCGTGGAATAATGCACCCTGTAATGGGTCCCCTGGTAGGGGACTAGGAAGGACCCCTCCAGTGCCTCTCCGTCGCACGCCGCTGGCGGCAGTTGAAGCTGCACTTGCCGGCGGAAGGAGAGGACGTGACGGAGGGTGGGGTCTTTGCAGCCCAACGGGAGAGGGCTGATGACAGAGATGGGCTTTCCCAAGGTAGAAAGGGTGGGTAACAGGGCGGCATTGGGCAGAAAGGGAGGGACGGAGGTCAGGACCAGGCGGACGCCCAGGTCCTCTAGCGGCTCTAAGGGGACGAACACGCCCCCAACTGCCAGGCCCTTCTCCACCGCCTCCTGGGCGGCGGCCTCCGATGCTAAGAAGAAGACGACCTTGCCATACATTTTGGAGGCCGCCACAATGGCCGTGGGCCCCACCACCCTCGCCAACGCCCGCACATAGGTCTCCACGTGGGGCGAGGCGGGCACCAGGAGGCAACGGACGCCGTGCTTCCTGGTCATGGTGGGAAAGGGGCCCCGGCCGCTATAGATGGTAGCGGAGGCGGTGGGCTGGAGAAATGATGTAGCGGCAGGCGGGGGGGCTGCTGCCACCTGGGCGTATGCTCTGGGGGCCGGGGGAGGGACACCTGCAGAGCTGGTGGAGGGAACAGCGGGGAGGGGCGCCCCAGCTGGAGATGGGGCCGGGGCATTAGGGGCAGCCCCTGCCATGGAGGGCCTGGTCTTTTTAGCGGGGCCCTTCCCCTTCTTCTTCCCCTGGCCCTTCCCGCCGGCTGGGAGGACTCCCCGCAAATCTGACGGGGTGAGAGACGTGGCAGCAGTGGAGGTCACCCCGGTGCCCGTCGCTGCTGGTGCCCCAGCGGGGGCGATGGCAGATGGTTTGGCAGCGGAGGTAGAAGCTTGAGGGGGTGACAGAGGGGCAGGCGGGGGAGGGAGAGCTCGGGCTACTGGAGAGGTCTCACCCGTCTCATCCCCCGCCATCATGAGCAAGGAGGAGGGGAGAGGGGAAGCCACTCCTCCCCGCTTGGCTGCAGGCAGGGGAGGAGGGCGCCAAAAGGGGTGGTTGGACGGGGGGCAATCAGGGGTTAGGGGTCAGTCACCGACACAAGGTGGAATTCCGGCTCCTCTTGGTGCACTAGGGGAGGGGGGATATAACAACATTGCGGGTGCAGTGAAGAGGGTTGCAACTAAAATGGGGAATTGCACAAGCGCCTGGGAGGGGGCATGGGCACACGGAGCGAGGGGCTAAGCGGTCTGGGGGTAGAAAAGGGAAACCAAGGGGCTAGCTTCAGAGGCTGGGGCGGGGCAAACAAACAAAGGCTGCAGAAGGAAATGGGCGGGGCAGGCAAACAAACTGAAGCTATTAAGGGGGGCTGGAGCAAAAGAGGAGGCAAAGCAAGTGGCAAATGGGGCAGGTAGTAAAGGGCAAAGCTGGGGGTAGGCAGTCCGGGGGTGGCACATGTGCCCATGTGCACTTGCACAAGTCTTTTTTAGCTGGCTGCTGCTTCTGGCCCAAAGGGTGGAAATAGGGCGTGGCAAGCCAAGCAAGCAGCTGAGTCCAGAGGCAGGAGCTGAGGCAGATGGTATACAGCCAGTGGGGGTGGTGGAGGGGGCAGCGGTGGTAGTAATAGTGGTGGGGGTTGGGGGGGACACACAGATGGATCGGGGGGCAGCTCCACGCCACACCCCCCGTGTCCCTACAAACACAGTCAAAACCCCCACCACAAGAGCACAGTTTGAAAATTACTCAGTCTTAGGGCCCCCTCCACGGTGGTCTGCAAAGTCTCTAGGTGCTGCCCCACTGGCAGATGATCCTTTTCTTCTCCTCCTCGGGCTTCAGCAGCTCCAGGCAGCGGCCTCTGCAGCAGCAGCAGCTCCAGGAACTCCAGGTGGTGGTCCAGGCAGGCAGAAAGGACCCCTCTCAGGTTGTGGTGGTGGTGGTGGTATCCACAACAGCAGTGGCTGGGGTCCCTCACTCCTCCTCTCTGGGGAGTGGGCTAGCAGCCCCCTCCCCACCCCAGGGCTGCAGTTGGAGCAGTAGCAGCACCTGAGAGTGGGGGGGTCCAGCAGCCAAGTAGCAGAGAATGGGGGGTGTCTGGCCCAGCCAGGGGAGCAGCTGGAGCAGCAGAGAGAGCTCAGGGCCTAGCAGCAGCAGCAGGAGTAGCAGCTTCCCACCTCCCTCCAAGCTAGAAGGCTATGGAAGAGTTGTGGGGGAGAGAGAGAGATTTGCTCTAGGCTCAACAAATCCCTGGTACCAGGATCAGTGAAATGGCAGCTGCTCCAGGTCAATTAAGACACCTGGGGCCAATTAAGAACTTTCCAGAAGGCAGGGAGAAGGCTAGGTTGATTGGGACACCTGAAGCCAATCAGGGGCTGGCTGAAACTAGTTAAAAGCCTCACAGGTAGTCAGGTGGGAGGCATGTCAGGAGCTGTGGGAGGAAGTTGCGCGGTTGGAGAGGCTGAGTAGTACACACCATGTCAGGCACAAGGAAGGAGGCCCTGAGGTAAGGGTGAAGTGGAGCTTGAGGAAGTGAGGGCTGCTGTGGGGGAAGTAGCCCAGGGAATTGTACATGTCATGTTTCTAAAAGGTCAGCTACCATAGCTGATACTATTAGGGTCCCTGGGCTGGAACCCGGAGTAGAGGGTGGGCCCAGGCTCCTCCCCCCCACCTTTGCCCCCTGATTAATCACTGAGATTGGGAGACAACAGAGACTGTGCAGGGAAGGATAACTTCTCCTCATCACCCTCGCTGGCTTATGATGAAAATGGCTCAGTAGACTGTGACCCTTGTCTCTAGAGAGAGAAGGGCTACATGCAGGGTTACAGTGAGCCTCTGAAGCTAGTGAAATCCGCCAGGAAACACAGGACCCACGGAGGCAAGGACAGAGCTTTGTCACAATATGTAACCCTCTGCCCATCAGAGTTAGCAGTATGAAGGGCTGGATTCCGTATCTAAGGGTTCCTTTTCAACAATACAACACAAAAGTGGCTCTACCCGTGCTCCCCCATCCAGTGACATGGAACAATTATACACCACCCTTTGAGTGCCTCTAAAAGGCAATACCTCCCCTCTCACAAGCACGGAGTCTGAATGTAGTGAAGAAAAGGAGGGACGTAACCCAGCACTAAACTGGGAAAACACCACAAACAAGGATCATAAACGTAAACCATGAGCAAAAGTCCCACCCCCGAGTAAGTTGGTTAGTGCTCTTTTCCCTCAGGTTCTCAAGTCTAGCAACCAAAAGTCCCTTTAACATGCCCACCAGTTCTCTGCACCCCCCTCACAGTTGTTGTCCTGGGTCAGTGCAGACCCAGAGTTCAGCTCCCGACCTAGGGGAAGGAGAGGTAAGAAGGCACTCGCTCACCGCACCTCTTCACCAGCGTCCTACCAGCCGCTTGGTGCTCCGCTCCTCTTCGCCAGCCAGCCGGTTGGCTGATCAGTTCTTCGCTTCTCTCTGCCAGCTGCCCTGCCAGCCGATTGGTGCTCTGCTCCTGTCTTCTGGTCACCCTGCCAGATGATCGCTGCACCTTTCTGCCAGGCTCTGCTCCAATCTGATCCTCCCTGACAGCAGCCCTTCTGTGGCCAATCACCACTCCTCTCCGCCAGCCGCCTAGTCGGCTGTCCTGCCAGTCAATTGCTGATCTGCCAGGATATCTTCAGGTTCTACCACTTAATACAGCTCTCAGTAAATTCATCTGTTAGTGGGGGGAGGCACACTGGGCAGTTTCTTACATCAGACACCCTGTTCCAAATCAGGTCTAATGGTTAGACCTAGGTATCAGTGATTTCAGCTCTGTAGTGTGTAACAAGACTCTCAAATGAGTCTTAATCAGCTCTGTTATTACATCATAAAGAGAGAAAGGATCAAATGGTGTCTTGGTCCCTTAGGTAGGGCCCACATACAAATATTTGTCCCCACCCTCTCTCAACTCACTGGGCTTTGGAACTCATGTCCCCTGCCTAGCGAGTGCCATTTAGTTGAGGGTGAGTCCCTCAATAGTTCCTCTGCCTGTTATTCACACAACAAGGATAACAACCCTTTACTACTCCTGCCCCAATAACAAGGAGAATGGGGATCCAATGCCAGCCAAAAGTGATCATTTGGGCAAGCAATCCCAACATGCTGAGCACCTAGACAGGGTGGGTGTGCCCATGCAAACGAGATCAGCTCCTTAAGTCCTCTTCCACAGCTCATCACTAGATGTCAGGGGAGAGCTCATTCTTCTAGAAGGACACCTCAACATTAGTAGGATGAGGAAATACAAATAAAGAAAAAGGGGGAACCCCTACTGAATATGCATTAGATACAGTGGTGTCAGTGTAACATATTATAAAAGTTGTATCCCAGCCTATGGACAATAGGAGAGAGAGATGTAGCCCTTGGGAGGTGCAAGAACGATGGCCACTGGTGAGGAGGAGGAAGGTGATGGTGACGAGGAAGGTAATGGCTAACATTTGAGGTTGTCCTACAAGAGATGGTATGAGTATATGGATGTTCAGATGTACATACTGTATTATCTCTGCCTACCTTCCTTGGTTAGAGTTTGTGATTTTGCTAAATGTATTAATAAATTATTGTAAATGTAGAAGAGTTCCTATAGTGTGAGCAACCATGCAATTGGGGTCTCCAACTATCTAGTATTTTTAATTGTATTGGGCCTGATCTTGGGACAAGATCCTATCAACCCTCAAAGTGATAACTGGGAATTCTTAAGTAATCATTATAATTATTACATAAGCTATAGATCAGGCTACTTACTCTGCCTTCTAGGAACACTGAGGTTTCAAAGTCTAAATTGTATACCTGTGGCAGATTAGGCAGGTACAACCCCATGGGTTTGATGAAGAGGTTCTCTGAGACTGTTGTTCAGAAATTGATCTGCTCAGAGGTAAAGGAAGAAGTTACAAAAAGGAATATTTAAGCTACAGATTAGGAAAACTTCCTGACAGTAGGAGCTACTATATTGTGCAATAATCTGCCCAGGAAAGCGCTGGAAGCCCCATTGCTCAGGACATTTAATACAGCTTGGACAAGACATTTGTGAGGGACTGAGTACCTGCAGTTCCCATTTACTTTTGGGTGTGAGGATGAGTAGCACTTCTGAAAAACAGCCATCAGAAGTATTCTGTGGGTTGAATCCTGACAATAAAATAGTCCAGGTGACCTCATGGATTTTTCTATCTCCATCTCTTTCATCATCATTTCTTTTAGGGTTTCAGTTGTAGGTTACCCTGTAATTAGATTAATTCTTTGCTGTTCAATATGCCTGTTAAGGCTTAATGTGCTCTGCTGATGCAGCTGTGAGCATTGCATGTCAAGTTCTCAAAGGATCCAGCCAGATGTCAATTTTGCAGCCATCAGGTTTGGAGGCCTTACTTTAAGGAACAGCAGTTGAGAAATATAGATAGTATCTCTGATTGCTTCTAGACACCCAGCTGGCCATTAGGGCTTTTTTGTGAGATGTAAACCTCCTGCTATAGGACATATAAAATTGTACCATTTAAGACAACAAAGCATATTCCACTCTTAGCACTAAGACTGCTACTTCTAGCTCTCTACTCTTAAAATGATGTGCCTGTACCCCAGCCAGAACAGCTTTAGGCCTCATTCTGCTCCCATTGAAGCCAATGAGCTTATGGTCTGGCTTGTTAGTTTTATCAAACATATCAGAGTGGCAGAATATGCCCATGTTCATATCCTACACTCTATTGTAGTGGCTCCCAAATTAGGGGTGCTGCACCTGAAGTGAAAAAGGAAGCATTCGTTGGATCTTGGGGGAGGGGTCCTGACCTACAGGAGTTGGTCAGTAAGATAGCTGAAAGCATGTGGTGAGAAACTTTGCTTTAATCTGATATAGTTTAAGTTAGGTTTTAGTAAATGTCTTATCTTTATTTTTCTCATAACCATTTCTGACTTTACATGTCATTGCTTGAACTCACTTCAAATCTATCTCTTTGTAGTTAAACTTATTTTGCTGTTTAAACTGAAGTGCCTGAATAACTATTTGAGACAATGAGCTGGCATACTATTCCCTTTAAGGAATAACATTATTTAAAATATTTTGTATTGTCTCAGAGAGGGCTGGGCAATACTGGACATACATTTCTGGGGGAAAATTGCGATTGGGGGTTACCCTGCAATATAACCGAGGCTGGTGAGAGTCCCAGTGTAACCCAGGTGTGGCTGACATGCTGCAATTACATGCAGACACTCAAGGTGTGGCTTGCATGCTGTCTGTGAGCAGCTCAGGCGTGAGCTACTTCAGCAAGGCACTCTAAGGTACCCTAGGTTGCAGGGCAGGGGCAACACAGCTACTCCATCTGGATTATGCCCTGCTATGTCACATCCAGCTTCTTCCTGAATCTTAAGACTCCAGCAAGCAAGCAGCAACTCCCTAACAGATTTAAGATCTAACACCTTTATAATGATAAGAAAAGAAGTACTTGTGGCACCTTAGAGACTAACAAATTTATTTGAGCATAAGCTTTCATGAGCTACAGCTCACTTCATCGGATGCATTCGATGAAGTGAGCTGTAGCTCACGAAAGCTTATGCTCAAATAAATTTGTTAGTCGCTAAGGTGCCACAAGTCCTCCTTTTCTTTTTGCGAATACGGACTAACACGGCTGCTACTCTGAAACCTTTATAGTGATGTATTATGTATACAACCCAAAGGTCATTAAAGCAAACCGCTAGGATGTGTGATTACCCAGAGATGTGGAATAAAACCTTATAATAATAGAAATAATATAATAATAATAATAATAGAAAATTGCAGGAGAAATTAAGATCTCCATTGACTTCTGAAATAGTATCAAACTAATGCTACTTTAAAAATCAGCAACTTGACCCTTTCTTTGTTGGCTAGTTGCTCCTTGACTTCCAAAAGTATCAAAATGTTTGAACAGTGTAAAATAGAAATACAGCCACACAGCACAGGTTATCTTCATTCTATGTAAATTTTGGGGTTTCTCCCCCAGTCCCTCTGAGTCCCAAAATATTATACAAACATTACTGAATTAAGCTTGCACAGGCAACAGCAACTTAATTTTGGCATTTCCTAACTCCTGAGTGTTCAACTTTGCAATCTTAAGGTATGTTTACCCAGCAAAAAAAACAAAACCAAACCACCATGGCAGTGAGCCCAGGTTAATTGACTTGGGATAGCGCTGCAGGACTAAAATTAACCATGTAGACATTCAAACTTGGGTTAGATCCTGAGACCCAGCAAAAGGAGAAGGGGCTCAGATCCCAGGCTCCAGCCTGAGCTTGAATGTCCACATGCCTGTTTTTAACCCCATAGTGTAAGCCCCATGAGCATGAGTCAGTTGACCTGGCCTCTGGGACTCTTTGCCACAGGGCTGTTGTTTTTTCTGCTATGTAGATATACCCTTGGTGTCCTTTTAACAGGTTTTAACATTAATTAATGTTTCTACAGTGCTAGGAAAATGTAAAGTGTTCTGTAAATGCTGCTGCTGCTGTTAATCCCTGTTATGAAAATGTCAAATATTTGAAAAGGCCTTTTTGCCTCTTTATCGACCTGAGAAAGATGATTTCAGAACATACTGCCAACCAAATGCAACTTCTAACCAAATGTATGTACAGAATAAAAACGGCATGCAAACCACATTTGGATTTGGAGGGAGGTGAGTTAAGTGTCAACCAAAATTCAAATCTATTTTACTGACATTTAACATGGTCAGATATACCAGAATTTCTTTCATTAAGGGTGTACTGAATTACTGTATATCCATAAAGATGATTTGCTATATATTGTATGTATTTAGTTAGGGCTTGCCTAAAACTTACCAGCTATTTGGCAAAGTATAGAACTAAAATCATATGTTACTAAACCAAGTAGACTTCACAGACTTCAGTGGAAACAAGGATATAGCACTTAGGAGCAGTCTGATAAAAATCTTAAAGGGTTTCTTTCCCCTACTGAGTCTGGAAGTTTATAAGATCCTGAGAATAGAACTATATACATTAAAAGATTCTCGTATTATTGTATAATATTATATTTTCAGTGTTTATATATTTCATAAGAGTCAAAGTACAATGGTGAAATCCAAATGGGAACAGGTAAAGTAAAATCCCAGTGCACCAAGAGCTCAGGGACAGTGAGCCTGGGCCAGCACTGAAGGCCAGTTCTGGGGTGAGTAGGGCGGTCATCCTAAATGCCAACTTCCATGGGGTGCTGAACCACTAGGACTGACTTATAAGAGTCAGAATGGAGACTAGGAAGCTGTTCGAAATTCTTAAAGACTATGTTGGTGACTAATATCTATGATGGCAAAAAGCCCACTGGATGTGTAGTGACCTGTATGTTGTCTGTTTTTGTAAATAGTAAACCAGGTTTGATTGCTGCAACCTATGTCTGGGAGAATTCATTAAATTCCATGAGTCTCCTTCCACAAATCACAACTGCCTTTTGGCCTAAATTCTATCCTCTGATGCTCCAGATGGCTGACAGACTTTAGGTTCCAGTAGAGACATGATTTTATATATATATTTTATACACACACACACACACACACATGCACATAAACAACTATGTTAAAAGAACATTATTAAGGTTGCAAACTCAGGCACGCAAAAATTAGGAAACACCAGCATTAAGGGTGCATGAGTAACCTAGGAAATGACAAACACAGTCATGATACTTCCTTTGACTTTCATGGGCCAGGATTTCACCCCTAGAATTAATAGATTAGTAAAATTCTGTAGCTGGTAGAGCACTTACTAATCTCAAAGGAGTAAAAAAACAGAGTAGTTAACTCATTTTGATACTATCTTAAATGAAGGTCACAAGATCTGAATGTGGGGAATAAGTTAAATATGGAATATTTTCTTTGAACAAACATTGTTCTCAGAATAGATATTTCCACACATTTTACCAAGACAAACAGCAGAAGTGGGATTTAGTCCTGTCTGATTTTATGGGACAAGTTTGTGCATTTAGGCCCAATCCTGAACAAGCAGAATAACACCAGAAATCAGGGTACCTTAGAGACAGCCCTTTAAAGCACAATTCCTCCTTGCTCCAGGAATTAATGATTTGCCTCTGGCCTGTGCCAGAGGACCCAAGGTCCTGGTGGCCCAGTCTAAATTGTGTCCTATATATAGAATCAGACATACAGCCACAATCTGGTTTAAAGGTACTAAGAGTACTGCATAAGGCATCTGCCAGTTTGAGTACACCATGAAGGTGGATCTGTACCATTGTAACTGAGAGCAGAATTGGGACTAATAACTTGGATGAAATATGCACAGAAATTCAAACCTATTAGTGAAGCTTCTAATAAGGCTATTTAAGAGTGTGTTACCCTAACAAGTTAGCATCTTTCAAACAAATAAATCTTCAAAGTGTCTGAACTGCTGCCACATACACAATGGTGTCTTGATCCTCACCTGTTCTGGAGTTACCTGAAACTAGCCACTTGTTAGCACAGTATAATAAAACACATTATTAAAATGACAGGTTTCAGAGTAGCAGCCGTGTTAGTCTGTATTCGCAAAAAGAAAAGGAGTACTTGTGGCACCTTAGACACTAACAAATTTATTAGAGCATAAGCTTTCGTGAGCTACAGCTCACTTCATCGGATGCATTTGGTGGAGAAAACAGAGGAGAGATTTATATACACACACACAGAGAACATGAAACAATGGGTTTATCATACACACTGTAAGGAGAGTGATCACTTAAGATAAGCCATCACCCACAGCAGGGGGGGGAAAGGAGGAAAACCTTCCATGGTGACAAGCAGGTAGGCTAATTCCAGCAGTTAACAAGAATATCAGAGGAACAGTGGGGGGTGGGGTGGGGTGGGGGGGAGAAATACCATGGGGAAATAGTTTTACTTTGTGTAATGACTCATCCACTCCCAGTCTCTATTCAAGCCTAAGTTAATTGTATCCAGTTTGCAAATTAATTCCAATTCAGCAGTCTCTCGTTGGAGTCTGTTTTTGAAGCTTTTTTGTTGAAGTATAGCCACTCTTAGGTCTGTGATCGAGTGACCAGAGAGATTGAAGTGTTCTCCAACTGGTTTTTGAATGTTATAATTCTTGACGTCTGATTTGTGTCCATTCATTCTTTTACGTAGAGACTGTCCAGTTTGGCCAATGTACATGGCAGAGGGGCATTGCTGGCACATGATGGCATATATCACATTGGTAGATGCGCAGGTGAACGAGCCTCTGATAGCGTGGCTGATGTGATTAGGCCCTATGATGGTATCCCCTGAATAGATATGTGGACAGAGTTGGCAACGGGCTTTGTTGCAAGGATAGGTTCCTGGGTTAGTGGTTCTGTTGTGTGGTGTGTGGTTGCTGGTGAGTATTTGCTTCAGATTGGGGGGCTGTCTGTAAGCAAGGACTGGTCTATCTCCCAAGATCTGAGAGAGCGATGGCTTGTCCTTCAGGATAGGTTGTAGATCCTTGATGATGCGTTGGAGAGATTTTAGTTGGGGGCTGAAGGTGATGGCTAGTGGCGTTCTGTTGTTTTCTTTGTTGGGCCTGTCCTGTAGTAGGTGACTTCTGGGTACTCTTCTGGCTCTGTCAATCTGTTTCTTCACTTCAGCAGGTGGGTATTGTAGTTGTAGGAATGCATGATAGAGATCTTGTAGGTGTTTGTCTCTGTCTGAGGGGTTGGAGCAAATGCGATTATATCGTAGCGCTTGGCTGTAGACAATGGATCGAGTGGTATGATCTGGATGAAAGCTAGAGGCATGTAGGTAGGAATAGCAGTCAGTAGGTTTCCGATATAGGGTGGTGTTTATGTGACCATCGCTTATTAGCACTGTAGTGTCCAGGAAGTGGATCTCTTGTGTGGACTGGTCCAGGCTGAGGTTGATGGTGGGATGGAAATTGTTGAAATCATGGTGGAATTCCTCAAGAGCTTCTTTTCCATGGGTCCAGATGATGAAGATGTCATCAATGTAGCGCAAGTAGAGTAGGGGCATTAGGGGACGAGAGCTGAGGAAGCGTTGTTCTAAGTCAGCCATAAAAATGTTGGCATACTGTGGGGCCATGCGGGTACCCATCGCAGTGCCGCTGATTTGAAGGTATACATTGTCACCAAATGTGAAATAGTTATGGGTCAGGACAAAGTCACAAAGTTCTGCCACCAGGTTAGCCGTGACAGTATCGGGGATACTGTTCCTGACGGCTTGTAGTCCATCTTTGTGTGGAATGTTGATGTAGAGGGCTTCTACATCCATAGTGGCTAGGATGGTGTTTTTAGGAAGATCACCAATGGACTGTAGTTTCCTCAGGAAATCGGTGGTGTCTCGAAGATAGCTGGGAGTGCTGGTAACGAAGGGCCTGAGGAGGGAGTCCACATAGCCAGACAATCCTGCTGTCAGGGTGCCAATGCCTGAGATGATGGGGCGTCCAGGATTTCCAGGTTTATGGATCTTGGGTAGCAGATAGAATACCCCAGGTCGGGGCTCCAGGGGTGTGTCTGTGCGGATTTGTTCTTGTGCATTTTCAGGGAGTTTCTTGAGCAAATGCTGTAGTCTCTTTTGGTAACTCTCAGTGGGATCAGAGGGTAATGGCTTGTAGAAAGTGGTGTTGGAGAGCTGCCTAGTAGCCTCTTGTTCATACTCCGACCTATTCATGATGACGACAGCACCTCCTTTGTCAGCCTTTTTGATTATGATGTCAGAGTTGTTTCTGAGGCTGTGGATGGCACTGTGTTCTGCATGGCTGACATCATAATCAAAAAGGCTGACAAAGGAGGTGCTGTCGTCATCATGAATAGGTCGGAGTATGAACAAGAGGCTACTAGGCAGCTCTCCAACACCACTTTCTACAAGCCATTACCCTCTGATCCCACTGAGAGTTACCAAAAGAAACTACAGCATTTGCTCAAGAAACTCCCTGAAAAAGCACAAGAACAAATCCGCACAGACACACCCCTGGAGCCCCGACCTGGGGTATTCTATCTGCTACCCAAGATCCATAAACCTGGAAATCCTGGACGCCCCATCATCTCAGGCATTGGCACCCTGACAGCAGGATTGTCTGGCTATGTAGACTCCCTCCTCAGGCCCTTCGTTACCAGCACTCCCAGCTATCTTCGAGACACCACCGATTTCCTGAGGAAACTACAGTCCATTGGTGATCTTCCTAAAAACACCATCCTAGCCACTATGGATGTAGAAGCCCTCTACACCAACATTCCACACAAAGATGGACTACAAGCCGTCAGGAACAGTATCCCCGATACTGTCACGGCTAACCTGGTGGCAGAACTTTGTGACTTTGTCCTGACCCATAACTATTTCACATTTGGTGACAATGTATACCTTCAAATCAGCGGCACTGCGATGGGTACCCGCATGGCCCCACAGTATGCCAACATTTTTATGGCTGACTTAGAACAACGCTTCCTCAGCTCTCGTCCCCTAATGCCCCTACTCTACTTGCGCTACATTGATGACATCTTCATCATCTGGACCCATGGAAAAGAAGCTCTTGAGGAATTCCACCATGATTTCAACAATTTCCATCCCACCATCAACCTCAGCCTGGACCAGTCCACACAAGAGATCCACTTCCTGGACACTACAGTGCTAATAAGCGATGGTCACATAAACACCACCCTATATCGGAAACCTACTGACCGCTATTCCTACCTACATGCCTCTAGCTTTCATCCAGATCATACCACTCGATCCATTGTCTACAGCCAAGCGCTACGATATAACCGCATTTGCTCCAACCCCTCAGACAGAGACAAACACCTACAAGATCTCTATCATGCATTCCTACAACTACAATACCCACCTGCTGAAGTGAAGAAACAGATTGACAGAGCCAGAAGAGTACCCAGAAGTCACCTACTACAGGACAGGCCCAACAAAGAAAACAACAGAACGCCACTAGCCATCACCTTCAGCCCCCAACTAAAACCTCTCCAACGCATCATCAAGGATCTACAACCTATCCTGAAGGACGAGCCATCGCTCTCTCAGATCTTGGGAGATAGACCAGTCCTTGCTTACAGACAGCCCCCCAATCTGAAGCAAATACTCACCAGCAACCACACACCACACAACAGAACCACTAACCCAGGAACCTATCCTTGCAACAAAGCCCGTTGCCAACTCTGTCCACATATCTATTCAGGGGATACCATCATAGGGCCTAATCACATCAGCCACGCTATCAGAGGCTCGTTCACCTGCGCATCTACCAATGTGATATATGCCATCATGTACCAGCAATGCCCCTCTGCCATGTACATTGACCAAACTGGACAGTCTCTACGTAAAAGAATGAATGGACACAAATCAGACGTCAAGAATTATAACATTCAAAAACCAGTTGGAGAACACTTCAATCTCTCTGGTCACTCGATCACAGACCTAAGAGTGGCTATACTTCAACAAAAAAGCTTCAAAAACAGACTCCAACGAGAGACTGCTGAATTGGAATTAATTTGCAAACTGGATACAATTAACTTAGGCTTGAATAGAGACTGGGAATGGATGAGTCATTACACAAAGTAAAACTATTTCCCCATGGTATTTCTCCCCCCCACCCCACCCCACCCCCCACTGTTCCTCTGATATTCTTGTTAACTGCTGGAATTAGCCTACCTGCTTGTCACCATGGAAGGTTTTCCTCCTTTCCCCCCCCTGCTGTGGGTGATGGCTTATCTTAAGTGATCACTCTCCTTACAGTGTGTATGATAAACCCATTGTTTCATGTTCTCTGTGTGTGTGTATATAAATCTCTCCTCTGTTTTTTCCACCAAATGCATCCGATGAAGTGAGCTGTAGCTCACGAAAGCTTATGCTCTAATAAATTTGTTAGTCTCTAAGGTGCCACAAGTACTCCTTTTCTTATTATTAAAATGATCCACTTGGATAGGCCTTGAGTCCTATATTGTGCTTTCTATGTATAACCCAAGTCCCTGTGGACTTGTAGTAAGACAATTTTCTTCACATAGCTGTTATTGGCCACGTACTGGATTGCCATCTACTGGATGTAAGAGAAATAAGTCTAATTGACAGTCAGCAAAATGTGTTGTGTAGTCAAATAATATACTACTCAGAGATGGAATTACTACTAGTGGATAGCGGTGGTGCCAAATGAAAACTAAATGCCCCAAGCTCTCCTTCTGTCTATTTCCACCTGCTTATACAAAAACAAGATTCTTTGTGTTTGGATCTATCAGCATATATTATTATTAATAACATGTTAAAAGAATACCAAGGCTACAAAGTCAAACACGCAAAAATGAAGAAATGCTAGCATTGTTTGCCTATGCAACCTTAATTGACCAACTCCTTGTATGTATGTATTATGATGCAGTTTGTCATTACTTGATGACATACTATGTTTTTCACACAACCCCTGCCTCGTTCCGTGCATACGATAGACCAGCTCTGGAGATGAATCAAACTTGTAACAGTGAAGGAAGTTTTTGCATAGTGAAGGAAGCTGCCTGCCTCATTTGCTCTCCAAGTTGGAAGGTATGTAGTGAAGGAGCCAGGGGATTGCAGGAAGAGAAAGAATGGCTTGGTGGTTCAAAGAAAAAGAGTACTTGTGGCACCTTAGAGACTAACACATTTATTTGAGCAATTTAATGTTACCCTGAGGAATTGGATGCTATCCCTGCTTCTGCCACAGAGTTCCCTAAACCAAAATTTTCACAGGTGGCCATTAATTGAGCATTTTAAGAGTGTGTGGTTCAGGAGGGAATTTTTTCCCTGATGCACAATTGTAATCTGTGGCTGTTTTTTGCTTTCTTCTGAAACATCAGACAGCTGTGAGGTGGTACAGAGAATACCGTCACTTAGCTACCTGGCTGCTGTGTCTTGCTCAGCTGCTCAGAGATCATAATGATTGCCAGAAATGGAGTCAGGAAGGAATTTGCTCTCAGGTCAGATTGGCAAGGACTGTGGGTTTTTTATTTTGTTTGTTGCCTTTCTCTGCAGCACAGGGTGTGGATTGTCTGTTAGGATCATCTAGGTCAGTGGTTCCCAAACTGGGGTTAGTGAAATGTTACAGGGGGTTCGTGGGAAGAAATTCCCTAATGGCAGACAGAACTGTCCCTAGGAACCCCGGCCAGCAGCCCAGAGCCCCTGGACTTCCAAGAGCTAAGCAGATCAAAGCGAGCATAGCTATCACACTGAGGCCTGGTCAATACTACCGGGAGGGGGGGGGGATCAATCTAAGATATACAACTTCAGCTACAAGAATAGCGTAGCTGAAGTCGATGTATCTTAGATCGACTTAGAATCACTTACTTCGCGTCCTCATGGTGTGGGATTGATGGCCGCCACTCCTCCGTTGACTCTGCTTCTGCCTCTCGCCCTGGTGGAGTTCCTGAGTTGACAGCAGAGTGATTGGGGATCAATTTATCGCATCTACACTAGATGCGATAAATTGATCCTCGATAGATCGATCGTTACCCGCTAATCTGGCGGGTAGGGTAGACGTGGCCTTAGGAGATTTAAACTTAAAGATTCCTTATAAGAAATGAAAAGGGAGGTAGATATTTTTTGCTGTTTTTAAAATTAAATAGGCAGCTAGTATTGTTTTTAAAATTATTATGAAGAACAAGTTTAAGCTTTGTTTGTTTGCTGGCCTGCTCAAGACCTGAATGCTTGTGTAGGAGGAACTCTTTGAGTTGGCTTCTTAAATATCTTCATGTTGTTTTACATCTGATACTCCTTGATGAAACATAGAGGCCTTGTCTTATAACAGGCTCATTCAAAGTGATACAAGCTATGAAAGTGAGATCTTGGAAGAGTGTTGCCGTTTTCATAATGTAATAAAAATACTGTCATGATAAATAATAATTAATAATAAATAGTGTACAATAAGCATGTCAGAAAAACAAATTTTATATTTCCAAGATCACTGCTTTTATAATTTATACTCAGGTAAAGGAGAAGATCCCTGGAAATACTCATTTTTAGGAGGGAGTTCATGAGACTTGACATTTTCCCAAAAGGGGTTCACAGGTTGTTAAAGTTTGGGAACCACAGCTCTAGGTATTTCTCACCTAATCAATCACCTACCATCAGAGAGGCCTTGAGCATCGGTGGTACCTGGGTCTCTCCTGTTCTCTGCCTGTGACTCACAACAATTTAGCATCCAGAGGAATGAAATGCTTCAGTTTAACTGAGGTCACTGGACTCAACATTGGGGTGAAATTTATTGGCCTGGGATACACAGGAGATCAGATGAGATGATCGAATGGTCCTATCTGGCCTTAAACTCTATGATTTTATGAAAGTTGAGTCTCTGGGGCTGAGCACTGACAGCTGCAACTGAAGTCAATGAAAGCTGTGCTTTGAAGATGTAAAGTGCTATACAATGCTAACTAAGCTGAAAAATCAGGCCCTAGGTGTCTCAAACTGGACACTTTAAAATTAATGGACACTTTTGACCTTAATTTCTCCTTGCCTCCATTCCCCACCATAATGGGGATAATAACCCTCACCACACAGGGGTGCAAGGATAAATTAATTAACTTTTGTGAAGCACTCACGTGCTACCGGGATGAATACCATCGAAAAGCTCATGAGGCAATTCATGGTTATCAGAGCAGGGTTTGAACAGTGTGCAATAAATAAGGCACGGAGCCACACACTGAACAGTGAGGAGAAAACAAATTATTGAATAGCTGCTCATTAACTGAGAACCATTCATTCAATTAACTGGGTTCCTGTGGAAAAAAAAGCGTGTGGCCAGGTAATTAAAGACTATCATGATGTATACGCACATGGGGACGCAGTTAAGACTGCACATGCAACCTTAATTTTGGCTGTTTCTAACTTTGAGTGCTTGATTTTGCAATCTTAAGAATGTTCTTTTAACATAGATGTTTGGGTGTGATTTCTGACATTTAAAAAAAGCCCTGACCAAAATTTCAGCCTAAGGCAGATATCCACCATAGGAAATTTCAGCCTCAACAGTTAAAATTTGACAGTATAAGCAACTGAAAATATGGTCTTATAATGGGAAGTGTTGGGCAACCTTTATCTATAGGTGGTGCTACTAGCTCTACTTACAATAATATCTGGGGCTTTTCTTCTGTGGACTGGAATCAGCACTCTGCTAAACAGAGCCTCCTTCTGTAACAGTTGGCCAAATTTCTGTCCTTCCTATTTGTATGGGACAGGACCTACCAATCAGAAAACCTATCATACCATGTGACTTGAATCATATATTCTTTTGTAATTGCCCCCAAACCAACAGCCAAATCTTGGCTTCTAGAAAAGTAAGACTTTCCAGATAGAGTAAAAAAAAAAAATTCTACGTTTTGATGAAAAAATTTATCCAGACTCAAAAGTTGAAATAAAATCTCACTGATTCAAAATTTTTGTGCAGTAGTTCTGCTTCTTATTGAATGAGGAATTATTTTTTTAAAAACTATAACAGGAAGCTGGGCAGAGTAGGAACTGGGGGGAGGTTTCAGGCATAGCACTCAGTGAAGCAGAGGGATACTGAGAGAAGCTTTAGGAACAATTCTATTTTCTTTCTTCTAATAAAATGCATTTTACATTTTGAAAAGTAACTCTGTGATTCTTTAGCATTTGTCACATGGCAATGAGGCCATTTCACATAGCTCTGCAAAGAACCTTTCATTATATCCTATTTACATTAGGTAGTCTCCAGATGAGCCAATATTACATTTTAGTGATCTGTACGTGTTAAGTGTGCAGTCTCATTTTTAGGGCTTTCTGCTACTTTGCTAAATAGCTAGGTGTAATATTGTGGTAGGTACCCAGGTACTCCTGGATACTTTCCCCTCTTCAGGTATGCACATTTGATTAATTTAATTATAAACAATCACTTCCTTGATTCTGCTCTTGGCTGGTAGTGTCTATTTCACAAAATATTTATTCCTTAAAAGCTCTTTCATATTGTTATTGCTTCACTATAAGTCAGATAATAATGCTGTCAGTCATGCAAATAGCCTGGATGCCAGAAAAATTACTTTGCTATTTCCTGTCATGCTAAAGCCACTATCAATTTTCTCTGCTCTGAGAAGGATGTGGTTTAGAAACCAACAGGCTGTGAGAAGAGGTAATGTTTGTTTGTACTTGTCCCTTTTATTTGTCTTCCATAATATGATACAGGATCCCTTCACCAAATTACAATAATTTTTTAAAAATGCTGCTATTTTTCACTAGGCAAAAAGGTACTAGTATGTTACAGTGTTTTGTGTGTATTAGGGAGCTGCTCTGAATTAAGAAACAAAGCTAATATTAATCCATTATTTGTCTGGTACTGCTAGAAAACCTGGCAGATATCTTGCAGTAATTATCCATTCTGGGTTCTAGTAGTATTTATTTAATCATTCTGTACATCCTACTCCTTCCATAGTACTCTGTATTTTGAAAGACAAATACATGCATACTTATCCCCTCTCATAGACACAAATTTCTCATCTGCTTTCCTTCTTTACCCCCTCCTTTTCCCCAGTGGCCTCATCCCACCTCCTGCTCTCCATCGTGACCTCTCTTTTACCGCTCCTTCTCCTCTAATTTTTCCCCTCACAATCCAAGCATGTGTTAATGTCTCCCACCTTAAAAAAACCCCACTCACCGCCCCATCCACCATCTCATCTCCTTTTCATCTCTACGTTCACAGAACATACTGTCTACAATCATTGTCTGGAGTTCCTCCCCAATCTGGCCTCTGCCCTTTGCACTGAAACCACTCTCAACAAAGTCTCTAACAACCTTTCCCCCACCAAATCCCTGAACTAGTATTCCATCCTTAGGTCACATAGTATATCAGCCACCATCAACCATACTCCTCTTCTTGAAAGCATTTGATCCCTTAGCTTCTCTGATTCTGTCCACTTCTGTTTCTCCTCCTAGCTCTCTAACTTCAACTTCAGCATGGTCTTCAGAGGATCCCCTCCATCTCTGCCACTAACAGGGGAGTTTTGGAGGGCGTAGCTGCAGACTTCATGCTTGGAAATAGCAGGTCTTGGTGAGTGGTACATTTGGTCTGACTGTATGTTTGTTTGTTTGTTCATTTGTTCTCTGTGTAAGGTATGCATAGTGGGGCCGTAGGTCCCTGAGTTAGCAGCTGTGGTTTGTTGGAGCCTTGGTAAAGCTTGCAAAGCTCTAACACTTGCAGCTTTAATGGGCCCAGCTGCTTGAAGTCTCTGAGTGGTTAATTTCTCCTTGGTGGTGAGGAGTGGAGCTAAGGACCTAAAAAGTCATTGGCTAGTTAAACTTGAGAGCTGAAAACAGAAGCAACTAACAGGAGAGTTTCAGAGTTGAGTTGAGAGAGGGAATGTGAGAGCCTTTCCTTCCAGGTTCAGCTCTATGTGTGATTTGAAGATGGCCAGCAATGGAAGAATGGTGGTGGCCTACAACTGATGTGCCATGTTTTCTTTTCTGCTGGAAGTCAGAAGGGACTTCCTAGTCATGAACTGCAGGTTGGTGGCTGTGGTGAAGGAAAATTTTCTTGGATTGGAGGGGCAAGTAGAGGTGCTACTGAGAGTCAGAGAAGCCAAGGAGTTCCTAGACAGCCAGGCTTGAGTAATATCAGTATCCCGGGTTCAAGGAAGAAAGGAACTGACCACCAAGGAGTCAGAGAGAGAGGAAGTCAGAGAGGAGGACTGGCAGTTTGTAAGTAATAAAGTTTGCAGTTAATGCAAGAATTGGGGGAGAGGTAAATAATGAAGAGGACAAGTCACTAATACTGTAAGCTGGGCACAAGCAAACAGTATGTGTTTTAATTAAACTAAATGTAAATGTATATATCTAGGAACAAAGAACATAAGCCATACTTACATGACTGGGGACTCTATTCTAGGAACCAGTGACTTTGAGAAAGATTTGGGGTTGTGGTGGATAATCAGCTGAAAATGAGCTCCCAGTGTAATGCTGTGGCCAAAAGAGTTAATGCAAGCCACTTTCCGTAGCTCCAAACCATGGCCACTAGGAGCTGCAGGGGCCTTGCCCGCAGACAGTCAGCATCAGCAAAATGTCTCACAGCCCGCAACCAGATTACCCTGATGGGCCGCAGGTTGCCCACCACTGTTCTAAGAACTCAATCTGTTTAGTTTAACTAAGAAAAGGTTAAGGTGTTACTTGATTACTGTATGTAAATTTGTATCTGGGGAACAAATATTTAACAATGGGCTCTTCAATCTAGCTGAGAAATGTATAATATGATCCAGTGGCTGGAAGTTGAAACTAGACAAATTTATATTGGAAATTTTTTAAAAGTAAGAGTAATTAACCATTACAACAATTTACAAAGGGTTGTGGTGGATTTCCCATCACTGACCATTTTTAAAGTAAAATTGGATGCTTTTCTAAAAGGTATGCTCCAAGAATTATTCTGGAGAAGGTCTGTGGCTTGTGTTACACTCTGCCCCGGCTTTCTGTGGTGGTTCTACATGGCTCAGTCCCCGTTCCCCTTCTCTTCTCCCTATTTCTGAGTAATCTCATCTGCAAACTTTTCTCCATCTGTCCAAACTAAAATATCAGCCTGTCTTTCTGACTCTTTTATCTATCTAGCCAGCAGCGCAAGATCAACATAGCTAAAACAGAGTTCTTAATCTCTGCCCTCCAACGCCGTTCATCCCTCCTGCGTTGTTTCTTGATAACTGTGAATAACATCACCACCCTCCCTGTGACTTAGCTCATAACTTGGATGTCATCTCTGACTCAAACCTCCCTCTAGACCTTCACATTTAGGTTATGTCTAAATTTTGCAGATTCTTTCAGAATAACATGTCTAAGATGCAGCCTTTCCTATCCAGCCATGCAACTAATATTGTCATCCAGGCCTACATCACCTCACGTCTCAGTTTCTGAAACCTCCTTTTCTCTGACCTTGTCAAACTCAGTCTTGCCCTGCTCACGTCCATTCAGAATGCTGTGCAAAGCTCATAGTCCTAGCCTGTTGCTTTGACCTTGCTACCCCTCTCTTTGCATTCCTCCGCTGGCTCTTACTTGTGACTTGTTTGTCTGGGGCAATTTTTGTAGGGCTGAAGAGGAGTCATAGTTTCTGCCTTTGCCCCAATGGACACTTGTACTTTGCTTCACAGTCTAGAGTCGAAGTGACAAGACATGCTTTTATAGATCATTGTGGCAAAATCCAAGACTGTTTATCTTCTGACCACGTACAAATGATAGTACCTCACACCACTGCTACAACACTACCTGCATATCCAGAATAAGCCATGAATCCAAAAGGATCTCTGGATTACAGATCTGATTAACTAGCTGTATATAGGGCTACTCAGTGAGATCTCTTAAATTTCATCTGGCACAGATTGCAATGGTAATTTGGGGAATTGCCTGCCATGATCACCACTGTCTTCCAATTCATTTCTAGGTGCAATTAAAGAGAGAGTTTTTAATTTAAGACGTCTTAAATGCCCTAATTACCACAGAAACTGTCTCTCTACCCCCTGTAATACTGCCGTTCTTGAAATTATCTGAGGCGCTCAATAAGGTGACAAAGCATTTTCAGTGAAAGGTCAAGGTACCTTTGGGGAGGCTAAATCAGTTCACCACTGGGTGGCACAGAAGTGTCTTGAAGCCATCTTTCAGAGTAGCAGCCGTGTTAGTCTGTATTTGCAAAAAGAAAAGGAGTACTTGTGGCACCTTAGAGACTAACAAATTTATTAGAGCATAAGCTTTCGTGAGCTACAGCTCACTTCATCGGATGCATTTTCCAAAAATGCATCCGATGAAGTGAGCTGTAGCTCACGAAAGCTTATGCTCTAATAAATTTGTTAGTCTCTAAGAAGCCATCTTTGTGCTTTCACCCACTGCTATGCCTTCTGTGCTATCCTTCTCAGAAGGTAAAGCACAGCATCTGCCCCACTCTAGTCTAAAACTATACATAGAGAATGTGAGGAATCAATAAATCACTGGCACCCATATAATTATTCAATTAGCCACGCAGAACAGGGAAGTAAAATAGAAGCAGCAGAAAAACATACAGTAGCTGATTTTGGAGATTACCGCATGCTAAGGAAAGACTGATCTGCCTGGGTCAGCAGAACACTGTTCATCACACAGTTTTCATCCAATGCAAGTTAATACTGGCCCTCATTCATATCCTATATCAAATACCCCATCGAGCACACACTCAAGTATAGAATATTTATAAAGATGTTATGAGAAAATAACAGGCTTTATACTGACCAGCAGAATAAAAGTTTACCCTTTAGAGCATCTGCATATGTGTGTGTTCCTTGCCATTGTTTTTCTAACAGCAAGAGACTAAAAGTCCCTTATAAGTGCCATGTAGTTTTTCCATAAATAGGTCCTGTCGTAATTAAATATGTTGCTTTCCAAGGTTTGAGAAATCCATCTGGCAGAAGTATTTAGCACAATAAGATTTGTTATTGTGGGACAGAACTAAGAGCCAAGGGTTATTTTACTGCATTAGTCATCAAACAGCAGTGCCACAAATCGTCGCTCTAGAGTGGTGTCTGATCCACATGTTCAGGATTACTGGGACTTATTTGTTTGAACACTTCTGTGTTCCTGACCTGTTTAAAGATCTAGAGGACGATATTCTCCCCTCATCCCCTCTCCATCCCCCAATCACTTTCTGAATTGTAAAATTAGACCTTGGCTAAATGTTAGCTTGAGGTATTGAGAAAGCACAGGATCAGTATTGATTCATTTTCTTGTCTGAAGACTCTGACCTTACCGCTTCATTTACGGGAAACTGAACTTAAAAATGATCGAACAACTCGGTAGGATCACTACATAGAAAAAATTTTTTTGTTTTAAGTATCTTTTCCTTAAAAGTTTCTCTTTGTAAAACATAGTAAATCAGTAAATCCAACATAATAAATCAGACTTTTTTTTCTAGAGAGTGACATAAGCTATAAATTTAGATCTGGATCAAAATGTTCCCATAATTCATGGGTGTTCAGATCTGGTATTTTGATTGGGTCCATAAATAGCTTGAGGGCCAGCTGATAATTTCATATCCTGATGCAAACTTTTCCATAATTCAGGGTTGTTTGGATCCCAGGTTTTCATTAAAGCCCATTTATATTGATATTTTGGTGAGTTACTGTTTCTCACTGTATATACTCATAATTATTGTAGATAAGGCATTGCAAGGTTTTAAAAATCTCCAAACTATATTTTAAAAAACTGTTTATTGCTGGAATTTTTTTTGTAATCTGTTGGGCCAAAATCTCTTGACTTCTGCAGCATCTGGGGAGGAAACTATCCATCAAATCACCACAGATATTACAAAACCTTGGATGGACTTAATTCTTTGGAAATGATATCTTGGCCATTATTGTAAGGACCTGGGGACTAGAACTTGGCTGGGCAGAGCTTGGGGCAGCTGATATTCTAACAGTGCCATGAGAAGACCTTGTAGATTCATAGCCAGGGATCATTGTGGAGAGTAGGCACCACAGGAAGTAGCACCCAAGAGACCCAGAGTGACAGTATGCTGTGGCCCTTTGATTGGTCAAAGTGTTGCCCCAGGAATTTGTCTGGGCAACCACACAGACTTTGGCCTGCTGCAATGCCAGACTTTGCCTCATCTCCGGTCTCTGATTCCAGCCTGACTTTGACCCCAATTCCTGCCTCTTGATTCTAGCCCAGTAAACTGCTTCTGCTTTCCAGCCTCTGACCCCTGCCTGACTCTACCTCTCTGACCCTGACCTTTGTTTACAGGACCTGGCCGTACGATCCCTCCAACTCCATCCCGGCAACTTGCTTCCCTGGTGGGCAGACCTCAGCCCAGCTGTGATGGCTAGACCAGGCTGCCCACACCCTGGTCCTTGACAATTATTGACTGAGTCAGACAGACACTTGTGTTTTGGATTCATACTCAGGCCTTGAGGGTTCAGTAAGTCTCTTGACATAGAGTTGGATCGATCCAGGAATTCATTCATGAAGAAATATAACCTCAAATTTCCTTGGATGCTCAACAGCAAAATGATTTTCTGTTCCTAGTGCAAAAAGTTCAGAAACCTAAAACAACAGGAGACTCAGAAGGGTTCTTAGAAAAGGAAACTTTTTATAAAACAGGAAGACTTACGAAATGATGAGTCATATACAAAGGAATTTCAAAGATCTTCTGCTGAAACCAACCCTGACAGCCCAGAATCAGTGAAAGGGAATATAAACAGACTAACAAGCAAATCAAAATCCCTATTCTAAAAACTTTCCCATCTCTGATTCCATATAAGAACAATCTATTCTTTCTGAGAGCAACAAACAACCACTTTCAACCCTAAGGAAGGCCATCTGCTTGAAATATAAATTTCTTGGAGAAGTTTGGGTTGAAGAGCACTGGATCATTCATGACAAAGTCTCTTTCAACATTTTAAAGACTGCATCACAATTGTCTGACCACTGCACTTTCTGTGGTTTCTCGTCCCTTTTCAGGGCTATAAGGGGGACTGCGATGGTGGCAAAGTTAGGCACAAAGCCTCTGTAGTATTCAGTCAATCCTAAACGTTGTCTAACTTTCATTTTAGTCGTGTGTATCAAGTAGTTGATCAAAACCTGCCCCTTGTCCACAGGTTGGAATATACACCCACTTCCCACTGTATATCCCATGTAAGTGGTTTTGTACTTCCATATTTGCAGTTTGTTAGGTTGGCAGTCCATATCAACTCTAATACTGAAGTAACATGGTGGAAACAGCTGTTCCAATTTGGGCAATATATGACTATTGTTGAAATAAGCTGTGGCATATCGCCCATGTGGAAGGAGTACCTGATCCATTAATTTCTAAAAGGTGGACACTGCCCCATACAGCCCAAATAGCATCCTTACAACATGATACAGTCCACAGGGCATAGCAAACGTAGTCTTTTCCCTGGACCCAGAGTTAAGGGGATCTGCCAATATCCTTTTGTATGGTCAATGGTAGATAGGTACCTGGCTGCCCCAAGATGCTCCAGTAGCTCATCCACCCTGGGCAGATGACATGCATCAAACTTGAAAATCGCACTGACCTTGTGAAAGTCAATGCAAAACCTCATCGTGTTGTCAAGCTTTGGAACAAGGACTATGAGGCTTTGCCACTCACTGTGGGACTCCTCCACTACTCCCAGGTCTAGCATAGTTTGGTGTTTCATCTTGACAGTGTCCCATATCCTTTTGAGTAAGAGCTGTGGACTCTCTCACCACCACACTGAGTCCAAACCCAGAGAGATAGTATGTTAGCTGAATACAGCCGGGAAGGATGGAGAACATCCGAAGGAACGCCTGTATCAACTGATCCATCTGGTCTTTTGTTCAGCCTTTAGTGTCTTTTGCAACTTGATGATGCTTGCCATTTCTGTCATTGGAATCTTGGGATCTAGTTTGGCATCAGTGGCAAGAGGAGTGATAAAGAAGGCTTCTCTGTCACACTAGGTCTTCAGTGAGTTGATGTGATAGAGTCGTGTGTCCTTTCTTTTCCCCAGATGTCACATATCAGAATCCAAGGGGCCTACCTGTCTCAGCAACTCAAAAGGCCCCTACCATTGGATCAATAAACTTAGACTCTGAGCTCAGCAACAGTAGAAGAACCTGGTTACTTCAAAGCGGAAAAGGCCAACTGTACCGTCTTACTTCAGGGCTATCTGCATAGTGGTTTTCCAGGGGTGGTTCTATCTGAGTAGCTGAACTGGGCTCACTCTGTCAGGCTTTCCCTGGAAATTCACTGCACTCCCTGTAGGGTTTGGGGGAGATCTCAAGGATGAGAATTCCCCGTGTGCCTTCAGGAGTCACTCCAGCCATTTTCTGCTCAGGGTGATCTCTCTCCTCCACTGACTGCAGTTTCCTCCTTTTTAAAGGTCTCCTCCCTACCATACATGATTGACAGGGCTGAAGAGGTGGAGCTAGTTCCACACACAGAGCCTCCCTGGCATCTTTCTCATCAGCTTGAGATCTATACAGCCTGTCACGGAGTGACAATAATTAGTTGGTTATTATCCAGACCTTGGTCCGAGTAATCAGTTAAGATTCTAATGGATTACCCATTGAAATTGACAGGAGGAAGGAAAAGGAAAAAATTCAAATTCCTTGACCATATGTTCCATTTGTTTCTACTAAGATTCATTCTTGGTAGATTTAGTTCTGATCGGGGAGCTGTTTATTCAGAATTAATTATTGTGTTGTCATCAAACTCCTTCAAAACATCAACTGAATTTGACTCTTGGTTTTGATAGAGTATTAACTAGAGACTAGACTGGCTTAGCTGACAAAAATATGACTGATAACCCTTCTTCTTGTACTGCCATATAAACATATACAGTATGGCTCTGTCCCAGCTTCTGAGGTTAAGAATTTAACTGGAAAGAAACTCTGTAAGAACACATCACAGAGTTGCATCTTTATTGACTCTCAATCATGCAACATCAAATTTGCTCACTTTAAAGTAAAAAAGATACTAGTTTCCAGTGTCAAAACTCAGCCTGGCGCTGAAAGTCAAGCTGACCTTGTTCCTGCTCATAAATCTTCTCCAGTACACCTCAAATGCACATTAACAATGCTTGTAATGTATCTCATCAGATTCAAGTTATTGGTGCTGATCATGGGTGGCACGTATAATAGGCAAGAGGAGGTGCTGCCTCCCCTAGCACAGCTGTCGCTGCCACCCGACACCTGGGCTGTGGTGACCTCTGCTCCCATCTGTCCCAATTTTTCACACTTGCTGTCTGGTCACCCTAAGCAGGGGTGGAGTGTGGGCAGGGCTGTGGGCAGAAGAGGCAGGACAAGGAGCTTGCCTCCCCTGGGGAAGTTTTACTCACCACCCATGGCGATGATATATGTGCCAGTAAGAACACAGCTTGCCTTTCAGATCTCAGGGTGAGTGTGAGGGTTGGATAATCATTCAGACTTTCAAGAGCAGAAGTGAACTGAACATCCAAATCTTTTGAAGTTCATCTATCTCAAAAAGTGAGTTGCCTGTTTCCTTGTATTGGACCTAAGGTTAATTAATGCCTTTGAGAGTTTGTCCAACAAGGCAAGGTTGTACATTGTGAGGAGATGATATTTTGTAGATTCTGAAATTTATTTTGGGACACTTTTATGGTTTGCAAGAAAGACCAGGGATCATTGCATGAAAATCAGAAGCTATGGGGATGCCACACTAGCAACAGGTTTTTTTAAAATTCTTTCATTTTCAGGAATAAGACAAAAGTGGAAGGAGTGAAGTCATAGGACTCCAAGATTTAAAGTTCGCAGCCAGTTTAGATTTGTTAGTAAAATACATACAAATTATAGATCTTACATTAAATGATTTCTACAAGACATCTGACTTTTATGTTCATTTTGAGCCTCAATGGTCATTTTTGAGATTCTAAATTTGATTATAAGTTAATACAGAAACATTTGAGGAAAGGAAGCTTTGTTTAGCTCCTACCATGCAGGCATGGGAATCAATAGATCCAGCTTCTAGTCCCAGCTCTGCAACAGATTTCCTCTACAAGTTTGGTCATGTCACTTAAAATCTGTGCTTCTGTTTGTCCATCTGTAAAATGGGGATAATACTCAATGGTACCTGCATCACAAAGGTCTTGTAAGGCTTAATTCATTAATACTTGCAAAATGATTTGAGATCTTTGAAAGGAATTTAATCCTGAAAGCACAAAATATTATTTATTTCATGCTTTAATACAAATAAATATGAAAGTACTCTTTCTCTCTGGCTTGTCTAATGTTATCTATTAATACAATGTCTAGGTACCAACTACAAAACTAAGAGTCACCGTTAAATTGTCTGTAACACACTGCAATATTTACTGCTCCAAGATTCAGCTGCTACTACTTGGAGCTCTTTTCTTTCTCCTTTTCTGCATCATAGTTAGGGCCATACCAAATTCACGGTCCATTTTGGTCAATTACATGGTCATAGGATTTTAAAAATCATAAATTGAATGATTTCAGCTATTTAAATCTGAAATTTCACAGTGTTGTAATTGAAGGGATCCTGACCCAAAAAGGAGTTGTGGGGGGTTTGCAAGGTTATTGTGTGGGGGGTGCAGTAATGCTACCCTTACTTCCCCACTGCTTCAGGCAGCAGCGCTACCTTCAGAGCTCGGCAGCTAGAGAGCAGTGGCTGCTGGTGGGAGCCCAGCTCTGAAGGCAGAGCTGTCGCCAGCAGCAGTGAAAAAGTAAGGATGGCATGGTATGGTATGTCTTCAGAACTGAGTGCCTGGTCAACAGCTGCCACTCTCTGGCTGTCCAGCTCTGAAGGCAGCGCAGAAGTAAGGGTAGCAATACCACTACCCTCCTAAAATAACCTTGTTATCCCCCTGCAACTCCCTTTTTGGTCAGGACCCCCAATTTGAGAACTTCTATTCTCTCCTGTGAAATCTGTATAATATAAGGTAAAAGCACACAAAAGACCAAATTTTATGTGGGGAGACCAGATTTCATGGTCCATGATGCATTTTTCATGGCTGTGAATTTGGTAGGGCCCTAATCATAGTCTGTCCATGAGAACCAAAGAAAGGCTTTTCAGAAGAGGCAAGTTATGCATTGTGCTTTGAGAATAGTGAGGGTTGGATCTATTTTGATCTCTAGTGCTAATGTGCTCTCCTCTGAGAACATAGTGCCCCTGCTCTGAAGATTTTCACCCAGTGCTTTGTCAGCAACAACTTGCCTCATGGGCACAGCTGTCCTGGATAGAGAATGAGTCTCTTAGGCAGCCAGGCCCTAGTCTTTTAAGGACCTTGAAAGTTAGACACAGAGCTTTGATGTTCTGACATGAACTGGATGGTCTTTCTTGCTTACAAGGCAGGCTAGTGCCAAGTAGGAGTTTCTGTTCATTCCCAGGAGGAGTGACAGTAATCTAACCTGATGGTAACAGAGATATGGGTCAGAGTGTCCTAGGTCCTCACCCAGGAAGAACAGGTGCTATATAGGGCTGCCAGTCATCAGGTTTTCGAATGGAACGCCTGGTCAAAAAGGGATCCTGGTGGCTCCGGTCAGCATCGCTGACTGGGCCCTTAAAAATCCAGTCGGTGGCACAGTCGGACTAAGGCAGGCTCCCTGATGCCACGCAGCTCCCAGAAGCAGCAGCATGCCCGGCCTCTAGGCACAGGGTCAATCAGGGAAGCTCTGCATGCTGCCCCAAGACATGGGCGAACGGGGCGAAAGTCCATGGCGCCCTTATAAACAGGGTGCCTCCAGAGCAGGGGTGCCCCTCCCCCTGCTGCTCTGCTGGCATGTGCAGCCCCGCGACTCCTGCCTGCTGCCTTGGAGTCGTCCCTGGCCAGCTGCTCTTGGGAGTTTCCTGTCTGCTGTAAGGAGGGAGGCAGGGAGTGCAGGTGCTGATATCAGGGTGTCTCCTGGCCCCCCATGTACCCCATCTCCTCAGAGTGAGGGGGTGGGGACAGGGCTCACCAAGCTGCTGGCGGCTGCTGCTGCTGTGTCTGAAGGAGTTACCGCCAGCAGCCTGCTGCTGGCAGTGGTGTTGCCTTCAGAGCTGGGTGCCCGGCCAGCACCTGCCAGTATCAGGCTGCCCTGCCAGTGCTTAATTTGTGCCAGGGCTGAGTTCTGGCATCTCTTTCAATACAAACTAAACACTGGGGGAGACAGCGGGGCCAAGAGGTGATGCGGGGGCGGAATCCCACAGAGCCTGTGAGGGTCAGAAGTGATGGGGGAGCACCAAAATATAAGTTCACCCAGGGTGCCATTTTCCCTAAGGTCGGCCCTGCCCCCAGTGCTGCCTCCACAGCTCCCAATTAACCGGGAACCACAGCCAATGGGAGCTGTGGGGGCAGCATCTACAGGCATGGGAAGAACACAGAGCCCCCTCACCCCTCCACCTAGGGGCCGGACATGCTGGCCACTTCCAGAAGCAGCACGGAGCCAGGGCAGGCAGGGAGGGAGCCGGCCTTAGCCCCACTGTGCCACCAATCTTGAGCCAGAAGTAAGTGCTGCCTGGCCAGAGCCTGCACCCCGAACCTCCTCCCCCAGGTCAGAACCCTCTCTGCACCTCAACTCCCTCCCAAACCCCACACCCCAACCCTCTGCCCAGGGCCATCTCCAGCTTTTTTGCCGCCCCAAGCGGCGGAAAAAAAAAAGAACCACCACTGATTGAGCTGCCACAGAAGTGGAAGGGAGGGAATTTGGGACCCACCGCCAAAGACCCGGACGTGCCACCCCTTTCCATTCGCCGCCCCAGGCACCTGCTTCCTTGGCTGGTGCCTGGAGCCGGCCCTGCCTCTGCCTGAGGTCAGAACCCCCTCCTGCACCCTAACTCCATCCCAGAGCCTGCACCCCCTCCCACTCTCCAAACCCCTTGGCCCCAGCCTGGAGCCCCCTCCTGAACCCCAAATCCCTGGCCCCACCCCAGAGCCCACACCCCCAAATGGAGGCTGCACCTCCTCTCACACCCCAACCCCCTGCCCCATCCCTGAGCCCCCTCCCACACTCTGAACCTGTTGGCCCCCCTGCTCCCCAAACTCTTCATCCTTGGCCTGACCCCAGAGTCCACACCTCCAGCCAGAGCCTGCACCCCCCTCCTGTACCTCTGCCCCAACCCTGAGGCTGCTCCAGCACTCCAAATTCCTTGATCCCAGCTCAGACCCCACATCCACAACTGAAGTCCTCACCCCCCCACATCCCAACCACCTACCCCAGCCCGGAGCCCCCTCCTGCACCCTGAACCCCTCATTTCTGGCCCCACACACCCAGATGGAGCCCTCACCCCCTCCCATACCCCAACCCCCTGCCCTAGCCCAGTGAAAGTGAGTGAGAGCAAGCGATGTTTGAGGGGGGACTGGAGTGAGTGAGGCATGGCCTCAGAGAAGGGGTGGGACGGGGGCAGGGCTGCGGGGAAGGTAGCTGGGCACAGGTGTTCGGTTTTGTGCAATTAGAAAGTTGGTAACCCTAGTGCTATATCTCCTACCTGGAAAAGGCTTTTCTTGCACCTACGTGTTGACTGATAGGTGCATGTCAAAGGGGAGTCAGGTTCTGACTAGCCCCTCAAAGCAGTTCCCTCTTCTTGCCAGCATCAACTCTGTCTTATAGGAAAACCAAAGCTTTCCTGCAGCTTTATATAAAATACAGTATTAGTGTTCTGACCATCTTGTAACTTACGTCTCTAATAAAATTATTTGTTCCTTTTTATTGCATTTTGGCTCCAAACATTGACATCAATGCAATTCCTCACAGACTTAAAGTTAATCACTTACTTAAGTGCTTTGTTGGTCCAGAGTGCTCAGCACCTTGCAGGATCAGGCCTTACTGATATATTGGAAGCACAATTGTGTGTAGACAAAAAAAAGCTCTATGTTCAAAGGATGTAATATAAATAATATTCTTCATCTCCCTGATTATCTAAGGGTGGAGGACCCTTAACATCAACATTTATTTGCTACTATTTCCTATTAGCGCTTTAATATTCTTCTCATGTAATTTGCTAGGTGAATTTCTCTGCTGTCTATTTATAAAATGCACTCTTTTAATTAGTTTTTACCTACCATATCTACTCTTCCACTTCAGTGGCTGCCTTTCTGTCTCCTCTATGCCTGGCGTGTCTGCACAGATGCTACTGGTAGGGCTCACTGCTTTGCAATATAAAGTTATTTTCTTTGCAATCCATGCCAGCATAAATATGCTGAGGTTGAAGTGATTAGATCAATGTTCCCATTTAGTTGAATGATAAACTGTTTTGCTGAGTAATTGCATTTCTATTTTCAAGCAGTTTGCTTTTTTTAAAAAAAAATCAGATTCAGATAAATTTGTAGCAAGCAAAAGTTAAAAAAGCCAGTTTATTCTTGCTGACAGCTGTCAAATTTTTAAGATTATTGTCAGCATGGTTATGTTTTTAAATTCTACCCGACACTGGCCATTAGAGGGCTGTTACAAATTGTTTCTAAGTGCCATCAATATAGAGAAACTGTGCATGACAAGTGGATGCATTATTGGTGTGCTTTTTTTAAAGTCTAAAACCTAAGCTATTTCCTTGTTGCCCTCAAGAGGAGAAGGTATCATTTAGCAACTGATGCAGCTTTTGGGAATGATTGTGTCCTATGTGGGAGACCACTTTGTGATGATACTAAGCATGCATCTTACAAAGTATTTAAAGTGGTTTTTAGCATTAAGCTTTATTGTGATCCCAAGAAGCAATCTGACTAATAAAAAGCTTTAGAATATTTTTGGGTTTCAATCCAGCACCCAGTGAACAGGGTTACACATTACCACAGCAGTAAAAATCACCATGGTTGGCTACCCTTTATGTAGTCTTGGCAGAGAGGCCAAGGACCGAATGGACCCTGGAGAATAGGAGTAGCTCTCACCCACAAAGAAGGTCCCTTCATGTTAGGGATAAAGTATGTTGGCAGAGCAGTGGGAGGAAGCTTGTCCTGCCAGTTGCCCCAAATAGTATTTGTCCTGTGTTTATACAGAAAACCCAGTCACCAAAGCTGACAATACATCCCCTTTTGTGAACACTAAAGGGGAAATTTTCAAAGGCAATTAAGGTGTCCAAATCCCATTGAAAGTCAATCAGAATGTGGTGCTCAAAGCCATTTGTGCTTTTGAAAATCTACCCCTACATTCAAAAGGGGGGAAATTGAACATCACAATAAATAATTGATTACACATTGTTCCATTGTGAAACTTACCAAAATTGTCTCCTGGAACAAGGGAGTATGAAACCATTTGAGTCAGCCTTGTCCGCAGTGATGATGGCTATATTTTCTACTGTTCTTTATTATTAGACAGAGTTACCTAATTGAGTACTGTTTCTATAAGGCACAGCAAGAAAGTAAAGTAAATGGATATTATTTTGCTGAGGATAAGTGTAAGGGTAAGAGAATGATTTGTAGGAATGAACCTCCTACATCTAGGAAGCAGTTCATCAGGAGGGATGGCTGGGTGGGGGGTTGTGTCTCTCTGTCAGCAACTGGCTGCAAGGACACATAGGGAGCAAAGAGAATGAAAGGAAAGCAATTGCTCATACTCTTTCTGCTGTGCTGCATGGACCCCATGGATGGTATGCTGCTGCGACCTAGATCAGAGCCCATGCTGTTGTATGTTGCTCAGCCAACGCCACACCTTTAAGCCTCATCTTCCCTGAAGCAGAATGCAGAGAAGTGGGAGGAGAGAGAAGCAAGGAGTTGTATTACCACCCACCAGCATCTATCTAGCCCTCAAACCCTCAAGCCATTACCATGCCATCTGGCAGCTATCATAGCTTTCATAGGCTCCATAACCAACACTTTGCTAACTCAGCCACACAAACCCCATTCACAAGAGGGATACCCAGATCCCGCTCAATTCCAGAATACTCTGCTGGCATGACAAGCCGTACAAGTGTTGTCAAAGAGTGAGACAGCCAGACCTATCACTTTCTCTGCTGCAATACTCCTAGGCTAGGGTTTCACACTGCATGGAGTTTTATCCCATGTAATTTGTCATCAGCCCCCACTATCACCACAGCAACAGCACAGCCACACCTTCCACGAAGCCTACCCAGCACCCCCCCAAACACCAACCTAAGTGCTCCTCCCAGCAGGATTTGTCCTATGCCGTTCCCATCCCTCCCTCCACCACTAACTCCCTTTGGTCTACTCTAGCAATTAAGAACCTACCATTGTATCAACCCTCAATTACACATTGAAAATATATTTCTAAATCTATTCTTTGTTAGTGTTTTTTTTTTTAAAAACTCATCACCTGGAAAAATGCTGTCTTGCCCTGTGGAAATGTGTGGTTGAAGAGCTGTTCAAAAAGTTGGTTGTTTTTATTTAAGCTGGTGCTTCAGCATACACACTGGTAAGAAAACCGGCATTATCACAGATCTCATTCACATAGTGGGAGGGAGAGTCTCCACTGACAAACTCCACTCCCTCTGCAATCATCAAAAGCAGTCGTTTGCTGCTTTCGTTCATGTTATACGCATCTGATGATGACATTTCAAGTACATCTTTTTAAGAAATTTGGGAAATGAGGATGATACCTAGTGAATCAAGAAATAAAATCTTTCCCTTGCTGTAAATGAAATGCAAGAAAACATTAAATTAAAGATTGCTAAATATAAATTATATTTCATTCAGTTGTGCCATGAAAATCAAATTAGCCTCTGAAAAAATAGCTTATTAATTTCCTCTCTTTATGAAGGAGGATTCTCACAAGAATCTGGAACAAAAATAATCTTCTATAAATAATGAGAAAGAGTCTCCAGTGATAGTAAAGCATGCATTGTTTAAGATTAGAGTTTACCAACACAGGATTCATATCTTTTACTTATTAAATAATGTTTTGTTAAAGCACAGATTCTACTATCAAGTGATTGATGACATGGGGGGGGGAAGGGACAGGATGGATAGCTTAGTGATTTGAGCATTGGCTTGCTAAACCCAGGGTTGTGAGTTCAATCCTTGAGGGGGCCATTTAGGGATCTGGGGCAAAAAAATCCTCCCAAAGATTGGTCCTGCTTTGAGCAGGGGGTTGGACTAGATGACCTCCTGAGGTCCCTTTCAACCCTGATATTCTATGAATCCAGGGGTCATCCTCAGTCTCCCTAGGATACACCACCAAAGATAGTGGTAGCAGCTTCTCAGTGTTGGGAGAGGCAGGGCTCTCTGGAAGCTCAGGCAGGTCCCCAGGGCAACTGCAGTTCTCCTCAGCATCCCACTTCAACAGTAGGAAAGAAACATCTGTCTCCCTCAACAGCTCTCCTGCTGCTGAGCCAGCCTTTTATACTTCCTCTTCCTGTCCCTCCCCTCTTGGTTCCACCCATCAGGAGACTTGCGATGTTCCCTCCATGTCCGCCTCTGAGGGAAACCACGCCTCCTCACTACAGCGACATTAAGTATTTGTGTAGTGCATAATTGTACTTACCGCTTAACAATAATAATAGCTAAACTTATGTTTTGAGAATACACCACTAAAATGAATAGCTTCTCACCAAATATGCATACATGGCAAGAAAGGAATTAAAAACCTTGTGGAAAAATAAAAACATTTCTTATATTAAGACCCATATAAGACTAATAAATTATTTTCACTAGACACCCCTAAGTTGGTAAAACAATATTACTACCAGGGCTTGAGCTAATGGGAGTGGGGACAACTGCTCTCTTCCACCCCGGCAGCCTTTAAGTTTATGGATGGCACTGTTCACAGCAGCAGCGGCTCCTGTCCCACAGGACTGGGCCTGGCTCCCCACCCAGGATGTTGTAAGATGGTGCATGGGGTCACACACTGCTGTGACTCTGTGTACCATGTAACGACACCACTCATTCAAATTTGGCCCAACCACAGCTCCATCATGACTGAAAGGTGGCAGGGCCAATCCTGAATGGTGTGCGATGCTGTGTACCATGTTGTAAGACCCAGAGTGGGGAGTCAGGTCTAGCCCCGCAGGAAAGAAGCTGTCACAGCCAAGTGAGTGCAGGGCATGCTTGCACTACCTCACCCTGCCTCTCTGCCCAGGGTACAGCGAGAAGGAGGAGGTAGTGGCAGCAAAACAGGAGGAGTGCAAACCCCATCAATGATCCATCATCATCATCCCTCCCCACATTTGCAAAGCCTGGCTCTGCCACTGATCATTACGTTATTTTGAGGCCAAACTGTATGTACACAAAAAAAAAAGCCAAATATTTAGTGGGTTGGCAATTGAGAAAGAAAAGACAACATATGAAATTTAGTTTGGCAGCTGGTTTGGTGAAGAGTGAACGAATCCTGAAACTGTAAATCAAATTTTCGGCTGAACAATTAGATAATTTCTTTGCAGAAATACACAGCTCTCCATAAACATGCAGAACTGTGAAAATACATATCAACAGCAGAAATTTACAAAGCAATTACACTACTACAATCAAATAAATTGCCAGGCCAGGCCAGGCCAGGCTAGCTAGCCAAAAAGTACAGAATTCATCCATCAGTGAGATGTCAAGCAATCTTTTCCATCAGAAACAGAGACATGTTTGCTTGCAAAATTTCAGTTTCCAAGGAGCATCAATTATGGCTCAGCTGTACCAAGCAGAAGCATGCCCGTTCAATTTGTGCACACACATTTTGCTACTTAATGCTGATCTTCAGATACCAACTAAAGCTATAGCCCTAAGGATTTGAAAAACATCAGCAAACATATTTAGTGGAAATGGTGATAAACAAATGTGGTATATGGGAAGATGATTGAAGTAATGTGTACTGTGTCAGTGGGTTTAATCAACATGTACCTGAATTTGTTTCTAGATTAGGTGGAGTTTGAAACATTCAGTGAAAAACCAGGAATAAGAATGAAGGGGCATGTTGGACTGGATTGTCTTTTCTTGTTGCTAAAATTTCCTGGGTCTTATTCACATATTTTCATTGATTAATACTATTATTCAATATATTGTCATCTAATTACTGCTCTAGAATCTAAGATTTCATTTAAAAAATATTTCTAGCAGTCATGGTTGTGAAGGAAATCTTGAAAATGTGAAGCAAGTACAAATGATGTAGTGCTGTCATCCTGAGACAATAGACAGGCTAAAACAATAATGTGCAAGGGTGTGAACTACTTCATTCATCTCCATGCGTTGTTAATCCTGAAAACTAAAGGTGAGCCCTTTTTAAAACTGTAGTTTAAAGATTTCAGCACCATGGTGGGGCATTTCTTAAGTACTTAGAGAGAAATGACAGCTAATTAATTAACATAACTCCCTACAGCCCTCATATGTTCCTTGGAGGTCTCCCATTCAACTTCTGACCAAGTCTGAAGCTCTTTAATTTATGAGATTTGATATCACTGCTTAAATGTATGGTTGCCAGGCTCTTCGAGCTGATCAACATTTCTCTGACTCTATTCATCAGATCATTTCGTTTCTTCATTCCTTTCCTTCAAATCTCTCTTTTCAAGAACTCCCAGGAAATCAAAGTTAACTCTTTTCCTTGATTTGAGCTGACAACATCACTTGTTTTTTTCCTGAGCATTAAGTTTTCTTTTTCCCAGGCTATGTCTGCACTACGGACCTTACAGCAGCACAGCTGTAAGATCTCCTGTGTAGCCAGAGTTCTCCCCCACTGGCAGAAATTACATCACCCCCAATGAGCGGTGGTAGCTATGTTGGTGGGAGAGTCAGTGAAAATTAGCCGCCACTCTTATTTTTTCAATCCACTTTACTAAAGGTTTCCTGAGTGTGATTCTGAAACTGGCTTTACTACTGTATAACTCAATAGATTTCAGTGTGAGTTATTCCTTATTTATAACCAGTGTAAATGTGATCAGAATCAAACTTTCTGTATATCTATTTTGTCTTTTTACTAAGATATAATTAATCACCAAAACACCCGCCTAGTACATTTTCAGATATCACACATAGTGATTTGGATGCTAACTGTCAAACTACAGATTTGCATTCCTCCTTGTTGCTGCTCAGGTGGTTTACAGAGATTCTAAATATAGTGAATCTCCCTACAGGGAAATACAACTACTTTCCCTGAAAGCCCTCTGAGGATTCTTCTTTCCTATCTCCCCTCCCAATTTGTTGTCATATGCATTTCTCCATTTTAACCATGATGTCATCTTTAGTGTTCATGCCAATAATAGAGAATGGAATATCCAGCACTAAGTGGCATCACAGGAGTGAGTTGCTGAAGAAGATTGTATGGCAAGAGCCATTCCTCTACCATTTTGCTTTGTTATTTGAAGAGATATTCCAAATCCTTCATAGCTATGGATAATCCTCTATCAAAGCATCACATAGTCTAGGTCAATGGATATAGACTCAACAGAGTCAAAGGGAAAAATAAAAATTGTAATACTCTGCTCTTTTAAAACATTTTCCACCTGAGGATCTCAAAATACTTTACAATCACTAACAAAATTAGCCTCACAACATTCTCTCGTGGTAGGTAAGTATCATTCTACAGAAGTAGAAACTGAGGCCCATAAAGATTAGTGCCAACATTTTCCAAACTGGGAGATATATAGGGTAGCACCTAAAGCTGTCCTCTGGACACAAGTGTCTAAGTAAGTCACTTGACAAAGATCACAGATGGAGTCAGTCCCTTATTCAATTCACTAGGCTGTATGATTACCCATGCAGCTGAGCTATGAACATGATTTGCCATGGTGTATGATGACTGCTAAGTTTGATAAGTATCATGTCATCTAGTTTGATCGTTCACAGCTATGTTCAAACACAGTAACATTTTGTCATTTAGATAATTCACAGTTAAGCTTTACACTATGAAGTTAAGCAGTGGCTCATCGGAATACCAATTCTTATTGGTAAGTTGACTTCCATATTTGAACATTCATTAACCTTCAGTGGGCCCAAATCTTATATTAAGAATAAAGGGGTCTCTCTCTCAGTGAGTGTAATGTTAATACTCAATGGAATGCTTTCTAAAAAGGCCCCAGACTGGCAGCCCTCCCAACGAGAGTCCTCTGTTTCTCCACAGCACAGGTAAAGCATGAACAGCATCAGTGCAAGCTTCCCCACACTGCCTCAGCAGTATACCCCCAACTGTTTTTTTACAAAAGGATCATCTTGTGAGAATGAAAGGCTCCCGGCCCATTCAAAATGCTGGCTGTCTTCTGAGACTGCCAAGAAAAAGGCCAGTTGTTAATATGGTCTTTGTAGTTATGTCTTTGATCTACACATAAGATTAAGAATCTGAGGAAACTGCTTAGACACACCAGGGTTCCAAAAAACCCATGTTTACCAATTATACACCAACATACAAGGCCTATCTTAAAGTCACAGCATACACACAGAGAAGGTAGATAAAAGACTTAAAATACCCTTTCTGGAAGGCTACAGTGTAATACTACTTTTATTATTAAAATGTAGACTGATAACATACATTGATCAAAAACAGAGAGGAGAAAAACAGGCTGCTTCCTAAAACAGTGACACAATATACAGAGCCCCTAGCCTGCAATCAGGACCAGGAAACCCGCCATAGGATTTAAAGTGACAGGTTACAATTTCACCACAGTTTTCAATACACATTTATGCATGCCTGCTCTGTTAAATTATGGTGGCTTCTGCAAAGGAAGACAGGGAGGCCCACTCTACAGGGTTCCCAAACTATTTAATGGGATGCTACCCAATTCCTGTACAGTACAGTGTATCTTTCATAGATTATCAGGGTTGGAAGGGACCTCAGGAGGTCATCTAGTCCAACCCCCCTGCTCAAAGCATGACCAATCCCCAATGTTTGCCCCAGGTCCCTAAATGGCCCCCTCAAGGATTGAACTCACAACCCTGAGTTTAGCAGGCCAGTGCTCAAATCACTGAGCTATCCCTACCCTGAGGCGGGAGAGTAGGAAGGAGCCAAGGGGAACCAGACTACTGTCTGTCTGTGGTGCCACCGGAAACACCGTCAGTGTGCTGACCCAGTGGCAGACCACTCTGCCATCATTAGGGCCCTGGGCTGGGACACGGTGGAATTGGGTAGGCTCACGTCCCTCCTGCCACATCACCCCTGGGGTGGCAGTACTCCTCCTCCTTAGGCCAAGAGGTCTGCGTTTGTCTGTCATCCACCAGAGCCAGGACGACAGACTGTGCTTGGTGCTCACCCGTGCCGGAGTCCCATAGACTGTTTGGTGCTACAGCTCTGCCTGACTGCCGGCCAGAGCCCAGACTCTTTGTGGCCCTGCCCGGCTAGAAGGCCAGGGCCCATTGACTACTGCTAATTCCCCCTTTATTATGTTTGGAGAATACTCTAGCATACCAAACTACGAGGAGGCATGGCCTCCCACAGAGGCGGATACAGAGGGATGGCCACGCCAGTTTAGTCACAAACATAAAGCACCTCTCAGCAGAGGCTCTCAAGTACTTTACAAACATTAATGGCATCTCAGTACTCCTGTAAAGCATGTGAATATTACTGTTCTCATAATTATTTTACAGCTGGATACACTGAGACACAGAGTGGCTGCAATTTGCCCAAGAGGTCATGGGGGATCACTGGTAGTACCGTTGGCAATGGGACCTGAGCATCCCAATGCCTGACCCTTGCTCTACTCATTACACAACATTGTAGTTCTTAACCTAGGATAATCCTGCAAAGATTCAGGCAGTGGCAAGAGACTCTCACAGATAAGTGTCCAACAGTTTGGATGCTTATCTATATCTTATCCAAACTTTTTGTGGTTCCCCCCTTGACTACAACCTTCTAGTTAATTCCCAGATTCTAAATTACCTCCTTCCTGCCCTATACCCTTTAATAGACTTTGGTGACAAACAAATGGGTATATATAATCCAGGAACAGTCATGGGTACCTAGTTGTACACAATATAACACACATTCCCTTTGGGATTATTGAGTGTTGTGTGTGTGAAATTGTATTTAAATGTAAATAACTCATCATAACGTCTAACAAGCAAGGCCCCTTGATGAATGCTACTGGAGGCCAATTGAGTGATAACTCCTGTTGTTGCAAGGATAGCTGCTACTGACAGAAAATGGATTGCAAGAGGAGTTATGCTTTCCAAGATACTTAAAGAATTCCTAATGGAGCCATGGTCCATTACCTGCTTGAAAAACTAGAAATAGTGATGACTATTGGTACCTTAATATATGTACATTTAATAGCTTAATTTAAGAAACTAATTTGATCAGTCATGTTGAATAAAATATACTTGCCTCATCAGTATCTGACTATAAAGGAGGCCTGCATAAAAAGGGGGGCATAGAGGATGGCTTCCTGCCCCTCCTTATGGTTCTGTGTTTGTACAGCTCCCAATGCAATGGGGTCTGGGTACCATAGCTACTAGGTGCTATGGTAATACAGGTAATAATAATAATAATAATAGTCATAATTAATAAAGGGCTGAAAAGTTGTTTTTTTTAAAAACAGAAATAAAAATTATTTTCTCTTGTTTCTTATGCTACAGTTGAATTTATAATGTAATATATTCAGAAGCGGCTGAGTGACTTAGGAGCCTGAATCCCATTTTCAAAAGGAACGTCAGCACCTAAGTCCAAGAGCCTTTCAATGAGCCGTAAGGCCCAGATTCTCAAAGGTGTTTAGGTATCTAACTCCCATTGAAATCAGGCTCCTAAGTCCCAAAGATGCTGATGTTACCCTTTGTCTGTCCTTGCACACTCTAGAGAGACAAAGTGGGTGTCAATTATTGGACCAACTTCTGTAGATGAGAGACAAACGTTCGAACCACACAGAACTCTTCTTCAAGTCACTGGTGCTCTCTAGACATTTGGAGATCGAGTAAAACTGTGACATTACAAGAGTCAGGAAACTTTGCTGACTAACTAACATTTTAGAAAGAGGAGAACTATGTTAAAAATTGACATCCTGTCATTTTAATTAAGCTATGTGAAAGATTCCAAAATACATCTGAGACCTCTAGCAAAACCAAGGAGGGACAGACTTGTCATTCCTGATATTTCTAAGATCAAAATCAGGCAGGAGGGGGAAAATCTTTCAGGCCTTCACTATTATGTTTCAGAAAAGGCAAACTTCCATTTTTATCTTTGCAGATCATCCTCAAGGAAAATGCTTCCGGGAGAATTATTTGTGGAATCCTATTTTAAAAGTCAGGTTCCTAAATTAGGCCTCTCAGTTCATCATTTTGGCACTCAGGAGTTTGGGTATCCAACAGCTGATTTAAATGCCCAAATGCAGAATTGCTTGCCCTGGTTGTAAGGGGACTGTTGCCCCCTTACTAACATTCAGTGGGGGTGTTTTAGTTGCTAGCTCCCAGTACTAAAAGAGGGAAGGGTTGAAGGGGAATCAGGACCCTGAGACTGACAGCCCCCAGGAACAATGGGGAGAGGCCAATGCTCCAGGTCAGCCTGAATGACAGGGCGGGCAGGCTAATCAGGGAGTCAGGAGGCCAGGGAGGTCCCATCCTCCTTGTAAGCTGGAATTGCCTGGGTCAGACAGAGTGGGGCTGAGCTAAGGAGAAAGCAGGGGTCTGAGCTGAGGAGCAGAGCTGGGCCAGATCCAGAGGGACCAGAAAAGCAGCCCAGAGAGAGCAGACCCTGTGCTGGGAGCAGAGCTGCAGCCTCAAAGCCAGAGGCACAGCCCAGAGAGAGCAGACTTGCCCTGTGAGGAGAGCTGCAGCAACCAGAGCCAGAAGGGCCAGAAAAGCAGCCCAGGAAGCAGGTCAGTGCTGGGAGCAGAGTCACAGAAGCAGCCTGCAGAGCAGATCTGTCCTGGGAGCAGAGCTGCAGCAACCAGAGGCAGAGGGGCCAAAGAAGCAGCCCAGGGAGCTGGAGGCAGAGCAGCAGCAGCGCAGAGACAGAGCGGTGGAGCTGGGGCTGGAGCAGTCCGGAGCTGGGTGCGGTGAGTAGCTGGGAAGAGCGAGGGGGACCCTGGGCAGCGGGCCCAGCACAGGGAGACACCTTAGCCAAGAGGCTCTGCAAGCCAGGCTTGGTTCGTAACCCTGACAGGGCAGGAGCGACACTGGGCAGAAGGGTCCTACCACTTAGAGCCTGAGAGCACCACCAGGGGAAGTGTCCAACCCACAGCATCCCTGCAGCACAGCCAGGGCCTGAGAAGAAGGCCTGGGACTTACAAGGAGCAGACTGTGAACTGCCCTGACATTCCAGAGACACTGTTTGTGATGTTCCCTGCCACAGAGCGGGGTGATGTGTTTCCTTTAACCTTTCCCATTTTTCCTTATTCTTTTTAAAATTAATTGTTGATTTAAATAACTTGCATTTGCTTCAAATTGTATGTAATGGTTAGTGGGTCAGAGAAGTGCTCAGTGCAGAGAGAGTACCCCGGAGTGGGGACACCCTAGCCCCTGTCCTAGGTGACCACAGCAGGGTTGGGGGTTGAGCCCCCACAGGAATCCTGGGCCCAGCCTTGTAGGGGTTACGAGGACTCTGTCTGACAGGAGAGTGGAAGGGGAGCCCTCAAGGGCAGGGAGGCCACTGGGTAAAGGAAGTGGGAGTGAGGACTCAGATCCTTTCGCTAGCCCACTTCATCGGGGTAGTGCAGAAGCCAGGAAAGTTCCCCACAATAGCGGGACTATTACCCTGCTTACATAATTTAGGGACTTATATCTACTGTATGGTGCTACATAAATACAGTTGTTCTTCATAATGTCATTCTCCCCAAAGATCACAAATGGCATAATAATGCTGATGCTGTGGGGATTCTGCATAATGATTTAGTCAAATGTGGAATTCATAATTCTGAATCCTTCCCACACTATATATAGATCAAGAAAATGCCATGATAACTGAGAAAAAAATATGTAAAGAAGGAGAAAAAACATATTTGAACAATCAACACTAGCCCCATTGACTCAACAGGAGAAGTGTTTCATATAAGCGATAACATGCCTGCCTTTTGGATATGTTTTTTGTTTTGTTTCTAATCTTGGCTGCACAAGAAAAAATGACTAATATTTGGCCATACCTCTTGCACTGAAGGTAATGGCAGAAACTACAGTTTCTGTACAGAGTTACAGTACAATCTCTTTCTGTTATGTCTTTTGGATGTAATTGGCTAGGATTGTTCCTGGAGTCAGTCCATACCACTTTTAACCCTACTCAAAGGGATGACAATTTTTTCCCACTTCTGTGTTTAAAGACTGCCAGTTTTTCATGTTAAGATATATATACAGAACTAGTTAAAAATAACAACATAAGTCCCTATTCAGCAAATTACATAAGCATGTACCTAGGTCCCATTTAAGAAAATGTGTCTTAAGCAGGTGTCTAAAATTAAACATGTGTTTAAGTGTTTTGTTGAATCACAGCTATACTGCAGAAGGTGTTTTATGTCAATTCATGATTCTAGTTGACACCTGAAAAGTGCAATGCTTTCTGACAGATTCTGAGTGTCCCCAAATGAAAGTAACAATGCATTTGTGTGGAGCGGGGTATGTGATCAAATGCATCCCTGTATTCGCATCCTAAACACCACTGTAATAATCTTTGTACAAAGGATGCCCTGTGAGGCATCATTTGAAAACTATTAGTTTGCTGATCAATAATATCATGGTAAAATGTGTGTAGCAATATTTTACATACAGTTACAAATATAAGATGAAGTTATGACTGAAATGTGTTTACCAGAGAAGTGCGGGGAGTGGGTAAACCGGTTTCTCAAAGACAAAGGACAAACTGACATCTCTAGCCAGATATTATCAAAGTTGATTGGTAATCACTGATCAAGTGGCCACACAAATAACAATATGGAACATCCTCACAACTGGAAGGAACTTTATGGAGGGGTAACCCTCAGGAAAATTCATTTCAAAGGGTGACTGGAATTAAAAAGAAAGGGGCAAAAACACCCAGGTATTCTTTCTCTCTATCTCTTTCATCTGAGAAAACAAAGGACCCAGACTTTGGACTTTGGGAGGGGTTCTGACCTGAGACTTTGGTCAGCCCTGTTGCTGGGATCATATGGGAAGAATTTTACCTTGAAAGAAGTCTAGTTTAAGTCTTTGTTACTAGAAAGTGTTTTATCTTTATTTTTCTCGTAATCATTTCTGACTTTAGTGCCTTATACTTGTACTCACTTAAAATCTCTCCCTTTGTGGTTAAATAAACTTGTTTTATTCTTTAAACAAACTAATCCAGTGTTGTGTTTGGAACTCCAGTTAAAGTAGCAAACTGTTGTACACTGACCCTTTATAGAGGCAACAGACCTCTAATATCTGAACTATCCATGAAAGGTTTGGGCAGTGCAAAACAGATGTTTTTGGGGAAAATCCTGGACTGGGTGTGTTTTGGGGGTCATCCTGCAAGTAGTAACTATGGCTGCTAGAAGCCAGAGTGTGACCAGTAACTTGCTGACAGATTGTGAGAGGCCCAGATTGGGAATTATACCAGCAAGGCATTGTGAGGCACCCCAGGTTACATGGCAGCTGGTGACACAACCTCTCACTGGTCTGGACTGCAACCAGGAAGGGGGGAGGGAGAAATTATATTTTATTTATTTATTCTGACTCTGAATTGCCCGTTTCACATATTCAAAAACCATGAGTCAAGCCCCAAAAATTCATGAGAATTCAATGCTTTAGAGATTCCTTGTATCTTTTGGGTTTTGAGCCATTTCACACATAGAGGGGAACATGGAATAGGTCACTGAGGTAAGAGCAGGAGCACTGAGACTTGAATGTGGGTGTTGAGCTTCAATTGTCATCAGAATGGAAAGATTAGGAAGAATGAGATAAAAGACAAGTCTGAGATCTAGCCTATAGTGAAAAGCGTGTATGAATTAGAAAGTGAGGACAGGAAGTTGAAACTTGATACAGCACACAGTGGAACAGAGCTTAATTTGTGCCGGAGCTCAGTGCCAGCACCTCTTTTCATGCCAGGGCACAGACCCAGCTCCTTTTCTGTTATGGCATCCTCTGTGAATCATGCATGCAAGGTCACACCAGCAGGGGGCAGAGCCGCATGTTTTGCAAAATGGCATCCTCCATGCGGCACTCTCTGCTTGAGCCCTGGCACCTCTTTTTCTTTAAAAATTAAGCACTGCAGTTGAATGATTAAAAGAGGGCAAAGACATGGCAATGATGATGTCACAATGTAATGTCATATTTTTCAGCTGGTATATTCAAAGAGGTCTAAGGGAATTTGTGGCCCAACCCATGGATTGGTCCCTTTGAAAATCCCAGTTTATATACACTGCGACATAAAAGCCCTCCCACTGAAACACTCGCCTTGCAGAAACCACACTCCAGCAATGGAGAATAGATGGCAGGAGATAGGTGGCCCCATGGGGAAGCAGATGGCTTTTTCTTTTCTCCCCGCTTTCCAGTGATCCTCTTCGTAGTGGAGGCACAACTAGATGATGCTGTAACACAAATATCATGTTGTGATGTGTTTTAACCTCATATGACTGCCAAATTCAGATCTATGTTTGGCTTCAATTTGCAAATGTAACGTGCTTGTTGGGATGGGATTTTCTGTTCCAATCCATTTGTTCACTTCTAATCTACATTTTCTTCATTCTGTTTCTGTTATTTATTGCTAGATGGCTCACTAGCCCAGCAGATATAGTAATTTCTCTTTGAATAGATCCTATTACTCATCTGTGTCTTTCCAACTCATTATTAAACACGTCTTCTCTTCTTCCACACAATTCCTCTCTTCAATTTAATGTCCTTGGTTTTATGTTTTTTATTCCCCAATTAATTCCCATTTCATACCATCTTAAAATAACATCACATGTGTTTACATTTTCAGCTTAGTCCTGTATCTGATACACAAATTGCTTTTTTCCATTAAAATGTGTACCAATTAGTGATTGGATACATAAAATTCTTTAATATATGTCTGACCTTTTTCTCTCCTTGCAGTAGTCTCTTCCACCTGCTGTTCCCTGATCAAGATGTTTATTAACAGTGTGATACAGCACGGCCAAAAGGCAGCTGCAGAGTGATATAGAAGAGATATCCAGGGGAATGAGCTGGGGCAGAGAGCAGTTTGAAGGAGTTGGGGCAGAGTGCAGTTTGGAGGAGGAAAGTAGACAAGAGTTTGGAGAAGTGCCATGGTTGGCTAGAAGACCAAGACCCTAGGTAAAGAGACACCCGGCTTGTGCAGAGAGAGAGGGCAGGAAGCCCCACAAGCTGAAGAGCAGAAGAGGGAAGTAGCCCGGGGAAGGAAGCACTAGTTCAAATGGTTTACCACTATCCCTAGGGCCCCTGGGCTGGGACACGGAGTAGATGGCAGGCCCGGGTCCCTCCCTCTCCACTACCCTTCTATGGGTTACTAGTGGGACAGTAGATACCCTAGTTCAGGGGCAGGAAACTGCATTCTGAACCGCCCCCGCCCCCAAGAAGAGGAAGCGTGGGACCCATCATAATCGTACTGGTAATTTGCCACAACAGATAGCAAATCTAGCTACCACTTTATACTCCTTTACTCTCTTAATTTCTCTAGTTTGAGGCCATGATACTCCACATTTATTTATTTTGTCATCTCCCACTTCTGGACTCTCCCTTGTAAAAATTATTCCTCTTCTCCACCCTTCCTAATGTATCCTTATAGAAAGACAAACTAAATGTTTGACTCTGGCTTCACTGAGATTGGCTTCCCTGACAGGTTTTGGTTAGGTCCATAATAGTTGCCATACATGTGTTTCTGCTGCTTCACGAATTGGTACATAGGCACATTAGAATTAGAAGTTCTCCCCAAGTATATTTGTTACTTGGGTTTGGGCTTTTTTTTCTCTTCTCATTAGTCCTCCTGCTGTTAGTTATTTTATTCTTAAGCACTCTTTTCTCGCTGCCTTCCTGTATGTTTCAGAGTAATGTTGCCTCGTGGTAAAAGCATAAGATTGAGACCCAGAATTTCTGGCTCCTATTCCCAGCTCTGTGACTAACTCACTTTGTAACCTTGATGAAATAATTATTATTATTTGTATTACCACATAGTTGCTCTGGTCAAAGACTAGCACCCCATTGTGTTGTGTGCTGCACAAACAGAACAAACAGAGAGTCCCTATTCCAAAGACTTTATAATCTAGATAAAAGACAAGAGGCAACAGGCTATTGGGAAGGGAATACACTGAAACAATAAGACAATCCTGGTCAATGTGACAGACAGTGGTCTTAGCACACTAGTGGCCTGACCATTGTCAAAATTTTTGTAGGCATCATTGAAAAGGAGAGCTTTTGAGGGGAGATTTGAAGGCGGATAATGAGTTAGTGTTGCAGTTGTTCACAGGTTGCTCCTCCCAAGCATGAGTTACAGCATGGGGAAAAGTACGAAGTTGCTGTTTGAAAATTTAAAAAGTGGGCAATGGAGGCTGGCATCATCATGAGCTGATCAGAAGTGGAGTTAATATGTCAATAGTGAATGAGAGACAATAGGTAGGGTGGGGATAGGCCATGAAAGTGAAGACAAGTAGCTTATGTATAACCCTATCTGGAGCTGATTGTTCCTGACCAATTACTCTAAGCCTCTAGGGGACTTGCCCCTGGACTACAGAAACAATGGCTATAAAGGCTCAGGACTCTGTTTCCAAGATTGCCTAAAGACCAGAGTGGAGATAAAACAAGCTGTAGGTTACTACCAGAACCAATCGTAAACCAGAATTCAGAGATTAAAGGTTTGGTTTTATTTTCACTTTTGGCTGTCATTGGTGTGAACCAGAGAGACGAGTATCAGAGCCTGGGAAATCCCGATTAAACTACCATTCCTACCCAAGGTGAAACTGTGGTTAATGGGTCACTGAAAAATGTCAGCCCAAAAGAGACCAGCAACCCACAAGGTGGAGGAGCGATTCCAAGTCAGCCAAGAGCCAGCCAAATTTCCACTGGACTCCAGACCAGGGAGCCTCTGGATGATTACGGGTGAAGACTCTATAACAAATCCCATGTCTGTTTATTTTGTTTTGATTTCTAAGCTTCCAAGGATTACAGCACTGCATTATCCAGTAAAGAGCTGATTCACAATTACTATCTGCCTAGGCAGGTGCTGGCAGCTGGGTGGTTTAGGCCTGTTGTAAATGTTGGGAGGTGGAGGGTTTAAGGTATTACTGTTTTATTATTCTAGATACTCCTGTTCTTTCCTTATCCTTTGTTCCCTGTACCTACTAAAATTCCTCCTGTCATTGTATTGTTACGTTGGGGACTGTGATAATTACTTTATTCCTTGTGTATTGGTGTACACGCCTAGTATATTATTTGGTAGTAAACATGCTCCCGAGAGACAGCACCCTCTGTGTTTCAGGCACTAGGAGGGACCCCCTTGTGGGAGGCACCCATACGCCTGAAGTGAGAGAAGAGAAGCCGCTCCAAGCAGCAGGCAAAAGGGAGAAGGCTTAAGTCATGCCTAAGGGCAAGAGTTACATATATTTGATACGATAGAGGTGGGGGAGCCAGAGGAGGGATTCAAAGAGAGGGGTAACATGGTCACAGCAAGGGGCCAGGAAAATCATCTTTGCAGGAGCACCACTCTGAAATGGATATATGAGGGGAAATATCACATTTGTCAAGACTATAGCGAAGGATGTCACACAGTCGAGACATGAGATGGTGCAAGCCTTAGCTGTGTGGATGAATTGGAAAGGCTATATTCTAGAGAAGGCATGCAGAAAGAATCAGCAAGATTTAGACATAACCTGGATCTGAGGACCTAGAGAGAGGTCAAAATTGAAGATAAAGCCCAGAATACAGGCCTGAGTGACAGTTAGGATGGTCCACCGTGCTTGAAAAAGGAGATAGCAGGGATGACTTTGTGGGGAAGATTAAGAGCTCTGTTTCCGCCAGGTACATCTTGAGCTGATGACTGTCATGTTCTGCCCAACCCAGTGAAGGATTTTGTCACCACCGGCCCTGTAATCCCCGGCGCTTTAAAGCTTTTGCTGCTTTAATCCCTGGCCTGGGATGTTCACAGTCAGCAACAAGGATACAGCTCATATGCTGAGTGCTACAAATCCTTGGATCAGCAACTCAGAGTCCAGCAGCCTGCCTATGGCACAACTGCATCACCCTAGCTTCCACCAGGACTTGTTACTACTTACAGGGTGACCCACACATATGCCCACCCCCAGTTAGGGGCAGCAGGTCTTGAGCACAGATCCAAAGGGCACATAAGACCTAGGCAGTCCCAACCTGCCACCTAGTGACCTGCTAGCAGCTCCCAGAATAGCAGTTGAACTCTGACAGAAGACTCCTGTCCTGGGATCTGATTGGTGGAATGCTAGGGGTTGTGACTGGTTCCCAGCTTCATTTTAACCCAAGCACTGGAGCAGAAAGTTGTCTATGTAACTTTGGACAGCTTCTCTTGCACTACTTGCTCTACTGCCTGACTGATCACCTGGTAACTGGACCCTGCCTGCCTCCTGCCACCTCTGGAGGATGAGAAGCGCCGGTGGGCAGTCTATATTCCACCCTGGTCCCGAGGCCCACCAGGGACATCAGCTGGTGGGTCCTTCACGGAGCCATGAGCACGGGCGTGTACTTGGTATGGTTCACTCCCCTCCCAGACACTTGCCCCTTTTGCGGCATGAGGGAAACCCTGGTGCACATATACCTGGAGTGCACCTCGTTGCAGCCCCTATTCCAGCTCCTCTTGGATATATTATCACATTTTTGGTTGCACTTTCCCCCCTCACCTGTTCATCTACACACTCCCTAGCCGAGGCCCCACAAAGTCACGGAACCTCCTTGTCAGCCTCTTCCTAGTCCTGGCTAAAATGGCCATCTACAAAACCAGGGAAAGGAAGTTGGTTGACAGGGTTTCCTGCAACTGTGGGGCCTATTTCCGCTCCTCAGTCTGTTCACGCATCCGGGCACAGTTCCTCTGGGCAGCATCTGCTGGCTCCCTTGACACCTTCGAGGAACAGTGGGCACTGTCCAGGGTTCTCTTCTTGGTGTTCCCATCAGGTTCCCTTCGTTTAGCCCTGTGACCTCATTCCCATTCCTGTTATTTCCTTAGTAGTCCCCCACAATTATTTGGAATCCCGGACCTGTGGATCCTCCCCTTAGGGTGGGGGAGGTCTTTAGCAGTGGGCGGGTTTCTGCCTGCCCACTTCCTGGATCCCAGCAGAACACCTGATTCCTGGTTTGCCCACTGGTCTGTCTTAGACTCTACCTCCTGATGTCTGACCCCGACTCTTGCTCTGACCACTAGGTCAGACTCCCCATATCCTGGTCATGACAGCACCAAATCTTCCCAAAACATTTTGCCCTGAACTATCCAGCCCTTTCCTGGATCACTCAGAGAAATAATAATGTTTGGTTGCTCCTTTTAAGGGGCAAAAGCACATTACAACTTACTAATTTAACTGTGGTAAATACGCCCTTCCCTTCAAACACAATACTGAGTTGGTTTATAATAAAAATAAAACAAATGTATTGACAATAGGACATAGGTTACAATATGATGTCAGATAAACGTAGCAATGGTTACAAGCAAATAAAAGTGAAAACACACATGTAAAAGACTAAAACTTAATCGAGCAAGTTACAGGCTTTGTTCAAGATGGTTTTTCTCACCAATCATTCTTCTTTCCAGCCTTAGCTGACTGTCTCTTGGTCAGGACACACCACAGAAGTACAAGGTGATGGCTTCCTTTATCTTTCTAGATGAAAAGATCTTTGTTTAAGCAGGTTATCACCTTTATTCAATTCCCAGAGGCTTCAAACCTTGTTGGTCGAAGGACTCATTTTTCTCAAATAGCACTGGCCCCTTGTATCTGTCTAGTTATGGATCCCAAAGATGGCTTCTGTGCTTGCTTATATCTGTCAGAGTTCTATGACCTTGTTTCAAGAACAGGATGACCCCATTCAGTTCTTCCTTTTCTGCTGGCTTCTACATAAAGGGGGCTTCCCTTGCTTTTGGTCACACCTTGCTTAATTTCTTTGGAGACAGATAGATAGCTGCCTTCCCTCCTGTTTGGGGAAAGCCTGTTTCTCTATTTGATCACAGACTGTAAAGCATAATATCAGTACATATTCTTAATTCATAATTCCTCCAACAGTGTTAATATTTACATTTCATGATTATATTAATCACCAATGAGTCATAGATTTTCATGAAATACCTCGCTCACTATACTTTTATAACTCAGTAATATTGTATACAATCAGTTGATTCAGTCGCTTATCATTTGAGGTTCAGCCCCGTCTTTAGAGACCAGTAAACTTCTGCAATGTATTCTTTGAAAAGTAAAACTCAGACAAAGCGTCTCGCTCCTGCTCAGTGTAGATGCCATGCTATCTCCTCCTCCCTCTTGTTAGCTAAATAGCATTGTTTATCTAATATATAACTAGATCTTCATTGTCTCTGCGTGGTGAACAGGCTGTTAAGTGAAGCAAACACACTCCTTTGTCTAAGGCAGACCTGTTTTACCAACTCCCACTGACATGCCCAGTTTAAATACATTAGCTATAACATTACTACCCACCACATCCATACATCACACAAGGATATTAATGATCAGCGAGTTATTAGTTTTACAGTGACATATTGCATGACACCTATTAGGTACAGATTATAACCACGAGTTGATGTGGTAAGTATCACAAGAGCTGCTGACATAGAGCAGTGAGCCACAAAGCGGCCTCTGTGTCACAAAGGTCAGAGAGACCAGATGAAATTTTAGCTTGGAAAGAGGAAAAAGGCCTGGAGTAGAGAAGTAGATCTGTGAGTTATCAGCATAGAGATGGTAGTTGAAATTGTATTTACAGATGAGATTACCTAGAAATACGGTGTAGAGAGAGAAGATATGGCAACCAAGGACAGAGCTCTGTGCAAACATCACAGAAAATTGGAGAGTGGATGATAGGATCCTCTGAAGGACACGCTGAAGGATCAATTAAAGTGGTAGGAGAAGTGACATGGAGAAGACAGAGTCACAGAAGCCCAGGGAGGACATGATTTCAAAAAGAAGAGCATGCTTCAGGGTGTGGAAGGCAGCTCACAGAACAAAGAGAATGAGTCTGGAGTCCTGGTTCTGAGCTTTGGCTAAGAAGATATCATTGGTGAGAGTAGTTTCAGTCAGAGGAAGTCGGACTGGAGAGAGTCTAGATTGGAACAATCTAAATACCTCAATTTCCTCATCTGTGAAAATGAGCACAATACTTTACTTCAGATGAGTGTTGTGAGGCTTAATGTTTGTAAAGCACTTTTTTTCTTACACAGTGCCTTTCATTGGGGGCTCTCCAATTATTATAGTAGCTCAACACCCATTTCCCTCACGCTGGCTGTAGTAGGAGAGGTTGTCACTTTCTCTTAACTTTATTTAGCCACTGTTAGTATATTCATTCTCCTTTTGCTGAGGTGTAACCCATCCAACCTATACAAAACTACTCTGTTCCATGCCTTGGATCTTGAAAATCTACCCCAGTCACTAAACTGTCTGGTATTGTATAAGGCAGAGGTAGGCAAACTATGGCCCACAGGCCATCTCCGGCCCATGGCACCGTCTTGCCCGGTCCCTGAGCTCCTGAGCCAGGAGGCTCGCTCCCCCGCAGCCACACCACGGCACAGCACAATGCTCTGGCCTGGGGCTCTGTGCTGTGCAGCGCAGCTGCCTGTCCTGGTGCAGCCACACTGCCAGCCACCGATGCTCCAGGCAGTGTAGTAAGGGGGCAGGGAGCAGGGCGGGGTTGGATAGAGGGCAGGGGAATTCGGGGGGTGGTCTGGGGCATGGATGGAGTTGGGGCAGTCAGAGGACGAGGAATGGGGGCAGGGTTCCGGGGGGGCAGTCAGAAAGGAGAGGAGGGGTTGGATGGGATGGTGGGGGGCGGTCAGGGGACAGGGAACAGGGGAGGTGAATGGGGCAGGGGTTCCGGGGCAGGAATCAGGAAGCAGAGGGGGGGTTGAATGGGGTGGTGGGGGGCAGTTAGGGGTGGGGGGCAGTTAGGGGCAAGGGATCAGGAAGAAGGGGTGGTTGGATGGGGCAGGGGTCCCGGGGGGGGAAGTCAGGAAGGAGGGGAGTTGGATGGGGTGGCGGGGGGCAGTTAGGGGTGGGGGGGTCCGGGGGCGGTCAGAGGACTGAGAGCAGGTGGGGGTGAATGGGGCAGAGGTCCCTGGGGGGCTGTCAGGGGGTGAGAAGTGGGGGGGGGGTCGGATAGGCGGCGGGGGCCAGGCCATGCCTGGCTGTTTGGGGCCTAACCGGCCTGCCATACTATTTCAGAAATCTGATGCAGCCCTCAGGCTGCCCATGTTGTAGGCCTTAGCTGCTGATTAAAGGATCGCTGAACTGGAAACCAGAGTAAAGGGTGGGTCTGGGTTCCCCCTCCAGTTGTTAGTGAAGTGGCATAGTCAAGGCAGTGGATTTGGAGATGCCTGGGATGGTTCATCCTGTGGGACTTGGATATGCCCAGAAAGGGAAAACACACAGTGATCTGACTGGAGGGCCAAGCCATGAAGAGGAGCACCCCGAGTCTCAGAGAGCGGGACAGCAGTGTGTGTTGGGAAACAGAAGGGGTATTGGACTTGGAAGGAACTAATACCCAGAGCAGCCAGGAGGAGGTGCCCTAGTGGTGAATGAACCCCTGACAATACCCATTGGTTAGGCATCACAGGTAAATAGTGAAAATTTTAGAATATTGCTCTTTTCTGTAGGGTTTGAGATGAAGTTAAAAGAAGTGAAGTATCTGTGAGCCAGGGACTTCTTGGTGCCCACTGGCAGAGGGCACAAGGTGCATAAGATTACAGGGATCCCCGGCTTTGGTTTCCATATACTGGTTGCTGAAGTGGGTCATGAAACGTGTCTACTGAAAGCTTGTGTCACATGGTCCTTCTAATCACTATGAAATATATGCACAAATAATATGTGAGGAATTCAATATATAAACTGAAAATCATGCTCTCAAGATGAGTTGGGATTTGTCACCAAAAGGTGATAAATGTCTCCTGCCTGGAAAAAAAAAAACGTATTTCCCATCTGGCTATTTGTATACTGAATATTTTATACTTCACAACGGATGCATGTTTACAGACTGAGCAAAAATCTAATCAAGAGATTGCAAAGTCTGAAGAAGATTTTTGACATGAAAAAACAAGCAGCAAGGGTTACAAGTGAAGACAATGAATTGCTGGAACTATATCTAGGGTATTGAGAGACACCTAGGTATCCTTTCTCGAGGAGACAAGTGGCCAGCTGGCCTGTCTTATGAATGGAGAAGCACAGTTGGTCTGGCGGCTTAAGATTGGGTGAACTAAACTTTTAGACAGGAGACTGTCTTGGAAATTGAGTTTAGGCCCTAGAAAGTATGTTGTTTTATTTTATATGTAACCCTTTGTTTCCATTAATCCTAATAGTTTCTTTTTATTGTCTGTTCTTTGTAAAATAAACATTTTACTTGTTTTCTCTATAAACAGATCTAAGTGCTGTATGTTGAGCAGAGTGGTGAGCCTGAGGTGAAACTTGTAAGCTAGTGTATACTAATACTTTGGAAGCAGTGGATCAGGGAATTTTGTGGAACAGGGGCTAGCCATTCCAGGGAATGTTAAGGGATGAAAGTGTCTATCGCTAACCTGCAAAGGGATAGCAGAACCTGCATGGGCTGAAGAGGGAGTACTTGTGTGCCCATAGCCAGTGCGATGGAGTCAGAGCTAACCTCTGGCAGGCACAGAAAAGGCTTTCCTCACAGTAAAGGTTGATGGTAGTGAGATGCCTCACAACCCTGGGTATGCCCAGGAGCATCACAACATCCTTTTGTCAAGCAAATTCCTGTGGCTGAAACCAAACTGCCCTTCTGACTGAAAAGTAAAATAATCTTGAGCCAGATTCCAAGGCCTATGACACTTTTTCCCTTGTGGAAAAGAAAATGGGTACAAAGGGAACATTTTATGACATCCAGAATCATCAGCTGTAAGAAAACAAGTACAAGCACTCATTTCTTTTTCCACAGAAAATTAATGACCCACAAGTGTGTCATAAATTAGTCAATTATATACAGATGTCAGGCTCTGCAAGTGCTGTAATATTGGATTTTACAAATTAGTACTACCTAAAAGATTTTATGACAGTAAGTCCTAGTGATTAAAGTGTCAGTATAAAACTCTGATCTTCACTGAAACCACCAGCGTAGAACCAACCCCTCTAACGATGGAATGTAATAATTAAATGCTTGGAAAAGCCCAAATGATAGCAAAGAAAAAGTTCAAGTTATTTTAATTAGTAGTTTCAACTGAAAATTTAAAAGAGCTGGTATGGCACTGCTGAGGTGGTCTCCATATGTTCTGAAAGCATTCCAAAAGATCAGTATTTGCATAGGCAACAAATAGACAGCAAAAGTGAAAAGTATAGGCATCATATAGCTGGACTAGTAGCACAGTGTTAGTATGTTTCACTTCCAGCTAAAACACCCACATTTTGGGGATGATCTCCTGTACTCCATGTCCTCGGTTTGTGGAAGTTGTATACAGTCTGAAAGTGACAGTCAGGATTTCCTCAATTGTTTGTTCTCACTAGTACATATTCTTCACTTTCCATTCAGTCATCTATGTACCTAAGAAGCTGCAATGACAGTAATATGTTCTTACTGTGATAACACAATTTACAGAACTACACAGTAGTATCTAAGTGGACTTCTCCTTAGCACATAATTTACTACTTATTCCCATATGAGGTTTAATCCTTCTGTAACTTTAGTACCCTCGTGGCCAAGATGGAGTCTGCTCCACAGGCAGCTCTGGCCAAGAGAAGGTGCGCGCAGGCACGCAGCAAGAAAAATCCCTTCCACCCCAGGGGCATCTGTTCAAACCCCCCCAGAGTGAAAACAGACACCCACCAGAACAGTACAGTGGATATAAGAAAGGGAAACATTTATTTACAGAGGGATGAGAGGAGAAAAATAACAAGGGGAAATATAGGGGGAGCGGTAAAACAGGGTTGCATCCAAACCAAGGCCCCACAGGCCCCGTGGTAGCATGGTCTGTTCAGTGTCTGCCCTTTCAATGTGTCTGCACACAGAGTTCAGGAGTCCTGAGCAAAGTTCCAATCTGGCAGTGAGTCTTGGGTGTTCCTGGTCATCTTCGGCGCCAGTAAACTTTCCACAACAAACTTTCTGGTGCCCTCTGCTGCCGCTCTCTGCAAATCCGCACCGAGCGACCACCTCCCCACTTAATTAGCTAGCAGCCTCCCTCCTTATTCCCAATGCAGAGTCACAAGCCCCAGTACTTACAGCCCCATGCAGCTATGGGCAGCAGTGCTACTAGGTCTAGCTCCAGCCTGTCCTCCTCAGGCGATTCCTCCCTGGCACAGTGCTCCTCCTGGCTCCTGTCCTGGGGTGTCCCCAATCGGCCACCCTGTACTTCCCAGCCGTCAGGTAGGTTCTCTGCTGCAGCCCTTCTCTCTGGAGCTCCAGAGCCACCCCTGGAGTTTCCCTCCTTTCTCTCACTGCTCCCCCTCCCCACTTAGGAAAAAGATTTAAAGGGTCCATGTTCTCTAAACCCCAAAGGGGTTACACTTCATACTTCACAAATCAAGAACTGCTACTGCTGGCTACAATAATTCTGAGTGCACAAGGAATGTTGCACCAGACCCCAGGCCAAGGAGAAATAATTACCTTTAGCCTTTGTGAGGTCAAGATTTAACTCCAGCTGTGAATTTGACTTTCATTGATAAATCAAGTCTTATTACAAATATATAATGACTTTGTGTAGTACACAAATCAAGATCTAATCAGGTCAGATTAAAAGATAAGGGTTCTGTGGACAAATTAATTTGAAAAGCCCAACTCTAGGGCTGCGAGTGGAGCTGGGCATGGGAAAGAGAGCCAGAATGGGCCCTGGCAGGCACGAGGATGGAGCTGTGCCCTAGGCTGGGTTATGATCAGGGATCCAAAGAACTCCTTCATTCACTTGTAAATAATTCACCTGCACTTCCAGGCATAGGTGCAGGAACTAGGGTTGGTGGGGGTGCTGCTGCACCCACTGGCTTGAAGTTGTTTCCATCAAATACAGGGTTTACAATTTGGTTCAATGGCTCTCAGCACCCCCACTATGGAAAGTGTTCCAACACCTCTGCTTCCAGGTCTCACCACAAGTCTAGGACTGGACTGGTGAGTACAAATAACTTGGGCAAGATCTTTTGACCAGCTCATAGAATTTAATCATGACTCCCTTGAATTTGGCAGAATCATTTGTGTATATGTTATAAAAACACAGACTGGTAAATTGAGAGAATTATGGTGAAATTTTGTAGATTGCACCAGAAATTTTATTTTAAAAAAAATCCATGTGTTCATTTATTAAAATGTATATACTAAATGTTACTGTAATACATACATTTAATGTACTGCTTTATCTTTCTTTTGTCTTTTTTCTCTCCATTCATTCTTTTATCCTCCCCTGAGAATCCTGATGTCTTTATCCCCTGTGTCTTTCTGTATTCAGTGCTGTTCCAACTAATCTTTCTTTTTCCCTTGTGATGGTTTCTCACCCTCTAGCTTCTCTGCTCTTTCAGAAGACTACCTCTGTCCCCTCAATACTAACTTCTCTCTCAGCTTCCCTTTTTCTCTTCCCCCATCGATACTACTTCTCTCATTCTCTTTCCTATACGGTCCCCCTCAATCTCATTCTTCTTTCTCCACTTCCTGCCCACACCCCTTGCTCACTCTGCAACCAAAACGCCCACTGTTAGCCATGCACTCACCTGTCTTAATTACCTTTCCATGCACTATCTCCCTATAAACACACTATTCCTCCCTCTTTCCCCTTTTGCATTCACTATTCACTAGAACTGTCTTCTGGGTCTCACAACAACCCCTTCCCATTGTGGGGCTCTCAGAGCTCATTTTTTCTTGCTCTCTCATCCCCATCTCCAACATGTCCCCTGCTGGACTCCTAGCCCCCTTCCCTTCTGGATCTCTCAGGCCAGCTTATAGTTCTCTTTTCACTCTACTGCCTCTCCCCCTTCTGGGTTTTCTGTGCACCCCTTCCCCACTCTGTTGTGTGCATGTGTGCCTTTACAGGTTTTCCATTGCTTTCCCCTGCATTCACACACACGCTTCTTCCAGTATCTGAAGGGAAAAATAGAACAGGGATCTGGCTTGGAATGCACCTCTAATCTGCCTCCCAGTCCCAATAGCACTCTTCTAGGATAGACTGGAAAAGAGAAGACTGAGGGGAGACACGATAACAGTTTTCAGGTACATACAAGGTTTTTACAAGGAGAAAGAAGAAAAATTGTTCTTTAACCTCTGAGGACAGGACAAGGAGCAATGGGCTTAAATTGCAGCAAGGGCAGTTTAGGTTGGACATTAGAAAAAACTTCCTGTCAGGGTGGCTAACCACTAGAATAAATTGCCTAGGAAGGTTGTGGAATCTCTGTCATTGGAGATTAAGAGCAGGTTAGACAAACACCTTCCAGGGATGGTCTAGATAATACTTAGTCCTGCCGGGAGTGCAGGGGACTGGACTAGATGGCCTCTTGAGATCCCTTCCAGTCCCATGATTCTATGACAGGAGGAGCAAGAGCAGCAGAAGCTTTTCTTCCTTCCTGCAGCTCACATGTAGGACTTTTAATCGATAAATACTAATAGACTACTCTAACACAAAATAAAATAATAATAAAAATGCATGTTTACCCAATAAAGACACGGAAAATACCAGAAACAGTTATTTGTATCTAAAAGGACTTGTCTACACCATGGAGTAATGTGCACTACAGGGCTGTGACTCTTAAACAGCATTAATGTGTTGTGCATTAATTGATCCAGGTAGATCCTGCTGGGCACACTAAAGGCTTCCTTGTACACTTTAACACAGTCCTGTTTCAAACAGCACTACACTACAGCACACTAGGGAACATTACAAAGATCCCTCGTTATACATAAAACTCAATAATTGCTTCTAAAAATCTCAAAAAATGAAAATACGCCCCCCCTCAAGCCCTATGGGTGGGAGGAGCTTAGCAGGGGGGCAGGAGAAAGGAGCTGAAGAATGTCATTGAGGGGAAAGCTGTTTCCCACCCATCTTTTAAAGACTAAAGACCTGGAGGACTCAGCCTTTGACCCTCCTGTTGCTAATGTAAGCAGGTTAGCATGTGGCTGACAATGTGGCTGACAACTTTGATGCAGAACATCAAAATGATCACAAACCTCACCACCTTCTGAATGAAATGTAAAAGACATCTCCCTAAACCTAGCTATCCCACAAGAGCCACGTACTTAAAGAATCTCCTCCTCTTGGCATAGAGAAAAACTGAGATCTGATGGGTTTCTTTTAAAATATGTAAGATGTTCAGATACTGTGGGGATGAGCCTGGTCTAAAAAGTTAGATGGATAGAACAGATTTACCAAGCAGTATGTGGAGATCCTTGCAGTTCTGGTTTGAGGGAAGGAGACATAAGGTAAAACTTTCAAAAGTACAGAGAAGCCTTACCCATAGGAGCTGGAATTAGGGGTGCCGCCGCACCCCCTGGCTTGAAGTGGTTTCCATCATATTCAGGGTTTATAGTTTGGTTCAGTGGTGCTCAGCACCCTTGGCCTTGCCTTCGGGTGACTTCCAGCTCTGTCCAGAAGCTCTGATTGGCTGATTTTCCAGGGGGAGGGAGGGTTGGAGTGTGAGGCTGATCCCATTCTCACTTAAGGGGAGGAGGGAGCAGAAAGAGCCCAATAGCTCTGGATAGCTCTGCTCCCTCCTATCTGTGAACAATGAGTTGGCTCCTCTTTCCCCTCACTCCCACCAATCTTGCAACACCAGAACTGGCCAGGGAAGAATAGAGGCCCCATAGAGTTGCACCCCCAGGCTTAGGAAAAAGGGGGATCAAGAGCCCCTTCATACAAAACAACAGGGACATGGGAAGCCCACAGGCAGGGAAAAACCTCAGGGGGTCATCCTGACTCTGAGAACAAAATATAAAGGGAAGCAAAAAGACATTTTAGCATCCCTAACTTAGGGGGAAAGAGAACATCACCCTCTGATTCTGTGAACAATGGCTCCTCCTGCCAGAAGGGCTGGAGATGCTGGTAGCTTGATGTCATTGAGAAAGATGCGTGGGCAAAGATTGTAGCTTGCCAGTGTTGAAGTCTTGGACACTAAAAGCCTGTTTTGTTTGGTTTTGTTTCTGTTATCTCTGCTTAGTATCCCTTAAATCTCTGTTCTTTAATAAACTTATTCTTAGTTTTACAATAAACCACCTCAATGATGTGTATGAAGGTGAAGAGTGTGTCCTCAGTGAGCTAACAGGCTGGTGTGTCTTCTGGCTCTTTGGAAACAGTGGACTTAATAATTTCGGAGTGTCTAGTGAGAGACATTTTTGGGGAACTCAGGAACAGGGATTCACTGAATGTTACCTGCAAGGCAAGGTTAAGACAAGCAGAGTCTCTGTGTTTTCTGGCAAGGTGGACAGGCTGGTGAGGCAGGGAGCTGACACCAAAGCTCTCTCTTTCTGAGGCAGAGAGGTAATGCAATGGCTAATGTTTTTGGGTGCTCCAGGAGAGCATGTCAAAATTATTGTTCCTACTGTAGCAGCTTCTTTGTTGGTTTCTTCTGGCTTGAGACTGTTCTTCTCTGCATGTATGTAATTATTCTTTTTGTGCACTGTTATGTAGCCTGCACGAAAGTGCAAACATCAGGCAGACTTTCCTGGGTGTCTGCCTAAACAGTACTATTCATAGGGTTGCCACTTTTGGGATGGATGTATTCATGGAGGTTTTATCACATGACATAATCTTTATTAAAGATTAATCTTTATATTCCTGGAGACTCCAGGACAATACTGGAGGTTGGCAACCCTAACTATGTGACCTGTTCAATATTTCTTTTCTGCTTCTCATTGTGAAGATCCCCAAAGTCTGTTCAATAGGTAATTTAAGTGTTGCTGCTGCACCTGTTGTTTTTAAGTAACACCCAATTCAACTCTTCTGTGTTTTTTAGAATCACAATAGTGCTAAGGGAGTGGTATTAGAAATCAGAGTGTATTGGTATGTTTTAATATTCAGTGAGGAGAATGTATCCATATGAACTAGTTAGAGTTTAAATTAGGAGATTTTCTCCATCTTTCTGCCATTCCTCCCTTTAGGCCATGTCTACGCTAGCGAGCTTACAGCGGCACAGCTGTACTAATGCAGCTGCCCTACTGTAAGATCTCTTGTATAACTGCTCTATGCTGATAGGAGAGGGCTCTCCCATCAATGTAATTAAACCACCCGCAAGGAGCCGCGGTAGTAGCTCTCCCACTGACATAGCCTGTGCACACTACCACTTATGCCAGGGAAACTTCTGCCGACATAAGTGGTAGCGTAGACATGCCTCAATGTCAGCTAGTGTCTGTCTCTTTGAAAATGTGCTGGTAGTGCAATAGAAGGGAGTTCATACTTCTGAGTTTACTATTATGTAAATAGTTTACATTTTGGTGGGGGGGGCTGTGAAACACTTTTTGGGGGGATTTCCCAGACCTGCTGTAAATCAGAAGTATTGCACTGTGCACAGAGGCACAGAACATGAGATGATAAAATGCTTAGAATATGTCTGACTAACGTTCACCTAATTCATACATTTCTGAAAATTCAAGTTATGATTTTTTTCAGTCAGAATGTCAGTGTCCATTTTTTAACCCATTTTGCTTGCATGATTTGTGCATTCGGTTGCAGAACTCACGTACAAATGCAAGGAGCATTTTGACTCTTTATACATATGATGAGTGCTCTGTATGTACAGCTGCAGTAACTGCACACTCAGTTAGGCACACACAGAAGCACGTGAGACTTGGGCCTTAATTTTCTAAAAATTAAGCTATAAAATTGACTAAAAAATAGGGAAGTGAAGACCGTGGGGAAGTGAAGACCGTGTATATTTTTGTGATTATGTGTACTTCTGTTTACCTTTTTGTTATGCTATTTGCTAAAAGGCTGACTTCTGCAGGAGCTCACCCCAGACATCCCACGAAGGCAAACACTGGCTTCAGATAGCCTGCTAATCAGCTATTTACCTACACTGACGAAAGAATGACTTTACTGTTCTGCGACCCTCTTGTGTGCTCACTAGACAAGTTTGGCAAGGAGAAAGGTTCCCTACATGTGAACACAGGGAACAAAGGGAGCTGCTTGATTTTAAAAAGACACACTCCCTGAATCTCAGGTGAGACAGGGAACACAGAGACAGCATCTGCAGGGAAGGAAGCAGACTGAAAACCCAATGCCCAGAGGCAGGGTACCTGGTATAAATTGGGCCAGTCTAAATTTTGAGGATAATGCTAAGTTTAAGTAAGACGTGTATCTAGGCCCTTTTGTTGTTTTAACCCTGTTCTCTGATTTATCTATCCATAGGAGCATAGCAAATAAATAATACTTTGTTCTGAAGAAACTGTTCAACTTCTGAGTAATTAGTTTCCAAAGGGAAATCTCTTGGCCAAACCTACCTGCTGAAGAAACATGATGCTGCAGTCCCGGGGAAACCCAGTTGGTAAACAGGAATGCTGCAGCCTGGGGGACCTGGTCAAGGAGAGTGGGAACATTGATGGATGCCACCTAGAGAAAAGTGCAGGGGAAGTTCCTATCAGGTGAAAGAGTGCACTAGAGAGACTTACCAGGAGTCAAAGGTGCATCTTTCTCTCTAACCTAACAAAATTTATAATCAGACATAACTTTGTCATAATTAGCATGATGGTTTTATAATCAAGGGACTATAAAAATACAAATTTCTTAAATTATTCTTTGAGTAAAATTCATTCCCCTGCAGAGATCCAGCACAAGGCTTATGTGCCACTCAAGTCCTATTTTGAGGGCTTAAGTAGATGCATAGGCCTGGTGCTGATCCTCTGTCCGGGGTGAATTTTGCTGTGAAAGAAGAGGAAAAAACCCCCTCAGAATACACTTAAATTTACAATAAGTTAAGGCATGCAGCCTGTATCAATGCAAACATATTCTGGAATTTGGTTTTTTGTTTTGATATGACATATAAAGAGCAAAACTAAAAACAAACAAAACACAGATACTTGAAAGAAATATTAAATCTTGTACTGTAGGTTTCAGTGGGAGCTAAAATAGTTTTGGTTCTGCTTGCATTGCCTAAAAAAAAAAGGGGGGGGGTGGAGGGGGACAGAAACTTACATTTTGAGAGAAACCACTGTAAATGAAATGGCCATAGTGCAGGGGTGGGCAAACTACGGCCTGGGGGCTGTATCCGGCCCTTCAGATGTTTTAATCTGGCCCTTGAGCTCCCGCCAGGGAGTGGGATCGCAGGCTTGCCCTGCGCCGCGTGTCCCGTGGCTCCTGGAAGCAGTGGCATGTCCCCTCTCTGGCTCCTATGTGTAGGGGAAGCCAGGGGGCTCTGCACATTGCCCCCGCCCCAAGTGCCACCCCTGCAGCTCCCATTGGACGGAAACTGCCAATGGGAGCTGCAGGGGCGGCACCTGCAGACAGGGCAGCACACAGAGCTGCCTGGCTGTGCCTCCACATAGGAGACAGAGGACATGCCGCTGCTTCTGGAGCTGCTTGAGGTAAGTGCCTCCCTGATCCTGCACCCCTCCTGTGCCTCAACCCCCTGACCCAGCCCTGATTCCCCCTCCTGGCCTCAGAACTCCTAAGTCTGAGCCCAGAGCACTTTTCTGCACCCCCAACTCTCATCCCCAGCCCCATCCCAGAGCCCACATCCCCAGCTGGAGCCCTCACCCTCCCCACCCCGCACCTCAACCCCGTCCCAGCCTGGAGCCCCCTCCCACACATCACATTTCTGGCCCCACCCCCGAGCCCTCACCTCCTCCCGCACCCCAACCCCCAATTTCGTGAGCATTCATAGCCCACCATACAATTTCCATACCCAGATGTGGCCCTCAGGCCAAAAAGTTTGCCCACCCCTGCCATAGTCCCTGCCTTTACCTTGGTGCTGGATTAAAGTTTGGCATAGCTAAATCTGTAGCACAGATGTATTCCCACCAAAACAGCAAGTGTCAATGCAGAGTGAAGCACAAAGCTGGGAAGATTAAAAAAGAGAGACAAAGCTAGCAATAACAACAAAGGTTTCAGAACCAGTTGTATTTTGTAAAGCAATAAAAACTAGATTAGATCATAATGGTCCCTTCTTGCCTTAAAATCTGTTTTACCTGACTGTTGTGACCAAGACGCAATACAGTAAATAAATACTTACTTTTCTACAGGAATTAAAAATTCTGCAGTCTGAAACTCACCATCCCAGCAGATGGTAATGCTTAAAATGATTCATAGTTTTGCTCCAAGTGTGTGACTCTAGACAGAAGCTGAAGAAAAATAAAAGTCGTAAAAGGAGGCCTTGCATGTTGAGTAAAGAGTATAATTAATTGAGCAGGAGTCCTTGGATTTATTTATTCTATTACATCTAAACAAATGCTATCATTTCTCCACTTATAAATGTTTATCCATTGTTTGCATGTAAACATTCATGAATGTTTATGCTAATTGTATTGCTTATTTGATTCATTTTGCATAACTTATTCTTTTTTGCTTTAGAGTTTCTGAGCAATTATTAAACTGTGTCCTAAATCAGCAGGCATTTTTGTTAACATCTTCTTCCAGATGTGTGTCAGTTTGTATGAATCTTTTAAAAAATATTTAATGTCTTCCAGAAATACGGCTGGCAAAGGTTGCAATTTAGCATCGCAAAAATGTGGTTTCTAAGAGCTAATTTATATTAGCTACTTTACACATTATACATTAGAATGGTGATGTGAAATTGCATGGATCACAACACTGAAATAGTTCAAAGGAAAATAAATTCACAGATTCATAGATACTAAGGTCAGAAGGGACCATTCTGATCATCTAGTCCGACCTATGCACAGCGCAGGCCACAGAATCTCACCCACCCACTCCTACGAAAAACCTCACCTATGTCTGAGCTATTGAAGTCCTCAAATCGTGGTTTAAAGACTTCAAGGAGCAGAGAAGCCTCCCTCAAGTGACCCGTGCCCCATGCTACAGAGGAAGGCGAAAAACCTCCAGGGCCTCTCCAATCTGCCCTGGAGGAAAATTCCTTCCCGACCCCAAATATGGCGATCAGCTAAACCCTGAGCATATGGACAAGATTCACCAGCCAGATACTACAGAAAATTCTTTCCTGGGTAACTCAGATCCCATCCATCTAATATCCCATCTCAGGGGATTAGTCCTATTTACCCTGAATATTTAAAGATCAATTACTTACCAAAATCCCATTATCCCATCATACCATCTCCTCCATAAACTTATCGAGTAGAATCTTAAAACCAGATAGATCTTTTGCCCCCACTGCTTCCCTTGGAAGGTTATTCCAAAACTTCACTCATCTGATGGTTAGAAACCTTCGTCTAATTTCAAGTCTAAACTTCCTGGTGGCCAGTTTATACCCATTTGTTCTTGTGTCCACATTGGTGCTGAGCTGAAATAATTCCTCTCCCTCTCCTGTATTTATCCCTCTGATATATTTATAGAGAGCAATCATATCTCCCCTCAACCTTCTTTTAGTTAGGCTAAACAAGCCAAGCTCCTTAAGTCTCCTTTCATAAGACAAGTTTTCCATTCCTCGGATCATCCTAGTAGCCCTTCTCTGTACCTGCTCCAGTTTGAATTCATCCTTTTTAAACATGGGAGACCAGAACTGCACACAGTATTCTAGGTGAGGTCTCACCAGTGCCTTGTATAATGGTACTAAAACCTCCTTATCCCTACTGGAAATGCCTCTCCTGATGCATCCCAAAACCGCATTAGCTTTTTTCACAGCCATATTACATTGGCAGCTCATAGTCATCCTATGATCAACCAATACTCCAAGGTCCTTCTCCTCTTCCGTTACTTCTAATTGATGCGTCCCCAACTTATAACTAAAATTCTTGTTATTAATCCCTAAATGCATAACCTTACACTTCTCACTATTAAATTTCATCCTATTACTATTACTCCAGTTTACAAGGTCATCCAGATCTTCCTGTATAATATCCCGATCCTTCTCCGAATTGGCAATACCTCCTAGCTTTGTATCATCTGCAAACTTTATTAGCACACTCCCACTTTTTGTGCCAAGGTTAGTAATAAAAAGATTAAATAAGATTGGTCCCAAAACCGATCCCTGAGGAACTCCACTGGTAACCTCCCTCCAGCCTGACAGTTTGCCTTTCAGTAGGACCCGTTGCAGTCTCCCCTTTAACCAATTCCTTATCCAACTTTTGATATTCATATTGATCCCCATCTTCTCCAATTTAACTAATAATTCCCCATGTGGCACGATATCAAATCCCTTACTGAAATCTAGGTAAATTAGATCCACTGCATTTCCTTTATCTAAAAAATCTGTTACTTTTTCAATTCCTACTGAGTTAAAAATAAAAATCTGATATCACTATGTCAGAGACCAGATCCTGAGTTTTACACTGACAAAACTCCCTAATCTTATCTTTTAAAACCAAAAAAATGGAATTAAAGTTGCAATATAAAAACATCCAGTAGTTGGGGAGTGCACTCATTAGTTGTTTACACCTACAGTGTAGGTTACTTGTATATCCTATGGCTCCATCAGCACTCCAATAAGAGCCCCTTGGCACAGCTGTGGCTGGCCCAGGTCAGCTGACTCAAACTCATGGGGCTCAGACTGCAGAGCTAAAAATTGCAATGCAGACATTTGGGCTTGGATTGGAGCCTGGGCTCTGAAACCCCACAACGAGGGTGGGTCTTAGAGCCAAGGCACCAGCCTGAGCCCAGAGAACTACATGACAATTTTTAGCCTCACAGCCTGAGCCCCATAAGCCCAAGTTGACTCAGGCTCTGAGACTTGGTGCTGTGCTTTTTTTATTGCAGTGTAGATGTACCCTTAGGATGTACAAGTAACCCACATTGCAGGGGCACACAGTGAATGGGTGCAGTTCCCCAACTACTGCAAAACTAATGCAATTCAACTGCACAAGATCTGAGGAGGCCCTGCATTTAGGGTGTACTCGTGCATAGTAAAACAAACAGCTTTCTCATCTGAGAGCTGGGCCAAGGTGCATGAAGAAGAAAGCAATGGCAGGGTTGATGGATCGCAGGCCACTACTCCCTGCACAGTGAGGCGTCAGATGATACAGAAGCAACCATGAAATGACTCCACTGTCTGCGAAAAGGGTCCACCCAAAGCCCAGCTACTTGTCTGTCTGATGCTTTTCCAAGATTTGGTCATAAATATGTGGTTGGTGCCTTATAAATGCATAAGTGGGTAGACTTTATAGAATCAAGTTAGGCCTAATTTTGCTTCCTGTAACCTCTTTTTAACTAGCTAGGCCTTTTGTCATGTGATAATTTTTATAGATCTCATTTGAGCCAAGTTGCTGATCTGAAGTGAATAATTTTTATTTGGCATTTGTTGCCATGACTTGGTCTACGAACAAACATTTTTTCAAATTTATTCATGACTGGAACTCTGCTTCTGAATCACATTAGGAAATTTTTGATCTGTAGATTGTTCATATATGGCTCATTGTATTTGAGACAGGTTGACACATAAGACCAGATTTACAAAAGTATTGAGGCACATAAAGATGCAGATAGGTGCCTGTGGCAAATTGCCAGCACTACTTTGATGGGTCTCACGCTTTCTCTTCTTGGAGAGGGTTCAGGGCACCATTTCTCACCCTTGAACTGGGGTTTTAACTGCCCCACTAGTGTCCTACAGGAGGTGAGTGGAGAGGGAGGGACTGGGCCCGCCCTCTACTCCAGGTCCCTGCCCAGGGGCCCTAGGGATAGTGGTAAACCACTTGAACTAGCGGCTCCTTCCCCTGGGCTACTTCCTCTCCTGCCCTTTAACTTGTGGGGCTTCCTGCCCTCCCTCTGCACAAATCAGGTGTCCCTAGGGTCTTGGTCTTCTTAGCCCACTGCAGCACTTCTCCAAACTCTCCTCTGCTTCCCTCCAAACTGCTCTCTACTCCAACATCAATCCACTCTGCTTCAACTCTTCCAAACTGCTCTGTACTCCAACACCAATCCATTCTGCTTCAACTCCTTCCCTTGTCTGATTGAATATGGGGGGTTTTATCAAGTGACTGGTTTCAGGTGCTCTAATTGGCTTCAAGTGCTTTAATTGGCTTCAGGTGCCTTAATTAATCTTTAGCAAACTTTCTTCCCTCTACAGGGAATCCTTATTCCTTCTCCCTTCTAACACTCTCCTGCTGCCCTTTGGCCATGCTGTATCACAGTGCCTAATAGGATTTCCAAAAGAACTTGAGCAACTTAGGCACCTAACTGCTATTGATTTTAATTGGAGTTAGGAGCCTAACTCACTTAGGCTCCTAGTGGAATTTTCTAAAGTGCCTATCTCCAGCATTAGTTACCTAAATATCTCTGAAAATCTGGCTCATAAGTTACATGTTATTATTTCATTCCCTGTCCAGGTGAGTGCAGCTCATAGTACGTCTGCTGTATAAATAATCACACTTACACATTATTTTTTCTTGTAGTAGTCTCTAATACTCACTTAAAATGAGCTGTTCCTGCAAACAAACTCTCTGACAAGAAATTGTATGGGAAAGTCAACACAAAGGAAGCATAAACAGTCAAATCAAATGGAGTGGGATTTTTGGGATGAATATTCATGGGAGGGGGGAAAGTAATTTGTCTCCCCTCCAGATACCACATATTTATATGGATGTTTCTCTCTCTTTTTTTTTTATTGAAGTGAAACATTCTGAACCAGGTAAACTTAGCTATTTCTCTCACTGACACAAAAGCTACAATTTAGGAAGGTATTTCTACCCTTACTACTCATGTAAAATCAATCTGTATTTTTCATAACTATGCTAATAAGAAAACATTATTTGTTTAAGATGACCATTTATTAGGAGTCCACTCATCAAGACTGTTCCTACAGTCTTCTTGTACTTTCACCTCTTCAGCACTTGTGAATTGTACGCTCAACTCTAACTCAAGAAAATTAAAAACAAAAAAGTGTATTGTACTCCCCATTGTCTTGCATTCCCTTCAGAGCAGTGGTGTTACTTGCATCATACCAAAGTTGGAATTTCCAGTGGGTAGCTCACTGCTGGCAGGTCATAATGCCAAGGACTAATATAAATAAATCCCTTTTGATAAATCCCACTACTCTCTGGTGATGTTGATATAATGGGTTTGACATTAAAAATAGCATTTTAATTATCAATAGTAGCGTATGACACCAACCAGCCTTCTGTCTGACACAAATGCTGTAGATTCTGTCACTCACTTCCTTTCCTGAACTCTTCACTGCTACATTCTTCTCAGTGACAAATTCCTGAACCATCCACTAAAAATTAAAACAAGGAAGCATGGTAGAGGTGGGATTCAGATTAAAGCAGAGGATGCAACATGTACTTTTTAATTTAAATTAAGCTCAGAAGCTATGGAGCAACTTTATTTGATGTCCAGCAAATTATTGACTTACTGAATTGTGTAAAGCAGTTTTTGCAAAGTGTAGTCTGCACTGTTCTGACTAATATTGGGCTATCCTGAGCACATGCGTTGTTCCAAAGGAAATACAACGAGAGGCCCAATGCTATAAACCCTCACTGATGCTTCTCCGTGGAAGCTAAAGTATTTGGGCTAAATGCTATTGTCACACCAGTAAAACCCCCCTGACATCAATAAGGTTGCATGAATGAAACAGAGCAAACTCCATCCCTTTGCCTGCAATGATAAACAATCTAGATGGGAGGGCATAAGAAACACAAACAAACTGATGAATTAGACTAAAGATAGCACTGGTTTTTTGTTTTTTTTTTTTTGTGCCAAACTAAAATGCAACTTGACACCCAAAAGAAGCATAGAATGCTTGGAATGTCCAATCACTGCTGGGTATGGGAATCCAACTCCATTTAGCAGGAAAAATGTATCTAAAAGTTGATGATAAAAAAGATCCACTACCTATGACATGTCTTAATAGTCTCTTTGAAAGCCCTAAGTAGCACATAAAATACACATAGTGGATTATCACTATGACTGTCTGGACCTTGACTCCATTCTAAAAGTAGTTGCAACAAAGAATAATGATACACAAAGGAATTCTCATGTGTTTGATTTTTCTCTCGGATGTCAGCTCAAAGACCCCAAACGTGGAATCTTTGCTTCACAAAACTTGTTATTGTCAATGAGAATTTCCTCAATAAAGTCATGGAGTTAGTTTCAATTATGTGGGGATACCCTATATTATCGATAAAGAAAAAATTTACAGTATGGGGTACAAAAATCAGCCAAAGAAAATGCAATCAACAATACAGAGCACAATGATGCGAACAGTTGAAACGGCCTCTTTATAATCTCTCTGCTGCCTGTATGGTTTTGTTATCTATACATGCTGAACATAACCTCTAAAAAGAGACATAAAGAGGAGATCTCCTTAACATTAGAAATGGGAACTAGTAATTCACACTACTATCACACTTCCCCCTACCTATATTGCAAATCCATGAATGTCATGATCTTTTCATCATACCCAGCAATACTGCATAGTCTCTGAGCTACTGCATCCATGCACATTCACTCCATAAAGCCCCATACAGCACACACCATCACAGATATACTATAAACACTGCAGGTCAGCTTGATGGGCATCACACAGTTTATAAAACACTTTGCAAACATTCTAAATGTCTCAGATTCATCTATAGATTCACAGTGTTTATAGTCAGAAAATGCAGATTTATAGCTATCAACTGGAACATAAGATCAGAAAATATTTTTATTATGATGCTCAGGCTACACCAGTAAATGGCTCCAATTTTTAAAAGTGACCACTGATGTTTAGTGTCACCATGTCTGGCTATTCATCTTGAAGCATCGTTGGCCTGAATTTCAGTGGTGCTGGGCACTTGTGACCCCATTTACTTCAGTTGGAGATGTGGGTGCTCAACACTCTGGAAAAATGGGATCCAGTTGTCTAAAATTGGACACCAAAAACTTGAGGCACCTAACATCCTTTGAAAAGTAGGGCTCAAACATTCAGAGGATTATAGGAGCTGCTGGTGTCACCTGTAGTTAAGGTTACCCAACGCTTCCCATCATAAGGCCCTGTTTTCAGTTGATTATAACTTAGTCAAAATTTAACAATTTGGCTGAAGTTTTCCATGCTGGGGCTGGGTGTCTGCCTAAGGCTAAATGTATTTAGAAAACTTCAGCAAAAATGGTCCAGCTATTTCTGAGAAAGAGTTTAGGTAAAAATACATTGTTTTGCCCAGGTTAAAAAAAATCTCAGAGCTGTTTCATTAAGAAGCTCTAGTGTTGTCATGTGTTGGTGCAGGGAATAATATTTTGGCAGGGGTGTCATCTGATGTTAGGAATGTGCCTCTTGCCTTTCCTGTGGAAAAACTGTCTAATTGGGCCAAGTCATAAATCTTTCCAAAAGCCCTGATTGCACATGGACAGCAGAGACTTCTGAGAGTCTGGCAGCTAAATTCTTCAAAGATTCTTTCTGCACCGAGCAAGCTCCAGGCCAGGGAGACTGTCTCTTCTGTGCTGTTGGTGCACTACCTGCTGGAGCACAGGCAACATAGAGGAGGATGCAGCCTAAGTGAAATGTCTAGGGGACAAGAGCTGAATCTGGAAGCAGGAGAATAGGAAGTAGAGCCGAAGAAAGAGCCTGGGTTACAGATAGTGTTGCCAACTTTCTATTCGCACAAAACCGAACATCCTTGCTCCATCCCTCCTCCGAGGCCCTGTCCCCACTTATTCCATTCTTCCTCCCTCTGTTGCACACTCTCCCCGCCCTCACTCACTTGCACTCAGGGTGCGGGAGTGGGCTCCAGGCTGAGGCAGTGAGGGCTTCAGCTGGGGGGGTGTGGGCTCTGGGGTGGGGCAAGGGATGAGAGGTTTGGGGTGCAGGTGGGGTTCTGGGCTGGTAGGGGTGGAGCTGAGGGGTTTGGAATATGGGAGGGGGCTCGGCTGAGGCAGGGGGTTGGAATGTGGTAGTGGGTACTGGCTCTGGGGTGCGGGTTCTGGGGTTGGGCCAGAAATGAGGGGTTCAGGCTGGGGCAGGAGGGATGGAGGAGGTGAGGGCTTCAGCTGGGGGTGCAGGCTCTGGTGTGGGGCCAGGGATGAGGGATTTGGGGTGCAGGAGGGGACTCCGGGCTGGACTGAGGGGTTTGGAGAGCAGGAGGGGGATTGGGGCAGGGGTTTGGATGCAAGAGGGGGTGAAGGCTCTGGCTGGGGGTGCGGGCTCTGCAGTGGGGCTGGGGATGAAGGGTTTGGGGTTCAGGAGGGTGCTCAGGGCTGGGATCAAGGGGTTTAGAGGATGGGAGGGGGATCAGGGCTTAGGCAGGGGGTTGGAGCATGGGAGGAGGTCAAGGGTGCAGGCTCTAGGTGGCGCTTATCTCAAGCAGTTCCCAGAAGCAGTGGCATGTCCCCCCTCTGGCTCGTACGCAGAGGTATGGCCAGGCGGCTCTGCACTGCTCCATCCACAGGCTCCATCCTGCAGCTCCCATTGGCAGCGGTTCATTGGGGCAGGGGCAGCGTGTGGAGCCCCTGGCTGCCCGTACGTGTAGGAGCCGGAGGAGAGACATACCGCTGCTTCCGGGAATCACACGGAGCCACGGCAGGTAGGGAGCCCGCTTTAGCTTCACTGCACCACTAATCAGACTTTTAACAGCCTGTTCAGTGATGCTGACTGGAGCCACCAGGGTCCCTTTTCAACCGGGTGTTCTAGTTGTAAACCAAATACCTGGCAACCGTAGTTACAGACTAGGGCTATGTTTACACTAGCACTTTTGTCGGTAAAATTTTTGTTGGTCGGGGTGAAAAAACCATCCCCCTGACAGACATAAGTTTCACTGACAGAAGTGCTGGTGTGGACGGTGCTATGTTGGAAATGCTCTTCTGCCAACATAGCTACCTCCTCTCATTGGGGTGGTTTAGTTACGCGAATGGGAATGTTCTCTCCGATCGACATAAAGAAGCTACAAGAGAGACCTTAAAATGGTGCAGCTGCAGTGGTACAGCTGTGCCACTGTAAGATCTGTAGTGTAGACATAGCTTAGGTCTAGGAGCTGGGGGTTGGGAGTAGAGGGAAAAAAGACAGTACTCTGATGGGGAAGGCTGGAGAGGACAGAAGGGGTCCTGGGTAGAGAATCTGTGACCAATGGAGTACACTCCCTCCAGATGAGATGGAACCTAAGATTTTGGCATCTCATGTTTCTTCTTCTGTTAGTAAATATTTGTGAAACCCACTGGCAAAATGTCCCGTCCTCCTCTAGCACTGGTCCACAGGGAGAATGACAACCTACAGTACTATCTACTATGTTAGCTCAGATGTCAGAGATCTATGCAATGGATCTAAAGGCTAAAACCTTACTGATGACACATGGCTGTCAATATGGTTCTATATGATTTTTTGAAAAATCTAGTACATTACATTAAAAAATAAACACTATGTTAGAAGAATGTCAAAGTTGCAAAGCCAAGCACTCAAAAGTTAGGAAATGCCAGAATTAAGGTTGCCTGTGCAACCTTAGTTTGACTTCTTGTGAATATGCATTATGATAGAGTCTTTTTAATTATGTGATCACGTGCTGGTTTTTAAAAGTTTGCATATGAAAGAATTCGTTTTAGTTAATGTATACATCTACAAATATTTGTTTTTATGTTTCATTAATAGATTTTTATCTTTTTGTCCATCCAGGGAATATTTACCTGTTGCTTCTTAGGATTTAGGAAAGAACTACCTCATCCATACAGTAGTCCCACTTAAATCTCTTCCCTGAGATATGTCTGTGTTTTCACATTTTTCACGAGCTTTTTCTAGACATCAAAGACATTCTTTGCATCAAGAAAAATAAAGATTTATTGGTTCACCTTACAGATGTTGTCTTGTCATTATCTTCTCAAAGCACACTTTCTTTCACCTTTTCAATGTAAGTGCATATCATTTTCTCATTTGTAATACAAAATATCACTCTAAATGTATTTACTTTCTATTCATCTTAAACCCACTTTGTACATATTTAGGTAGTAAAAAAGATAAAACACACTTTTATAAGCTAAAGGTGGTAAAAAGTAGGAAGTTGTAAAAACATAACAATACTAAAATCAAGTTTGACTGATAATTCATTAGATTATTTAAAAAAGTAAACAACGTCTTTCACATAAAATGAAGGTTGTAACTATATCATATCTAAATCAAGCAACATTTCTGTTTAAGATAAATTGCTAAGCCAAAAAGGGGATTGCCCTACACTATCTTGATGTATCAGCACTAGCTCAGTATGGTAGCTTTGCCTTGCCGTTTTAAAAAAACTATTATTTTTGTATTTTTTTCTTTCAAAAGAAATATAGGTGCTTGTTTCTTGCTCTTTACTGCATGTTCTGTGTAAAATCTTTGGGGAATCTGAACATTTACATTGTTAATCTATCCAACTATACTCTTAGCCCAGCAGAAGAATCTGTCCTATCTCGGGGCCTCTCCTTTTGCCCCTCCACCCCCACGAACATGATCAACAATGGTTCCCGTAACCCACCCAGCAATATTGTTAATCTATCCAACTATACTCTTAGCCCAGCAGAAGAATCTGTCCTATCTCGGGGCCTCTCCTTTTGCCCCTCCACCCCCACGAACATGATCAACAATGGTTCCCGTAACCCACCCAGCAATATTGTTAATCTATCCAACTATACTCTTAGCCCAGCAGAAGAATCTGTCCTATCTCGGGGCCTCTCCTTTTGCCCCTTCACCCTCACGAACATGATCAACAATGGTTCCCGTAACCCACCCAGCAATATTGTTAATCTATCCAACTATACTCTTAGCCCAGCAGAAGAATCTGTCCTATCTCGGGGCCTCTCCTTTTGCCCCTCCACCCCCACGAACATGATCAACAATGGTTCCCGTAACCCACCCAGCAATATTGTTAATCTATCCAACTATACTCTTAGCCCAGCAGAAGAATCTGTCCTATCTCGGGGCCTCTCCTTTTGCCCCTCCACCCCCACGAACATGATACATTTCTGTGGTGACCTAGAATCCTATTTTTGACGTCTCAGACTCAAGGAATATTTCCAACACACCTCTGACCAACATATTAACCCACAGAGACCTTCCTGCCAACACTACAAAAAGAAGGATTCTGGGTGGACTCTTCCTGAAGGTCGAAACAGCAGCCTGGATTTCTACATAGACTGCTTCCGCCGACGTGCACGAGCTGAAATTGTGGAAAAGCAGCATCGCTTACCCCATAACCTCAGCCATGCAGAACACAGTGCCATCCACAGCCTCAGAAACAACTCTGACATCATAATCAAAAAGGCTGACAAAGGAGGTGCTGTCGTCATCATGAATAGGTCAGAGTATGAACAAGAGGCTACTAGGCAGCTCTCCAACACCACTTTCTACAAGCCATCACCCTCTGATCCCACTGAGAGTTACCAAAAGAAACTACAACATTTGCTCAAGAAACTCCCTGAAAAAGCACAAGAACAAATCCGCACAGACACACCCCTGGAGCCCCGACCTGGGATATTCTATCTGCTACCCAAGATCCATAAACCTGGAAATCCTGGATGCCCCATCATCTCAGGCATTGGCACCCTGACAGCAGGATTGTCTGGTTATGTAGACTCCCTCCTCAGGCCCGTCGTTACCAGCACTCCCAGCTATCTTCTAGACACCACTGATTCCTGAGGAAACTACAGTCCATTGGTGATCTTCCTAAAAACACCATCCTAGCCACTATGGATGTAGAAGCCCTCTACACCAACATTCCACACAAAGATGGACTACAAGCCGTCAGGAACAGTATCCCCGATACTGTCACGGCTAACCTGGTGGCTGAACTTTGTGACTTTGTCCTCACCCATAACTATTTCACAGTTGGTGACAATGTATACCTTCAAATCAGCGGCACTGCGATGGGTACCCGCATGGCCCCACAGTATGCCAACATTTTTATGGCTGACTTAGAACAACGCTTCCTCAGCTCTCGTCCCCTAATGCCCCTACTCTACTTGCGCTACATTGATGACATCTTCATCATCTGGACCCATGGAAAAGAAGCTCTTGAGGAATTCCACCATGATTTCAACAATTTCGATCCCACCATCAACCTCAGCCTGGACCAGTCCACACAAGAGATCCACTTCCTGGACACTACGGTGCTAATAAGCGATGGTCACATAAACACCACTCTATATCGGAAACCTACTGACCGCTATTCCTACCTACATGCCTCTAGCTTTCATCCAGATCATACCACTCGATCCATTGTCTACAGCCAAGCGCTACGATATAACCGCATTTGCTCCAACCCCTCAGACAGAGACAAACACCTACAAGATCTCTATCATGCATTCCTACAACTACAATACCCACCTGCTGAAGTGAAGAAACAGATTGACAGAGCCAGAAGAGTACCCAGAAGTCACCTACTACAGGACAGGCCCAACAAAGAAAACAACAGAACGCCACTAGCCATCACCTTCAGCCCCCAACTAAAACCTCTCCAACGCATCATCAAGGATCTACAACCTATCCTGAAGGACGACCCATCACTCTCACAGATCTTGGGAGACAGACCAGTCCTTGCTTACAGACAGCTTACAGACAGCCCCCCAATCTGAAGCAAATACTCACCAGCAACCACACACCACACAACAGAACCACTAATCAGGAACCTATCCTTGCAACAAAGCCCGTTGCCAGCTCTGTCCACATATCTATTCAGGGGATACCATCATAGGGCCTAATCACATCAGCCACACTATCAGAGGCTCGTTCACCTGCGCATCTACCAATGTGATATATGCCATCATGTACCAGCAATGCCCCTCTGCCATGTACATTGGCCAAACTGGACAATCTCTACGTAAAAGAATGAATGGACACAAATCAGACGTCAAGAATTATAACATTCAAAAACCAGTTGGAGAACACTTCAATCTCTCTGGTCACTCGATCACAGACCTAAGAGTGGCTATACTTCAACAAAAAAGCTTCAAAAACAGACTCCAACGAGAGACTGCTGAATTGGAATTAATTTGCAAACTGGATACAATTAACTTAGGCTTGAATAGAGACTGGGAATGGATGAGTCATTACACAAAGTAAAACTATTTCCCCATGGTATTTCTCCCTCCCACCCCCCCCTCCCCACTGTTCCTCTGATATTCTTGTTAACTGCTGGAATTAGCCTACCTTGCTTGTCACCATGAAAGGTTTTCCTCCTTTCCCCCCCCTGCTGCTGGTGATGGCTTATCTTAAGTGATCACTCTCCTTACAGTGTGTATGATAAACCCATTGTTTCATGTTCTCTGTGTGTGTGTATATAAATCTCTCCTCTGCTTTTTCCACCAAATGCATCCGATGAAGTGAGCTGTAGCTCCCGAAAGCTTATGCTCTAATAAATTTGTTAGTCTCTAAGGTGCCACGGGTACTCCTTTTCTTTTTGCGAATACAGACTAACACGGCTGCTACTCTGAAACATAACATGAATCTGTAACTTGAACTGAGATTTTCCTATTCACACTATCTACTTCATATCCTGCAAATAATTAAGCATGTGATTAATTTTACTCAAGTAAGTAATTCCATCACCTGTTATGTGTTTGCAGGATCAGGCTCTATGGTCTTGTCTGCACTAGCAAAATTAGTTCCTATATTTAAGCAGCTACCAGGAACAGTACTAAGCCAATAGTACAGACAAGGCTCAAATGTTTTTACAAGGTTTTCACCATAGGTGGCAAAAACATCTGAGCCTTGTCTCCACCGCAGTACTGGCAGTTCCAAGCATTCAAAAATCATGAGTCAGCTTCCCCCAAAAATCATGAGAGGCTCAAATAATACTAATAATATTGGGATTATTTGTTTTGTTTTCTGATTGTTGGGTCACATTTCCCTCTTTTTCCAAAATGATGGCTAGAAACTTGCTTTTTTTTAAAAAAAACTGAAAACTGAGATTCTCATGTAATTCCATAGTTCCAGATGCTGAGGCTTCAATTAATCATGACCTTGCAACTTTGTATTAGTAATTACATCTTTGCTACCACTAGTGCAGCTTTAACATGGATGACAGCTGCTATAAATGGGACACTAATTATTCTAATGTAGACAAAGCCAAAGCTTGTCTACACTAGAAAGTAGTACCGCTTTAACTATGTCATTGTAGTTAAAGTGGGTACTAGCCCTCCTAGTGAGGATGCAGTTATGTTGGTAAAAAGGTACTTTATACTGGTATAGCTATTCCTGTACAGCAAAGAGACAAACTATAAATTGTCTTTGCACTAATATAACTATATCAGTTAAAAAAAAAATCACATCCCTAACCAAAATAGTTCTACTGGTAAGACTTTTCAGTGTTCACCAGGCCTAAAAATCAGCTTATTCACCTCAAGTGGGATGTGGGACTTGCTGTAGCATTGTGTGCTAGTCTTAAACTAGTCATTGTGTGCTAGGCCCTCTGATGATCTTGCCAAAGGCCTCCCCTAGAGAGTGAGGTAAGGTCTGGATATGCCACCCATGTCAAACAAGGAGATGATGGTAATCACAAAGGAGCAGAAAAACAAACACACAATTATTGTTGATTCTGCTTCCTATTTTACCTTTAATGAAATCCAAAGCACAAAAGATTTCAGATGTTAGAAATTTGGAATTAAAGTACTAACTCTGGCCCTGCTGAAGATGTCCCAGGGGAGAGCTGGAGTGGGGAAACACAGGACGTTGCAAAAGGTGAGTTGTTCTCAAACTTTTGTACTGGTGACCCCTTTCACATAGCAAGCCTCTGAGTGCGACCCCTGTTATAAATTAAGATACCTTTTTATATATTTGACTCCATTATAAATGCTGGAGGCAAAGCGGGGTTTGGGGGTAGAGGCTGACAGCTCCTGATCGCCCATATAATAACCTCAGGACCCCTGAGGGGTCACGAACCGCTGACCTAGTGCTACCTTGGAGGCAAGGCAGAGGGGTTGCAAACTGGGAAGGTAAGGGGGGTTTGGGAGGCAGTGGGGCTTGGGACAAGCTGAGGATGTGAAGGGCGGGAGAGTCAGTGGTGGAGGGAGCAGGAGACCGCAGAAGGCAGCTGGATGGTTGGGGAACAGGGGCTTAGAGGCGGTGGCGGCAGGGCCCCTAGTGAAGGGAGCTTCATTGCCGCTGTATTGCCCTGGCCTTACTCCCCCCCCCCCCCCCGAGCGCAATCCAGCGAGCGGGAGTGAGCGGCAGAGCCCCCAGGGGTCGCTGGTGTGGAAACAGCAGGGCCCCCGGCGCGGCTCGGGGAGGAGCGAGCGCAGCGCCGCCGAAGGTGGCTGGCGAGCAGCGGGCTCGGGGGCGCAGACCACTTCGCGGCGAGTTGGAGCCGGCAGCCCGCGGTCCCTGGGCTGTAACCTGACACCGGGGCGAGAGCGCGAGAGCGCGGCGGCGGAGCGCAGGAGGAGGAGAGAAGCCCCCGGCAGCGAGGGAGTGGGATGGTGACCGCCTCCGCCTAGGCGGACTGCGCGGCGGCGGCGCCCGGGACTCGCGCTCCGAGCCGGGCTCGGGGCAAGCCGGCCATGGGGAGGGGGCAGCTCGCCTGAGCTCCCGCTAACTTCTTCCCTCCCCCCCCCCCGGGCGGAGCGGGGCAGGCGGATGGAGGATGCGCTGTCCCCGGCGGGCTGTGTGACCCGGGGCCGGCGGCGGGGACGATGAAGAAGCAGCCGCAGCAGCAGCAGCACAGCGGCTGGGGCTGCCAGGAGCCCCGGCCCCATGGGGCCCCTTCAGCGGGAGGGGGCCCCGGGCAGGGGGGTGCCTGGAGGAGGAGGCGGCCCCTCTCGCTGCTGCCTTTCCTCTCGCTCCGGGACTACGGCTTCTGCATGGCCGCCCTGCTGCTCTTCTGCCTGGGCTCCCTCTTCTACCAGCTCAACGGGGGACCCCCGCACTTTCTGCTGGACCTGAGGCACTATCTAGGTAAGGGCGGGCGGGCTGGGGGGGGGGGTGAATGCTGCGCGGGGAGCCCCCTCCCCAGGGCTGGGACGCTCGCATGCCTGGCAGGCTCAGCCCCACTCCAGTCACCGTGGGGACTTGGTGCAGCTCCTGCTGCCTTGACGTGCATCCCCCCCCCCCCCCCCGTGGCTGCGGCAGCGGCAGGGGCAGGGGCAGGGGCAGGGGAGGATGGATGCCCTGGCGATCAGCCGGCCTGCTAAGCATCGCGGGGCATTGCGGAGCCGTGTGTGTGTGCGTGCACGGAGAGCCAGGCTGAGCAAGGAGCAAGTGGCCCAGCGCACATGCTGTGCCAGTTTCCCCACCCAAAGTGCTTCGTCGCTCGCCAGAGCCCCTCGGGATCCGAAATTGGCCCCAGCTGGAAAATGTAGCGGCGTTCGGTGTGGTGCAGAGCTGCGATGCTGATCCAGGCCTGGCTAGTTTAATTCTCTAGTCCTTGAATAACTAGGCCTGCAACGGTATTTTTCACTTTTGCTCAACTTTTTAACAAGAGAGGCGCCTTTCTCGAGAGTGTCTTGACCCTGGATTTCCTTAGCTTCAAGGACTGCACAGTTCTCTGTACCTTCCTAATCCGTATTCCTAATAGTGTTCATTCAGGCTGAATGTTTCTCGCAAAGAATGTGAACCTCTCTCAACTATGTGGCTAGGGGAAGCACAGGGGGTGAGGCTAAGCCTCTGGCTTCCTGAGTTGGAAAGAGGTGATTCCCTAGAAAAACAGTGTATTTCAGACTTTTGGGTCGATGAATGGAAGCAAAAGAAGTTTTGTGAAGAATCTGGGAAGTAAATCTGCAGGATTTTATATTCTGAGTTTGTGTAAGAAGCCGTGATGTATTGGTATAGTATCCAAATGAGATGCTCAGTTTACACACAACTATGCTACTGGTGAGGAGGGAACAACGTGCAGTGCTTTTTGTAAATACCTATGAGTATGTGTTTAAACAGCAGGGGGTAGGGAAAAGGATGATCAGAATGAACTTGCTGAGAAAGTGCACTGGAGACTATTTCTAAAATTTGAAACTAAATTAAGGCCTTTGATTGTCTTTTATCTTGCCTTTTAAAACATGTATGGGAAAAGGGGTTATAAATCTACATCTCCCCTACTAATTTAGATTAGAACTTGGAATTGCAAGTGAAAACTATAGTTATTGCCCTCAGGATATAAAATGTGGAAGTTCAGGCATAACAAGTCATATACTTTCATATCTCTAGTACAGAAATACTAGGAGTTAAGTTTTACATTGTAGAGGAAACAGGAATGAACAGGTATCTGAATAAATTTAATATTCTGTTTATTTATGATGGAATAGATTTCTGTTTCTGAAGTTTGAGTGAGATTTTTTTTATCCTTGATTGTAATGTTCCTTCGTAGTTTGGCCATTAAATTGCCCAGCTTATTTAAGCATTTTAAAAATTTGCAGATCTTTGTCTAAAACATTTTGTGAAGAATGAAGTATAAAAATACATTTATGATTTTTACCATAGGTGTTTCTCTTGTTAATGTGTTGCTGGGGATTTGATCTTTGTCCCTTATTAAAGACATCAGGAATAATTCAGATAAATTAAGCATTGTAGAAGGAGCCATTCATTTCCCCCAGGAGAACCATATTCACTTTAAAACTAAAATACAAGAGTTGATGAGAAGGCTAACACGTATTTTGAGAACAAATTAAAATAGAAATGATCTGACTAAAACTGAAAAGTTTTCAGGTCCACGTATTAATGTCACTAAAGGTAGGCACACAAAGAATTTCATGTGGTCTTGGTGATGTCAATGGGACTAATCGCATGCAAGATCAAGGTAAAGGGACACAATCAATTTTCAGATCTGAAAATGTTGTACTAATCATTCTTACAGGAAACAACTAAAGCTATGTGAACAGAAAAGGAATAGAGGACAAACCTGGGTTTCTCTAGGTTTTGTATTTGTTTACTTGGTGAGTTTGACAATGTTTTGCATAGTAAGTGTTGTTGCTTTGTTGATTGGTGGCACTATTCTGGGGGGAGCTCATGGGCAGCCTTTTCCTCAAGTTCTGCAAACATGTTTTGTAAGCAATACAGCCTACCAGAATTGAAACTGAAACTGAAAGTGAAAGTGAGACTGAAGAGGCAGCTGGCAGGTGTGTATTCGGAGAAATGGGAAGGTAGAGGCTGGGGATGGGCTTGATTTGTTTGGTCTTAGGCCTGACCAAATGATTTTTTTTTTAAATGTCAAGATGTGCTATTTATTTGCCTATTTAAAAATATTCAGTTTGCCAGTGGCCATTAAACTTTTTTATGGACAAAATTTCCTACCATTTTTGGCCATACACTTTCCATTCCCTTATTGAACAGTATGCAGAGGGAAGAAAATATGTTTGGGGAAAAAAAGCTGTGATGCCTTCCTGAGGGAGAAAGTGTCTATATGTGGTAGTTCCTCTTTGCATAGCTATCTTTCCTCTTCTACAAAATATTTGTAAGGCTATGTGGAAAAAATGGGCAGAGTATGGTGGATGTGGAGCTGTGCTAAACACTGTGGTTCCTCCCATGTCAACCATCTACTTGGATCAACTCAAAGGGGAAAAGTGTGGAAAGCTAGCATTAACTCTTGTTTACATTCTAGGCCTGATTCTCCACGGTATGATTCCAGTTTTATGTCAGTGTGACTCCATTGGGATAAAACTCAAGTAAAAAAAATAATGAATCACAACTTGTGACTTGACTTTACGACTTTGGTGCAGCTGTGGGACAGTGTAGTTGCTGATTCGGCCACCTTGCCATAGACGAGGAGGAGGGGACTTAGATTCTGAGAGCATCAACTGGAGTTCTTTAATGTGAGTGGCTAGGATCCCCTGGCGGTGGGGAGGTTAGATCTCCTAAATCCTGGTTAGTCCTGTGAAGTTTGGGGAAAATGCGGAGGCTTTTTTTCCTTGTAGCTGCAGTGTTTTAAATTATTCCCCTTTGCATGTGTTTGCCTACGGAATGTTCATATAGTATGTGAAATATCATATCTACCTTAGCTGTTTTGAGCGGTTGTTATTGCCATAGGATTAACCGTTTAGTGATCAATATGAAATGAGTACTATTGTCTGATTTTTATCATGTTACTGAAACCGCTACCTCTGTTGGCACTAACTGGCATTCCTGTTTGAAGTCTCAAGGGAGAGACCAAGGATCTGATTGCATATGGAGGCTGCTTATTCTGTGAACCTCCTGTGGCTGGTTAAATAGAGCACTTCAGTGTCCAGGATGGCCAGTCTAGCTCCTTTTTTATACAAGCACTAAATTCTCTCTTGCTCACACTTTTTGTTCCACCATAAATTTAAAATAGCCACTATTATTGTTGGGCCTGCTAAAACTTGGTTTTATTGCTGTCCCCAGCCTTCCCGTTTCCAAAGCAGCAGTCTAATATTCGTAGAGCCATGCTGATAGTCTTTGATGCTATTTTAACATGAAAGGTGTACTCGGTAAATTTAAAATTGTTAAAATAAAAACACTTGGGGGGAAAAACTTGACTTTTGCCAAATGGAAAAGAACATAGCTGCTCTTTTATCATCAATTATGTCTTATTTCTCTAAAAGCAAACAGATGGTGGAAAAGAGAAATTCTAATTAAAAATTCTTGACAATGTCTTTTTAATTTTACTTTTTGTACTTTACTGAAAGCATTTAATGTGTTTTAATTAGGGCTGTTGATTGATCGCAGTTAATTCTTGTGATTCACGCAAAAAAAGAATCGCGATTAAAAAATAAATCACAATCAATTGCAGTTTTAATCGCACTGTTAAACAATGGAATACCAATTGAAATGTATTAAATACTTTTGGATTTTTACATTTTCAAATAAATTGATTTCATTACAACAAAGAATTTGAAGTATACAGTGCTCACTTTATATTTTTTATTACAAATATTTGCACTGTAAAAATGATAAATGAAGAAAATATTTTTTTCAATTCACCTTGTACAATACCATAATACCAAACTCTTTATCGTGAAAGTGCAACTCACAAATGTAACAAAATAAATCTACATAATTGCACTCAAAAACAAAACAATGTAAAACTTTAGAGTCTACAAGTCCACTCAGTCCTACTTCTTCTTCGGCCAATTGCTAAGACGGACAAGTTTGTTTACATTTATGGGAGATAATGCTGCCAGCTTCTTGTTTACAATGTTACCTGAAAGCGAGAACAGGTGTTTGCATGGCACATTTGTAGCCAGCATTGCAACATATTTATGTGCCAGATATGCTAAACATTCATATTCCCCTTCATGCTTTGGCCACCATTACAGAGGACATGCTTCCATGCTGATGGCGCTCATTAAAAAAATAATGCGTTAATTAAATTTGTGACTGAACTCCTTGCGGGAGAATAGTATGTCTCCTGCTCTATTTTACCTGCATTCTGCCATATATTTCATGTTCTAGTAACCAGTCTCGGATGATGACCCACATGTTGTTTGTTTTAAGAACGCTTTCACTTCATATTTGACAAAATGCAAAGAAGGTACCAATGTGAGTTTTCTAAAGATAGCTACATCACTTGATGCAAGGTTTAAAGAATCAGAAGTGCGTTCCAAAATCAGAGAGGATGCGGTATGGAGCATGCTTTCAGAAGTCTTAAAAGAGCAACAGTTCTATGTGGAGACCTCAGAACCCGAACCACCAAAAAAGAAAATCAGCCTTCTGTTTGTGGCATCTGACTCAGTTAATGAAAATGAACATGCGTCGAGTCTTCATCGCTTTGGATTGTTATCGAGCAGAACATGGATGCATGTCCCCTGGAATGGTGGTTGAAGCATGAAAGGGAATACGAATGTTTAGCATATTTGGCACATAAATATCTTGCAGTGCCAGCTACAAAAGTGCCATATGAACATCTGTTCTCACTTTCAGGTGACATTGTAAACAAGAAGAGGGCAGCCTTATCTCCAGCAAATGTAAACAATTTTTTTGTCTGAGTGACTGAACAAGAAGTAAGACTGAGTGGACTTTGTTTTATTTTTGAATGCAGATATTTTTATACATAATTCTACATTTGTAAGTTAAACTTCCATGATAAAGAGATTGCACTACAGTACTTATATTAGGTGAATTGAAAAATACTATTGCTTTTGCTTTTTATAGCACAAATATTTGTAATAAAAATAAATGTACAGTGCTCACTTTATACTTTGTGTTCTGTGTTGTAATTGAAGTCAATATATTTGAAAATGTAGAAAACATCAAAAATTTAAATGGTATTCTATTATTTAACAGCGTGATTAAGCACGCGATTAATAAGTTTTTTAAGCATGAGATTAGTCACGTTTGATTTTTTTTTTTTAGCGCTTGACAGCCCTAGTTTTAATAATGTCTCAGTAATAATGACAGTCTGTACTATACCTGCCCGTCAGCCTTTCTAGTTTTAAAAAATGTTTCTTTCCCCTTACAGCATGTAAAAGACATACAAAAGGGAAAACTATCTAGTAAAACAGTAAAAGTGACTATACACAAAGTGCTATGAAATGCACAAAATACACAAAGTAGAGGAAAAATATTTTCTCCAATTTTTTCAATCTTTTCAGTTTCTGTGGCAATATTGCATGTTTTTTATTACAATGGAAAGTATACAATTTTCAGTCTGAAAATTGATTTTGAGTTGGCATGTTCCTTTAAGACCCTACCAATAAAAGTCCCATCAATTCTTCATACTAGACATTAATGGTGGGCGTGGCGGGAAGAGACATATTTCTCATCCCTGTATAAAAATCTGATGAAATGTATTTCTGTTTATGATCATCTATTTGTTACAGGAGGGGAAAAAAGTATTTTATTTTTATTTTATTTTTTTAAGGGACAGTGTCAGAGCTGGTATGGCAAAAAGTAACCCACCAGTTGTGTTTTGGATCATGTCATAAGTGTATGCCTAATTATTGTCCAGAACTTTCAACCTTCCAAGGCCCAAATGTGGGGAAGAGACCTCAAATGAGGGCAACAAACTAACTGGTCTGACAGTTACCTTTAAGGAGCTATCTGTATAATAAATGTATGTGCTTGTTTATCTGCTCTGTTCTTACATTGAAGCAGAACAATGATACATAAAAGAATCTCATTTTTCAAAGTGCTTTTTTTAAACAAAAAAATGAATACAGCAGTGAGAATATCTTAGTTACATACAAAATATGCTTTTGTGTAACTCTCACACTACTGATTGTGAATATAGGTCCGTGTGTGTTTGGTTTGTGTGTTTAGTTGAACCAACTTTGTAGAAATGTTGATGGTTTTTTTTTTTTTTTTTTTTTTTTTTACTAAGTAGTTAACAAGACAATCTGAACAGATTGAATTAAAACTTTGCTATGTTCTTTTCAATTTCAGGAACTCTCTTTACTCTCAAAATGGATGATATTTCTTTGATGGCTTTGAAATGCTTTGATTTTTAAATTAATTTTAAGGATTTATTACAAACCATAAATGTATTAATTGCTGTCTTTGTAGAATCTGAAAATCTAAAAATTTTGGCATAAAGCCTTGAAAAAAATGTGATCGATTAGTCAAAAATCTGTACCTGATATTTTTCTACTCTGCTTCTTTGGGCATTGTTTTGTACTGAGAACATGAAGGTATTTTGTTTAACTAGAATGTGTCTGAAGTTTAATTCATTTTACCAACCTCTCAAAATTAAGATGAATTTTGAGGGGAAAAAAACAAACAAATGTACCTCATCTCAAATAGCTTCTTTTTTAAGGCTCTGTAGGAATGTTGTTTTCCATACATTACTTGCTCATCGTTTGCAAATTGTCCACTTGTAAAAATAAAGCTTAAAATGAAGATTTAGAATGATACATTTACAACTTTAGATTTGGCATTTGCAAATAGGAATAAGTAGAATGTCCTTATTTGTTTCATGAGTGACTTCAATTTTTATGGCGAGTACTAGCTTTTAGATGGCAACTTAACTGTTACCATGGCTAAACAGTTATAACAATAATAACTTGGAGTCATGAGTGTATTTTGATGGCATTCTAAAATAGCATTTTCCATTTGGAGTATTGAATAGTGTTTGTTTGGAGATATACTGGGAAAGCACTATCCATGAACAGGTATTGAGGTATGTATGCAGCTGTGTATACTTCTCCACATTTCCTAACAATGACCTTAACTGTGATCTTGAAAGGATTTATTCTTCTCCACATGAAATGCAGTATAACTTTCATCCTTTCCAGGATTCTACTCAGTGTGACTTCTGTCATTAGTATCAGATTATATAACAGGGAGTGATGTATATGATAGGAAAGGATGGATGGCCTAATGGTTAGGAAACTAGCATGGGACTTGGCAGATTTCCTGTTTGGCCACAGACTTCTTGTGTGACCTTGGGCAAGTTGTTTGTGTTCTCTATCTCAATTCCCCATCTATAAAATGAGCATAGAAGCACTTTGCTGCTTCTCAGAAGTGTTTTGAAAATAAATACATTAAAGATTGTGAGGTGCTCAGCTTCTACAGGCCTGGGGGCCACATAAGTATTTAAGATACATCAATATTTGTAGTATGGGCCATAGTCACTTCAGGATTCTGGTCCTACCCAAAACAGATGGTGGTGGTACTTCAGATAAGGCACAGGTTGTGTTTTAAGATGGGACTTGGAGAAAAATCAACACAAAATCAGTTATCTAAGTATTTACCCTTCTTTTTAAAGCTGTCATAGTAAACTTTCAACATAATCACTTTTAGCAAGTTTACTAAATCAAGTATTTGATATAAATAACCTCTGAAGTCCAATCATGGGGCTTTAATCTGTTCTCTGATATGGACCTATGCAAGTGGAGTGGTATTTTATGTATCTGAGGGCATAACTATGTCACTTACCTTCTGTTCCTGTTGATGCTTTTTAGATTTCCCTTGCAAATTGAGTAATACAATAAAAAATACCTCAGTTCATTGTGTTGCTCTAAGCCTCTCTTCCTCCATGAATAAATGGCAGGCACTCTAATAGTAGCTGAAGAAAACGCAAGCCAAAATAAAGCAAGACAGTGTCAGGGGAAAAGTGCTGATTAATGGACTGACTTTCATATTCCCATCTGAATTCATGTTGGTTTGGGTTTTTTTTCCTTTACTTATGATGTCAGAAAGAACGATGTACATTTTAAAACTGCCAGAGAGGGAAGCCGTGTAAATACAAAGGCTTCAATGCATGATGCTGTGTGGGGACATGAAGTCTGCTTGATATGCTGAACCATAGCATGTGATGGTGATAAGTGATACCCCTTTTGGTTTTCCTACTGCACTGACTCCTGAGATTGGTCAAAGTCAGTTTATTTTGAAGTTTTTGAATGAAACTGGGCACTTAATTAATTTCAGAATCTGCATATGAGTATATGATGGGAGAAATCAGTGGTCATAATTTGTTTCATTGCATAAGAAATTACACTTTTTTTATATAAAATTTATATATATAACACAAGGACGATTCATTCCAGGGGGATTTTGTGTTCTTGGAATTTTGGGGGATGGGTGAACTAGGTCAACAAAATAAGAGCTAATTTTTAGAAAAACTTAAAGTACATCATGACTGACATTTGAACCTCCCACTCCAATATTAATTTTTCACTCATTTTACATTTTTCTTTTTTGTGTACTTCTGTGTTTCCTGACTCCAGCTGGGACTAGAGGTTGAAATGCTTCAGATGAGAGGGTATTATAAAATAATAAATATTAATAAAAAAAAAAAAGAGACTGTCCTGACCAGTGTTTCTAGTTGGACTAAGCACAGGAAGTACTAGAAATCACACGAGTGCTTGTTGCAAGATCTTCACCTCTATTTTTGAGGCCCAACAGGCGTGGATACTTACTTTAAAGTATTTAGAACATAGGCGCTGAGTCAATGGGTGCTCCAGGGCTGGAGTACCCACAGAAAAAAAAATAGTGAGCATCCACCAGCCCCAGCTGTTTTTCGGCTCTGGGAGGGGGGAGCGCATCAAGATGTCAGGGTGGGGGTAGGAAGTGGCTGAGTGAGGGGGCAAAGATGGGGTGGGAAGAGGTCGAGCAAGAGCGAGACCTTGGGGGATTGGAGGCAGAATGAGGCTGGGGTCTCAGGGGAGGGGGCAGAATAGGGGGGAATAGGCAGGGCAGGGTCTTGGGGGAAGGTGCGGGATAGGGTTGGTGTCTTGGGGTGGAGCACCCACAGAGAAAACTAAAAGTCGGAGCCTCTGATCTATAGCCTTCATCCACTGCTAGTGTTTATACACTGTTAACTGTGTTGTTGTGACCCATGAATGGCTGTTCTACATACAAAGATAAGTCTACTACTGTTGACAGCTGGGGGAGATTACTCCTTTAGCGTAGGTGGAAGAAGCTTGTGCTTTTAGTGACAAGTCCTAGGTTGAAATCTTTTGATAACTCACTGCCCACTTTTATTGCTCCATCATTCCTTGGGATGGGGGGGGATAAAGAAAGCTGAGTTACACAAAGTCTCTTAAGTAGAGCCAACAAAGTTAAAAACTACACTACATACACATAAATCAGTGTATGCAGGCATACATAAGAAAATGAACTATAAAACTTTTATTCTGGACTGAAACCATTTTAGATATTTACAACCAGTGCTAGCCTAATTCCCATTGCTCAAGCGTTATAAAGATATACTTGTCTATTTTTCCCCACTTCATATTATTTCACTCTTTGAGAAGAGTAAAAGAAGCCAAAGCTATTTTCTTTTCTGCAACTGAGCTCTTATTTTTGATCGCCATTCTGCAATTAAGTTATTGCTGCTGTCTGATTTATTAATAATAATAATTAATAAAGGTTAGGTTTGTTGATGGTGAAGTTTTGTAAGTGCAGTAATCTTCACCAAGTGATGCTACAATGTCTTTGCACTATATAATCAGAAGGCATATTCCACTCTACTCTCTGTTCCCTTGTGTCTCGTAAGCTGTGCAGCCATGGCCCCCAGTTGCACCTTGTGAGCTTTCCCCTCCTCCACCATGAGCTGGAGGTTGCATTGAATCTGTAATAATATAATTCTGTGACAGCATTGAGAACTCCTTGTGGGTTTGAAGGGAGATGAGACCGTGAATGTTGCATTCTCAGAACTCTGCCTATTATCCTTGCCTAGGTATGGATGGAACATGCTGAGCCACAAAGAAAGGCTTCTGCAGAGTCAGGTGGGGGTGAAACTGACTTGGCTCAACCTACATTCTTCTCCTCCCTGTCCCTCACCCCCCAGAAAAAATTAGGAGTGAAGAAGTGAGTTCTCTGTTCCATTTTTCATCTGTGGCCAAAAGTAATAGGATGATTTGTTTTTGTTTTAGGCAGTTCTGTGGAACACTTTCCATAGTATCAGGGAACCTATGAAAAAATTAGCAGACACCCACTAACTAATGGCCTGGGCTTACCCATGAGAGGTCTATACAAAAGATGGTGCAGGTAGGAGGGCCACCTGTGAGGTCCAAGTGCAACCGTTCCTCAACTGTTCCTCATAATTCTAGCTTTCCGAAGTGGTTGCAGAATGATACTGACATGATGTATGCCAATTTCATTGCTGCCTAGAATGGTTGTGTGTATCAAACTAGTCATTCTTCTGTCAATTTCATTCTGTGGCTGTTTAGAATGTGTTGACAGCTTTTCTAATCTTTTTTAAGTCCTTCTATGGCTCCCATTATTGTAGTATCTGATGGTCTCACAATCTTTCATGGGTTTATGCTCACAATGCCAGGTAGGGAAGTGCTGTTATTCCCATCTTACAGATGGGGAACTGAGGCACAGAGAGACTAAGTGACTTGCTCAAAGTCACACAGGAAGTCTGTGGCAGGACAGGGAAACTGATGCTAACTATCCTCCTCTCCTGTGCCTCTGCTGATTGGCAACACGCTGCCCCGGGCATTATGACATCCACCATCAGACAAGACAACAGAAATCGGAATTGCATGGGGTATTCTTTTCTTGACGAAATATCAGTTGTGTGCATGAAAGAATGTTAATGGACAAGTTAGTGAAACCACAGCATAGAATATCTACCTTTTACATTTTAGATAATACTAAAACTGTTGCTATGCATCTCCTTTTTCTATAAAAATTGGAGATAGAAGAGATATATTAGGTCATCAAATCCATCCCTCAGGCAGTAAAAGATTTTTCTCTGCAGGATATTTTTCTACTGCTTTGTCCAGTCTTGTTTTAAGTGAGCCAAGCATTGGAGCTTCAGCCAACTACTCTTGGGGTTATGTCCCACAATCTAGTATATCTAGTTTTTACTAAGCCTGTTTTGGGTCTTTATTTATTCTCATTACTTCTAGTTACCATATAGCCTTTTCATACCATCACGCCATCCTTTGTCTCCAAAAGTTTTATGGACATAAAGATGATATCTCCAGTTTAGTAAATAAATCATATGTAGTCTAACTCTGAAATTATTAAACTTGATTATTCCAGGCCCACATTAACTCAGTCCCATTTGTCCACATCTTTGTAGTACAATGGTGCCCAAAACAGAATGTGATATTCCATGTGTAATCTCATAAAAAATAATACAGACAAGAATCATCACCTTCCTAGCTTAATGATAGGATGCCTGTATATGTGGCTCAAAAATCATACTGGACTTTTTTCTTGCCATACAAAATTTCAAAGGCATGTTTAATTTGCTGCATACTCTCTCCTCATGTCTTATTCAATGATTTCCAAGTTTCTTCCTTTCATCAAAATACCTGGAATTCAGGTTATTTTTCCTGTAGATATTTCAGACTAGTGGGGTAAGAGATTCAGAGACATAGGAAGAGCTAGTGAGGAAATAGGAGCTGCCCTCAGAAACTGGAGCCTCCAGTAAGACCAGAAGTACAAGCCACCAATAGTAGAGTAACATCAAGAGGTATATGTGGACGGGTGAACAAGGTGGCTGGGCAACAGGAAACCAATGAAGCATGTGCAAAGGGAGACTCGTATGTAGGGGAGTAGAGAGAGAACAGATGGAAGAAGAATAATGAAATAAGAGCAAATGAGACAGCATGATACTTTTTTCTAAAAAGAACAAAAACACCTAATGCATGAAAAAACACATAAAATATAATTAACATTTGCCTAATGTTGATTTTCAGGCAATACCATAGGTAGTGGTTGTTTTTTTTTTAATTTCTTTTGATATAGAATTTTTTTAAAATGTTCATATACACAAGTTCTGAGCACGTTCCCAGCCTCTTGCTACTACATAAACAAAGTGATAAAAATAATACAAAGCAATTACTGTAATTGTCATAGATTTTATGCAGATGAGAGGAGAGGTGGCCAGAGAGAGAATCTCTCTATCATATTTAAAAGCCTTCGTTTTAGGGCTATATCATAAGTCCTTTTAGCTTTTAGAAAAAGGGTGTTGAAATTGACAAGAAACCAATACTTACGGTATAAGCATACAAATAAAAAGTCAATGATCTTTTAATTGCGGGGGAGGGGGGAAGCGGTAACAAGAAAAAAGAGGGAGATTGGAAAACACTGCTGGTTCTATTCTGCATGTAAAGTCAAGGGTAGCATTAGTGAATGTTAAAGGAAGCAATAAAACAAGCACGTTCAAGATAGATTTTAAGCCTGAGACTTAAATTTTGAACTGAAGCAACAACCCATGTATTAAACTCTTGTAAGAAACCCAGAGAGGGGGAAAGAGAGCATGTGCACAGTAAAGTCCAAAGTAACCAATTGTTCTGATCATTTGGCCAGCAATAACAGAGAAACCCACCCATAAATTTGGCATGACAAGTTATTTCACTATAAAATATATTCAACAGAACATCAAGACGGCAACACCTGTATTCCAAGACACATTTCCTGCCAACGTAGTGGTTCCTGCTATGATAGGGAACACCTAACAACCCACCTAAACACACTTCATTTACATTTATGCTGGACTCAGAAAGCCAATACTAGGCTCTTAGATTTATGTAGCTCTGAAAAATGTATGGTGTATATAAAATGTATAGCTTTGGACCATCTATGCAATAGTGAAACAAGTGAACATGAGAACAGATGCATCATTTCTTCCAGGTATAATGGAAACTTCCAGTATTTAACTACAAAACGGAAAAAATGTCAATCTAAATCAGTGGTGGGCATCCTGTGGCCTATGGGCTGCACGCAGCCTGTCAGGGTAATCCACTGGTGGGCTGTGAGACGGGATTTTTTTTACACTGACCATCCTCAGATGGTCAATGTAAACAAAACTGTCACGGCCCGCCAGCGGATTACCCCAGTGGGCCGCAGGTTGCCCACCACTGACTAAAATCAAGGGGAAGTTGCACTTTATGCAAACCCTTTGATTTCAGAGTGGTCCTAATGCACCACTTTAACAGTGTGACAGAACCCAGGTATTTTCAGAGCCACTTTCTGGGTGAAGTGAGCTGATTGTAATATGTGGGAGGGAGATTTTTTGGGGCTGGGAGTGTTAGTAGGTCTGTTCTTTTCAGCCCCCAGCTGCAAAAATCAAAATAAATAATATGCACATTCAGTATCTTTTATCCAAAATTCTCAAAGTCATTTGAAACAACTAAACTTCATATCATTCTGTTAGACAAATAGGAATTCACATCTCACATATGAAGAGAAGTTTTTCAGTGAGACCAAGGTAGAGGTGGGAACAGAAGGTGTAGGTTGTGCCTCTGTCCCTTTCTCTAGGCAGTAGACTGCACAGGACATTGCTAATACTCATTATTTGATTTTTCTTTACTGACTAAAACTAATCATTTGATGTAAATCTTTCCAGAATGCTTATCGGATGAGTCAGTTGAATCCAAACATTCAGCCAGTTGAATCCAAACATTCAGCTACTTTATCTTTGAATAAAAAACTTGTTTTCTTAATTTTATAGAGTTTTCTCATCTAATTTTTTTAATCTGATATTTTTCTAAACAAGCACTGAGTCAGACTTTGGCACAGTTCTAGGATTCTTTATAGCTAGGCATTTTCATTTTTTCTAAAGTACATTATGTGGAACCAGCTGATAGTTTCAGTGTTTTTTCCATAGATTTTTTTTTTTAATGTGACTATTGGAAGCTATGGGATTAGATGATCTGTGGGATTATGAATGGTATGTGGTGTCTTTTACCTCCTGGCCACCAGTTCAAGTACAGCTGACACTGACAGAGACGGAAAGTTGTTACTATCTCAAGGCTGTTCCAGGGCTTCTGTAGAATAAGTTGATGTCAGTTAAGTGGTCATGTCACAACTCCCACTATCACCACCACAAGCACTAACCTGTTGTTGGTCTCATTAACAGAGCCAGAGATATGGGGAATGAACTGTTTTTTCTCTAGATGTTCAGCTAGGTCATGGTTGAGGCACAGCTGGGGAAGAGTGGGGGAAGCACGTATCGGATTTGTTTGTGCTGTCCTTGTTATGAATATAGAGGATTTTGTTGTAGAGCTGTCAATCCATTATCTTTTATCAGGAACAACTCGCTTAAAAATGGTGGCTATGCAGTACTTGAAAATCCTACTAGGTGTTGTAGAGTAGGTGCTACTTTTGCAAAGTAACTGCTGAGTGGGATGCCTGCTAGACTGCCCGGCTTCTGCTCCTTCGTCTCAATCATATTCAGTTCTCAAAGAGCATTGTTCATCCAAAATTCTTTAAGTGCTTTACAAAGGAAGATCAATATTCTCCCCCTTTTATAGACAGGAAAAGAAGCAACGTGACTTGCCATATAGTCAATCAAGGAAATCTGGGCAGGACCAAGAGTAGCACCCAGGTTTGCTAAGTCCATGTTCATTGTCTTATCCACTGGGCAATAGCACTCCTGTCATTATTTCTCAGAAGAGCTAGTAATAAATAATGACAGACTAAATTCACTACAAAGTATTCATGAAAGGGAGGAACACATGGCACGGTCTTGTGCCCAGTGCAGGCAGTTCTGTACAAGTTTCTCAGCACAGCTTTAGCAATTTTGACCTTCATTGTCCCTATTATTCCTGTTCTGTAGCTTGAATGAACAGAAAGTGGTCAAATCTAGCCTCAAAATTTACAAGGATTTTTGTTTTTTCTTAAATCTGGCATTACTGATACAACCTTGCCTCTCCTCACCTATCTTTACTGTTTTTATCTGATCTTTCTACTCTGAAGATATGTGGAGAGGGGCTTGACTGGAAAACATGTACAGTATGCATGCTAGAACTCTGTTGTTGAGAATGAAAAGGTCTTGCTTATCCATGAATAGTAATCTCTAAGAATCTTTATCCAGGTTGCTCATATTCATGGACATGGCCAGGCTCCTCAATGCCATGCATTAGGTTCAGGACAAGATACTGAACAGGGGGGATGAGGGGGAGAGAGAAGGTAATTGTTGGGAGTATTTTTTTTTAAAAAAGTGGGGTGGGAGAAGTGTGGACAGACCCGTTAAATTTTCCAGAGCTTAAACTGGAAAAACGTATCTTTTAGGGTACTTCACTTAGAAATGTGTAAAGGAAGGAACAGAGAAACAGTAATTTAGGTTCATATACTCCTTTAACTTGCATGGTATTGAGGGGAACACATGGCAAGTTAGGGGGGTCTGTCTTGGAAAGCAGCCTGTTCTCATGGAGGAGAAGATAGTTGGCAAGTTGTATCACTCTCTACCACTCTAAAACTGCCTCCAGTTAATCTGCATGATTTGGGCATTAGACCCTCTACGCTGAAAAAAAGGATGTATGTGGCATGGTAAGGTGTGAGAACAGCTGCTTATGTAACATGCTCATTCTGAAAGTTGTATAGCTGGCTTCAAAAAATACCCTTGTAAATTATTGCTGCTTTTGAGAACCAGTAACTTAAAGCATAGGAGCTAGTTGTGCTGCTGATGCTAGGGAGGGAAGGACTGGGAAGTGCATAGAAGCAAAGAAGATACCCCCGTTTGTCTAGACAGCCCAATGTTTTTTAATTCTGTCTTCTCAAGCCTATACATAGAAAGCCTCAAATCTTTATGCTCAGTTTGTAGAGCATAAGACCGTTCTTAATTGCAACAAGTGCTACAAAGATATTCATGTAAATTTTGCATGCCCTTTTCTTGGGCCAGTTGCCTCTTTATATCTGGAGAAGATTCCTCAACTCTAAAGTAGGTACCTACACTCTTTCTGAAGTATGAATAAACAGAGGTATTTGGTTTCTAGTACTAACAGATCATTATCAGGTCACAAACAAAAATTAACAGAAACTTTAAAGTGACTTGATAGTATGGTTAATGTGTTTTTTCTTAAATATGTTTGTGTTTTTGGCGCAGCTGGATGTACAAAGTTTTCTGTTTTCATATTAAATTATTCTGGATCCTAATTCAAGCCTGAAGTTTTGTTCCTGTAAGAAAGAAATGTGGTGGTCTGACCATTCCTCTGTAGATGGTGGTTTATATCACACACAAAACACAGCATGGTTCAAGTTTGCTAATTAAGTTCCAATTTAAAACTGGCAAGTTTAGAAATTCAGTTAAAATTTGGCTCTGGCTCAACAGTATTTACTCATTAGTATACTGTAAATACATTAAAAGCAGGGTTTTTGCTCTCCTCATCGTCCTCACCGCTACACTTCAATTTATGTACTTATTTTAAAAACAGTGTTTAAACCCTTATTCTGGTACCTTCTCTTTGGCCAAGTTCCTGGTCACCTGTGTCTTTGGGGGGCAGGGAAGGATTACTGGATTCCAGAATCATGGACCTTTTTCCCCCATTCGAAACTTCCCCCTCTGTGATGTCTCACACCCAGCTAGAAACATTAGTGTATGGATGTGTGTAGTGTGTTTTTTTTTATCATATTCCATCTAAGATTCTTAACCTTTTTGTAAAGTTCACAACCACAGTTTAGAACCTGCTTCGCTGGAATATGTTCCTGCTTTAATGTAGAGCACAGGGGTGGAGATGCCCAAGCATTCTTTCTCTCCTCCTACCTTTGTTGCATTACTCATAAACCATTAATGAGGTGAGGGTAAGCTCTAATGTAGGATTGCAATGTGTTCTGACTCCTGAAAGGCTGTACTTGTTCATGAACTAAAAGAACAGTTTATGACCATGAATAGACCCATAAAATGTCATGCTCCTGACTGTTTTGGTTTCTTTTGAAAAGGGAAATGTACTCTTCCCAATTCTAATCCTACTTGAGTTCCAAGAATTTAATCTTGGCAAAGGGCATAAGGCAACCGCCTTAACTTTTCTTACTAGGCACTATTCAGTTGCTTGATTTTGTTCCTAAAAGGTTGTTTTTCTGCTGAGATGGCAGTTAGGTAGAGACTAGTTTATTTTCTTTAATTTCTTTCACTAGAAATAACTTGAAACATGCTGCTTAAGTGGCTTTATTCTACTGTAGTATATTAAAGTGTCCTTGAATTTACATTTCTTCATTTCTTTATTTATTTATGCAACTCTAACTCTGTTTTATTTGGAACTCAGGCGAGAGTGTCACATTCTCCTTGTTACCTTTGTTTAGGAGGAAAGTCTGCTGGATTTGTTTCTTCTGGACCTAAATTCCACCCCCCCCCTTTTTTTTTTTTAAATTTAACTACAGAAGAATATGAAGAATCTATGAAGCTTGCTTCACTGTAGACTCTGCATTCAGCACAGGTCCCTTTTGCTCAAACTTCTCTCCTGCCGTAGTTGTGAGGTCCTCTGCTTGTTGAAATAACTGTGCCAGGTTAGCACTACAGAGAGGCATTATAGCTCCTTGTAACTTGGTTTCTGTAAGATGTAATGTATGATTTAGCCAAGGTGGTGAAGACATTTAGTCATTCATGCATCTTGTAAGCATAAATAAATCCAATATCTTGCTGTTTAAACCTACACTATTTTCCTTGCCTTGTTGCTTGGAGGACAGTGTACCAGTGACATTGCTCCTAATTTTAAAAAATGGAATGAGGAAAGGCATGAGTGATAACATAAAAGTACTTGCTATTAGACCTCTTTGACTACCAAGGTCATATGAGTTGTGGCTGATTTCCTCTTACTTGTGGAGGGCTAGTACTAAGCAAAGAAGTAGATAGACTGTCCCACACTTTTACTGACATGATTGTTAGGTAAATAAGGGATCATGTAAGAACAGCATCCTAGAAATTTTTTTTCTCAGAATGGAAATAGTCAGGCTTGTTTTGATGCAGATGTGCTTGATATCCATGGAGGAATTTGTTAGCAATCGTTGGCACATCTGACACTGAGCAATAAGTTAAAGGGAATTAACAGTAACTTTGGCTTTAGTAGGGGCACTTGTCCTAAAATTTGAAATATACTCCCTGTTTTCACAGCTGTCCTGTACTACAATTTAAAGGCCTCAAGTTCTCTTCCCCCCCTCCCCATGTTGTATTTTTGCATCCTCCTATGTATCGTCACACATTGGCTTAGTGTCACAAAGTGACTCCCTTAAGATCAATATATAATAGCAACATCCCTTTTTGGAGTTAGCTCTCTTTCTGGAAGAGCAGAACATGCAGTCAAGTCCAGAAAAGCTGTCCGCATCAATGAAGGAGCAGAGGTGAATTGTCAGCCTCAGGATGAAGTAGAGAGAAAATGCATCCTGTCAGATGCTGGGAAACAAAAAGGTGCAAAAAGAGAAGAACAGTTTTCATACTACTTGTTTACTTTGTGTTTACAGGCCCTAATTCCAATTCCATTAAAGTCAAAACATTCCTTATCTTCAGTGGGAACAGGGTCAGATCCAAGGAGCACATTTTTCATTGTATATCTCATTGCATTTTATGAACTTGAGAGTGCATTATTAACCCCATTCGTAGAGGGGTAAAATGTGGCACAGAGAGGTTATTACTTCTTGAAAGGTATATGGAATGTGTCAGTGGTAGAGCGGGAAAGAGAATCTGGGTTTTATAACTCCTACTCAGTCCTTAGACTGCAGCTGACCCTGTGTTTCATTTTACTACATTCATAAATCACCATTATGACTTCAGTTTGTTTTCAGAACTTTTTTTAATAATTTTTTGTAATCTGATTTATCCACTGCACTTAATGGCAGGCATGCAGCCTGTTTAATTATCTTGTCGCTAAAGCGGAAGTACTAACTATGACCCAGGATCATTTACCTTTGAACAGTTTAAGTCTATTAACTTTTGTATTCTTCAATGTAGATGGAGGCTACTTTGCTGCAGACTGTTTTCTTGGTCATAAAGTGTTCTTTGCACAGAGTTATGTTCTATTAATTTAGAAAGAGTAAATGGGCCAAAGGTATTAACATACCCCAATCACTGTCCAACCTTAAACAGTGTTAAGCAAGGTTCAGGGTTTGGTATGCAGAGACTTCAGCCTGCTTAATACCATGGAAAATACACCATTAAAAATCCTTTAACCTTTTATTAAAGAAAGATGCAGAAAAGGAGGAAAAACGGTTATAAAGCATTGGAAATATCAAGTATTAAATAAGGCTTTCATTTTAACAAGACTTTTTTTGTTCCCTTGACCTTTAGCTGGACAAAGTTTTAAAAGGAAAAAAACCCATTTTTTCACAATAATAACTGTCCTTTTGCGTAAAAGAGAAGGTAGTTGAGATGAGCTGAAGCCATTGTTGCTACTATTGTTAAAGTCCAATCTCATTTCATCTGAGGTGATGTTTGGGATGCAGCTGGTAGGGGGTGGCAGTGTCGTCTGGATTCTGCCTGGTTTGGTCAGGACATTTCTTAAGCTCAGGATGATGAAAGCCTGGGGTCCCACAAAATAATTGAGGTGGCATCCATGAGGGCAAAGTGCACTCCAGTAGCTTCCATCTGCTCTTCCATCTTTTCCCTGTAAAGTCTTTCCTTAAGGATCCAAAAAGGGAGTGATGGATAGAATAGACCATCCCCTCATTATTTTGTCCACCAGTTAGGCCTAATATTCATCATCTTCTTCTGTTTCTTCCAAGCATGATTTTAACATAGTCCTTGAATTATATTAACATGACCTTTTTTTGGTTGGTCTAATTTCATTTCTCGGTTTGTCTTTTGCATCGGTTTAGTAACATTGATTATTGAAAGCAACTTGACCTATATTCTATTAACATTTGTTATAATAATCTATAACATTTTATGAACTTTCATATACTTTTTATAATTGAGTTACAATTAGGGTAAATTAGTAGTCCCAGTTATTACAACATTTATTTTAGTAGGCTTGTACAATGTATTCATTATCCTCCCCATACCATGTTTAAAGTCTTCGTTACATGCCACAGATATATAGCTGTTCTGTGACTAAGTAGCCAAACTGATTGGTGAATATAGTAATAAACTTGCCGTATACTTCCAAACATGGTCTAACTTATTTCACTGAAACGTTGAAATTAATCTGTTTCAATATGAAACAGATACTTCTGGCAAGTTGGATGTAATTCAGGTCACTGTCTGACAAGAACAGGAAGTCTGAAGGCCTTGGATTAAAGCTACAGGAGGCAGGAGAAAATAAGGATCTCTTTATCAGTTAACTTAATAAAACAATAATGCAATTAACTTTGAGTTGGATGTGAGTTTCATAGAGGGATTACTACTCTGTTTATTGAATTAATGAGATAGGAGACAATGAGTCAAGCATTTTACATCAGCATGCTCATGACATTCACATCTGGGTCTGCAAAGCTCCACCATTCAAAGGATTTTTGGTAGTGTTTTCTGATTTGCTGGAGGTGGGGAGGATTGACATTTGAACATTTGGTGTATCTCTCCTTATGCAGCTTCCTCAGAACTTATTCATTTTCCTGTGTGCTAACAAGATCAGTTTTTAGACCCAAACAGTTAAGTTCAGAAGAACTTTAAAATGTCAAAATAAGGCTATGTAATCTGATCCATGTTAATTGACCTCTGCACCCAGGTGGAGCCTCGTTGACTTCTGTGGGACTGTGCATGGTTACAAGGGCCTGCCTGCATGGCTCAGATTATAGAATTGGGGTCTATGTTTGCACTTCATTAATTTTTTTCCCCCCTGAAAGTCTGTAGTCTGCTGGATAAAATATCTCCAAGTCTACAGAAATATCACCTATGACCGGGGTTCTCAAACTAGGGGCTATTACATGGGGGGTCGTGAGCTGTCCGGCTTCACCCCAAATCCTACTTTGTCTCCAGCATTTGTAATGGTGTTAAATGTATTTAAAAGTGTTTTTAATTTATAAGGGGGGGGCACACTCAAAAGCTTGCAATCTGAAAGGGGTCATCAGTACAAAAGTTTGCGAACCACTGGATGATGTCCTTGGCTTTAAAAAGCCACGAAATAGTTCCCTGTTCAAGTGTTTATTTAAACACTCCACTGTCTGTGGTAGCTTCCAATGCAATGTCTCACTGATCACTTAAAAATTTTTCAACATAGAGTAGTGGATAAAGAGAATCAGTTGATGTAATTTAGACTTCCAAGTCTTTGATCAGGTCCAGTACAACAGTCTGCTAAAGAAGCTAGGTCAACATGGGATGAGAGGCGAAGTATTTATTTTCATGGATCAAAAACTTGCTAGGAGAGAGATGAGGTTTAAATAGTTGTTTTTCGTCATGGCAAAAAGTTATCAAGGTTCTATACTAAATCCCATGTTCTTTTGTGTATTCATTAATGATCTGGAAGGGGAGATGAGTAGTGAGGTAGCAAAATTTGCAGATTTTACAGAAAGAACGAGGAGTACTTGTGGCACCTTAGAGACTAACAATTTATTTGAGCATAAGCTTTCATGGGCTAAAACCCACTTCATCGGATGCATGCAGTGGAAAATACAGTAGAAAGATACACACGCGCACGCACGCACACATGAAAAAATGGGTGTTGCCATACCCACTATAATGAGAGTGATCAGTTAAAGTGAGCTGTTATCAGCAGGAGGAAAAAAAACCTTTTGTAGTGATAATCGGTGGCCCATTTCCAACATTTGACAAGAAGGTATGAGTAACAGTAGGGGGGAAAAATATAAGCAGAGTTACTTAGGTTAGTCCAGACCAAAGAGAACTGTGAGGAACTTTAGAGAGACCTAAATAAGTTAAGTATATGGTCAGCAAGATGGCATATATAATTCAGTGTTGATATATGAAAATAAGAATGTCCATACGGGGACAGACCACGAGTCCATCTAGCCCAGTATCTTGTCTTCTGACAGTGGCCAATGCCAGGTGCCCCAGAGGGAATGAATAGAACAGGTAATCATCTAGTGATCCATTCCATGTCGCTCATTCCCAGCTTCTGGCAAACGGAGGCTAGGGACACCATGCCTGCCCATCCTGTCTAATAAGTATTGATGGACCTATTCTTAGTCTCGGCCTTCACAACATCTTCTGGCAAAGAGTTCCACGGGTTGACTGTGCATTGTGTGAAGAAATACTTCCTTTTGTTTGTTTTTTAAACCTGCTGCCCATTAATTTCATTTGGTGACCTCTAGTTCTTGTGTTATGAGAAGGAGTAAATAGCACTTCCTTCCTTACTTTTTCCACACCAGTAATGATTTTATATAATAATACACATTAGTTTACATTTTCCCCTCCAATCATACACCTTACAAGATTTTAAATTAAACATACAGAATCAACTCAAGGAAACATCTGTGTGTTGTACACAACTCAGTGAAAATCTCTGCTGAATGTGCACCTGTCTTCAAAAAGCTAGGAAGATGATGGGATGGAGAATAAAATGGGAAACATTATAATACCTCTTATGTAAATTCAGCCTCTTTTGGAGTACTGTATGCTGTAGTGCTCACCCCATCTCAAAAACAAAAGGGCAGAATTAAAGGGAGTTCTGTGAAGAGCAACAAGATTGATCAAGGTCCTGGAAAAAGTTTCATATGAAGAAAGATGGACAATATTGGGATTGTTTACCTTAAAAAGGAGATGAATAATAGAGGATATGATAGAAGCATATAAAACAATGAATTGCATAGAGAAGGTAGAGCAGGTGCTCCTCAAAACACAAGAACTTATTTAAGACCAAAGGGATATCCAATGAAATTTAAAGATAGGAAATTCAAAACCAACAAAAGGAAAAACTTCTTCACAAAGTGTTTAATTAGACTAAATCTGACAAAGTGGGTATTCACCCACGAAATGCTCCAATATGTCTGTTAGTCTATAAGGTGCCACAGGACTCTCTGCCGCTTTTACAGATCCAGACTAACACAGCTACCCCTCTGATAATTAGAGTGTGTAACTTGTTTCCATAGAAAGTTGTTGAGGCCAAGAACTTAACAAAATTCAGAAAGGGATTGGAATATATGTTGTATGGAGAGAGAGAGAGAATAGCCAACGTTATCATAATGATGACAATTTTTTTGGAAAGAATATATAACTTTGTGGAGAATGGATTATCCCATATCTCCCTAGTGGTTGAGTTCTTGCATCTTCTTCTGAAGCATCTGGTACTGAACACTACCAGAGACATGATACTGAACTAAATGAACCAAAGGTCTGATCCACTATTGCAATTTCTTTGTTCCCATAACCTCTTAGAAGGTGAAAAATAGTATTGTTATGTATATTGGTATTGATCTCTTTTTTTGTTTTGGAAAAATTGATTCTTCCCCCACCACCTTTGCACCTATCAGGCTTTCTAAATTTACATGTATTATATTTAAATTTAAGCAATCATATCACTGACATTAGTACGTCTTGGAGTGGAGTAGAAGAGCCTAACTCCTCCGATTTCTCACCTTCCAAAATATTTTCTATTCTACACAAACTTTTCTGCCACTACTTTATTTCCATTTACCAGATATTCTTGTAAAATTCACAGTCTGTGCTTTTCAGTGTATATCATGTATGATTGTTGTTTTTCAATGGACCCTTGTCTGTAGTGGCAGCACACAAGGATATATTCATGTCCATCAGCAGAGAAGGTGATTTTTCAGATTGAGCAGAGCCAACACAGCAATGGGAGGATGAGTTGAAGTCTGTTCCTCGTTACCAAGAGAATTATTAATGAAGTTCCAGCTGCCTGGCCAGATCATACCTTTACTTACAGCTCTGCAACCATAGTGAAGGCAATGTGCTTGTGCGGTATAGCCAGGGACAGAATTTGATGGCGGTTGATTTGTCCAGGTATAATGAAAGGAAAACTCTACAGAGTTTGTTTATGGTGGCAATACACGAAGTCACAGCTCTGTCATACTTCAGATAGTGGTACTTCCTGCAAATTGTAAGTGCAGAAGTGTCTTTGCTTTCCAGCATTGTGGTGGGGCTTTTTGTTTAACTGGTAAACTAAAAAGTTCCTGCACTTTGATTGTGATATTGGTGCTTTGGATGTTTCTTTAATGTGAATTCAGCTGTGAACAAACCAATATGTGATCCCAAAATTTGTGTGTCTGTGTGTGTGTGGGTGGGGTGGGGGTGGGAATAAAAAAACTAGTTGGAAAGAAGCTGTAAATCCACCTGGAGAGATTAGAACAATGTGGGCTGTAGTCAGTGGTGGGATATTCAGTACTATCAAAACAACATCCTATATCCAGGGAAAGGAAATAAATAGTAGTAGTATAAAATGTGGGAACCAAACCAAGTAGCCACACAAATGCTTAAAGCAAGTATTTCATCTTGTCTAATTAATGATAGATCATTTTCATGGAGTCATGCCCTATAGTTGCTATATAGAAGGTGGGGAATTGTGGTGGTTTGGGAGGGGAGGTAATTTACAAGAGAAACTCTATATTAAGAATGGCTCCACAATATGAAATAGTGTAGCAGTCTCCATAAGATGTCAATTTTGTGGTACTCCAGCAGTGAATGTGCACGCCTTTGTCGTCTTATAGTGACTCATATGAGAGGGGCTTTCTCAATTCTCCCTCTTGAACAGGTAGCAATGTAGAAAATGATATACAAAGAATACTTGTGCAAAATCTGCAGCCATTTTGTCTTCAAACTATAAATTATGCACAACTGGATCCTTAATCCACATTGTGAGCATAAATCGAAGCCTGACCAAGGAGAGCATGCACACCAATATAAAATACCTTGGATTGTCTGTAACCACCTGAGCAATGCTTATTTTGTGTCATGTGGTAAGTCCATTGTATAGGATTTGCGCAAAAGCTTTTGAGTTAAGGTGCCTCAAGTTAACTTCCTAGCCAAAAATAAGGAAATGACCAGTTAAAGTAAAATTAATGTCCCGCCCAATCTCACTTAATACTCAAGTGTGAGAGGCTCCTGGAATAATACTGCAAAGGTTCTAACTGATTTATTCTTTCAGCTTAGGGGCTGAACTTCAGGTCCACAGAGTTACAAGGCACGTCCTGCTTTAGTGTGCACTGTCATCAATTCCATTCTTATTCGAGTCAGTCACAGAGAATCTTGTGCAATTTCCTTTAATTCACTTTAGTGTGTGTGTGTGCGTGCACATATATGTATGTATAAAAATCAACTTCCTCTTGCAGGAACCAGTGTGAAAATCTCCCTGTATGTGAAGTCTTGTGGAGGTGTGCAGAAAAAGGGAGATCCAGAACAGTAGACAATTTGGGGGGGGAGGGAAGGAATGACTTTAAAAATTTCAATCTAAAAAATTAACTTTTTTGAAGATTTTCAGAGCTGATACGAGTGGCTGATGAGACTTAAGCCTACAAAACGTGAAACATGAGGATTTTTTCTGGTTTACAAGGAGACTCAAAATCAGCCGGTAATGAGACTCTCGTTGCAGCCTTAAGTGATCGATTGGTGATCTCTTGATTTGAGGATGATCTCTTCCACAAATTTACATATGGGTCCTGAGATGACTCAGGAGTCCGATCCTGGAACCGCAAATCTGCCCGCAGTAGGTACAGACATTACGTTGCAGGTCAGCTGCCGACTGGGAGAAAGTTATTTCTTTTTCCTTCTTTCTCTTTTCAGCTTTGAGGGCAAGGCTCTTCTCCTCAAAGAGGGTTACTGTCTGATGGAGGATATGGTGCCATTGGGATTGTTTGGTGACTTGCTCCTCCCAGCTTGTGATGTCCACATCAGTTTTCTTAAGATACGCTTTCAGTGTGTCTTTGTAGCATTTCCTCTGACCGCCTCGGGATCTGTGACCATGGGTGAGCTGAGAGTAGAGGACTTGTTCTGGGAGGCAAGAGTCTGGCATCTGCACACAATGTCCAACCCAGAGAAGTTGCTGCACGAGGATCATTGGCTTCAGTGAGGATGCTGGCGTTAGTGCAGTGATCTTGCCACTTGACAAGAAGGATCTTCCGGAATCATCATTGGTGGTATCTCTCCAAACTCTTGAGGTGTTGTCCATAGGTCACCCAGGTTTCGCATCCATAGAGGAGTGTAGGAACAACAATTGTCTTATAGACCTGGATCTCGGTGTCCTGCCATAGGTCACGGTCTGTGAAAATGTGTTGGAGCAATTTCCCAAAAAGGAGGCACTTGTGCACTAGATCCTGTGCTGGATCTCACTGTCGATTTTTCCATTTTGAGAAAGATGGCTACCAAGGTAGCAAAAGAGCTTGACGGTCTCCAAAATCTGTCCCTTTATGGTTATTTGTGGTGGGTCATGTGCAAGGCCTGAAGCAGGTTGATAGAGCACTTTGATCTTCTCAATATTGAGTGAGGGTCCTAGGCTTTGGTGAACTTGTGCAAAAAAATCCGGGGAGGACTGAAGGTCATCCTCAGTGTGTGAGAGGATAGCACAGTCATCAGCATACTGAAGATTAGTAATGGATGCCCTGAAGACTTTAGACTTCGAGCAGAGACGTCAAAGATTAAAGAGCTGCCTATTCATTCTGTATTGAACGTCGACTCCATTGGAGAGGTGGTCTTTAACGAGGACCAAAATGACTGCTACATAGATGAAGAACAGAGTTGGGGCAATAACGCATCCTTGCTTAGCCCCAGTTTTGATTACCTTAAGTTTTGACCTTAAGTATTGAAGAGTTAATGCCTTTCCACAATATACTTTGTAGGTCAGGGGTAGCCAACCTGTGACACGTGTGCCAAAGGCGGCATGCGAGCTGATTTTCACTGGCACTCTCACTGCCTGGGTCCTGGCCACGGGTCTAGGGGGCTTTGCATTTTAATTTAATTTTAAATGAAGCTTCTTAAACATTTTAAAAACCTTATTTACTTTACATACAACAATAGTTTAGTTATATATTATAGACTTATAGAAAGGGACCTTCTAAAAACGTTAAAATATATTACTGGCACACAAAACCTTAAATTAGAGTGAATAAATGAAAACTCAGCACACCACTTCTGAAAGGTTGCTGACCCCTTTGTAGGTAATCATGAGGCAGGTATTTCTGCATGATTTTTTGGAATCTTTTGCGGTCAAATCAGTTGTTGAATGGGCAGTTGTTTAAAGTCAGGAAACTTTTTCAGGAACTCTTTCATCTGTGGTGCTAACAAATAGACAGAAGGATTACTTTCTTTGCAGAGACAAACAGTGTTGCCAACTCTCATATATGTTGCCTTTTTCTTAAAGCCCTAGCTCCTGGAGCCATGTTATTACTTGGAAATCTCAGGTTTCTTTTAATCCTTTTTTATAAAGTACATTTCAAGTCTTTTGTGTTTTTTGGAAAAAAGGTTGGAAAATGTGATTCAAGTGTATCAATAAAATCCAAAATGTCGTCTTTTTAATAAAAAAAATCTCATGATTTTGAGGCCTGACTCAGGATTTTTGAACACTTAGGTTGACAATACTTCTCTAAGGATTGAGAGGATGGCCTGATAGAAGAGCAGGTACATTATTCATTGTATGATTAAGCACTGTTTTTAAATATGGATTGACTCTGGCTATTGAATAAGTGGCTTTTCAAAGTTATCTACAACCTAAATACTCTTTATCTGACTTGCTCAATGCTTAGTGAGTAACCATATGATCAAGGGTTTATTTCTTAATACGGATCATTATTTCTTGGTGTTTGGTGCTTTCTCACATTGATCAATTCCTTCCTAGATCTCCATCATTATACCCTGTCGTCAGTGTTGGAGAATCTGAGGAGTTGTTATTGATGATGTGGCATGGGTTTTGAGCTTGTGCTCTCTTTCTCAGTGAGGTGAATGGGGATCAGGCTGGGGAGGTGCAGTCGTGTTTCTAGTCTCTGTAGAATTTTAGTATTCTAAAATATTATATCTTGGGTGGTCCACCATGAATAAACAGGGCCATCAATTGCAAATGAAAGTACAGGCATTTTCGTAATCTCAATCTTTTTTTCCCCTTGGGAATGCTGCCTTGACAACATCAGTTGAGATAGTATATTGTTTTCCTGGCTGTTGAATAGGAATTGCTGATTTCAGAATCTGGCAAGATGTCCTTAAACAAGAGGGAGATCATGTCTGCAAATGCCAGAGGGACGACACTATGGGGTACAATAGCCGCAAGCTACCGCTTGGCTGTCCTTCTCTTGATTTCAAGCTGAGACTTGTTTTCTGATGTATTTCCCACATAGTCTTTCAAAAGTATCTGTCTGGCAAACTTTCCCCTCTATCAGCATGTGACCTTTGCTTATTGACATGGCAGCATACATCACAGATCCCCTGCTATGCAAAATTTCTATCTTTCAAACTGAACATCAGGAATACTTTTTGAGATTCCTGATGTAATACACAGCCTTAGCCACAGCTTTATCCACTCTGACTTGAAGATGAATGTGTATGTCCTTGAACAACTGAATCGTGTAGATTTCTTTTGTTAGTGAAAGATGACATGACTCTTGCTAACAAGTGTTGCAAAGATTTTTCATTCTTGTAAAGTAATATTTGAAGTGTAAATGGAAATCAAGTCTTGATGAATACATATACTTCATTCTGTGAACTATATTTTTCTCATTTGCAAAAGTTACGTTTTTTCTTCTGTTTCATACAAGTAACAAATTCATTATAAATCCCCGACTGAGACAAAGCTTCAAAAAAAGGGGAGTTTCCTTTTTTGAAACCATAGCTGGAAGGGAAAAGTTGGAAATTAAAATCCCTATAATCAGTGCAGAGGCTGTATAGGGAAAAATGCATGCTTCATAACTAAAGAAATAACACAATTAAGCAGCAAAATAAGAGTATGTGGAGGCCAAAAAGATGAAAGCAAAAGGAATTTAGCCCAGATGACAAGGATTATTTATTCTATGTAATGTGCTAGTGTTGAAAGGCCCAGTTGTAATAAACTTTGGTAGAAAAAGTATTAGTTTAAAAAGCCAATAAATTATGGAGAACAAACTCAATAAATAATATGGGAACCAAACCCATTTATTTTCAAGTACTTTAGTACATTATTTCTTGGTGTTTGGTGCTTTCTCACATTGACCAATTCCTGCATAGATCAGAGCACAACATTTGTTGTTGTTGTCAAAGTACCATACAGCATGGAAGTGGCACAAGGGAATGACCAAGAGTAAGAAATGCCCAAATTCAATTAAAAATATTTCTCTTTTGCAATACAGTGTAGTGCTCAAGGCTGCAGAAATTTCTGCGTATCTTTTCTGAGGGTATCTGTGATGAAGAATTGGGACATGTATTTGTTTCTAATTGCATCTGGACTTAACGGAGGCTGCTACAGTAGTCTCTAGTTTATAATATAGATGGATCTTCATCAAATAGTCAGTATTTACTAACAATTGTCATGTTCAAATGTTAAATTTTTAATGGCAATCACTGTAATAATGGACTTGTGTAGAAATCATTGCCTGGAACAGGGATGGGCAAACTTTTTGGCCTGAGGGCCACAGCTGGGTATGGAAATTGTATGGCGGGCCATGAATGCTCATAAAATTACAGTTGGAGTGAGGATTCTGGCTGGAGGTCCTGGCTCTGGGGTGGGGCCAGGAATGAGGGGTTTGAGGTGTAGGAGGGTGCTCTAGGCTGGGACCGAGGGGTTAGGAGGGTAGGAGGAGGATGAGGGCTGGGGCAGGGGGTTGGAGCATGGGGGAGCTGTGAGGGCTCTGGCTGGGGGTGCGGGCTCTGGGGTGGGGCTGGGGATGAGCAGTTTGGGGTGTAGGAGGGTGCTCTGGGCTGGCACTGAGTTCTCTGGAGGGTGGGAGCAGGATCAGGGCTGGGGCAGGGGGTTATGGTGCAGGGTGGTGGCTGCTTGGGTGCAGACTCAGGTGGCGCTTACCTCAACAGCTCCTGGAAGCAGCAGCATGTCCCCTCTCTGGCTCCTATGAGGAGGCGCGGCCAGGTGGCTCTGCTGTGCGCTGCCCCTGCAGCTCCCATTGGTCATGGTTCCCAGCCAATGAGAGCTGCGGGGGCCAGGGACAGCATGCGGCGCAGAGGCCCCTGGCTGCCCCTACGGCTAGGAGCCGGAAAGGGGACATGCCACTGCTTCTGGGAGCTGTGTGGGGCAAGCCCCAGACTCCCCTCCCTGGCTGGAGCACTGGACCGGGGCAAACTCCAGACTCTGCTCCCCGGCTGAAGCGCCGGAGCAGAAGCACGAAAGCCAGATTAAAATGGCTGGTGGGCCTTAATATGCCTGCCCATGACCTAGAAAAATTTAGTACCAGTCATAGTTGCTGTCTAGTGAACATGAAATCAAAAACACTAACCAAAAGAGAAACAGCCATACACTGAAAAGTAAAATGGATTAGTTGTAGTATTTAGTGGCTTCAGTTACTATGCTTGACTATTTATTTTTTGTCTCAAACTGAAATCGCATTGTAAAATGAATACAAATAAATAAAAGGGAAAGTTTTATGTTTGAAGCTAACGATTTGTTGTTTTAGTTACTTGAGGAGTCAAGAATATATGAACTAGAACAATAAATTCATCTTAATAATGTTGCTATTTACCCACTTTTATTCTTGATCTAGCTATTTCTTTTGTAAATGTCTGTGTTGGCGTAAATAATCTCCCCTCTGGATTCTGTCAGCTTGAGGGTATAAATCCTGTCTCGGCCAGCCAGCAGCCCTAGAGCTAGCAATTAGATTTGTGAGCATTTATATCCAGGAAAATCCTGCTGTCTTAGCTGAAACAAGCACCTATTTACTTTTAGAGGTAGGGAGTATAAACTGGAAGCCAGGTAACTCAAGAGGGCAGATGAAAAGTGTCTTAATTTGTTTTTATAGTGGACTTTGTGTTTCAGGAAGCTTGACCTTTTGATTAACAGAAACATTTCAGTGAAGATTGTGACTGTGTGCATGCTAATGGATTTTAAAGTGTGAATTTAAAAGTGGGAAACTCAAAGTTTAAGAAAGGTAAATAAATCTTCAAAAATGAGTCCAGTACGTATAGCTTCTTAAATCCATATGTAAATTGTTCCATTCCCTGTCTTGATAACAACTTTAACTTTGTCCCCATTTCTTACTCAGCCACAACCTATAGACTAATCACAGGTTTCAGAGTAGCAGCCGTGTTAGTCTGTATTCGCAAAAAGAAAAGGAGTACTTGTGGTGCCACAAGTACTCCTTTTCTTTTAACCTATAGACTAGAAACCCTTTTACAGTTATCCCCTATACTTAAAATATAAGACAAACTCAAACTCTAACTGACCCATGGACCATGTTGTGTTTCACCCATCCATTATTAGTATCATTATTTTGCTTCTTTTTATCCATTCCAGTTATCCAGTATGCTCAAGAGACCACAGATTAAATCTTATTATGCACGTATGTTTAAAAATAACCCTTCACTTTATCCACTGTGAGACAATAATAGTAGTTATGTAATAATTGTATGTTTTTAGCAGATAAGCTCTTAGTTTAGAAAGCGTTTAACTTGGGTAACTTAGTCAATGAGTATGAATCAGTTCTCAGCACAGGAAGCAGCTTTGGTCACAGACTGTTATACTTTAACAAGGAGTAACATTCTACCAGATCCATTTTGGGTGTTATATATAACCTAAAGCTCTCCCGGCGACAAAATAAAACCACCCTCAGCGAGGGGTGGAAGCTTCACCAACTGGAGAGCGGCTCCCACTGACGAAGAGCTGTCCACACCCATGCTTTGCATTTTTAAAACGTTCGGGGGTGTTTTTTTTTTTCATATCCTTGAGCATCAGAAGTTTAACACGACAAAAGTGCAGTGTAGGCAAAACCTGACCTATGAGGAAAAGGTTAAAAAAACAAACAAAAAAAACCCCCAACCAACTGGAGTATGGTTAGTCTTGGGGGGGGGAAAAGAAGACTGTGGGGGGGGCTGATAAGTCGTCAAATATGTTAAGGACTGTTCAAAGAGGACTTAATCTGCTAAACTGTTCTTAAAATTAATTCTATTGTTGTTTGCAGTATTGCTGTAGCCATGTCAGTCCCAGGATATGAGAGAGACAAGATGGTGAGGTACTGTAATATCATTTACTGGACCAACTTCTGTTGGTGGAAGAGACAAGGTTTTGAACTTCAGAGAGCTCTTCTTCAGATCTGGGAAAGGTAATTGGAGCGTCACAGCTAAATGCAATGTGGGACAGATTTAAGTATAAGGGATTAACACGTTGCAAGAAACCACTTACAATGAAGTGGGCAATTAATCCTCTGTAGTTATAGGACAAAGGATCGTTAGACGGTTACAAATTGTTGTAATGAGCTATAAAACCAGCGTGTCTGAGAACAGGATTTTTAGTGTCTAGCAAAGTTATGGATTTAAGCTCCCAGGCTTGCCTTTTGAAAGCGTTGTGCAGGTTTCCTTTGAGGACGAGGACTGCTGGGTCAGATACTGAGAGACTGCTTTGTGAAAAGTGTTTGCCCATGGGTGACAAGGTGTTTGTCTTGTATCATTTTTTTCTGTGAGAGTTCATTTGAGAGCACAGTGATTGCCTGATTTCTCTCACGTAGTTGTTGTTGGAGCATTTGATGCACTGGATGAGGTACACCATGTGTTGTGATAGGTATGTGTAGGACCCATGGATCATGAAAGATGTGTTGTGGGTGAGGTATTGATCATCGTGACAGTGGAGTTGTGTTCAGTTTTAGTATTTGTTGTTCTATAGCTTTGAGTTGGTGTGTCCTGATCTCTGGGGAGCTTGCTTCTGATTATGAGGTTGGGGAGTTTGGAAAAGATTTCTTTCAGATGTAGGCCCCATCAGTACTCTAACTGGAGCTGAATTATCTGTGTTCTTCAGTGGACATATGCCCCACCACAGAACCTGATATCATATTTACATGTGGAAAAGCTGAAGAATTCTATTTCTGACTCTGCTCAAAGAATACAATTTCAGTCATGTTCGTGGGATCACATTGATACTGTCTGCAGCTTTTAAGATAGAAAGAACTCCATTTTTATCCCTACCTAGACAGCTGTTCAATCCCAGAAAGAAATGGTTTACCAGCTGTGTCCCAGTGCTGTAAGATCCATGAATAAAGTAGACTGACCCTTCTTCCAAATCTAGATACGTTTTTTGACATCATAACAGAGGAGATTATATTTAACTATGTAAGAGGTTAGTATTGTACAAGATTGTTTTATCCATGATAAACAGAGAATTAGTGTTTGTTATGGCTCTTAGTGACAACTCTCAATGTAGTGCCTGTCTCTCTGACATCTCCTCGTATATCTCTTAACCACCAGATTTAAGCTAAACATGGCTAAAACAGAACTCTGAGCTCCTCCCCTCCTGAACCATCCCTGCAGTGCTACTTCCTTTCTCAATCACTGTGTGAAGCATTATCTTGCTTGTCACTAGGCCTTTTACCGGGGAGTCACCTTGAACTTGGACTTCTCAGTAGGTCCTCACATCCATGGTATGTCTAAATTTAGCAGATTCTTTCTGTGTAGCGTCTCTAAGATATGGCCTTTCCTGTCCATACACACAGCTAAAACTCTTTGTCTAGTCTCTCATCTTGTGTCTCCATTATTGCAACATCCTTCTCTCTGGTCTTGACAAATGCAATCTTGCCCATTCAGATCCAATCAGACTGTTGCTGCTAAGATCGTTTTCTTACCCATTGCTTTGATCATGTCACCCCTCAGAATCCCTTCACTGATTCCTCCTTCTCTATTGCATCAGACATAAGCTGGTAGTTCTCATAATAAACAAACACCAAGCCTGTCATCTCTCATTCACTATCGAGCTGTCTATGCTAGCCTCCAATTGGCTCATGATGCCAGCGTTCCCTGCCCAATTGTTAAATTTTCAAACAGCACCTTCATGGTTTCTCACATGCTGCCCCACGTACTTGGAAAGGGATCCCCATAAACATCCATGAAGCTACCTTATTATCCACCTTCAGATCCCTCTTCAGAACTCTCCTTTGCTGCATGCCTACAAAGAAATTTGACAGCAGTTAGGCTCTTAGTATGCAGAGACCAAATTGATGAAGAGACAGATTCAGCACTTGACTTGGGGAATATTTGAGCAGAACCTTTGAACTCAGTAGCACACTGAACAGGAAAAACACAAGGATGCACAAGGACTTCATAAACTTTGGCTGTATATAACTATTTAAAAAACAGCATGAAAAAATGCTGACCAGTATTATCTCATTGTTTGCTTGTACTCCCATGTCTGTCTGCATCCATCTGCTGTCTCTTGACTTACACTTAGTTTGTAAGCACTTTGGGATGGGGACCGTATTTTTATTTTGTGTTTATGCAGCGCCTGTGTCAATGGGTCTCTGGTCCTTAATATAGCATCTGGGGCCTTAGTTAATACAAATTATAAATAAATAAAAATATGTGCATGGAAATGAGTTTCAGATACTGTAGCCCATACCAGATATGGGCATCTGACTTAATCATGCACAAAGCCATCGTTACAGAAATGGGTATTTCTCTGAATAAAGCCCTAAGTGGTTATTTGTGGAGTTGTCAAGCAAAGTATACATACAAAAAATAGTTTTCAAATACATAATGAATACTCTGTTTACCAATTAAAGTAATATACCTAGTTTTGGAGGGACTTTTTTTTTTTTGCCAGTTAAAAACAACTGTGGTGGAAGGACCTACATTGTTTTGTTTTTACAGATCTGAAGGTTATGAGGTAATACCATTAAGTAATGTGTCATGGGATGATGAACCTGAGTACCTCAGTGTTTTTTCTCCATGTGGTCTTTAATTGCTGGTTGCACAGTAGGTATTTATGGATGTTTAAAATAGACTTTAAAAATTACCATGTGTAAAATAGTATTTACTGGCAACTATTATATTACATTATATTAGAGTCCATCGGTAGTACGATTAGATGGGGGAAATCTGTGGCAGTACAACAGGAAAAATTGCTTAGAGCAGTAGCAAACTAAGAATCTGAGGAATGTGTGTGCCTAAAGAACCAACCAGTGGCCTGTAACATGTTGCAGGTGTTTCCTGGTATGGTTAACTTTGGAGAAGGCATTGCTTAAGAGAGTACTTGTGTGATTCTAGTTATTAATTTGTTTTGTGTTTATCAGTTAGTCATTTATGGTCCAATCCAGCAAAATATTTAAGCACATGTGCAACTTTAAGAATGTGATCAGTCCTACTGAAGTGACTGAGATAGACCCCATGGTATAAGGTTATGTGTGTGCTTAAGTGCTTTGCTGTATCATGACCGTAGTCCTTCATCTCTAGTGGCTGATTATAGGATTGTTTTATTTGATCAGTGTCCATCTGAGAACTGAAAAGTGGATGCTGAAAATTGTTAGCATTATGTATAATGCTTACTAGCTTAAACATGACCTGTTATAGTTATAGTGTTATAGTTTGTGTCACTGGTGACCTGTGCCTTAGACCCCTTTAGTCCCTCTCAAATACACCTTCTGAAGTGGCGGACCTGGCTTCCTGCACCTCACTCTGGGTGGAACCATAGGGTTCAACTGCACTCAGACTGGCTCTCTGAACTGCAGCCCCCATTTCCCAGCTGTGTTAACAACATAGGCCCAATGTAATTTTGGCACCTGTAATAGTTTCCCATCAGAAGTGTGTGACAACATAAGTATGTAGTGACAGTGCCTTCAAAATAAAGCATATTCATTTCCTCAAAGGTACAAAGCACCTACCGCAAATGGCCTATATGTTTGGGTCGATCTTACACCTTAAACTTTTCTTACCAGTCTTTGTAAATTCCCCTCAGCCCAGCTAACTCCATCTCTGGTAGAGAGAAGCAGCAGGTTGGGATGTAGCAGTTTTTGTGTCGGTCAGTCAGCTTTCACTGAGGCACCCTGGGCAGCCTATGGCCACTCACTTCACCCTTACTTCCTTTTCTAGTATGGTTGAGGTTTAAGGTCCCCTTCGGCCTTTGGAAGAGTAAACCATTCTAATCTGGATGGAGCCAGACAGGGGGTTTCCCAACCCATAGCTCCCTCCATTGTTTCATCCAAAAGCTTTATCTTTGCCATTATTTTGTTTCCTATGGGTTTTCCCCCTGTGCCTCCATTGATTAACCCCCTGGCATTCAGACAAGTTAATATCAAACAGATAACCGGAGGGACATACAATAGTTATACCTCCCCCCAACCCTGTTCATATAGGTGAGGAATATTTACAAGCACTTATCTTTCACTGTTACACAGATTCCAATAATTAACTCCATGCAGGGTGTATTTCTCAACTCTCCATTTGCAATTGAAATATTTGGGAATGGATGTGGCTGATGATCATATGGTTTGTACTGTTGTCTGTGAACAGTAATGTGTGTGTTAGTGCTTTTTCCTCTGTGTGCATAGTTTCTATATCTGTATATAAGAATGTCCTTTCTTCACATTTCAAAGGGTGTGGAGAAAAATTATCTAGCTATAAAGCCTAAAAATATTTGTACAGATCATATTTGGCCTGTCCTTTTTAAAAACCAACAAAGTGGTTGTATGGTTTAGTTGTTTAGATTCCCCTTTTTTATTCTTAAATTTTGTACTAATTAATTTTAAAAAATCATTTAGAGAGACTGTTAGGTAAGTATGCTTCTAAATAAATACCTTGTTTTGAAAAATGGCGCTCTCTCTCTCTCTCTCTCTCTCTCTCTCTCTCTCTCTCTCTCTCAGAATGCAGTACTTTGTTTGTTTTTTATCAAAATATTTATCTTGGTAAATGTTTATATGTGTAGACCAAGTTGTTTGGACCCATGTGGAGTCCCAGAAAATGTGTGCCCCTGTATTAAAAATGCACTGACTTGTTTTGTTTTAAGAGCACTCATACAAGAATGGGCCAATTGTTTCCTTTTATTTTATTTTATTTTATTTTATTTTATTTCTGAAAACTGCTTTTCAAACCGTACCAAGTATGGTTCAATCCTGGTGAAAACAAGTTTTAAAAATTCATCTTAATTTCCCGCTTATCACAAAATCACTTAGCAATTTGATGCAATTGGTAGTCACTGTGCAAAAGTGGACAAGGTAAGAATATCAAAGGGGTTAGAGGACAGGCTAGAGATGCTCTGGCAGTGCTGTTTGGGGAAAATTGTACAACACCTGATATTGCTATACCCGTGACAAGCCAATGCTACTAGCACATCGCCATAATGAACCTAATATGAGAGGCAGATTATGCCACATCTACCTCATGCAGGGTTGTTTGCGTTGCTCTGAAACTTCTCTTATTAGCCATTGTCACAGAATGGGTCCTGGACTAGATGAATTTCTAGAACGGAAGTTCCTGTGTTTGTAACATAATAATTCACTCTCAGAATAAAATATATATGAAAAGATTAGTACTCTGAATGTAAACATTGAATTAAATGCATTTGATTGCAAGATGCTTTGAAATATGCATATTTCATAATAAAGTTACCTAGAGATTAAAGGGTCATGTTCAGAGGAGATGTATGAGATGGTATAGCATTGATAAGTGTGGCAAAATTTGCAGATGATACAAAATTACTCAAGATAGTTAAAAACAAAGCAGACTGCAAAGAGTTACAAATGAATCCCACAAGACGGGGTAACCAAATGTCAGGTAACATTCAATGTTGATAAGCAAAATAATGCACACTGGAAAAAATAATCCCAACTATACACACACAAAATGATGGGGACTAAATTAGCTGTTACCACTTAAGAAAGAGACCTTGAAGTCTTTGGGAAGAGTTCTCTGAAAATATCTGCTCAGTGTACAGTGGCAGTCAAAAAAGCTAACAGAATGCTAGGAACTGTTAGGAAAGGGACAGATAAGACAGAGAATATCATCATGCCACTGTGTAAATCCATGGTTCATTCACATGTCAATTACTGCTTGCAGTTCTGGTTTCCCCATATATTCGAATTGGAAAAGGTACAGAGAAGGGCAACAGAAATGATTAGTGGTATGGAACAGCTTCCCTATGAAGACAGACAAGAAAGACTGGGACTGTTTAAGCATAGAAAAGAGAGCTAAGCGGGGGATATGATAGAGGTCTATACGATCATGAATGGTGTGGAGAAAGTGAACAGGAAAGTGTTGTTCACCCCTTCGCATAACGCAACCAGGGCTCACTCAATGAAATTAATTGGCAGCAGGTTTAAAACAAACAAAATAAAGTGCTTCTTCACACAGTGCACAGTCAACCTGTGGAATGCATTGCCAGGGGATGTTGTGAAGGTCAAAACTATAACTGGGTTCAAAAAGAATTAGATAGGTTCATGGAGGGTAGGTCCATCAATGGCTATTAGCCAAGATGGTCAGAGATGCAACCCCATGCTCTGTGGGCCTAATCCTCCAACTGCCAGAAGCTGGGACTGGATGACAGGGGATGGATCACTTGATAAATTACCCTGTTCTGCCATTCCCTCTGAAGCATCTGGCACTGGCCACTGTCAGAGACTGGATACTGGGCTAAATGGACCATTGGTCTGTGACAGTATGGCTGTTATGTTCTGAGTGGGTATGTGGAAATGTAAAGAGTCTGTAAGTGAAACTAACAGGAAGGTGGAAGAAGGCTTGGTTTAAGTAGGCCACCTGATACTTACTTCCTTAATATATTTTCCTTCAATTTCCTTGGCATATAAATTGCACCTGTTTAGATTCCATTATAAGAGTTGACACTTCACCCCCAAATCTGGGCCACGGTGTGATCTTACAGATTTTGTTCTAAATTTATTAGAATATTTTATAAGGTATTGTTATAAACATTAGGGGAAGTAGTACTCTCTAAAATGACAAATTATAGGTGCACAGACAGTCTCAAAGCACTGTAGTGCTGCCAGCCTTATCAAGGTAGATTGTGTCAGTTTAAATGTGATGAATTCATATTTTTCTTAATTACACGTTTTTCATAAAATTTTGCAGCTTTTCTTTGTGTTTTGGGTTTTGTTTTCATGTATTTTTTTTTATTTTATTTTAGGAACAGCTTTAAGATTTCTCATATGTAGTCTTGTCATGCTAAAGGGTAAACTTGATAAACTTAGGTTTCAGAGTAGCAGCCGTGTTAGTCTGTATTCGCAAAAAGAAAAGGAGTACTTGTGGCACCTTAAAGACTAACAAATTTATTAGAGCATAAGCTTTCGTGAGCTACAGCTCACTTCATCGGATGCATTTGGTGGAAAAAACAGAGGAGAGATTTATATACACACACACAGAGAACATGAAACAATGGGTTTATCATACACACTGTAAGGAGAGTGATCACTTAAGATAAGCCATCACCAACAGCAGGGGGGGGAAAGGAGGAAAACCTTTCATGGTGACAAGCAGGTAGGCTAATTCCAGCAGTTAACTGCTGGAATTAGCCTACCTGCTTGTCACCATGAAAGGTTTTCCTCCTTTCCCCCCCCTGCTGTTGGTGATGGCTTATCTTAAGTGATCACTCTCCTTACAGTGTGTATGATAAACCCATTGTTTCATGTTCTCTGTGTGTGTGTATATAAATCTCTCCTCTGTTTTTTCCACCAAATGCATCCGATGAAGTGAGCTGTAGCTCACGAAAGCTTATGCTCTAATAAATTTGTTAGTCTTTAAGGTGCCACAAGTACTCCTTTTCTTCTTGATAAACTTGAATGCAAAGCTACAATATATTGCATGTGTATAAAACACATTTAGTACTTTATAGGAATCAAATTTCCATTAGGAATGAAAATGTATATGCATTGCAGACCTATTTACTACTAAAGGAGAAGAGTATTTTATTGATCAGTATCTTGCAATTCCTGTTGAATGGTCAAATAACTTGAGTAGATTATAGGTGACTCATCTATGCCAAGCATGGCAGAATGGAAGTGGGTTTGAAAATAAATGTATTGAAAATGCAGACAGGTGTCAATATAGGATTTGTAGAACTCCTTTCCTATGTTGTTAAATTATGTAGAGGTCTTATTCTTAAGATTTATATCAAGAGTTCTTATAATCTTTAGCTAATGTGTTTCTCTTTATTTAGGTTCTTATGTGGCACGCATATTTAAAGTAACTGGGAACCTCCCAAGTATTTTAAAAATAGAAATAAAAACAATTAGCATCTCTTTCTCTTCCTTACTGGCTTTTAGGAGTAAATTAGCTTGTTTGCATTGGTATGACAAACTTATTGTGGCAAAGCTACATTTAAAAAAGTAAATAAAAATTCTGAATGTGGTTCGTTCACTTAAATTTAATTTCTCTAGAAACAGCTACTCTGAAAGTTCTGTCTCCCATCTCATGAGTCTCCTGCTCTACTGGTTGACAAGTTTATTGTTCTAATTGAAGGTTGTGGTTCCAGATGGGTTAGGGAGAGGTATATAGGCCTAGGTCCATGAATGGCTATGAATACCAGAAGATTGCTTTGATTGAATTCTGAATTCAGTGGGGAGCAAATACAGAGAGTGGCCCACTAGTGATGTGCTCACATGCATAAGTGTGTCTGAGCAGACGGGCTGCTACATTTTATGACAGTTGGACCTTTTCCAATGTGTTTCCTACTTTCTGAGACATGAGTGAAATAGTTAAATCTGGAGGCCAGTACTATTTAGATAGCAATGGCACGATCTGGTATCTTGATGCAGAAGTTATGTCTGGTTTTTTAACATCATATTTTATTGAAACACTTTTCAAGCCGAGTAAAAGTAAAACAACAAACGATTAACAAGTTAAAGTATAAAACTTGCTATTTAGTTAATCTCTAAAACATGGCACATAGTGGCCATATTAACTCTGGTTCTTCAGGCACTGTAGTAGTAATAATGATGGTAATAGACCCAGAAAAATTTCTGGCAACTGCATCATTATTATTATTATTATTTCATTACAAACGGTAAAACTTTCATGAAGTGCATAGCAAGTCAAATGGAGTCCATTTGACAGTAGGAGACAGTTTTTAAATAAAGGTCCAAAACTTGCTTCTGACTGTTCCAGAAACAATTCTGCACATCATCTTGCTATTGTTGGCTAAATAGGGCACTGGGCTACTGTTCTATCTATCTTTTGTCTTGAGTTGAGACCTTAGAGGTAATGCTCAGTGAGGCTTGGTGCGCCATAGCAGTAAACGGCTGATGGACCAGTAGGGGCACTTTGGTTCACTGCTAGAAGATGTATATCCAAACTACTATAGGGAGGATAGTATTGCACATCAAAATTCTTTGGTTAAATCCAAGAAAATCCCAAGAGATATCACCCCTTCTCTGTTTGGTGTGGATCCCTTCTGTGCATGGTTCATCTTAGGCTCAGCCTGAGTGGTTGATGACTAGCCTTTGTCTCTTTTATAAATGGCCTATGGGAAGTCATGATGTGATGCTGGTAGACCAGACAACCTGTGGATGACCTATAACAACTTAACAAAAGGCATTGCAATTGTAATCAAGACAATCCACTTATGTATGGGTATCAAAGAAATGTTAAATAGGCTAGCAATCCCCAACTCATTCATTTTGTATTGTTTAAGATCAAACAATAGTTGCTAAGTGTATTTGTCTGTGGTTTACCACTGTCCTGTGGTAAAACCAAATTAGCCTGTGGATGCTAATTCTTGCAATGCTATATTACTATACTCAATTGTCTCTCGATAAAGAGGGCTATTAACGTTTAAATGACGCTTGGGAAGCAATAATGTTGTTCTCCTCATCTGTCTTTGAAACTCGTGATTCCATGTTATGAAATATCTGTAAACTATCTTGGTAGTTTAAAGGGCATTATCTTTGAATAAAGATCAGACTATGGGCATAAGTTTTTTCATCCAAACTTGCTAGCTTGGTGAAGTTGCCTCTCAGCTTGCCAGCCTGCTTCAGATATAAAAAAAAGAATCTCAGCCCTGATGTGGCATCTCTAGCTGAGTGAACTTTGAACAGGGAAAGTTTAAGCCGTGGGACTAAATCTTCCAAATAGTCATTTGGAATACAATGGAAAATATATGTAAAGACTTGAACAGAGTTTACATCTAAGCTGCCTTTGGATTTTGATCTGTTGGGATAATTCCAAAGAAACTTTTCCAAACCAGTAGATACAACATGACTGCTACAATTCTGTTCTATGAATGCTGAAAATCACTTGTATGTATATGATTCCTTAAACATTTATAACTCTCTCCTTTTGTTTTATTAATAAATGTTTAGTTGGCTTACTAAGGATTGGCTTACAGTGTGATACTTTGGGTAAGATTTGAGATTCATATTGACCTGAGGGTAAAAGTGTCCAATTATTTGGGATTGGTAGAACTTTGAATATGGTGAATAAGGTTTTCAGGGTCACTATATTAGACTTGGTTGTCTAGATGGGAGGCAAGGGCTGAAATGTGTAAAAAGGACTGTGTTTGGCTTTTTTGTTAACCAGTGTGGTATTTAAAGAAGCTCTTTTGTTACTGGCTTGATGAATCTGACTATAGTATAACCCACCAGTTTGGGGGATTTTCTGTCCTATTTCTTGTAGTCTGCCATGAGTGTGGCATTCTCAGTGTGGCCCATCCAGACACCCGGTCACACATGACCAGGAATATATATTTGTAAAGTATCTACAGAAACACTTACTGTCTTGTTAGTTAATTTGTATTAATTGTCAATCAATTGCTGTATATTGCAAAATTGACCACAATCTTTAGACAAGGCAAGAGAATAGAACGAAATTGCTGCTGTCTCTGTGGAGATGCCAGAAGGCCCATGCACACATTTGGAGGACTGTTTTCTATTTCCTTCCCCATTAAGGATGTTACCAGCCAAAAGCCAAATTTCAAACCATGAAATTTCCTGAGTAATTTATTCCCTCTCCTTGGGCACAAGGTGCTCTAATCCCAGTAATTCCTATTCCTACCTATCACAGCCATTTTAATAATAATTTTTCAGGGCTGTTAATTTTTATACTTTGTGTAATTTTAAAAACAAATGGGAATCTTACAGTCACGGATAGGGTTGTTTGAAGCAAAAACCAGAGCATTATGCATCCAAAATATAACCTTTCACTTTTATATTCGCCTATAGCTGTATACCAGTATTGTTCTCCTACATTCCTTCACATGATCTTGGAGAAAGATTTCTCCAAAAAATAGCCCAATTTATCATTTGTACTGCAAATTTTGGGGAAGCTTTTTAGGGAACTGGCCCTCTTATAATGAGTCAAATCAAACCTCTGGATCCAAATGCTCCTAAATATTATTAAGGGCATAAGAGCAAACTATCCGACTGAATAGAAAGATAGGAAGTATGGCAAGAGACCACCTTAGCTTAATCAGTAGATTGTCCGTGATCTGAAACTCAAAAAGGAATCCTACAAAAAGTGGAAACTAGGTCAAATTACAAAGGATGAACGTAAATAAACAAGTATATAGGGACAAAATTAGAAAGGCCAAGGCACAAAACAAGATTAAACTAGTGTGAGACAAAATGGGTAATAAGAAAACATTCTACAAATACATTACAAGGAATAGGAACACCAGGTAAAGGGTAGGCCCATCACTTAATGGAGGGAGAGGGAGGAAACAATAATACAAAATATGGAAATAGCAGAAGTGCTAGAGGACTTTTTTGTTCCCGTTTTCCCCAAAAAGTTTAATAGCAATTGGACATCTGACTTAATGAATGCCAGTGAAAATGAGATAGGATCACAAGCTACAATAGGGAAAGAACAAGTTAAAAATTACTTAGACAAGTTAGATGTTTTTAAGTCACTAGGGACTGATGAAATACATCCTAGAATACTCAAGGATTGAGGAGGTATCTGAGCCGTTAGCGATTATCTTTGAAAAGTCATGGAAGATGAGAGACATTCCAGAGGACTGGAAAAGGGCAAATATAGTAGCAATCTATAAAAAGGGGAATAAGGACAGCCCGGGGAATTACAGACCACTCAGCTTCATTTCAGTACCCAGAAAAATAATTGAGCAAATAAGTAAGCAATCAATTTGCAAACACCTAGATGATAAGTGCTAAGTAAGTCATCAAGAGTCAAGAACAAATTGTGTCAAACCAACCTAATGGCTTTCTTTGACAGGGTAAAAAGCCTTGTGGATATGGGGGAGTGGTAGATGTGGTATAAGGCTTTTGATACTGTCTCGCATGACCGTCTCACAAACAAACTAGGGAAATACAACCTACATGGAGCTACTATAAGGTGGTTGCATAATTGGTTGGAAAATCATTCCCAGAGAGTAGTTATCAGTGGTTCACAGTCAAGCCAGAAGGGCACAAGGAGTGGGGACCCACAGGGATCGGTTCTGGGTCCGGTTCTGTTCAATATCTTCATCACTGATTTAGATTGGCACGGAGAGTATGCTTATAAAGTTTGCGGATGATACCAGGCTGGGAGGGGTTATAAATCCTTTGGAGGACAGGATTAAAATTCAAAATGATCTGGACAAACTGGAGAAATGACCTGAAGTAAATAGTCTGAAATTCAATAAGGACAAATGCCAGGTACTCCACTTACGAGGGAACAATCAGTTGCACATATACAAAATAGGAAATGACTGCCTAGGAAGGAGTACTGCAGAAAGGGATCTGGGGGTCATAGTGTATCACAAGCTAAATATGAGTTAACAGTGTAGTACTGTTGCGCAAAGAAAAAAGCAAACATCATTCTGGGATGTATTAGCAGGAGTGTTGTCAGCAAGACACGAGAAGTAATTGTTCCACTCTGTTCCGCACTGATTAGGCCTCAACTGGAGTTTTGTGTCTGATTCTGGGGGTGCCATATTTCAGAAGAGATATGGACAAATTGGAGAAAGTCTGGGGAAGAGCAACAAAAATGATTAAAGGCCTAGAAAACATGACCTGTGAGGGAAGATTGAAAAAGCTGGGTTTGTTTAGTCTTGGAGAAGAGAAGACTGGGGGGGGGGGGATATGATAACAGTTTTCAAGTACATAAAAGATTGTTACAAGGAGGAGGGGAAAAATTGTTCTCTTTAACCTCTGAGGATAGGACAAGAAGCTATGGGCTGATATTCCGGCAAAGGCAGGTTAGGTTGGTCATTAGCAAAAATTTCCTAACTGTCAGGGTGATAAAGCACTGGAATAAATTGCCCAGGGAGGTTGTTGAATCTCCATCATTGAAGATTTTTAAGAGCAGGTCAGACAAACACCTGTCAGCGGTCTGGATAATACTTAGCCCTGCCCTGAGTGCAGGGGACTGGTCTAGAAGACCTCTTGAGGTCCCTTCTAGTTCTATGATTCTATAAATACTATGGCTATGTTGGATTTGGAATTGATGCTTGCTATCTGTTTAGGGCTGTTAAGAATACAAATGCATTGGCTTTCTGAAGATATCTGTAATGGAAAGATCAGAATGAAAAACACCTCGTAGTATCATGTCTTTTCTTTTGTCCAGAGAATTTTTGTTATAGCATGATTAACATTTTTGATGGTCTTCCTATGTGCTGGCATTGTAAAAATATATGAAATGCCAAAACCCACCAGGCAGTGGCTGAAGAATCCATAGGGGTGTGAGAGCTTGAACAAAACATTCTTTACCTCTTACTGGGTTTATTGGTTACGTAGACTAAAATAGCTTACATTTTGTTTTTCCCTTTTGATAAGCATGTGGGCTGAGTTTGGTTTTTTTTTTTTTTTTTTAAAATAACCACCAGCCTCCTGTGACTATGTGCGTATGCACATAATTAGTGGAGAGACACTGAATGTAATGAAGCCTTTCTTCTTCTTCTTTTTTTTTTTTTTTTGGTCTGAATGAGACCAAAGATTCCAAGTAATTAAAAACACAGAGCAGCAAAAATATATTCCTTTTAATAAACTTCATTGATACAAATGATGTAGCTTCAAATGAGGTGCAAACTATTTGAAAGATGACGTGGCATAACTTCTTGGATGTGCTAGTTCCCTTTTTTTTTTCCTGCCAGTTAGCTCATTATGTTTTTATGAGAAGAAAGTTGCAAAGGGGCCAAAAATCTGTGGTGTTGAAATACTACCAAATTAAGGCAATTAACTTTTTGTTAATGATTTTGTATTTTCAGCAGAATCAGTGGAGCACTATAGTTTTGAAAAACATTTCCTATATCCTATCCTGTGTTGCTGTCAGCTGTGAGTAAGAGAAGTTGATATCCAGTACTTGCCAGGATTTTTTATATTTTCCCACTGAATCTTTGCAGCTCAAGGCCAAGCTAACAGCAAATATTACAGCATAGAAATGTTCTGACTCTATTAGTTTTTCTAATACAGCTCACTATGAGTTAATTTACTATAGATTGAAACTCCACGGAATAAATGGAAACAAACTTATAGTAAATGGTCCACGGCCTATTTGAAATGGGTTGGGAATCTCTCTAATTCCCAATGAACTCATGGCCACCTGACTAAAACCACATCAATTACCACTAATTGACACCCTTGTCAGTAGATTGAGGACAGAGGTCAAGGAATGAATTAGCATGGAGACTGAACTTTTACTGGATCCCTGGGCTGCATACTTACAGATGTAGTTTGACAGCTAAGCCATGCACACAAAAGTCACAGGGCTTTGGTTCCAGAGTGATAGGCCCCTACCAGCGTTCCCTCTAAATTTGCTTTGGACTGAGCGGGCTACAAATTCCACTGAGCACTACATTTTTGTCTTTGGGCAAGCTTATACTTTGTCTTCTGACACAGTACTAACTCCCCTCTGTATACGTGCACTGACAACAAAATATCTGTAGTCTAGCATATTAAAACTGCAAAGATGACCAGCTAAAGTGAGAATGTTGTAGCACTTCAATTAAACTACTAAGTAAATAAGATTTTAAGTAATATGCATGCTCACACATGTACATTTTCAGTGGTTGGAGTACCTCTGTTTTGAGTTAAAAACTACACACAGAAACCTAGGAAAGCAGGAGCCCCTATATTTCCCCCCATGAATTCCTACATCCTCCCCCTCCCCGGAACCGCCTCACTATCTCCTCCCATCAGCTTCTGCCTCCCCCCATCCTTCTCCTTTGCTGCTGGCTCAAGACTTGCTTGGGGAAGGGATTTTAGGGTCATCCCATCTCTACCCCACATCCAGCCCTGCTCCTTCTCCTTCTCAGAGACTGTGGTGAGGCGGGGAATTGTCATCACAGAGCCAGAGCAGGCAGGAACTCATGGACTGGGCACCCCAGCCCAGTGCTGGTGGCAAAAGCTCCCCCTCTAGCCACGCTACAACTTCCTACCAGGCTGTACTATCGGGGGCTCAGTTCAGCACCACCAGCTCTTGGATGCTACTGCCAGTGGCAGGGACCAGACTGTCCACAACTGGCTCTGTGTGCCTCAGATGGGACCACGAACAGCCTACCTGCTGACAAGAAGAACAGCCCTACATGCCCCTTACTCCTGCCCTGCCTAATTTCTTTCCTATCCCTGCTGTCTTGAGGCTTCCTGACAGTCCCCAGCACTAAGAGGAGCTGCCGCGGATTGAGGGCCTGGCTGGCAGAGCATTACCCAGGTTGTTACTCGCACAACATTTTCTGTTACTCTCACACTCTAGGGCACGCACTCTTACCCTGTTCCTAGGGCTCGGGCGCAGCCTTACACTCTAGGGCACCCACCCTCACCCTGTTCCTAGGGCTTAGGCATAACCCTGTCAATGTAGGCACCCCCCCTACCCTTCTGTGGGCTCAAGCATAACCTTACACTCTGCGGGTTTGCGGGGTGTTTTACCAGTGAAAGAGCCTTACACAGTAATATCCTACTTAACCTCTACTTATTAACAATTACCAAAAACAGATACAATGCTCACCACTCCCAATAAAACAGATGAACTTTTCTTGATGGCCAGTCAGGATGAAGTCCATCTTGGGGACTCCAGTTTCTGCACAGTGTCATTGGCAGAGTGTTGAGGTCTGGCAGCTCTGATGGGGCTGTGTCATGGAGTCAGTTCCCCAGAAAGCTTCCTTTTGGACCCCAGTTTATATAGTGAAACTTGAGTCCTGGGGTGAACCTATACCTCAATCAATCATTCTACTAAAAATTTACTAACCAATCCTAACATAGTGTAACAAAATTCTCTAACCAATCCTAGCCCACCACCTTAATTTACACCTAGCAAAATTTATGATGTAACAGACAGAAACAATCAAAGAACCAGACAGAGAGCAGACAGACAAACAATAGGGAAGTAGGGACCAGAATGACTATGAGGATTTCAAAAAAGAAATGAGGATTTCACAACCGCAACCATTGATAAGTTTCAGAGTGGTAGCCGTGTTAGTTTGTATCAGCAAAAAGAATGAGGAGTACTTGTGGTACCTTAGAGACTAACAAATTTATTTGGGCATAAGCATTCATGGGCTAAAACCCACTTCATGAAATGCATGCAGTGGAAAATACAGTAGGAAGATATGTATATACAGAGAACCAGATTTTTTCACAGCCACAGGCGTGCATGGCTTTCAGGGAACATTAGCTCCTACCACTTAAGATAAAGGAGAGTCTCGTTTAGTTTTCAATAGTAGGGTTTTTAATCTTCTGTTACAACAGCCTCTAGAGGACTGTGATGGACATACCAGTAAATTGCAACCTGCAGATGCACGTTGGTAGGATAGCATGGGGAAGCAGATACTGCTTTTGTCCATGCTGTACACCTCTTCTGTGGATATAAAGAAAACTTCTGTATGTGGCTGAAAAATCACAAAATCTTTTGAAGTATCTTAAGCTAAAAATATATTATTTTGCCTAAAGGTTTCAGTGCAGACCAATAGTCAATTATCTGTCCTTAATATGTCCTAACTGTGTAAGTATGGCCTACATTTTTTGTTCATCAACATTTATGTTTAGCCAGTATTAAAACACATACTTTGCTTGTGCCCAGTTTACCAAGTGATCCAGACCATGCTGTACAAGAGATCTCTTTATTATTTACTATTCCCCCAAATTTTGCATCATTTGCAAACTTTATCTGTGATGATTTTATGTTTTCTTCCAGGTCATTAATAAAGATGTTAAATAGCATAGGGTCTAGAACTGATCCCAGCAGGACTCCACTAACAACACACCTGTTCGATGGTTCTCTGTTTAAAGTTCCATTTTGAGACTTATCAGTTAGCCAGCTTTTAATCCATTCAATGTATCCCATGTTAAATTAATATCATTTATAGTTTTTTAATCAAAATGTCATGTGGTACCAAGTCAAATGCCTTACAGAAGTCTAAGTGTATTATATCATCACTATTATCTTTATCAGTCAAACTTGTAATCTCATCAGAAAAGTTATCAAGTTAGTTTAAAGAGGTCTATATTCCATGGACCTATGTTGATTGACATTAATTTATTAATAGATGCCTGTATCAGCTGCTCCATTGCGCCATTATCTGTTTATTGAATAGTAAGATTTAAAACTTATTTGGACATATCCAGTATATATTTTTTTGAATTAGTAAATTGTATTTGAAAAGAAAGCAACTGAATTATTGGGAGATCTTTTAATTCCTCTTTACATTATTCAACATTCCAACAATTAGTGCGGCTAATCTTGACCAGTCTCTCTTGAAGGGAATTTATACTTGTATAATCTACAGTCTTGCAAGAACGTGGTAAAGAACAAAAAGCCTAGACTAACACAATATGTGAGGTTCCCTTCTCTTTGATACAGTCTCTATATACACGATTTTGGTTCAGAGATATGGTTGAAATAGTCTGTGGTCAGTGCACTATAAAAGCCCCATTGATATATGTGGCCTTTTCAGCAGCTGTTATAGTCTAAGAACCTATTGAATCTTTTATGAATGAATACCACAAATACAATTTTTGTGTGTAGTTTAAGCAATATACCTTTCCTTTTCCATGTATGCCATATATAATACAGCTGACTCAGGATAGTATTGGTTGATTGTAAAAAATACTTTTTTCCTTTCCGCAGGACATCTGGAGTCATTCATGTGATACATTAAATTGTCTTTCCATCATTTCAGAATTTAATATACTCTAATTATTGACCTATTTTTATTGCCTACTAAAGCAAATATACTGTAATAATGAGGGTGTGTCAAAAGGGAGACGAGTTTTGACCTCTTAGCACCTATTAGATGGTATCTGTTAAAAGAGAGATGTATTACAAACATGCGTGAGCAACTTGGGGCTCTACTCAATAAAAATTACTCATAGGTGGTCTAAGTTTTTTGCTTTTGAAGATTTCTTTGTTCTGCCAAAGTACACAAGAGGATTATCAGATTGAAAAGGAAAGGTTTCTAGATCACACCTCTTTTAGTGGCATGTGGGCAATTTGCAGCTGTACATAGAGGCAAAGGAAAACTACAATATTTCACACTGGGTTGAGAAAACCATACCAAGAAGGTCTGCAAATAATTTTTTACTGTAGGCTTATGACACCCTGTGCATAAATTATTTCATTATTTATTACATCAGCTCTTGTTCATCTGCTGACTTGGACAGCTGGCAGCAGGACCGATGGGCGGTAGTCATCTGCTGTTGTTTGAAAAGCCTTTCAGAAACCTCCTTTAGTATATCATTTTTGTTTTCTTATAGCAAATTACAGTACATTTCAAGACATGTAGTAGATGCTGTGAAATCTTCTCCATCACTAAAGATAAGTCTGCACTGGATCTGGGAGTGTGCTTCCCAGCACAGGTATCCAGACATGTGCTAGCTCTGCTTGAGCTATCCTGCTAAAAATAGTAGGGTAGCATGGACAACAGCTTGGGTTAGCCACCTGAGTGCATACCCTCGGGGTCCAGGTGAGTTTGTACTCAGGTGACTGGCTTAGACAAAAGTGGATGGAAGGGAATACAAGAGACTGCAAATGTATTTGTTTTTAGAAGGTAATCCAGATAAGACTCCTAGGTGTAATATTTGGAGTTATATGTGAAATTTAGTGTGGTCTTGTTCTAAACTTTGGTCTTTGGAAATTCTGAAGAGGGATTCTGTGTTTATTTTCCCAAAGTTTCTGTTTGCAGATCTACGTTCTCAAATCTTTATCATGTGCTGTTCCCATTAATTTGGGCTGGTGGTCCTTCATATTGATGCTCAGCTTTTGGTGATTAGATAACTTAGACTTTCGGAGTAAATTGTGTTACATTGCAGAAAAAGCACCAGGTTAGGAGATCTGAGAGATGTGAGTGTAAACACAAGGCTCCAAAGACCTGAGAAGGGATGGCATACGTGTATCAGTGCCCTTTTTGTTCTCCTCCCTTTCCACTCCACTCTTCTTTTGTATTATTTGGACCTGCTACTAGCAAAATGAGTAGGGCCCTACCAATTTCACAGCTGAGAAAAACACGTTAGGGACCGAGAAATAAGCCCTTCCTGTGAAATCTGATGCCCCCTTGTTCCTAGGAGCACCCCAGCAAAGGGAGCTCCTAGCTTGGGAAGGACAGGACTTGTCTATCCCCTGCACAGCTGCTCTGAGTGTGGGGAGACCAGACCCACCGCCGAGTGCCTCCCCCTGCTGCAGGATGCTCTGGGACTGGGCAGCAGCCCCAGAGGTTCCTGCAGCTGAAGGAGGCTGGTGGAGTTGGATCTCATCTTCCCTGTGCTGCTGGGAGCACCCCAGCAAAGGGGCTCCTAGCTGCTAGTCTGGACAGGACTTGGGCAGGACAGGACTTGCTCTTTTCCTGCAGGGCTGATCTTAGGTATCTCTCTCTGCTACCGATAGCGCTGCACCCTATCATCCCCATTCTATCCAGTACTGAAGGCATTACAGAAGTGAGGGTGGCAATCCCATGACCCCCTTCAACAGGTTTGTGACACCTCCCACAATCCCCTTGTGGGTCAGGACCCCATGTTTACCACACACTGAAATTTCAGATTTAAACATTTGAAAACATGAAATTTACTGATTTGTAGATCCGATGGCCATGAAATTGACCATAATAACCATGATTTTGGTAGGGCCCTAAAAATGAGGGATGGGGCAAGAAGCAAGTTGATGTAGACTAGTAAGGGAGATCCAATTCACAGTCCATTTATATGCAGTTTGTGGATCTTGTAGAAAATTCTGTATAAACATGGTTCCATCTAAAATGGTTTTATATGTGGGTTGGAGTGCAATCATGATAAGAATTTTAGAAATTTTATGCTAGTCTGAAACTTACACAGGTTTTATTGAGTCACTTGCATAGGATAGTCAACTTGTGCTCAGAGGATTTTAGCTGGAACTGCATTTAAATGGAGTTTTAAAATGTTTCACCAAATTCTGTACAGTGCTCAGAGTAGATGGCCACACAAACCCTGCAGCCCCCTCCATAAATTACTGAATGCTGGTTTTACAATTCAGTATATAACCTGAAGATAGATCAGATTCTTCTCTGCTACAGCAGTATAAATCTGAATTCTTTAGAAGTAAATCCTGTAATGCTGCAGTTACACCAGTATAGCTGAATACAGGGTGGTCAAATGAGTAATGAAGCATTTGTATTACTTCCTAATTAAGTAGAAAGTGAAGAGTCAGGATGAAAATTTGTTCATGAAGGAAAAAATTCTTAAAGGTCTGTATTCAATGGCTTATTAAGGTGAAGTGGGGCATCAGTGACTTAAAACAGGAGGCATGTTTTGCTGTAGGAAGAGTGCTGAGGAAGAAATATGGAAAGAGTGGGATAGGGCCAATGAAAATTGTAATCAGCAGTAAATCTGCTCTGGAGGCTTTGCCCTTAACCTCATCTTCTAAATTGGTCAACTTGGAAAAAAAATGTGGTTCAGCTTTTATTTATTTCTTTTAAGTCTTGCGTCAGACAGGTTGGAAGTATGTGGGGAACAATTCTGGGCATTGCATTGTACCACAATAATACAGAAAGAGCTTAGATGCAGTGGCTGCATGCCCTTAGACGTCCACTAGTTCTTATGGCAAAGGGCTTTCTGTGCTTTGCTGCTGAGCTGGGAGCAGCAATTTAGGGAAAACAATAGGTGAATGGAGCATATAGTGAAATGTTTCTTGTTGCATGTTGGAGCTTGAAAGCAAAAGAAGGAGATTTGGGAACAAAATAAAAGCACATAAATACTATGTCAAGAACAATTAACAAACTAATTGCTATGTTTTAACAAATGTGACATGGGGTAGTAATAGGAATACCTGGAAAAGAGCTGTTCTTAGGTTGTATAGTGTTTATATGTGCACACCATTTTATTAGGAAATGGACAATGGATTAGATGCAACGATTCAGGGTTTGTGAGGTGTACAAATGGGGAATAAGATAAGACAGACCTTCATTTCCAGTTATAAGATGACTCCATGCTGTTTCAGGTCATGGCAAATAGATTATCCTCTCTTGATTGATGAAACTGGCAAGGAAAGGCTGGTGAGTCATTGTGGGTGGCAGATGTATCAGAATTTCAGACATAACTGCTTCAAAGGTGGGTAGCTCAGACTATGTGGCAAGAAAGCTTCAGGCAGGGAGCCAAATTGAGAAAAAGCAATGCCAAACACCAGAGTAAGTTTAAAGGATCTCCAGAGCGCTCCACTGCTATTTAAGGTAGATAAAAAACTATTGGTTTACTCTGACTGCATGACAAATATGGTTTCATCCAAAAGTTTTATTCAGTGTTTAGAGTGATCCACCACATTTAATACCTAAAGAGTGGGATAGAGTAAATTATATTTGTCTGCAGTTTCTTTTTGGTTTCTTGCACTTAATTTAGTAATTTATATTCTAATGTTATGAGCAGGGGCCGGGATGCCTCTCAATACTTGGTGAATTCAGTAATTAAAAATGACTGATTAGTAGATCCAAAAAGTAGTGTTGTGCTTGCTTTGTCCCAGATAAAAAATGTTTTTGTAATGATTTTATGCAAGTTTGTTTGTTGTTGGTTGGGGACAGAGAAAAGTCTGCACCCTGCAACCCTCAAGACTGGGAATGGCAATGGCAATGACCACTGAAGGTATCTCTCTGGAGTTTATTGCTATGCTCCTTGACTGATTGATTGAGTGATTGATTGGAAGGTTGCTGGAAAGTGTTTCAACTTTGCCCCTGGGAAAGAGCCTTTGCAACACTCCTAGCCCCTTCTGGAAAGAAAGTGATCAAATCCAGTTCTCCATTATAATGCAGAGCACTATCCACGTGACCAGCTTAGATGATGTCCCCTTATGTGAAATTATACATTTCATATCAATTTTCAGTTTTAATTTCATCCAAAAAAAATTTTGTTTTAGGAATTCTTGACCTGTATATGGAGTTACTGGGTGTTAGCTGGTCAAATTTGTGGAAATTGGTACTTCAGTAGATGAGGGGGTATGGGGAAGGGAAAGGGGAAATTTAGCCCTTGCTTTTGTGACTTTAAAATATCCTTTGCCATGCTGGATAAAAATTAATGATTTAAAAAAAATAAAAATAAAAAAAAATCGATTATTTTTGATAAAATGCTTTTTGAGGGGAAAAAACCTTTGTAACGATAGATACATTATACCTCAAAGATATCTCATCATGGAATAGGGATTATAAATTCTAATTCTATGGTTTCAGAGTAGCAGCCGTGTTAGTCTGTATTCGCAAAAAGAAAAGGAGTACTTGTGGCACCTTAGAGACTAACAAATTTATTAGAGCAGAAGCTTTCGTGAGCTACAGCTCACTTCATCGGATGAGACAATATATTCATGTAATGTTTAAGAAAAGTTTTTGTAAATGAGTTCCAATAGTTCATGGATAAGGGACCCAATCTTATGGGGTTCCAGGGGCTTCTGTATAAATTATTTAGGTTAATCTTTCTATCTACCCAATGGGACTCAGTGCTCAGTCTAGAACAGGGGTGGCCAAACTGGTAAATTCTGGCTCCTTCTCAGGCTCAATGTACATTGCCAAAGAGCCACAGTAATATGTCAGCAGCCCCCCATTAGCTCCCCCGCCCACCGGCAGCCCCCTCGATCAGCACCTCCCCGTCCCTCCTCACCTCCCAATCAGCTGTTTCGTGGTGTGCAGGAGGCTCTGGAGGAGGAGGAGTGAGGGCACATCAAGCTCAGGAGAGTGTGTGGAAAGGGGTGGAGTTGGGGTAGGGCCTTTGGTAAAGCCAGGGTTTGAGCAGTGAGCGCTCCCGGGCACATTGGAAAGTTGGCACCTGTAGCTCCAGCCCCAGAGTTAGTGCCTATACAAGGCGCCGCATCTTAACTTCTTACGTATGTTTCACCGTGGCTCATAAGCTTGGGGCCCTAACCTGCGAAGTGCTAAATGCCTTCTGTGGGATGCTGAGTGCTGTCAATTCCCTCTGGAGACAATGGGAGATGAGGATATACAGCATTCCAGTCAGGCTGTAAGTATTCTGCCTGGTAGCTACTGAGTAAAAGTTTCAAGCCTTGTTTGACTCATGGCTAATGGTCACATCAACATCTTTAAACAAGCATATAAATTTGCAGCTGTCTGAAACTGGGCACAGATGCAGTTACAGTTTTAATATTTTTGCAAAATGTTGATTTAAAAAGTTGATCTGACATCTGTTGTTTCACCTGGGTACATTTCCTTGCATTGCTCTCTTAGATTTCAGACCATGAAAAGTTTTAATTTAGAAATAAAATGTAAGTCTTTAGTTATTAAAATGCTTTTGCTGTTTGCAAATGTAAAACTCCTTACACACCATTGTATTTCATGTCTTGTAGTATCTGTTTGATGTGGATACTGAGATAATATTGGTTTTGGCCTTTTGGGATAGGGGGTATTCACAATTTCCTTTGTGGGTTTTAAAGTGTACTGCCAAGTTCTAACATCTGTTGCAAGTAACATAACGGTGTGTAAATAGTATTCTGCCAAATTTTGGCAAAAGTGATGGAGCTGTTATGGCCTCAGTAGTTGAAAAAGTGTGTTGTTTTATCCAAAGATAACTAATGGATCCAACTGAATATCAGTGAAAAAGGAAGGAAGTTTGTAGTATTATTTATATATTAGATGGCTATTAATGGTCCCCTTGAACTTAAAAAATCAAAATTCTATCTGAAAATTTGAATTTATTATTGTTACTTATACCTCCTGAAATTAGTAAAACTGAAAGATGAGGGGAAAAAATATTCTGATTTTTTTCCACTTTGTTTACTTTGTCTATAGTCAGTTAACTCCAAATCCTTTAAATTGTTCCTTGAGAGTGCAGCTCTATGGCCATACAGCATGATTGGGGCTTTAGTTTCTCATTCACACAAAAATAGAGGGGTAGGGAGGACAGGAGAGAGAAACATTAAAAAGCTAGGAATATGTACTATAACACCCCCAAAATTTAATCAGAATTTGGGTAGGATTAAGTTTTAACATTGACAAAAGCAAAATTATTCAATATTTCAGCTGGCATCCTGTCATTAAACCATCTCTCCCACTAAGGTACTATAAACATGATATTTTCTGAATACTTTCAGTACTGCTGCCAAGAATAGTGGAACATTTAATGCCAAAACATTGACCTTAACTTTCCTTGCAATTATTAGTTGTTAGACTCCAAACATTATGCAATGTGCTATGGCTTTTTTGTTTTTAATGTAGACTAGAGCCAATATACTGCAGTCATTCGCTAATAGAAGTTACTTGCTTATTATGGAACTATTTGATAGCAGTTGGGTAGCAACCAGGACCTGTATAATAGATGTTCTGCAATCTCATGAGTTCCTTGGAATACTTTAATTCCCTATAGATGAGCAGTTAAATTTTAGATCTCAAAAACTTTGTCATAACCAGTGAATTGCTTTTAGGCTTATGGTGGGGGTTGTTTAGATATAGAAGAGGAAGGCTTGAGTTAGGTCTTTATAGATGCAGTAATCTAATCATAAGAATTAACTATTATCTGGAATTCGATGGGAAAAGTCTTCTACTTGAAATAGTAGTATTATTTATTTATATTTCTTATGGTAGTGCCTAACGACCAACCAAGAACAAATAGAATAATAGATGGTGCCTGTCCTGAAAAGCTTTCAGTCTAAATAGACAAGACAGATATAGGTGTGTATGTGTGTGTGGGGGGGTGTAATACACATAGAGTGAGCGACAGTATGGCAGTACACTTGTTAGTTCCATGATTTTTGGGGGTAGGTTTAGTTGGGAGAGGATGAGCTAAATGGAAAGAAAAGTGAGGGCAGAGGGGACATTGAAGAGAAGGGAGGCAGGACAGGAGAGAAGAGGATAAAAGCAGCAGGTGTGGAGTGAAGCTGAGGGAGGAAGAGGGTTGGAACAAATGGCCAGTCAACACAGGGGAGCGGGTCCAATCAAAACAGTAGAAAATTTCTCTAAATGTCCAAAGTTTTGTCGCCTTCTGCAATTTGTGAAACCAAATGGAATCTCTAGCTGGTTCCTCTCTGCAATTTTTCCCCAAGGCTACTTGGTGGAGGGGAGAGGAGGCCCTATCACAAGTTGCTAGTGTGGTTCTGGTGCACTGTAGAACTGGACAGTGTAAGCAAATGATTGATAAGTAGAGAACACTGCATTTTCACTTCAAGAAAGAGAATTCTCCCACAGTGCTTTAGTATTGTGATATCGCATATCTATTTTGTAGGCAGACATATCGAGTTAAACACTGGAGTAGTAAAAGAAATCTCACTTTTGGCCATCTGATAGCTTTATTGCAACTGTCTTGCCTTCATGCTAAGAAACTGCTTGTGGCAAAGTTAGCATTTGAGATGTACTCTGTGAGCACTCTTCTATATAAAACATTACAGTAGTTCTAGCCTTAACGCAACAGCATTATGGCCGTATGCATTGGTCTTAACACGGCTGCTACTCTGAAACCTGTTGTTATGCAAGGCACTGAATTTAGCCGTATGGAGTGGAAATCTATCAACTTCATGAAAAAAACTCTTACAGGTACAGACAGACATCATCTTCCTCTCCAAATGCACAGATGGACATCATACCAAAAGGACTGAAGGTAAAAAATCCATTACAATCTACATACCACACAGACTATGCTGACAGCTTGTGCCACACGCTGTCAAAGAAACTGCAGAACCACCTGATCAACATCCTCTACAGCAAACAGGGAAAGATTAAGAATGAGCTCTCAAAACTGGATACTCTCATAAAGAACCAACCTTCCACACAAACTTCCTCGTGTCTGGACTTTACAAAAACTAGACAAGCCATGTACAACACAGACTTTGCTTCTCTACAAAAGAAAAAGGACATTAAACTCTCGATGCTCAAATACCTTTGTTAGTCTCTAAGGTGCCACAAGTACTCCTTTTCTTTTTTGTGAATACAGACTAACACGGCTACTACTCTGAAACCTGTTGTTATTGGTTGTCACTTAACTTTTCTTTCATGATTTAAAAATTATCTCCTTTTCCCCTCCAATTTAAATAAAATCCCAGAATAATTTTGCAGAAGATTTTTCTCTCTAATCTTCCCTCATTCTTACTTTTACAGTTGAGTTCCCAGGAATTTTACCATAAGTTTCCCAGCACCTCACCACAGCAGCTGTTTGGAGACCACTTGTCTTCCCATCGGTGCACAATGTGCAGAAAACTGTGTGGTCTTTCGACCCCATCACCAAAGATCTACCATCGATGACATTGATAACACTCCTGTGAGATGAGGGGTGGTATTCTGATCTTACAGATGGGTAGCTGAGGGACACAGAGATTAAGATCAAAAGTTTCCAATGATTTTGGGTGTCCAATTTGAGAGGACTGGGGTCTGATTTTTTCCGGGTACTTAGCATTATATAGAGACCACTTTACATGTTCAAAGTACAGCACCCATTGGTCTTGATTGCAGCTGTGAGTGCTCATCACTACTACCAGTCAGACCCTACTCCTCAAGTCATGTATCCAGAAATAAGGAATGTATTATTTAATGTTCACCTGTGAAAAGTTTTGTTTAAGTGACTTGCCCAGCATCACATAGGAATTCTTGTGGGATAGAATCCAATTCTCTAGGGCAGCATTCAGCTGCCTACCATTGAGACTATCCTTTCTTTTCCTGCAATCCCCTGCCTCAATCACTACTTCTTCAAACTTCTGCAACAAATGAGGCAGAGACCATATAGATAGCAGCCTCCTTCATTATACAGCTCTGATTCATCCCCAGAGCAGATCTATCCTGTGCAGTGATCAGGCAGAGGATCCTGTAGAAAAAATGTGATCATGTAATTAAAGATTGTATTGTAAAGCATAGACACAATGGGGCCAAATTAAGGTAGGGCAATCTTAATTCTGATGCTTCCTAACTATTGAATGTTTGACTTTACAACCTTAATACATTTCTTTAATGCAGGTGTTTTTAGTGTGATTTCTTAGGTTTTAAAAAATCAAACCAGAAATTGCATCATGTGGTATCACACTGAGATCCATATGGTTCATCAGCAATGTTGAAAACTTTTGATCGATCATGCATGGAGGGAGAAATACCATGGGGAAATAGTTTTACTTTGTGTAATGACTCATCCATTCCCAGTCTCTATTCAAGCCTAAGTTAATTGTATCCAGTTTGCAAATTAATTCCAATTCAGCAGTCTCTGTTTTTGAAGCTTTTTTGTTGAAGTATAGCCACTCTTAGGTCTGTGATCGAGTGATCAGAGAGATTGAAGTGTTCTCCAACTGGTTTTTGAATGTTATAATTCTTGACGTCTGATTTGTGTCCATTCATTCTTTTACGTAGAGACTGTCCGGTTTGGCCAATGTACATGGCAGAGGGGCATTGCTGGCACATGATGGCATATATCACATTGGTAGATGCGCAGGTGAACGAGCCTTGAATAGAGACTGGGAATGGATGAGTCATTACACGAAGTAAAACTATTTCCCCATGGTATTTCTCCCTCCCACCCCACCCCCCACTGTTCCTCTGATATTCTTGTTAACTGCAGGAATTAGCCTACCTTGCTTGTCACCATGAAAGGTTTTCCTCCTTCCCCCCCCCCCCTGCTGCTGGTGATGGCTTATCTTAAGTGATCACTCTCCTTACAGTGTGTATGATAAACCCATTGTTTCATGTTCTCTGTGTGTGTGTGTATATAAATCTCTCCTCTGTTTTTTCCACCAAATGCATCCGATGAAGTGAGCTGTAGCTCACGAAAGCTTATGCTCTAATAAATTTGTTAGTCTCTAAGGTGCCACAAGTACTCCTTTTCTTCATCCCATTTTCAGTTTCCTTGCCCAGCAAATCCTAGTCTCACCCCTCTGGACTTCTCATCCTTGTCCCAGTCTCTCTCACCCCCCTCCCAGCACCCCCAGTCTCTGGCACCTTCCCCATCCTACCCTCCTTACCCCATAGTTCATCTTCCCTATTCTTGCCCAGCCTATCCCCTCCTCCCATCTCGTCCTACAGTTTCTCTTCCTCCACCTTGGCCTCCAGGTGCTGACTCCGACTTTCCTCATCCTCACTGACTTCCAGTCCCAGTCTCCTTCCCCAGAAAGAACTGATGTTTGCAAAGCATATGTCAAAAGGCATATGTCACAGCTAAAAATTTTCAGCCTGAAGCAGACAAATGGCATGGAAAATTTGAACTTAAACTGAAAACAGGGTCATATAATGGGAAGTGTTGTGCCAACACAGGCAGTGCTGCTAGCCCTGTCTATAATGCTCTGTTACCTAGGTTCAAAAAAGAAAAATTAAGGACCATGTGGTAGCCATTCTTTTCTGTTTAGAATCCACTATTTAACACAGTAATATTTCTGTCCCTTTGCTGATGCCAACCTCAGTGAAAATTTTGATAAAAATCCAGAAATAAATACTGTACTTTCAAAAACATTTCTTGATTTTTCCCCTCCCAACCGCCCAAAAACCAAACAAAAACAACCCAATTTTTTTTGACAGCTCTAATCATCATTTTGTGCTATTTTGCTATGGTGAGAACTGGTCAGAATTAGGCTGGCTCTGCAGATGCAGCAAACAATTGTTGTTATGAAAAAATACTTCTAGTGAAATTGGAATGCGAGAAAACTGCTTTAAACATTGGGAAACCTCTGTTTCTGCAACAAGCAGAATTTCAAGATATAAAACTCAGCAGACAGATAGCACTGCTTGCAAAGGCATATGTTGTCTTTGGAGGAATTTGGGATTAGAATTTTTCTGTAGCTGTATAAAGAAGGCTCTAATATTTTATTTAAAATATAAGAGGGAGGCACGGGGGAGAAGAGAACATCCATGGAATTTAATATTGGTTCCTTTGCTTTTTCCTTTCAGCAAAATTAAAATGATTGCTAAGATTTTGATTGCCAGAAGGTAAGACTGGCATGCCAGTGGTATTTGGAAGTGGTTACGTGTCTCTTACTTATGTATATGATTAAAAGAAGCAAAAATTTCCAGAATTTCATGGTGACAACAAAAACTCCTCCTTGATATGAGGGACTGCAGCTACAGGGCAACAGTACTCCTGCAACAGGGCTTGTTGAACCAAATGTTCAAACAGCTTGCCTTAAATGATGCACAAAATTCATTGGATGGAGTGAATTTTTGTCTCAGGTATGTCTATTTTCTGACAATTCTATCTAAGCCACATTTTAAAATTTCCCTCATAAAAAGTTCCTCTTTAAAGTTGAGGCTTTCTAGTTCCCTGGTGTCATCCATTTTTCAAGGTCAGTTTCTGGCCTGCTGCTCTATAAACACATAGCCTTAATTTAAAAGGGGTTTGGGCTTCCAATAAGTGGTGAGTATGGAGTTACTATGATGCTGCCCAGCTCTGCCTCTTCCCATAGAGGTGAAGTCCATGATTTTGTCCTCCACTGCCATATTGGAGAAAGGGTGGCAGGTGTGAGTAGTAGTGGGAGGCAGTGTCCTCAAATGGCTAATATAAAGAGTTTTTCCTAATTCTAGTTGGTGGGAGGCCGGAGGGGGAAATCCTAAAATTATGGTGCAGATCCTCAACTGGCGTAAATTGGTATAGCTCCATTGATGCAGCTGAGGTTCTGACAAAATGAGTTGTATTTGTGTTCTTAGTTCTCATTAAAATGAAATACATCAATTTTGGAGCTGAAAACATGTATGCAATTTAGGAACTATTTTACCATGAATACATAAGTAAATGGAAACACTTGCCATATTCCTAAGTATATTACAGCAAATGTGTTGGTATTATTTTAAATGATTATTTAAAGGGGACTTTGATTTTATGCTTCATAACGAGTCTTTGAATTGGAGGAATTTACTTAGAATTTTATGGAGTTAGAATTCACCATTCTGCAAATTATTATTTGTTTTTAGTCTACCTAGGAACCCTCCTTGAAAGAATGTCTTTGATTTCTATAGATGATACAGAATAGAACCATACAACTATTCCAGTTCTTGAAGAAAGATGTTAGTTTAACTTGGTGTATTAGTGACTTAGCAATACCTCTTTTGGCAAAAGAACAAATACATTAATTGCATTAAATCCTTTTTAGAAAAGAGTTGTACTTTATTACGTGTCCTACAGTAGTTAGCAGACAAGATATTAAACATTTAGTGCACTAATTATCAAATGTGATCACCAGTTAATAGGGAACTCAGAGTAGAAAAGAAGTAAAGTAGCACGATCATTAGAGTACATACACAAACTAATTACAGCTTCTGTGAGAGGCCAGAAGACTTAAAAAATTTAAGAAATTATGAAACATGACAAATCAAGATGCAGCTCACAGAGATTAGTTTCACAGGGAAAAAAGCTAAAATGGTTGTAATGGTAATAAAAAAAAGTCACAAAAATGTGCCTAATCCTGTATATTGCAGAAATAAACAAGACAAATTTATTCAGCAATCAGATGGAGCACTGATGCCTCCTTGGTGGCGTACTATATTTATCTATTCATTTGACTTACGATGAGCACATTGTAGCTCTCTATGAGCACTACATCAGAACTTTCCAACACATGGAGCATAACCCACATGTTGCTTGTAAGGCATGGCCTGCTGGGTCAAACCCCACCAGCTGAGACTATAGAGAAAAAATATCCATCAAAATCCAGTGGTTGCTTGGATCTAGCATGAGTATAAGCAGAGGGAGTAGGGAGCATTTGGCTCCCTTCCCTCTGCTCCTGTTGCAGCTCACTCCTGCTCCATAAGCAAATGCTTTTTATAGAATTTGAATCCAACTTTTTCTGGAATACATAGGGGTATTGCTCAAGAGTGCCAATTAATTTCCACAGAAACAAAGAATAAGCTCTAAACTATGCAGGTCACAGATGATAATGGGATTTCCTGTGGCAAAAAAAATTAAATTGCTCCAAAATCAACTGGAGGCTATGGCAGTCTTGAGGCATAGGTGAAATACACTTCATGTGAGAGGTAAGCATTATCAGGCAGCTGCCTTCTGTATGAGCTGAAGTATCTGAGTGGACTTTAAATGTAGCCCTAGAAAGAATGCATTGCAATGAACTACTGTAATCTGGTTAGCGTATATACCTGTGGTAAAGTCTATATTCTAGAGATTAACTGTCACAACCACCGAATCAAGCACAGATGGCAAACAAGCAATCTCAACCATTGTTTCTACCAATACATCTAGAAACAGCTGAGGATCAGACTCCTAAGTTGTCAATATAAGTAACAAAATTGTTCTGACACTACAAATTATTTTGCAAACACTTATACATATGCATAACTTTATACATGGGAGTAATTCACCTTCCTCTGCAGCGTGGGGCACGGGTCACTTGCTAGAGGATTCTCTGCAACTCGAAGTCTTTAAACCACAATTTGAGGACTTCAATAGCTCAGACATAAGTTAGGGGTTTGTTACAGGAGTTGGTGGGTGAGATTCCTTGGCCTGTGTTGTGCAGGAGGTCAGACTAGATGATCATAATGGTCCCTTCTGACCTTAAAGTCTATGATTCTATGAATAGTTAAAATTGGCATTGCACATAAAAACAAAATCACTTTGGCACTCAGTCTGCTTGGAAGAGCTTGAAAGGGAAAATGGAATGTTAAAGACATTAAGGGAAAAAATGGGTAGTGGGTGAAAGTTTTTTATTGATGTTTTGCCTACAAATAAGTGTTAAAAGGGCAGATGCTAAGTTATTTATATTCTGTACCTCATTTTTAAAACTGTGTGTATCTGCCTAAATCAACATGGTGCTTTGGAAAATTTCCTTTGTATAAAGAAAAAAGTTGGGAGAAATCTACTGTATGCTGAACAGAAATTAAGACAACAAATCTAACATGGGATTTTTTGTTTATATTTTCAGTAATGGAAATGTTGTAATAATCTCTTTGGCCTTCCAAACAATTGCCACCACATTAATAATGAAAGAGGAAGATTATAAAAATCCTGGAAAAACTATGAGCAAAAGTAGTTGCCCATTTAGAATTAGAAAATTTTGAGCATAAAATCTCTCTCCCTCCTACAATAGGAAAGTAAGTAATTTTTCCATCCAAAACATAGATCCTATAGAGGTGTCGGAGGGACTGGTGAACAGTTTTCTTTAGAAGAAAACAGTTACGCTATGGCTTGTGCTGCCTTACGACTCTAGTCTTTTTTTTTTAAATCAAAATAATTTTAAGAGTATGCTCTGCCTCTTTTGAAATCTGTACTTCTGCTGCTGTGGCACAAGTTTTAGGTTAGTTGTTATGAGAAGAAAAGTTAGTGGCTTTTTTTTTAATTAAAAATGTAATTGATACCAACTTACTGAACAGATCTGCTTCCTGTACCTATTTGGAATTACATAGTAGCTGCGTTTCTGACTAAAAGGGGTTTTGTGTGTGTGTTTGTTTTTTTTTAAACTCCTATTAACTTCTGGTAGTTCTGAAGATGCAATATGGCTGTGAGAGAGCAAGTGATATTTAGTCTGAGTAGCTCATGCATCATTGACAGAACGGTTAGGGCCCTGATCCTGCAAACGCACACATGTGAACAGTCCCAGTGATATTCTGTGAAAAGAGAAAAGGAGTACTTGTGGCACCTTAGAGACTAACAAATTTATTAGAGCATAAGCTTTCGTGAGCTACAGCTCACTTCATCGGATGCATTCGATGAAGTGAGCTGTAGCTCACAAAAGCTTGTGCTCAAATAAATTTGTTAGTCTCTAAGGTGCCACAAGTACTCCTTTTCTTTTTGTGTGAACAGTTACTCAAAAGCGTGTAGGTCAGGCTTGGAGCTTAATTTAGTTTTCTGCCAGTTTTTTTCTTATATTTTTATCTGTCCCATGCAACATATATTGTGTTTCCCAAGGTGACCTAATTGGACATAGTTCTTCATTCAGTTGCATCTCGGTTTTAAAATTATAAATTACATTTGACCTCAGTAAACAGGTGTGTTGGGAAATGTTGGCGTATAATATATAGTTTAGGAGAAGATTTCTTTTATATTACATAACTCTAGCATACATACTTTTCACACAATAATGATACAAACATTAACACTTTAAATGCTTTAATCTTGGGCATTTTGGCCTCTCTTTTTTTCAGATGTATTTTGTTAACTTCCAGATTCACACACTCAAGCTGGAAGTATTCTGAAAAGCCAAACAGGAGAGAGAGAACACAAATAGTCATCATTAATAAATGTATCCCCTCCATGAGAACAAACATTTAAATATACATGCTTGAAATGACTGATGTGTATATTTATACACTCCACTTTTAGTCCTCTAATTTTAAATAAGGCACTTACCTCCCTCTATGTCCTTCAGAAACCCCCTACTCTACCTCTAGACCCAGCTGCTCCCTATCTCTCTCCCATGGATCCCCTGCAACACTCTAGTACATTTCATTCCACTACAGTGTTCAGAGGCTGGTAACAATCTTCAGGAGCAACTCCTCCTGGCTCCAGCTGCTGATGACTTCAGCTCCATTGCCCCCATAGACCCATTACAATATCCTTGTTCCCTAGCCTTCTCCATTTCTAGCCCCAAAATATCACGGATAACTACATTTGTGAGAAGAATTTTTGAGAGAACCATAAAACTCACAAAAAGAAAAGAAATATCTGTTGTGAAGATGCTAGTTTATAGCTCCATATCAGTAGCAAAGCCTGGGTTTGGAAGCTCCATTATGAACACTTTTGGCATCACCTGGCTTTTCTTTGTATAGGAAGAGCTATCATTATGAAAAAAAATACTTTAAAGGAGGAGAGAAATATCCTGGGAGATTATAAAAAAAACAAAACAAAAAATTTCAAATGGCAAGCATGCAAAGATTTGTCCTTTTTGGGGAAGTTAAAAAATGTTCTCATGGTTTCTTTGGCCAACTTTAACTTTAAAGTGCAATACTCTCAACTCCAAAAATAGATTAGATTTTTGAACATGCTTGTATACAATATTGGTTGGAATTTTGGCTTTGAAAAAAACCTGTGATTTAATCTTTGTCAGAATGGACTAGATCTATTTTTCATTGTCTGTCTATGAAAGATTTTATCACTAAACAATTACCACTTTGTTTGAAGTGCTAAGCTCTTAACTGAGTTTTCAAGAGGCTGATATTTTCGACACACAAAAAGCAAATGTATATTTTCATACAGAATAGCTTTTTATTTTAAAAGGGGGGAAAATACGTGCATGGCTCCTCTATAGTATGCTGCATCAACTCTGCCTCCCAAAATGGCAGCTGTCGCTGTAGGGAGGCAAACTCTTTAGGTGGTGAAGCTAAACCAGAAGTTATGGGCTTGATGCAGGAATTAATGGATCTAACACTGCCTATAGACTTTAAAAGAATGTTATGCTAGGTGTCCCGAATGGTTCCTTCTGGCCTTAAAATCTGAATTTGTGAAAGTTAAGGGTATAGTACTGAAGAAAGGGACCTAACATGATTAGGGCTCTACCAATTTCACGGCCGTGAAAAATGCATCATGGACTGTGAAATAAGCCTTTTCCAGTGAAATCCGATCTCCCGCTGCTGCTAGAAGCACCCCTGCCAGGGTGCTCCTAGCTCCAGCTGTGCTGGGAAGGGACAGGACTTGTCCATCTCCTGCACAGCTGCTCTTGGGAGGGAGCTCGGAGCAACCTCCCAGTGCCTCCCCTTGCAGCTGGATGCTCTGGGGCTGGGCAGCAGCCCCAGAGGTTCCTGCAGCTGGAGGAGGCTTGTAGAGGTGGGTCCGATTGCCCCCTGTTGCTAGGAGGGTCCAGCCAGGAGGCTCCTAGTTCTGGGGCAGTGCAGGAGTCAGACCCACCTCCGGGAACCTCCTGCTCTTGCAGGAAGCTCCATGGTTGCTGCCTTCAGAGTCCAGCTCTGAAGGCAGCACAGAAGTGAGGGTGGCAATCCCATGACCCCCCCCCCCACCTCATAAAGGTTTGGAATCCCCCCTCCTCCTTTTGGTTCAGTACCCACACAGTTACAACACCGTAAAATTTCAGATTTAAACATCTGAAAACATGAATCCTATGGCTGTGAAATTGACCATAATGGACTGTGAATTTTGTAGGGCCTTAAACATAATGCTACATTCACTACACTTCCCGTCTCCCACATATGTTCCCTGTAAGACCTTGGGCAAGGTGTCAACCTCTCTGTGTTTCACTTGGATAACTTCCCCTCTATAAATATGGGTAACACTATTTACCTCCCTCACAAGTGTGTCAGGAAGTCTGAAATTAATGTTCTAAAACATCTTGGTATGGCAGGTGACTCATGATGGGGGGTGGGGAGGAGGAGGTATTGAACCCAGAGCCTGAAAAGAGGCAGAAGGACAGGGGAGGGGCTGTTGCTGAGCTCCAGCAAGGGGGTACCTTCAGCGGCTGGCAGACCTGCCAAGGTCAACTCCGCTCCAGCAGGTGTTACCAAACTCCCTCCCAGATGAGATCATGCACTTCAGAGTACATGTAAAACATATTTTTTTAATTTAGCTTTTTCACAATGACTCCTATTACCACTGCCATCATTCCCTTTCCTCGACCACTGCTCCCACACCAATTCTCAGATGCTCAGATACTATGGCAATGCATGCTTTATCTAGATATAGACCTGTAAACCTTAGCAGAAGAAGGAAAGTGGATTTAGAGGGGGCAGAGGGAGGTCTAGGGAGGCTGGCAGACATATCACAGCTGGAGAGCAGAGGTACAGCCAAAAATGACTGCCTGAGGGCTGAAGCCAGGGAGCAAGAACCTGAGAAGAAATCAGGGCTTGAAAATGACTAAGGGGCTGTGGATTTGGACTGTCTGGGTAACAAAGCCAAGGGACCAGTAAAAACAAAAAAAGCAGCTCCTGAGAAATTCATATATGCTGAAAGGATAGAACTTTAATGCCCATAGTATTTTTGGACATAGTGCAGAGGTTTTTTTTTTTTCCCCACAGAAAGCAGCAGGAGATTGACATATTAAAATCAGAGGTTTATGCCTAAAAAAGTAAAATTGCAAAACAAAAAACTCAATTATGTCACAGTGAAGGTTGCTAAGTGCAATTCAAGAGCAGATGTACCATTTAAAAATACCCCAAGCATTTAAAAACTATGGTAATGCTAAACTAAGATGGTTGTAAACAATTTGATTCCTAATCTTAACCCTCTCTTTATCTTTACAAGACACTGAACAGAACAATTATTGGTGACTGGCTCTTGTATTTGTGTTATTTTAGGGATCTGTTCAAGTCATTGGTAATCTTTTGACTTTAATGGAAGTTGGCTCTTACAGGCTGCCTTTAATATTTTCAGTGATGGAGTAGACAGGTTGACTGGTGGTGGTTCCCTCCTGTGTTGCCTTCTGCAGAGTTACAGGAGCAATGAAAGACTCGCCCTTCACAACACTAAGTAAAGCAGTGCCATCCTCAGCACCCATTATAAGTACCTTAGCCCTGTGCTCTAATAAATACCAAGAGTGGCACTCCTCCACATATATGCAGGAAGCATAACATCTCCTAGGTTGGTCCTGAACCAACAGCAGAACCTTGTCACCAGTTTTATGGTAAACTGAAAATCTGCTTTCATCCAATGAAGTGAGCTGTAGCTCACGGAAGCTTATGCTCAAATAAATTTGTTAGTCTCTAAGGTGCCACAAGTCCTCCTTTTCTTTTTGCAAATACAGACTAACACGGCTGCTACTCTGAAACCTGCTTTCAGTGTGGATTTGCAGGTTGGAGTAGTGAAGTTCTGATGTTGAAAGACTCCTTTCCTTCTTCTTAAAGACCAGAATTCCCTGCTTCTGCTCTATAAACTTGCTAATTTTAAATGCAGAGGGTCCGTAGTGATTTAAAAACAAACAAACTTGTATTGTTGGTTCTTGCATTCCTAGTGGTTGGTCTGATGTAGAAGGTAACCATTTGGAAAGAAACATTTTTGTCATTTGAGACTGTGTGACCCTGAGCCACTCAAAGGATCTTATGATGTTACTGACATCAATCATTTCTCACACCAAACACCCCAAAACAAATGTGTTTAAAAGAGTCTTCCCAGGTGTTCAGAAAAATACTCTTCGCTGCTATAATAATTCAGTGCTGGAGCATCTTATTGAAGACTACCGAGAAAGGCTGCAAGCTTTGACTATGGTATATAGCTAAATATTTTATCAAATTTTAGCTGTGATTAAAATAAGTGTTAAAGTGCAGTTTACAGTGCCCTCTGCTAAAAGGTTCACCATGATGCAGCTTGTATAATCCTGTCATGGATTTGTGGATATCTTTAAGCCCTTCCTAGATACTTTACAGATCATGATGCAAATCCCCACAGTTTTAACCTGACAATCTCTTGTATCTATGCAGTTAAAGATTTAATAGGATAATCAGCTTAGCAGTTAAAGGAAATGGGTCACAAGAAGCCTGGAGGAAAGAAAACTGAAAAGAGACATTAATGTCTACATTTAAATGAAGAGATGTTATAAATGGAACTGGAAACAATTATTTTTGTTGGACAATGTAGCGAGGACAAAGGAAAAGCCAGGAATAATAGGTTCAAGCTGCGTAGTGGAAAGTATTTATGTGGACAGTGCTAGGAAGGCTCATTGCTCTCACCATCTTTGCTTGCCTAATTCAGAGTCTGTCTCAGCTTTTATTTGTACTTGTACTGTGCCCCTCTGTTTTTTCCACCAAATGCATCCGATGAAGTGAGCTGTAGCTCACGAAAGCTTATGCTCTAATAAATTTGTTAGTCTCTAAGGTGCCACAAGTACTCCTTTTCTTTTTGCGAATACAGACTAACACGGCTGCTACTCTGAAACCATTCAGGAAGAGGGGAGGTCCTGGTGCAAATGAAATCATGGAGTAAACTTTTGGTGCATGCAAAGGCAGCACTGTGAACAATTATGTGGGGAAAGGAGAGCTGTCAACTAGCCATGTTAGCCAACGTGCCAGACTAGCATCCTTTCACAAAAGAGAGTAGTGCTTGGTTGATCTCTCCACTCACAACTTGGAGATGAAGCCAGGCTACGGGAAGGGAGAAGGATCTCATTTTCTGTAGAATCTACAGCAGTCCGCACATTGAGCAACCCCTCTGCCCATCTCTTTCCCCTTGAAGCTTCTGCCATAGTCTGTTGGTAAAGTCATTGGTCTGGACCTTGTGAAATACTGTAGAATGAAAATTGGAACATTGGCGGCAAAGCTATACAGGAAGAAGGAAGTGAAATATATTTGACCTAGCTAGAAGAGAGAAGAAGCCGCTGTGACTAATTCTGTATTGATGGATCAATGTGTAGAAAGTTATGTGATCAGAGAGTGTCTTACTCCTTTTGTACAGCAACTGTAGAGCTTTATCTGGAAGTAATGGGTCAAATGTTGCTTGGAATTGTATCTAGTCTATTGACTTCTTTGAGGTAGTATGATACATAAGAGAAAAACTAGGCATGAAACATCTCTCATTTTGAAGAACAAAAATTTTAAAAAGTGACAGATCTAGGAGAAAAGTGAGGCATCCACTGGCTACTCATATTTTTTTTGTTTATAAATAACTACTTTTGAAGATCAGAACCTGTGAGTTGGTAATAGACTGATCATATGCTGATGCCATAATTGCATTCCCGGTTTGGGTCAGATGCTGTGAGTATTTTACATATAGAAGTTTTTCTTTACAGCTGTTAATAAACATGGGTTATGCTTTTACTGTCCCATGACCCTTGGACATACAATAAATGTTCAGTTCAAATAGTTCATTTCTGAATATTGAGAAATTTGTTAATTCAGTTCAGATGTTTTGACTGGAGAGCAATGAATTAACACAAAAATATACTTTTTGGTTCAGCTAAAGGTTTTTTTTATTTTTATTTTTCTAATTTATGTTCCATGTTGTGTAATTATACCTCACATATATCTACTTAAAACCACTTGGATAGCCCTTTTAAGTTAAATGGCATGCTTGTGTGTGTTTGTTTTCAAAACAAACTAGACATGCTGTTTCCAGCTGTGATTTTCACATCTAGCTTCAGAATCTTTTTTTCAAATTTAATGTTCACCTGTGTTTAAAATATTGGTAGCTTGTAAAGTTTTAGAAGAAAAATAAAACAAGATAGTTCACACATTTTACAATATTTAGATTGAACAGAATAATTCAGCTGGAAAACACTCATTTTATGAGTTCTTCTGTATCAGAATTCGGTGCCAGAACTGAGGTCACTTTGTGAAAAGGGAGTTGGTGAATATATGCCTTTCCTCCCCTTTTCTTTGCTTAAGAAGTGGTCTGATTACAGGTGGAACTGGCACAGCTGCTAATAGTTAAAATATCAGGATTATGCCTTGCTATCGCTGTGAAAATTCACCCAAAGTTGGCTAAATTGTAACCCTCTGAAAATTGCAGTGTACACACTTAGAGACTTTGTTAGTTTTCAAGCTAAAGTCTCTGCAGATTCCATCTGTATTGAGCATACACCATCCTCCTAGGCCAGACGGCAGATGTGAAAAATCAGGACAGAGGGTGGGGGGTAATAGAAGCCTATATAAGAGAGAGACCCAAAAATGGGAATGTCGCTATAAAATCAGGACTTCTGGTCACACTACAGCCTCCAACCCTTCACACTTCTTACTGCTGACCTGACTGAGCCTGTGCCATCTCCACAGAGCAACAGTGTGGGCTCCAGCCTGGGACTGGGAGCTTAGCAGGACTTTACTGGCTGCAATTGCTCCTCTGGCAACTGGAGGGAGGGAGCACTGTGGGCACTCGAACAGAGAGCAGGGAGACTCTCCCATGTTTTCAATGTTGTGCCTGCTTTATCCAGGCAAATGTGGTAGAGGAGGAAACTGTGTGACTCTAATGCTGAGGGTAAGGAAGGAGGGTGGGGACGAGGAGAACAGGAGCAATGGTGGGGGAAGAGGGAGTTATAGGAGTCAGATGGGAGATGGACTGTGTGCTGGAATGAATCAGGCTTGTGCAATAAAGGAGGATGTTCTCTGTAGGACCCCTACCTCACTTGTTGCAGAAGTTGAAAGGTGTGTAATGAATGAGACAGGGGACTGCAGGAAGAGAGAGACTGGTCTCATGGTTAATGCAATTGAATGCAACCCTGGAGAACTGAATTCTGCCCCTGCCTTTGTCACAGAGTTCCTGTGTGATGCTGGGCAAGTCACTTAAACCAAAATGTTCACAGTTGGGCAGTAATTGTGTGCTCCTCATTTTCTGGGTACCAAACATAAGACACTTGGGGCCAGACTTTCAGATGTACTGAGTACTCTCAACTGCAACTGAAGTTGATTATGCTATGAACATATAAACCCCTATAAACACACACGCTATTCTGAGAATGGACATGGCAATAACTAGAAGTGTGTCAATTGAATTTGGAAGAAAAGAAGACTTAATACAAATAAAATCGTAAATCAGAGCTGTGGTGGATAGAAAAACAGTACTGTGAATAGCCATTTTAAATGTATGTAATTAATGAAAATGTCAAATAGAAAAACATTTTCACTGGGAGTTACCCTCCCAACATGCATACGTAACCCCCCAGATTAAGACAATCAGGAGAACAGATCTGACATTGCAGTTTATGAGTTGGCTGCTTTCGCCAGGTTACATGTCCTCGCAAAGGACACGCTTCCCAGATTTCTTGGCAAGAAGCAGGAGAGGTTCCCTCCCCATGTCTGGGGACATTCGGCCATACTCCTTCCTTCACCTTTCCTCTTTGGTGACAGTGCCCCAGTTCTTGCCTTTCTAAATGCCATCAACTAAATTTCAAATCTAGTCATGCTTAATAAGTTGGAAATTTAACCACAGCAAGGAATCTTTTTTTTTTTTAAGGATTCAGTTTCTTAAGATTGGTTAGCTGAGTCACCATGTTTTTTTTCCCTTTCATCATCTTATAGCTTCACAAAGTGTACAGTAAATATTCACTGTATATTCAGAATGTAATTGACCAGCATTATTACTATTGGGAGAATGGCATTGCCAATGGGGATAACATAAGCAAACATTTTACATTTGAAAAGAAGTAATAACTATAAAGTAGGAAAATAATGGGAAACTTGGGAGTAAAATAGCTTACACCCAATGTCTGGTGTCTTTTGGAAAATGCAGAAAGGAAGTGTAGGATAGAGTTTGAAAACAGTTTAAAAAGGCAAGAACTGGGTCATTGTCACCAAAGAGGAAAAGTGAAGGAAGGAGTATGGCTGGATGTCCCCAGCCATGGGTGATGGGGAGGGAACCTCTCCTGCTTACTGTCAAGAAATTTGGGAAGTGTGTCCTCTGCCAGGACATGTGCCCTGGCCAAGGGAGCCAACTCATAAACTGCAATATGTCAGTTTTGTTCTACTGATTGTCTGAATCTGGAAGGTTTTGTATGCATGTTGATAGGGTAGCTCCCAGGGAAAAATGTTTCTTCTTTCTATTTGGTTTAGAGCCAGAGTTTTTCTAAAAGTCTTAGAATACTTTAAAAATCAGAACCTGCTCCAAATTAAAGGGTGGAAAAAAGTGAATGGAACAGCAGCACTGAGTCCTTCTATAAACTAACCCAAAATATGTGAGAATTGTATCGTGGTGAATAACCTTACCCACATATATTAGAGCATTCCAGAGGTGTAGTCAATAATTCAATCACAGGTTATTTTTATAATTTTATTTAAAGATGACCTAGATCAGTGGTTCTCAACTGGGGGTACGTCTATCCTTGGGGGGTACTCAAAAGTCTTCCAAGGCATGCTCAACTCATTTAGATGAGTGTTTCTCAACCTGCAGGTTGCAGCCCCCAGGGGGTCATGGGATGAGTTTAGGTGGGTTGTAAATGCAGGGCCAGCATTAGGGGGTGACAAGCAAGGCTTCAGCCCTGGGTGGCAAGGCTTGGGCTTCAGATAAGGCTCACAAGTGAAAAACAAGCTCAAGTATCACACTGAAGTATAAATGCAATATTTATATTCCAATTGATTTATTTTATAATTGTATGATAAAAATGAGAACATAAGCCATAATTCAGTAATAGTGTGCTGACACTTTTGCATTTTTATATCTGATTTTGTAAGCAAGTAGTTTTTAAGTGTGGTGAAACTTGGGATACGCAAGACAAATCAGACTCCTGAAAGGGATACAGTAGTCTGGAAAGGTTGAGATCCACTGTCCTATATTGTACACAGTAGCATGTAATTTACTAATTGAGCTTTCCATTTTTTTATATTATAAGCAGATTTTTGTATCCTGTATAGTATTCTAATTCAAAAGGCTTTACAAAAATCATTTCAAACCATTCAGTGTGTTGTTTGAGCATCTCCTTGACAGCAATAAATCTTGGCAGCTCTCACATACATTCTAGCCAAAAGCTGTTCCCTTATCGTGTAAGAAGTTACTTCCCTATGTTATGGATGGCTTTTTTTAAAAATAAATAAATTGTCAGCAGTGACCTTGGAAGCATTTTCAAAATAACTGAAACAATCCAGGTTTAGTAGTCAACTTGTATTTATCAAAATTGGAGTAATTCAAAATTGATAGCTCATATTTTGCTTATAGTAACATACTCTATGGTTTGACCTAGTGTTGTCTGCTAAAGATAGGGTTGGGAGGAAGCATGAGGTGATTACTTGCTCTAGGGCAGTCCCATATGCAGTTTTGTCCAGTATTGAACTCAGTGAAGTACAAGTCTGAGGTCCAGCTACACAACGGGGCTTTTTATCAAGTTTGTAACATTGATGCCACACATACTGCACAGTTGACAAGATTCCTAACCATATGGGTATATGAAAAGGGCACTAACAGGGCTAAGCTTTGCTTCAAACCTTTAACTGTGCAAATGAGACTACCTACCTGTGCCTGTATTAATAGTCCAACGGTTCTCAAACTGTGGGTTGGGACCTCAAAGTGGGCCGTGACACCATTTTAATGGGGTCACAAGGGCTGACTTAGACTTGCTGGGGACCAGGGCCAAAGTCCAAACCTCACCGCCTGGGGCTGAAGCGGAAGTCCTAGAACTTCCACCTTGGATGGTAGGGCTCAGGTTACAGGCCCCCTGCCTGGGGCTGAAGCCCTTGGGCTTTGCGCTCTTCCCCCCCCCTTCGGGGTGGAGGGGCTAATGCTTCGGTTCCCCCCTCCTGAGGTTGTGTAGTAAGTTTTGTTGTCAGAAGCGGGTCATGGTGCAATGAACTTTGAGAACCTCTGAGCTAGTCTATTTCCTGGAGGGCAGGAAAGGGAAACCTCTTTGTTCTAACCCTGGTGGCAGCACCCACTGGGGCAGTATGAGACAGTTGCCCAGATTTTCCTTGAATGCAAACAAGCTGCTCTGTAGTGAGATTTGTGAGACGGGCAAATGCCTTTGGCATGCTGTTGTGTTGAGGGAAAATGCTGCTGTTTAGATACTGACCCATGTTATCTATAGAGCCTAGTTACTTAGCTTGGTGTTCTCTATAATGCAGATTGTGGCTAACATTTGCCAATAGGTATTCCAGAGGCTGATAATTTGATACAGGAGCACATCATTTTCTTTCCACCTTTGTTTCTGCACTCTGGTTGCATGTGTCCCTTTCGAGCATTAAAAATCCCCAAATATTTTAATTGTATTTTATTTTAATGTAGTTCTTTTTTTAAGCACTGAATATAACAGCAGAGTATCTAGTTGAGAGAGTTGTCTGTTTGATGTTTGAGAATGACAGTCTGGTCTTATTTAATATCTGCATTAATGATCAAAGTGGAATATTAACAGCATTTTGATTACATTTGCAGATGATACTAAAGTAGGAGGTGTACTTCAAATCCTAGTGAAGACAGATATAATGCAGAGTAATCTAGAGAGGTTAAAAATATGTTCAGTAAATAACAAAATGCAATCTAGTTTGGAAAAATACAGAACAAACTAGTACCACTTGGGAAAAAATAGTCCAAAACACAGCTATTGTGTAAAATACTAAATATTTGCTAGCATGATTAAGGAATTGGATGCCATTAGATGGCTAACCTCTCATAAAATGTAAAAGCAGGGTTGCATGCCAGATTATATAGGAATTTTTAAAAAAGACCCATAATATCAGTAATATGAAAACAATGTTGTAGTGGGTCTAACATGTTGAAAATCGCTTAATTTTTGTTTTATTGAATTTTCCAATTGTAGAAGACAGCATTTCTTCATATTTAACAGTTCTATGCTGTCTTATGAGTTGTAGACAGCCTGAAAAATATAACTGTGAGAAGTGTGATCAACCTCAGTTTGTCTCAGTGGAGCATTGATTCTGAAGGGTAATGTGAAACGTAAGGCCTGGTCTACACTTAAAATGTGGGTTGATGTAGCTATGGCACTCGGGTGTGAAAAATCCACCACCTTGGCCACCATAACCTAACCTTTAGTGTAGACTCAGGTCAACAGAAGAATGCTTATGTTGACCTAGCTAATGTCACTTGGGGAGGTGGTGTTCCTACAGTGGCGGGAAAAACTCCTTCCATTGCTGTAGGCTGCATCTATACTATGGCGTTATTCTGACACTGGGCAGGTCTATACTACAGCCTAAGTTGATATAACTTACATCGCTCAGGGAGGTAAAAAAGTCCTCCTGCCCCCACTCCATGAGTGACATGAGTTTCGTGCTGTCCACACCCACGCTATTTCAGCACTATTCCGCTTCTTGCTGAGGTGGAGTAATTATACTGATGGGAGAGCACTCTTCCTTTGGCAGAGTGCTGCTTCACCAGACGCGCTACAGTGGCGCAGCTGCATCTGTGCAGCTGTGCCGATGTAGCTCTGTAATATAGACTTGCTCATAGCTACAGCATTATAGCTGTGCCTCTGTAGCCTCAGAATGCAGATATGGCCTAAATGTCCGTTTCATTACTGATCATCTTAGCGGAATCACTCACCTACTCCAGGACTGTTGTCAGAGCTTGGATAGAGTACCACTACTCCCCAACCCTTCGCCTCCACCATTTGATCTTAGAGTTTATGTCTACACTGCAGCTGGGAGCGAGCCTTCCAGGCCAGGTAGACAGGAAAATAGTTGTGTGGACATCGCACCAACAGTATATCTACATAGCAGGCTCACTCCCAGCTGCAAACTTGGGTTGAAAGGCTCAGACAAGTGTGTTTAAAAGTGGCTGTGCAGATGTTGCAGCACCAGCGGAGGCTCAGGCTAGCTACCCAAGCTTGGATCCACCCTACCCCCGGGCCTAAGCGTGGGTTGCTAGCCTGATCCTCTGCCAGTGTTGCAATATCGACACCGACACTTTTAAAACACTTGTATGAGCCCCACTAGTCTTTCAACACAAGCTGGCAGGCTCACTTCCAGCTGCAATGTAGATATACCTTGAGTGACTGGGAATTACCCAGTGGTGAGCTGGAGCCGGTTCACACCGGTTCGCACGAACCAATTGTTAAATTTTGAAGCTGGTTTAGAACCGGTTGTTAAAGAATACAAGGAACCAAACAGTGTACTGTGAGGCAACTAGAAAGCTTTTGAATGCTATAATAAGAAAACATTTAAGCACATGGTTAACTTCAGGCAATTTTTACTTACCTGGTGGTGCTCCGGGTCTTCGGCGGCACTTCGGCGGCGGGTCCTTCACTCGCTCCAGGTCTTCGGCTGGTTCTTCAGTGCTGCCAAAGACCCGGAGCGACTGAGGGAACCAGTTCTTCAGCTTTTGGCAGCTCATCACTGGAATTACCCCTAGATCTTAATTATACTATAGAGTTATGTTTCCCAACTTAAATTGTTTACTCCCGATATTATTTAATCGTGAGGCCTACATAAAAGCATTGCTGATTTTAGGGCAGTAAAATGAAGAAACATAGAGATGTGTGGATTAAAGTTTACAAGGATCATTTAAAAATATTATCTTTATGTGGCAGCTGATTTTGCAGTTGTAGGTGTGTATACTGTGACAGGGCAGGCCAGATGGCCACAGGAGAGTAATAGAAGGCAGATATATTAGCCCCAGGTTAAGTAGGTCCCTTTTCCCTGGGTAAGGTAACAGGGAAGGTTCCAGAACAATCAGGAACCTTCCGGAGACGATGAAGACAGGCTGATTAGAACACCTGCAGCCAATCAAGAAGCTGCTAGAATCAATTAAGGCAGGCTAATCAGGGCACCTGGGTTTAAAAAGGCGCTAACTTCAGTTTGTGGTGCGTGTGTAAGAAGCTGGGAGCAAGAGGCGCTAGGAGCTGAGTGAGAACGGATACTGTTGGAGGACTGAGGAGTACAAGCATTATCAGACCAGGAGGAAGGTCCTATGGTAAGGATAAAAAAGTGTTGGGAGGAAGCCATGAGGAAGTAGCCCAGGGAGTTGTTGCTGTTGCACAGCTGTTCCAGGAGGCACTCTAAACAGCTCCATTCCACAGGGCCCTAGGCTGGAACCCAGAGTAGAGGGCAGGTCCCAGGTTCTCCCCAAACTTCCCAACTCGTGGTCAGACACAGGAGGAGTTGACCTGGACTGTGGGTTCATGAAAACGGCCAAACTCAGGGCTGCTGTGAAGCTCCAAGGTGAGCAAATCTGCCAATAAGCGCAAGACCCACCAAGGTAGAGGAGGAACTTTGTCACAATACATTTTGAAAGATTGCAGATATGGAATCTTGTAGTTACAATGTCACAATATTAATAGGAATAGAGTAAAGTATCAGCAATATGTGTGATGTTCTCACGTACATATAATTAGCATCTCAAATAACTGCAACAAATCTGTGTGTCTCTTAAAAGAAAAGAGAAACAGTTATGACTAAGGACTCGTACAAAATTTAAGCAGCCATTTGAAGAATTTCCAGTGATTTCAGCAGTGACTTCCAACAAACAGTACAAATCATGATTTAATGTGTTCTGTCTGGGCTCTAACATCCCATATATATTTTGACACTAGACTTTCTATTGTTTCCCATTTTCTCCTCAAAACTGTTGAAAAACAATCATTAAAAAAAATCCCCAGACGAACATTGATCTTATGTGGTTGTTTTATGTCACAATGAGAGGATGCTGTGTATAAACCATTGGTTTGGTATATTTAGTGTGGTTTTTATCTGGTTGATGTTACTAGTTTCAGTAGATGTATTATGCTGGCTCTGTTGAATCTATTCAAAGTGGAGAAAAGCCTATATGAGCCCATGAACTCCTTAGCAGCTGTTCTGTTTGCCAGTACTTTAATAGCTTACCAATTCATTTTTGGTAAAAACCAGAGGGAGGGGGATGCACGTGATGCTGTTGGCATTTTATTCCAGACTTCCACAGAATCGGCATTAACCTTTATTTTAGCACTTGTGTTAACGCCAAGGTGTGTTTAAAATAGAAACCCAAAAGTTTATTTTAACTCTTGTAGGAGCAGTAAGCTCTGAAGACTGTGAGATGCAGACATGGTCACTGGATGGGGCGGTGGGGGGCAGTCAGGGGCGGGAGTTCTGGGGGCAGTCAGGGGACAGGGAGGAGGGGTGGTTGGATGGGGCAGGGGTCCGGGGGGTGGGTCAGGAAAGAGGGGGGGTTGGATGGGGCAGGAGTCCGGGGGGTGGGTCAGGAAAGAGGGGGGGGTTGGATGGGGCAGGGGTCCGGGGGGTGGGTCAGGAAGGAGGGGGTAGGAATGGGTGGTGGGGGGTAGTTAGGGGCGGAGGGTCTGGGTGCGGTCAGGGGACAGAGCAGGGAGGGTGGATGGGGCAAGGGTCCCGGGGGAAGGGGGACTACGAGAAGCGGGGGGTGGTCGGATAGAAGGTGGGGACCAGGCCACGCCTGGCTTTTTGGGGAGGCATAGCCTTCCCTAACTGGTCCTCCATACAATTTCTGAAACCTCATGTGGCCCTCAGACCAAAAAGTTTGCCCACCCCTGTTTTACTACATCAATTACTTACTGAATTGGAGCCTGGGTGGGAAGTGTTTGCGGGGTTCCAGTTCAGAGATAAATCAGTTCATAATGTCTCAGACTATGGTTCAAATTCTGAACTGAGTACATCACATGGAGAGAATATCATTGAAAGGCTTTGATAGCACTTTTTTTTAATTTTAAGGAAGGCTCTGAAAGAAGAAAGGAAAGTTCCCTGACATTTGAGGAGGAGGAGTCAGTTCTAAGTGCATGGATGAGCATTGAAGAATGCCCATTTCAATCAGTCACAGTATTTTACTGTTTCTCAGTTTGCTCTGAATTGAAAATGTCACCCTTGTGAATTTATCACAGTATATACTGTACCTAAAAATACAAGCCAGGAAAGGCATTTAAAAATGGTTTGAATGCAATTACAGTGAGAAGCAAGGGAGAATATTTACATAGCTGAGTTTTGTGTGGACTGCAAGGAGCTGAGAGTTCAGGACTCTATAGAGTAAGAAAAACCAGTAGTGGCGGTAGGCTTGTATTAAAAAGGAAGGGATGAATTTTGGAGATAATGGAGCAAATCCAGCAATGCGATGAGGTGAACATCGCCTTTGAAAGGGAAAGAAAGAGAAGAGTTACCACAGCTCTTTTCTATTTTCCACAAATCTTGGCTCTAGTTTGCCTAAAGAATAAACACAAGGGTCATTTTTAAATTAAACTTTTTATTTGCTTGAAGTTTTTAAATACATTTTGAAATGTGGATAAAACGAGCCTTTAGAGTAGTCCTTTTTCCCATTGCAATCAATGGGAGTCTGTTTCAACCACACACAGTTGAGCAAATGCAAAAGCAAAACAAAAACACAACAAATCTTCCATGCCAGCAGATCAGCGCTCAGAGCAATGTGCAGCCACAGAAGTCTTAAAACATCAATGTAATTTGTAATACATACTTCCATCTGTACAACCTTTGATTTATAACAGTGGCCTGTATTTTCAAAAGTGATTAGTGATGTTTCACAGAATATCAGGGTTGGAAGGGACCTCAGGAGGTCATCTAGTCCAACCCCCTGCTCAAAGCAGGACCAATTCCCAATTTTTGCCCCAGATCCCTAAATGGCCCCCTCAAGGATTGAACTCACAACCCTGGGTTTAGGAGGCCAATGCTCAAACCACTGAGCTATCCCTCCCCGCGGTGCCTCAATTTTTGGGTACCCACGTGAGACATCTTAAAGGGCCTGATTTCCAGAAAGTCCTGAGTGTCTGCCTGCTGAAAATCAGGCCTCTTTAACGGGTACCCATAATTACCGCTAGTCATTCTTAAAAACTTAGGCCCCTATCTGTTTCCTTTTAACCAGGTGGGGAAAAGATTTGATTTGAAAGGGATGAGACTTGATATAGTTCCTATGCTACTGCAGCTCAGCTATGTATATCTCCTGAGTAAAGGTTGCCAATCATGCTAAATGGGGCTCAGTTGTGAATTAAGGGTTTTATGATCTGCTACCCTCTAGGGACCTAATTATTTAACTACAGAATTATTGTACTTATAGGATTCTGGCAAGATGGAACAAAGGTCCCAACTGAAGAGGGGAAATGCGATAAGATTAATTCAGTTCTCACTCATTACATTTTTAGTAGCTTTTTAGAACATTTTGACTTATGAAAATATGTACAGTACATAGGACTTACCTTTTGGGCTATAAATTGTATGTAAGTTAATATTTAAACTGTTAACATATAGAAAAACATGCATCTGTCAGCTTCAGAAGAGTGAAGCAAATATATAAAAGAGAACCATTTTCCAGGGATTGATAGGAATATTTTTGTAAACTTATTAATTCTTTAAAGTCTGTCTGTTTCCAGACTTTTGGAGCCATAAAAAGTCCAGGAACAGGGTGTTGTGCATTGCTTTATAGTGAACTGTTTGTTGCTTTGTTAGTAAGCAGCGGATATGCACTTTCTTAAAGTTAAAGACTAGCCAGGACTACTTCTGAAGGGTGTCTTATCTATTCCTCCTTACCAACAAGGATAACACCTGATGACGTGCAGGCTTGAGATTGGACACGAGTAAGGGAACGTGGTGGCATCTGGGATGTAGGGAATCTATCCCAGAACAAGGGGATTTTACATTTTATAAAATGTGCTGCAGAGCATTTAAGTGTAATTGACCACTGAGCTACACTAGCTGAAGTAATGAACACCGTGCACTTGGGAAGCAATATCCTTGCTTTAATTTTTATTTGCTAAATCACTAACCTTAGTCACTTGTAATAGTTCCCTCATCCGTTAGTGCAAAGTAACAAGATTGTGACTGTAATTTATACATTCAAATGACTTCAGTTCTTCTATTAATGCATACTATGGTAGTGAGAAGTTGAATCCATGGCCCTGTCACAGTGTGGTGGCAGTCTACATAGACAGACATGTTTTGTATATTTTAAGAGGTTTCTGTATAAGAGGCATGGTCTGTGGCAGAGCTGGTGAGTAGCAGTTAGAGGTCTACTAAACTACCGTGTTATGGTGATGACATACTGATGTGGTTCTGCAAGCTAAATAAAATATAGGAAAGAGACATAAAAAGAAATAAAGGGCACACCTAAGTAATTATTGCCAGCAGTGAATGTTTGCATCATAGAGCTTAAGTGTGGTCAACGTACCCAAATACCTTACTAAATAAACAAATTGCAAAGTATCAGTGAGTCAAAATGCATATAGTGCCTTTTTAATATTTTGATCAAATTGCATTTCTCACCAATAGGAGCTAGTTTACAGCAACAGGAAGAGAGCAGATATTTACAGAAAAGGTGTAGGGCAATAGACAAATAACATCCTTATCGTTCTAATTATCATTATAAGCAGACAGCAAATATAGCAATATAGTCATCTCATCAATTATTTTTAAATACTTAAAACAGGCCCTAATTACTACTACCACCCAAGTAGCTGTTGACCTTTGCTGTAAGAATGTTTTATGGTATTTTTAATTTAATCCCTTTAAGAGACTGAAACAAACAATATATTTTAAAGGAGCGATATATTAATGAAGATTTAAAACTGCAAGGATTAATCACCATTATATTTTGAAACCAAATGCGTACCCTTTGACCTCTACATTTTCAACTTTCCTCAACTGTGACTTTGAAAGTTGAATGCATTTGAAGTAGTTTAATGACTGAGGGTCAAATCCTTAGGCTTGAGTGGCTGGGCTGTGAACTAGGGCTGTCTACCAGGGCTGGTTAGGTTAAGAAATTCTTGCTTCCTGAGGTCCTGGAGTGGCATCAAAGCTACTCTATGCCTGCATCTGTAGCTTGATGACTATGGCAGTCCCCTGACGGTTGTACTTTCCTCCTGGAGTGAGAATGGTGACTCCTACCTACTTGTGAATCCACTGAACTCATCACCAAATCCTATAGACTGGGGCCATGATCCTTCATCTTGTGGAGTAGAACTGCATCCTCAGCTTCCTCAGGGTTCTGCCGGGCAGTGGAGGAGGTGAAAGGGTTTGGTCCTAAGGAATGGAAAAAATATCACTATGCACCTACGTTACTGTTTCCCCATCTCCTTCCTCTTCCCCTCATCCCCCATGGATGTGAGTAAAATTCAGAGTTTGAGGATTGATTACCTGTTTCATCCGTTTAACACAGATGATTTTCTCTTTCCTTGTGATCTAACTCTGCTTTGTAACTAACAATATGTGTGGTGGGTGTAAGTCATCTCAGTGCTACAAGATGGGATGGATTTTGAAGCATTACAGTTTTTTCTATGTATGCTGCATAGAATTACTTTTCATTGGTTATCTTTTCCAAGACACCACTAACCTCAATCTTGGGTATGTACTTAGTTGGATGATAAAATCTGGCTTTGACTCTGTGTGTGTGCGTGCGTGCGTGCGTGCGTGCGCGTGCACGCACGCACGCACGCACGCACGCACGCACGCACGCACACATCCTAGAGGCCCAAAGTAATGTAGCTTATTGCTGCGTAAATAGTGGCTAGTGGGATGCCATAAATTCACACTGCACAGCTTTTTCCTGTTAGATTTTATTTTACTATTTCTAGATCCCACTTGAAGAAAGCAAAAATTGTATTGGTCTAGTAGGCCATAAATAAAACTATTTGTAAGAAATCTCAATCTCTCTCCTTCTCTTCCTCCTCCCCCTCCTTTACTAAACTAACTTGGGGGAAAATTAAGCATACTTTATTGTATAAACTTGTGTACATGTTTTTGGGGGAAGGAGAATGGATTTATTTTTTTAACCTTTTTTAACATTTTTAATTTGTATTATACTGTTACAGGTCTATCTAAGTGAGAAGTGGGAGACCCCTTTCATAATCGTTCAGAGCACTGTATAACTGCTGCTCTTTTAAAACTCATGACTCTTCTACTAACTGTAACAGGCTACACCATGGGCTAGGGTTCTTCGGTGGAAGCATTGCAAGGGGGGAAAAGGAATGACAGCAAAAGGTTTTCTTGCCTTTTTACAGCATGCATGATTTGAATAGTCACAGGAAATAAAAGGTTAAATAATGGCCAGTCATGTATACTTACTTATTTAAACTTGGTATATCAGTTGAAGAAAATTGTAAGTTGGTATCCTTAAATATAAAGGACTTATTAGTCAGAGGACTTGTTTCCTCATTAAAATCCATCAGTTTCTGAGAACACTGCATAAAAGAGTGAAAATGTCTTTTGAACTGAATCTAGCAAATGGATAGGATGAAAATTGAGTGGTATTGGTCAAATCATTTATAGTAATGAAAATGTTTACATTAAATCATATTAAAGTATAGAAAACCATCTGAAGTTTTTTTTTTGTTTTTTTAACAAGAGAATAATGACATTATAGTAGTATGCTAATGCTTCAGGACTCAGAAAAATAAGCTGGCTAGTTATAATATGTTCCTCCTGTGCTCTTTTAAGTGGCGTTTTGCGCTATTGGCTACCTTTTTATGGAAGGCGACAAGAAATACTATGACCATGGTTTGTTTAAGTTTTAGGGAAAGGATAAATTGATGGTGATTGGAATAATTTGTAGCTACTTTGGTCTAGCAGATTAACTTCAATTCTTTTTATGTTCAAAGAGGAAAGCAGTACAAAGAGATGTTTGCCTTCCATATAGCCTTGCTTTTCCAGGGCAGTATTAAGCTGGGGAGGTTCTATGACCTTGAAAGAGAGACTTCCACAGTATTAAACAAATAAGGAGAAACATAGTATGTGCAAAAATATTTTACTTGAGCAATATTTGTCTGTTTCCTTTATCCAGCTTCTCCTTGATCCTTCAGTGAAGTCATAATCCTGTGCTTGTGGTATTGGTCAGTTGCCATAATAATGGTTGTAATCTCACACGTTCAGCAGGACGTCACTGCATATTAACTAACTAATATTAACAATAAGAAGGAAGGAATGCAAGCAAAAATAGGGAAAGAATAGAATAGAGAATATTTAGATAAATTAGGTATATTCAATTTGGCAGGGGCTGACTAAATTCATCCTAGGGTACTCTAAGGAATGAATTGAAGTAATCTTGGAACTGTTTGCATTTATCTTCAAAACTCATGGAGGACAGGTGAGATTACAGAGGACTGGAGAAAAGCAAACATAGTATATAAGATGGGCAACAAACAAGGACCCAGGGAATTACAGAACACTCCTCTTAATTTACTAACAAATTATTGAACTATCACTTTGCAAGCACCTGGAAGAGAATAGAATTTTAAGGAATAGCCCCCATAGATTTGTCAAGATCAAATTTTGCCAAATCAATCTACTTTCCTTATTTGATAGTTACTCGCCTAGTGGATGGGGAGGAAGCAGTAGACGTGATATCTCTTGATTTTCGTAAGCCTTTTAACGCTGTCACACATGATATTCTCATAAATGAACTAAGGAAAAGTGGTCTTGATTATATTACTATAAGGTGGGTACATAACTGGTTGGAAGACGGTACTCAGAGAGTAGTTATCAGTGGTTTCCTGTCAGACTGGAAGGGTGTATCTACTGGGTCCCATAGAGGTCAGTTCTGGATCTGGTACTATTCAATATTTTCATTAAGGACTTGGATAATGGAGTGGAGAATGTACTTACAAAATGTGTGGATGACACCATCTGGGAGGGATTTCAAGCACTTTGGAGGGCAGGATTAGAATTCAAAATCTTGGGAGAATTGGTCTGAAATCAATAAGATAAAATTCAGTAAAGACAAGTAGAAAGTACTACACTTCAGATGGAAAAATCAAATTAACAACTACAAACTGGAAAGTAACTGGCTATGTGCTAGTACTGCTGAAAAGGATTTGGGATTTACAGAGGATCACAAATTGAATATGAATCAGCATAGCGGTGCAGTTGAGAAAAAGACTAATATTCCGGGGTTTATTAACAGGAGTGTCATATGTAATTGTCTTTGCATTTGTGGGGCTTCAGCGGGAGGACTGTGTCCAATTCTGAGCACCACATTTTAGGAAAGATCATAGAATCATAGAAATGTAGGAATGTAAGTGACCTCGATAGGTCATCAAGTCCAGTCCCCTGCACTGAGGCAGGACTAAGTATTATCTAGGCCATCCCTGACCGGTGTTTGTCTAACTTGTTTTTTAAAATCCCCAGTGATGGAGATTCCATAGCCTCCCTATGTAATTTGTTCTAGTGCTTAACTATTCTTACAGTTGGGAAGTTTTTCCTAATGTCTATCCTAAATCTCCCTTGCTGCAATGTAAACTGAGGTTTGCAGAAGATTACATTGTTTTAATGCTGACATCAAACAAATAAGTCTTCAGAACTGTCCAGATTTTTTTATATTAGTTTGATTTAAATGAGAAAATAGTTTGTTGGCAATTGTACAGAAGTAAAAAGTAAATAATTAAGTAAAGGATAAGTACAAAAACAAACATTTACATATCTATGACAGAATCATTAAAATAACACTAAAGTTTAGCAACAGAATACTGATATTGCCAACAGCATGACAGAAAAGTTGTTTCTCTCACAGCAGAAGCATTGTCCCTCTGCCAACTCTGTCCAGATTCTGTCCCAGAAAGAGGTCTCTGTGTAATTAGACCTTTCTCACTTATGCTTAATTAGCTTTTGAAGTCCACGTGACTGGAAGTCTGTAGTCTGTGGTGACTTTTTTGTCTTTACATCAAATGTTCTTTTCCCCAGAGTCACATCTGTTCATTGAACAATAAGACAAACAATTCCTAGACGTCATTGCGGCTAGCCAAAATGTCTAAATGTGCACAAATATTAGATAGTAGTCTCTGCAGTTTTAATTTCTGTTTTTCTATGGCAATACCCATTTTGCTTCTCTCTTTCAAGGCTCACATACCTTTAAATAGTTTTTCATTAGCATGCAAAGGATGGTAGCTTCTCTGTTGGCAGCCTAACTCAAATTAAGAAAATGATGTGTGTAAGAAGCACACATTCAGAAGACCGTTTATTCCAGATTGTTATAATTAGGGATAGGCAAACTGGTTTGAGTAAAATAAGAACAGACCATCCAGCAATCTCATACTTTGAATCTGAGCAGAACCATTAGTTATTGCACTGCCAACACTTATTTATATTTAGCCAAGCCAGCTTTGCACACAATTTCTGTAGTCCAATATATTTTTCTTCATTAAACAATTTGTCCTAAAATATAATCTAATTTCTTTGTTTGAGTCAATATGCATCTATATATGATTTTCTGTCTCATCCCAATGCCGTGCTTCAGGCAGCCTTTGCATCTCTAAGATTTTAATAAATGAACCATCATATTTTATTGAGTCAGATGAGGATTGTATATAGCATACTTTTCTGTTCTCTCTCTTTTCCTTCTCTCTCTCACTTAGTTTCTCTTGAGTCCGGCTGGTGAAAATGTTTTTATACATAATGTGAAATTAGAAGATTAGAACTCTGCTGTTTGTGTTACAAAAGCACAGGCATTTACGATTGGATGTAAAGTAGAATCTGTTTTCACATTTAGCAGCATAGGGCTTATGACACACAGTACAGTAACTATGACTCTATCCTGCAGAGGGCAATGGTACATGTATGCACTATTTAGTTCATTTACAACATTAGCGAAAATAACACAACCAAAGCCTTGGTCCAGAACTTGAACTATCTCATCCCTTGCTTTTCCCTTTTTGTATACCTGGGCATTTCCAGATCCCAAATGAGATTTGACGAAATGCTGAAATACTGCTAAAACAGCTGTGTATAGTCAAACTAATAGAAGTAAGCAGTACGAGAAATATCTCAGACAAGCCTATTCCTGTGATATTTTCCGTCTAGATTTTGTTATGGTTTGTATAATTTGGATGAACTTTGGCTAGATCTCAGAACTTTTGGCTTCTTATCTGAACAGAACCATTGAAAGTTTTGAGGTTCATCCATTAGTAATTATTATTATCCCATTCACTTTTTGAATTGATTCTTTATAAAAACAAATCCATGAAGGCCTGGTCTATAATGGCCTTATTTACAAAGGCTCACATCTTCCACAAAAAACTATAGATTGATCCACTGAACGGTTAAACTCTTAAATTGGAGTCTATTAAGGTAATTTATATTTAATACAAAAATAACTTTGGTTTTATTTTTATACATAAGTTTTTTAATCAAAAAAATTTCCTCTTAAATTTGGACTTCAACATTGATATGTAAGCTGCAGATATGTAAATCCTTTGTGGCGTCTCATAAAATACTAGCCTAGTTAGTACTGTTTTTTATATATGCTGCAGAATGACCAATGAGAGAGCTTGCCAAGTTGACAGTATTGTGTATTTCTGGGAGCTTAGTGCTTTATTCTATTTATAGTAAACCACAGCTAAATTATTTATAACTGGTTAAATTGAAAGTTCCCAGACTTCATTTTAGAAGAAAATGAAATTACCCAAGTAATCTCTTCCATGTCCCGTCTTTCTTTGCTTTCAGTGCACAATCCCGTATTCACTGGTATGACCTATAATGTGTTTTCTTCTTGAGATCAAGAAGCTTAAAAGAAGTCGTACAAATAAAATATAGCAAATAGTTTTTAAAAAAAGGAAAATAAGGAATTAAATTCCACTTCAGGGTGTCAAATACAGAATAACACTACTGTGCTGGTGTGTGTTACTCCATTAAAGATCTTAATGAGGTGCTGGATTTATACTGAAGAGAGCAATAATAGTTATGTAGCTTTTCATACAGGATGCATGCAAGTTTGGGTCTTGTTACAGCACTGACTGGTTACTGGGGCTTCGTCTACACTTGCCTTTTTTCTAAGAAAGTTCCCTCTATTCCCACTGGTGCAGCTCTGCTGGTTGTAGCAATGGCAGGAATTGCTCTTTTAGATAAGACTTCAGCTGGCTGCTAGAGTTTTAACCATTTAAACCTGCTCACAACCGCTTTATGTGACACTGGTGAAAATGCTGGCAGTTCACATCTTGTTCACATTAGTGCTCCTGCGATTAGGGCCATGCCAGTGTTTGCAACGGTGGGGAATTTTTCAAAAAAATGGTATTTGTGTAAGCAAGGACTGAGAGAGCCTCAACCGTACAGTTGTTGGTGGCATTCAAAATACCTCTTGAAACAATAGAACATGCTGAAAAATGGTGCCAGGCAAAAAGTAGCAACATGACTCCAACTTTAGGGACCAGTCACTGTCTCACTTAAGTTAATGACAAATGTCCCATTCATGTCAATGGTGCAGGATCCAGGTTCTTGATAACTAAGAGTCTTTTATATACCTACTTGATCTATGGGACATGAGACTGTATTACATGGCAGCCAGGGGTGAAAGTGGGCCGGTACGGTGTACCGGTAAGAACCCGCACTGGCCCATACCCAGCCCACATTTATAGCGCCGCCGCGGTAGCACTTTAATGTCCCTGCCTCTTTTGCCTCCCTTGTCGGCGGCCCTGCTGGTAGGGTCCATACTGGCAGGGCCGCCGATGGTGGGGGAAGGGGCAGCAACGTTAAAGGGGCAGTGCTTTAAGGACGGTCCTTTGCTGCGGCAGACCTTTAATGTTGCTGCCCCCCACCCCCTAGCAGCAGTGGCGTCTGGAACCCCGGGCCCTTTAAATCAACACGGGAGCCCAGGGCGGCATGGGCAGGCGGCCTGGCAGGGCTGGCCGGGGGATGCTGACCCCAGCCCTGCCCCTTCCTCCCGAGGCCCCACCCCTTCCTGGGCTCGGAGCCGCCCTGGCCCATACTGGTAAGTGTCCTGACTTACTTTCACCCCTGACTGTAGCAGACTTTGAGACAAGCCTCCTAAAGGAATAGGTAGTCAAGTGTTGCTCAGAAGTATATAATTTATCGTTCTGTCAGAATAAACCATAAATTCCTCCTTGTGTTTCATAGATCGATAAAAGTCCTGATGCGGTATGCTCTAGAGTGTCTCCAACTGCCGTTTTGCCTTCCTGTCTACTTCCTTTTTTCCCTCAAGTGGGGAGCTGAGAGGGTTTCATGCTCTTTTCCTCAATGTACTCTTAAAAAGACATAGTAGGGGGACAGAAGTGATCACAAACCCACCCATACCTTCTCTTAGATGATTTAGTGGTGGGAGAGCTTTAATCTCCATGCCAGGAAAGGCATGTGGTGGCCACTTAACTATTTCTGTCCTTTGGGTCTTAGGAGGTCTACTGGGGGAAGAATGCATGGCTGGCTGAAGATTTGAGTAGCCACTAGGAGTACAACGAAGGCTGATATTTTCAAAGGAGTATAAGCTAGCTCATAGGTTCACAGGGAGAGAAGACACCACTGGGATCAACTAAATCAGAAGTGGCCAACTTGCACCTAGAAGGAGCCAGAATTTACCTATGTACATTGCCAAAGAGCCATAGTAATACATCAGCAGCCCACCATCAGCTCCTCATGCCTGCCAGCAGCCCTGCTGATCAGCACCCCCTCTCCTTCCCCATGCCTCCTGTGGCATGCAGGAGGCTCTTGGGGGAGCGGAAGGAGTGAGGGCATGGCAGGCTCAGAGAAGGGGGCACGAAGGAGAGAGAGGCCTTGGGGGAAGGAGTGAAGTAGGGGGCAGGGCCTGTGGCAGAGCCGGGGTTGAGCAGTGAGCACCCCCATCCCGGCACATTGCAAAGTTGGCACCGGTAGCTCCAGCCCCAGAGCCTATGCAAGGAGCCGCATATTAACTTCTGAAGAGCCACAGGTTGGCCACCCCTGAACTAAACTGATCTCCTGTATAATACAAGACATAGAACTTTCCTGAATTAATTTCTGTTTGGACTAGAGCATATCTTTTAGAAAAACATCCACTCTGGATTTAAAAATTGCCAGGAAGGAGAATCCTCTGCAACGCTTTGCAAATTTTCAGTCATGAATTACCCTCACTGTTAAAAATTAGTGTCTTATTTTCAGTCTGAATTTGTATAGCTTCAGCTTCCACACACTGGATCTTGTTATGCCTTTGTCTACTAAAAAGCCCATTATCACATTTTTGTTCAATTGTTTATAAAATGTCTTCAAATAATACCTTAACCTTCTCTTTGTTATGTTAAATAGATTGATCTCCCTAAATCTATCATTATAACAGGGGTGGGCTATAACAGGGGCAGGCCACATCCAGCCCGTCAGAACTTTTATTCTGACCCTTGAGCTTCAGCCAGGGAGTGGGGTTGGAGGCTTGCCCTGCTCCGGCGCTCCAGCCAGGGAGTGGGCTCCACGCAGCTCCTGGAAGCAGTGGTATGTCCTCCCACCCCTTTGGCTCCTACGTATAGGGGCAGCCAGGGGACTCTACATGCTGCCCCTGCCTTAAGCGCCGGCTCTGCAGCTCCCAATGGCCATGGTTCCCAGCCAATGGGAGGTGCCATGGCAAAGCCTGTGGACAGGGCAGCTCACAGAGCTGCCTGGCCGCACTTCTATGTAGGAACCATATGGGGGACATGCCACTGCTTCCAGGAGCTGCTTGAGGTTGGCACCGCCCGGATGCTGCATCCCTGATCCCCCTCCCACCCTCCGAACCCTTTGGTCCCACCTCAGAGCCCACACCCCCCAGCCCTGCACCCTGACCCTTATTTCTGGTCCCATCCTGGAACCCACACCCCCATCCGGAGCCCTCATCCTCTCTCGCACCCCAACCCCCAATTTTGTGAGCATCCATCACCCGCCATACTATTTCCATACCCAGATGTGGCTCTTAGGCTAAAAAGTTTGCCAACCCCTGCACTATAAGGTATGTTTTCCAATCCTTTAATCATTCTTGTGGCTCTTATCTGAACAGTCTCCAATTTATCAGTATCCTAGAAGTGTGGACCCCAGAACTGAACACATTGTTCCAACAGTGGTCACACCAATGTCAAATACAGAAGTAAAATACCCTTCCAAATCCCACTCAGTATTCCCCTGTTTATGTATCCCAGACACCCAAATACAATTAAAATCCAGTGGAAGTTAGGCTTCTTGGAAAGAAGACTTGCAGAAAACATGGCAGCTGTGATGTAGAACTTCTATTCCCCACCAAGCAAAATCTTGCTCAAGGGAAGTTTTAAGATCTCTGCATGGTCCTCTCCTTTCTCCTCCTTCCTAAACCTAATGTTTTTTCCCTGCAGCTCTTCGTTCTATTCTTTCTGCCTGATCTCTAATTTGTTTATGTAGAGCTATCCCATTGTAACTACTCCCTGGGTGCAAGCAACTGATCCTCATAATGTACATACGTAATTTCACCTCACCTCCCCCAGATTCCACAATTCCAAAAATGCCTTTCTTTCTGATTTTGTAACTTTCCTTCCCTTATTTAGTTTTGAATTGGCTATAGAAATAACTGCCTTGATTTGGTTACTGAACATACTTTGTTTAAATTTGGTCTGCTGGTCTTTGATTGAGAAACTTCCCATGTCTTTGATTCCGAGGAAAAAAAAGATTTAACCACCAGGTTCTCACAAAGACCTTGTATATATCTGACTCGCTACATGTTAAAGATTACTAATTATCTAAGAAACCAGACCACTGTAATACCATAAAACTCTTTCATTCTATATCTGAATCTTTGTTTTCTGCAAAAAACTGAGAATTCAGAATACATGTTCAATCCATGCAAACATGGTATTGGTATTGATGTAGTTCTAGTGGATATTAGTCTGAAAACAGATTCCTTTTTCAAATGATCAAAATTTTCATAATATTAAAGGAGGAAGAAGACTAGTACTGGCTTATCTAGGAAACCATGGTTTTTAAGAATAAATATGCTAAAGAACTATTTGATAACATTTTCAGGACAATTGGGATCAATTGCATCTTTAACTTTTTTTATTTATTTTTTTATAAAAGGGGGTTGGGAGGAAATAATCTGTTATTACATGAAATGGGTTACTCCAGGCCTGTGGACCCAGATTTCAATGCAAACAGATTAATATACCTTCCATTATCATACCATAGCCACCTCAGAAAGTACTTTATTTTCTTATTGATATTTACAGTAATGGCACGCACATTCTCATATGCCAGTACAATGTTTTAAGTGTTCCTGGTGCTGTACTGTATAAACACAGAATAATAAATTTCTTCTTCTCTGCTTCATGTAAGCATGCTATACAGAGATACCTATTCTGTCTTATCAACATAGTGACTGTAGTGTTTACGATATAGTACCTTAGTAATGAGCCGCTTATCTCTACGACATGTCTTTCTTTCAGATTAGATGACCACAATAGTCCCTTCTGGCCCGAAAGTGTATGAGTCTGTGTCTTTCTCTTTCAGCTCTTTTAACTTCTTATAGTAGGAAACAGTTCATAGAATAATTCACCTTTTCTTGATATGTCTTTATGGAAACTCTCACTGTTTAACAATATATATATTGTTAGAGGCCATGTTGGGGTGAAAGTGGAACCTTCTTTCCTGCTTGCAAGTCCTCCATGTGTTTTGTAGATGTCTTTCAGGTACAATTCCCAGTTTGCCTTTCATAACCCCTTCTGCTGTACTAGAAGACCTTCTTCATTCTTATCAGGTTTTCAACTTACTATATGAAAGTTCCTGCAGATTTATTTCCCAGTAAAGCTGTTTCTCAGATTGGCTTTGCATCAATATGAATTTAGAGCTTGATACTATGATGTGGTGATCAGTGAGAATATTTGTAAAAGGACTTCAACAGGATTGAAGGCAGTGGGGAGCATGTCATAGAGCAGCGGTTTTCAAACTTTAGATTGGGACCCCAAACTGGGTCCCAACCTCTTTTTAATGGGGTTGCCAGACTTGCTGGGGCCTGAGGCCAAATCCTGAGCCCTGCTGCCTGGGCCCAACTTCAGCTCTGGATGGTGTGGCTTGGGTTACAGGCCCCCTGCATGGGGCTGAAGCCCAGGGGCTTTGACTCCACCGCCCACCCCCCACCTCAAGGTGGTAGTGCTCAGGTTTCAAGTCCCTCTCCTGGCGTCGTGTAGTAATTTTTCTTGTCAGAAAGCAGTCAGGGTGCAATGAAGTTTGAGAACCCCTGCCATAGAGCATGCTCTCTCCTGTCAATGTCCTCCATTCCTGGATCTGCTGGGTTTTTTGTTAACCATTAGGCAAAAGCTTTCATCTGTTAATCAAAAGGGAACATTTGTTTTACACTTGCTACACTGAAAAAAGACGGTTAAAATTAGTGCACTGATTTGTCATTCCATATATTTCAAAATAACTCTAACTTACATGCCAAAGGGGCAGAAGAATGAAATGTAGCAGGAAAAGATATCTAATTTGAGGGTTGAAGTAAATTTTCCCTGCTGGTGACCCACCCTTTTTGCCCCCTTTTTGGTTTATGCAAGTTACTCTCATTGGATTCCAAATCAATCCTATTTAAACTTTCACCACTTATATCTGTCTCATGACAAGTTTATATCGCCACTTTTCACTGTTGAGATTTCCATGATAAATGAATCTGTTTTACATCCACTCAGAATTTGACTCATTATTTTTAAATATGTGTAGTAGCAACCAAAATCAGGCTGCTAAAATTAAAAATTGGTTTAAAAACAGAAATCAAGCACATAAAATACCTGTGCCAAGCCAGATATGAAGATCATTGTAGTTGCTCAAACACTGAAAGATTGGTTTCAAGAAAACAAAGTGAGGAAAATGTAACATACAGAAACAGTGGTATAGAAAGGTGAGATGTTAATAATTTGACCATATTCAATGTTTATGTATATTTCAAAAGGATATGTTCTCCTTTTTAAGGTATTAGCTCATACTTTCTAGTTCAGTCTTTTGTAAGGAACGTACTGTTATCTACAGTATATAGTATGAATGTACTTATCTGTTTATAAACTTGAGGAAAAGAAAACAGCAGTAATTCAGATCCTTTTTTCCAGCAAAATTAACCATGACAGCTATTTGCTAAAATTATAATTAATGTTCTTTTAATTTTGGTAAACTCAAATGCCTAGAATAACTACAGTGGTGTGTATGAGTGTGAAGTGAATAGACAGGCTTAAACATACCTTTTTTTCAATAAGATGTAATATTTTCAAAAAGACCTATTACAAATGTAATACTTTTTAGTGAGTTGCTACTTTTCAGATATTATCTACCATTTTTAATGTGTTTATTTAAAAATTGTCTGCATTGCCTAATAAAGATCTGTGCTTAACGCAGAGCAAGAAAGACAACTTACTCTTATTTTCAAAAAAAGTATTAAAAGTCATTTTTACATCAATAACGTCATTCTCTTGACTGCATTCATTATGGGCTGGGTTGCTGGATGCACTTAGCTACTCCATACAAACTCTTCATTTTTAAGGAAAACTGATGTGTACACATAGCCGGATGGTAGGGAAACGTAGTCTATGGCTAGTGCTGGAAAGAATGGTATTAGCATAATGTCTTAGCTTTGACAAACTGTATGTAGCAATATTTTTTTTTCTGAACTGGTGATTCTTCCCTATCAAACATGTTTTATCAGAGGCTTTGCCTATAGAAGAACCATTTTATCAAAGGACCATATAGGACTCCTTTCAATTATTAGTGAATAGAATTACTTTCCAGGTAATCAGAATCAGTGGAATGCAATATTAGGTGTGGGGTAAGAGTGGAGTATTCTGAACCAGAAAATATACATTAGCAATTAATTAATTAGTCCCACAAGGAGAAGGTACTATTATATTAGAATAGTAAGAAGATGAGCTTTTGATTTTGCATTAAGGTCATGTGAGGGAGACTTGCATTGAAAAATGTGAATGTTCTTTAGAGCCATTTCAATGAAATAAAAGATGTTGAGGCTTCTGCATTTGTGGTCTCTCATGCCAGACCAAGAAAACTGTGAAAAACCATCTTCTTTGGATTTGGAGTAGGTTTTATATGATGTTGAACCCTAGATTAGTTTTTCTTGACTCCCGTCCTTTATAGTGTCGTACAACTGATTTTTAAACTTAAAGAAATTAGAAAAAGTATTGAAACCACAAAGTATTTAAACTTAATTTACATAGTAATTCAAGGTTTTTTTAATAAGATGGATTGATTAGTTGTATTTAACTAAATTAGTGGTGTGGAGCTGTCATTAGCAAACCTATTGGATTTCATGCTGCCTCTGTCCAAAATACTTCCTTTTATGATGGTACCATGAATAATTCTGCAAGATCCCTAAGTTGAGCCACTGTCCTTCTGGTCAAGGAGGACTGAATGGAAACTCTTTGAGTCTGCAGTACACATTCTTAACTAACCAGAGCATTTCACTGCGAGCTACATGAGACACTTTTTCCTTCCAAAGACAGAGTGTGTTGCCGCTGCAGCACTGAACAATCCCGGGATCCAGAGACTGACTAATCAGTGGATCTCATTTGTAAGGAACTTTTCCTCTCGGGGATACTTATGTGGGCCCCATCATTCTGGTATCTTAGTGCCTCATAAACATTAATGAATTTTATCCTCATGCCACCTAGCCTATTGGTTAGGGACAAAGGGATTTTCTTACTATCTTGGGCTTGGAGATGACTCAGAGGACAAGATGTTTGAATGTAGCTGTCAGCCTGATGGACACTGCCAGAACTGCTGAGAGCCTTTTGCCCTCTGATGGGTATATTAGGAAACGTTCTGTTTGATATGGGGAACAGAGTGAGAGTTAAGGAAGAAGCGCTGCATGCATGTTTTCGTGTGTGTGTATAAAATAGAAAAAGCCCTGAAGTTGTGGGTGTTGGGTGGGTGTTTTGGACTAACCTACAGGAAAGCACTTCAGAATCACGGGCTTTTTCTTCAGCCTCAGGAAGGAGAGCAAGTTGGAATGGCAGGCATAATAGTACTGTTTGTTCAGACTTTTTGAATATTCTGAGACAGAAATTAAATCACAGGTCAGTGGACAGGAATCCAGTATAGGAAAATGCAGACAGTCTAGTGCAGGTATCACCGTGTTTGTCAACTTAATCTCACCAAAATATAGGAGCAAGCCCCAGAATGAAGTTATATTTTTGTTTTTAAACTAAATTTTGTCTACAGAGATTCATGAATTATAATTGTTTACAACTCTGTCCTTATACATGTACACTATATTTTTAATAGTGTGAATAATTAAAGATGCTATTGTCCCATTTCAGACACCTGGACCATTTAGTTTTGTACTAAAACTCTAACATTTATGCAACTGGCTGTCAAACATGTGGATGAGCCAAATCACCCCTAGTTTAAAAAAAAAAGAGGAAAAAAAAGAGAAAAATGTAGCAAGAGAAAGTGTTTGTTTGACTTGGTTCCTGTAACAAAACAGAAACACTGGGAGGGACACTAATTCCCATAAGATGTCACTAAATTATTTTTGTGGGTTTGAAATTACATTGCATAATTTTTGTTTGTCTCTTTCCCGCCCCCCAGGAAATTCCACTTATTTGGATGACCATGGACCACCCCCGCGCAAGGTGAGCTCCTTCCATCCTTACCAGTTGCTTTCCTATTGTATATTTTGGGCCAAATTGTACTCTGTTCCTCCCTAGTAAATATGGAGGAGCTCCACTGAGTTTTACATTGGTGTAGCTGAAAGCTCAATTTGGCCCTCTTGCCCCCCCCCTTTTTAGAAAGCATTTTCTTCTTCTCAGGTTTTTGTAGATAGCTTGCACAAAAATATGTTTAACATGGGTAAAATTGGTTCATTGAAGTCGGTGGGAATGGGATCTCAAACCTGTTCTTTCCTGGTGCCAACATGATGCAGTTTATCAATACGTACAATAGAATGCTCAGTGGTCCTCTATTCTGGAGCAGTATTATCACTTGGTCACTTTAGGAAGCGTCATCAAATTGTTACAGTTATCGTTGTTCTTGTGAAGTATTTGCTTACAAATGCAACAGCCTAACGATTGTTTCTAAACCCTCACACTAAATCTCTTCCTCTCAGTGTTTCCCTTTTTAACAGCAAGTATTTCAACAGGTATAGTACTTCTAAAACCTTAAAAAACAAATGCAGAATACATGAACTCAGTGAAATTGGGGTCTATGTTAAAAAAAAAATCTGAGAGTAAATATTAAGAATGCAGCACTGGCTTATGCTGAGGACATACTCTTAAAAGGAAATGGTTATCAAGATACATTACTATTTCTTGATTTTTTTAAATGAGACTAAGTGTCTACACTGTAAACTTAAGTTGACCTACATTAGGTTGACTTACAGCCATGCAGTAATTACTGCGGGGGGTGATATCCACACTGCCCTTCTTCGGTTGGTGGTGTGCATCTTCATCAGGAGTGCTTCCACTGACTTAAGAGTGGCAGGCACATGCAGCCCCCCACTGGGAATAGGGCAGCTGCCCCAGGCTTCTTAGCTCCCCGCTTCTCACTGGGAGCTGGGCTCAACCCTGAGCATGGCAGCTGACCGCACTCTGGGCACAGAGCTTCCCCCTAAGCGCAGCCATGCCCTCAGTTGGGAGTGGGGAGCGGAGAAGCCCAGTGCAGCTGTTCTCTTCCTGGTGTAGGGGTGGGGTGCTGAGAAGCTCAGTGCGGATGCCCCATTCCTGGCAGGGAGCTGAGAGCCTGGGCAGCAGCCTGGTCAGAGTGGGGAGCCGGGACCCTGGGGTGGAGCATGGCTCCCTGTAGGGAACCTGGGTGGCAGCCTGAGCCAGGAGCCTGGGTGGCAGCCAGGCTGAGGAACCAGGAGACAGCTTTCTTGTCAATTTCACGGCCCCAGCAGAGCTGTGAAATTGACAATGACAACCAATAGATGTAAGTAACGCAGTGTCCATAGGGGCACTGTGTCCCCCTGACTATACTGATATAAGCCTACGCCTCTCGTGGAGGTGGAGGTATCATGTCAGTGTAGTAGGACACTTGCATCGGGAGGAGCAAGGCTGTAGCATGTACACTGACATAATTAGGTCAACGTAAACTGCCTTACTTTGACCTAACGCTTTAGTGTAGAGCAGGCCTCAGTAGTTGTGCTGTAGTGTCAGATAGTAGAAGAGTGGTAGATGGCAAACTGGTAGATTATAAAATTAAAAATTCAAAATTAGGTGTGTTTTATCAACTAGTGAATATAATATGGAAAACAATAGACATAAATAATACTATTGTATTTTAGCATTAGATTGTATCAGAGGGATAACCATGTTAGTCTGGATCTGTAAAAGCAGCAAAGAGTCCTGTGGCACCTTATAGACTAACAGACGGATTGGAGAATAAGCTTTTGTGGGTGAATACCTGATAGATGCACCCTTAATGCTGGAAAAACTGTGTCCACACTAGGCAATTTTAACTCTTTAACATATAATTTTCTAACCCAATGTAGTTATAGCTGTACAAAAATTCTGTAGGCCAGACCCCAAATCACTGCCTTCATTGGTGAGGGATGTGAAAATGGCCTGCATGCTGGCAGCAATTGCCAGAACCATTGTGCAAGCATAATGTTTCCAGGAGTGTTTGTGGTGGAGGAGTCAAGTACACTTATGTACAGAGTTAGGTAAGTGTAATATGCTGGTCCAACTTTTCTGGCCAGTGAATTGTGTGGCGTTATAGTCTTGCTGTGCTCTTTATCACTCATTGAGTTATGGGCACAGCTTTCTGAGCATTTCAGGAATGCAAGGATGAAGATTATGTCTGGCCTCTGCAAGAGGAAAAGTGGTGACAGGCTTTTTGTGCATCCTGGTACAATCGAGCCATTAATATATATGGTTCTCTGAAACCTAATTTGGTGTTACCTTAGCTCTGAGACTTTCCAGAAAAGACACATAATAAGACCTTTATAATGACATTGTTTTTGCTGCTTTATAAATAAATACAGTGAGTTTTCTTAGAAAGGAAGGCGTAATCCTGCCATGCTATTAATTTTACCATGTTAATTTTATTTTCTTATACATAGTGTAATATGGTGAGGTGTTTATATCCTAGTAATGTAAATGTTTTCTTTGCAAGGTTATGTACTGTGCAAATGATATACAATGACAAGATAAACATTTTTAAAAGGTTTCCTTTCCCAAATTATTTCTCATTTTTCTCTGTTACTTGTAACAGAGGTGTGTGTGTGTGTGTGTGTAAAAAAAAAAAAAAAAAAAAAAAGGGGGGGGGGAGGGGATGGGGAGAAATCACATGATGTACTGGCATTTTATAAATAGCAGATTGGCTTTGGCTGTGGATATGTTTTAATATGAAGGTTTGCAGGTGAACTCATTTCAGTGGGAGTTAGATACCTAGGGGCTTTTGAAAATTCCATGAGCATCTATCTGCATCTTTGAGAAAAAAACTGTAAAAATCTGGTCCTAAATCACTTAGGTGCTTTTGAAAATTTTATCCTTAATCTCTCAAAATACAACAAAACCTCAGTTTTAAACATCACACTCCCTCTCCCAGCCCATAAGCTATATTTTTTATCTAATTGCACCTGAAGAGCACAAGTATCCTTATGGGTTTCCTGCATGAGTAGTTATGAAGGTAGATCATTATAGTCCTAGCAGAGATAATAAAATAAACTTAAGTATACTCTCCACTTATAACTGCTAGGGTAAAAAGATAAAGCTAAATAATGTTTTTTTGTCTTGAAAAATTGTAGTTTCCTGTGTGTCCCTGAAAGACATTTCTTCTGTTGTTTGGGTACAGTCTACTGCTTCTCTCTTACCCAGAAACATTGTAGCATGCATGGTCTACAGCAGTGGTTCTCTAACTTTTTTTTCCATGACCAATTGAAAATTGCTGAGGGTCTCAGCGGACCACTTAATGATCTTTCCAAATGTTGTTAGTACCGTTAGCTAACTATTGTAAAGCGCTTTGGATAAAAGCGCTATATATAAAAAATTAATAATAAACGTTTTTTGTTCTACAAATAAAAGCACACAACTCAAATTTTAATATCAGTAGTCTTACCTCTTTAATGCGATGGATGTGCCCTCTCTCCCTTACCACAGCAGCTCCCGAGCTGCGGCTGGGAAGGAGGGGGTTCTCTCCCCCACCACAGCAGCCACAGAGCTGAGGCTGGGGAGGAGGGCCGTCTCTCCCCAGCAGCTGCAGCCCTGGAGCTGGGGAAAGTCGCCTCCTTCTCTGGCCGCCACAGCTCTGCATGTACCAAATTCCCCCCACTTCCTCTTCTCACCCCACTTCCCCCTCCCCCCTATTCCCCCCAAGGTCATCACATCATTTTACATGTGCATCTTCTCCATCACCAGGGGGGGGGAAGGAGGAAAACCTTTCATGGTGACAAGCAGGTAGGCTAATTCCAGCAGTTAACAAGAATATCAGAGGAACAGTGGGGGGTGGGGTGGGAGGGAGAAATACCATGGGGAAATAGTTTTACTTTATGTAATGACTCATCCATTCCCAGTCTCTATTCAAGCTTAAGTTAATTGTATCCAGTTTGCAAATTAATTCCAATTCAGCAGTCTCTCGTTGGAGTCTGTTTTTGAAGCTTTTTTGTTGAAGTATAGCCACTCTTAGGTCTGTGATCGAGTGACCAGAGAGATTGAAGTGTTCTCCAACTGGTTTTTGAATGTTATAATTCTTGACGTCTGATTTGTGTCCATTCATTCTTTTACGTAGAGACTGTCCAGTTTGGCCAATGTACATGGCAGAGGGGCATTGCTGGCACATGATGGCATATATCACATTGGTAGATGCGCAGGTGAACGAGCCTCTGATAGTGTGGCTGATGTGATTAGGCCCTATGATGGTATCCCCTGAATAGATATGTGGACAGAGTTGGCAACGGGCTTTGTTGCAATGATAGGTTCCTGGGTTAGTGGTTCTGTTGTGTGGTGTGTGGTTGCTGGTGAGTATTTGCTTCAGATTGGGGGGCTGTCTGTAAGCAAGGACTGGTCTGTCTCCCAAGATCTGAGAGAGCGATGGCTCGTCCTTCAGGATAGGTTGTAGATCCTTGATGATGCGTTGGAGAGGTTTTAGTTGGGGGCTGAAGGTGATGGCTAGCGGCGTTCTGTTGTTTTCTTTGTTGGGCCTGTCCTGTAATAGGTGACTTCTGGGTACTCTTCTGGCTCTGTCAATCTGTTTCTTCACTTCAGCAGGTGGTATTGTAGTTGTAGGAATGCATGATAGAGATCTTGTAGGTGTTTCTCATTCAGGCGGCTTCTGTGTTTTTATCTCAAGCTAAATATTAGGCTGTTGGAGTTGTAAATTATGTAGTGATAGATGGATGATTCCAAGGGGAATGATGTACATAAATTGGTAGGTACGATTTGGCCCTTAAATCCATTGATTAAAATAATATCTGTAAAGAATTTTTTAACAGGGCTTCTTATTTTACTACACCTGTCAGCATGCAGTTTTTTTTAATGTGCATAATGCATAATTGTAGAAGCCCTTGCTGTCGCATGCAATCCTGGAATTCACTTATCCTGGAGTTGTACTTTTGACTTGTTTAATTCATCTGTGATCAGTCTACTGGGTACTACTATGGGAAACTCTCCAATGTGTTTATAACATCTGTGATATTAATCGGTGAGAATTACAGTGTGTTCTAAATGAAAGAAAAACAAGAAAAGGGGATTTTTGGAGATTTAAAAAGTAAGTTTTTAGAATCAAGTTGATTCTAATTTTATATATCTGCTTAAAAAACCCCTTAAAAGTTAGAAGTGTTTGTGCATTTTAGCTAATGAACAATGATCACTTGCCCAGGACTGATGTAAATAATGGCTAATAACAGTCTTTAATTTATGATAGTGAAAAGTAACCATGGCCCAATTTGCAATCAATTTAGAGGTTGTGCAGAGAACCTTCTTATATTTTGGCATTCAACATGGATAGGTACCAGATAAGAATATTTTGAAATAGGACTGACTCTTTTTCCTCACGTGAAGAATGGAAAATAGCACTTTCAGAAAAGGACACGTTTTTGAAATGAGAAATACCCAGTGTGTGACTCATAGATTTCAGTAGATCAGGGCAGCTCTCAGTCATACTTCAAAATGGGGCAGCAGCAGCTTTCCCAAACGTAAGCAAAGAAAGTGAGCTGGTCTCACTGCTGCACCTACTCAGACGCTATTGCTCTGGTGGTCTGATTCTCCCTTTGGAGTATACTAATGGCAGAAAGAGCAAAAATCAGATTTAAAGTTGGCTTAAGTGGCCAGCTAAGGATTTACTGGACATAGAGGAATCCCCCAGTGACAGAAAGCTGGTGTAGCTGGCCTATGCTATCCTCCTTCTCAATCCTCAGTGTAAAGGACTTGGACAGAGCCATGCAGCATTCCAGCCATCCCCAGGTGTCGGAACAGATTCCTGGGTGCTGTTGCAGCTAATCATAACTTAAAGCAGCCTTAAAGTTGCTCTAAATTGCTCTTGGGGACTGAACCACCCCCTAGCTGGCCCAAGGATTACAAGATGTAAAGATGACATACCACCAGCCAACTCATCTTCACCATCTTTGGGTCCTCTGAGCACAGGTCAGCCAAAACCAAGAACTAGATCCTACAACTTTAACAGTTAAAAAAATAACTCTTCAAATAAAGTCCCTAGATTTCTCTGGTTGCTTCAAGTTTTCAGGCAGGTGTAATTAAAAAAAAAATTATGTTCTGGAGTGAACTTTTATTTATCTTTCCCATGTAAAATGGAGCCCAAGTAGTACCTATGGATGAAATAAACCTGTTTTTAAAAAATTTCTGTGCATTTGGTGCAAATTAATGATAGTAATAGACAAAAATAAATTGATTATTCCATTACATTAAACTGGGAGGAGAGGTAGATATGCTGGAGGGTAGGGATAGGATACAGAGGGACCTAGACAAATTAGAGGATTGGGCCAAAAGAAATCTGATGAGGTTCAACAAGGACAAGTGCAGGGTCCTGCACTTAGGATGGAAGAATCCCATGCACTGCTACAGACTAGGGACTGAATGGCTAGGCAGCAGTTCTGCAGAAAAGGACTTAGGGGTTACAGTGGACGAGAAGCTGGATATGAGTCAACAGTGTGCCCTTGTTACCAAGAAGGCTAATGGCATTTTGGGTTGTATAAGTAGGAGCATTGCCAGCAGATCGAGGGACATGATTGTTCCCCTTTATTGGACATTGGTGAGGCCTCATCTGGAGTATTGTGTCCAGTTTTGGGCCCCACACTACAAGAGAGATGTGAAAAAATTGGAAAGCGTCCAGTGGAGGGCAACAAAAATGATTAGGGGACTGGAACACATGACTTATGAGGAGAGCTGAGGGAACTGGGATTGTTTAGTCTGCGGAAGAGAAGAATGAGGGGGGATTTGATAGCTGCTTTCAACTACCTGAAAGGGGGTTCCAAAGAGGATGGATCTAGACTGTTCTCGGTGGTAGCAGTTGACAGAACAAGGAGTAATGGTCTTAAGTTGCAGTGGGGAGGTTTAGGTTGGATATTAGGAAAACCTTTTTCACTAGGAGGGTGGTGAGGCACTGGAATACATTACCTAGGGAGGTGGTGGAATCTCCTTCCTTTGAAGGTTTTAAGATCAGGCTTGACAAAGCCCTGTCTGGGATGATTTAGTTGGGGATTGGTCCTGCTTTGAGCAGGGGGTTGGACTAGATGACCTCCTGAGGTCCCTTCCAACCCTGATATTCTGTGATTCTGTGTGTGAATGTTCAGCAAACAAAAGTGTATTTTATTCCAGTCCTTGAATGGCTGTTTTCTCAGCTCTGCTGTGTCTTTTTCCCCAGTACAATTGAGGAGGTGAAACTGACACTTGGGGACAAATATTGCAGTCCTTACTCTAGCAAATCTACCATTGAGGTTGATGAGAGCTTTGCCTGTATAAGCACTGGGTAAGAGCTGCAGGATAGAGTCCTTAGCTTCTGCAGCTGATATATATGTGAATAAAGATGCTGTGCTGTAGGCACTTGATGACAGATAAAATCTATTTAAGTGGAGCTCTTTTTGGACAAACTTCCCATGGGATCCCTGTCATGGATCTGATGCTATTGGCAGCTGCTCAGGTATCAGCAAAGCCCTGTGCTTAGCACTTGTGTGACAGTACTCCAAAGCATAAAGTGAATACAGAAGTGAGTGTGGGGTGAAGATTAGGTCAAGAAGAGAACAAACAAAGCACTTACCAATACACAAGCTGAATCTGAACCGAATTTTACAAGTAACCGAGTTGAAGCCATTACAAAGATATTGGGGCTGTGGAGCCAGTTACTAAAGAAATGCAAATGTCTTGCATAAGAATGGCAACATTGGGTCAGACCAAAGGTCTGTCTAGCCCAGTATTCTGTCTTCCGACAATGGCCAATGCCAGGTGCTCCAGAAGAAATGAACAGAACAGTTAATCCTCAAGTGATCCATCCCCTGTCTTGGTACCATCATCCTAGGTTTCACCCACTGCTAGAAATATGGTACAATTGTGATAGCAGATACAGGCTGTATTATTTTTACTGCTTTTGGCCACAGACAGGTCTACAGTTAATCTTAATTAAAATTGGTTAGACTGTACAAGTCCATTGTCTCTTCTAGTTGTCAAGCAGAATTTTCTTTAAGGCAGCCTGTCTAAAAGATCATGTCATCATTCTAGGTATATATTTCCTTTTCAGTTCAGCTCCTGTGTGTATAGTAGCAACCAGGATTTTTTTTAAAGTCACATATATTTTATCTTCTCTTTACCTGTTAGTTTTTGGTCTGCTCCCCATTTATTTTAATATCTTGGACTTATTTCATGTTTAAACTCTAGTTTTTGACAGCTAAAATGTTGTGTACAGACTATCCTTTTTGCCAAAAGAGAGCTGCCTTTGGGTTTTTCCCCTGACTCCCTGAACGTCCACTTAACCAAATGTACAGCTACAATTGTGGTATTTTGGAGAGTTTTATTTCTGGGGTTTTTGTATGAGCAATATCTTTACTGGAGGGTTTTTGTTGTTGTGTGTTGTTTTAAGAAACATTTTTGCCATTATAATGCTGTTCAGTCTGAGTGATTAATTTGTTACTGGTGAAGTGCCAGGTATAAAGATAAATCTCTTCCACGTAATTGTTTATCAAGCATTTTAAAAGCAGGAATAGTAGCAGATGTGTGTTTGATAGAATAGCTAAACAGAACATTCCAGCTCTAAAACAAGTGGTGCATATTATTAAAAGCAAATGGTCCTACTGTGTGTGGAAGTCTAGGTTAAATATGGAGAAACAGCCAATAAAAAAAGAAGGCAGCAGCAGCAGCAGCAGCAAGAAATTCTCTTCCTTTTGCTATTTTTGTTGGCTTTTTTTATTTCAGAGATAATGCGGTGCATGTTTGTACAGTAGAGAGGTGCCTTTTTTACTTCAGAGATAACAATGTGGTGCCCATTTGTACAGAGAGGTGCTTATGAAAGCAAAATATGTTGTGGAAGTTTTCAAAAACAGAGTTTGTCAGCGTTTAGAAATGTAATATGTAAATCTCGCAGTGAAGTTTACTTGACTCAGTGGCTACTAAAAAAGCAAATACAATGAATAACACTTTAACATTTTAAACCAGAAGAATTAAAACAGAGTCCACGCAACAAAGGCAAAAATACAAATACTGTATTAATGGATTAAATTATCTTTAATTGAATTGAATGGGTAGCTCTAATGGAGTGTGAAATATTGGTGTGACATACTCATATTTGCCTGCCCCTCATTGACACTTACTTGAATATTTAATATGGTAGCTACAGATTCTGGGCATCATGTGGTCAAGCAACTGATATTTATATTACTATCTGTGTCCTTACATGACGCCGATCCTGATAGTGTCCGAGTGTCTTACAAACATTAATGAAGTTATCCTCGCAACACCCTGTAATGTGGGAAAGTATTATAATCCGATTCTTATCGATGGAGAACTAAGACATAGTGGCTTGTCCAAGGTTGTACAGAGAGTCTGTTAACAGCCTGAAACTGAAACCAGAACTCCTGAATTCCAATCCAGTGCCTTAACGCAAACCCATCCTTCACGTTTTAAAGGATGGTGTACACCTAGGAGACTGTACAAATTAGTTTGTGAAGTTTGATAAGCAGTAGATTGAATAAATGGAATATCTGAAAGTGCTGTGTGTTAGAAAAATGGTACAAAAGTTGATTTGTAATCTGAATCCTCCCAAAAGGTTTTGACTAAAAATATCTAAATTAACTGCTGAAATCCCAGAAACTATGATTCTGGATATTTTGTGCTATTTACGTACACTTGTACTAGAGTCTTTTAAATTATCTTTTTGTTATCCATCAATTAAAGTATTTCAAGAAAAAACTCATAATTCTGGTTGATATTCTACCACCATATATGAATGAGACGGAGCCCTACGGTAATGTTATCTGCTGAAAGATAGAGTACTGTAATGCTTGTGAGCGCACTGCTGGGGAGAAACCTCACAAGCTCATTTTTGTAGTCACTTAGGTGTAGCCATATGTCTCCAAAGATAAATAGGTGAACCTGGACTAACTGTAGTGTTGGTAGTGTGAAAGTCTGAATTGAGTACTGGAGAATTATGTTCTGTTAGTTGCACTTTTTTGTTTTTGTTTTTTGTAAATAGAATCTTGTAGACAGGAAATTATTTTATTCCGTTCTTCCCTGAAATAGCAAAGATGAAGGATTGTCCATTTTCTGCATGCATCCTGATTAACACGCAATACAGAATATCACTGTATAGGTAATTGAATGATACGGGTGGAGAAAAGTATAAAAAGACTTCTAAATTAAAACCAGACAACTGACATCAGTAGATAAATCTTTGGGCAAAAATGCCTATACTGACCTACCTCAGGAGACTCGAACAATAGTTAACTCTTAAGAACATAAGAATGGCCATACTAGGTCAGACCAAAGGTCCATCCAGCCCAGTATCCTGTTTACCTACAGTGGCCACTGCCAGGTGCCCCAGAGGGAGTGAACCTAACAGGTAATGATCAAGTGATATCTCTCCTGCCATCCATCTCCACCCTCTGACAAACAGAGGTTAGGGACACCATTCTTTACCCATCCTGGCTAATAGCCATTAATGGACTTAACCTCCATGAATTTATCCAGTTCTCTTTTAAACCCTGTTATAGTCCTAGACTTCACAACCTCCTCAGGCAAGGAGTTCCACAGGTTGACTGTGCGCTGAGTGAAGAACTTCTTTTTATTTGTTTTAAACCTGCTGCCCATTAATTTAATTTGGTGGCTCCTAGTTCTTATGTTATGGGAACAAGTAAATAACTTTTCCTTATTCACTTTCTCCAGACCACTCATGATTTAATATCCCTCTATCATATCCCCTCTTAGTCTCCTCTTTTCCAAGCTGAAAAGTCCTACCCTCTTTAATCTCTCTTCATATAGGACCCGTTCCAAACCCTTAATCATTTTAGTTGCCCTTTTCTGAATCTTTTTTAATGCCAGTATATCTTTTTTGAGATGAGGGGACCACATCTGTACGCAGTATTCAAGATGTGGGTTACCATGGATTTATATAAGGGCAATGAGATGTTCTCCATCTTATTCTCTATCCCTTTTTAAATGATTCCTAACATCCTGTTTGCTTTTTTGACTGCCGCTGCATACTGTGTGGACATCTTCAGAGAACTATCCACGATGACTCCAAGATCTTTCTCCTGATTAGTTGTAGCTAAATTAGCCCCCATCATATTTTATGTATAGTTGCGGTTATTTTTTCCAATGTGCATTCCTTTACGTTTTGTTGCCCAATCACTTAGTTTTGTGAGATCTTTTTGAAGTTCTTCACAGTCTGTTTGGTCTTAACTATCTTGAACAGCTTAGTATCATCTGCAAACTTTGCCACCTCACTGTTTACCCCTTTCTCCAGATCATTTATGAATAAATTGAATAGGATTGGTCCTAGGATTGACCCTTGGAGAACACCACTAGTTACCCCTCTCCATTCTGAAAATTTATAATTTATTCCTACCCTTTGTTCCCTGTCTTTTAACCAGTTCTCAATCCATGAAAGAATCTTTCCTCTTATCCCATGACAACTTAATTTACGTAAGAGGCTCTAGTGCGGGACCATGTCACTTCTTTACTAACTCTGAGAAATTACTGCCTTTGGAACAGAGAGGTTTATCCATAGGAGAATTTTGCAATAGGGCACTCGGTTTCTGTGTATGAGAACATCAGTAGCCCCTAATGTAGATCATTTGATTTCTGATGTGAAATCTTTCACAGATGCTTATTAAATGTTTATTTCTGGTTTTGCTCAAAAGACTTCATATTTATTATTTGTGTTCTGATAGTATGAATAGACCCAATCTGGATTGTGTCCCCACTGTATATATAATATATAGTTAGTTTATGTATAACAAGTAATACATTAAACTCTCCAATATCATATTGTTTCATACAGAAGTATCATTACATTATCAAAGGCTGTTATGAAACATTTAGGCTTTCTTTGTTACATTGCATACTGTATCTAAATAATTATCCAAAATATCACATCCTCCTTGTTAAAGCTTGACAGCTCTATATATCAATGAACTTTAAGGTGTAACTAATACGTGATGTAATTACTCTATTCCTGTTCACCCACTAAGATGTCTTGCACATATTCAAATGTTGCGGAAATGTGTTTTTCAGATTATTTTTTACTGTTGCAAACCTCTTCAATATGTCCCTTTTCCTCTGCTGTTTCTTCTTCAATCATCCATCAATAGTAATAAAATATAGCAATGTATGGCTGTATCCAGGAAGGGATTAAATTACAGTATCTAATTCATCAGCATTAGTAATACATAATTTCACAAAATGCTGTGTAAAAACAAAATACAATAAAGCAGAACCAACTTGATTATCCAAATGTCAGAGGACACTAAAGCTAATTGAGGCCCATTCTGTATAAACTTAACTTTGTAGAGAATCGTTTATCCTGGAGGATGTTTGTGGCATAGGGATAGCATAAAAAAAGCTTCAGGGCAACTTGTGGGAGTAGGAACATGAGCTACAGTAACAGAGTATAAGGTGAATGTTGCCAACTCTTCTGGTTTTTAGCACCAGTTTCATATTGTTTGATACTGTTCTTACAGTTTCAGTTGCTGGAATTAAGTGATTATTAAATATCAGCTGAGATATTCATGTAAAGTTTCTAGCCCTCATGGTTGCAGAGAAAAGATTGAAAACAAAAAATGAATGTACACTAAAGACTCAGAAACCAGAAGATAAAAATTAAAAAATTATTTTAAAAAAATCTTATTCTTAAATTCCTGATTCTTGCTGGCCTGACTTTTTTTGAACTTTTGGCTTGGCCACACTCTAAGGTGCGATGAAGAATAAAAACTGGAGATGTCATGTGGATGGTCAGAGTTGTGCAGAGCCTTGATGGCGATGATGCTGAGTTCTTTGAGTGAGGGTCCCTATCTGTATTCCATTGGGGGTGCACATTTGCTCCACGAGTCTGACCTAGGAAGATTTTTGTTAGGAATGTCCATTGATCCATGCATGCACAGTTCTCCTCCCTCATGCTTCAGATTAAGAGCATGTGGTAACAAAGACTGACCACCTCTCTTGTTCCCTTCTGCCGCCCCACGTGTGAGAAGGACACTCTAGTGTTCAGCACTTGCTTCCTTCATGGATTTCTATGTAAATAATTAAGTCAGTTTGCTTAGCTAGGATAATAGTTTTAATAGGCATTTAATATAGTTAGATTTAGGGGTATCCCCCCCCAATCCATACTCTTCAAGATGATTATGCCCCAGAACCCAGGCTTTAAAAATTGTGCCTCTTTCCACCAATCCTTCCTGGTCAGCAATGACCACGTCTGCTGCCTCTGCAGCCTTCCCTCCAAGTGCTCAATTTGCCAGTCTTTTCCCTCAAGATCCCATGAGGCACATAAGTACTGATTGTGGAGGTTGCTCATCGACAAAGCAGTGAGACCTCGGTCTGATCTGGGCCTGAAAGACCCTCCCACACACACACTGGACATTGGGCTGCAGGGTCACAGAGTGTTCCACCAGGCTCTGTGGCCTCCATTACTGCTTCTGGGAGGGGTAGGAGTAACTCCTCCTCCTCCTCCCTCCAAATAAAATCATGGAGAAAATTCACTCACAAGAGGAGGGATAAATTCCATCTGTCTGAATCCTCTCCTAAGAAGGGAACCTCTTCTTACAAATCCACTGGGACTTTGCTTTGCAATATCACAACAGCTATTTTCAGAGCCTGGTACCAAAATCTCAGCTCCAAAAGGAAAGTCTGCTGCGAAACTGGCACCATTGGTTGCACCAGTACCATCCAAGACACTGTTGAAGGAAAAAAGCATTGTCTGCATCTGAAACCTACAGTATCAGGATGTTTTACTAGGGAGTCCTCTGCACCAAGAACTATTTCTAAGCTGTCTCTGACAGTGTAGCCAGAAAGGAACCCTTTACCCCCTCATTAGAGGACAAATACATCACTTAACCAGACATCCTTGTCATGCAGGATCCTGAGTCGCCCATCCTTTTGGGCCCTATCATCTCTAGAGAAATTTTGACTCCATCTATCCAGGAGTGTCCTTCCCCTAGACCTTCTGCAAGTCAAGGTCTCACTAAACCGAAGGTACTGTGTCTGTCTGTCTGCAGAAACTCATCCTCCGATATCTTCTCTTCGCAGAGATACTAAGCATCCGGTACCATTGGCACCACCTAGGGCACACAATCCCACCTTTTCATCTGAGGACTCAGACGCTGGTGAAGGAATGTCACCTTCCACACTGATGTGCCAGCTCTCAGTCTGGAAAGGGTGTCCAGAGTCTCATGGGCTCCATCGAGATCTCAGCAAGTAGTTTAAGCTCCACAGGAACATTGGTACCCTAAGGCTTGGGGATGACCCTAACCCCCATTTCACCCCTTCCACTGGTCCTACTGGCAAACATCTGTTGCATCAAATTGACATGTTCCAGAAGGGACTTGCAACATGCCTCTCTTTGCATGGAGGAAGTAGAACCTCCTCACAAGACAACGGAGGAGGAGGAACTGGACGAAGCTCTTGAACTACTGATCTGTCAGGGTCCTCGTTGTCATACCCAGATGAGGCAATTACATGTGCCTCACCTTCTCTGCCTGATGATTTCAGGAATTACTAAAAAGGGTAGCAGAAAAGCTCCAAATCACATTAGAGGAAGTGCAAGAAGTCCCCTTCTTCTCCATCGAATTCTTAGACATGTTATAGAATGTGGGACCCAGCAAAGTAGCCTTGCCTATTAATGAGGCCATCATGGAACCACCAGAGGTGGTCTGGCACATGCCGGCCACATGTGCTCCTACCCGCAAGAGAATGGAGAAATAATATTTTGCCAAGCGGCTAGAATTTTTATGTACTCGCCCAACTTCAAATGCACTGGTGGTCCAGGCAGCATCGGAGAGAAGCAGAGACTAGACAAGATCTACCCCTTCTGATAAAGAGGTTAAGTGTTTTGACTTTTTCAGTTGAAAAGTCTTTTCCACCAGCCTTCAGTTCAGAATAGCAAATTGTAAAGCACTAATGGTCAAGTACAATTTTGTGAACTACAGTAAATTCACAGAATTCTCAATTAAAATCCCACAAAAATTTAGAGAACAGTTTGAAGTGCCCATCAAAGAAGGAAAGCTGATTGCAAGATCATCGCTGCAGATCGCACTTGATGAAGCTGATATAGCCTCCTATGCAATGGCCACTGCAGTCCTCTGGGTTCCCAAGAGAAGTCCAGTCCATGGTACAGTCAGGCCCGCTGACAGCAAGTCCGGGGCCCAGGGCAGAAGAGTCAATGGGCCCCCAGTGAGGTGCTGGCTCTTCCAGCATGGCCAGGGCTTCCACATTCCTGCTCAGCTGCCTTTTGCCGCCGGTACCACCCCGCACATGACTAGGAGCATAGGCGCCGACTTCCAGATTTCCTGGAGGGTGCTCGACCCCCCTGCTCCATCCTAGGCCCATTCCCCCAATGCCCCACCACCTCTTCCCACCTCTGTTCCACCCCCTCCCCTGAGGGTTCCCCATAGTGGGGGGGGGCACGATCTAAAGGTGGGAGGGGGTGAGGGTTCCAGCTGGAGGTGCAGGCTCTGGGGTGGGGGCAGGTGTTTGGGGTGCAGGAGGCTTCATCAGGCTGGGACAGAGGGGTTTGGAGGGTGGGAGGCGGATCAGGGCTGGGGCAGGGGGCTGGGGGCTGGAAGACAGTCAGGGGTGCAGGCTCTGGGCGGCACTTACCTCAAGCAGCTCCTGGAAGCAGTGGCATGAGCCTCCTCTAGCTCCTACATGGAGGCGCGACCAGGTTGGTCTGCGTGCTGCCCCATCCGCAGGTGCCGCCCCTGTAGCTCCTATTGGCCACAGTTCCCAGCCAATGGGGGCTGCAGGGGTGGCATTTGGGGTGGGGGCAGCGTGCAGAGCCCCCTGGCTACCCCTATGTGTTGGAGCTGGAGGGGGCCAGAGAAAATTGGCTGGCAGGCCGGATGTGGCCTGCGGGCTGTAGTTTGCCCACCCCAGTCTACATCCAAGCAATATGTTGCAGAATGGAAAAGTGTCAGCAATAATTCCCTCAGTGAACAAAGGAGATTGATTCACAGCTCTCGACTTGAGAGATGCCTATCTTCATAAGGGATCCACCCAGTGCACAGGAAATTTCTCAGATTAACTGTACATTTGAATCACTATCAGTACGAGGTACTTCCCTTCAGCCTTGCTACAACCCCAGAGATGTCAGTGGCAGCTCACCTCTGCTGCAAGGGAATTTTGATCTTTCTGTACCTCGTTGACTAGCTATTGACAGAGAGATCTTATCAAGAGGACCAATCATTGACAACAGCCATACCCAAGCTACTACTATTGCTGGGAATCTGTGTAAACAAAGAGAGATTCATATTCGTACTCGCACAGATGATAGAATTTATTGGAGCAACACTGAACTCTAGACAGGGTCCTAATCATCATATGCAGATGAGGCTATTACACCAGGCTCCCCTTCTCCGCCTGATGATTTCAGGAATTACATTTCAGGAAAAGGGTGGCAGAAGGGGTGTGGGAGTCCCATTCACTCATCGGCCACCCGAGAGAATACTGGTCATGGGCACCATCATGTCAGGTGGGGAACCCATCTGGACGAGTATACAGTGCAAGACGCATGGACTTTACAGAAGTCCAGAATGTATATAAACCTTTTGGAACTCAGCGCCATCCGCGGAGCTTACAAATGATTTCTTCCATACATAAAAGCAAGGCGTGTTCAAGTACAGTCAGACAACATGTTGGCAGTATTCTTCGTCAACAAGCAGCTGTTCATAGCCTTCACAGAGAAAGCAGAGCACAGATGCTGGCCTGTTTAGGCAGCCTGGCTTGCTAAGGATATCACAATGTAGGGAGTGAACTTTGCAGCCTGGAAAAGCCCTAATCAGGAGGGAAGGAAAAATGCGTGTTTGCCCAAGAGAGGTGACAGCTGAGAAGACAGGAGTCTAGAGTGGGTGCCCTTGGTGGACCACCAGGTTGGCCTGAACGGGGACAGTAATAAGCCTTAATTTTAGGGCCTAAGTAATACAATATGTAATCACATATTTCATTATCAGCCATGCATAAGATGTCAAAGGAACAAGGTAAAATAGATTAGAGTACAGCCAAGACATTGAGAACTGCCTGTTGGGACTACTGTAAAAATCCTTGTCTAATTCATTAATATTGTTTGCATTATTTATTATTAATATTACTGTAATACTTAGAGGCCCCTGGTATAGACTAACACTTCATGTAGTATCCTTTATGAGGGCCTGATCTGAGATCAATAGGAATCTTTCCATTTACTTCAACAGGCTTTGGATTAAGCTATATGGTCAGACCACTTGTTTCCAGGCAGAATTCCCAGAACTCTGACGATGTTTGCATGGATTTGTTTCTTGAGATGTTGCAGGCACCTTACAGAAGCTATAAAAATGTGTAGATTGCTTTTAAACAATTTTTAGTAAGTTAAAGAATCTGAAACCTTGAGGTTACCCGGATTTAGTATCCTAGTATTATTTGTCCTCTGTATTTCTGTTTTTCATTTATCTCAGTACTTAGGGATAGTGGACCTCTACAAGATTTTATTTTTTTTACTTGTCCTGCCAAATGCATTAGTTGCCAGTAATAACAAAAATCTGAAATGCTGATTTGAAAAAGTAGTTCGTTTTTCAATTGAGTCTGCAGCTTAATGAAAAGGAATCGGAAGAATCAGGTCTGGTTGTTTTTGTGCTTTATTTTCAATGTTCTATGCAGCTCTGCAGGTTAGCTAGGTAGCTCTGTTGTTCTGGTTTCAGGTGTATTTTCATTCACCTGTAGAAGATCTTGTCTAGTCTATTTTAAAATTGATTAGTTTCAGAAGTCTGTGTTTTGTTCCAGTGTCACTACAACCTGCAGCTAGGTGTTCTATCCCTGAAACTGAGCAAGATAGCATCTGATGCACTGGGGAAAAGGAAACAGTGCTTAAGCAGTCTTCCTTGTTTTAGTTTTGGCCTTTTGGAGTTTCATATGTCTCAATTACATTCACTACTAAACTGCATCTGTAACTTAAGCATTTCTTTGGTTTTGATGCTTTCAAATTGCTTAAGATTAGTTTAAGGGGGCTTTGTGATCAAAGGACTTTTGAGATACTCCGTTTTTGAAGAGTTCATCTTTGAGAGAGAAGTGTTGCCCCTTTTTGGCCTGAGCCATTTGCCAGTATTCGGGGACTGGCTAGTTTGTTTCCAGTGGGAAAAGAAATGGATTAAGTGAGTCTCATATTTCTCTAGTGTAATCTTATTTATTTACCAACTCTGAACAAACAGGAGGCAGTTCCTTGCTCACAATTTCCACACCTGCCTTTCCAGCCAGTCCTGTGCCCCAAGGAACTCTGTCTCTGCTCTCTCCAAGGGCCATGCTCACCACTGCTTCTTGTACTGTCTGTTGGCATTCTCTTGACTTTTTGGTTGCTCTCACACACATACAACTGCAACAAATCAATTCTCCAGCTCCTGCGTTTGTGTTCAGTCCCCAGGAAAACTACTAAGTCCATGTAGCTTAGCTTCCGCTTGGCCTTGCGTGCAGCCTAGTGCCTTAGCCAGTGGCTTCCATTCTATCCAGCTATCCTACATCATAAAGAACTTAATTGCTCCTTCCATTTAGCCTGAATGAAGGGTTTCTACCCCACCCACCAGCTTTAACAAGGTCTTGGATTGCCTATAGATCAAAGAAATGCCTGATGGAAGCCTTTAATGCCTTCCAGCATAACAGAGGTATATGAATGCCTTGCTAAGTGCAAATTGGAAAAGAACACCACTTTGAGACACAGCTTCTCTCTGGAATTCCAGATGCAGATGAGGGTCCAAAACAAACCGCTAGGTTGCAAACCAACTTGAAAAAGAGAGAGCTGATGCAGCCCTTGACATCTGCTTAATTCTTTAGCTAAATCACCTTAATTCATGATCTGTTTCAATCGCACACCAAGAAAGTAGAGAGATTCTACTGGCAAGATCTGTTATGACGCAGAAAGTCATCAACATATTGTTGGCATAGCCGTTACAAGTGTCTCGCTTTCTCCCTCTATGGCCTTGTGAATATAGAGCCCTATGTGACCCCATATCAGACCTCTTAGAAAAAAGGAGGAAATTCCCATCATCAACTTCTAGAACCTCTCATCAGTAAAGAAATGGAGCCACCAAAGAGGGTTGTTTGCCCATCTACTGTATGGAATTAGAAAAGGAGTACTTGTGGCACCTTAGAGACTAATAAATGTATTTGATCCGATGAAGTGAGCTGTAGCTCACGAAAGCTTATGCTCAAATAAATTTGTTAGTCTTTAAGGTGCCACAAGTACTCCTTTTCTTTTTGCGGATAAAGATTAACACGGCTGCTACTCTGAAACCTGTATGGAATTAGGCTCTTTTGGTGTGTGGTTATAAGGTTGAACTTATTGACATTTGTTACCATTTATGTTATGTAGGCTAGTAAATTTGTTCCTCTGCTGGTAAGTTTTGGCAGTTCTGCAAGACCCAGAACTTACTGTATTAAAATTATTCAAGTATTAATGTGTTTTGTTACATGCACCTAGTCCTTGGAACCAGAGGGCTAACAACAAGAGTAGTCTATACTGTAACTACAGTCACTGTCTTGTAAAGTGTAACCAGATCACCACCACCACCACCACAATATAAATGTCCAAATATGGTCTAGTTTTCTTGTTTCCACTGAGGTACCCAGAGAATTTTTCTTAGGTTTGTTCCTCCACTGGTGCCACCTCCATCTCCTGCCGTCTGCCTTTTGAGTTGTTTTTTGTTGTGATGGTAGGAAAGCTAAGCTGAAGTGATTGTCCTGAGAAGTTTCAATCCCTGCCGCATATGGAGCTGTGTGATAATGAAATGCTCCTGTCAAGACTTAGTCCTATTTATAAGGAAGAGACATTTTGGACTTTCTGTGACAATCCAGAAAAGAGAGATATGGAGCATCTTTAAAAGGACAAGTCTCACTATGCAGATGTCTGCACGTAAGCTGCATTGGAATATCAAGATCCCTTACAGCATCTGTTATATAGTACACAGGAAAATGGGGTCCTGGTCCATGAACTGTGCTCCTAGATACCATAGTAATATAAATAAACAAATTAACAATAACAATGTTCCTCTGGGGCACTAAATAATATGATAAAGTTGCCCATTTGCTGCAAAGGTTGTAATTTTTTTGTTAAATTTACATAGTCTATTATAAACTGAGCTTTTAAAAACTCTAGAGTTTATCTTCAGTTGCGTAATTACACATATATGGAATGATCGTTACTTAAAGCATTTTAATTTTGGCTGCCTGTAACCAAACAAGCTTCTGAAAATAATAGCTGTAAATGTTGGATTTCTCGATCATCACCTGATCAGCAATGAATCTTCCTGGTTACATATATACTTGGTTTTCTTGTGTGCACGTGCGTGTGTTTGTGAGAGAGAGAGAACACTGAGAATGAACTAGGCAACTTGGCTTCACTTCTACTTTTCTTTAGGTGGTAAAAGTATTCAAACGTGGAGTTTTGGAGGAGAATATACAAAGGTGTGGGGTGGTTTGGTTTGGTTTTGAAAGAATGATGTCAAGGGTGTAGATAAGCAAGTTGGGGGATTTAGTTGAAACTGTAGAGGAACTGATATACAGTGAAGCTCTGCATATGGTGAACCACATGTAGAATATAAAACCCTTATTTTTTCATCGCATTGCAAAGTGCAGTTCTGCTTAGCCTGTGAAAATAGACTTCACTGTGGCCCACATTTAGTGCCTGGCTTAAGCACCCTGAGCAGATGCATGAATGCAGAAGGAATCCTCTCTACCTGAAGGCCACAGACTTCTTCCATGGATATTATTTCATCAGAGTACCTGGGTCATGACCTCCTAAATTCTTCATCTGTCTCCCTCTAGGGGCAAGAATGGACCTTTAGCCATGGCCTGATCATAGCTCATCTCACATTCCCTGTCATGTAGGGGGCTTTGCCAGAGCTGGACTTCATGACACAGGGGTAGGAGGTGTCCATCCCTTGAGTGGCCCTCAAGTATCCAGAACGCCTTGTGTAGAATAACTGCACCAGTCCTTCTGTGAAGGAGAGGGCTGTATTTGTCCCTGTATGGTATGACAAGCTTCTCTTCCACATAGCATGATGAAGCAAGTGTATGTCTACACTTCGAGCTGAGGATGTAATTCCTGGGCTAGCACTGATTGAGTTAGCACACTAAAAATAGAGTGTAGCAGTAGCAGCAAGAGGGCATAGCCACCCGAGTTGCCCATAGTCTTGGATGGCTACATACTCAGGGTGGCTAGCCCCTTCTGCTGCTCACGCTGCTGTGGCTACCCTCTATTTTTAGTGTGCTAGCTCAGTCAGAGCTAGTGTATGGCTCCTCAAGCTGGGAATTGCACCCCCTGCTCGAAGTCTTTACATACCCTAAAAGTACATGATCAAGGTATACCTTAAGCTTTGTTAGGTTTCAGAGTAGCAGCCGTGTTAGTCTGTATTCGCAAAAAGAAAAGGAGTACTTGTGGCACCTTAGAGACTAACAAATTTATTTGAGCATAAACTTTTGTTTGTTGTACATTGAATGGAATGAAAATGAGCAAATCCAGAACATCAATCACTTGAGTCTTTAAATCAGAGAATGTTTTATGGTCCTGTGATATACTAACAACATTTTTATTTCCCTGTCATAGATCCTGTTGTGTAGCATTATTCAACATAATAAAAAGTGTTTGACATTACCCAGTCAAGCATCATGGACAGTTGTTTTGGACAGGCTTAGCAGCAGCTATTACTACCAGACATTACATCTGTCACTTGTGGAGTTCTACAGCTGCAGATGCTAGAATTATTTGCTTAAACAAAGGTTTCAGAGTAGCAGCCGTGTTAGTCTGTATTCGCAAAAAGAAAAGGAGTACTTGTGGCACCTTAGAGACTAACAAATTTATTTGAGCATAAGCTTTCGTGAGCTACAGCTCATTTCATTGGATGCATTTGGTGGAAAATACAGCGGGGAGATTGATATACACACACAGAGAACATGAAACAATGGGTTTATCATACACACTGTAAGGAGAGTGATCACTTAAGATAAGCCATCACCAGCAGCAGGGGGGGAAAGGAGGAAAACCTTTCATGGTGACAAGCAAGGTAGGCTATTTCCAGCAGTTAACAAGAATATCTGAGGAACAGTGGGGGGGTGGGGTGGGGGGGAGAAATAACATGGAGAAATAGTTTTACTATGTGTAATGCCTCATCCATTTCCAGTCTCTATTCAAGCCTAAGTTAATTGTATCCAGTTTGCAAATTAATTCCAATTCAGCAGTCTCTCGTTGGAGTCTGTTTTTGAAGCTTTTTTGTTGAAGAATAGCTCATCTTAAGTGATCACTCTCCTTACAGTGTGCATGAGAAAATCTATTGTTTCATGTTCTCTGTGTGTGTATATCAATCTCCCCTCTGTATTTTCCACCCAATGCATCCGATGAAGTGAGCTGTCGCTCACGAAAGCTTATGCTCAAATAAATTTGTTAGTCTCTAAGGTGCCACAAGTACTCCTTTTTGTTTTTGCTTAAACAAAGTAATACTTTTTGTAGGAAGTGTTGATAATGAACTCATAGGACTCTAGGCTCCAAATGGAAATGTGTTATGATATTGTGTAGATCTTGTGTGTGGCTAACCTCTATAAAAAATATAGCAAGTTCCATGTTCACTTGCTAAAGAAAGCTTTTAATGCCTCCGGAATAATAGATCTTACCAGGTAATAACCAAACACTTCACAGCTACCAAAGGTATTATGGATGGTGCTAGGATTTCACGGTTCAGAAGTAAAAATGAAGGCCCCAGATATTAAACAACATTAAGCTTTACTGCCAAGAATGAGTGTAATTTTGGGAGGGTAGAATTTAAAGGGTGTACTGCTGTATCCTGTGCTTATCACTCTTGACAGTGAATTACCATAAATAGTATGTTTACTAGCATGTATCAGGCATTTGGTTTCTCCTTTCACTTTTTGGTCAAATGTGCAAAATGCTTAAGAAAGAGAGATAGAATTTCCTCTTTTCAGAGTGCTATCCATGTTAGTCTGTATCAGAAGAAAGAACGAGGAGTACTTGTGGCACCTTAGAGACTAACAAATATATTTGAGCATAAGCTTTCGTGGGCTAAAGCCTGCTTCATCAGATGCATGCAGTGGAAAATACAGTAGGAAGATATATATATATATAGATAGATAGAGAACATGAAAAAATGGGGGTTGCCATACCAACTCTTCATGAGACCCATCGATTAAGGTGGGCTGTTATCAGCAGGAGAAGAAAAACTTTTGTAGTGATAATCAGGATGGCCCATTTCCAACAGTTGACAAGAAGGTATGCATAACAATAGGGGGAAAAATAAGCATGGGGAAATAGTTTTACTTTGTGTAATGACCTATCCACTCCCAGTCTTCATTCAAGCCTAATTTAATGGTGTCCAGTTTGCAGATTAATTCCAGTTCTGTTGTTTCTCGTTCGAGTCTGTTTTTGAAGCTTTTTTGTTGAATAATTGCGAATTTTAGGTCTGCAATTGAGTGTCCGGGGCGTTGAAGTGTTCTCAGACTGCTTTTTGAATGTATAATTCTTGACATCTGATTTGTATCCATTTATTCTTTTGCGTAGAGACTCTCCGTTTGGCCAATGTACATGGCAGAGGGGCATTGCTGGCACATGATGGCATATATCACATTAGTAGATGTGCAGGTGAACGAGCCTCTGATAGTGTGGCTGATGTGATTAGGTCCTATCATGGTGTCCCTTGAATAGATATGTGGACCCAGTGGCAACGGACTTTATTGCAAAGATAGGTTCCTGGGTTAGTGTTTTTGGTGTGTGGTTGCTGGTGAGTATTTGCTTCAGGTTGGGGGGGGGCTGTCTGCAAGATCCAAGATCTGTGAGAGTGAGGGATCGTCCTTCAGGATAGGTTGTAGATCTTGATGATGCGTTGGAGAGGTTTTAGTTGGGGGCTGAAGGTGACGGCTAGTGGTGTTCTGTTACTTTCTTTGTTGGGCCTGTCCTGTAGTAGGTGACTTCCTGGTACTCTTCTGGCTCTGTCAGTCTATTTCTTCACTTCAGCAGGTGGGTATTGTAGTTGTAAGAATGCTTGATAGAGATCTTGTAGGTGTTTGTGTCTGAGGGGTTGGAGCAAATGCGGTTGTATCTTAGAGCGTGGCTGTAGAGAATGGATCGTGTGGTGTAGTCTGGATGAAAGCTGGAGGCATGTAGGTAAGTGTAGCGGTCAGTATGTTTCCGGTATAGAGTGGTGTTTATGTGACCATCGCTTATTAGCACCGTAGTGTCCAGGAAGTGGATCTCTTGTGTGGACTAGTCCAGGCTGAGGTTGATGGTGGGATGGAAATTGTTGAAATCCTGGTGGAATTCCTCAAGGGCTTCTTTTCCATGGGTCCAGATGATGATGATGATGTCATCAATGTAGCACAACTAGAGTAGAGGCATTAGGGGACAAGAGTTGAGGAAGCGTTGTTCTAAGTTAACCATAAAAATGTTGGCATACTGTGGGGCCTTGCGGGTATCCATAGCAGTGCTGCTGACTTGAAGGTATACATTGTCCCCAAATGTGAAATAGTTATGAGTGAGGACAAAGTCACAAATTTCAGCCACCAGGTTTGCCGTGACATTATCGGGGATACTGTTCCTGACGGCTTGTAGTCCATCTTTGTGTGGATTGTTGGTGTAGAGAGCTTCTACATCCATAGTGGCTAGAATGGTGTTTTCTGGAAGATCACCAATGGATTGCAATTTCCTCAGGAAGTCAGTGGTGTCTCGAAGATAGCTTGGAATGCTGGTAGCATAGGAGAGAGGAGAGAGTCACATAGCCAGACAATCCTGCTGTCAGGGTGCCAGTGCCTGAGATGATGGGGCATCCAGGATTTAATCTGGAAAGTTGCATTCAATTAGAAGAATCGTTCTACTTCTCTGACTGGGATCAGCTAGGTGCTTGGGATACTACGTTGATGAGTACCATACAGATGCCTAAAAATAATGAATCTGGGCCAGACCTTTGTCCCCCAATGCTTTTTCTGGCAATCCGCAGCTGGCAGAACACTGATACACCACAGACTAAACTGGCCACAGAATTGGGAAAGTGCGTGCCTTCCCCCAACCCTCTGCCTTGTTCCTATGTTGGGCACATCTTGGCTAGAGTCAAAGATGTAGCCCTGTATCTTGAAATATTTTACTTCACCCTTTTTATTTTTTGTAATAAGTTTTTTTTTCTTGAGTGAGTCCCTAAGTGAGTCCCTTTTTCTAAAGGAGACAAAGGGCTCAACTCATTGGCCTGAAATTGCTAATCTAATAAATTAGATGTGTACTTGAAATGGAGTATAGTACCACTCTTCCCAGCTGATTTGAGTCCGCATAGTTCAGACTTCCAAGCAATAACTGCTCTAGCACACACATGTAACTTGCTGCAAATTTACATTGGAACACCAGTCTCTCAACCCTGGTTTCTTAACAGAAGCCATTACAGAACCGTGATATAATATAAAAATAATTCTATGAAACAGATTTAGCAGCACATCCAATATCCCCCACATTAGATGAAACTGTGACTCCCCTGAGGGTGTGAGCTGGCACTGTGGAGAACAACAGTGCAATCTGTCTTTTCATTTATTGCCCCAATCATCAGATCGCTAAATGATACTGTTCTTGCATAGTTATGTATCAGTTGTTTGAGCTGTACCTTGATTTCAGCCGGAGTTGGTTTTAGCTGAAAGGACAGTTTGTGCAAGCCACACAGGCATGCACAAACTATGCACCTAATTTATTTTACACTGTTGTTGATTATTTGTATTACTGTAGAGCAGTGATCCCCAAACATTTGAGGGTTACCCCCCCTTCTCTGTGTCTGCACCTCCTGTCCCTCCCCCAGAGCCAGGGCCAGGGCCAGGAGCATGGCTCTGGCTCGGGGTTGGGAGGGTGTGGACAGGAATAAGGAGGCCGAGGCTGGGGCCACAGCTGGGGGTGGGTCTGGTGGCCAGGGCTTAACCAGGCCTCAACCAGGGGCCAAGGCTGGAGGGGGGGCAGGGCTGGGACTGGAGCTGCAGCCAGGCGGCCAGCAGCCAGGCCTCTGGCCAGGGGCAGAACCGCACCAAGAGTGGGGCCAGGTCAGACACAGGGCTGGGTGGCCCTCCCTCCCTCTTTCCCTCCCCACATCCCTCCTCTCTCCTGAATGTTCCTCTAGGCACCACAGTTTGGGGACCTCTGCTGTAGATCTTAGAAAGCCTAGTTATGGACCAGGATCCCATTTTGTGAAGTGCTGTGTAAACACAGAATATAAAGACAGTCCCTGCCCTCAAAGAGTTTACAATCTACCTATAACATTGATGAATACCACTCATGTTTTGCACTTTCCATGTCTCATAGGTACAGTTTAAGTGCAATTATACTAGGATCTGTCTGTTACACAGTGGCTCTCCTTTCGTATAGCTCTATAAAGTGGACTTGACAATATCCAAGTCATCATTGGTGACACTCAATTAAAACCTTTGACACTTGTGTGTTTTATCCTACTGCTTTTTTTTTCCCAATTTTCCTTAATAAATATTTGGCTGTTGACAAGTTAGAATGCATGTGGTTGTAATACAAAAATTCTCTGTCCACAGGAGAGAGAGAGAACAGAGTTTCTCATTGGTTCTGCTAGGCCTCCTTTTCTCAGAAGATGAATGGGGCAGTCAGGTTTAGTTGTGCTGCAGAATGCACACCAGTAGTAGAACGTTTTTTTTCTCATGAGTGTTCCTTGACAGCTGACTGAGTCAAGAGAAATAACAGTATTCAGGGAGCTGTAGATCATCTGAAATAGCTCAAAGAATAAAGGTATGGTGCAGTGTTCTTCGATACACCATGTTCAAACAGACATTTGGAACTCAGATGGAGGTGAGATACAGGTTGGAGGTAATGGTTTAGATCCCAAATAAGAAAGGCGCAGTAGAAATAGTAGAGGCAACTAACGAGGCTTTATTGATTTTTGCCTTCGCTGCCATTAAGGAACTGCCAAAGGGCAGCTGAACAGGGTTGGAAACTGGAGGGCTTGTTAAAAGAAAAAAGGCAAAATGAGCATACACTTTATGAAAGGGTGTTAAAGGAAAAGAAATGAACTTGTTTTCACCAGGTTGGAAAAACCAGAACTGCTGAATACATGCAAAGCTAGTATTGCCAGATCCTCCTTGCAATGAAAACTGTTGCTTTGTGTTGTAAAAATGTAGATTTCTACCCTGATTAGCATGAGGGAAGTGCAGACAGCAGAAAGAAAGCTGTGCTGTATTTTTGGCTCACAGTGAAGTATAATTGAAACAAATGATTAAGACTCTAGTGGCATTTGAACGAAAAAGACATTCTAAATTATGGCAGGATATATGCTACTTAAAAGATTTACAGTTCAGAACTAGCTTTCGGCCAGTGTTGTCTGTCTTCATTTTGTTGTAGACAAAAACCCCTAAAATTGGCTAGCTAAATGATATCCAGTATGTTTTCTTTTCTTTCCTTGAACAGCTGCACTAGGATAGATATGAATACTGGGAAAGAGCTTGTTGCAGATATTTATGTAATATACAAAATGATTTTGTTTAAGGAGCTAAAGTGTATCCTAACAGTGAACTCTCTCGCTTGCCTTACTATTAATTGAGAAATTCATCAACTGTTTCCTTCCCTTAATACCATGGGCTGTGAGTATCATAGGCTGGGGGAGGCTGTGCCACCCCAAACAGCCAGACGTGACCCCGCCCATGCTCCGCCCCCAGTCCCCCTCCTGCTTCCTGCTTGGCGTGGCTCCAGTCTCCCTGTGGGATGGCCCCGGTTTGGGTCTCGCCACCCTCCCACCTGTCGCTCCAGGGCTGGAGGACGGAGTTGAGGGCGCTCCAAGGCTGGGGGCACTAGTCTGGGGCAGAGTCTGGCAGCTGCAATGGGGGGGGCCCTCTGGTGAGAAGGGCTGGGGCTGGAGACTAGCGTCCCACAGCTGGCAGTTCATGCGCTGTCTATGATTAATACCTCTCCAAATGAGTAGCTACTGCAAATTAGCTACTGCTAAGGATGGACTCCCCTCTGCCCACACAAAGGCGAAGTATTCAGGCTTTGTGCTGGTGGAACACAGATTTGTTGGGGAGGTGAATTCTATCCCCCGCCAACTCAGTGGAACTACCCCCCCTCATGTAGCTACTATTCCAGCTATTCAATATTTCAGAATTTCAGTACCATTTGACCTTACCTCTAGTCGAAATTATGGTTCTCGCCATGATTTCTCACTTTGTTCATTGTAATGGTGGGGATTTCCTGATTTTGCTGCATCTTCTCTTTTTTTAAAAAAAAATCAGCTTTTTATTACCATACTTCCTTCATCCTTGCCATTTATGATTTCCAAATTTATTGTGTTTCCTCATGTGACTTGGATTTGAAATGTTCTTCCTTAGCTATTTGGATCTCATGATTTCCTTGGCTGCTTTGAATTCATACTTAAATCCATTTTATATTGTATAGATCTGGGAGAGAAATATAGCCAAATTTGCAGTACTTAATTTAGTTACTGCTAAGCTTCCTCAGTGATTTCACAACGAATTCAGCGTTTGGTACATAGTAGTTGGTTTTTTTCTGAAGCATATTTACTGTTCTAAAATACCTAACTTGTTGTTGACATTAGTTAATGACTATAAATAGCTTTGAGAATATAAAACAGAGTGCTTAATATTTATTTCTTATGTTACTTTAAAATATACTTGATATTAGACATGAATAGATCAATACAACATTTCCTGTGGCTATGGGTGCAATTCAGATCAGCATAAGGACTTCAGTGTCAGTGTGGACACAAATGAGGGAATAATCATTCCTTCATTCTTGCAATTTTTGATTTCCAAATTATTGTCTTTCCTCATGTGACTTGGATCTGAAATGTTCTTCCTTACCTATCTGAATTTCATGATTCCCTTGGTTGTTTTGAATCCATACTTAAAACCTTTTGTATTATATAAAAATATGGCCAAAAATCATTCAAAACATTAAAAATTAAACTGACAAAAATAAAAATATGACTTCCTAAAGCCACCAGTCAGCAAACAACACTTGCTACCGCACAATCTTTCCATCAAAGGCTGCATTTTTAAACTAGTGTTTAAAATATGGTTGGACATTCTGTCTGAGTAATTCCTGTGGGATCAAGTTGGTCAAAAATGGAGTGTAAAATATACTCAAATTGTACAACAGCAGAAGGAGTCTGGTGGTTGCTTATTGGGAGGGTCAATGAGGCCAGTTTGTTGATCCATCTAATTAGCAGACACTTAAATTCATTTGAGTTATCTACTGATTTAGAGAGATGTCCATTTTATAAACAATGTTGTGTGGTGGGTCAAGTAATCCATTTTTGAATTGGAACCAACTGAACTCTATTTTTAACTTAGCTATCAAGGCATGATTCATACATAATGTCTCTTTAGAAGATTTATTCTCTTAATTTAAAAAAAGGGTTAATGAATTTTAGTGTTGGTGAAAGGTGCCAGATTGATAGCTTTGGCATCTGAAGGCCTCTATCTATCACATCTTCCTTCACATTGCCCTTTCAAAATATGTCAACGCTGACTCAAAAGTACCAGGTCCAGAAGTAGTGTATTTTCCATAACCATTCAGTCTGCATTGTCTCTACTGAGACAGTCAGCAAGGGTGCTAATTGTGATGTGTTTTGTGATGTGGGTACAAGCAACCAGCTTAAGCCCATGAACTCATTTAAATAGAAGCCATCAAGCAGTGATATGTCTGTGTCACGACTGGCCTGCACTAGAATATTAAACTGGAACCTCATGGGGGGAGTCACTATATCCCATCACCGTTTTCTGAGTTATCGAGCCTCCAATTAATATTCTAAAGAATCTAACTGTGTTTATAGCTTGCTAGTGGAATGGAGCACTCCTGACCTAGACATGGAATGTATAATACTCAGGAAATCTTTATCTCTTGAGTCACAGCAAATATATTCTAGAAATGGAAAGACCAGTGTGCTCACTGCATTTCTTTTCAATCTTTATCTAGGTACTTCCTTTCCCTAGCCAAGTGGTGTACAACAGAGTTGGAAAGTGTGGGAGTCGAACTGTGGTTTTGCTTTTGAGAATCTTGTCGGAGAGACATGGGTTCAACCTGGTTACATCAGACATTCATAACAAAACCAGATTGACCAAAAATGAACAAGTAAGTTGTTTATGCTCATTTAGATGTTCTGTGTTTGTTCCATTTTTAAGTTATGAAAGTGTTCAACTTGACTTCTCTTATGGTAGATAAGGTAGTATGGCTAAATCCCAATCACCTTGTGGAAATGTATCTATAAATATGTATGTGATGGGTTGTTACCCCGGGGTGAAGTCTGGGAGCTGTGGGAACCGCTGTGCCCCTCTAAGATATACAGCTGGGTTGGGGACACAGCTAGCCTCACCCAGGCCCTGTTATTACCCAGCACCACATCAGGTTGCACCACTCACCCAAACTGGGCTACCTGAGAGCAAACAGACACCAGCCAATTTCTCAGCTCCCCAGGCACCCCCACCCCCTTCTGGAGTATAAATGCAAAATTATACTGTCTTTCGCTGCACAGGGAACTGCACAGCGTAAGCTCATAGAGTTCGCCACCTCCCTCAATGTGGAGATGAAATACAACAGCTCCTGCTCCTTGAGCTAAGATTCCCAAGCACTTCACTCCAAACTTACTGGTTTAGATTTAAAACACATAAAATAAGTTAGATTTTAAATGATAGCAAACAGATGAAAGCAGATTATCTAGTAAAGAAACAAAAATGCAAACTAAGTTTAACATACTAGAAGGATAGGATTTGAATTAACAATCTCATCCTGATTGATGATACAAACAGGCTTGCAGATTCTCAAAGCACAAGCTGCACTTGCTTTGCAGCTTTGGATCCCCACCCCAGTTCCAAGTCCTTTTCCTTAGGAGCTTCTCTCAGGTGTTGAGTTGTGGGAGAGTGAAGAACAACAGATGATGTCACTCCCTGCCTTATATAGCTTTAGCATATGGTGGGAACCCTTTGTTCCAAAACCAGTTCCCAGACCAGTTTGTGGAAAAATATAGACACCCAAAATGGAGTCCAGAGTCATGTGCCCTGGTCACATGCCCTTGCAGAGTCATAGCAGCCATTACTTACAGGCTGTCTGGAGCATTCTGAGGAAGGCTCACAGGTGGGGGATAAGCTTCTCCAAAGGTCTCTTGTTTTTCCTAATGGCCCATTACCTTGAATAGGCCCTTCACAGCCAGCTATCTAGACTGGAAGCCTCTTGCCTAGTGGGTGTCACACAGGTGTAACTACATTTGAAATACAGGTACATAGTCAATATTTATAACTTCAGATACAAAAATGATACATGCACAGAAATAAGATAATCATAACTTTTCCAATGACACCTTGTACAAAATGCTTCATAATTACATCATAATCATATCATCATCATATTACTATGACGAAGATGGGGTGTAGTGTCACAATGTATTTATTAGTCTCTAAGGTGCCACAAGTACTCCTTTTCTTTTTGAAGATTCTTTGTAACTAAGTATTAATAAATATTATACCAAAACCTATGAGGTCAGATCTTTCCCCCAGTTTAATGTACATATGCAGCATTCAACTGAGCAGAAAATGGAGAGATTAGAAGTAGCAATTTCTGGACTAGTGTTGTTCCCACCATCACTGCCTTCCTGATCTGTGCATAGAAGGCATCCTTTACGTGTGGCTCTCCTTGTTCCTGTGGTGAAAGGGGACAAGTGGGTAGCTGACCACGTCCATAGTTACAGTTGGTGCAATGTCCTTCCATAATGGAAACAATGATTCACCTATTTACTGATGTCCTCTGAGATGAAGCGAACCCCATCACCTGTCTTTACATGGAGACTGGGCCTTTTTTTCCTGCAACATGGCACATTGGCAAAGGTGTCTTCACAGTCTGATGAGCATTTTTCTTTGACTCTGATCAGATCCTCAGAGGTGCCTAAATCCCATTGATTTCAATGAGAGGCACCTATACCTTTTTGAGGTTTGGGCCTCTAATACTAAAACTACACAGAACTGCTCCCAAAGGCAGTTCCCTTGTATGAACAATGCTCACAATTTGTTCCTTAATTCATAGTTCCTTGTGTCATGAAAATGAATAGTGGAAAGCTATTATAAACAAGCTGGAAATCCAGAGGGTTTTTTCCCTTCCATTCAGTTTCTTAAATAAAACTTATAACTTTCACTTAGGAAGTTTTGGTTTTGTGACGTACTTTTTAACCACTTCTTAAGTCCTTATACATCATCTCATCTGCTTGCAGGAGACAGCACAAGTTTTTAAACATTGTAAATGTTGCGTTTCTCACCAGTATTTGAGAAAAATACCGTTTTCTCTTCACACAGGGTTCAATAATTGTAAAAGAATACTGTTCAGGCCCCTTAACATATGCTTCAGATTTTCAATGGAAGTCTTCCGTAAGTGGACATTTTATCTCATCCTTTTAAACAGGAAGCTTCTTCATTACTTCCGTGCTTTCTCTGAGCTCTTTGTTGCTTGTACCCTGTCCTTACATCCAGAATTTTTGTTTTATTTCCCATAAACTAAAAATAAGTAATTAAAAATAAGTCATTAAAAACTAAAAACAAGTCATTCTGATTCTCTAGATCTGTAAGTTAAGATGGGTCACCAAAAGATGATCCATATACCCCTGACAGGCAGGGGGGAAGAGATGCTTACCTTACTCTGGCATGTCACATGCAAACTGAGTAGTGTGTGGCTCACAGTGAATACCTATTTACAGTCTAAGCAAAATATGAAATTCATAGGCTGGAGGAAGAAACAAAACAGCAGGAGTTATCCTATTTAGGGATAAGACAATGAACTTCTGAAACTATATCTGGGATGCAGATGAACCTCCACGAATTCCTTCATTCTGTGAGGATGAGCTGCCAGTAGGCTTAATCTTATAAGAAGATGTCTCAGCCAAACTGTAAACACTGAAGAAAGGATCTAGGATAAGCTAGGGTATAGGGGAATGCCATGTTAGTTAAGCTTAGTCTCTAGAAAGCATGTCATGATTTTGTTATATTGGTAAACATTTGTTTCCAATATTCTCACTCTCTATTACTTGACTCTCTGTTCTTTGATAATAAATTTATTCATTTTTTCCCTGTATATGTAAGTGCTGTGTGTTAAGTAGATTGCTGATCCGGAGTTGACTCTTGCAAGCTGGTGTGTACCATTCCTGTGGGAGTAACAAATATGAGAGTTCTGAGGGTGTTCAGTGGAACTGGCTGGGCACTCCAGAGGGAGGCCCAGAGGACTCAGGGGTTGGTGCGTCTATCGCTGACTTGTATAGAGAGCATGAGTCCTGCAGAAGCCTGGAAATTAGTGCTGGTGTTCCCTGTGGCCTGTGGAGTCAGGGACCTGAACCACAGCGGGCACAGATAAGACTTTCTCGTCCTAGGGGCAAGTGTTTGTGAAGTGCCTGGGTACCCCAAGAAGGGTCATACTGACTGTTCGGACGTTCTAATTTAAATTGTATTACAAGAGCTAAATATGATATTAATAATCATTAATATCATGTGTGTTTCTTGTAATACTAATGATATCCTAATTAACGTTTCTTTACATCAGTAGGTGGCCCTATGCCTAGATTAATCGCTTTTTTAGCCCTTTTGGACTCTGATTCAAGACTGTACTTGTGTATTGATTTACTATTGCAGGTGTCCAATGAGAGCAGTTTTCCCTGACTATTAAATTACATAATTCTTCCCTATTTTTGGATAGTCAGCTTTTTATGTACTTGAACTATAAAATACTAATGAAAGATCAGTTTATTTAAAAAAAAACAACAGCTTATAACAGATAATCTGCCATGGAAAAATGTTCAGAACAGTATGGACACTTAGGAAGTTTTTGAAGGAATTCTCAGTATCTTAGAGATGAAAATGAAGACTGATTCACATTCCTGTGATGATGAAGCAGACAGGAATTTTCTACCAAAAGGAAGTATGAAGTACAGTGCAGATGAAAGTGATCGACAATGCCTAGAGATACCTGTATCTACTTGACCTTGCATGCTTTTTGTAAAGACTGAAATTAAGACAGTAAGAAGGTAAAATGTTCTGAGAGAGACAGCAAGAGAGCAAGAAAGCGTGTCTTTCTGTGTTTCCATTAGTTAGTGAAGATGTAAGATTAGTAAACTGACACCACTGTGCTGTTAGAAAGTCATGCCAGCCTCAGTGTGTTTACATTTTGAACTTGAATTCACTTCTGATGAAATACAACAGTTTTAAAAACCACTTGGACAGCAAACAAATTCTTCAGGCAGGGTTATCTACTGATCTTGTTTATCATGGAACAAAACATGCTTTTTAGAAATAAAAAATAAAAGGCAGTTGCTCTGAGCAAGGAAGCTAACAAGTGCTGATAGTACATCTTGATTTTCCTCTATCTTCAAGTCCAAATTATTTCAGTTTTTGATCAGAGATATGGCTGATCCACTACATTTATATATACCCTTTAAAGGGTATAAAGGGACCTCATCCAGTTGTCTTGTGAGCATTTCACTATGCCACCTGGTGGATTTTTGCTGCAAATGCAGCAGCAGCCTGCATTCAAGCACTGATTATGCTGATCCATCCTGACTTGATGGGTTTTCTCACAGCATGACTGAAGATCTCCTTGTAATGAGGATGGTAACTTGAGACTTCCCTGGAAGGAAGAGGAAGTGTCTCCTTTGACTTTTACCCTTCATTCTGATGTTCTTGCTTTGGTTGGTTTAAGATAAACCTTCCTTTAAAAATAGTTTGAGACTTCCAGGGCTTCTGTTTGCATATGCATCTGGATCTGGGCCTGAATAGTTGATAGTTATGTTTAAAATTCAGTGCAGAAAACTGTTACAGCAACATTAAAGTTGAGAACCTAACCAATAAATCATGTTAATAAACATTGTTTTTATTTAGGTCCTGATTTGCTCATTAGGTTGAGGAGCTAGTCAGGTCCTAGACTAAAACTCTGTTCTCTGGGCTCAATCACTGCTCCCTCGTAGATTTGTAGAACCAGGTTTTTCTGTACAGACAGATCATAAATGGTTTTATAACAGATACATCACTAACTGTAGCAGAGAACTTGTGCTAGCACAGTTGTTCTTTTAGGGTATATAGGCAATTGTGGCTGGCTTGCTTTTGTTTGCTAATTCCCCAGATATCTATGAGTAGTTTCTGCCTTATGTATTTTTTCTTAGGTACAATTTATTGTACATACCAGTAGGTACTCACTTTTGGCCAGCAACCAAGCTTGAGCATTGGTGTGCTGCCAAGGACCGAATTATTTGGGGACATCCTGGGGTCTGATGTCACTTCCTGCTACTCCCCATTCCTTCCCTCTACCTCTACACTTACTCTATCCCTCCACTCCTGTGTTTGAATGGAGTAAGTTAAGAGTGAGCTGGAACCTAGTTTGATAGTATACACCATTTAGTGTAATCTAGTGCATTTTAAAGGGAAATTATTTGCTCTTCAGAACTATCTCCATTATCTAGGCTAAAAGTAATCCCTGGCAGGAGATGATATGGCAGTGTCCAGAGAGAGGACATGAATCTTTCTAGAGACAGTAGAACCCTCCCTCAGGTCCCTTATCATAGTGAACACACTCCCTTAATTCTTCCCCTTTCTCCAGTCTGCCCTTTGCTGTATTTATCCCCTCTAAGAATCTACATGTTCTACTGGTCCTCTCCTTCCTTCTGCGTCCTCCATCTATGTCCTTCTAGACCTTTTCCTCTCATTTCACAGTTTCTCACTCCTTTCTGTCTCCCTCCTACCTGTTGCTGACCTCGGAAGGATCTCAGTGATGGCTTGCACTTGTATCTACTCCATCTCTTTCCATTTTCTTCACGAAGTCTGTCCCTCTTTCCCTCTCCCACTTTCATTTCCTCCTCAGTGTCTCCTCCTTCCCCATTCAACATCACCTTCTCTCTTGTCTCTCCTCCCATGCTAAGGCAGGCCTACAGATCTTATTCAGAGTGAGGATTGGAGTGAGGCCCATGGAAAATGTGGCCACAGGCATCATGGGGCCGTATGAGTTCCAAACATCACACACACTTATGCTTCTTTCCTCTAACAGTTTTTCCTCTTAGACTCCTTTGTAATTTTCCTTGCCATGTCCTTCTCATTTATTGAAATCTACACTGTTTCTGTTGGGCCCTACTTCCCCTTTCTTGCTGTCTTTTACCACACTTGCTTGTTCATATACAACTATAGGCTTATCTTCATCTGCTGATGAGTCCATTGGAGCTTAAGCCTCTAAATATGAATATGCTTTAAGTCAAAACAAAATCCTATTCCTGTTTTAAAGGTGTGAGTGGATATTATTGTAGCTCAAGAAATTGAGATTGACCTTAATTAGCTCCTGCTACAAGACACATTGCAGTCAGGTGCTGTGCAAATAGCAGCATGCGACTCTCCAAATCCACTTTATTAATGACCTATAGCGTTCTCTTCTATTCTATTCCCGAGACTTACATGAGCCTGAGTGGCAATTAGGTCAAGTGATATCTAGTTTTGTTGAGGTGCAAAAATGTTGGTCAAGTTGTTGTTACTAAACTTGTACTTGTAAGAAAGAGACACACTTGTATTAATATACGGTATAGGGCATGCAACCATCCTCACCACAGTCGTATAATATATTTTAAAGAGAGAGTTGCATACATAATTTCATCAAATACTCTGAAAGCACCAGGATGATACGGTGAAGTGAATATTTATCAACAGTGAATGACTTCCAGTGTGCCACTCTTTCATGCAGGTGAAAGAATACAGTTAAAATACCAATATATCATTAAAAACTTAATATAGTTCTGGCTGTTTAATTTCTCCTGTAATTTAGTTGTTGCTGTTGCTGTTGTTTTTTTTTAATGTGGCTCCTGAGATCTAACCATTGCAACTTCTTTTCCATTTCTTTCTCAAAGCTAGGTAAGTCTCTGAATGTGATGATGCTTATGTCATGATATTATGATGATCTTCTACAGATACAACCACCATCCTTCCAGCAGATGTATCATGCTGACATTTGTTTGATGGATATGGTAACTCTTGTTGAAAAATGTCAGTGTTCTGCTCCTTCGAAAATGACCCAATCAAGCTCTCTGCATTATTTTGCCTGGATTCTTTGCCACACTTTACTAGTCTCTGAACACTGTACTGGGGGAGCTGCACAGAAATCTGTTTATATTTGGGTCAGGGAATCCAGAGGCTACTGACAACTCATTAGAACTCGGTTGGTTTCAAATCTGTTAAATGATAGGCTTGATGCCAAATTTGTCTGTTTTTGCAAGTGGCGAGTAAGGTGCCATATAGTTTTAAGGAAAAAAAATCTTCATAACATTGAGGGAAACAATCTTCTAAATTCATGACCTCAATTTTGATTTTACTTGTGCTTAGAATATGAATTTATATAAGTTAGAGCAGAACTTTAGAGCAATTCTTTGTATTGCTATTTTTCCTTTATGGATTGTTCCTACGTTGTGTATTAGTTTCCACTACCCAGTTTGTAAAATTACTAGTATAATTATTGTGCTCTTCAAATACAGTCATGTTCAGTGTCTTTTATTCTATAATACAGCCTTGTAGCTTTTGATGTTGCCAATTAGAAAATCAGAGGAGAGCAGAAGTCAAGAAATCGGACTGCTTGGAATTTTTTGCATATATTTCATTTAACATGTTCAGGCCCTTGACATTTTCCAGAACACTGCAAAAACTAGAAGTCTGCACACATGAGAATTTATTAATATAAACTGAGGATTATATACACACACTCAGTTTTTCACGTCAGCTGTTTTACGTGAAAAAATCTTTAATAATGCAAAATTAAATTAATTTAAATCTAAAAGCCCTTGCTAAAATGTCTTGAAAGCAGTAGGCCAAAAGACCATTATTTGAAAAGAGATTTATGTCAAATGTAGAATTATATTCACATTTTAAATATGCTATACAAAAGAAGTAATGAGGAATGTCTGCTTCTATATTTGAGAAGACATCTACCCATTCAGTAATCTGGCGATGATAGGAACTGTTATCATTATGTAAAAACAGTAATAGTCTCAATCCACTTTTTCTGATGCAGATTTCAAACACTTCACGTTTTAGAATTGTAGTTAGTAGTTTAGATCCATTTTGAAAATAGAGGCCACTTTCAAAAGTCAGATCCAGATTTGGGTAGGTTTAGAATTAGGATTTTAGTTTGTGCCTTTGTCTAAAGTAGAAATTAACTTTTGGAAATGTTTAAACTCGTGGTATAGCACACTGATTCCTACTACAATGGTAACATTGGTGCTAAAGTCACGATGCTCTGCCATCTATCCCTTTTTACATGGGTAATAAGCACTAGCATTGCAGTCCTAGCCTGACTTTTTTGTGAATAGGTCTAAACTACTAAATGATTAGATAGTGTTTGAGTGTTGCCATTTCTGTCCAAAAACACAGCTTGGCTTAATTTGGTAATTTTGATTTAGTTGTAATTCTTGTTTAATTTTTTTTAGATGGAATTGATTAAAAATATAAGCACTGCTGAGCAGCCCTATTTATTCACTAGACACGTTCATTTCCTCAACTTTTCAAGGTAAGGCACTTTCCCAATTACAAGGTTTTCTTGTTTCTTTTTATTGCAGTTAATAGAAATAACTTTTCTCTTCAATTTCAAACAAATGTATGTTGTTGTTATGAGAAAAATCTCTTTTGATGCTGGAAGCTACACAAATACAGTCAAAGGGTAAGATTTTCATTACATAATATTCATACAGTTTGTTTTAATCCGCCTGCGTGCCCTGTATGCTTTTAACTACAATAGGTAATTTTAGTTAATGACGTTTCCAACTAAAAAAAAAATTATGTACTGCATCATGTATTAGTGAAATTCCTGCCAGATTTTCAGTTGATTTTGCCTCCTTGAAGGTAGCTCTATTGTAAAATATTAATTAACTTCCGCCTTTAAAATGTGAGCTCTTGGGACAGGAGGTTCTATGAATTGGCATGGTTATGTACACCTGTTGTGTGTCTGCTAATAGGCTAAAGTCAGACTTCCACTGAATTTAGTAAAAAGGACAAGGAGTACCTGTGGCACCTTAGAGACTAACAAATTTATTTGAGCATAAGCTTTCGTGGGCTAAAACCCACTTCATCGGATACATGCAGTGGAAAATACAGTTGGAAGATGCATATACACACAGAGTACATGAAAAAATGGGTGTTGCCATACCCACTATAATGAGTGATCAGTTAAGGTGAGCTGTTATCAGCAGGAGAAAAAAAACCTTTTGTAGTGATAATCAGGATGGCCCATTTCCAACAGTTGACAAAAAGGTATGCGTAACAGTAGGGGGAAAAAATAAGCATGGGGAAATAGTTTTACTTTGTGTAATGACCCATCCACTCCCAGTCTTTATTCAAGTCTAATTTAATGGTGTCTAGTTTGCAAATTAAATTCCAATTCAGCAAGTTTCTCGTTGGAGTCTGTGCTTGAAGTTTTTTTTGTTGAATAATTTGTTGTAATTGAGTGTCCAGGGAGATTGAAGTGTTCTCAGACTGCTTGTTGAATGTTATAATTCTTGATGTCTGATTTGTGTCCATTTATTCTTTTACATAGAGACTGTCCTGTTTGGCCAATGTACAAGGCAGAAGGGCATTGCTGGCACATGATGGTATATATCACATGGGTAGATGTGCAGGTGAACGAGCCTCTGATAGTGTGGCTGATGTGATTAGGTCCTATGATGGTGTCCCCTGAGTAGATATGTGGACAGAGTTGGTAACGGGCTTTATTGCAAGGATAGGTTCCTGGATTAGTGTGTTTGTTGTGTGGTGTGTGGTTGCTGGTGAGTATTTGCTTCAGATTGGGGGGCTGTCTGTAAGCAAGGACTGGCCTGCCAAGATCTGTAAGAGTGAGGGATTATCCTTCAGGATAGGTTGTAGATCCTTGATGATGAGCTGGAGAGGTTTTAGTTGGGGGCTGAAGGTGACGGCAAGTGGCGTTCTGTTACTTTCTTTGTCACCTGTAGTAGGTGACTTCTGGGTGCTCTTCTGGCTCTGTCAATCTGTTTCTTCACTTCAGCAGGTGGGTATTGTAGTTGTAAGAACACTTGATAGAGATCTTGTAGGTGTTTCTCTGTCTGAGGGGTTGGAGCAAATGCAATTGTATCGTAGAGCTTGACTGTAGACAATGGATTGTGTGTTGTGGTCTGGATGAAAGCTGGAGGCAAGTAGATAAGTATACTGGTCAGTAAGTTTCCGGTATAGGGTGGTGGTTATGTGACCATTGCTTATTAGCACCATAGTGTCCAGGAAGTGGATCTCTTGTGTGGACTGGTCCAGGCTGAGGTTGATGGTGGGATGGAAATTATTGAAATCCTGGTGGAATTCCTCAAGGGCTTCTTTTCCATGGGTCCAGATGATGATGATGTCATCAACATAGCTCAAGTAGAGTAGGGGCGTTAGGAGACGAGTTGAGGAAGCGTTGTTCTAAGTCAGCCATAAAAATGTTGGCATACTGTGGGGCCATGCGGGTACCCATCGCAGTGCCGCTGACTTGAAGGTATACTTTGTCCCCAAATGTGAAATAGTTATGGGTGAGGACAAAGTTCATCCACCAGGTTTGCTGTGACATTATCGGGGATACTGTTCCTGACGGCTTGTAGTCCATCTTTGTGTGGAATGTTGGTGTAGAGGGCTTCTACATCCATAGTGGCCAGGATGGTGTTTTCTGGAAGATCACCAATGGATTGTAGTTTCCTCAGGAAGTTAGTGGTGTCTCGAAGATAGCTGGGAGTGCTGGTAACGTAGGGCCTGAGGAGGGAGTCTACATAGCCAGACAATCCTGCTGTCAGGGTGCCAATGCCTGAGATGATGGGGTGTCCAGGATTTCCAAGTTTATGGATCTTGGGTAGCAGATAGAATACCCCAGGTCGGGGTTCTAGGGGTGGGTCTGTGAAGATTTGTTCTTGTGCTTTTTCAGGGAGTTTCTTGAGCAGATGGTGTAGTTTCTTTTGGTAACCCTCAGTGGGATAAGGCTTGTAGAATGTGGTGTTAGAGAGCTGCCTAGCAGCCTCTCGTTCATATTCTGACCTATTCATGATGACGACAGCACCTCCTTTGTCAGCCTTTTTGATTATGATGTCAGAGTTGTTTCTGAGGCTGTGGATGGGATTGTGTTCTGCACGACTGAGGTTATGGGGCAAGTGATGCTGCTTTTCCACAATTTCAGCCCGTGCACGTCGGCAGAAGCACGCTTTGTAGAAGTCAGGTTTTATACCAGGGTGAATTTGACCTAATGGTTGTACATTTATATATTGGTAAAATTGTCTTTCATCCCAAAGGATACCAAAATGTTTTACAAATCCTATAGAAGGAATTAAATCATCTAATGGAGTGCAGCTCCTTCTGGCATAAAATGCAGCAACTATTAAAAGTGCAGTTTATAGGAGAGAAAGTGAAGAATACCCAACTTGGATGAAACTAGTGGGGAATTTTAGGAAGACAGAATTTGACCAGGGCAAAGAGGTTAACACTGCTTCTCTTTAATGGTCACGTGTTAAACATTTCATTAGGAAAGTGGTGCCTCAACTAGCACAATGTCCCCAACACTGTTCATTTAGTACCAATTAATACCAATACCACTTCCTGCAGCACCCTGGATTTTTAGAGATCTTTGCAATTGCTTCCCCAGATTCCCAGTTGTTTTATTTATTTGTAATTTTTTTATTATTTTTTCCAATACAACAAATATACCAAAATACCAGATTCATCATAATACACAAAGTGAATAAAGAGGGTTAGGATAAAGGGAGGCGAAGAGAAGTGACATAGCTATCTTCAGGATCTGCATAAATCATAGACCTCTAAAAAGTCAGCTGAAATTGCTTTGAGTTTTTCTGGCATTTCCTTTCTGCAGAATGCTAGTCATTTATTAGCTGCGAGGTCAGCCATATCACCAAGCCAGGCATCAATATTTGGTGGGGATCAACTTTTTTCTTTTTTGCAGGATTAACAACCAAAGCTGCATGTAGGAGCAACCTTGCCTTGCCTTGTTACCATGTAATCTTCAGGAATATAGCCAAGAACAAAACTAGGGCTCCAGTTTAGCATCCAGTATCAAATTGGTTCTTTGAGCTACCTGAGACCAGAAATTCTTGATACAGGGGCACTCTCAAAACGTATGAGCTAATGTAACCAAAGGAAAGTTACATTTCCAAGAGTTACATTTCAATGAAGTGAGCTGTAGCTCACGAAAGCTTATGCTCAAATAAATTTGTTAGTCTCTAAGGTGCCACAAGTACTCCTTTTCTATTTCCAAGAGCAGTCAGCATTTATGAGGCCCTTTACCATTAGCCTATGTAGCAACTGGTCTTTTCAAAAAAATGTCTTTTGGTATATTTCTATTCCGAGCAACTCTCAAATTATCAATCTTTGGCAGAGTTTTTTGGCCAGAAAATAATGAAAAGGTACAGCTGAGTAAATGCAGCAAGTTTCCTCCAAAACAATAAATTCTGCAGTTCCTAATCTGGTCCATATACATTAGTAAATAAATGCTCTAACTGGAAATATTTCTGTGCTCTAGAGCAGGGCAAGCCAAATTGTTGCTAAAGATATACAAATGGTTTACATTTATCATTGCAAATTAGCTGCCACACTGTCATAATTCTTCTGTCCGTCCATTCCCTCCACATTGAGGTTTGCTACCAATTTTAAGGCTAGGATTGATCCATAGGATTGCCTCTACATGGAAGAATGGATGAAAGCAGAACTTTCTAGCCAAGCTTGCCTCGCAGCCATTATTGTGGGAGCTCTGGAGCCTCTCATCTATAATAATTTTGATCTTAGAATGCCTGAAAGGAGGAGAGGTCATACCAATTCTTGTTTAATCTGGTGGGGTCTGTGTGGTCATATCTAATAGCCACAAAGATGCTTGGCTGAACAAAAAGGAGATACGATAATTTTCCAAGCTGAAAAAATAAAATCCTCACAGAGAAGGGGAAAGCTGTAATTTGGTAGAGCCAGTCTAGATTTCTTACCTGCACTCCGAAGGAACGTTCTGAAAATATTATTGAATTTCTTAAAATAAGTTTGAGGAATAGAAATAGGAAGACCTCTCAGGACATACAATATTCTGGAAAGGACATTAGTTTTCAGTATATTAATTTTACTCCAAAAACAGGGTTAACAAACTCCAGCTCCCCAAATCATTAGCCACTTGGGCAATAATTAGTTCTATATTTAGCTTAGGGGTGTCCTAAATATTTTTGGGAATCAGTATTCCTGATTATTTCATATAAGAAGATTGCTATTCAAAGTCCCAATTTGAGAAAAAGCCTTTGTGGGCATACTTCTGTTGCCTGAGAGTTCTGATTTACCCTTATTAATTTTATATCCTGAGAAGCGTCTGAATTTATTCACAGTGGTTAGAACAGTGGTGGGCAACCTGCAGCCCATGGGCCGCATGTGGTCTGTCAAGGTAATCCACTGGCGGGCCACCAGACAATTGGTTTACATTTGCACGGCTGCCCGCAACTCCCAGTGGCCGAGATTCACTGTTTCTGGCCAATGGGAGCTGCGGGAAGCAGCAGCCAGCATGTCCCCGCAGCCCTCACCGCTTCCCACAGCTCCCATTGGCCAGGAATGGTGAACTGCAGCCACTGGGAGCTGCTGGCAGTTGTGCAAATGTAAACAAACTGTCTCTCAGCCCACCAGCGGATTATTCTGATGGGCCACAGGTTGCCCACCACTGGGTTAGACGGTAGGAATGGTAACTTTGGGCTTAGATACAAATTCAAGAGCATCATTTTGTGCTCTGTTTGCCCCCCCCCCATGAATATGTTGATTTGTTTGCATAGCAATGGCTAAAGGTTCTAGAGCTAAATCAAACAGAAGAGGAGAAACGGGACAGCCCTGACTCATACCTCTCTGTAATAGAAACAGGGTGGAAATAATACTATTCATAACTACCCCGGAAGTAGGGTTAGAGCGGGGTGGCAAACTTTTTGGCCCAAGGGCCACAACTGGGTATGGAAATTGTATGGCAGGCCATGACTGCTCATGAAATTGGGGGTGGAGTGCGGGGGGGATGAGGGCTCTGGCTGGGAATGAGGGGTTGGGGGTGCAGGAGGGTGCTCCAGGCTCGGACTGAGGTGTTCAGAGGGAGGGAGGGGATCAGGGTGAGGCAGGGGGTTGGAGTGCATAAGGTGTTCAGGCTCTGGGCGGCGCTTACCTCAAACAGCTCCAAGAAGCAGCGGCATGTCCCCGCTCTGGCTTCTACATGAAGGCGCGGCCAGGTGGCTCTGCGCGCCACTCTGTCCGCAGGTACTGTCCCTGCAGCTCTCGTGTGCCATGGTTCCCGGCCAATGGGTGTTGTGGGGGCAGCGTGCAGTGCCCCTTGGCTGCCGCTATGCATAGGAGGGGGGGTGACATGCCACTGCTTCTGGGAGCCGTGTGGAGCAGGGCAAGCACCAAACCCCACTCCCTGGCAAGAGGTTGAGGGCTGGATTAAAACATCTGGAGGGCCGGATGCAGCCCCCAGACCGTAGTTTGCCCACCCCTGGGTTGGAGTATAAAAGCTTAATCCGAGCACTAATTGTATACCAATCCCAAATTTTTTAATATTTAAAAAAGATAATCCCAGGCTATGCAGTCAAAGACTTTTTCGGCATCTAAAGAAATGACAGCTAAGGGTTCTTTAGAATCTCTCAATGCAGCAATAATATCAATCAGTTGATGCAAATTATCTGAGCCACATCTATTACGAAGGAAGCCTACCTGATTTATGTGTACAGTAGAACCTCAAAGTTACAAACTCCAGCATTAGAAACTGACTGGTCAACCACACACATCGTTTGGAACTGGAAGTACACAATCAGGCAGCAGCAGAGACCAAACCGCCCCCCCCCCCACAAAAATGTAAGTACAGTACTGTGTTAAACATAAACTACTACAAAAATAAAAGGAAAGTTTTTTTTAAAAAAACATTTGACAAGGTAAGGAAACAATTTAAATGAAACAATGTAATAAGAAAAGCGAAAAGAGTTTGGAGAACAGCTACCCAAAAACTCAAAAGGTAATAGCAAAATGTTTTTTAAGTACATCAGAAGCTGGAAGTCTGCAAAACAACCAGTGGGGCCCCTGGACGATCGAGATACAAAAGGATTACTTAAAGATGACAAAGTCATTGCGGAGAAACTAAATTAATTCTTTGCTTCAGTCTTCACGGCTGAGGATGTTAGGGAGATTCCCCAGCCGTCTTTTGTAGATAACAAATCTGAGGAATTGTCACAGATTGAAGTGACACTAGAGGAGGTTTTGGAATTAATTGATATACTTAACAGTAACAAGTCACCGGGACCAGATGGCATTTACCAAAGAGTTCTGAAAGAACTTAAATGGGAAATTGCGGAACTATTAACTATGATTTGTAACCTGTCCTTTAAATCAGCTACTGTACCCAATGACTGGAAGATAGCTAATGTAACGCCAATATTTAAGAAGGGTGATCCTGGCAATTACAGACCGGTAAGTCTAACGTCAGTACTGGGCAAATTAGTAGAAACCATAGTACAGAATAAAATTGTCAGACACATAGAAGAACATAAATTGTTGGGCAAAAGTCAACATGGTTTCTGTAAAGGGAGATCATGTCTTACTAATCTATTAGAGTTATTTGAGGGGGTCAGCAAACATGTGGACAAGGGGGATCCAGTGGACATAGTGTACTTAGATTTCCAGAAAGCCTTTGACAGGGTCACTCACCAAAGGCTCTTATGTAAATTAAGTTGTCATGGGATAAGAGGGAAGATTCTTGCATGGATTGAGAACTGGTTAAAAGATAGGGAACAAATGGTAGGAATAAATGGTAAATTTTCAGAATGGAGAGGGGTAACTAGTGGTGTTTCCTAAGGGTCAGTCCTAGGACCAATCCTATTCAACCTATTCATAAATCATCTGGCGAAAGGGGTAAACAGCGAGGTGGCAAAGTTTGCAGATGATACTAAACTGCTCAAGATAGTTAAGACCAAACAGACTGTGAAGAACTTCAAAAAGATCTCAATACTAAGTGATTGGGCAACAAAATGGCAAATGAAATTTAATGTGCATAAATGTAATGTAATGCATATTGGAAAGAATAACCCCAATTATATATACAATATGATGGGGGATAATTTAGCTACAACTAATCAGGAAAGAGATCTTGGAGTCATTATGGATAGTTCTCTGAAGATGTCCATGCAGTATGCAGCGGCAGTCAAAAAAGCAAACGGGATGTTAGGAATCATTTTAAAAAGGGTTAGAGAATAAGACGGAGAATATCTCATTGCCCTTATATAAATCCATGGTACACCCACATCTTGAATACTGCGTACAGATGTGGTCTCCTCATCTTAAAAAAGATATACTGGCATTAGACAAGGTTTGGAAAAGGGCAATTAAAATAATTAGGGGTTTGGAATGGGTCCCCTATGAGGAGAGATTAAAGAGGCTAGGACTTTTCAGCTTGGAAAAGAGGAGACTAAGGGGGAATATGATAGAGGGATATAAAATCATGAGTGGTCTAGAGAAAATGAACAAGGAAAAGTTATTTACTTGTTCCCATAATATAAGAACTAGGGGCCACCAAAGGAAATTAATGGGTAGCAGGTTTAAAACAAATAAAAGAAAGTTCTTTTTCACTCAGTGCACGGTCAACCTGTGGAACTCCCTTGCCTGATCAAGTTGTGAAGTCTAGGACTATAACAGGGTTTAAAAGAGAACTGGATAAATTTATGGAGGTTAAAAAGTTGTAGCCTTCCCATTGGCTCTTTTGGTCAGGTGCCCCCTCCCTTCCTTAGTGGCCAATAGCCAGGATGGGTAAGGAATTGTGTCCCTAGCCTCTGTTTGTCAGGAGAGGGATCACTAGATCATTACCTGTTAGATGGCCCAGAGGGAGTGAACCTGGCATTGACCACTGTAGGTAGACAGGATACTGGGCTGGATGGACCTTTGATCTGACCCAGTGTGGCCATTCTTATGTTCTTAAGCACAGAAATGAAGATGGTTAAAAGCAGCATTTTTCTTCTGCATAGTAAAGTTTCAAAGCTGTTGTGATAAATGAAGGGGGTGTAGCTCACTTTTATGGTCACCCAGCCAGCCAGTTAGCTGTTAGTAGCTGTTTTCTACTTGCTTTACCTATAAAGGGTTAAAAAATCCATAGGTTAAAGGAAGGGAGTGGGCACCTGACCAAAAGAGCCAATGGGAAGACTAGAACTTCTTAAAATTGGGGAAAAAACTTCCCCTTTGTCTGTCCGTGGTGTTCTTCCAGAGGGCAGGGACAGGGCTGTAAAAGCTTGGACCAGGTATGAAAATCATCAGATCATACCTAGAAACTACTCATTTGAAACCCCAGATATGTAAGTAGATCAGGAAATGTCTCAGAAAACGCGATTAGGTTTATCTCTTTATGGCTTGTGGACTCCTCTGTGCTAACCCCAAGTGCTTTTGTTTTGCTTGTAACCTTTAAGATGGACCTCAAGAAGCTATCTTGATGCTTAATCTTTGTAATTGTTTTTTTAAACCTAGCAAAAAGCCTAAGTTCCAGATGTATTTTCTTTTTCTTGTTTTTAATAAAATTTACCTTTTTTTAAGAACAGTATTGGATTTTTGTGTCCCTAAGAGGTTTCTGCATATGTTTATTAGCTGGTGGCCACATCTGATTTCCTTTGTTTTCTTTCTCAACTCTTCCCCAGAGGGGGGTGTGAAAGGGCTTGAGGGTACCCCACAGGAAGATATTCCCAAGTGCGCCTTCCTGTGTTCTCAGTGGTTTTTGCATTTGGGTGGTGACCCATCCAAGATCAGAAAAAAGCTGTAACCTTGGGAGTTTAATACAAGCCTGGAGTAGCCAGTATTAATTTTTAGAATCCTTGCAGGCCCCACCTTCTGCCCACTCCCTTCCTATGGACTTTTTAACCCTTTATAGGCAAAGCAAGTATGGACTTTTTAACCCTTTACAGGTAAAGCCAGTAGAGCAGCTACTAACAGGGATTTTATAGCTAACTGGCTGGCTGGGTGTCCATAAAAGGGAGCTACCTCCCCACTTCATTTATCACAGCTGTATTAAGTTCATGTTCAGTTATAAATTTTTGAAAGAACAACCATAAAGTTTTGTTCAGAGTTACAAGCTCCAGTCCTGAGGTGTTTGTAACTGAGGATCTACTGTATAATGTGTGAGACAACTTTGTCCAGTCTCATAGAAAGTGCTTTAGCTAAAATCTTAGTGTCACAATTAATTAAAGAAATTGGTTTGTAATTACTATGTGTAGTCTAAGGTCTTTCTCAGGTTTAGGAATAACTGAAATTATATCTTCTCTCAGAGTAGGGGGTGAGTTTGCTCATTCTTGGCCTCATTGAACATATTCAATAATTTAGTTGTTAATTTCAGAGAACTTTCTGTAAAATTCAGTTGGGAACCTGTCTGCACCAGAATGCTTTGAGACCTTCATTTCTTTCATAGACTGATTTCTAGAGGGGCATCTAAAAGCTCCTTCTAAAAGCCCGAGATCTGTGGCAGAGACAATCCATTTAAAAAGTTATCTAGGGCATCTTTACTGTTCACTCTTCAGCTATATATAGTTTTGAAGAAAACTGTTAGTAAGCAATAGAAAAAAATAAAGCTGTTGAAATTGTTTGTTAATATCTGAGTGGATTGTATACAACTTACTGCTAGTATCACAAATAGCACCAGTCTTATTTGTGTTAGCCTTGTGATTGTCTGTATGCCTACAGTTTGCCAACTCTCTCACCAGATTACCAGTAGTTTTGGCTTCAGACAGAATATAGCAAATGCAGCCTTTTGGGACAGATGTTTGTTGATTGCACAGCTTAAGTTGATGAAGATGCTGAGGAAGGATCAGAATCATAGTCTACATCCAGGGCCTTAATTTCCTTAGAAAGGGTATAAATTCCGTATTCTCTCCCTTTCTTTTTAAAGGGGTCATAAGAGATGCAGCCTCTGATGAAGTCACTAAAGGCTTCCCAAGGTGTGTGAGCTGATGAAGCGGGGCAGGAGGATGGGGGACATTTGTTTTTGTTTTGTTTTTTAAAAAGTTCTAACTTTTGCTGGATAGAGTTGAGAAATGATGTATTAAACAGCAGAGAGGTATTTCATCTCCACATTTTAGTTGGGGGTACATATTGTGCAAGCCTAAAAGACACATGTGTAGGCGCATGGTCAGCTATAACAATACTACCATTGCAACAATCTGTGACAGAATTGGTCAGGTCTTGTGACACTGAAGAAATAGTCCAATGCTGAATATGTTGAATGAGCTGCAAGAAAAATGTCTGTAGTCTCTGGCTGTAGGATTACCCGATCTCCACACATCTTGTAAACCTAAATCATTAAGTATCTGATGAGTATTTGAGTTTTTATATGGAGATAGAAAAATTTATCAAGACCAGGTGTAGAATTTTGTTAGTCTTCAACTATAATAATAGGATGATGGCCCATTTATACTCGAACAGTTTATGAAAAAATGTGGAATCACCCTGGTTTGACCCATAGAGATTAGCAAAAATAATTATAAAATTACCAATTTCAGCCTTGAGCACAGTAAATCTGCCCTTGCTATTGGAGTTTGTGCTCAGAATAGTAACATTCAATTTGTTATGTATTAGTATAACAATGCCCCTCCCTTTAGAACTGAAGCAGTTAGAAATTGTAAGCCCTACCTAATCTATTCAGTTTACAAGGTTCCAGGTCTGTCAGATGTGTGTCTTGGAGCATGTCAATATCAACTCTCTTTTTTTTTTTTTTTTTTTTAACCATTGAGTATATATATTTTCTTTTAATTTTCTTTTAAACCCTTTATATTCCAGGAGACATTTAAATTATCGAAGGCACCATTGTTAAAATATACTGGATTAAAGTCACTTTGTGAATAAATGAGAAATTGTAAATTTTCCTGAGCAGCATATAGTTCTTGCATATATTATCAGCAAAATATATAATCCAGGGGTAGGGTGTTGCTTCCCAGTATATATTCTAGAGGAGTGAGAAGGAAATTCCCAGGATAGGAGGATAACTGGGTGGGGAGGCAGAAAGAGGAATTAAATAAGTGAAAAAACAAAACAGAAAAGATAGTGGAGAGAGAAATGCACGTTAGTATCATTCAATCAGAAAGACTAATCTCTTTAAACAGTCCAAAAATACACACTTGACACCCAAAGGGGTGGCTGGCTCAGGTGAGACTTGGAGATGCACACAGCCCCTAGGGCTCCAGACATTACAAGTATAGTAAATCACCTATTACCAATAGAACCTTGACATACTGGTCCATAAGGAAGCATAATCTAATAAATCAATAATACAGTATATAACACACGCATACATTTATTAATCAAACGATAGATTGTACATTGGTGCACCAATCCCATGAGTTAAGGCAATAGGAAATAAATTGATGATAACCCTTTAACTCCAATGAGAGAGAGAGGAAAAAGGAACTTGCATCAATATCAACTAATGCCATCAACTTGTTTTGAGCAGCCATATCAGATCTCAGAGAGCAAATCAGAAATTCCATTTAGTGGGATTATTCCATAGATGTCTCTTATTGCAAGGGAAGAGCTTGCAGATTTTTTACATATTTTTCTGCCTCTTGAGAGGAACAAAATGATACTCCCTTCTTCCCATTTTTAATGTGAGCATTGCAGGGTATTTAATAAAATACTTATTTTAGAGTCCATTTTTCTGGCCAATTGTTTTGAATGGTTGAAAGCTGTCCTCGTTGCAATCACATCATGGACATAGAGCAGTATTTTAATTGCTGGTTCTCCGCATAACAGCTCCTTTTTTCCCCCCTCTAGATTTCTGCAATATTAGTTCCTTAGTGGTAATTTTCAGGAACTTCACAATCAATGCTCTAGGCCAGGAGTTCTCGCAACAAAATTTTTTGTGGCCTCAGAGTGCGGCCACCAACTCTTGCTAGTGGACACTTTGACAATTTTTCCTAAAATACTTAATTAACTTTAGGAAAAACAAATACATATGCACATATACATGTCCAACCACAGTAATTTATTTGGCATTGGTAGGGGCATTTTAGTAGTCTCAATAATAACATACGGTTGTCTCCATTCTTTACTAGACCTAAACAAAATAGAAAAACAAGGTGCTTTGCATGTTCTTGTCTTTTTGTTGTTGTTTCTTTTGCTTTTTTGGTTGCAAGGGTTTGGGGGGGGTTTTTTTTTAGACTTGCTAGCTAGTAAGTCTGCTTCTGTGAAAAGTGTTTGTATGTTTGTTAATATCACTTTTCACAGCAGAGACTTGTTAGCTAGCTGGGAGGCAGTGAAAAGCGATATTAACAGACATGCAGATATCACTTTTCATAGCAGACTTACTCAGTCCTAGCAAGCTGGGGGACAAATTAAGTGTTGGATGGAGAGGTGGATAGGGAGGCAGTGGGGGCCGGGGTGGTAGGATGGTTGGTTAAGGGGCCAAGGGTAGCAGTGGTGGCCAGGGGTGATAAGGGGGGTGGGGTGAGCCCAAAGCCCAAAGTTTGGGGGATGAAGCCCACTGCTGTGCAGCCAGAGTCCAAAGCCCCACTGTCAGAGCCCCTGGCTAGAGCCTGCCGCCCACCACACCAGGGCTGAAGCCGGAAGGCTGAGCTACGTTTGTGGCTCAAGAGCGGGGCAGGGCCCAACCCCTCCATGCTGCCCCCTCCACCTCCCCATCACCACCCAGGAGGCTGTGGCCGCAAGAAAAGCCCCTGGTGGCTGCATGTGGCCACATTTGAGAAGCAATGTTCTACGCTGACCTCCTGTAGCTGGTTTGGAGGTAAGAGCCCAGTGTGCCTATTCTGTATCAAAACAAAAATCTACTGGCAGATCCAATAGCTTAGTTACTTGGTAGTTAGAGGGTTTACCTTTCTTTCTCTTCTCTCAGGGACACCCACAATCCTGATGTTGTTTCATTGTGAATGGTTTTCTAGATCAATTAGCTTGGTGTTAATAATCTTGATATCATTATAGTTCTTCATAACCTGTAATTTGTTCTCTTTGAAATCCTCTTCCACTTCAGAAATTCTGTGTTCTGCTTCACCCATCTGTCTGGATAGAGCTTCTAGTGCACTCTGAAGCTCAGTCACGGTGGTCTGTAGGTTGGAAACTGTAGATTTAATTTCAGCAGTCTCTGCAGCCACCTTTTGTTGTACAGCCATCAGCTGCGGTCTGTCAGGCTCAGGAACCATTTTGTTTGTAAAAGGCAGATCTCCTCTCTCTTTTTGATGCTTTTGGGTTGCAGGAGGAAGATACAGAGCTAGAGGGAAGAGGGCATGTTGGGAGTTTCAGTTGTCAGGCGCAATATTTTGGCGGGTTGGAAGGTGGGGCTTAGGGAAAAATGTTGGGGATTCCCCGTGGGCCACCTCACAGCTCAAGCAATCTACATCCAGCTTGGTTGCAGTGCCCTCTGGGGTACCAGATTCCTGATGTGGAGTTTGTGAAATAGCGTTCCTGCATGTACTTGGCACTTATGGCTGTAGACATGAGTATAGGACACAAGTATGAAATATTGAGCCAGAATTTTATATGAACTTTTAGGAAATAAAAATGAGTTTGCAATGTTTGAAAGTTCCCATATGCTGCCACTATTGCATTTTCGATGTCTCAATACCCTAAGACTTAAAAATGATTCTTTTATTGTAAGTGTTTTATTCCACATTGGATTCCTTTAAAAAATATTTTCTTTTTAAATAAGACATTCCCCACAATGCACACTTGCTTCTTCACTCTGCTCTCTCTACCAAAATACAAGAGCAGGCAAGTAGGATGCCTGAGGAACAGTGAAGGGAACCTGCTTGTGATTATGCCGACTTCTAGAGAAGGATATTTCAAAGACAGTACAAAGCACTATATGAGGGGGGCAGAATGGGAGATGATCCAAGTGACTGTTTTCCCCCATACCTCCCACTGCTCATCTACTCTAACAGTGTGGTACATCCTCTCCACACAGATATGAGTGCTGCTTCTGTTGTATTCACATAAGATTAATCTATTCTCCATGTTTTTCTTTTCAGTTCTTTCTGGATAATTGTATGTTGCTGCTACTGTTGTAAAACTGAAACATGTAGGTTTCCTTTTATCCAAAGTGACAAAGGCAACTGGACCCAGGGTACAGCTGTGTCCTGGCAGATCCTCAAGCCAGCCAGTGAGCTCAGCTGTGTGCTGGCCAGCTTCTACAGCAGGGGTCTCAGGCCCATGGAGTTGTTTGCTGCGGCCTGCCAAGCTCCCCCCGCGCACCTCCCCCCCAGTAATTTCCTGCGGCCGCCAAGCTCCCCTCCCCTCCCCCAGCGCGCCACATCTCCGCTCCTCTTCCTACCTCCAGGCACTTCCTGCTGCCAAACAGCTGTTTGGTGACGCTTAGCACTTTCCAGGAGGGCGGGGGAGGAGCAGGAAGCTGCACTGTCAGGGGAGGAGGTGGAGAAGAGGCAAGGCAGGGGTGGGGATTTGGGGAAAGAGTTGGAATAGGGGCAGGGAGGGGTGGAGTTGGGGTGGGGACTTTGGGGAAGGGGTTAGAATGGGGGCGGGGAAGGGGTGGGAAGAAGCGGGGCCTCATGGAAGGGGTGGAGCTGGGGCAGCGGGGGGGGGGTGTCAGTGATGCTGCCCTTGGGCCAATGTACTAGTCCTCATATGGCCCTTGTGGTGACTTGAGTTTGAGATCCCTGTTCTACAGTCACACAGGCTCAGATATGTGTGGGCCTGGGTGCTAACTAGGTGGGTTGTGGCTTATCCAGCCCCACCCAGGGCTCTGCCCTGCAGTGATGTACAGGAGGCCAGACTACATGATCTAAGGGTCCCTTCGGGCTTTAACCCTGGAATCTGTGAATTAGACTTTACAATTCCCAGTGAAGTAGGTAAGCACATTCCCATTTTAGAGAGGCAAACAGAGGTTAAGAAACTTGCCCAAAGTCACGCAGGAAGCCTGTGGAAGAACTGGGATGAGAACCCAGATTTTCTGATGTCCAAGCCTGTGTTTTAGCCATCCTTTTAAATGTATTTATATGCAAAATGGGAGTACTGAGAGTACCCTAGGAGCTGCTCTAGCTTATGGCATCCTATATCACCCCTTGTGGGCCATTGGAGCACTCCAGAATAGCTTGATCACAGTGTGCTCTGACCACTCCTCATCCCACTCATGAGCTTTGTATCATCCCCCAGTACTGCGAGGTGTGAGGGCATAAGATGGTTCCACCAGCCTTAGGCCACCAAGGGGAGTTCCATATGCTGTAGAAATTCTCTGGGGGGCCAGTTTTGCTGCTGTGGAACTGAAAATCATTTGAAATTATATTAATAGAAACATAAGAATTGCCATATTGGGCCAGACCCAAGGTCCATCTAGTCCAGTATCATGTCTCTGACATTAGTCAGTACCAGATGTTTGAGGCCCATGTGAGAACCCCACGGTAAACAGATGTGGGATAACTTGTCTCCTATGTACATCTCGTCCTGATCTCTGATAGTTAGAGATTGGCTGAAGCATAAAGTTAATACCACTTTCAAAGTTGTTGTCTTTGGTCATAACTCTGGATATTCTTGATATCTGTATAAAGGTTGGAGTGTGAAGGAGATTGTCCTCCTTTGTTTGTTTACAAACAGGGTCTTTTCTTTCAATACAAGTTGGGAGAGAGCACACACAACCATGGGAATGGCTTTCACTTTACTAAGCAAAGTGTCTTGCTCTAATTCATAATTCCTATCAGCATTATGTGATTACACTTCCTTTACACATCTTTAAAGTCCAGGCATTAAACATGTTTATAGTTTTAAAAGGTGACTAAATCCAAGCTGGGGGGGAAGGGGAAGGTAAATGTGAATCCTCTGAAGTCCGTTTATATTGATGTGTTTTGTCATCTGTACTATGCACATTACTGACTACTCATCATTCCTGTTTTCATTTTGTTAGTTTGTTTGTTCATCTTCTAAAAGAACGAAAACCTTCAAACAAAAAACAATCTTTCAGTTTAAAAACCACTGACCTTAATTTCTTCCAGCCTGGGGCAGAAACCTGGAAAGGGCCCTTTTGTTCTGTTCTGGTTTTTTTTTTTTCTTAGCACACCACACCATGGCCAGTCTTGGCAGAAATAGCTAGTGTTCAATTAAAAAATGTCTAAAAACTTGCCTCAGGGTACAAGAATGTTTCAGGTCAGGATTGTTAGAGGATAGTGCAGGAACTTGGAAGGAACATGTTTATAACTGCCATGCAAAATGCTTTCCCAATATCTTATCAGATCAAAGGACCAAAATACAGCAAGGATACAAATATTTTCTTGTTTAAACCTCAGTTAATTTCTCAAATATAATACATATAAAATTTGCTTTATGCCACTTTCTAACTCCAATCTCAATGTCTGGATTATTTCTCCAGTGGCTCAAGGCAGGGGAGAAAATTAACTGTAACCATTAAAACAAAGCCAAAAAAGTCATTACATAATTTAAATAACTTGCAGTTCTAATACACGTTGCAATTTAAAAACAGATATATATAAAGCATGAGTTTAAAAGTTTATTTGACAGTGTTCTAGGAAGCTGTCACTGACAAATGGGAGGAAAGGGAGGGTGTCTTAAATTACTGGACCTGCTTCAGTGAGGTCCTTAAACACATGCCTAACTTTAAGCATGTGAGTACTCCCATTGAAGTCAAGGGGCTGTTCATGTGCTTAAAGTCAAGTATGCACTTAAGTCCCTTTCAAACTTGAGACTGTAATTTCTACAAAATATCTTTTAATTAAAAAAAAATCGCCCTTCTGGTTGGGAAGGTAACCACCCAATGTAAAAAGGTGCGCAGTGCTGTCTTCCTGAGTGTTCAGACAATTCAAATACTGATAGATTACGCAAGCAGCAGTAGAATGAAAAGGGCAAAACCCTCTGGTCATTTTTTTCATTTCAGAACCATGAAACTGACCAAAATTAAGTCAATTTCACCCATTGCTGTTTGGGAAGATTCTGAGAGGCAGCAAAGGAAAGTGCACAGAAAGGTGGTGGTAAAACAGGGAAAAGAATCTAGATCTCCTGGCTAGCAGGCCTGTGTGTTAGCCTTCCTTCCAAGCGCATTATGTGATAAATAGGAGTCACTGAAAGTACCTCTTAGTTCAACTATTTACAGAGGATGAAACCCCACCCCCTTAAAAAAAATAGCAACAAACCACAAACCCTGCATCTAGGTTGAGAAGTGGAGATCCCTCTTCCTCCAACAGCAGCCTGGAAGCTCAATAATAGAGTAGTGGAGACAACTTGCTCCTCACTGTTACCCGCCTCCTAGAAATCAGGAGGCCACAGAGTAAGGCAGACAGAAAAATAAGTCTTTGATAGAGGGAAGGTTTCAAAGGTATAATGCCTACCATCTGAGACTGATGTGAAACACAGATGACTGGAGAAGGGCTAAGATCACCACCGTGGTGGGAATCCTTGACGCTTCCCAGGAAAAGGAATTGGCTTCTACCAGGGAACAGCTCTTGCATCCCCCTAATTCTCTGTATTGGCTTATTAGGTATTGGTCACGTGTTTTTCAAATTCTGAGACCGAACACATTTAGTTTTCCCAACATATTTTGACTCTCTCACTTTTGCTTTCCTGGAGATTGCAGAGTTTTTACAATGTCAGATCAAATTACGGGAACCATATGGCTTAGAAAGTGCTGGCTGGGCTGTTCTGTAGAGACGGATATAGCTAATGAGTATCATTTTGAATGAACAGTTCAACCTGGAACACTTTTACAATAATGTACCCTTTATAGTGCACATTTAATACCTTTTTGGTAACATACCAAATATACATACAATGGGGACAAGTATTAGAATCCGAGTATAATACTTAGTACTTCACATCCTGAAAATGTAGAAAATCTGCAGATTGATAAACATTACGGCTAGGGAAAGTGGAGAAAACTTTCTGACACTGCTTCACTACTCAATATAATCCTGCACATAGTCATTCTAACTAAGACTAGAAATCTAAACCATTAATGCCTATTTTAATTTACACTATCAATCCTTACTAAGAAAATACAACCCCAAAATAAGCAAAACAGCCATCACAAACTATAAAGACAAGTCACTTATGTGCCTTATAAGACCCCTACATATTATGTAACTACTGTTTAAATCAGCAGCAGGGCCAGGAGCTACAGGGAGAGCAGCAACATCTGCTGCCATCACATGGTGGAAGGAGCTGGGGCTCAGTGATGAGATGGTTTGTAGTGAGAGGGGATGGATGCTGCCTGGAGCAATCGGGGGCCCTGGTGCTGCCATTCCATGGGGAGGGGAGAGTGTCTCCCAACTACAGGAGGTCCCATTGCCCAGGCTCAGCACTTCACTGGCAGATCCCAGGCTCTGACATTCCACTCTGGAGAAGTGCCTTTATCCCAGTGGAAAGTGAGGGGGGGGGGCTGCTCAGCGCCCTGGTCAGCTGTGTGGCAGAGATCAGTTGAAGCCTACTTGTGTTCTGTCACTACTACTTCACCTCTAGCAACAAGTGAAGGAGGAGAGAGAGGAAGGGGGATCAGAGGCCAGAGGGATGTCAGAGGAGCTGGGGGTCTGGGATCTGGCAAGCTGGGGGCAGAGGGACTGGGGAGTGGGGGGGTTCAGGAGAAAAGAGGGCAAAGAATGAGAGCTGTCACTACTGGGGACCCAAGGGATGAAACGGGCAAAACCTAGCCCTGTCCTTTCTAGGAGCTGTGTGCTGGGGCGAGGATGCCAGCACAGGGGCTGGCTAAGGCATACCCTGGCACCTCAGTCTGCACTGCCTCCGGGACCATCCACATTGCCCCTGCCAGCCTTTGGAAGCAGGCTGCCTTCCCCATGGAACCCCCCAGCATTGCAACAAGCCTGGATAGAGCCTCCCACAAATGTAAAGGCAGCATTATCCACACACTCTGTGGGTGAGCAATGCGCTTTGGCAGAGCAGGGGATTGCAGGCTGGGGTTAGCTCCAAAGTAGCCCAAGTGAGCGTCGATGCCCACAGCCTGCAATCCCTTGCTCTGCCAAAGCTCATTGCTCACCCACAGAGTGTGACTACCGACGTACCGGTGTGCTCGGCTCTGCTGCTGAGTGGAGCGAGGAGCAGGCAGGCTGCACTACGGACTGAGCATTGTGATAGTGAATCCTGCTGAAATGAGCAGAGCACTTTGGTCATTGCCCATCCACCATAAGTTGGGGCCCACCCAATTTTTCACTCCTAGTTACACCACTCTATCACAGACCATTACATTTCACCAAGTTACCCATGTATTGAGCCCAATAACTGTGTCTAACTAAAGCACATCTTCCATAAAGGGCATCATCCAGTCTTGATTTGAAGACCTCAAAAGATGGGGAATCCACCACTCCCCTTGGAAGTTTGTTCTAATGGTTAATCACCATCGCTGGTAAGGGTGTTGCCTGATTTCTCATTTGAATTTGTCTGGCTTCAGCTTCCAGCCTGTGCTTCTTGTTAAGTCTTCCTCTGCTAAATTAAAGAGCCTTTTATTTTCTGCCTGTGAAGGTACTTAGACACTGTACGCATGCACTCAGTCTTCTTTGAGTCTCTCATGGTAAGACATTTTCTCCAGCGCTCAAATTATTTTTGTGGCTCTTTTCTGCATCCCTTTTTCCAACATCTTTTTTAAAATGTGGACATTAGAACTGTATGCAGTATGCCACTCTTGGTTTCACCTATGCCCTACTGAGGGGTAAAATCACCTCCCTTCTCCTACTCACTAGTCCTGTGTTTATACATCCAAGGACTGCAAGAGTTCTTTTTGCCACAGCATTGCACTGGGAGCTCATGTTGACTTGCTCGTCCACAATGACCATTCAGTTCTTTGCAGAGTCACAGCATTGCTGGGTACAGTCCCCTACTTTGTGTAATTATGACCTGCATTCCTTGTTTCTACATGTATTTGGCTGCACTATATGTGTAGTGTGTGTTTTAAAAAAAATTTTTTTTTGAACTTTTATAGTGCCTTAAAACCAGGTATTTGAAAGTGGTGGTGGTATTGGTTATTGTCATCACTTTTTTCATAGAAAATTGACTGATAAATGTAACACTTTTTTGAAGATATTTTTGCCACTTCTATTATGTACATGTATTCTCAGATTGCTGCCTGGAATGTGCTGAGAGCTTTCAACTCTTATTGAATAAAGGTCCCTTAATTGATTTTTACTGCAATTGCATTGGATTAAAACATTTTTCTCCTGTATTTCCAAAGAAAAATTCTCATGCTCACATACTAATAAGAACATGTTTTTCTGCCACATGTAAAGATATGACAAAAGCTGTTGTTAATAATCTAGGCTCTGTTCCTGCAGTGAACTCCACATAAGCAGACCCATCCACCTCTGCAGAACTCCAATGAATTCAGCAGGGCTCTAGGGAAGATAGAAATCTGCCCTTCTGGGGCTCATTGCAGGATTGGGCCCATATCTAACTTTTTTCCTCCTCAAATTAAAGTCCCTGTTCAATACTAGTGTTGAATATATTCCTTAACTGTACATTGCTTTTCCTTTTTAAGATTTTTTTTTCTATTTAAGGACTTTCCTCTGTGTGTAAAGTAACATTTTTCTACAATAGCAGCTGCAATATGAAATAGGGTCCAATTTAATATTTCCAAAAATGCATATACTTCAAGGTAACAAAGATATAAATACCTGTAATTTTGTTACAACTGAAAACATTAAGGATAAATTGATTGAGTATTGTGGTTACTGGAAGAAGTGCTGAATGTTTTGTGCGGCTGGAATAACACATAACACAAAATGCTTATTCCAGAGGAGCTGAATGAGGAGGAAGAGTTCTTTGTACTTGATCATAAATGTCACTTAGTATCAGTCACTTAATGTGAGGGATTGCTAACCAAACTTAAGCAGGAAGAAGCTTCAACTGTGCATGTAGAACCCTTTTTGGACTCTAAAAACAATCAACTAAATCAGCCTGGGCAGCTACTTAAGCCACGTTGTGTATGTCCCAAATATTACAAATTTCAGAGTAGCAGAAAAAGCATTTTCCATGAGGCATGTGAAAGGTAGCAGAGTCAAGGCCTTCTTGCTATGATGTAGGTCAAGCTTTTAATATGAGTTGCATCATGCTACTCATCACCTGTCCAGAGCTAGTAGAGCATTTGGTCCTGTCACCAGCATACACAATGGGTGTTGCTGCATCTTTGGACCACAGACAGCAGATCCTGGCTCAGGTGGAGTTGGAGGCGGACCTTGCCTCACCCTGATATTGTGTAACAGAACATTACAGAGGAATGTGGTACACTTTGGTTCAAAGGCCTGTCTCTGCCAATGACGGGCAAGAGGCAATTATTGGTGTAAAGATTGGCTGACTGAGTTCATAAGACCTAGAACCATTAAAAAGACCACTTGCATAGAAAGATGCTTTTTCATGTTTATTACAGCGGTGAACTCTTCACTTTCTGAAGCAGTCACAATCCACTTGCGAGCAACCATTTTTGGTATAAAAAAAAAGCCGACAAAATTATATAGCATACTTTTTCAAATAAGAAAGAGTAAATTTAATTATAAGCTTAGGTTCTTAATATTTCTGTTTCAGTTCATTCCAGCTACTTGTCTTAATCCAGTGTGAACAAATGTACATCATTAAGATTTAAGAATTCATTCTTTCTTCATTAGAATGCTGTGGCTTGAGTGCTGATCTGTTTTTCATTTCTTACTACATAACAGGAATCAGCAGTGACTTTGGAAAATTACTTTGGTTTTCATTTACATACCACAAGTCCCCCTCCTTGTGATTTCCCCATTTTTGTTTGTTTGTTTGAATATAGTTCCTGGTACCAACATAAGTAAATTTTTGTCTGTTTCCATCATTCCTCAAATATACCATTGTGTGTGTTTTATTTTTGAAAAAGTATTTCTCAGTAACAAACATTCTTTAACTGTTATGCTATTTTCTTAAAAACAGGCACTGCAGCTAACACATTTATTTATGTATTAAATTATCTAGAGAGGCAGGCACTATAAGATACAGTACTGCTAGTAAGTTTGAACAGTTTACCTCCACTCAAAAGTAAATTCTGAATTACTGGTAGAAATAAAGCATGCTCTCTGGTGCTTTATATAAAAATATAAAAGCAAAATTCAGTTCAGATTAGTCCATAACTCTGATTTCCAAATAGTGCCCATTTTCATTAGTGAAGTAATTTTGTTTCCATACTTATATCCTTCAAAAAAAGTCAAATATTGACCCTTTCCTCAAATTGTAGTTCTGTTACAACTGGTGCTAACCCTTGAAGCTAAAAACATAGAGCAGTTTCACAGTGGTGTCAGAATACCTCCTCACCCCCGCCTTTTTGATTGAACAGCTTTCTTTCTCCAACTCAGAAGCAGTTCAAGAGTTCAATTTTTAAAAATGGTTTGACATTCCCAGAGTATCCCTGAACAATAATATTATAGTAATACCTGGAACAATAGTTAACGTTGCTGAGGCAGGGTTTCTATTCTAAACCCTGTTTTCAGTTACTCATAACAGATTAAAAATGTGGCCATTTAGGATGAAATTTTCTAGCCCTGGTCTCTACGTTAGACAACATTTATTTTCTACTTTTGGGAGGAAGTATTAAACACTTAAGCCTGTGTTTTAGTTTGAGTAACGTTTCAGAAAATTACAGTTTCTGCATTATAAGTAATTAGTGCAACCTTTTAATGAACAGTTATGCATCTGAAATGGCTGAGAACATAGAAAGTTAAAATTCAATGAAGAGATTCCCTTAATTGAAGAGAAGTGCCTTTGATCTGTTCAAAACTGATTGAGATTTAGCTGGTTTAAGAAGCTTTGAAAGTTGCACTTTGCACACACAATGTAAATATATCACTTAATCAGTGATGTGTTTGAACCCTCACACACTGATGTTGGGAAGGGAAGTAGTCTGTGCTGTGCATGTGTGTGCTGCTGATGTGACTGTGTACTGAATGCACACATCTGCCAAGATGCAGAGTAAAGTGTATGTTGAATGAACCAGGCTTTAGTGCATAGTAAAGAGTGAGAGTATAACAGCCCTAATTCATTCACTGCTCATTGGCTAGCACAGTTCAGTTGCAGGAGCACTTGGATGCACACCTGGGGCGGTGTGCATAAATCCAGATTTATGGATTTTTTTTCTTAAGACAACTTCCTCCTTAGGAAATGCCATTAAAAACTATGTTAAGAGAAAAGATAAGACTGCATGGTAAAACCCTTAAGTCAGGAAATGTCAAAGTTGAATGCACGAGCTTAAAACTATAGCTTTTATATATAGTCATTATACACATTGTGAGACATTTTCTATCACCTTGCAAGGTCCACCTTGTAGAGTACACACTGACTGAATGGCCACCAGGTGCTCTTACCTTTTTTTTTTTTTTTTTCTTCTCTTTTCCCCTTTTGAACTCAACCTCTTAATGACAGTAACCATCACTTAATGGAAGATTCAGCACAACTACTGTGTGCTCTTTGGCCTTTCAGTATTCTGGGGCATTTTTGAAAAACAGTGTGGAATAAGACAGTCTGAAGGGGGTTCCACTCACCACAGGTGCACCTCCTTGTGGCTGGGACTGGGAATTAGCTTTTGCCCCATCTAGCACCCCTTTCTTTTGGTTGTTCAAGCCGTGGCCTCTCAGGCTGTGACCAAGAGTACTCCTTCTTTGTGACTCAGTCCTCTGGCCAGGTCAATATACAATCTCCCCCCTCTTCTAGGGTTATTAAGTCCTCCTAGACATGCTGTCCGTATGCTGTCACAGGTAGTCTTCTATTCCAATTCCAGGTCCTGTACAACTTTGCCAGTGGCTGGAAGGGGATCCCAGATCCACCTATTAGTCTGGTTCAAGCCCGGGGACCCTATGACTAGCAACCTAGGTCTGCTCAGTCTCGGTACCGGTTGTTGTTTCCCTCGACTCTTACTCCATCTCTATCTCCTTACCTATCTCTGGGTTTATCTCCAGAGATTCAACTGCTCCCCAAGACTACTTCATTCCTCTAGGCCTCTTGTAAGATTCCCTAGTCCAGAGCAGAACCCTAAGACTTATCCTACCCAAGTATCTCTTCTTCGTCCATGGCCAATTCCCCCTTCTTTTAGGAAATGACTGGAGATATCTTCTCTGCAACCCCTTCTTGCTTCCTGACTGTATACTCCTCTCCCATTAGGCTTTATCAATCCCTGGTTCTGCTCCAGCTGCAGCATATAAAGTTAATTGGCTCCTTGTGGCCCACATTAACCCTTCTGTGGGCTGAACACCCCCATCAGAGGCAGCATAGAGCATTCTATCAGATTATTGTAACCTTGGTTTCCCAGTGCTATCATAAATGTGCTTCAGATACGTCAAAAAGTTATAAAGTTACAACTGTTTATAGTTTAAAGTTATAAAGGCTAAAGTTACATTAAGGACAGTTTGTTGATTAAAGGGACATTGTTAACCTGAAATCTAGTCAGTTGCGTAAAATGGATTAAAAGTTGTCAGGTGTCACTTCTGAACTACCTACCATTTTTGTGTAGTTTTTATATCCACATTGGTTTTTATTTTTAATTTCTTCCTCTCCTCTTCTGCTGCATGACCCACGCAAACAGGAAAAAAGAATTGACTATGGCAGGGAAGCAGTGAAATTGGTTGTACACAGAGTGATGTGAGATGCACAAAGCAAGCAGACTAGAGAAATATATTCTGCTCTAATCTTTCATTTATAATTGCCTTAGACATAACAGTAGAAGGGAAAATATATATATGAAGCACACTGGATCTTGGGCTATAACAGCAGGGGGACAACTACAAGTTGTGGGCTACAAACTGTGGCATCTGGGGAGAACTCCCTGGCTCCTGCCTGGATGTACCCTCTGCCCCCCACGGCAGGAGATCTCAGCACTGACAGAGCTGGGAGTATGTAGCAGACAAGCAGAGAGAAGGCTGCTGGACTATAATCCTGTTCTATGTTCTTTACAGAATAAAGCCTTGTTCCTGGGGGTTTGTCTGAGCGGGTCTGGTCTGAGGTGAACACACACCACAAAGTACATAAAGGAGCCTCAGGCCCAGTTTCCCAAAGTTATGTAAAAAGTCACAAGGCAGGCTTCCCCTATCTTGAACAACCTCATACTGGGCCAGTGAACAGGAAAGGGGGTTACATATATATTTTGATGGGAGTGTGATTTGTTGTTAAGTTGATCTTGTCCCCTTGAAATGAGTCTCAGATAAACAGTCAGTCAGTTCACAGGTTTGCAAGCTGTGGTCCATGCAGCACTTGCATGGCAGTGGTTCTCAAAGCTGGTCCACCACTTGTTCAGGGAAAGCCCCTGGTGGGCCAGGCCGGTTTGTTTACCTACCATGTCCGCAGGTTTGGCTGATCGTGGCTCCCACTGGCCACAGTTCGCTGCTTCAGGCCAATGGGGGCTGCAGGAAAGGCAGCCAGCACATCCCTCGGCCTGCACTGCTTCCCGCAGACCCCATTGGCTTGGAGCGGCGAACCACGGACAGTGGGAGCCGCGATCGGCCAAACCTGCGGATGTGGCAGGTAAACAAACCAGCCCAGCCCGCCAGGGGCTTTCTCTGAACAAGCGGCTGCTTGCCACAGAGATGTTATGCAGTTACAAATGGGAGGGGATAGTAGTGTCTAGAAGACAATAGTAATAGTAATTCATTTGATTTGATATTTGCTATACTATTATGGTGTCCTGAGCACTATACAAGGCACAGATGAAATCCTGTTCTGTGCCTAAGGCACATACAGTCAAAGGGCTTGTCTATATAGTGCATTAGTGTGTACTAATGCACTAAGTGGGGTGTAAATTCTAGTGCTCACTAGCATGTTGCACACTAACTGATCCATGTGGACCCTGCTGGCACGCCCTGTAGCGGCAGTCAAAAAAGCAAACAATGTTGGGAATCATTAGAAAAGGGATAGATAATAAGACAGAAAATATCATTGCCTCTATTATAAATCCATGGTACACCCACATCTTGGGGTTACCAGATCTGCATGCAGTCTTCATCTCAAAAAAAGATATATTGGAAAAGGTATAGAAAAGAGCAACAAAAATCATTACCAGTATGGAACAGCTTCCATATGAGGAGAGAGTAATAAGATTGTGACTTTTCAGCTTCGAAAAGAGACGACTAAGGGGGAATATGATAGAGGTCTATATAATCATGATTGGTATAGAGAAAGTAAATGAAGTGTTGTTTACTCCTTCTCTTAACACAACAACTAGGGGTCACCAAATGAAATTAAGGGGCAGCAGGTTTAAAACAAACAAAGTATTTTTGCACACAACGCACAGTCGGCCTGTGGAACTCCTTGCCAGAGGATGTTGTGAAGCTCAAGACTGTAACAAAGTTCAAAAAAGAACTAGGTAAGTTCATGGAGGATAGCCAAGATGGGATGGTGTCCCTAGCCTCTGTTTGTCAGATGCTTGGAATGGCAACAGAGGATGGATCAGGCAACAGAGGATGGATCACTTAATGATTAGCTGTTCTGTTAATTCCTTCTGGGGCACCTGGCATTTGCCATGGTCGGAAAACAGAATATTGGGCAAGATGGACCATTGGTCTGACCCATTATGGCCGTTCTTATGAAAGGTCTGTGGTGCATGTTGTAATGTAGTCCCATTTCAAACTGTACTACATCACTGTGCACTCTGAACGTTTTACTACACACCAACTGGGTCCACATGGTCCAATCAGTGTGCAACATGCTAGTGTGCACTAGAACTTACATCCCAGCTGGTACACACTGATGCACCATAAAGACAAGTGCTAAGAGGGAGGGTGACTTCCAATGCTTTTTAATGTGATCTGCTGACTGTTTGGTAGACTAGGCAATTTACAGAGGAATCACTATTTTATGATGATATTTCCCAAAGTTGTAACTCCAGAAAATGGTATTTCTGGAACTGATAACAGAGCTCCAGAAATTTGAGTTAATGAGTATAGTGTTGCCAACTCTTGTAAGCCTTGCACTGTTTGATGCCATTTTTCTGAAAGCCCCAACTTATGGAAGCCTTGTGAGTGGGGTGGGAAACTCAGCTTTCATTAAAGAAAAGCCTGAAAAAGTGATTCAAGTGTAGCCTAAATGCTCAAAAGCTACAAGGCAAATAAAAAGTACCCAATTTAAAAAAATATACTCATGATATTGGTGGGCCTGACTTGTGATTTTGAATACTTGGGTTGGCAGTACTGTGGGTGGAGAAACACTAGTCTGAGGATTGTGTTAAATAAATTACTCATTGCGGCACCTCATCTTTGGGAAGGTCCTCATGAGCCTGCTCACCTCTGGTATTTTGGATAGAAAGCAGGTTTACTTTGCCAGAGATAGATATTGATACTTGATATTTCCATGCCCTCCTATTTCTATTTCTGTAAATCAGACTTCCCCTTCAGAAGATTTGTTTTGATGTAATTTAGTTTTTTGAAAAATTGAAGCACTTACCTGTTGTCATTGTCATTTAAGTTAACAGTGTCTTTGTGCAGTCCTCTTGTGAAGCCCTGCTCCGTCTGGTAACGTGAAATGGCACAGTGGTCCCATGATAATGCTACAATTTAATTAAATGTGCAATGTTTCCTGAACAATTTTGCTATAAGAGTTATTGATTTTTGGTCACACACAGCTGTAAAAAAAGAGGTTGTCATCTCTTTTTAAGGAGAGTTATGTGTGCTGATATAGACTGGTAGTGCATGACTGTCAGAACTCCATTACAATATAACTAACTTTAGCTTTAAACATATTAATTTATGTACAGAAACTTTTTAAATTAAAAGATTAAGATGTAGCAAAAGTTCTTGTATTGTTGTGAGCTGGCAAACTTATTTCCCTTAAGGAAGGCAGTTTTCCTGAAGAGATGAGTAAACCTGATTCTTTCTGTGTATATTTTAGCTACTGAGCTGGAATACAAAAACTTCTTGAATTTCAATGGCTAGTTCCCCCAAGTTCTAGTCTCTCCTAGAAACAAATGTAATTAAAGTATATAACAGCTGAGAGAACCTCTCTACCTTATTGGTAAAGGAGCTGTCCTCCATTTGAAAATGAAACAAATCAACCACCAGTGTTGTTTTTGTAATTCTTTCATTGCTGTTGTAATTTAAATGGGATCTGCTAGCAGATTTCAGCAGAGCTTTCATTCAAATAAATAGGAAAATTTGGAACGCACTGGAGACTCCCTTTCCAAAGAAAATTTGCAGCACTTGGCACATCATTCAACCTTCTAAATTAATTGTAAAATGTTAACTACTTTTTTTCTCTAAGAACAAGTAGATGTACTATTGATGAGTATAAGTATCATGGATTCCCCAAAATCCAATGGTTATCTTGATGACTATTCATAAATCATTGCTGTAAACGCAACAGTTAAAACTATAATATAATATGTAATTAAACCTAAAATAACTGGGTTACTACCAGGAATACCATATACCACATTAATCAGTTAGGATTAGAAGTTAAGTATAGAAATAGAGGGGCAGAACCCCAGTTTCACTGACTTCAGAGGACAATTTACACCAGCTGAGGCTCTGCCCCAGATTGTTGTAAAGTTATTGCAGCTGAGCCCTACAATGTAGTTAGAATGATCAGGTGCCCTGCATATTTATAGTCCAATCCTAACACCATGGAGGGAAATGGCAAAACTCCACTCACTCAGTCTGAGGAAGATGTGGCTCAGTATTACTGTTTGTTGTGTGCTTCTCAATACATGTACTTTATGCATGAATAATATATATGATATGATATATAATCAGAGCAAAACAATTCAGGGTGTATGGGTACAGCTGAGGAGTATTGTTCATATGATTGTTTATATTATTAGCAAAAGGTCTTCACACTGAAAACTTAAATAGGAATATAGGACTGAAAGAGACTTCCTGGGTCGTTGAGTCCGGCCTCTGGTATCAGACAACCCTGTCATATAATCATGTTCAATAATTTATCAAGCCCCTTTTTAAAACTAGTCCGGTGGCTTGCTTCCATTACTCCTATTTGGAGGCCATTGCAAAACCTCAGTCCTCTGATGGTTAGAAAGCTTCAAATTTCAAGTTTAAATTTCTCCAGAGCCAGTTTATGCCCATTTGTTCTTGTGACAACATTGTCCTTCAGTTAAATAGCTCTTTTCCCTCCATGGTGTCTCCCCCCCCCGCCCCCAGTGTATTTATCCAGGGCAACCATAGCCCCTCTCAGCCTTTGTTTTGCTGCCAAACAAATAAGTCACTTTTAGACTCCTCTCCTACAATAGGCTATCCATTTTCCTGGTGAATCTATTAGTCCTTTGCACTTATCCTAGTTTGAATTCATCTTTCTTGAATAATATTTACTTTGATTTTATTGATGTTTATACTATATAGCATATATGTATAATTATATTGAGTTTACTGTGCTGATCTTTGTTGTTGCTGTTAATACCCTGAAGACCGTGTTTCCTGGCAGCATTAGGATACCTCATGTCAGGCAGATGTTGTTTACCATGGATGTTTGCATTCTGGAGCTGAACAGTTCAGATAATCGTGTAAACACAGCTTATAATATTTCAGACTCCAACCTTCTGTTAGAAAAAATGCATATCTGTACAAATGCCAAAACAGACTTAATTTTGAAAGAGGTCTAGACTCATAAAGTTCCCTAATCTGGAAGTAAGTAACATCCTGGTTTCTAAATCTGGAAGTTCAGTTTTTATGTTGTCTCTGCAATTACAAATTATAGCACTGAAGCTGCAAAAGCTGATCTCAGATATCAATCCAACTGCTCACATGCATAAAGTTAGCCATGTGTATAAGCACTTGCAGACTTTACTCACTGATCTGTGGGCACATAGAGAAGAAGATGGAGCAGACTGGGAGGTCCTATAGAATGAATATCAAGTACACGTTGCTGTACACATTTTTATTTCTTTCTTTTTTTTTTAACTAAAATTTACATTTTAAAAACTTTTTGCTGGTTCTGTATTATTTATAAAATGTTCTAACATTTCGTTCTCATGTCTTAATTTAGAAAATTAAGAGGTGCTTAAACATTAGTTTTATTTCCCTCTTGCTAAATGACAATTGCAATTTTCTCTCCTCTGATTAATTTTTTCCCCCTGAAGCTTTGAGTCCCAATTCAAAAAAGTATCCTTATTCACAAAATCATATTAAGCATGTGCTTATGTTCTATCAAACTCAATGGCACTTAAGCACCTGCTTAAGTGCTTTCATGAATCAACATGTCATTTTGTAAATTTTAAATACTAAAACATTCCCCCCATCCTTAGTTCAGGCAAGTTCCCAGTTGGGGCACCCTAGGAATACCTCTCTCCCAACATGCTCTATTCCCATTTTGCTGTCTTGAGGCTTTTGTAGCCTGCAATATCCCCTTTTCACTTCAGATATTTTAGTTGAAGGAGTAACATAAGCAACTTTCTTTCTCTCAGTATTGGGTTGGTGAGGTAAGCCTGTTCTCTCGAAGATGATTTCTTAAATTGAGAAATATGATTACTTTTCCAGCACACAAAAAACAAAAGATAGGGTAGAGAGCCAGCTGTCCTATCTTCCCCCCACATGAAATTAGGGGCGAGGGGAGATTGTAAACCATTGCCTCACCCCTGGGAGATAACAAAAGAGAGATCCCAGCATCTAGTGTAAGGGTGTTCTCGATATAGAGAGGAAGCCCTGGTTTATGGCTTCATCTGCAAGATCTGAGGGCTTAGGTTGCATTTTGGTTTTGTTTTAATGATGGTCCCAACTTTCTCTACCCCTTCCTTTTCCTTAAATCTCTATGTACTGGTGATTCATATTTTAAGTTCTTTGAGGCAGGGGTTGTCTCTTGATTGATTGATAGATATAGATAGATAGATATCTCACCATGCAAAGTTAAGGTGCTAAATAAATACTTAATAATAGCCATTAACGAAAATAAGGAAAAATATTTGTATAAGCCACAGCATATAAAAACAAGGAATTCCACCCAGCTCTGTGAAGCATGATTTTAGTTTTTTCACTTTTTCCAAGTGAATGTTGCTGCAACAAGATTGTGCATTGCAAGCTGGTAGCTGTCATCTCTCAGATCATGGCCTTTATTTTAAAGATGAAGGTGATTGCAGGGCCACCTTCTAGAACTCCAAGGGTTGCATTTTGCTTCCATTTCAGCCACCCCTGCCTTGTCATGATTTCCTAGATGGGAAATTAATACATGGACATATGAATCCAAAGAACCAGATTTAACTGCAGAAACTGAAAAATTCAAGGAGAGAGCCCAAGTAGAATAATAGTTGTCATAGTTGCTTTTCATAGTAGGGAGCGTTTCTCTGGATGAAATGTGTGTATCTTAATACAATACTGTAGTTACCTTCCAGCTTAAAGGGGCTTGATGCACTCTTAGAAGGAGCTGAGTCACTTTTACTGTTAAGGGCCTTCATACAACTTCTAATCTTCCAGCAGCTTTAAACTTGCATAGAGAACAACTTTTTAAAGCATTAGATTATGAGATGTGAATGTATGTCTGCAAACATCTAATGAGATCTACACATTTCTCCCACCAGGTTTGGAGGAGAACAGCCAGTGTACATCAATATTATTAGGGATCCCGTCAACCGATTTTTATCAAACTATTTTTTCCGTCGATTTGGAGACTGGAGAGGGGAGCAAAATCATATGATCCGCACCCCAAGTATGAGGCAAGAAGAAAGATATCTAGTAAGTTCTTTTAAATTAAAGGCTGTTAACAAAATACTTATTTGTTCACCATCCAAATAAATAATTACAAAAATTGAAACAGGATGTTTGGAAAGTTAGAAAATGAATTATCTTTAGGCTCCCTTCAGCCATTCCTGGTGTAGGGCTTCATGTTAAGTTGTATGGTCTTGATTTTAATCAGGCTGTATAGAGCATATGCTGCCTTGGTCAGGAATATAATTATCTGTCATGTTAGAGAAGGTGAATGAGTTAATATATTTTATTGGACCAACTTCTGTTGGTGAGAGACAAGTTTTTGCGTTTAAACAGAACTCTTCTGCATACAACAATGGAAGACGCCTAATTTGTCAAGATAACTGTGAGCCAGGTCCAACTGCCATTGAAGTTAATTGAGGCTTTCCATTTGCTTAATTGGCATTGGATTAAGCCCTCTATTTGTCATGCTGGATGTTTGGGACTGAGACAAAGAATGTCAGTCATGCAGTTTCACTACAGTAGGGGGGTTCTCTCAACAAATTTTTTGGTGGCATCAGAGTGTGACCACCAATTCTCACTGGTGGCCACACTGACACTTTTTCCTAAAATACTTAATTAACTTTAGGAAAAACAATTAAATATGCACAGATACAAATCCAAATCATTGTAATTTATGTTTGTAGGGTTTTTTGGCAGACTCAGTAATACAAATAATGCTGCCTCCCCCTTTGCAAGTGATATTTGTATATTTGTTAATATCACAGCACACTTAGTACCTACCTGGGAGGCTATGAAAAGTGATGTGATTTTTAACAAACATACAGGTATCACTTTTCACAGACAGTTAGTAAGTCTGCTATGAAAAGTGATACTTGCATGTTTGTTAATATGACTTTTCTCATTAAGCCCTGGATGGAGGGGACACGGCGGAAGGCGGCAGGGGCCAGAGGTGATGGTGGGATGGATGTGGGGATGGGGAGCCAGTTGGGGCCTGGGGCAATGAGGGGGTGGATGCGGGGCTATGGGAGGCAGCAGGGGTAATGGGGATAGGTGATGAGTCCAGGTGTCACGTGGACAGAGCCAGGACCCAGTGTCTTTTGCCATGTAGCCAGGGCCAAGACTCAGAGCCCGCGGCCAGAGCTGGGGACAGGAACTGCGTGGCTGGAGCCATGGCCTAGTGTCTGTTGCCTTGCAGCCAGGGCCGGGACTCAGTGTCCATGGCCAGAGCCAGGAGCTGGGGACAGGAATTGCATTGTTGGAGCCAGGGATCGGAGTCTGCTGCCACGCAGCCAGAGCTGTGGGTCAGTGCCCGGGGACCAGTGTCTGCCACCGCATGGCCAGAGCTGGATCTGGGTGCCAGAGCCCAGAGCTGCATGGCCAGAGCTCAGGAACAGAAGAGCTGTGGGTTGGCGCCTGCTGCTGTGCAGCTGGGGCAGGGCATCAGCGCCAGGGGCCACACAGCTGGAGCTGTGGGTCGGCTCCTGCCACTGCGCAGCCAGACCTTGGGACTGGAGCCGGAAGCCAGCGCCTGCTGCCACACAGCTGGAACCAGAGGCCGGAGCTGAAGACCTGCAGCTGGAGCCCAGAGCCATGGGGCCAGAGTTGTGGGGGTCAGTACCCACTGCCCCGCAGTTGGAGCCCGGGGCCACACAGCCAGGCTCCTGAAGTCCCGCCGCTGGAGCCTGCCACCAAAACCCCCTCCCCCCAAGGTGGGTCAAGAACTCACCTTGCTCCTGCAATGTTGTGCCCCACCTCTCTCCAGAGGTGGTGCGGGGCACTGTGCATCCGGGAGCGACAAGGAGGGAGTGTGAGAGGCTGATGCTTTACCCCCTCCCCCAGTCGCTGGCCAGGAAGCTGTTGTGGCCCCATGAAAACCTCCTGGTGGCGCCAGGTGGCCGCATTTGAGAAACGTTGCACCAGAGTGCTTAAGAAATTTGGGTGAGCCTAAAAATTTCATGTTCTTCCTGTAAAGCTAAAGTAGACTCAACCAGCTGCAAGTGGTGTCTTTCACAGACTGATCCGATTCCAGTTCTTGATTTTATTTGCTCAGTTTTCTTTTGTGACATAAATGCTACTTGTGGTTGATCTTCTGTTCTGTGGAATATATGTGTGCTAATTTTGTGGGTTTTTTACATTGATATTGTGTGTGCTCAGCAACTTGAGAATAGTACAAACTGCCTGAGGTTACCTGTTGCACACCCAATGTGTAGTATACACATAATGTCTCAGCAAAGACAAAAATATGGGGTTACATCCTGACCCCGTCACAGTCAGTGTTGAAACCTCCCATTGGCTGCAATTGTGCCAGCTTTCACCCATGATTACCTAACACATTGGGTGTCATTAGGTATAAATATAAAGCAGTATGTTCAAGAAAGAGTTATGAAAGCTAGAAAAGACATTTTGTAATTAAACATTCATTTGAAATTACTCTGCTTACGAGTTTCAGAAATAAGCTTTAGCCTACTCCTGCACCAGGTAAGGTTGCTGCTTATTGCCACATGGATCAGTTCCAGTTTGTGGATATTTAATTCTTTTTCCAGAGCTGTGATGGTCCTCACCCAGCTGAAGTACCACAGTGCTTACTTCAAAGTTCAGAGACAACCAAAGAAAAGGATCTCTAGGGCACATTTGTGATAGGGCAGCTTGCTGCTTTATCATATGACCTTATAGAAAATGGTACAGGATCAAAATAGATGAGGATCTAGAGAACTACGAGAGAGAAAAATGGCATCAAATCATAGAACTGTTGCAGGGGGTTAGACGAGAAATCATCAAGTCTATCCCCTTGCACTATGGCAGGACCAAATAAACCTAGACCATCCCTGGCAGGTGTTTGTCTAACCTGTTCATAAAAACCTCCAATGATCAGGGTTCCACTTGGAAGCCTATTTCAGAGCTTAACTACCCTAATAGTTAAAGTTTTCCCAAATATCCAACGTAAATCTCCCTAGCTGCAGATTAAGCTGATTACGTCTTGTCCTACTTTCGGTGGACATAGAGAACAAATGAACACGGTTCTCTTTATAGCAACCCGCAACATATTTGACGACTGTTACCAGCTTCCCCTTCAGTCTTCTTTTCTCAAGACTAAACATGCCCGGGTTTTTTAACTTTTCCTCATAGGTCAGGTTTTCTAACGTGTTTTATCATGTTTTTGCTCTCCTCTGAGCTCTTTCCAGTTTGTCCACATCTTTCCTAAAGTGTGGTGCCCAGAGTTGGACACAGTACTCCAGCTGAGGCCTCCCCAGTGCTATGTAGAGCAGGACAATTACTTCCCATTTCTTACATATGGCACTCCTGTTAATACACCCTAGAATGGATGTTGTGAATGCAAAAATTATAACTGGGTTTAAAAAAAATTAGATTCGTTCGTGGAGGATAGCTCCATCAGTGGCTATTAGTCAAGATGGTCTTGGATACAACCTCATGTTCTGGGTGTCCCTAAACTTCCAGCTGCCAGAAGCTGGGACTTGATGACAGTTGATGGATCACTTGATAAATTACCTTGTTCTTTTAATTCCCTCTGAAGCTTCTGGCACTGGCCGCCATCGGAAGACAGGACAATTGGTCTGATCCAATATGGCCATTCTTACGTTTGTATGAATGATATTTTTCACATCTGAATCATGTTGACTCATTCAGTTTTGTGATCCACTATAACCCGCACAACCTTTTCAGGTTTCAGAGTAGCAGCCGTGTTAGTCTGTATTCGCAAAAAGAAAAGGAGTACTTGTGGCACCTTAGAGACTAACAAATTTATTTGAGCATAAGCTTTCGTGTTAGCTCACGAAAGCTTATGCTCAAATAAATTTGTTAGTCTCTAAGGTGCCACAAGTACTCCTTTTCTTTTTACAACCTTTTCAGCAGTTCTACCGCCTAGCCAGTTATTTCCCGTTTTGTAGTTGGGGATATGATTTTTTCCTTCCTAAGTGAACTATTTTGTACTTGACTTTGTTGAAGTCAGACCAATTCTTCAATTTGTTGAGATTGTTTTGAATTCTAATCCTGTCCTCCAAAGTGCCTGCAACCCCTCCCAGCTTGGTGTCATCTGCAGATTTTATAAGCATATTCTTCACTCCATTATCCAAGTCAATAATGAAAATATTGAATAGTGCTGGACCCAGAACTGACCCCTGTGGGACCTCACTATATATCCATGCCTAGCTTGACAACAAACCACTAATAATTACTCTGAGTACAGTCTTTCAAACAGTTGTGCACCCAATTTACAGTAATTTCATCTAGACTACATATCCCCCGTTTACTTATGAGAATGTAATGCAGGACTATGTCAAAAGCCTTATTAAAATCAAGTTATAGCTACACCTCATCTGCTTCCCTCCTATCTATGAGGCCAGTATCTTAAAGAAAAATAAGTAAATTTTTTGGAGGGGCAAGGAAGTAGATGAGGTACGTGTTCTGTACCCTTTTGCACACCACAATGCTGAATTACTTCTGCACAGCACAATTCACAATAACCATCCTAGATGAGGTCAGTTTTACCTAAACAAAGCTATGTTTTTGCATGTAGCTGAGCTGTGGGGTTTTTTTTCTCATTTGTTTGTTTTTTGGCTCTGTTACTTTTATCATATGGCTGCTTGGGGTACTTGCATGAGTTACACTAAGCATTTTAAAATTTTATCACATCTACTATATAATTATAAACTCATTTGTAAGTGTTGAAAGTATTTCTGCATTTTCTGTATGTCTGGGGATATTAAGAGTCAACTTGGATCATTGTTGACATTCTCATGCTTGTGCTTGGAAGGCAGACTAACAGCTTTCCATTATGTGTGCAACGTGCGTGTGTTTGTGTTCTGTGGTGTGTGTATAGGACAGAACAGTTGGGAAAGTATATTTATACTAGAGTCATCTTACCTTCCCTTTAGGAAAAAAATAGGAGATTATTGGTACACTTTGTACTTTTTCCTGCAAGGTGCTGACTGCCTTCTCTTGTCATTTAAATGGGCGGTATGGTGATTGGCACCTCTCTGCTTAAAAATAGGTGAGTATTTCATAAGGCTTCATGCAATTTTTAACCCATTCTTTAAGGCTTATGATTCACCAAATACATAAAGTTTCAGTATATTTACTTCCAGCCGGCACTGTTACAGGATTGGAACTTCATAACCGTGTATAATTCCTTGGTATACCTTTTGCTTTAAATGTTAATGGCAGAATGGAAAAACATGACCATCTTTGTACTCTGGCAAGTTTTCTCTCTCTCTCACACACATACACGTATGCACGTGTGTATGTATGCGTGCGCATGCGCGTGCACAGATTGGTCCATACATATTTGCATGGACACAGAAGTTATAGGCACAAGAAAAAAAATTACAGTAGCAGAAGGCCAATAAAATGTTGGTGTCATTGTCTTGCTCAGAGAGCATTTTGTTCTTTTAGAGACATTGTCAGCAACTTTGAAAAGATTAATTTGTATTTTTTGTTTTAATTTTCACTGTTCATAATGCTCTACCTGAATCCTGGAAACAAAATGTTCCCCTTTTGGACTCTGTCCTCCTCCTTTTGGCAAACTTTGATTGTCAGATGTCTTATTCATGTCTGAGTAAAGTATAGGCCAGCTGCCAGTAAACTTCATTTTAACAAAAGTCACTCGTTCAGAATGTTAAAGATTTTTGAAGATATCTAACCAAATTTCATAGTCTGAAATTGCATCTTAACCCTGTCCTTTGTAGTGCAAAGAGGTGTATACTTATATTTTAGCTGAGATTATGGGTTTTATGGCCACTTTAAAATCTGCTAAATCAATTGCTTGATCTAGCTGGGAAGAAAATAAGGATAAAATTTTTACCCCAGACATACAGTGTTGCAGCCTTTTAGTATACTACTGATCCTTGGCAAGTTTCTGCCTTCAACCCTCCACATTTATTTCCTAAAGATTTTCTTTGGATGAAAACTAGCCATATAGTGTGTGTTAAGGAGGCCTTCTTTTTTTCGGAGAAGTGGAGGGTTTCAGAGGGTCATCTTAGTTTTGTGTAACCCCTCATAAAGTTCTTTAAATGCAAAACATTGCGTTATAAGTGAGCTCCTAGTGTAGTGGTGGTGTTGGTCATTGTGCTACATATAAACAACTTGGGATGGATTGTGCCTAACCATGTGCTGATTTGCAAAACGAGAGGACACAAGTGAGGAGGTCAGAAAAAGATGTCCCTGTTCCCATTCCCTTATGTGCCTGGACAGGGGCCAGGAAGAAACCAGTTCTTGGATTCCACATATATAAGAACAAGAGGAGTCTAGCACAGATCACTATTCTAGCCTGCCAAAAAGGGCGGGGGCTGGGCAGAAGGGAGTACAGGGCTGTGGTCCCACACTCATCCCTCCCTATCCCCTTTTTTGGACCATGTGAAAGGTTGTATTCACATACTAGATATAGTACAGGCAGCAGCTGCAAGGTGAGCTTCTCCACACAACTCAGCCCATTCCTTGACCTAATCTGCAAAGACCACTATCTCTGCTGAAGTGATGTATACGGTCAGTCATCTAAACAGCTCAGTCCTGGACTTCTACAAAGGTAAATAGAGTTGATGTTTTAGTGTGTGTGACAGTATATTGGGAAATGTCTGAAACCACCAGTCCCTCTTCAATTAGGATTTCAAGCACATTCATTGGGAACTGTCCCACTCCCACCTTATGTTCCCATAAAATTAGAAGTTCTTTTGGTTCCTTTGGGCCAAAATCATTTGCCCAAATGTATTGACTCTGGAGGAATTCAGTCCAGCCTAACTAAAGCAACTGTCATTCACAGCACTGGTAAGACAGCTTTTAAAAGAAAACTCCATTCATAAATTTAGTTTAGGCCCTGGGCCTGAGAGATCAGAAGCTAAGGACACCTCACAAAGAATATAAACTATTTGTATTTGAAAACTTTTGATTACAGTTGTTCTTTCTAAACTTCCTGCTGGTCATGGCCACCTTTCAGAAACTGTTGGGATCATTTGTAATACGAGGAGTGTGAGAGAGAAAATATAAGAGATGTAAGGATCACTTTTAATACTGACTTAACAACCTTTGATCTAAGAATCATAGAATCATAGAATCATAGAATATCAGGGTTGGAAGGGACCCCAGAAGGTCATCTAGTCCAACCCCCTGCTCAAAGCAGGACCAAGTCCCAGTTAAATCATCCTAACCAGGGCTTTGTCAAGCCTGACCTTAAAAACCTCCAAGGAAGGAGATTCTACCACCTCCCTAGGCAACGCATTCCAGTGTTTCACCACCCTCTTAGTGAAAAAGTTTTTCCTAATATCCAATCTAAACCTCCCCCATTGCAACTTGAGACCATTACTCCTCGTTCTGTCATCTGCTACCATTGAGAACAGTCTAGAGCCATCCTCTTTGAAACCCCCTTTCAGGTAGTTGAAAGCAGCTATCAAATCCCCCCTCATTCTTCTCTTCTGCAGACTAAACAATCCCAGCTCCCTCAGCCTCTCCTCATAAGTCATGTGCTCTAGACCCCTAATCATTTTTGTTGCCCTTCGCTGTACTCTTTCCAATTTATCCACATCCTTCTTGTAGTGTGGGGCCCAAAACTGGACACAGTACTCCAGATGAGGCCTCACCAGTGTCGAATAGAGGGGAACGATCACGTCCCTCGATCTGCTCGCTATGCCCCTACTTATACATCCCAAAATGCCATTGGCCTTCTTGGCAACAAGGGCACACTGCTGACTCATATCCAGCTTCTCGTCCACTGTCACCCCTAGGTCCTTTTCCGCAGAACTGCTGCCGAGCCATTCGGTCCCTAGTCTGTAGCGGTGCATTGGATTCTTCCATCCTAAGTGCAGGACCCTGCACTTATCCTTATTGAACCTCATTAGATTTCTTTTGGCCCAATCCTCCAATTTGTCTAGGTCCTTCTGTATCCTATCCCTCCCCTCCAGCGTATCTACCACTCCTCCCAGTTTAGTATCATCCGCAAATTTGCTGAGAGTGCAATCCACACCATCCTCCAGATCATTTATGAAGATATTGAACAAAACGGGCCCCAGGACCGACCCCTGGGGCACTCCACTTGACACCGGCTGCCAACTAGACATGGAGCCATTGATCACTACCCGTTGAGCCCGACAATCTAGCCAGCTTTCTACCCACCCTATAGTGCATTCATCCAGCCCATACTTCCTTAACTTGCTGACAAGAATGCTGTGGGAGACCGTGTCAAAAGCTTTGCTAAAGTCAAGAAACAATACATCCACTGCTTTCCCTTCATCCACCGAACCAGTAATCTCATCATAAAAGGCGATTAGATTAGTCAGGCATGACCTTCCCTTGGTGAATCCATGCTGACTGTTCCTGATCACTTTCCTCTCCTCTAAGTGCTTCAGGATTGATTCTTTGAGGACCTGCTCCATGATTTTTCCAGGGACTGAGGTGAGGCTGACTGGCCTGTAATTCCCAGGATCCTCCTTCTTCCCTTTTTTAAAGATGGGCACTACATTAGCCTTTTTCCAGTCATCCGGGACTTCCCCCGTTCGCCACGAGTTTTCAAAGATAATGGCCAAGGGCTCTGCAATCACAGCCGCCAATTCCCTCAGCACTCTCGGATGCAATTCGTCCGGCCCCATGGACTTGTGCACGTCCAGCTTTTTAAGGACCAAATACAGAAATAATGTGTGAAGTCGTGTAAGTTTTATGTTATTAATTGGGCTTCAGGGAGTCTAACTGGGTCTGATTCTGAACTCATAGTAGTTATAAATAAATGTCGGTGTAACTTCATTGACTTCTACAGAGTTACTCCTGATTTATTCCCAGGTAAAATCAGAAAAACCTTGAGTCCAAAGGCATAATTTGCATACTAAGAGGTTAAAAGAGGGGGAGAGTTAGCCAGAAAAAAAGAGCCAAGAAAGGATAATTTAAGATAATATCCTGTTACTTGATGGATCACTGGATGATGACCGGTTCTGTGCATTCCCTCTGGGACGCCTGGTGTTGGCCACTGTCGGAAGACAGATACAGGGATAGATGGACCTTTGGTATGACTCAGTATGGCAATTCTTATGTTCTTTTGTACTTATAAAGTTTCATTATAAGTACCTGTTTTTACACACACACACAAATTTCTGAAAACTTAGGGATGAAATCTTCCATACTTGGTCTCTACCCAAGGGGAATATTTTAAATGTTTTAAACAAAACCCTTCATCTTTTTCTTCTTTAAGTGTAGTAGTTGAAATACATATTCCTTTTCTTCTTTTAAAGAAATTCTAATCACATTTTAGGCCCCAGTTCTACAAAATCTTACTTATACAAGTGGCCCCACTTGAGTCCCCCTCCCTTTTTTTTTGTCACCTTTAAATTAAACCTGGCAAAACAAATGCAAAAAAATACATGAATGCTACATTAAGTATGGTTTGTGCAGCAAGTTTAGATCCGCCATGTTGTACAGATATGTTTTTCTTGTTAAATATGTAGATCAGTATATTTATTGAGGTTATTATTTTGTGATAAAAAGCTCAAAATGTTGTTAGAACATCCATCTACATTCCCCAACTTTGTGAATTTGACTAACAATGTTGTATTACTGCAGTGTTTTGCATTTGATATATGCATATTAATAAGTACATTTAAGTAATTAATAAATCTTCAGTATTTGTTTAGCTCCATTAATGTACTGTATTTTATTAATTAAATCAGTAATAAAATGTGTAGTGTTCATGTGTAGAAGAGAATTGGCCATCACAAGCATCTACCAATATTGGATCCTGCCTGTAGTATTTTTTTCCCTTTAGTTTGGAATTTGAAAATATCCAGTAAAGAGTCATCATTTTTTCAGCATTAAGGAACAAATTGGGCCCAATCATGCCATGCCCTCTATGGATGAAATTCATTCCTGTGTTTCTATTAACTTCATTGAGACCTATGTGCATAGATATCTTGTCAGATTCAGGATCCTTGTTTCTTATTAAAGGGTTAGACTTTATTTACCATCAATTGTCAAAAGTTCTTTAAGAAGCACTGCTTGCAAAATTAAGATTTTTAAACCCAGTATTTATTGTATAATTTCAAATATTGTAATAATATTCCTTGTGTTATTTAGTGTGTTGCAGACATGGCCTCCAGGAGATATCAGGGCCCAGGAAACACTTAAGTCCTGGGTGCCCTCTAGCTATATTGTTTTTCCTATCTCCTTACATATGTATAATGCCTTCCAAGTGAGGATCTCAAAGCAGATTACAAACATGAATTGATTAAACCTCACTAAATTCCTCGAAGGGCCAAAAATGATGTTTCCTTTACATCGGGAAACGGAGACATAGAGCGGTTAGAAGTGACTTGCCCAAGTTCACATAGTAAGAGTGTTATGGAGCCAGGAAAAATAGTTCTTGAATCATCTTGTTCCCAGTCATGAGCTTTAACCATAAGACTATATTTTATCTACCTTCTTTCCCTCTCATCCAAACTTACACATACACACAGGCCAGCATGCTCCCAGTGTTATACACCTGTGCTGAGATGCCTGGTGGTATTCTTTTGATGTCTTTCAGTTTGTCCTGCAGTGCTGATGCTTAAATTTGCCAGCTGTAAATTCTCATTTGAAGATCACACAGTAGCTTCAATAACTAATGCTACCATTCAGGATGCAGGCAGGGAGCTTCTCAGGCATAGCCACCTGTCAGCTGATCTGATTTGAACAGTTTTTTTCTTTTCTAATGAGTTCTTTTAATAATCTCCAGCTGTTCCCTTTTTCTACATTAACTCTCAGAATAAAGCTGTGTATTTGTCTCATATTTGTTTAACTGTTCAACGAATGTGTATGCTCTTAACACAATTTATTGTTCACTTAGATTCTCCCATTCTATATTAATCATTTGCAAAATCATAGAGTCACTGTCAGATAACTTAGGCCCTCAAATTAGGTAGTGTTCTTATTTTAAAAAATAACTATAGAAAACATGATATTAATAGTAACATTTTCTTGTCAGTGATTTTTTTTAAATGGTTTTCCATTGCAGGGTTTGCAACCCAAACACTGTAGCATGATCCTGCTGCATGAGAACCAGAAATTATCCTCGCTAATTTATTTTCAATGACCAAGCTGAGAAAAGTGCAGATGGTAAATAATAAATAACATAACAGTGAAAATTAGGTCTTGAAAATATGGTGAGTTTCAGCAACATAAGATGGCATTAGTAACACAAGTGAAGAGATTTGGATTTGATCAATGATTTTTAACCTGACAATAGCTATATCATTCTGTGTTGCATCCCTTTTCAGTAAAGGACTATGTAGGGTAACCACAAAGCTTTGCTTCAGAATATAAAAATTAAGTCAGTTTTTTCTTAAGATTTGTGGATGTTCAGCACTTTGTGACTGAGCATCTCAAATTATATTGCAAACGTTAAGAAACTCCATGAGAATTTAGGACCCAGGAAGCACTGAAGTCCTGAGTGTTAGACAGTGGTACCACAGGTGCTCAACACCACTGACAATCAGGCCACTTATATTTAGGAACCAACATTAGGCACCCAAGTCTGAAAATGTTGACCTTCATTTTTGCAGTTAGCTAGTTCAAGCGAGTTCTGTGCTATCCTTATGGTTGAAAAGAATATAATGCAGCTTTTTTTATTATTTTTCAAAATACTATTGTCTAGTTTATGCATGTGTGGCCATACTTTCCCTTTCAGCTCACAGCCCAAAGACCAGGCTGTGTGCTGGGTATCTTTGCAGGAAAAGAAATCTTATAGTGGAAGACCAAAATGGAAAGATCACCAAGTCTGGTGTTTGTAAGTCCTCAGAGGTGTGGATGGCATTTGCCACAGTGACATTGCACAAGCAAAACAATGGGGACAAGGAAATACATATTTTTACCAGGAGACCCACCAAGCAGACCCATCGCCAGCCAAATGTGAGGGATAGTGTGTGCATGTGCACATATCTCCACAGATTGCAGGGGAACATCCCTTGTGCTCCCAGTCATCCTCCTCTACCCATACACCCTGTTGATTAATGCCAACAGGGCAGATGGAATTGACAGGACCATTCTCTTCCCCTTAGATTCTGGCTGTAGAGGTGGGTAAGCTAGCAGGAGGGAGAGCTGAAGGCTACAGGCTCTCTCTTTCCCACTCTGCTCCCCATGAGGAAAGGTGGGGAAACCAATAGGGGGACAGCCCTTCTTGTAGGAGAAGGGAGGCAGATGGAGCATCTTTGACACTATTTCTCCCATCAGGTGCTGGTGCTGCCTCACCTGCTTGGCAGAAAGGTGAGGAGTTTGCTCAGGAACAGATTCTGTTTGACATTGGGTGATTGATGTGTTCAGTGTGAGTTTTTTCAGTGTTGCATTGTTTGAAAGAGGAAGGGAACATTCCTTCCCTGAATGAGGGGTTAGCTGTTTTCTTATGAGGGGCACCACTTGCTCCGGACTTGCTTTCGCAAGCCAGGAAGAGCAAGAGTGGGATTTGCAAGTCTTAAAGACACCCCTTTAGGATGTCCCGTACTTCCTGATGCATGAATGTACTGAACTCCAAGAATGCAGGCAGGCTGTTGGTGGGTGGACATGTGTGGAGCGGATCCATGTTGTCTGCACCTCTCGGATCATGCTCTGATGCAAATGCACAAGCCGCTGTGATGTTACACTTTCTCACCATTTATCAGTTGCTGGGATGATGTCAAAGCAGAACCTGTTTTCATTTCTCTCTCCTCCTCTTCCCTTCCCTCTAGGGTTGCTGAATGCCCGATGGAAAAGGGACACTGGTGGCTCCGGTTGGCACTGCCAGCCAGGCCTTTAAAAGTCTGGTTGGCAGCGCAGCATAGGCCCGGGGCTAAGGCAGGCTTACTGCCTGCCCTAGCTCCACGAGGCTTCCAGAAGTGGCGGCCAGGTCCTTGCATGGGCAGCCAGAGAGGCTCCGATCACTGCCCCCACCCCTAGTGTCATCTCCGCATATCCCATTGGCCAGGAACTGCAACCAGTGGGAGCTGTAGGGGCGGTGCCTGTGCGTGCGAGGGCTGCACTCAGAACCTCCCTGCCTACCCACGTGCCATGGGGCTGCAGCAACCTGGCAGCTGCTTCGTGGGAGCCATGATAAGCACTGCCGGGACCCCACATCCTGAACCCTCTCCCACACCCCAACCTCCTGCCCCAGCCTGGAGTCTTCATCCGCACCCAAACTCCCTCACAGAGCCTGCACCCCCTCAACACCCTACCCTAGCCCTGAACCCCCTCCCAAACCCCTCATCCTTGGCCACTCCCAGAGCCTGTACCCCCTGCCAGAGTCCTCATCTTCCCTGCACTCCAACTCCCTGCCCCAGCCCAGAGCCCTCTCCTGCACCCCAAATCCCTCATCCCTGGGCCCAACCGGAGCCCTCAACCCGCTCCCACACCCCAACCCTTTGCTCCAGCCTGGTGAAAGTGAGTGGGGAGAGGGGAGAGCAAGCAATGGAGGGAGGGGGGATGGAGTGACCAGGGGCGGAGCCTTGAAAAAGGGGTGTAGCCTCATGGAAGGGGTGTTCGGTTTTGTGCAATTAGAAAGTTGGCAACCCTACCTGCCCCTGCCAGTTACCACATCAGTCCTTTACTCTGCATGGGCCTGCACACAGTTGCAGCTTCTCCTTTAGGCTGGCCAGTGCAGCTGCTAAACTTTTAACAGCCAGGTTGGTATCTCACTTCAGGGCCCTTATGCCTGTTTTATTCTTCTTCCTGCTGCTGCTGCTGCTTTTCCTGCCAGCTGCCTCTCTAGACTTATGCCCAGACTTCACCGGCCTCACTTGTTGGGTACTATGGCCCTGAGTATAGGGAAGGTTATGAACTCATACGCCAATGCCTTGAACAAATTAATTTTTAAATATTTTGTGGGCTCCTTAATTCTGCAAACTGCTTCTCCCTCTCTGATGCCAATTGAGTGCAGTTGCCTTCCCAGCACTCTCTGAGCTGCTGGTCTTCTTCCAGGACCTCCTCCGGACCGGGAAGCTGGGCTCGGCGACCATGTCCGTGGTGACCACGGAGGGGGCAGATCTCCTCGCGGAGCCCCGGTACACAATCTACATCTTCTTCTGCAGGTGGCAGAGTCGCCCTCGGAGCACCAGAGGCTGGTCCTGGCAGAAGTTACCAGGATCAGAGACCTCCTGGACTACGACTGGGGGGACTGCGTGGATCCCTATGCATTTGGCTGGTGCATGGGGCTCTCCGCCTTGGCATCCCTCTGCACATACTTCAGGAGGTGGAGACAGCCTTATTACTCACTTCTCGGTCTTTTCTTGAGTGGGTCCTGCAAGAGATTATCCTCTGCCCACCCCTCACCCCAGGCCCTCCACATCTCTTCATCTGGCACCTGCCCCGTGAGTCCTCTTAGCCCCCACCCCTTTGTACCCTGAACTGACTGCATGATTTGCAGCTGGTTCGCTTCCAAACTGTGCCATGGAACCATCTTTACATGCTTGTGCTCCACACTCTTCACCACCCACGTGTCCCGCCCTGACACCAAGGAGCGGCACCCTCTACTAGCTATAGAGGGTGGGGGTCCCCAGTGGGCCAATCTCTACTCCATCTTGGTTTCACGACCCGCCAGGAATATTAGCTGGCAGCTCCTTCATGGAGCCATGAGCATGGGCATGTACCTGGCGCAGTTCACCTCTATTCCCAAAGCTTGTCCTTTTTGTGGTGTGAGGGAGACCCTGGCAAATGTCTATCTGTAGTGCCCAAGTTGCAGCCCCTCTTCCTACTCCTCCAGAATCTCTTCTTGAGGTTCTGGCTGCACTTTTCCATGCACCTTTTTATATATGCACACCCCACCCGGGGCCCCATGAAGTCGAGGGGCCTCCTCGGTGCAGCCTCCTCCTAGCTATGGCCAAGGTGGCCATTTATAACAGCAGGGAGAGGAGGTTGGCTGAAGAGGGGCTCTGAGACTGTGGGGCCCGTTTTCGTTCCTTTATCTGCTCACGCATCCGGGCAGAGTTCCTCTGGGCCGCATCCACTGGCTCCTTGGATACCTTTGAGGAGCAGTGGGCACTGTCCAGGGTTCTCTGCTCATTGTCCCCTTCAGGTTCCCTAGTTTTGGCCCTTTGACTCTCACACTTGTTCCTGTTTTTTTTTTTCTTTGTTGTTCCCCGAATTTAGTTGAGTTCTGGGCTCAGTAGCTCCTCCCTGGGCTGTGGGAGGGGCTTTCAGCCCACCCACTTCCTAGCACCCAAGAAGGACAGTTTATAATCAGATATGTTTATCTATTTCTATTTGTTACAGGGTGGGTTGTCCCAGAGGCTGGAGAGTCTGGGCTAAGCCAGCCCTGATTACAGGATGTGCCACACCTGGGTTGAATCAGGTGATCCCAGGATAAAAAGAGTGGGAAGCTGCAGTGAAGGCAGAAGCCCAAGCAAGTTGCTGTTTGGTCTGTAGACACTGCAGGGAGAAAGAAGTCTCCTGTAGGGCCCTGAAGCAGCAAGAGAGGGTGGGAGAGAGTTCTCCAGGTAGGGAAGCTTAGGAGCGAGACTGTGCAAGCCGTGGAGAAACTGTCGAGGCCTGTTGGGGTGAAGTCTGTGTGCATTTGTGTTTGTGGTGTTTTGGGTTAATCAGGAGAGAGACACTGAACTGCGCTGGGCATAGGGGGCCTAAATGAAGTGTGTGTCAGAGGACTAAATGAAGCTCTTGTGGGGATTGTTTGAGCCACTTTTGAACTGCGTACTTAAGGGCCTTTGAATGGGGGAAACATAGGCAGGGTGCTGCAGAGTGACTTCTGGCCATGAGGGGCTACTCAAGACATGACTGCATAATATAATACTATTGCACACACTAAAGTAGGAGTGTTGAGCTGCTCTCCGTTTAGGTTTTATAATGGAAAGGAAAATTATGTAGTGATTGTTGAGCCAATGTGCTGATGAAATAGCAGCTGGGCTCATGGAAGGCCGCTTAATACTACCTGAGGCCTTCCCTATTGGTTCCTTTGTTCCTCTTTCTCAAGTTCTGGAAACGAATTTTGCAGGCAGTTGCATTTCTTTAAACTGTGTCTTGAGAGTGACTGTCAACCTATTAAGATGTGGCCCCATTCTGTTCCATGTCTGTTCTTTGTCTAAAACTCACGCATTTGCAACTAATCCTTCTTAGGTGCCAGGAGTTCTCTTTAAAATGATTTATTGGATATCTTACATAGGGAAATAAATTGGGAGGGGGAAAAAACATTCAATTCAGCTTTCCTCATACCCTCCTCATCTTGGCAAGATTGACAGTATTTGGATATTGCTGAAAAGGAGATGAAGGATTATTTACCTTGTTTTGTCTCTGTTATTTACAACTTGCCCTTTTCCCAGGTAACCATGAAGGACATCCTAGTAGCTGGTTTTAGCAACTCAGGTGGTTTTTTTTTTTTTTTTTTTAAATAATGCCGTTATAGATGAAGTATTCTATTATGTAGGGTAATGTCTAAAGAATGTTACTGTTATTAATCAGATTATTTTCACAATGGTATTTTAATGTATCTTTATTTTTTTAAATTAAAATATTCCAGTTTACTTTGAATTGCACTGGAGCATAACAGCTGGGTTAGAAAACAAATAAAGTGTTTCTCTTTGAAGTACTGTGGGGAAACTTTGAAGAAAATGTTTTCATATCCCTTCCCCAGCTCATTTGTCCAACTACTTGAGGGTTTGTGGCTGGGTCCTTTGATTCACTTCTGTGTGGTGGCTGAATTTATATCATTCAAATTAGGGTTTAACATTGATCTTTCAAGACTGATAATGTCTTGTGTTGATACCACATCCATCCACTTGCAAACAAATATCCAAAAATGTTAAATCACAGATATATTTTCTTTTAAAGCATGAAAATCATGGCATCCTCAACTTCCGTGACAGCTGTCCAGCATTATTTATCATTAGTGGAGATATAATACAAGAGCACATTTGTAGACTTACCTGAACTGTGGGGTTTTGAAGTTCTCTTAGCCATGTAATGTACTATTGTATCTACTGTACTATTTTTTGGTTTTGTTGTTCAGTGTTTTACAGGAAATGTGAATGACTTTTATTTTGAAATTCAAAGGTATTTGTTTTAATAAGTGAGTACCTTAGGGGTACTTTAGTTTTCTTCTTAAAATATAATTGAACATTCTTCTCTTCAATTCCCCTTGCAGTGTTTTCTGCACTCTTGACAAAAGGATTTCTAGAGACAAGTGAATGAGGTAATCTCTTTTATTGGACCAACTTCTGTTGGTGAGAAAGACAAGCTTTTGAACTATACAGAGCTCTTCTTCAGATCTGGGAAAGATATCAGAGCTAAATACAAGATTGACTAGATAGAAGTTTAGTGTAAGTAGTTTACTCACATTCTAAGGGACTATTCAAGGTGAAGTGATCTTTTAACACCCCGGTAGTCACAGGACGAAAAGGTGGGCAAGTGGTTTACAGATTGTTGTAATAAACCATAAATCCAGTGTCTTTATTAAGACCATGATTTTTAGTGTCTAGCAAAGTTATGAATTTAAGCTCCCAGGCTCGTCTTTTGAAAGTGTGCAGTTTCCTTTGAGGATGAGGACTGTTAATAAAAGGTTTTCTGTTAGTAATTTGAAGTTAGCATGATTGCTAAATGAAATGACATTAAATAGTTCCCAAAATTGTGGTAGCTTCTGATATTTAGCTGATAAACTATTAATACTAGAAGAAAACCAGCATTCAGAGTATTGGAAACAAATCTGTAAAATCTAATGTTTTCCAGCTGTGTATGTGATGTTAAGCACTTAGTTTAACAGACTGTAAATAATGGAGTTTGATTGTTTGAAGGAGACAGAGCTCTTAAACAAAATGGATAATTAAATACAAGTTAGAATAGAATGATTTTTTTGGAACTCAAAATGTTTATTCTTCTTCAAAAGAGCACATCAGACTTTTTTGGGGGGTGGGGGGCAGTTAACAAGCATTTTAAATGACCTAACTGCATGTTTTTAAAAGTGTGTGTGTGTGTGTGTGTGTGTGTGTGTGTGTGTGTGTGTGTGTGTGTGTGTGTGTGTGTGTATATGAGGTTATATATACTTTGAAGCAAGTAAATGTATCGGTCCAGTTGCAAATGTAGAGTGTTAATTAGCTTACAGTAAATCTTAAGGAAAAAACCTAACAATATCAAAATATTATATATTTTTCTTAAAATTTGCTATAAGCTAATTAACTTTCTACATTTGCCACTGACCACAGTACATTTACTTGCTTTAAAGATAATATATTGTACTTGACTGCTTTTGGGAAGGGGGGGGGAAAGGTTTAGTGACCAGGAGGCTATTAGTATGTCTTTAAAGAAAAAACAACCTACAACTGGAAATGTCTAGTGAGCTGCATAAAAGAGTACAGCTATGTGGTTTGACTGTTCAATGAAGCCACATAAGCATCTCCCTACCAAACCATGCTTAGACACGGTCCTTGTTAGGAAGGGCCCAAAATGGTATCCCTCATCTTTATAGACAAACCCTAACTGTGTATTAAACCAGTTGAAATCAGAATTGTTTTGTTGCTAATACGACTTTTTGGGGCTGAGGATGGGGAAGAATTGCAGAGTGTCATCCCTCTCCTTGCTGAAATTTTTGGAACCCCTTACTGCCAACATATTGCATGAATTTAGATTGCGGGGATAAAAATGACATTTTTATCAGTAATTTATAAAATAAACTGAATTTCCATCAAACCCTGAAGGGCTTGATAAACTCTAAAAATAACCAAACCTTGTTTTTTCAGTCCATTTTCTTATTTGTCTCCTCCTCCCCTCCTGCTACTCTTTTTTCCAATTTATGGATTGCTTTTCTGTTTGGTGCCACTGTGCACTGCCAGCAAAGTGAAGTAAACTAAAATCCTATTCTCTGAAAACATAGTGTTTTACTGAACCTTACAGAGGATTTTAATCAAAATCCCAAAACCCTTTAGTTAATAGAATCACTCTAATCTGTGAACTGCTGATAACTTTGCTGTTTCTTCCAAAGTATTCTTAAAAAAAAAAAAATCTAGTATGGCTTGTGTGGATTAGATTTTAGCAGGTATCTTATATTTCTGACATTTTCACAGAGGCATTCAACTTAAATACTACATAAGTTTTTAAAGTACCATGATATCGGCACACTATATGCATGTGTAAGCATGCATATTTGGCCCATTATCTTTATCTTTGACTAATGTTGTCATTACAAATTATTTCTCTGCAGTGTCCTTTTACTTTGTGTGTGGATTCTTCCTGCAGACTTCCTGCAAAAAGGTTGCCATTATAACCACGTAGTCTTTGACTGCCGATTCCTCTATGTATACCACTGTGAGGCGTGTGCATACGCCTGGATTTGGAGAATTCTTGCAAGCAATGGCCATGGGTCTGTGCGTTCACCCTAGTCTTCCTTGTGCTTTCAGCTGAAGGCATAAAGGAAGGAGCAAACTGTTCACCTCTCCAGTTCCCTCTTACTGCTGCATGGCCTGGGTTGGAACCTCCAGTGTCTGGATCTTTCCTTTGATTTCTTCAATCTGTAAATATTTCAGTTTGCCTCAGTTCCTTTTGTATATAGTTCTTTATGGTTAGTAAATTGTTGGTAGGTTATTTTTTTTTAATACTTGTATAGCTTTTAGCAGAGTTTCCTAGGTAGATAGATTCCCCACTTTGGGAACCCTCCACCCCCATACCCTGTTATGGGTATTGGACTATGCCCAGAACTCCAGGCTTCAAAAACTGTGTTTTGCCCCCATTTCTTCTCAGTCAACGATGACCACTAGTGCTGTTTATACTTTCTCAGGGAGCTGTTACGTATTACACCTAGCTGTAATATGTATCTGCTGCTCTTTCCCTAGGTGTACCCGTGAGGTGCGGAAATTCTGGCTTAGAAAACACCTCATGGAGAATTCCATGAGGCCTCAGTTGGACGCAGGCTCATGGAGCCCCTCCCCCCATACATCTTCCTAATCCTATTAATTCAACCCCTAAAGACTTAGAATGTATTAAGTCCTGGTGGCATGACTCTAAAACCCATCAATCCAGTCCTAAGCCTGTATCCAGTACTAAGCTAGTACCCCATGCCTGTGACACTCACTTCACCATCCAAATCAAAAAGTTGGGATATGTTGGTTCCAGCACTATCAGAGCTTCTATCACCGATAATACAATTGTTGTCTCTCACTCTGGCCCCATGGAGCCTCACTCCTCCAACTCTTCAGCATGAACGTATCGGACCCTTCATGCTTCAGGGAGGTCAGAGACTTGTACTATACTGAAGGATGTCTTTGCTCTTCCCAAGTTTGTTTCCCCCATCATCAGGACCTTCTTTCACTAGGCAGATTGTGACTCCATCAGGCGTTACCGTCGAGAGACACCTACACCCTCTTCCATCTACCTGCTGTGCTTGTCCTCCGTCAGTACCACTGTTGGATCTGGACCCTTTCGTCTCTTCCTTGGGAGAATCTGAACCTCCAGAGGAGCTGCTGTCTCCTCCTCCGAGAAATGTTAATCCACACAGGAGATCTCAAGCCTCCTGGTACCAGCCTACACATGGACCTCGGGACTGTTGGTACCCCGTGCCTTGTGGACCTCCCAAACCCACCTCCTGAATCAACATACTGAAGAAAATGAGACCTGTATGACCGATATACACCGCCCCGTGCTTTCTGCTAGATAATCACTCCACCATTCTTCTCTCAGGGAACAGTCCTGATCCCATGGAAGAGGAGAAATACAAACTGGTTCCACCAGTATGGACCAGATTGTCTTCATCTCCCAATGAAACAGCCACCCTGACCCTTCATCCCCTCCAGACAGCCATAAACAATTTAATAGGACTGGAAGGGACCTTGAGAGGTCATCTAGTCCAGTCCCATGCATGCAAGGCAGGACTAAGTATTATCTAGACCATCCCTGACAGGTGTTTGTCTAACCTGCTCTTAAAAATCTTAATTGATGGAAATTCCACAATCTCCCTAGGCAATTTATTCCAGTGCTTCACTGCCCTGACAGTTAGGAAGTTTTTCCTAATGTCCAACTTTAACCGCCCTTGCTGTAGTTTAAGCCCATTGCTTCTTGTCATATCCTCAGAGGTTAAAGAGAACAATGTTTCTTCTTTCTCCTTGTGATATCCTTTTATGTATTTGAAAACTGTTATGTCCACCGTCAGTCTTTTCTTCTCCAGACTAAACAAATCCAGTTTTTTCAATCTTCCCTCAGAGGTCATGTTTTCTAGCCCTTTAATCATTTTTGTTTCTCTTCTCTGGACTTTCTCTAATTTGTCCACATCTTTCCTGAAATGTGGTATCCTTACTTGACATTTGCAGAGTAGCTACATGGAGTAGAGTTCCATCCACACACTTGCAAGACATTATGCTCTGGTGCATAACTCCTCTGCTGACGCATCCTCTGGGACTGCCATTCTCCAAATGGCTCTGCCGTCTGCATCATTGCACCCTCCTCTTGAGTACTACTTGTCAGACACCTACAGTGGAATACACATAGGGACCAGCACTCGAAGAAACGGAAATTACTTATTTACCATACAGTAACTGGAGGTTTTTTTGAGATGTGTAGTCCCCGTATCTGTAGTCCACTACCCGCCCTCTTTCCCCTCTGCTTCAGATCTTCATTGGATTCACGGTAGAAGAGGAACTGGAGTGGTAGCCTGTCCACACTTCCCTTTATGCCTTTGATTTAAAGCACAAGACGCAAAGGCGCATGAGTGGACCAATGGACACTGCTTGTAAGAATTTTCCGACTCGGGCACATGGAGCTCATGCACACATCCCGCATTGGGATACAGATAGGGACCACACATTTTGAAGACCTTGTAGTTACTATAAGGTAAGTAACTTCCTCTTGTCACATACCTATAACTTAAGATTGGGGTAGAAGGGGAATTTGAAACTTCTTAATTCAGTACTCCAAATATTTTCAAGACTGTCCTCTCTTTAGCTTATCCCATTGCTCAGCTACCTTGCTCCATCTCCCTTCCTGAGCCTCTGAGAGACCATCCCTGGTTTTGCTATCCACCCTTTGCTTTCCAGTATCTAATGGTTGTAACTTAGGGTATGTCTTCACTACAGGTAGCGATCGATCCAGTGGGGTTCAATTTATTGCGTCTAATCTAGATAAATAAATTGACCCCTGGGCGCTCTCCCGTTGATTCCTGTGCCGCGAGAGGCGCCGGCAGAGTTGATGGGGAGCAGCAGCAGTTGACTCACCGTGGTGAAGACACCACAGTAAGTCGAGCTAAGTTAGGTCGATTTTTTCCCCGCTCCCAGTGTGTACCAGGGCTTAGTCACTATTTAAGCCCCAGAGCTGCTATTTGTACTTGAGCCCAGTCTTGGAGGTCCCCCCCAATGCTAAATGTGACAAGTCCATTTAGTCTATGAATATTGTAATCTGTGCACTTCAATTGGATGCCAAAGTGTGTGAAATGTGAATTAAGCCTAGAATTCAGCAGAGGCATTGCAAGACTTTACTTAGCTCTGTGATGGAATCCTCCAAATTAGGGAGGATGCAGTGGTTATTAAAGTTTGGGAAAGGAGGAGAGGGAGAACTAGATGACTGGAGGGTCAGGAGAAAGGAGTTTAGTTTGGAGGAGAGAAAATAGAGACAAATTATTAGAGGCATGACAAAGGAGGGAACATGGCCTCAACTGAAAATTTTCAGCAGAGACCTGAATCTCTATATACTGAAGTCTAGACTCTCAATGAGGTGGTCAAAGTATAGTCCTTTTGTCCAGGTCTTAAAATTTATTTGTGGGTTCTTTTTTTTTAAAGAAGGTTGATGAAGAAAGGGAATAAAAGATGTTGGCCTAAGTCTTCATTCAGAGATACTGAAAACAGCTTCCATTACCTTAACAGGAGCATCTAGTGTAACAATAAAAACCCGTGTTGAACTCTGCTCAAACAGAAATGTAGTACTCTGCCCTGCATGCTCCCACTAGAGACAATACAGGGCCAAGTTCATTGAAGGCCGTACACTCTCTCTCTTCCCTGAAGAGCAGCTCTAGTCCCTAATTTTAAGACACCCTGAAAACCCACCTCTTCTACACACACACACACACACACACACACACACACACACACACACACACACACACACACACACACACACACACACTAAAACAACAAACTAGCCACACAATGAGTAGTTCCCTCTTTGAGATGCCCCCTTTCCCCATGCGCTGCTTCTGTTGATCACTGGCTGCCTCTCCAGCTCTAGGTATAGAAAACCAGAAAGTGCTCCTTAGTTTTCTCTGCTTGTTGGACAAACCCTCGTTCCCTGTTAGGGAGCTGTCAAGGTTCCTTTCCCACTCTGAACTCTAGGGTACAGATGTGGGGGCCTGCATGAAAGACCCCCTAAGCTTATTCTTACTAGCTTAGGTTAAAAACTTCCCCAAGGTACAAACTTTGCCTTGTCCTTGAACCCTATGCTACCACCGCCAAGTATGTTAAACAAAGAACAGGGAAAGAGCCCACTTGGAGACGCCTTCCCCCCAAGCCCTACACCCCCTTTCCTGGGGAAGGCTTGATAAAAATCCTCACCAATTTGTACAGGTGAACAAAGACCCAAACCCTTGGATCTTAAGAACAATGACAAATCAATCAGGTTCTTAAAAGAAGAATTTTAATTAAAGAAAAGATAAAAGAATCACCTCTGTAAAATCAGGATGGTAAATACCTTACAGGGTAATCAGATTCAAAACAGAGATAATCCTTCTAGGCAAAACCTTAAGTTACAAAAAAAGACAAAAACAGGAATATACATTCCATTCAGCACAGCTTATTTGACCAGCCGTTAAACTAAAGGAGATCTAATGCATTTCTAGCTAGGTTACTTACTAACAGAAGTTCTGAGACTACATTCCTGATCTGTTCCTGGCAAAAGCATCACACAGACAGACCCTTTGTTTCCCCTCCCCCCCCCCCCCCCTGCTTCAAGCTTTGAAAGTATCTTGTCTCCTTATTGGTCATTTTGGTCAGGTGCCAGCGAGGTTATCTTAGCTTCTTAACTCTTTACAGGTGAAAGGGTTCTGTCTCTGGCCAGGAGGGATTTTATAGCACTGTATACAGAAAGGTGGTTACCCTTCCCTTTATATTTATGACAGGAGCTTTCTCCTCTCTGAATTAAGATTGTATACATTTAAGACTGGAAATCTGTTTGTGAAAAAGTATGTAAATTTTGAGTATTAATGGCTCAGAGGGTGATAAAATACCAGGCCTTTTTATTTATCTTTAAAAAAAAAAACCTATTTGGAATGGCTGGAAGAACACCACCACAGAAAGGAATGCTTAGTGTGATCATAAAAATGAGCCATGGCTAAGAAAATTAGAGCCCTGCCTTTCCTAGCACACAGCAGAGGCAGTAAATCCGAATGGGGAACATTTTCCCCACAAACTTAAGCAGACATTTTCTAGGCTGTCTGCTGTGAAGCACTGTTTGTTTAATGTGATCCTGTGAACAGGAACCTGCATTATTATTTTTGCAAACAGACACTTGCATGGACTCCAAAGGCCAGAGGTTTTAATTGGCAGTTTGACTTGGATAACCGTATTCTTTCTGATCAGTTCAGCCCTTTTTTTCAAGTAATTGGTCTGCTTTCATGATCATAATGCCAGGTATTCTAAAAATCAGATTTTTCATGTTGTAAAAAAGCATTTTTCCTGTAGCGCAGTTTTTTACATAAAAGAAGATGTCAAAAAAGTCAACTCTAGCATTGACTAAATGCTCCCCTCAATATAAGCGTTCCAGTGAGGTGTCCAGTGTCCTTAACTCCCTTTCGTTTCATGAGGAGGTGAATGTACCTGTAAACTCTCAAAATCAGACCCTGTATATGCTAATACGGGGAAATTTACCACCACTGGGAACATCAGAAGACAAGCTACTAGTTACTGTTAATGGGGTGATGGTGGGAAAAGTTGCTCCCCGCAGTTGCTTTGAGAGGAATAAATTCAAGTAGTTGACTTGAAATGTGTAGGCTAAAGCATTGTAGCACCATTATGGAAAGGGAAATTATCATGGACATAAAACTCTGCATTTAGGGAACATTGATAGTGTTAGGAGGTCACCCACAGCTATTCAGAAAAGTTTACTTGTCCTGAGTTCTCTAGCAGTATCCTGCATAATATATTTTATTTGAATTAAAAACAAAAATGGTGTTTAATAAATCAGTATGACAGTGTTGCAAAAAACAAGCTGAATGGAGGAACAGATTGTAACTCTTAGGACTCAGGGATGCAAAGTGTGTGTGCGTGGGGGGTGGGCGGTGGTTGCTAGAGGTGCCTTTATTTTCTTCATCATCATTTGGTTCCCTACATGAATAGAGTTAGAAATGGTCTTGGTGTCTGCCATTTGCCTGTCATCATGGCCAATGTAATGCATGTTTGTCTCACTCCCAGGCAAGAAAGATGAAAGGCGGGAGAGAGTCTAATTGTTGCAAATCCTTGATGTTTTGCAAGGTACTTACAGTCAATTCTAAAATAAGAGTTTTTGAACTCAAGCTCAGATAGAAAATCACTTATTCCCTGACTAAATACCTCAGATGCCAACAAGCCCAGCCTTAGGGCTGGGTGATGTGGACTACCACAGAGAGCACCATGCTCAGGGGCGGGGAGCACTGTGGCGCAACAAGGCCAAGGCCTGATGAGTCAAGCAGCAGGGCAGGGCCGTGGCCCAGTGAGTCTGGGGGAAGCAGTGTGCAAGGGAAAGAGGGGCCCCAGCAGGACCCTGGGATACAGACTTCTTGGACAGGCAAGTCAGCAAACAGAATTTTGTTTGGGAGCTAGCAATTCCTCAAGCAGGAGGGAGAAGCAAAGAAACCACAGTAGGGCCCAGGGGAGGAAAGAGAGCAGTGCGCGGAGCGAGCGGAGAGGGGCCATCCTGTGCTGTGGGGGTGAGGGAAGGAGTGGAGTGTGAAGAAGAGAAGGGGAATCTGGGCTGGGGGCAAACGCGCTGCCTCTTTACACACGTCAGTGCCACCCATCGAGCTGAAACATGAGCCCAGAAGAGGCCCAAGGCGGCAGCAGCAGCAAGACAAAGGGGGCGTGAGAGTCCCGGGCAGCAGTACTCTGCAGTGCAGAGCAGTGCCCAGCTGACGGGTGCATGCAGCTGCAGCACTCAATTCCCCCAAGATGCACTCTGTGCTTTTCCTCAGGGCTGGCGCTCTGTTCCCGCCAGCACCATCAGGATTTGGGCTCTCCCAGCCTCCATGGTGAGTGGCCCAGTGAGAGGGGACTGTGGCCCCATAAAGCTCTAGGGGGTGTATGCTGCATTGCAGAAGCCTCTCTCCCATTCAGTGTATCTATGGGGTCATTAGGGGGCATGGTTCTGTCAATGATCTTCATCTCCATTCAGCATCTCTCTCACCTATGGTCAAGCTGTGGAGGGAATCAAACTGGCTGTCCAGGCCTGGGGGGACAATGGTGCATTGAGGGTGCCAAAATACAAGTTCACCCAGCATGCCCTTTCCCTTAAGGCAGGCTCTGGATGCCAATGCATTATCAACAGAGAAGGTGTTCCTGGATGTTTTTAAATCCGCTTATGTCATTCACCTGTCTTAAATGGAAGCCTAGCTTTGTCTGTCAGGAGAAGCTGTAGATTTTGGACAGCAGTTGGAAAGCTGGGTCCTACATGAATTGCTGTCAAGTAGAGAGAAATCTCCACTAAGGAACTGGCAAGTTGTTTTACTTGTTGGGTATTTTCCTGCTAGGACTCCTAAACCTGCTGTACTTTGGATAACAGTAGATTCTGTCTGTGAAATAAATGCCAAGGATCCATAGCTGAACATTTTTGAAAGCGCTAGATAATGGACTGCCAGTGCTTCAAGAAAAGCTGCCTACTGCTCAATGAACTATTGAAACAGAGTATAGTTAGATTACCTTGAGCACACCTTTGTCCAATGGCCTGTAATTCAAGGAAGGCCAACCACTAATCATAACTACATGTGTCACAAATCATTTCCTTTTCCCCGGAGAAAAATCCACCCACCAGTGGCAAATAAGAATCTTTCCATGATTAATATGGTTGCTAAGTCCACCAGTTTCTTCAGAATTTAGCTTTTTTGAGGGGGGGAAAAAGGATCTGGACATGAAAGGTTACAAAACAAAAAACCTTCAGAATGTACTCCAATGAGGTGGTATCTTTGTGTCTTCAGACAAAGCAGATCCAATGCTTTGCTGCTGCTTCGTCAGGGCAACCAATAGAGATGCCACTAGCATGTTTCACTATACATGTTTTTATGAGAACACTTAGGGAGCAAATTTCTCACCATTCTTTCAGGGGAAAAATAGTTCAGAGGAAAAGTGAACATTAGCCATATAAAGGGGGGACAGCAACTTCACAGTGTAGCCCAAAGAGGCACCTGTTATCTTTAGGGGGAAAAAAACCTGTATTGTATTATTTAGCCTCTCCCAGGAGTAGATACAGTAAAATCCTCATTAAACAAAATTAACAACCCTGCAGCCTCTGCAAAGTTTTGTATCCGTATGCTTAGATATAGTGCTCTCCTAGAAGAAATGGCTAAACTCCTATTGATATAAATGGGAGCTGGACTGCACCCAATATCCTGTAAAATGTGACTGAAAAGATTCAGTGGCATCAGTTACATTGTCCATCAATGAAGAGAATCTGCTTCCACGCACTATCAGTCACAATCCAGCACCCTACTTTTTCTCCCTCCTCACCCTTAGGTTGCTGTATAGGAAAATCGCTCACTCTCACAAGTTTCAGAGTAGCAGCCCTGTTAGTCTCTAAGGTGCCACAAGTCCTCCTTTTCTTTTTGCGGATATAGACTAAAAAATTTATTTGTTAATCCTTTTCTTTTCACTCTCTCAAACTGCTAGGATTTTGGGGTGTGGTCTTTCCATCCCCAACTTCCTGGTTGCGGCATTTGGGGGTGGGTTTTTGTTTCCCCAGACTCTTGGCTTCTGAAAGCAGAGGGGTAGGTAATTTGTCTCATCTTTCTCTCCAGTGAATAGTTTAGTGCTTTCCTAGGCTGCTACTAAGAGCTTTCAGAAGCAGAAGAGGCAGCACCACTTCAATATGACTATCAGTTTTACTGCTGCCCAAAGGGTTCTGAATAGCATAAATAAAACTGAAAGTATCACATCAATACCATCTGCAGTTTGACAAGGCTATAACAGTGTTGGCCAATGCAAAGTGTTAAAAATAAAAGCATGAATAGGCTTCAAAAATCATGAGATTGGCTTTAAGGCATGAGATTTTAACTTTTTTTTTAAATGTTTTTTTTTTTTCATTTCTGATCCTTTAGAGTGCAAGTGGGCCATGTTTGCAAGCTTTTCTTTGCAACCACGAGGACTGGAAACTTACTTGAGAGGGAAAAAAAGCTGAGATTCTCTTATAAGCACTTAGCTTCAGGAGTTGGCACTTTAAGTAGAGCACCAAATATTTAGACTTGCTATAAAGTTGTGAAAGTTGGCAACACTAAGCCAACATGCCTGAGATTGCCATGTTATCATATAATACATGTTACCTGTTAAATGAATTTCTTTATGGCTGATTGATAGTACCAGAGAGAGACAATCTTTAAAATTCTCCTTAAGAATTATGGCATTTGTTCTTTACTCTCAGCTTTCAATTTTAACTTTCATGCTTTTATGCTTTCATGTTACCAGATACAGCACTTTGAGAAGCTTTATTTTAAAATTCACTATGCTGCTAGTTATAAGACTCCTGGTTTCAGTAAAATCTAAGAGGGTTGCTATTAGAATAAACTTAATTGTATTGAGTTTATTAAGTTCTGCTCTGTGTCATTTTTATAAGTTCACTTAAGAGTTTTAATAGGATTGAAATATTTGGCCTGGGAGAGAAAACACTGCAAGGAAATGACAACTGTACTTGATTTAAAATTATCCATGATGTCGTTGTAAATGTTCAGTAGTATTTTTTTTAATATTAACCAAGTTTTTCTGTTCAATCTTTTGAGAACTGGGTGAACAGTAGGATTTTCAATAAGAGTGATTGGATATGTGCATTAAGGAACTGAGAACTGGAGATGTTTGCGATGCTGTGGTTTATACTTGTTGAAATAATCAAATTGTTGAAATGTTTCTAGGATCCAACATTTAGTATGATACAGCAGATGACAATCATAAAATAAGATAGTGATGTGAAATACCCACTAGGTCTTCCTAGTCTTCCTTCCTTGCTGATACAGGATTGTTTCCTGCAGTACGTTTCCTATTATTTTCTCTACTCTATTTTAAAAGTTTGAAGTGTCAGAGGTTCCACCAGTTCTCTTGGGAGATTTTTCCTAATAGTCATTCTGCATTTTCCTTTTCTCAGTGTCTTCCTATTCCTCCCAGCTGTACACCCTATACATCAGACTTGTATTCTTTCCCTCTCTCAATAGACATCACTTAATCAAGCTCTAAGTATTTCTCTCTTTCTTTATAAGTCAGTCCCTCCAAACTTCTAGGGAAGTACTGATGGGCAGAGCGCTGCCCCAGTCACCTTTCCTATCATTAAAGAGGTGTTGTGATAAAGCACCAATTGTATTTTGAACTTGCATTTTTTCAGTTTATTCTACCCTGAATTACCATATACATATTAATATTAAGAGTGCAGGACATGGTATTTCTCATAAGACAGCTCTGTTTTATATCAGCTCAGCTAAGGTAACAGCACTCTTTCACTGTGTGTAGCTTCACACACATATGCATTCATGCAGAACTTCTCCCTGCCTCTCCAAACCCAGACACATTCCATTTGGGTGTATGCCATTGCTGTCCCCGTTTTTAGTAACATAAAGTGTTCATTCCATACTCGTGTTTCATCACGTACTTAGGCTCTGATCCTGAAAACGTTTATGCAGGTGAGTAACTTTACTCCTGGGCATGTCTACACTGAAGTCGGGACCGTGCTTCCCAGAGCAGGTGAACAGACATAGGCTAGCTCTGCTCAAGGTAGCATGCTAAAAATAGCAGTCTGGTTATTGTGATATGGGCAGCATCTCAGGCTAAGCACCCAACTGCAATCGCACTCAACCCTTGGGAACACACTCAGATGGCTAGCCCAAGCCACTGCCCATGCTGCCACGGCCACACTGCTATTTTTAGTGCACTAGCTAGTATGTGTCTGGCTACCCATTCTGGGCAGCACCCTCCAAGCTGTTGTGTGGACATACCCATGCTGGTAGCACTACTATGAGCAAAAATATTTCCAGGATTGGACCCTCAGCTTGCTTCTTTTCCTATAAGTATTAGTATCTGTTGAGCAGCATAATGCAACTTGGTGTTGGCAGGAGGCCGGTGGAGAATATTCCACGTTTAAACTTTTAGGAATTTAATACATTTCATCCCTAATAGATTTACCAGACAAATCTGTCATAATTTGAAAGAACTTTTATGGTTTTAAAGTTTGCTTTTGGAAAGGTATTAAGAAATAGAATGTCCAGATGTTTCACCAGGATTTTTCCATTTTCAGGAGCCGTCCAAGTGTCCTGCATTTATTCTTGGTTTCAATCTGATGATTCCATGTTTCCCCTACCCTGTACTTGGCCTTTCTTGGCTGCTGTATAGTTGGTTGCTCATACACAGCAGCTCTTCCCCCAGCTCTCAGGCACCCTCACCTCCTCTCTCCCAAAGTCGTTTGCCTTTCAGATGTGCCTGTGACATAAACTACATATTAGCAGATGACAGAGCGAGGAGTAATGGTCTCAAGTTGCAATGGGGGAGGTTTAGATTGGATATTAGGAAAAACTTTTTCACTAAGAGGGTGGTGAAACACTGGAATGCGTTACCTAGGGAGGTGGTAGAATCTCCTTCCTTAGAGGTTTTTAAGGTCAGGCTTGACAAAGCCCTGGCTAGGATGATTTAACTGGGACTTGGTCCTGCTTTGAGCAGGGGGTTGGACTAGATGACCTTCTGGGGTCCCTTCCAACCCTGATATTCTATGATTCTATGATTCTATGATTCTAACAAGCAAGGGTGGAAGAAAACAGTAACGAAAGTTACTAATGGTGTATGGGAGAATAGTAATAGAGGAATAAGGCAATACATTAGGAGTTTTCATTTTAAAAATATGGTAATCTTATAATGAAGATTCCTTTAAAAAACAAACAAATTAAATCATTCTGAAAATCATAACATTTTAATGCTTTGTTGGATTTATTATTCCAGCAGGTGTAATAATAAAAAACCAATCCTTAATCAGAACAAAATTTTTAGATGTAACTGCATATTTCAATATCAGAGAGAGATCTTGTAGCAATTTTTTATTTTTGATGTAACATGTATACTGCTTTGTCTGGCTGCTTTACCTAAAATCTTCAGTGTTCTTTAGCATATAGATGGAAAATTGACAGCGTGACAAGAATACTGAATTTGACTTTGATATTATATGTGTATTCAGCCCCATTTCAGTTATGCATTTATTTGTTGTCTTTGTATGTTCATCCCCCCCAGTGTACTGAATCAGTTTTGGTTACATTTTGTCCTATGTACAATATCCCAGATACAAATTTGTTCCTTTTATACATCTCTACCCTGATCTAACGCGATCCAATATAACACGAATTTGGATATAACGTGGTAAAGCACACTCTGGGGGCGGGGCTGCATGCTCCATTGGATCAGCATGTCTGGCTCAGACACGCTGCTCTGAGCGGCTTGTTAAGGGTGCCAGGCTGGGGCTGAGGGATTGGATAAGGGGTAGAAGGTCTCGAGGGGAGGTCGGGGCAGGGAGTGGGGGGGGTTGGATGGTTCGGATGTTCTGGGGGCAGGGCAGTCAGGGGATGGGGGCATTGGATAGGGCATGGGAGTTCTGGGGGACCTGTCAGGGAGCAAGGGTGTGGATAGGGGTGAGGCAGTCAGGGGAGTTGGGTAGAGGGTAGGGTCCTGGGAGTGATTAGGGGCGGGGAGTTTCTGGAGGGGGTAGTCAGGGGACAAGAAGCAGGGGGGTTGGATGGGTCGGGGGTTCTGAGGGGTCAGTCAGAGGGTGGGAAGTGACTATTAATAACGGAAATTCTCAAGGCCAAAGCAAGTTCGATATAATGCGGATTCACCTATAACGTGGTAAGATTTTTTGGCTCCCAAGGACCACGTTATATCGGGGTAGAGGTGTATTTAATACATTTTTAAAAGGTGAAAGACAATTGCATTTCTTTTTAAATTCCACTACACAAAAATCCACACCATTTGAATCTGAAATTTACCCTGATGCTCCTTCAGATCCTCTATTAGTTTTGAAGGACCTGAGACAGAAATTAACACTATATTGTTCTAAAGTTTCAAAAAGTGACTAGTTATTTGGAATGCTTCTGTTTTTGGATGCCCAACTGAAAGACACCTAAACAGGGCCTGATTTCCAGAAAATACTGAACACCCATCGGCAAGAAATCAGGATCCTTTTAAGATGTTGCAAGCAGAGTACCTGAAAATTGAGGCACCCGACATCACTATTCACTTCTGAAAATTAGGCCATTATGTTTTCTGGATGATTGAAGGTAACAAAATATGGACAAAAAAAAGGAATGATGTAATAAGATTAATTTACAGTTAATACAAACCCTTGGCTTTTACCACATCAAAAGTGAGGCAATCTTTTCCTGCTATCAGCAGGATTGATTAAAAGATGATCCAAAGGAACAAATGAAACAATATATCTTCTGAGCTCAGGGCAAAAGGGTGCTGCAGCAGGAAATTGCAGCCTCGGTGACAAGCTCCCAGCTGCTGTAGTGATAGCTTCCAAATACAGCTTCTGGCACCCTCGCCACCGTTGTTATATCTGCAGCAGATTCTGTAAATCCTGAGGCAAGCTAAGTCCTTTTAGCAAAAATAGTTTTGTTTTTTGTTTTTGATTCATGAATAATTTTTTTAAATGAGATCAGATTGTTATAACTAAGCAGGGGATAGCCATGATTCTAGTACTGCTGATATAATAAAGACCTGCACAAGGAAAGCTCATGTGACTAATCACAGCAGCAGAATAAAAGACAAAGCTCTGTTTACTCCCTGTTTCTCCTTACATCTTCTCTCACCTCAGAGAAATAGCTGGATTTTACCCAGGCAAGTAACCCATGCCTCGGAGAGACTCTTCCCCCACCCAAATGGCAGAGTTTTGCTTGCAGAAGCCCAGTTTCTATATAGTAGATATGTAGTAGTGGAATCAGAAATAACTGGATGAAGAACAGCTGCCTCTAACTGATCCCATCGAAGATGGAGTTACAATGCTAGGAAGAGGGAAGAAATTCAAAGAACTCATTGGAAAAACTGATCTCTACCTCAAATGAATGCATTTGCTGATCACAGATCACTAAGGTAGCATAAAGCTTCAGCATATTGGATTTCTTGCTGCTCCTGGACTATGGACGTTCATTACTTTAGTGGCAAGTAACATTTTCTTTTATGTTCAGCTGGCTAGGAAGCTATGCCTTTTCCTCTCAAATACGGCACCTTACAGCACAGTGGGATCAACTCCAGAGAAGATTATTCTAACTCTTTCTGTGTCAGGAAGAGTGCAGCTGCCACCAGGAAGCTGAAGCTCATGCAGCATGCCAACAAAGGCAGCTGTGAACACACCATCAGAATTCTGGAAACTTTACTGTCTGCCTGTTCCTTCAGTTAAAACTGGAAAGGTCCCAGACCTGAACAACAGAGGGGTCATGGGTCGGATCTGAGGTACCTCAAAGACCATCTGACTATTTCCAGTCTTCTAAGACAGCTGTGCACATCAAATATGTTTTAATGAGGCTGGCCTGAGAGCACACTGTGGGACAGAAAACATGGCATGGTCACTGGCAGAACTCCAGCTATGACACTTTACCAAAAGGTGGTCAGATTGAGCCTGACCATGTTCAGGTCTAAATGCAATCCCCACCTCTATGATAGGACCTTCCAATAGCAATGCACCTTGCCAACACCAACCCCCAATTGGGAAAGGGTAAGAGGGGGGAGGGAGGGAAAATCAAAGAAACATGTCTGCAAATAGTTCCTTTGTAACATACACTCAGCATGATCTTTAACTGTTGTGGGGGACTTGAGCACTGTGGTGACAAGTTAGTTAACGGACCTAAGGTGGAAGAGAGCTGTTTGAGTCCTTTGGGGAGATGGGAGGGTGGGCAAAACAAATCCTTGACCACATGCAGTGTTCCCTCAGGCAAGTTTCTGAACATTCATGGGAAACATTCACCACTGTTAATGAAATCAAGACCTGTGACTAAAATTCTTAAAAAGTGCTCAGAGCCAGCTAGGGAGATTTGCTGTGATATATATGGGAGATAAATGGATTTAAGCATTGAAACCCAGCAGAAAAGAATGCAGTTCATGGCAGTTGAAAAAGCCTAAGGATTAAGGGTTATACTAAGATGGCCAAATTCAGGTGAAAAACTCAACAACTTTGAGAATGAATAGTTTCCAGCGAATTGTGTTTAAAGAATGGGGAAGGGTATCAGCAGGATTTACCTTCCTGTGAAATGGGCAGGGTAGATGGGCCTCCAACAGTATAGATGTCCTGGAGTCTGCAGGGTAATCCAGGGATCTTGGGGGTGCTATGAAGGGCATTTACTTCAGACAGAGGTTTCTGTTCTCCAAACTATCTCCAGGATCTTCCTTCACTCCTAGCTCTGTGAATAGCAATGTTGCTGTAGATGCCTCAGCCACATACGTGGATAAAACGACCTCGGGAAGTTGGCACTTGAAGCAAAAGTCTGCATAAGGTAATGGTGATAGGTTCATGTTTTTATTTAAAAGGAGAAATCTTCAATATATTTGTTGGGGAGTCATACTGGAGAAGTGATATTTTCCCAGCTCCACCCATTTACTATCTATGTGCCTTAAAACTGCAGAGCTCTCAACGGACAGCGCCCACATGCAGGGTCAGAGGGAGTGATTCTGCCACATTGGCACAAACTCTTCTCCCTCAAGCAGAACTTTAGTAAAACTGTTCCATTTCTTTCACCCCTTCCATCGGAAAAAGCATAAGGAATGACATGGCTCTGGTTTTGAACAATGATTATCAGGCAGACAAATGTCAAGGTTGGGAATGCCTCCCCTTTCTCTAGTGGGAGGAACCATGGGGCATTCTCCTTAGGCAAGTGGCGATGAGGGAGAGCATAGGGGCAGGGTAACCTAGTGCTGAAGTACAGGCTGACGGTTCCAGAACAGGACCATCAGTTACAGAGGGAAGTGTTCGTCAGGGCTAAACACCTTCTCTCTTCCACCCAACCTGAATAACATGGGTAGGTTTGATGGCACTGTCTCCCAGAACTTGGTCCAGGCCACTCTACCCATGAGGGATAGTTTTGTCCCTCTTGTGCAGCTTTTTTGGTGTAGGAGGAAGTTACTGCAATTTCTGGGAGCCTCTGAAGAAAAGGGGATTGAGGGAACAGGCTGTATGGATTGATCAGAGAGGTTGGTTCTTATTTGTAGAAGTTCTCTGTTGTCTTCAGCAACTCTGTGAGTTGTTACTGGAGATGCTGCAGAGTCACTCTGCACCCTTTTCTATAGGTAGGTCAGCACAATGCAGAGCCACCATTCACAGAATAATGATCTTATTCATAGATATTAAGGTCAGACGGGACCATTATGATCATCTAGTCTGACCTCCTGCACAATGCAGGCCACCGAATCTCACCCATCCACTCCTGCAATAAACCTCTCACCTATGTTTGAGCTATTGAAGTCCTCAAATCATGGTTTAAAGACGTCAAGGCGTAGAGAATCCTCCAGCAAGTGACCCGTGCCCCATGCTACAGAGGAAGGCGAAAAACCCCCAGGCCCTCTTCCAATCTGCCCTGGAGGAAAATTTCTTCCCGACCCCAAATATGGCAATCAGATGAACCCTGAGCATGTGGGCAAGATTCACCAGCCAGATACCCAGGAAAGAATTCTCTGTAGTAACTCAGATCCCACCCCATCTAACATCCCATCACAGGTCATTGGGCCTATTTACCATGAATAGTTAAAGATCAATTCATTGCTAGAATCATGTTATCCCATCATAGCATCTCCTCCATAAACTTGCCGAGTTTAATCTTGAAGCCATATAGGTCTTTTATCCCCACTGCTTCCCTTGGAAGGCTATTCCAGAACTTCACTCCTCTGATGGTTAGAAACCTTCATTTAATTTCAAGTCTAAACTTCCCGATGGCCAGTTTATATCCATTTGTTCTTGTGTCCACATTGGTACTGAGCTTAAATAATTCCTCTCCCTCTCCGGTATTTTTCCCTCTGATATATTTATAGAGAGCAATCATGTCTCCCCTCAACCTTCTTTTGGTTAGGCTAAACAAGCCAAGCTCCTTGAGTCTCCTTTCATAAGACAGGTTTTCCATTCCTCGGATCATCCTAGTAGCTCTTGTTCCAGTTTGAATTCATCCTTCTTAAACATGGGAGACCAGAACTGCACACACTATTCCAGGTGAAAAGGAGTACTTGTGGCACCTTAGAGACTAACAAATTTATTAGAGCATAAGCTTTCGTGAGCTACAGCTCACTTCATCGGATGCATTTGGTGGAAAAAACAGAGGAGAGATTTATATACACACACACACAGAGAACATGAAACAATGGGTTTATCATACACACTGTAAGGAGAGTGATCACTTAAGATAAGCCATCACCCACAGCAGGGGGGGGAAAGGAGGAAAACCTTCCATGGTGACAAGCAGGTAGGCTAATTCCAGCAGTTAACAAGAATATCAGAGGAACAGTGGGGGGTGGGGTGGGGGGGAGAAATACCATGGGGAAATAGTTTTACTTTGTGTAATGACTCATCCATTCCCAGTCTCTATTCAAGCCTAAGTTAATTGTATCCAGTTTGCAAATTAATTCCAATTCAGCAGTCTCTCGTTGGAGTCTGTTTTTGAAGCTTTTTTGTTGAAGTATAGCCACTCTTAGGTCTGTGATCGAGTGACCAGAGAGATTGAAGTGTTCTCCAACTGGTTTTTGAATGTTATAATTCTTGACGTCTGATTTGTGTCCATTCATTCTTTTACGTAGAGACTGTCCAGTTTGGCCAATGTACATGGCAGAGGGGCATTGCTGGCACATGATGGCATATATCACATTGGTAGATGCGCAGGTGAACGAGCCTCTGATAGTGTGGCTGATGTGATTAGGCCCTATGATGGTATCCCCTGAATAGATATGTGGACAGAGTTGGCAACGGGCTTTGTTGCAAGGATAGGTTCCTGGGTTAGTGGTTCTGTTGTGTGGTGTGTGGTTGCTGGTGAGTATTTGCTTCAGATTGGGGGGCTGTCTGTAAGCAAGGTCTGGTCTATCTCCCAAGATCTGAGAGAGCGATGGCTCGTCCTTCAGGATAGGTTGTAGATCCTTGATGATGCGTTGGAGAGGTTTTAGTTGGGGGCTGAAGGTGATGGCTAGTGGCGTTCTGTTGTTTTCTTTGTTGGGCCTGTCCTGTAGTAGGTGACTTCTGGGTACTCTTCTGGCTCTGTCAATCTGTCAAAACCGATTTCCTGAGGAAACTACAGTCCATTGGTGATCTTCCTAAAAACACCATCCTAGCCACTATGGATGTAGAAGCCCTCTACACCAACATTCCACACAAAGATGGACTACAAGCCGTCAGGAACAGTATCCCCGATACTGTCACGGCTAACCTGGTGGCAGAACTTTGTGACTTTGTCCTGACCCATAACTATTTCACATTTGGTGACAGTGTATACCTTCAAATCAGCGGCACTGCGATGGGTACCCGCATGGCCCCACAGTATGCCAACATTTTTATGGCTGACTTAGAACAACGCTTCCTCAGCTCTCGTCCCCTAATGCCCCTACTCTACTTGCGCTACATTGATGACATCTTCATCATCTGGACCCATGGAAAAGAAGCTCTTGAGGAATTCCACCATGATTTCAACAATTTCCATCCCACCATCAACCTCAGCCTGGACCAGTCCACACAAGAGATCCACTTCCTGGACACTACGGTGCTAATAAGCGATGGTCACATAAACACCACCCTATATCGGAAACCTACTGACGGCTATTCCTACCTACATGACTCTAGCTTTCATTCAGATCATACCACTCGATCCATTGTCTACAGCCAAGCGCTACGATATAACCGCATTTGCTCCAACCCCTCAGACAGAGACAAACACCTACAAGATCTCTATCATGCATTCCTACAACTACAATACCCACCTGCTGAAGTGAAGAAACAGATTGACAGAGCCAGAAGAGTACCCAGAAGTCACCTACTACAGGACAGGCCCAACAAAGAAAACAACAGAACGCCACTAGCCATCACCTTCAGCCCCCAACTAAAACCTCTCCAACGCATCATCAAGGATCTACAACCTATCCTGAAGGACGAGCCATCGCTCTCTCAGATCTTGGGAGATAGACCAGTCCTTGCTTACAGACAGCCCCCCAATCTGAAGCAAATACTCACCAGCAACCACACACCACACAACAGAACCACTAACCCAGGAACCTATCCTTGCAACAAAGCCCGTTGCCAACTCTGTCCACATATCTATTCAGGGGATACCATCATAGGGCCTAATCACATCAGCCACGCTATCAGAGGCTCGTTCACCTGCGCATCTACCAATGTGATATATGCCATCATGTGCCAGCAATGCCCCTCTGCCATGTACATTGGCCAAACTGGACAGTCTCTACGTAAAAGAATGAATGGACACAAATCAGACGTCAAGAATTATAACATTCAAAAACCAGTTGGAGAACACTTCAATCTCTCTGGTCACTCGATCACAGACCTAAGAGTGGCTATACTTCAACAAAAAAGCTTCAAAAACAGACTCCAACGAGAGACTGCTGAATTGGAATTAATTTGCAAACTGGATACAATTAACTTAGGCTTGAATAGAGACTGGGAATGGATGAGTCATTACACAAAGTAAAACTATTTCCCCATGGTATTTCTCCCCCCCACCCCACCCCCCACTGTTCCTCTGATATTCTTGTTAACTGCTGGAATTAGCCTACCTGCTTGTCGCCATGGAAGGTTTTCCTCCTTTCCCCCCCCCCTGCTGTGGGTGATGGCTTATCTTAAGTGATCACTCTCCTTACAGTGTGTATGATAAACCCATTGTTTCATGTTCTCTGTGTGTGTGTATATAAATCTCTCCTCTGTTTTTTCCACCAAATGCATCCGATGAAGTGAGCTGTAGCTCACGAAAGCTTATGCTCTAATAAATTTGTTAGTCTCTAAGGTGCCACAAGTACTCCTTTTCTTTTTGCGAATACAGACTAACACGGCTGCTACTCTGAAACCTGTCATTATTCCAGGTGAGGTCTCACTAGTGCCTTGTATAATGGTACTAAAACCTGCTTATCTCTGCTGGAAATATCTTTCCTGATGAATCCCAAGACCACATTAGCTTTTTTCACGGCCATATCACATTGGCGGCTCACGGTCATCCTGTGGTCAACCAATACTCCAAAGTCCTTCTCCTCCTCCATTACTTCTAACTGATGCGTCCCCATCTTATAACTAAAATTCTTGTTATTAATCCCTAAATGCATGACCTTGCACTTCTCACTATTAAATTTCATCCTATTACTATTACTCCAGTTTACAAGGTCATCCTGATTCTCCTGTATGATATCCCGGTCCTTCTCTAAATTGGCAATACTTCCCAGCTTTGTATCATCCGCAAACTTTATTGGCACACTCCCACATTTTGTTCCAACGTCAGTAATAAAGAGGTTAAATAAGATTGGTCCCAAAACCGATCACTGAGGAACTCCAATGGTAACCTCCCTCCAGTCTGACAGTTCACCTTTCAGTATGGCCTACTATAGTTTCCCTTTTAACCAATTCCTTATCCATTTTTCAGTTTTCATTTTGATCCCCATCTTTTCCAATTTAACTAACAATTCCCCATGTGGCACTGTATCAAACGCCTTACTGAAATCTAGGTAAATTAGATCCATTGCGTTTCCTTTGTCTAAAAAATCTGTTGCTTTCTCAAAGAAGGAGATCAGGTTGGTTTGGCACGATCTACCTTTTGTACAACCATGTTGTATTTTGTCCCGTTGACCTCAATGTCCTTAACTACTTTCTCCTTCAAAAATTTTTTCCAAGACCTTGCATACTACAGATGTCAAACTAAAAGGCCTGTAGTTAACCGGATCACTTTTTTTCCCTTTCTTAAAAATAGGAACTATGTTAGCAATTCTCCAGCCATAGGGTACAACCCCTGAGTTTACAGATTCATTAAAAATTCTTGCTAATGGGCTTGCAATTTCAGGTGCCAATTCCTTTAATATTCTTGGATGAAGATTATCTGGGCTCCCCGATTTAGTCCCATTAAGCTGTGCGAGTTTCGCGTCTACCTCAGATATGGTAATATCTACCTCCATATCTTCATTCCTGTTTGTCATGCTACCATTATCCCTAAGATCCTCTTTAGCCTTATTAAAGACTGAGACAAAGTATTTGTTTAGATATTGGGCCATGCCTAAATTATCCTTAACCTCCACTCCATCCTCAGTGTTTAGGTCCCACTTCTTCTTTCTTTGTTTTCTTCTTATTTATGTGGCTATAGAATCTTTTACTCTTGGTTTTAATTCCCTTTGCAAGGTCCAACTCTACTTGACTTTTAGCCTGTCTCACTTTATCCCTACGTGTTCTGACCTCAATAAGTTAGCTTTCCTTGCTGATCCCTCCCATCTACCACTCCCTGTATGCTTTCTGCTTTTTCTTAATTACCTCTCTGAGATGCTTGCTCATTCAGTTTGGTCTACAGTTCCTGCCTATGAATTTTTTTCCCCTTTCTTGGGATGCAGGCTTCCGATAGCTTCTGCAGCTTTGACTTGAAGTAATCCCAGGCCTCCTCTGCCTTTAGATCCATAAGTTCTTCAGTCCAATCCATTTCCCTAACTAATTTTCTTAATTTTTGAAAGTCAGCCCTCTTGAAATCAAAAACCCTAGTCGCAGATTTATTTTTTTAATATGCCCTTTCCGCTTTCAGAAGAGAGGGATTTGGCTCTACCTGAGTAGGAATTTAAAATTGTGATTCTTCTTAACAGAATAGATTAAGTAACAGTTTTAAAAGTTAAATTGATTTGGTTTATTTGTTACAGTGGTAATGACTAATTAATCATTTTTATTTTCTAGCTGGAAAAATAAGACTATTTGATAACAGAGATGTGTTTAGTCCAAATAATTTTTTATTTCCGGGAAGAGCAGTCCTCCTGCTAATGATAAAATAGCAGACTATTTAATGACGAAGAATACAATACTATATGTGATATTATTAGTTACCAAGTAAACATACTACAAGTGAGAAAATCAAAGCCCATAGAAATATTTCATATTTTGTCATATATAAATAATCTTTCACTGTTGTGGGCAAAGTTGATCAGCTTAAGCGACATTCGTGCCAGTGAAAACTTAAAAATGAATGCATGAATAATTTGTATATCAATGCAAAATGAAACCTTAGAAATTCAGCACAAACATCAGTTTTGTAACCCCTGCTTAATGTAACAAGATGTCTAGGAGAGGAACTGAATACATTATTTAATTTGCATGCCATTTCTACTTAGCCGAAAGAATCCTTCACCAAAAAAAAAGTGGGAAATAAAACTGACAGGATGTTTGCTTAAGTGGTCTGGAAAAAAATTTAAAACACATAATTTGCCAAATAAAAGTGGAAAAGCCAATTCAAAGAAAACCCAAAAATATCCAGACATAACCTTCCAGAAATTCTGTCGTAGGTTTAAGGCACTCCAGGTTGAATCTGAGCAAATCATTGTCTAGCCTAGACTAGTTTAAAAAGTCAAGTTTCCACATTTAAACAACACTGAAAGAGGAATATTAGATGAACCAAGCTTCCCAACCTAAAACTTGGGAAATACCTAGGCCCTAATAGTTTTTTCCTCTGATTTTCACACAGTTTTTGGAGTGGAGGTTGTTCTGCTCTTCAGGGTAATTCTAATTAGACAAGTTATCCTTTGCTGTGAAGTAAGCTAAAGTTTCATGTGTCCACGAGTCCAAATGTTTCTCCCACCAGCTGATATCCCTGTTCGTCACAAAAACATAACTCTAGTCCTCTGTTTTGACTGCAAGATTTAAGGGAGTGATAAAGGGATAAGTAAATAACATGCAGTGCCTGGAATGCATTGGGTTGACATTTTAAGACAATACTCTAAACCTATCAACCCAACCAAGCTGAAACAGTAGGAATCATAACTGTCCCCTTAATTGCAGAGAGTCTCTTTGACTTGGTCCAGTGTCTAAGTGTCTATCTTTTGGATGCAAAGATAAGATGGCCCCCCAAAAAGTTAATCAATAAAGACCTTCCTTTTTGGAGATCACTAGTTAAGGGCATCCGAGACTTGCCAACTCTGAAGGCTTTTATCATGAGTCCCACAGCTGATATTTTTTTGCAGCCTGCTCAAGATCACAGGAGCATCTGCAACCAGTCTTTGTTGGGGGTTTTTGCCCTTTTCAAAGATGTCTGACATCTTCCATTGTTTTCACTGAGTTAGAAGCCATGTTGGCCTCTTTTGGGATTGCTGCCCTGCGTTCTCCATGGATTGAAACTCTGTTTTGGTGCTATCTGTTTTTCTTTGACTGAAACCTTTGCATCCGTGGGGAGATGGGAAAGGAGGAAGTGGGAAGGGATTAGGGAAATGAAAGTACTGGAAAGTGCGGAAGCTGTAGTGAAACTAGGATTTTTGATGCAGCTAGGAAAGATAATTATTGAAGTTAGTTCCCTGCCTTTTTTTTTTTTTTGTTACAATCGTGTTCTTCCCAGCTACAACTATCCATGTTTTCAGTTGGAAAAGTCGTGCTGGCAGCAAATAAATGCCCCTTTTAAAATGAAAAATCAGTCTGAATACAAAAATTGGTGATAAATGTCCCATCGTATACAAATCTAAAATGTCCATTCCAAACAAATGTCATGTGGCACCAAACCTACATTTTGTGTGTTAATGAAAAGTGACAACCATCCTGTTTGTGAAGGAGAGTTTCCTGCTAGAGGGAAAAAAATAAAAAAACTAATGTTAATGTCTTCCTTTTTAGGAAATTGTTTTTTCCATGTTTGTGTAACGTTTTAAATGTTTTCATGTAAAGAAAATAATTTCTCAAAAAGAAACCTTTACCTTTTCCTTACTACTTTCTACTTGCTTCCTCTCATCTGCCTGGGCTGACTTGTTTGAAGGCTCCAAATTTGTTCTTTGCTAGACTTTTTGCAGCGCTGCCACTCAGATTAGGAATCCTGGGGAAGAGCAAATGGGCCATGTTGTCACTGAGTGGAACTTAATGAGCTTGAGTTGCTGGAAATCAGAAGGCTAGAACTGAGATAATATTGCAAAAAAAAAAAAAAAAAAAACTTGTCAACATTTGTTTGAATAAATCCTATAAATTCACTTTATCTTTTTATTCATTTTTTTCAAGCTTTTGTTTGTGATACTTTTTGCGAGAACATCTGCAGAAAGTAAAAGTCCCATGAAGACTTGTACAAACATGTTAGGCCCCGATCCTTCAAGTTGCTCCACACTGAGCCCCACTGATTTCTGAGGGGCTGTGCACAAATGCAGGGGGCCACCTGAATGGGGCAATTTGCAGGATTGGGAACATAGAACTCAAAGTATTTGTGCAGCCATCTTGAAATCTCAGTGATTTCCATTCTCCTGTGTGAAAGCTAGTCATCTAGACAGAATAGAATTAATACTGTGTGACTTCGATGACAATCACATACACCAATTAAGAGTCAAAATAAATTATTAGCAAATAACTTATTGACTGAATGACTGTCCTTTTGCAAACAATAAACAGAGAGTGAAACTCATTGAATAAACTGTTTCCTGAGAACAGACTGCCCAGTTCTATGTGTCCCACAGAAGGGCTTCTGTTTTGAACTAATCTTTGAACAAGATGGCTAGGGACAAGGGTGTGATTCAAATGAAATGGTTCTATGGTGTGTTTTTGTTTTTTCCTACATGCTGCTGCTAAGGATCCCTAAAAATTTTCCAAGAACATTTTTCTAATCCTTCTATGTGAGTTGTTTTACTGCACTCATCACTGTGGTAACTGAGTGCCTTACAAATTTATTAGTGAACAGAAGATTGATATTTCAATTCCCCTCTCTCTCTCTCTCCTTCATTCTCCAGATACTGTTGTTGTTTTTTAAATATGTGATTTAGGTCATTTTGGGGGAAGGCTAAGTTGAAAGACTGATGATGAGTTTCTTGTGGGCATTTAAGAGACCCAGGATTAAGAAAAACATTTTTCAACTGCTATCAGAAATGTGATGGATGGGGATTTGAAACCTAAAATACTATAGTATTATGAGCAGCTGTTTTAGGAGCTATACATTGCTAGATACATTCTGTAAAGAAAAAAAATATATTTTATAAGTTGGGGGATAGGGAAGAACAGATGAAAAGGAATATGAGTGAAAAAAAGGATTATAAGAGAAATCCCATCTCAACTTTGTTTAGGGTTTGCTAACATTTAAATAGACTTGCCTTTACAGTATATGGTGCCTCTGTTAAGGCGTGGTTCCTTCCTTGCTAATCAATTCTTTGTTGTTTGTACATTTCAACTTGTTAATAACTTGAAAATATTACCTTTGGTGTAAGCCCCTGGAAGAGGTGAAGTTTCATAGGGAAGAGGGGCCTAACACCTCTTCTCTGATCAGCTTCTCAATGGAAGGGAGGCAGAGACCTATACAAATGCCACTCCCCACCTCTGTCTGTCCTCAATAGAGATGGCAGGGAGTCATGCTGACGGAGCCCCTTGTAATCTTCTTGTATGGGACAGATTGTGTGTGAGGAAGAACCATCTGTTGCACCTCCAGTCGTGGAGTGAGGAAGACTTTTCACAGGTGTTCCCCTACAGCTGCATGAATAAGAGAGATTTCAGAGTAGCAGCCGTGTTAGTCTGTATTCGCAAAAAGAAAAGGAGTACTTGTGGCACCTTAGAGACTAATGAGCTGTCGCTCACAAAAGCTTACGCTCAAATAAATTTTAGTCTCTAAGGTGCCACAAGTGACCTAAAGATAGGCTCCAGTTACAGTGAAACTTCAGTTTTCATCACAAAATTAAATTGCTCTGTACTTTGAATGATTTCCTGGACCTATTGTTATAAAACTGGCAGTCTACCTAGAATCATAATCATATTTTCAGTCATTTGTTCAGCGGCCTGAAAGATCCTTTGTTTTGCACAGATGACAAAAGACTGCAACTGCATCTTTTAAGCACGCTCACGGAGAGCTCAGTTTTATCCCCATCCTGTTCATGAAACCTATACAGGAGACGGTGAGATCCCATGGTCTTCAGATGATATCCATGTCTGCCTCCCCTTCAGTTCAAACATAACACCCTCAGCCCAGCTTCCTGGTGCCTGAATAAGATAAAAATCTAGATGAAGACTAACTGGCTGAAGCCAAACTAAGGCAAGATTAAGGTGGTGGTAATGGGGAAGAGAATTTTTGAGGAAAAAAGCCAAAACTATAACATTGCCCTCAGTCAAGGCATCTGTCTTCCAGTTTTCAATCATTGAAGTGGTGCACAGTCTTGGAGTCCATCTAGGCTCCATATTGTTTCTGAATAACTCTTAATCAGTGGTGCAAGTAGCAATCATTTCTTGCTGGTACACTGCACTCATGGGAGGGACACAAAGGGGGGGCACGTGACCCCCTCTCCCCCAGCCTGAGGCCCCTACTCTCTCTTTATTCCCTCCCTAGGATCCACATCCATCCCACGTTACCTGGGAGGGAGGGGGGTTCTGTCCTCCTCCCTCTGTGCTGGAGACTTCTGCTGTACAGACCCCGGGCAGGAGGTCTCAGGAGACACAGCTGCGTGGAAGGGCTAGCGGGTGGTACAGCTGTGCTGGAGGAGCTGCCGGTGCGGTGTCGCCGTGTGGCCCCATGTTCTGCTCCTTTTGCCACTGCAGTTCCCAGGAGAGCCCTGAACTGCAGAGCTATCCCAGGAATTGCAGCGGCAAAAGGAGAAGAACGTGCAGCTCCTCTGGCGCTGCTGCTGTACCGCCCGCAGCCCTTACACGCAGCCGTGTCTCCTGAGTCCTCCTGCCCGAGGTCTGTACAGCAGCCCTGCCAGAGGACAGGTCTGGGGGCGGTACAACAGCTGCACCAGAGGAGCTGCCTGCATAGGGCTGCCCGGCAGCCCCACATTCTGCTCCTTTTCCCCGGAGTGGGGAAAAGGAGGAGAAATTGAGAAATATCTGACTGGTACAGCGTACCGTACCGTACCACCATACTTGCACCACTACTCTTAACTCAATAACCAAAGTACTCTTATTAAACTTGGGTGGCTAATAAGCCATGCCCCTTTCTGATTGATGCTACCTGGCCACAGCAGTCTGCACATTCATTGCCCTAGACGCCATTGCTGCAGTTTATTGTAATTATGGATAAATATGATTGCCATGAGGAAACTGGATGATACGGGGCCCTATAAAGGTAGCCAGCCAGTCAGGCAGCGGCACAGACAGCTGCAGCGGCACAGGAGCTAGCAAACAGAGCTCTAAACAGGGGAGTTTGAGTGGGAGTTCTGTTGGAGGAGAAGGTAGTTGTACTTGGTTTTGTATTTGTATTTGTGTGTGTAGGGGTTTTGTGCTGGGAGAGCAGCTGAGCCTGATTAGGGGGTGGGGCTTTGTGCTGAGAGAGCAGCTGAGCCCTGCCTAGGGGGTGGGGCTTCTGACTAGGGGCCCTATAAAGGTAGCCAGGCAGCGGCACAGACAGCTGCAGCGGCACAGGAACTAGCAAACAGAGCTCTAAACAGGGGAGTTTGGATTGTGGTGCTTGTTTGGGGTTTGCTTTTGCTGGGGGGGGTGTTCTTTTTGGTGTGGCTTGTGTTTCCCAGATTAACAGGATTTAGGTGGGAAGGAGATGACAGATACAGAAGCAGCTGTGGGAGTGACTCCTGCAGTGAAAGACACATTGAGGATGACTGGATGTGGAAGCTGTGGTATGTACATGATCCTGGAGGGGGGAACCGGTAAGAGTTTTGTCTGCATGAAATGCCGTCTGATAGAGCTGATGGAGGAAAAGATCCGAGGTTTGGAGATGCAGGTGGAAAGTCTCGTTGAGTTTAGGAAGGGGTTTGAGCAGATGATGGAGCAAAGATATGAGGTATCTGAAGGGAAAAGCTCAGACTCTCGGGTGGAAGCAGGGCTGGGGAATTTTGAGGAGAGACTGGATGAGGAAAGTGGTCAGTGGAAACATGTGACTCAAAGAACCAGGCAGAGAAAAAGACGGGCTAGTGAAGGAGAAATAGAGCTTAGGAACAGGTTTGCAGAGTTGGAAAATGAAGAAGGGGCTCAGCAGGTAGTCGCTGAAGGTGGAAGGGTAAGGAAGAAGAGAAGAGAGGCTAGCCCTATAGAAAAAGGGGAAGAGTCAAGGGAGACTACACCAATTATGAGCCCCAGGAGGATACAGGATGGGTTGAAGAGAATTGTAAGGGAAAATAGGAATGGAAAGAACTTGCAGCCAGAGGGAACAGGGGAGAGACTGGAGAATAGCACTGTCACCAGGAAAAGGCAGGTCTATGTGATCGGGGACTCTTTATTGAGAAGAATAGACAGGCCTGTAACTAGAGCTGATCCTGAGAATAGAAGGGTGTGCTGTCTTCCGGGTGCTAAGATAAGGGATGTAGACCTGAGGTTGAAAAGGATCCTCAAGGGAGCGGGAAAGAATCCCCTAATTATCCTTCATGTGGGAACAAATGATACAGCCAGATTCTCGCTGGAAAGTATCAAGGGAGACTATGCTAGGCTGGGGAAGACGCTTAAGGAAATTGAGGCTCAGGTGATCTTTAGCGGGATCCTTCCTGTTCCTAGAGAAGGGCAACAAAGGTCTGACAAGATTATGACTGTCAACAGATGGCTTAGGCAGTGGTGCTATAAGGAGGGCTTTGGGATGTATGGCCACTGGGAGGCATTCACGGACAGAGGTCAGTTCTCTCGGGATGGACTTCATCTGAGTAGGGAAGGAAATAGACTTCTAGGATCGAGGCTGGCACAACTGATAAAGAGAGCTTTAAACTAGGAATTGGGGGGAGATGGATGGGAGATGTCCGGAAAATCTCCACGCCAGATTTTAGCATTGAGAGGGAAGAAGATGAAGTAAGAAAGGATACAGCCATGGGTAGGAGAATGTATATAAGGAGCGAGGGCGGTGTGGATACTAGTCTAATAGGTTATAATGACTGTAGAATGACTGTGCCTAATAGGGTACAAAATGTGAGCGAGGCCAAACAGCAAAAATTAAGATGTTTATACACCAATGCGAGGAGTCTAGGTAACAAAATGGAGGAACTAGAGCTACTGGTGCAGGAAGTGAAACCAGATATTATAGGGATAACAGAAACATGGTGGAATAGTAGTCATGACTGGACTACAGGTATTGAAGGGTATGTGCTGCTTAGGAAAGACAGAAACAAAGGTAAAGGGGGTGGAGTAGCATTGTATATCAACGATGAGTTAGAATGTAAAGAAATAAGAAGCGATGCAATGGATAAGACAGAGTCTGTCTGGGCAAAAATTACATTGGGGAAGAAAACTAGTAAAGCCTCTCCTATCATAGTGCTTGGGGTGTGCTATAGACCTCCGGGATCTAATTTGGTTATGGATAGAGCCCTTTTTGATGTCTTTAATAAAGTAAATACTAATGGAAACTGCGTGATCATGGGAGACTTTAACTTCCCAGATATAGACTGGAGGACCAGTGCTAGTAATAATAATAGGGCTCAGATTTTCCTAGATGCGATAGCTGATGGATTCCTTCAACAAGTAGTTGCTGAACCGACTAGAGGGGATGCCATTTTAGATTTAATTTTGGTGAGTAGCGAGGACCTCATAGAAGAAATGGTTGTAGGGGACAATCTTGGCTCAAGTGATCATGAGCTAATTCAGTTCAAACTAAATGGAAGGATTAACAAAAATAAATCTGCAACTAGGGTTTTTGATTTCAAAAGGGCTGACTTTCAAAAATTAAGGCAATTAGTTAGGGAAGTGGATTGGACTGAAGAACTTATGGATCTAAAGGCAGTTGAGGCTTGGGATTACTTTAAATCAAAACTGCAGAAGCTATCGGAAGCCTGTATCCCAAGAAAGGGGAAAAAATTCATAGGAAGGAGTTGTAGACCAAGCTGGATGAGCAAGCATCTTAGAGAGGTGATTATGAAGAAGCAGAAAGCATACAGGGAGTGGAAGATGGGAGGGATCAGCAAGGAAAGCTACCTAATTGAGGTCAGAAGATGTAGGGATAAAGTCAGAGAGGCTAAAAGTCGAGTAGAGTTGGACCTTGCAAAGGGAATTAAAACCAATAGTAAAAGGTTCTATAGCCATATAAATAAGAAGAAAACTAAGAAGGAAGAAGTGGGGCCGCTTAACACTGAGGATGGAGCGGAGGTTAAAGATAATCTAGGCATGGCCCAATATCTAAACAAATACTTTGCCTCAGTCTTTAATAAGGCTAAAGAGGATCTTGGGGATAATGGTAGCATGACAAATGGGAAGGAGGATATAGAGGTAGATATTACCATATCAGAGGTAGAAGCGAAACTGAAACAGCTTAATGGGACTAAATCGGGGGGCCCAGATAATCTTCATCCAAGAATATTAAAGGAATTGGCACCTGAAATTGCAAGCCCATTAGCAAGAATTTTTAATGAATCTGTAAACTCAGGAATAGTACCGAATGATTGGAGAATTGCTAATATAGTTCCTATTTTTAAGAAAGGAAAAAAAAGTGATCCAGGTAACTACAGGCCAGTTAGTTTGACATCTGTAGTATGCAAGGTCCTGGAAAAAATTTTGAAGGAGAAATTAGTTAAGGACATTGAAGTCAATGGTAAATGGGACAAAATACAACATGGTTTTACAAAAGGTAGATCGTGCCAAACCAACCTAATCTCCTTTTTTGAAAAAGTAACAGATTTTTTAGATAAAGGAAATGCAGTGGATCTAATTTACCTAGATTTCAGTAAGGCATTTGATACCGTGCAACATGGGGAATTATTAGTTAAATTGGAGAAGATGGGGATCAATATGAACATCAGAAGGTGGATAAGGAATTGGTTAAAGGGGAGACTGCAACGGGTCCTACTGAAAGGCGAACTGTCAGGTTGGAGGGAGGTTACCAGTGGAGTTCCTCAGGGATCGGTTTTGGGACCAATCTTATTTAATCTTTTTGTTACTGACCTTGGCACAAAAAGTGGGAGTGTGCTAATAAAGTTTGCAGATGATACAAAGCTGGGAGGTATTGCCAATTCGGAGAAGGATCGGGATATTATACAGGAGGATCTGGATGACCTTGTAAACTGGAGTAATAGTAATAGGATGAAATTTAATAGTGAGAAGTGTAAGGTTATGCATTTAGGGATTAATAACAAGAATTTTAGTTATAAGCTGGGGACGCATCAATTAGAAGTAACGGAAGAGGAGAAGGACCTTGGAGTATTGGTTGATCATAGGATGACTATGAGCTGCCAATGTGATATGGCTGTGAAAAAAGCTAATGCGGTTTTGGGATGCATCAGGAGAGGCATTTCCAGTAGGGATAAGGAGGTTTTAGTACCGTTATACAAGGCACTGGTGAGACCTCACCTAGAATACTGTGTGCAGTTCTGGTCTCCCATGTTTAAAAAGGATGAATTCAAACTGGAGCAGGTACAGAGAAGGGCTACTAGGATGATCCGAGGAATGGAAAACTTGTCTTATGAAAGGAGACTTAAGGAGCTTGGCTTGTTTAGCCTAACTAAAAGAAGGTTGAGGGGAGATATGATTGCTCTCTATAAATATATCAGAGGGATAAATATAGGAGAGGGAGAGGAATTATTTAAGCTCAGCACCAATGTGGACACAAGAACAAATGGGTATAAACTGGCCACCAGGAAGTTTAGACTTGAAATCAGACGAAGGTTTTTAACCATCAGAGGAGTGAAGTTTTGGAATAACCTTCCAAGGGAAGCAGTGGGGGCAAAAGATCTATCTGGTTTAAGATTCTACTCGATAAGTTTATGGAGGAGATGGTATGATGGGATAATGGGATTTTGGTAAGTAACTGATCTTTAAATATTCAGGGTAAATAGGCCAAATCCCCTGAGATGGGATATTAGATGGATGGGATCTGAGTTACTATAGAATATTCTTTCCTGGGTATCTGGCTGGTGAATCTTGCCCATATGCTCAGGGTTTAGCTGATTGCCATATTTGGGGTCGGGAAGGAATTTTCCTCCAGGGCAGATTGGAGAGGCCCTGGAGGTTTTTCGCCTTCCTCTGTAGCATGGGGCATGGTTGACTGGAGGGAGGCTTCTCTGCTCCTTGAAGTTTTGAACCATGATTTGAGGACTTCAATAGCTCAGACATGGGTGAGGTTTTTCATTGGAGTGGTGGGTGAGATTCTGTGGCCTGCGCTGTGCAGGAGGTCGGACTAGATGATCAGAGTGGTCCCTTCTGACCTTAGTATCTATGAATCTATGAATAGCTGATCTTTATCTTCAAAGGCCTCGGTGACCTGAACCTCTCAACTATATCAAAGACCACTTCTCTTTCTGTCTGTGGCCAGGATCTTCCTGAATAGTTACCTCTGTCCAATAGAGCTGACTGTGTAGCATGCAACTCAAACATATAGAGGATTGGCCTTTCAGGACAGCTGCCCTCAGTCTGTGGAACTCTCCTCTGCTAGTTATTGGGATGATCAAAGATCTCTCTCTTTTCAGGATGAAATGTGGGACTCATCTCTTTCCCTTTCTATCAGTAACTACCATAGAGGTAGGATGAAACAAAAAGGAAAAAAAAATAATCTCAAGTTAGTCACTTTCACAGAATCACATGGGAAAAGAAAATAATTGGTGGTTGTTTTAGGAGGTTTTTCTGATTGACTCCTAACATTATGGAGATTTGTATTTGCTCAGATACTGTACTGGTGGGTGTATTAAGAAATAACTAGAGAGACTTACTTCAATGCCAAAGTGAAATGGTCAAATCATCATGACTGAATGTGTTTCAGTCATTTTAATAATCTTGTTAACAGAATAACTGCAAGATCTGGACAGTGCTAGTCAGGTCATTTTCGCATTGGCTGCATTACGGTGAATAGGACATAACATTGTTAAAATGTGACCTGGTAGGGTTATAGGCTGAGACACTAGCTTCTTGCCTCTTAAATCCGGTTTGGATATTGAAATGGCTTGGACGATCAGTCTCTTGTGGACATTTCTCCTTCTCAGAAAACACCCACAGTCTAGCACAATTTAGTACAACTGGCAGCCATTGGAGGGGCCTCACACCAGAATAGCATTGGCTGCTAAATGTTTGGCTGGAGTTGCATTGGCAGTTCTATGTGAGGAAGCTTGCATAGCATCTGCTTACCATATGGCACACTCTAGCCAGTGTTACTAGTCCCCTGCATTCATTAGCAAGGACCAAATTCTGCCAGAATTTGAAAATGGAAACTTAAAAAACTGATTAAATGGAAATTCATCATCTTGACTTCGTGGCTTTGCATTGAGATGCCCAAATACTTACTTGATATACATTGAATGAGAACATTAAACACTGACTGATTAAAATCATACTTATGCAGGGTTAAATGTCTATGTATTACATAATCATTTAATCTCCACAAAAATGTCTTAGTAACTTGTGATGTTAACATACAATAACGGTCTTAGTAAATCTTCATTACATTTGTATTTGGGAACCTTCATTCCAACCACTACACTGACTTTATGGTATCACTGGAGCAAAGTAGGTGTTTCTGCAGCCTTAAAAAGTAGGAAATCGTACCTTTCCTTCTTTCATTTTCTGTTTACACTGTTAAGCAATCTTCTGAGCATTCGTGTTTACACTTTTTCTCTCATCACCATCTGGTTGTTTAGAACCATCCAGGCTTGGAGAAAGATATGCCTTTTTTTTTTTTAAAGTGTAGTTGTACTTAATACATATCACGTGAGATTGTCAGGATATGATGGTCAATTTGATCCACATATAAATACTGAGCAACAAACATTTAAAAGCAGTTAGAGGATTGTGAGTTTCTTAGCAGAGCAGAAAAATTTTCCTTGGCTGTTCAGAATAAGTACGATACTGTACTGTTGACTAAAGAACTGTATTAAGAACAGCCTTGTAAGCAGGCGCGGTCACCATTGACTGGGCTTGCCGACTGGTTTTCCACATTATTTTATTTGGTTTCCTTTTACAGTTGTGTCTAGTTGAAAGCCATTTATTTAATTCACCACTTCCTCTCTAGTCCTTGTGACCTTCACTTCACATTTGTTACCTTCAGTCTTTGTTTGGAAATACATACTGGCTATATTAGAATCCCTCCCAATTATATTATACAAGTTACAGTTTACTAGCAGGGCATGGAAAGATGTCATTTTTCTCACTTTAGTTATGAGAGAAGAAAAGGCAGTTTTCATAATTTGCAGTAGATTAATGGGGAAATGAATAGAAAAATTATTTGTAAGATACAAGTATCTGATAAAATATAATTCTTCATTATTTAAAGTCTCTAGGATCATTTAATAAGAATTAATATAAGTCTATAAAAATTTCAGATTCTATTTAACAATAAGTTTAGGTTCATTTAGGATTAACAAATCAGAATTTTGAAGTCTGGATTTTTTTTTTATCCTAAGTGTTACCTACATTGAAAAAAAATAAAGTACTTTATCTACCATTAACTTTGAGGTTTTACACAAATCAAGAAATTCCAAATTATGCTATGGAAATCTAACTCCAGCTGCTTTCCTTAGATGTAGTGTTCTGTATTACTGGGTATATAAAAGTGAATTCTGCTGGTATGGAGAAACCTTAAATGCTCATAATTTCATTCAGACACAGATGGCTTAGCCCTAAGGTCTCTTTGAGTTTTCTGTGTGCAAAATTTATGTTGGGATATATGAGGAAAGTGTTGATTTTTTTGTTTTAATATACATAACTTTGACCTGGCAAAACCAACTATCTTCATTCTTTCAAAAATTCCTTTCTGGGTCGAGAATAAGCATAAAAAAATTCAGCCCCGCCCCCCAAAAAGTTGAACAGCAAGTGATAATAAAAGGGTGTTAATTAGGGCTGTCAAGTGACTAAAAAAATTAATCACACTGCTAAACAATAATAGAATACCATTTATTTAAATATTTTTGATGTTTTCTACATTTTCAAATAGATTGATTTCAGTTACAACGCTGAATACAAAGTGTGCAGTGCTCACTTTATATTTATTTTTATTACAAATATTTGCATTGTAAAAAACAAAAGAAATAGTATTTTTCAATTCCCCCATCACAAGTACAGTAGTGCAATCTCTTTATCATGATAGTCGAACTTACAAATGTTGTATTATATACAAAAAAACTGCATTCAAAAACAAAACAATGTAAAACTTTAGAGCCTACTAATCCACTTAGTCCTACTTCTTGTTCAGCCAGGCTGTAAAACAAACAAGTTTGTTTAATTTTGCAGGAGATAATGCTGCCTTCTTCTTGTTTACAATGTCACCTGAAAGTGAGGACAGGTGTTCACATGGCACTGTTGTAGCCAGTGTCGCAAGATATTTATATGCCAGATGCCCTAAAAATTCATGTGTCCCTTCATGCTTCAACCACCATTCTAGAGGACATGTGTCCATGATGATGACAGGTTCTGCTCGATAACAATCCAAAGCAGTGCAGACCAATGCATGTCAGAGTAGGCCCGTTACTCAGTGAGGGGGGAAAGACAATAACAGAAAATGTGGATATGGCAGAGGTGGACTTTGTTTCAGTTTTCACCGAGAATGTTGGTGGTAATTTGACATCTAACATAGTGAATGCCAGTGAAAATGAGGGAGGATCAGTGTCTAAAATAGGGACAGAACAAGTCAAAAATTACTTAGACAAGTTAGATGTCTTCAAATCACTAGGGCCTGATGAAATGCATCCTAGAATACTCAAGGAGATGACTGAGGAGATATCTGAGCCATTAGCAATTATCTTTGAAAAGTCTTAGAAGACGGGAGACATTCCAGAAGACTGGAAAAGGGAAAATATATATATTTATATATATAAATACATCTATAAAAAGGGAAATAAGGACAACACAGGGAATTACAGACCAGTCAGCTTAACTTCTCTATCTGGAAGGATAATGGAGCAAATAATTAAGCAATCAATTTGTAAACACGTAGAAGATAATGTGATAAATAACAGCATGGATTTGTCAAGAACAAATCATGTCAAACCAACCTGATAGCTTTCTTTGACAGGGTAACAAGCCTTGTGGATAGGAGGGAAGCAGTAGATGTGGTATAGCTTGACTTTAGTAAGGCTTTTGATCAATGTTCCCTCTAATTTTTGACAGGCTGTGTGCACAAAAAATTTCTTCTGTGCAAATTTTTGAAGGAGAGTTCAAATTTGTGTGCCATGAGGCAAATGTGCCCAAGCGAGTAAAATGCTTATACTTTGAAAAACTTTTAATTTGTAATTTGTGATAGTAGTTTTACACCATGTTATTTATAAATGTCATTTTTAAATACTTGGAAAAAGGAAATTTAACCATTCTTCATGAAGCAGAAGTTAGTTTTAAGCATTACATTTTATGATCTTTTTTTATAGACAATCACGAGCATATATCAAGCACATATTAATCATGATCATTATCAGTCCATAGGCTTCTGCCCGTTGGTGTCCACTTTCACCTTTCATTCTATACACATGTCTGAAAAGAGTTTTGATACTGTCTCGCATGACCTTCTCAAACTAGGGAAATGCAACCTAGATGGACCTACTATAAGGTGGGTGCATAACTGGTTGGAAAATCATTACCAGAGAGTAGTTACCAGTGGTTCACAGTCATGCTGGAAGGGCATAACAAGTGGGGTCCCACAGGGATCGGTTCTGGGTCCGTTTCTGTTCAGTATTTTTCATCAATGATTTACATAATGGCATAGAGAGTACACTTATAAATTTTGTGGACGATACCAAGCTGGGAGGGGTTGTAAGTGCTTTGGAGGATAGGATTAAAATTCAAAATGATCTGGACAAACTGGAGAAATGGTCTGAAGTAAATAAGATGAAATTCAATAAGGACAAATGAAAAGTATTCCACGTAGGAGGGAACAATCAGGTGCAAAATAGGAAAAAACTGCCTAAGAAGGAATACTGCAGAAAGGGATCTGGAAGTCATAGTGGATCACAAGGTAAATCTGAGTCAACAGTGTAACGCTGTTGCAAAAAAAGAAAACATCATTCTGGGATGTATTAGCAGGAGTATTCTAAGCAAGACATGAGAAGTAATTGTTCCTCTGTACTCCGTGCTGATTAGGCCTCAACTGGAGCATTGTGTCCAGTTCTGGGTGCCACATTTCAGGAAAGGTGTGGACAAACTGGAGAAAGTCCAGAGACGAGCAACAAAAATTATGAAAGGTCTCAAACATGACTTATGAGGGAAGATTAAAAAAATTGAATTTGTTTAGTCTGGAGAAGAGAAGACTGAGAGGGGACATGATAACCGTTTTCAAGTTAATAAAAGGTTGTTACAAGGAGAAAGAAAAATTGTTGTTCATAACCTCTGAGGATATGACAAGAAGCAATGGGCTTAAATTGCCCCAAAGGCGGTTTAGGAGGGACATTAGGAAAAACTTCCTAACTGTCAGAGTCATTAAGCACTGGAATAAATTGCCTAGGGAGGTTGTGGAATCTCCATCATTGAGGATTTTTAAGAGCAGATTGGACAAACACCTGTCAGGGATGGTCTAGAACAGAGGTGGGCAAACTATGGCCTGTGGGCCACATCCGGCCTGTGGGACCATCCTGCCCTGCCCTTGACTCCTGGCCGGGGAGGCTAGCCCACAGCCCCTCCCCTGCTGTCCCCCCTCCCCCACAGCCTCAGCTCACTGTGCCGCCAGTGCTCTGGGCGATGGGGCTGCAAGCTCCTGCCGGGAAGCACAGCTGTGTGGCTGGCACTGGCCAGGCAGCGCGGCTGCCAGTCCTGCTGCTCTGAGTGACATAGTAAGGGGCGGGGAGTGGGGGGAGTTGGATAAGGGGCAGGGAGTCCCGGAGGGCAGTCAGGGGACGGGGAGCAGAGGGTGGTTGGATGGGGCATAAGTTCTGGACGGGGTAGTCAGGGGACAGGGAACAGTGGAGGTTGGATAGGGGGTAGAGTCTGGGGGGGGGGGCGGTTAGGGGTGGGGGGATCCTGGGGGGGGGCGGTCAGGGGACAAGGAGCAGGGGGGGTTGGATAGGTCGGAAGTTCTGAGGGGAGCAGTCAGGGGGCAGGAAGTGGGAAGGGGCGGATAGGGGACGGGGCTAGGCTGTTTAGGGAGGCACAGTCTTCCCTACTCAGCCCGCCATACAGTTTCGGAAATCCTGATGTGGCCCTCAGGCCAAAAAGTTTGCCCACCCCTGGTCTAGATAATACTTAGTCCTTCCTTGAGTGCAGGGGACTGGACTAGGTGATCTCTTGAGATCCCTTCTATTTTTATGATTCTGTGTTCATTTTCATCATCTTAGTCCGATGCCACCAGCAGAAGGTTGATTTTCTTTTCTGGTTGTTCGGCTTCTATAGTTTCCACATTGGAGTGTTGCTCTTTTAAGACTTCTGAAAGCATGTTCCACACCTCATCTCTCTCAGATTTGGAAGGCACTTCAGATTATTAAATCTTGCATCGAGTGATGTAGCTATCTTTTAGAAATCTCACAATTGTACCTTTTTGCATTTTGTCAAATCTGAAGTGAAAGGTGTTCTTGAAACAAATAATGTGCTGGGTCATCATCCAAGACTTCTATAACAGGAAATATATGGCAGAATGCGAGTAAAACAGAGCAGGAGACATACAGTTGTGCCCCAAGGAGTTCAGTCACAAATTTAATTAATGCATTATTTTTTTAACAAGCATCATCAGCATGGAAGCATGACCTCTGGAATGGTGACTGAAGCAAGGGCACATGAATGTTGAGTATATCTGGCATGTAAATATCTTGCACTGCCGGCTACAAAAGTGCCATGTGAATACCTGTTCTCACTTTCAGGTGACATTGTAAATAAGAAGCAAGCAGCATTATCTTCCGTAAATGTAAGCAAACTTGTTTGTCTCAGTGATTGTCTGAACAAGAAGTAGGACTGAGTGGACTTGTAGGCTCTAAAGTTTACATTGTTTTGTTCTTGAGTGCAGTTATGTAACAAAAAAAAAGATCTACCTTTCTAAGTTGCACTTTCATGATAAAGAGAATGCACTACAGTACTTGTATCAGGTGAATTGAAAAATACTATGTCTTTTGTTTATATTTTTTATTACAAATATTTGCACTCTAAAAATGATATGAGCACTGTACGCTTCGTGTTATGTGTTGTAATTGAAATCAATATATTTGAAAATGTAGAAAAACATCCAAAAGTATTTAATAAATTTTAGTGGGTATTCTATTGTTTAACAGTGTAATTAAAACTTCGATTAATTGCCATTAATTTTTTTAACTAATCGCAAATTAGCTGTGATTAATCGCAATTAATTGTTTATTTTACTTAATCACGTGAGTTAACTAGTGTTAATAGGAGAGTAACTAAAGGTCAGCACTTCCTATAACTACAGCATGCAGAAATATCATAGCCTATACAGTGATATTGTAGTTAGACTGTAATTGATTGAAAACGGCTTGTGGCAGTGCTAACTTCCACATGCATTCCTACTGGGTTACGGGGGAATGTGCCATACACTGTGGCTGTTCCCCAGAATAGTGCATCTCCCTCAACCCTGCCTCCTCACTCACCCACCCACACAAGCATCTCATGCTTGTGGATCTCCACTATGTGTTTTCTTGTAGGGAAGGGGAAACAAGCATGTTACAAAGCTGCCTTTCTATCCCTTTGCTTCTTTCTCGCTCCATAGCAGAAAGGAGTATCTGGCCTATGGTGATATTAAGCTTTAAAACATAGTCTTTATTATATCATGCACTTTTAACACTTCCTCAACCGAAATAGATTTTGTTCCATTGAAATCCTTTGCAGTGTTTAATATCACATTTAAACTCAGTATTACAAATAAACTCCTTCGTTCCATGGAGAGAGAGGATTGTATTAACAAAAATATGAAAGCTATATATTGCTATAAACTTGCTAAAAGATACAGTAGCAGAAACTGCCTTTGTTGGGAGTACCGCATTGTTTCATTGGTGTCCCCAACTGCGACATCAGGAATGAGAGCTCATCTGATTTTTTTATGCAGCATACAAAGTCCAATTTTACTATTTTACCCTAATTTTTGTATAATTAATTGCTCTAAGACAGTACAGCTTGATTGCACATGCTGATTCATTTCAGTACCTATAGGCAATGAACCAGGAAATGATTCATTTAAAGATCTAGTATAATATGATTTATGGACATTTTTAGACATTTCTTCTAGGTAGCTAACATTACACAATCTGATTGTCACAGTTTTATCTTTTACCTAATTGAGTAAAGGCAGATTGGGTGTTTGCTCACAAAGGATTTATTACACTTGACCGCTGTTGTGTGCAACTCATAAAGTACATAGTGGCTTTATTTAAAAAGGAATTGATGTTTTAAATTATTCTCCTTTTTTAAAATTTAAGTTGCTGGTTGTCCTTGTTTCGAGTGGACATGTGTCCCCTTCACAATGGTTGCCTTATCTGGCAATGGCAGAAATCTGTGAGAAAGTGAAAATTCACATCTGCATCACATCCAATCTTCCCACTCTCACAGGTAGTTCCTGTCGAGCAGGGTTGAGGCTAACTTGGGAAGACAGTTTAGAAAAAATTGAGCTGCTGCATGAACTCCTTGGGTCTACCTGTGGACTTTCAATCTCCGGGGCTAGCAACCTGACACCTTTCGTGACCTCTAAATTCACCGACAACTTCTTTTTAAAAGAATATTTCTGCAACACAAAAAAGTCAGACATTGTCACTCTAAAAGAAAAGGAAGATTTCTAGTACTGTCTGACTCCAGGTGCTGCAGCATAATTTGTGAAATATTTAGAACTAAAATATTATGCTTGGGTCAACCCTAATTAACAAGATTTATGATTACTTCACAACACTGAGAAGTAACCACTGTAGGGATACCCCGGTCCAACACTCAAGTATTTGTGGTCCAGAGTTTATAGTGAGGGATTTGCAAAAATTTCTGAAATCCTGACAGGAAAATCATCATTACAGTGTATTGTCCTCTGCATTTTCCTCATTAAGGGACCTTCAGGAATACTCCCCACTTTTCAGTATTTATAATTAGCTAAGAATTGTATTACAATTTAAAGATGTGTAAAGTCCCGTAAGTGTTATTATGTAATGAATTACTTTCTACATTTTCTTATCAGGTGTTTATTTCACTATAAAATAAATTCAGTTACGAACAGAGACCATGTCAGATTGTGATTCTTTACATTTTGTATATGCTGTATGTTTCACCAAAGTCTCATCTCCCCAGACCACTGCCAAAGTCTGGAACAAGGCTGTATCAATGAGAAATCATGGAAAATATAGTTGTCTATACTTTTATGTTCTGTAAAAACATTTAAATCATAATGAGTTGGACATACATCTACAGTTACAGAGTGATGCAGCTATTGCTGTTGATGTTGTCACTGGAAAGACTGTCCAGCAAAACACCTGTTGGAAAAGACGTGTTTATTATAATTTGACTTAATTTGTGTCCTATACTTGGGCATCTGCTGTCTCCAAATCTCCTATAATACAGAAGTGGGGAAGGGAAGACTCTTACTCAATAAGAGAATAAGGCCTGAATTTCATTGGGTAACAGTAGCTTGTAACTCAGAATCTTTGATGGGGTAACTTTATGAGAAAGCAGCTTGTTTTGTGGGAGCATACTTGTAGTAACAGGAAAATGGATTTACCTCTAGCAGCCCTATTTTAGTTGTAGGAACCCCATTTCCTGTTTTCCTACATATTGACTGAGTTTCATTCTGAAAATAAAATATGTTGAATGTGTTCTTAGACCTTTCTTCTCAAGGAGAGCACTGTTTTTTCAGTAATGTGTCTTTTTCTGACAGTGTATTACACTAATAAGATAAAGGGTCATCAGGCATTTTATTAAGGACAGATGTTTCTAAAAGTTGACATGAGAGAGAATAAGCAAAGTAATCTGGTTGGAAGAAAGCCTGTTAGGATCTAAGAGAGATGATCTAAGCTAATCAGTATTCCAGATGTGTACTAAATCACTAAAGTTATGGATGGTCAGCAGCCTGATCTATCGCCAGAATACTAGACTAGAGCACTAGTTCACTTTGATATAATAATGTGGTGTTAATGAAATATTATTTGAAATAAAATTGTAGCAATGATAGGGGATGAATATTTTTTTATGAAAAATTTCCAGTTTCATAATATCAGAACAGGAACAATGCAAGGCCTATGGAGATAGGGGAGGGAGGGTTTAATGAAAAGCTCCAATCAAAGTCTGTTATTCCAAATGCTATTATATTGTCATTGGGCTAAAGAGCTCTCATGGCAAATACTTGCGGTTATTGTCCTTGGGGATGGCATGTGTCTGACTTTAGCTAGATGACACAGGTTTCAGTGGCTTACCACAGTGCCCCAACTTGTTAGGACAGCAACAAAAGTATGATATTTTACCATCCTCTCTCATTCCACAGTTCTCATCCCAGAATTAATCAGTGTCCTAATTTTTTTTTTTGGTTGTCTTTCTGTTCTTTTAACGTAGCTAGATTTAGGTAGTGAACAGTGTCTCTGAGATTAAATCAACTTCCTCTAGTGCATCCAGAACCTCAGTGAGTGAAACTGATTGATTGAAATTCAACCAAAAATGACATTGACACTTCTCTTCCCTATGCCACTCTTCAGGGCAGGTCGTCTGTTTCCGTTTAGTTTTAATTTTATACACACAATGGGTTGAAAAACGTGCAGCAAGAAACAATTATGTTTCTGAGCAAAAATATTTGGGGTTCACCAGCACATCCATCATCCAGAACTGGCCAGGGCTTTGCAGATGCTATATTTCATCTCCACCAGTCACAACCCAGAATCTAAAAAAACAAAACAAAACTTCTTACAACAATTGATTCATCTCAGGGCGTGATCATTGCCACCAGCACAACTCTGCTCCTGAAACTTCATCTATTGCAAGTCCTCTGTATACCTAAATGACCTTGGCATGAGGATGGCATTTCAATGGTCAAGGATAAAAGATGATCATAGTGTTCTATGAAGCCACCAGAAGAGGTCCACCAGCTCAAGGAAATTTGAAACCTCAGCCAAATAGGGGTTCATCTGCACTGGCAGATTAATGAGTAGTGTATCTCATACTCGGATACACAAAGAAAAATGTCTCTTTCAGAACATTATTATGAATGGATGTGATCCAAGTTGCTTTCTTGCTATTTCATTTTCAGCTATGTTCATATAAGTCTACAAAACAAAGTAAAACACAAATCCCTCCCAAGCACCTCTAAACAATGAGAGCTTGAAGTTGTCAATTTGGAATTGTGCCTTCTTCTATAAGTGAAATTTTCCATAGGTGCTTTAAAGGATCCATTTCCTGTTATAAAAGCATTTTTTCATCTGTGCCATTGTAACAGAAAATGAAATGCTAAAATTGATCAGGATAATCTTTTTTAACCTTACCAGTCCTTGGGGGGAGGAGGGGAATGATTTGGTCCGGTTATCTGTCAACTGGCACATCAATCAAAATACCAAAGAAGACTCAGTCTAGCTAGGCATGTTCAAATTTAGAATAAGTATAAATGATGTATACTTTGTAATTTATTTATAATAATTAGAACACATTTCACATGAGTACACATCAGACCAAATGCACTTTTTTCTCATGATTCATGCTGTAATTTCATAGATCATAAGGCTGCAAATTAAAAAAAAATCTTTATAGAGGGAATGGTTGCTGGTGATTACTTTCACAAAGGATAGCAGGTGCTAAACTTATTAGAACCCTCTGGATGCTGTAATGTACACCATATGGCAGTAAGTAATACTGGTTTTCAACATATAAAGTATAGAATTTAAAATAAATGATAGCAATCCCTTGGCCACATAGCAAACATGGTGTTGATGAGTTACGGAGCATTAGTATGCATCCACTCCTCACATGAAAAATCGTTGGTCCATAGTAAAACATACTTCTCCCAACTGTAAATGCTTTGTTTCAACGGAAGTTGTTGTTTTCTTCCTAATCCGTTTAATTTTTCCCTCATCAAATCAAACTCTAAAGAACTGATCCTCTGCTTCCTTCAAGCTGATGTCATTCCGTTGACTTCAGTGGAGCGACACCTGTTTGCTCTAGCAGAGGATCTATCAATAGGGTTCTCTTTACACAAGGAAATTTTTTCAGTAAAGAGTCACAAAAAATTCAGTGGTCAAATGTGCAGAATTTTATCTCTGAAGAAGTGTTTTTATTGGATGGATTCGATCTCTGCTTTTGTTAATCAAATTATGCTTTCAGAAGAGAGGAGGTCTCCAATGCTTTTTACATCAAATAATTCTTTGGGGTTTTTTGAATGAATGCAATCTTGTATTCATGTTTATGAAGAAGTGATAAAGCTGCAAAGGGAAATCCTCTCTCTTTTAGGCCAATTACAGGGAGAAGCAGTTGTAATTACAGCTTTCACCCATTGGCTTGCTAAAGCCCTGAAACCTGCCTTGGGAAAGATTACACTCTAGGGATTCAGAGTAGCAGCCGTGTTCGTCTGTATCCGCAAAAAGAACAGGAGTACTTGTGGCACTTTAGAGACTAACAAATTTATTTGCGCATAAGCTTTCGTGAGCTACAGCTCACTTCATCGGATGCATTCAGTGGAAATGTTAGTTAGTCTCTAAGGTGCCACAAGTACTCCTTTTCTTTTTACTCTAGGGATTATAGTTTATTCCTGTTTCCAGGATGATGAGTCTTGTGGTTGTTTAGCATTCTGAGCCTCTATTTTCTAGGTGCTAAAGTGAGAGCACAAATGCCTTTCTTACCCAAGATCATATGAACAATTACAAAATGGCAATAGCCGTAATAAGCATACTGAATTGCCTGAATACATTGTATTACATTGCTGAACCTGACAAATACTTGCTGATGATCCAAAATATTTTAAAATATGGACTCGATGCAATGGTAATTCTTAGAAAAAGAAATAGAGCTGTGATAGACTCCAGGTAGGAATGCCTAAGAGTGGATGTTCAGAAGATAGCAAGGAGTGATTAAAGGAACCCAAGGTGCAATGGTGGGAGAGACTGACAGTTGCACCCAGCTTGGAAACTTCAAGACGGACCTCCAGGGGAGGGGAGATGAGTGAGAGACTGGCGTGGAAGAGACTCTTTTTTTGTGTGTTAATGAGTCAGACCCGAAGAAGGTGTGGTGTTGTCATAGTGTTATTGAGGAGCCTTAGTGAAGGGGATACTGAGGCAGGGTGCTGCTGAGCCATGTTTGGCCAAAAGGGGCCTACAGGGCAGGCATGCCCTTTTTACTCTGGTATTTCTAGATATGTCAGCAGACTTTAATACCGTTGATTATAAGGTTTTCTGGAAAATAGTTTAAAATATACAAACTTGAGTTTTAAAAGTTGTCCTTGGCTTTTGTTTTGTTTTGACAGGAGTGATTGATCAGTAATCTCTTCATAGTTTACTAAGTATTTAAAGCAAACTTTTCTCAATATCCACGGGGGGGGGGGGGGGTGTGTGAATGGAATTTACTTCACTGTCTAATACCTTATCTCTCACATTATGTTAAATTATGATGTGTCACTAGGAAGATAAAGAGTAGTAATTGATTTACATAAACAAGAGAGAGGGAGAGAAATGGGACTGTAGCTTGAGGAGACTCATCATAGACCCAAATACAATGTTAGCAGCATGATGTTAGAATTAAGGCCTTGATTCAGTAAAGCATCCTTATTCGGAAAAAGAAAGCACTTAAGCATTTGAAGTCTGAGGACATGTCTACACGTACAGTGCTACAGCAGCACAGCTGTACCAATGCAGCTGGAGCGCGTCTAGTGAAGACACTCTATGCCAACAGGAAAGAGCTCTCCCACTAGCATAATGAAACCACCTCCACAAATGGCAGAAGCTATGCTGGCGGGAGAGCTTAGTTTGACTAATTCCACTCGGTTTATATTAGTAAAGTTCAATATCTACATCTAGTCTTTGATAAATGGCCCCTAGATGAGATCAAAGTCCTTTGCTTTCCTACTGGTTGAGCATAGAGCTGTGAGGGAGAATTTTCACCATAGGATCCAGTCCTGAATAGCTTGGTGATATACTGACTTACAGTGATGAGGGATGCATGTTTTGGCTATCAGAAGAGAATTTTAATTTATATCCAGTATAAGGCCATTGAACGAAAGTAGAATAAAATAGGTTTGTATCATTGCAGTCAAAATTCAAATTTATTATGTCGTCTTCTGTCTTCCCAGAGGATATTTAGAGGGGAAATTGCAAAGCATGTGTAATAAAGGTGTTAATAAATTGATGCTTAAGCTGGCTATGTTCAGAAACAGTCTCATACCAGTCTTCAGTACATTTTAATCAATTGGTGTGAAGTTAAAACCTGGCTTTGAAGATGTGATCACTACAACAGAATAATAGCATGGTGTTGCAGCAAGATATTGTGATGCTCCCAGAAAATGTTTCCTATGCTAATGAAATGTTACATGTCCTGCAAGTTATTCTTGAGGGACTTGGGTGTAGATGCAGTGCAGTCAGGACTACACCATGAAGTATGGGAAAACTTTACTTAGGTGGGAAAGAAAAGAGCACGGTTTTATGGAGGTGGTGAGATACAATATTTAACCTTGTTTTCCTTTCGTTCTCCCTAGGATATTAATGTATGTATTCTTGAAAACTACCCTGAATGTTCCAATCCCAGGTTATTTTACATCATACCGTATTTCTGTGGACAGCATCCAAGATGCAGGTAAATGTATATCACACATACCTGATTCTGTACAGCAATAGACATTGAACACTTGCCAATAGTTGCCACACAGAGTGGTATCAGAGACACAACAGTTGTTCCGTATTGTAAATATAAGGGAAAACATGGCTCATGTGTCAGTGTGTGGTAACAGCATGTCTTTATTATGAAATAATATATATATAAGGGAATTGTTAAGTGGAGGGTGTAAATTTTGCATAATTTATTTTTTGAGTACACACTCTATAATTACAGCTTTGTGTGCATATCAGAAATGTGAAATAACACAAAATAAAATGAAAAAGAACATAAACTACATAAAAAGATAATTTAATCTTCAGTGGCAGCTTCTGCAGCTTCTATCCAATGGGGATATGATGGAGGGGTGGCTGGCCCAAATCTATGCAGTTCTATGACCCTATGTATCAGATTGTACTGCAGAGAGCTGGGCCTAGCCCTGCAGGACAGGAGCTTTCACTGTGGGGTGAGTGCAGGATGATCAACCCCATCCAGGGCCTCCGACCTCCACCCCCCAGGGGTAGGACGCAGCCCCACCCACCCAAAGGCTGCCCTCAGAGCAAGGACCTGACCCTCAACCCCCGCCTTCCTTTCATAAGGTCATATTCTGCAGCAGTGGTGTCCAACTTTTTCAGCCAGAGGGTCAAACATACTATTTCAAAATGATCTAAGGGTCACTATCAATAATTTGGGACAGATTCTTTGTCCCATGCCACTCCCTTTGCACTGCTCAGTCCCCAGCGGACATACAGCCTCATAAGAAAAGCCTATGCCCCCACTTCTTGTAGCGCCTTGTACAGGGCATGTGTCAGATTGGGAAGGGGGAGTGGTTCAAGTGGGCTACACTCCCACTGTCCCTTAGATGACATATGGTCCCTATGGAACTGTTGCCAGCTTGTGTAAGTTGGAGCAGCTCCCGGGCTGATTTACCCTGCATCTGAGCTAGGATATAAAAAGAAAGAGTCAGAACCAGTTGTTGGATCTCTTCTTATCTCCCTTTTCCCCTGCCCTGGAATGCCTTTCATAACTGAGAAAGTTGAACACTGCTGCAGAATATGTGCTTATGAAAGGAAGGAGTGCTCTGACTGCAGGAAATGCAAGATAATGTTACAAAGAATTATGGGACATAGCCTCAACTGATGTAAATCATTGGAGTCAATGGGCCTACATCCCTTTATACCAGCTCGTGTGGACCTGTAGGTTAATCTGCAGGCCTACAGTAATATCAATCATTTCAGAAAGTATAAGTGATGGTGAAAACTTTCCATCCTGAAAGGAGACAAAAAGTATTTTGGGTGGGTGCTATTAAAAGCATGATACTATCACACTGCAGTGTGCGGCTGATATTTTTAATAGCGCCCACTGTCCAGACCATGAGAAAGTGTAGAAAAATATAAAAACATAGTCTCAACAAACATGAATGGAAAGAATAAAAATAGGCAAAGTCTCTGTAAAGAAAAGGAAGACCACATAAGCTACCTTTCTGTAGGAAGCAATAAGCTCTGCTTTACATTATCAAAATAACTTTTTTGTCACATGCTGTAAATTTTCTGAGCTGATACTGTTTTATGGGTGAGAGGTTTGGAACCTCTCTCAGTGAAAGCTGTCTAGAGAATTTAGTACTACTATACTGTATCTAACTTAATTATAAAATAGTCACATTTTTACATGCTAACCTGCTTCTATATGATTCATAATGAGCTTTGGAAGCCACATAGACCTTTCCATCCTTCCATTTTCTTTCCAGATCTTTTTTCATCTGATCATAACTCCAATAAGCATAATATCACAAAGCCTGCTTGCAAATCTATGAAAAAACATATACATCGGACCCGCATTAGAACGCGGGATCCATGCGTGGTACCACGTTATAGCGGGGGCCGCATTACCATGGATTCCAATTTAAATATTTAAATTTAGGATCCATTGCCGCTATTGCACTATATGCGAATCCACGCTATGGCGACACACGCTCTAGCAAGGGTCCACTGTATGAGCATATTTGAGTCAGGGAACCAAGATGCTTTCTTAACTTTGTATAGATTTCCCCATGGGGATCTGTGTGAGGTTTTCCCCATTGCTCTTTCCACCATAATTTTTTTTCTAGCAATCGTGCTCATTTGAATTTCCAAAGCAAACATAGCATTTGAAGACTTTTTTTTTTTTTTAATCCATAAAGGGAGCCTGGGGAATGGGCCCTCGAAAGAGCAAAACTGAACGTGAATGAAAATTTCCTGCTTGTGGGGATTCTGGAAGAGCTAGAGGATGTGCTGCTTTTACTGGAAAGATTCTTACCTCATTACTTCAAGGATGTGCTCAGCATCTACAAAAACCCAGGTAACTTTCCTGTTACAAGATCACTCCTTATAGAAACTGTTGCAAGATGCCCAGAGCTGTTCAAAGGTTAGGTGTTATCTCTTAGCCTTTCAATAAAAAGAGGATTCCCCTTTTTGGGGAGAGGATTTGAATGGAAGGGGTGAGCCTTTATGCTTTTTCTCTTAGATGCAGAAGAATGTGAAGTTGACAGTTTTGCTTATCCTCCACTAAATGTGGTCATGGTGAGGCAAAGCAAAAGCACTGTCATTTAAATTAGCTGCTTGTAATAAGACAGATAATGCAGCTATTTTAAAAAATAGTGTGGTTGTTAATTTGTTGTCATATCCTATGCAGTCATGGAGTTATTTGTAATAATAAAAAAAAATAACAAGAAGGAAGAGAATTGTATGTTTGTGAGAGCAGCTCCTGTCTTTGGGCCAGATGATCTTTCTGGTTTATGGAGAGTGGAAAGGAGTGGGGTAGGACAAGGGTGTTAGAGCAGTAGGAAAGGAGACAGGGAGGAAGATGCTTTCTTAACTATGTGGAGATTTCCCAGTGGGGATCTGTATGAGGTTTTTCCCACTGCTCCTTCCTCCTTAAATTTTCCCTTCTCTAGTTTTCCCCAGTCAAAGGGAGTAGTGTGTAGCATTGTTGAGATACAATGCCTTCTGAAGGAAGGGGGCGGTGAAAGCTGGCAAGCAACACAGATGGTCTTGTTTTTCATAGTGATGCCACTGAGATCTACTGAGGTGATGTCAGATTTACCCAGATATCCTTGAGCTCTTCACCACCTCCTTTCTTTATGTGGCAGCGACCCTCTGCCTCATGAGGGAACATGGTCCAACTCTGAAGGTTCATATCTGGGGAGATCTTGGTACGTGGTTTCCTCTCCCGTGTCTTGCTGTGTGAGAGCAGAATTTGCCCCTGTCTTTCCTGCACAGATACTGTAGAATAATGCCATTTACTACAGAAATCTCTGAGCATCCGTCTCTTTTGACAATGTTCTTCATGCTGAATTAAATTTCATTTCCTTTTTATTTTTAACTATGTGTTAACACTGAAGAATAAGTGAGCAGGAACCAGGACCGGCTCTAGGCACCAGCAAAGCAAGCACGTGCTTGGGGTGGCACAATTTCAGTGGGCGGCATTGTGGCCATCCTTTTTTTTTTTTTTTTTTTTTTGATTGAGCAGGTGTGCTCAGAGCTTGGGGTCGCAAATTTTATGCTTGGGGCGGCAAAAAACCTAGAGCTGGTCCTGGCAGGAATGTCCTTGTTAATACGCTGCTTCTCTTCTCTACTCCTTGCGCACACAGATATTTTGTTTTCACTCTATTTATTTTTAAATTGTGACTAAGTTTGATGCTCATGAATATAAGGGCTAATAGAACCAGACAGAGCTAAGAATAATGTAGGTAAATTCCATGTAAGAGTTCTTAGGCAGCTGTCCTCAGTGCTCCTTAGTGCTGATCTAAAACACCCTTTGCTGTTCCATTCCTTAAGAGGTTTCATGAACACCACTGATATTACTATCATGACAAATTACCTGGTTGTGAAAGCCTCAGATGTCCAGAACTGTCTATGAAAGGACTACAAAATGATTTTCTATTTGTGACTTGAGCAAGGACTTAAAATTAGATCTTCACAGTTGATGGATTAGTGCACTAATCTGCTACATCACCTAATGTTTTAAGGGGTTTTACTTTGGCTATCTTGCAGCTTTTTGAAGATAAAGGATGAATGGTGGGAAAATGTCATCAGCTGAATATACTGAGATAAGAATAACCAGTAATCACCTAGTCATGGAACTTTCTGTAACCATAAACTCCCAACTCACTGCATTTTGCAATTTGTAAGATTGATTAGCTAGCTATCAACACTTGTGTGAAGTTCTGAAGCTAAGGATAGTCAAATGAAAGCAGTCTTTTTTAGTCACAGGTGAAGATAGATTAGGAAGTCGGTTAAGGAAATGTTAGTTTCACTTGATACAATGAATTAAGGGCATGGGGATAAGTCATTTATTAACTTGATTTTATTCAAATTAGTATAAGCTCACATTCCATTCAAGTTAATATTCAGATTGGTATATGAGGCTGGGACCCGAGCCAGGGGAGGCTGGGAAGTCCAATAATTTGATGAAAAGACCACTGGGTAATTTTCTAAAATCAGAGAGAGAATCTGGAATATCTTCCTGATTTTAGAAAATTACATATTCATAGTGGTTTGGGAGAGGCCTGCTAGCTGAGTGTGCACTAGCAAGGGCTCTAGCTCCTGTCATTTGATCCTTGATCACCCTTGATCATCCTTCCTTGTGAGTTAAGGAGGGGGCAGGGCTGACCTCAGAGAGAAGGCTTAAAAGTCAGACACTAAGGGTACATCTGCACAGGGATAAAATACCCACAGCTGGCCACGGTCAGCTGACTTGGGCTGGGGCTCCAGGCTGAAAAACTGCCGTGTAGATGTTCGGGCTTGGGCTGGAGCCCAAGCTCTGGGACCTTCCCACCTCACAGGGTCCCAGAGCTCAGACTTCAGGTTTTCAGGCCAGAGCATGAGTCTGCTGACCTGGGCTAGTCACAGGTTTTTTTATCCCTATATAGATGTACCCTAAGGGGCCAGAAGGAGCTAGTGAACAGGGGACAGCAAACAGGGAAGTTTGGTATAGAGCTCCTCTGGTGAAGGAGGAGCAAGTACTAATTCTTGGAGTGAATGTGCTTGCTTGTCTGTCTGTTTTTTCTTTTGGCTTGCTTGAAGTTTAGTGTGGTCTCTTTGGGGATTGTGTATCTGGGGACTATGTGGGAGTAGGGACCAGAGGCCTACTAGCCAAGTGTGCACTTGCAAGGCTCTAGCCTCCTGTCCTTTGATCCTTGATCACCCTTCCCAGGTATGTTAAGGAGGGTCAGGACTGGCCTAGGAGAGAAGGGCTTTAAAGCCAGATGCTAAGCGACCAGGGGAGCTAGCAAAGAGGGGAGTTTGTAGTAAGGAGAAAGAATAAAATCACCATGATTCAGAAAGGCAGCATAGCCAATGCCAACACTGCTGCTGGCTCCTCCACCTGCACCTGTGTCCGAGCAGAGAACCCTGACCACAGATACCTCTACTCAGGTCCTGGTGTGGATTTGAACAGACTGTAGCCTGCTTTCCCATCATAAAATCAAGGCTGGGTAGACCATCCCGTGTTAGAGTGCCTACTGGTCGAATCTCTCAGGAAGCAGGTGGGAGAGCTACAGGAGGAGGTGGCTAGGCTGAGGAGCACCTGTACACACGAGGAATTAATTGAAATATGCATATGGAGATATCCAAGCTTGAGAAGCAATCCAGCTGGCAAAGACTGCAGTAGCACCACCAGGGAGGAGGAAATGGCTTCTTCAAAGGGAGGAAACTGGATGATGGCTGTCAGGCAGCAGGCAGTGCTCCACATCGACTACCAACCCATTGTCCATAGAGATTTAAAAAACAGGCTGCTGGCCTGGCAATGAGGGATGAGGAATCTCCCCAAAGGTGGAGGAGGAGCAGCCATGTTACTCCCAAGGCTTGGAAGATCACGGCCACCACTCCCAAGAGGAAACAGAAGGTGATGGTGGTCAGCGACTTCCTTCTAAGAGAGACGGAAGCACCTGACAAGGCATCCCGGGAGGTGTTCTGCTTGCTGGGACCAATGTACGAGATATTACAGAAGGATTGCTGAGGATCATCCTGCCCTCTGCCCCATGCTGCTCATCCATGTGGGCACTAGTGCTACTACCAGATATGACCCTAAGCAGATGAGAAGTGACTTCAGGGCTCTGGGAGGAAGGTGAAAGAGTTAGGGTGCAGGTGGTGTTCTCATCAGTTGTTTCAGTCAGGCAGAGACAGACATATTCTGAAAGTGAATGCATCCACGAGGGCTACAGCTTCCTTGACCATGGGATGCTGTTCCAAGAGGGACTGATGAGCAAAGATGGGTCCACCTATTAAGAAAGGGGAAGAGCACCTTCGGATATGGATGGGCTGACCTAGTGAGGCAGGCATAAAACTGAGTTCAATGGGGAACAAAGGGGACAAAAGCCCACAAGTAAGTCCAAAACATGGACCTGGGTGAAGGGTCAGAATCTGGGGGAAACATGGGCAATCCCAACAGGGGGCAAAGGAGAGATGAGGGAATATAGAGATATCTGTATACTAATGCAAGTGTAGAGAACACAGGTACAACTAGAAATACTAGTGAATAATCCCAGTTATGACATAATTGGCATATAGAGACACTGTATGATTTACATTACTGGAATATTGGTATAGAATGGAATAGCTTATCAGGAAGGACAGGCAGGGAAAAAAAGGGAGAAGGTGTTGCCTTGTATATCAAAGATGTATATGCTTGCACTGAGGTTGAGATAGAAATGGAAGGCAGACCTGTTGGAAAGTCTCTGGGTAAGGATAAAAGGGGTAAAAAACCAAAGGTGATGATATGATAGGGGGGTCTACTATAGAAGAAAAGGTTGAGGGAGCTTTTTTTAAACTACGAAGAACAGGTTTGGTGGTGATGCAGAACTTCAACTACCTAGACATCTATTGGGAAAATAATACAGCAGGCACAGATTATCCAACAAGTTCTCGGAATGAACTGCAGACAGTTTTTTATAACAGAAGTTGGAGAGAGTGACTAGGGGAGAGGTTGTTCTAGATTTGCTTCTGACAGATAAGCAGGAACTGGCTGAGATGTGAAGGTGGAAGGCAACTTGGTTGAAAGTGATCATGAAATGGTAGAATTTTTTATTCTAAGAAGCGGTAGGAGGAAAAATGGCAGAATAAAGACAGTGCACTCAAGAAGGCAGACGTTAGCAAACTCAAAGAATTGTAGGCAAGATCCCATGGGGAGCAAGTCTAAGGGAAAAGAGAGTCCAGGAGAGTTGGCAACTATTTAAAGAGACAGTATTAAGGGCACAAGAGCAAACTATCCCAACATGTACAAAAGTGTGGTAAGAGACCACTCTGGCATAACCAAGAGATCTTCAATCACCTGAAACTCAAAAAAGAGTTGTACAAAAAGTGGAAACTAGGTCGGATTACAAAAGATGAATATAAAAGAACACAAGCATGTACAGATAAAATTAGAAAGGCCAAGACACAATCAAGATTAAATTAGCTAGGGACATAAAGGGTAACAAGAAAATATTTTACAAATACATTAGAAGCAAGAGGAAGACCAAGGATAGTTTAGGCCCGTTACTCAGTGAGAAGGAAAAGACAATACAGAAAACGCAGCAGCAGCCCAAATGTTAAATGCCTTCTTTGTTTTCAGTTTTCACCAAAAGGTTAGCAGTGATTGGATGGCTAACATAGTGAAATTCAGTGTAAATGGAGTAGGATCTGAGACTAAGGCCATATCTCCACTACATGGTTGTCAACTTAAGTTATGTTGACAACCATAAACCTCTGTATTTTGCATCACTTGTGCATGTTCACACAACATGTTACCCCAGAATTTGACATTCCTACATGTACCCTAGAATTTGACAGTACTGCAGTCAGCAATTTTGAATTTTCAGCCACAGCCAGCTGAAAACTAAAGATCACATAGCTAGGAAAATCTTAGGCCCTGAGAGGCACATTTGCAGCTTTGCTATCAAAATGGGAGAATGGGATAAGAAGTGAATTTATTGTGAGAATAGAAGGAATGTTTGGGTGGCCGACCTTGATCGTATGAGCCCTGACAGCTTTGACATGTAAGTTTTATTATTATGACTAGAAATGTTTTGATTATAAGAGATAATGTGTAGTTTTGCTGAAAGTAGGAGAATTGGTGACCCATTAAGAGTTACCATGGTAACCCACTAGGAGTCACAATAGGTTATGTGCTTTGTTTGAAATTAGCTATAAAAGATTAGGCGAAAGAATTTGCTTTGGAGCAGTCCGAGGAAGCTTTCTTTGGGCAAGGATATGATATCCCAGTGGCTAGACCAAAGGTGGGACCCCCCTAAAGCCTGTCTGCTGATCCCTCAGAACCGTTTCAGACTTTTTGGGTAACAATAAATGTTTTGAAATGCTTTAACCCTACTGTGACAGCGTGTGTGTGTGCTTGAGATCTAATAAAAAAAAAGTTTAGATGAAAGCACTCCTACTTGTGCCAATTATTTGTCCGATGGATTTGCTGTGCCCCCATTAATTTATTCCTGAAACCACCTGGAGAGAACAGTAAAGTTACCACTGCTTTGGGTCCTGAAAACCTGGGTAACAAACGCTCCTTGTGTTGGCAGAGCACATCCACAGTTGATGCTCTAGCACCAACAGAGAGAGCAGTGCACTATGGGTGGGGTAGCTATCCCACTGTGCAAATCGCCTCCTTCTGCTGCTAGGAGTTTCTGGGAATGGATCGCAATACATCATGGGGGTGGGCTCACCATCCCATGATGCAGTTTTCTCTGTCCCATCATTCCATGAGCTTCTGTCTATATTTTGTGCTGTTGTTCAACTTATTGTGTAAACTGTGCACCCGCCATCTCTGCCTGAAAGCATGGATCCTGTACTGCTCACCAGTCTTGTAATGAGCATTATGAACACCATGTGGCTGATCCTGCAGTATTTCATGAACTGCGAATCTGAAAATGAATCTGTGGTGCCCACCCTGCTGTGTGCCATGGAAAGAAACAATTCAAGATTGATGTTGGAATTCACGGTGCAGCCGCACAAAGTGGATTTTCACTATTGAGTTCAGGAAACAAGCACTGAGTGGTGGGATTGGAATGTGATGCAGGTGTGGGGATAACAGGCAGTGGTTGCAGAATTTTCGGATGCGCAAAGCCACCTTCCTGGAGCTGTGTGCAGAGCTCTGCCCTTCCCTCTAGAACCAGGACACCAAAATGAGAGCTTCCCTCACGATGGAAAAGCAAGTGGTGATCGCTGTGTGGAAGCTGGCAACTCCAGGATGCTACCGGTCAGTCATGAATCAGTTTGAAGTTCAGAGTCCACCATAGGGGTTGGGGTTATGCAAATGTGCAGGGCCATTAATTGCCTCCTGCTATGAAGGACTGTGACTCTGGGTACTGTGTGGGAAATAGTGGATGGCTTTGCAGCAATGGGATTCCCTAACTGTGGTGGGGAGATAGATAGCACGCATATCCCCATTTTTGCCAGAGGCCATCTTGTGACAAAGTTCAGTATATCAACAAAAAGGGCTACTTCTCTATGGTATTGCAGGTGCTGGTGGAGCACCAGGGTAGTTTCTCTGACATCAACATGAAGCGGTCATGGAAGGTGCATGATGCATGCATCTTCAGGAACACTGGCCTGTACAGAAAGCTGCAAGCAGGGACTTTCTTTCCAGACCAGAAGATTCCACTGGGGGATGTTGAAATGCACCTGGTGATCCTGGGAGACCCAGTGTATCCCTTACTCCCATGGCTCATGAAGCCTTATACCGGAAACCTTGACAGCAGCAAGGAGTGCTTCAACAATAGGCTGAGCAGATGCAAAATGATCATTGAATGTGCTTTTGGCAGATTAAAGGATCAATGGAAGCCTTTATGAAAGGTTAGACCTCAATGAGGAAAATATTCCCACAGTCATAGCAGTCTGCTGTGCTCTGTATAACATTTGTGAAGCTAAGGTGGAAAAGTTTCCCTAGGAGTGAAGCACTGAGGTAGATTGCCTGGTGGCTGATTTTGAGCAGCCAGATACCAGGGCTATTAGAGGGGCTCAGCGGGGGGGAGGGGGGCTGTTTGAATCAGGGAGGCTTTGAAGCAGCATTTTGACAATGAGCCCCAGTAATGTGTCTTTCTGTAATGCATTCAGCCAGATATTGTTTACTTGCCCCTTTGAATGACCCTTGTAATGATTGCTGCCTGAGAGTTAATTGTAGTATGCAAATGTGCCGATTGCCACTGTGTATGAATTTCTGCAGCAACCACCATGTGTAGGACACAAATAAAGATTTGTTGTAGTTCTAAGACTAAATTTTTATTAATCAGCAATACCCAGATTTCCATGTATTACAAGGGACATGACACTGAGGAGCACTCTCTCAAATGAGGCTCTCACAGCTTTGTACAAGTCCAGATGTCATTATGGAACATGTCACTAGGAGTGGAGTGCAGGGGTATTGCAAGGAGCCAGGAACATGCTCGTAGGTATGAAAAAGTTTCATAGGCTGGATCAGAGCTGCGACTGCACAGCCTTCTCTCTCCACAGACCCAACAACTCCTACATACTCCGGCAGAAGCACATTTGGAAAGCCAACATGGGCAGCTATATGAACTCTCCATGCCAAGCAAACAGGAAGAGGAATTTCAAAAATTCTCAGGGCTTTAAAGGGGGGAGGATGCAATGCCTGTGTACCTGGCTGAAATTGATGGGTGTGGAGGGGGTGTCCAGCAGTCCTGAGAGAGAGAGCATCACAGCCCGACACTGAGAGTCCAGGCTGTGGGCTCCCTGCTCCACATGGAGCTCTCAGCTCCCCACTCCACCTGGAGCTCCTTCCCATGGGGAGTGGGGAGCATAGAGGAATGGCTCCAGGTTGGAGCTCTGCGGGGAGCTGAGAACCTGGGCAGTAGCTAAGCTCGCACATGGGAGCTCAGTGCCGAGCTGAAAAGCCTGGTTTCTGAGCCCCCTACCCTGCCCATCTTAAATCGGTGCAAGCGCTCCTGCTGAGGACCGCACCACTAACAGAAGGAGGGTAATGTGGACATGAAAAACTACAGTAATTACTGTGGTGGCTGAAAGTCGACCTAACAAAGGTTGATTTAATTGTGTAGGGTAGACATGGACTTAGTCCTGCCTCAGTGCAGAGGACTGGACTAGACCTATTGAGGCCTCTTTCAGTCCTACATTTATATGATTCTAATGAATCAATGCATTTTCTGGAGCCCTTACAAAGTGTTTTCTCTGTCCAGAACTGCCAACTTTTGGGACTTACACTGGCTAGCTTCCTGATCTCCCCGGGCAGAGTGGAGGTTATAAGTTCCTTATATTACTGCATCCCCCTATCCAGGTGAACTTCCTGCCATCAAGACAATGCTTATGGGAACCTGGAGTGAATTGAGTCCTATACGTTTTTCTTCCTATTTATTCTTCTATCTGGACTATGCAAATTTTAATCAACTTCCCCCTTCTGCCTTTCCCAACAGTATAAACTATTTCCTGATATAACATTTGCAATCATTAATTTACTCAAGTTGATCAAACTGTTATTTGGGTTTTTGTTGGTTGTAGTTATTCGACTAACACCAAAGACTAGAAACATCTTGCCTTCAGAAATCATCCAGTCTCTTGCCAGCTGGAGGGCAGTGAAAGCTATGAGGCTGACTGCTGGAAGAAATAATTCTTTCTCTCCTGATTTCAGACTTCCACTTTTTATGCCTGAAATGACTCCTGAACCTGGGTCTCTTAGATTTGTTGCTTTATCTGAGAAAAGTGCGGCTAAGGATCTCTGGTATTCTCTCTGTGAATACTTGAAATGAGAATCACTTGACACAGCTGTAAACATTATACTGACCCTGGATATCTAATATTTTTGTTAAAATGTTCATGGCATTGGTGAAGTCACACACAGCCTTGCGCCCTGCTAACACACCTGTCCTCCACACACAAGCTCCAACACCTTAAAACACCTACCTGGTCATTTGTAAGGAACTGAATCTTCCTGAGTGCTTCGCAAATATGTCAATGTTTCCTTTCTGAACCAGATAGATATTTTGAAAGCAGGGAAGAGGAGTACATTTTCTGGAACCTACTCTCCCTGCTGTTTACACTTATTTCATCTTCACCTGCACAAGGATGTATTGGGTTGACTGAATCTTCCAGTTGAGCAGCATTGGATGTGGCCTCTCTGGAGTCTGTCATTGCAACTCTTGGTTTGATAGGAGGGGTTTACTAGAAGACTAGTATTAGTTCATCCTTCCTCTAGGCACCAGATATCACAGCCTTCCCAAGGTGGAGGAGCTAGGGAGTGAAATTGGAACACAAATTGATAGAACATGGGGTCAACCATCGGCATAATATTTTCCAGATATCTGCTTTGTGATAAGGGTCCGTACCTATTTGAGGGGTGCAATACACAGAGAGAATACAGGGTGATTCACACAGCAGATTTTTCATGAGTGAAGAAAAAAGCTCATGTGCAAACGCAGCGTGTCTCATAAGTGAGCTATTACATCGCTCTTCTTGGCTAACTGCGATCATGTAACAAACATACTCGTCTTTTCCCCCACCCCACCTCCTGTTCCTTAAGAGGTGGAGTGGGGGGAGATGCAATATGAAAGTGCTTGAACGTGGTGGGAAACAAGTGATAGTGTCAGTTACCTTAGACTCTACTTCTATAGCACTAGAATTTTCTACTTCATTGGGGTTTTTTTTTTTGCCCATCTTTTAAGCAGAGATATGCTCAATTCCCAAAGCCTTGGATTGATTGGAACACTTCAGAATTTTGGGAAAAAATGTGACTTTGTATCCATACTTCCAGCTGGTCCCTTCTTAGTCTAGTGAATTTAAACCAAACCCCTTCATTGAAAGTTCTGGTCTAAAACCTAGACCCGGATTGAAAGTCATTGTACATGTAAGCATTCTTGCTGTTCCTTATTTTTCCTCCACAGTTTTAGGAGCCCAACTGAAGGAGAACAGTGGCCAGAGTTACACTAGCTCTGCTGGTTATGGAAATGGCTTGTGACCCTTACATCCATTACTTTGACTAATTGCCCACTGCCTTTGAAAGCAATTGGTGATTGCAGGTTCTTTTTAACACATACAGTCTTGGTTTAAAAAGCAAATGAAAAAACAGGGAAGATAGTCACAAAGCACAGAAAAACACAGGGTTTTACTCTGCCTTTTTATTGCATGCAGTATGCCAGAAAAGGTGAAAATTAATAACATATAATGTTAAAAGAATAGGCAATAAAAACCCACTGTTATCACCTCAGAAACAACACTAATCCTCACCTTTCTATAGAAGCTCATAAACGTTGTCAGCTTTAGCATCAAAAGCCATAAAAACCATTTTCCTCAGTACTAGAAAGTTATTTTTCTGTCCATTGAAAGTTGGTTATAGCTGTCGGAATGCGGAGATTTTAATATGGAGCAAGAAAATGTACTAGGTTTTTTAAAACAGTTATTTTTAGTGCATGTAGTAAAATGACTCATGCTGTCAAGTGGAGCAAAATTTACTATCAAAGTGTAAAAAGTCTGTGTTTCTTGGAAATTACAGTGCAAGATACATGCAAATAGATCACACTAAATCCTAAAAGTTCTTACAGGTACACTATCATGTATAAAAGTCACATTCAGAAGAATATGTTTTTATCTAGTTTACTAATACCATTCAAGTAACAAAAACATTTTAGTATCAGAGGGGTAGCCATGTTAGTCTGGATCTGTAAAAGAAGCAAGAAATCCTTTGGCACCTTGTAGACTACCGACGTATTGGAGCATAAACTTTTGTGGGTGGCATCTGAAGAAGTGGATATTTACCCACGAAAGCTTATGCTCCAATGCATCTGTTAGTCTATAAAAAACTTTTAAAAGATCATTTTAATCAATTATCTCATACTTCCTTAGCTTTTTGCACTTCAGACATCTTGGATTCTAACTTTTTTCCAGGACTTACCTTTTTTTCTTTTACCCAGCAGGAATGTGAAAGAGGGAGAATGCTGTCAACCCTCTCGCTACTATAGAGCTATGGATGAGTGATGAAGGTGCTAATGCTTCTTTCTGCAGCTACTTGCATCTCCCTGCAGCTACTTGCATCTCCCTAAGTGCTATACTGCAGGTTGTGTTGCCCACCTCCCCAGAGTGGGGCAGTTGGAAGGGTGATGTGCATAGTGATGATTCTGCCAATGGAAGAAGAGCTCCTCATTGCCTCTGAGGTGACCAGGTCAAAACAAATTTCCTAATGTATGGAGGATGCTCAGACATTTGTTATCATGTACCTAGGGAATGAGTGGGGAGAGATCCATTTCCCTTTCTTGCTCCTTTCCAGGAGATGTGTATTTTCCTAGAGCCCCTTTGATGTCCTCAGCCTACAGGAATTGTTCCCACGCCTTGTTCATGAGGGACACTACCGTTCCGGGCACTAATGGAGTGCACTTCCAGTGACTTGGTGGTAGTACTGCCAGTTTATTTTAGGGGAGTTGATGAGCCAAAAGTGAAATCCAAGGAGAACAAAGTGGTGTGGGGGGAGATTCCACCTTTGCTTCTTTCCTCCCTCAAAGAGGATGGAGTGGATGTGTGTGCAGATAATGCTGCCAAGAGCAAGAAGTTGGAAAAGAGGCATTGGTTTTTTGTTTAAAGTTATCCTTTTTTTCTTTTCTCAAATAGTTTGCCCAATGATCAGTTTACATTTTAAAATCTATCTTTGACAAAAAAAGAAAACTGCAAATGTAGGTTAGATGTACAGCTTATAACTTCACCAGGCTTTCATGGAAATTATATATGCATTGAAAATGACCTGTTATAATTAAATATATTTGCATTCCAGCTTGGAGAAAAACGCCTTCATGCACTATTTCTCACCAGGAAATTAGTACATAAGATAAATGTGCAGGTATTTTTTACATCAAGTTGATTTTAAGTAATACACAGACAAACAAAAAAGTTGGAAAAGTTTTCGAAGTGTGCCCCCCGTCCATATGCTTTTTACGGTCTCTTGTCCCAAAACCAGCTAATTCAATTAACTTCAAGCCTTCCCCTAAATAAACAAACTTCTCAAAAGGCAAGAACTACACATCACCAATTCTATATGGAAAGAACATTTTCCAAAATTTTGGATGAATTGCCCAAAGTTGTGTTTATTATGAGAACCTTTTAATTAGGGCAACCTTAACTATAGAAACACTGCTATAATGAGTCCATAGGTGTGTTTTTCCATCTGGCAGGTGGAACTGAGTAATTGTGTTCAAGACTAATAATGATTTGTCCAGAAGGTGGTGTAATCTCCCTACTTTTCCAGTGTTTTCAGGGAAGTTAGGCACTCTACCAACTGCAATAGTGAATGTAGATTTGTATTTATATGCTGTTCAGTGACAAGAAAAGGAGAATATGAAACTGAAGGAATTCCCCTTTTCCTCCCCCTCTTGAATCTGTGAGCTTTCAAAATTACCTAGAAGAACGCTAATAGTCACACTAGCTAGAGCATCTGGCTTATTTTATAAGTCATTGCTTAAATAATGTGCCTTCTAAAACAAATAGTATTTAAGCTCTGAGTATAGTGTTCAATTTACCCTAAACCAAATTCACAGCTGTGTGTGTGGTGTGTGTGTGTGTGGTGTGTGTGTGTGTGTGAGAGAGAGAGAGAGAGAGATTGGGAAAGTAGGGTGTCCAGGTTCATCCCCATTCATGCAGTGACATCAATGGGTTCCACAATCCACCCACTAAAAAAGGGTTTACCTCTAATTTTGCTAAATACTAGCAAACACAACATCAAAAACTGCTCAGTTATTATTTAGGTCCTTTTGTTTGGACATGAGAGTCTGAGAGTTGAGTCTGAATTGGAACATTGGATCTGAAACCCCTCAAGCTTGGGGGAAGTTCAGATCCCAGCTCTTGCAATCATGGACAGATCTGTAATTTAAAATCTACATTGACTGCATCTGTCAAATTCTCTAGAAGGGAGGGACCTCTCGTTTTGGTCTTAGGAAATCTGAATCCCATTGTGGTAAAACTGGGAAGATCTTAAACATGATCTTTAGGGAGGATTTTAACAAACAAACCTGTAAGGACCTTGGTCTTGAATCTCTCTGTTTGCAACATGGGACTCAAAAGATCCTCCAGTCTGGCTTAGATTCATGCTTCTTCACAAACAAACCTGCATCAACATGTTCTCTAAGGATGAAGAATTAGGGCAGCTCAAAACAGCTTGTAATCTTTCTTCAGCTGGGGTGGCTGGAATCAGCTTAGTTCAAAAGTGGGTGCTGCTTGAAGAGGGAAGATAAAAACTTGAGGTGGCAGTGGTGGGAAAACATCTGCCTTTCTATGGGTGATGGGATCTCAAGAGATCATCTAGTCCAGCCCCCTGCATTGAGGCATGACCTAGTAACCTAAGTGTTTGTCCAACCTGTTCTTAAAAACCTGCAGCGATTCCCCAGCCTTCCTTGGAAGCCTATCTAACCTAAATCTCTCTTGCTACAGATTAAGCCCATTACTTTTTCTACCTTCAGTGGACATGAAGAACAGTTGATTGCAGTCCTCTCTATTATAGCCCATAACATACTTGAAGACTGTTATCAGATCCCCCTTCAGTCTTTTTTTCCAAAGACTAGCCATAGTTAGTTTTTTTTAACCTTTCATCATAGGCCAGGTTTTCCACACCTTTTATCATTTTTGTTGCTCTCCTCTAGAGCCCCTCCAGTTTGTCCATATCTCCTAAAGTGTGGCACCCAGAATTGTACACAATACTCTGGCTGAGGCCTTCCCAGTGCTGAGTAGGGCAGGACAATTGTCTCCCGTTTCTTATACAATACTCGTGTACGTACGCTGCAGAATATTAGCCTTTTTTGCAACTGCATCATATTGTTGACTCGTATTCAATTTGTGGTTCACTATAATTCCCACATCCTTTTCAGCAGTATTACCACCTAACCAGTTAACTCGCATTTTGTAGTAGTCCATTTGATATCTTCTTCCTAAGTGTACTAGTTTGCACTTGTCTCGGTTGAATTTCATCTTGTCCTCCAAAGTGCTTGCCACCCCTTTCTGCTTGGTGTCCTCAGATTTTATGAGCATACCCTCCACTCCATTATCTAAGTCATTAACAAAAATATTCAATAATACTAGACCCAGGAGAGATCCCTGCAGGACCCTACTAGATTTGCCCACCTAGTTTACTAGCGAATCATTAATAACTATTCTTTGAGTATGGTCTTTCAACCATCTGTGTACCAATCTAGTAGTAATTTCATTTTGACCACATTTCCCTAGTTTGCTTTTGAGAACGTCACAGGGGACTTTGTCAAAAGCCTTATTAAAATCAAGATATATCACGTACAGCTTCCCTCATTGACTAGACGAGTAACCCTGTCAAAGAAGGAAATTAGGTTGGTTTGGCATGATTTGTTCTTGACAAAGCCATGGTGGCTATTCCTTAAAACCCATTATCCTCCAGATGCTTACAAATTGATTGCTTAATAATTGCTTCCAGTAACTTTCCAGGTATCATAGTTAGGATGATTGGTCTGTAATTCCTCCGGTCCCCTTTGTTACCCTTTTAGACGATAAATACCATGTTTGCCATTCTCCAATCCTTTGGGACCTCACCCTTCCTTCATGAGTTCTCGAAGATAATTGCTTACAGTTCTAAGGTAGCTTCAGCTAGTGCCTTAAGTAGCCTAGGGTGAATTTCATCAGGACCTGCCAACTTAACTTACCTACATATTCTTTAACCTTTTCTTTCCCTATTTTGATTTGTGTTCCTTCCCCTTGTGAATATTAAGAAGGGGAATGAATGAGTAAAGTTCCCTAAGAACTTACTGCTGAATGTACTTGAACCATGTTGCATCATGAAAATTAAGCCAACATACAGCATCTCCTCCATATTTTAACTCTGTTGTGAAATACTGCAGGTTCTAGAGTTTGTTTCATTCCACGTGTCCATGCTCCTTGCATTATTTTCAATTTCCTTTTATCAGAACTATTGATAGGCTTTCTGGTTTTAGACTAAACCCACATGGATGTAATTTCATGCTTCGGTATATTGAAGATCAAATATATTTGTGGCCCGATGTAGGCTGCATGTCAGTCAAGAATTCATGCATATTCTTTGCCAGGAGTTAAATTCAGGAGTTCAGTGTTTGGTATATTTCAGGCAACTATATCTTTATGTAATGAGCATAACATCCTTTTAAGATATCAGAGCCTCATAACATTAGTGCTGCTTTTAATCTGAGAATACTTCAAGGTTCCTTGACACGTCTTGAACATTTTTTGTCTGCACTATTGCAACTTAGAAAGCTCATAAGCAAGAAGTGAAGCAAAAGCTCTCAGGATGCAGGGAAAGCTGCATTCAGATCCAGTGCAATATTAGTTAGTTGAATATGTCCCTTACATAATCTCAGGCTAGCAAAAACCCCACAACCTTTCCTATGATGGGTAATTAAAGTTTGTGTTGACAGTTCATTCCTTCTTTGATAACAGACCACAATTGCAATGTTATATTAATTAATAACATGACAGATCAAACCTTGCTACTGTGTATGATCTATCACAAAATGTATTATTTTTTTTAAAAAGATCATTTGAATAGGAATTACATCAGCATCACTTTTTATGATAATTGACTTTCATTCGGGCAAGATAATATATAAGGGGAGCTGGATTCTGTTAACTAAGTTCCAATTTGTAGGGCCAAATCCTGCCCTCAGCTATACATAAATAATCTGACTGCCTCCAGTAGAACTGAACAGGTGTCATTTTCACCTGTGTAAAAACAATAAACTTGAACAGATGTACCTGAGGGCAGAGTTTGGCCTGCAGAGTCTTTATTAGTAGGGGTGATCCCCAAGTCATTAAGAACCCAGCTTGATCCTAGGATGAGTTTGCAGAGCAGACAGTTGGGAAAACCATCATTTACATCGGGGGTGGGCAAACTATGGCCCACGGGCTGCAAACGGCCCACCAGCAGTTTCAATCTGCCCCTTGAGCTCCCGCTGGGAAGTGGGGTCTGGGGCTTGCCCCACTCCGGCACTCCCAGAAACATCAGCATGTTTGGCTCCTATGCATAAGGGCAGCTGGGGGGCTCCACTCCACACGCCATCCCCGCCCCAAGCGCTGTCCCCATAGTTCCTAGAGCTGTGGCCAATGAGAGCTGCAGGGGTGGCGCCTGCGGATAGGGCAGTGTGCAGCAGAGATGCCTGGCCACACCTCCATGTAGGAGCCAAAGGGGAAACATGCTGCTGCTTCCGGGAACCGCTGGAGGTAAGCACTGCCCGGAGCTTGCACCCCTGAGCTACGCCCCTGTGCCCCAATCCCCTGCCCCAGCCCTGATCCCCTTCCTGCCCTCCGAACCCCTCAGTCCCAGCCCAGAGCACCTTCTTTCACCACAAACCCCTCATCCCCACGCCAGAGCCCTCACCCCCTGGACCCCACCTGCCCCAGCCCGGAGCCCCCTCCCACAGCCTGAACTCCTCATGTCTGGCCCCACCCTGGAGCCTGCACCCCCAGCCAGAGCCCACACCCCAACCCCAATTTTGTGAGCATTCATGGCCTGCTATACAATTTCTATAAAGTTTGCCCACCCCTGATTTACATCAGATGAATTCATTTAATGTGAAAGACACAATATATATGGTACCTCACAATGCCATATTACAGTCGTTTTCAGAGCAGAATAAGGCTTTAGCTTTCTCACTCTTCCCTAAAGACTGCAACATATTTTTTTTCACATAGATCCTAGCTCCCCACCCACAAAGATAGCAGTGTAGACTGACTACATGTTTGTCTGATTGTTCTGACTTCTGAGACTCCTTGGAAAAGCTTGGGACTGAGGGTATCTTTGATGTTTTGAAATGATTTCTCCAAGTGTGTCTTTAGATAACCAGGAAGTCCTGAAGATATTAATTACTAAAGGTAACTAGACATTTAATTTCTGAACAGTATGTTTTTGCAGCCTTATTAGGCGGCTTGATTCAGTTTTCAGGTTAGCATTGCAGTTCATCTTCCTTCTTGTTTAACAGGGACTTTGGAGTGATATTATATGAATTATGATAATGGAGTGTTCATATATATGAATTATTAAAATATATTGTCTTCACTTTGTATTTCTGTAGCTCATTTTTCCTTTAACTGGCAGATCCCCGTGATGCTCGAATACCATGGGATAATTAGACCAAATTATCTGTAAAAGGACTGGGTTTTACCGTGCACCCTAGTGTTTGAGGGAAATACTGTACTTTTCAGGATGGATATTGGAGTGAAGTTTAAATGAGGTTTAACATAGTTTATAGTTTCCTTTACCCATGTAGATATAACTTGATCTATCTGTCCTTTGAACACTTTAGGGTATAACTTCATTTCAGTGAATGGAGAAATTGGTGTGCAATTCCCATTTAAAAATAGATGTGGGTGAGACTTGGGCTGCTAAGAGCCTGAGTCACTTTTGAAACTGGGACTTAGGCTCCTAAGTTACTTAGGTGCTTTTGAACATGTTACCCATTGTGTGTAACAAATGAAGCACTGCACTAAAAGTGCGGCTCTTGTTTTCCCCCCCCGATTCACCTCACGGGCTACATGCAGCCCAGGAGGATCCATCCTCAACACAGAGTAGCTAGGAGATACAATCCGCTAGCACACCTGAGTACTACCAACTCTTCAAGCTAGTAGGTACATATGTAAGTTAGCAGGTGTTTTAAATTGCTTCTGTGTAGAGAAGTAGCTTCCAACCACGCTGTACCAGCCCACCCTGGGTGTTCTTGCCCTGTGCCATTAGTGTTTCATAGATTCACAAATTCCAAGGCCAAATGGGACCACTGGAATAATCTAGTCTGACTTCCTGTATAATACAGACCACAGAACTTCCCCAAAATAATTCCTAACGCATATCTTTTAGAAAAAAAACATCAAATTATGATTTCATAAGTCAGGGATGGAAAATGTACTATGATCCTTGGTAAATTGTTCAGTGGGTAAGTACCCTCACTATTAAAATGTTATGCCTTATTTCCAATCTGAATTTGTCTAGCTTCAATTTCCAGCCACTGGGTTGTTACACCTTTCTCTGCTAGATTTAAGACCCCATTATTAATTATTTATTCCCCATGTACTTATAGACTGTAATCCAGTCACCACTTAAGCTTCTCTTTGTTAAACTGAATAGATTAAGCTCTCTGAGTCTACCACGATAAGTCATATTTTCTAATCTTCATGGCTCTTCTTTGAACCCTCTCCAATTTATCAACATCCTTCTTGAATTGTGGACACCAGAACTGGACACAGTATTCCAGCAGCAGTTTCACCCAGTTCCAAATACAGAGGTAAAATAACCTCTCTGCTCCTACTTGAGATTCCCCCTGTTTATGCATCCCAGATCGCATTAGCTCCTTGGCCACAGTGTCACACTGGGAGCTCATGTTCATCCGATTAGCCACTACCACCCCCATATCTTTTTCAGAGTCGCTGATTCCCAGGAAGGAGTCCTCCATTCTGTAATTATGATATATATTTTTTGATCCTAGATGTATACATTTACATTTAGCCATATTAAAACGCACATTGTTTGCTTGCGCCCAGTTCATCAAGTGGTCCAGATCTTTCTGAATCCGTGACCTGTCCTCTTCATTATTTACCACTCCCCCATTTTTTGTGTCATCTGCCAACTTTGTCAGTAATGATCTTATGTTTTCTTCCAAGTCTATAATAAAAATGTTAAATAGCGTTGGGCCAAGAACAAATCCCTGTGGGACCCCACTGGAAACACACTTGCTTCAGTGATGATTCCCTGTTTACAAGTACAGTTTGAAACTTGTCAGCTAGCCAGTTTAATCCATTTAACGAGTGCCATGTAATTTTCTATTCTAGTTTTTAATCAAAATGTTGTTTTGTACCAAGTCAAACACTTTACAGAAGTCTAAATATGTTACAAAACACTATTATCTTTATCAATCAAACCTGTAATCTTATCAAAAAAAGATATTAAGTTAGACAGGATCTGTTTTCCATAAACCCATATTGATTTGCATTAATGATATCCTTCTTAATACTTTATTAATCAAATCCTGTATTGGCCACTCCCTACTTCCCAATGTCTACAAATTTAAATTAAGTGCCTGCTACGATATTCCAAAAGTTAAACAGCATATATTATCAATTATAAAGAAACAGATTTTTGAAGAAATTAAAATCAATTGGAATTACAATGGATACAATCTACACATATCTCTCCTGCGGAGTCCTTACTAAAGCAGTCTGTGCAGTACGACACATAGAATACAGTAGCAACAATTAAACTATTTTATGTATGTGTATAGTACATAGAACCAGCGCTGATGTGGGTTTTTACAGTATTACTATTTTTCAGTATTCTTAGTTCCCCATGGACTCCCAAGATTTTAGCAGCATCAGAGAAATCTTAAGATAGCTCCTAGCCACTTTTCAAAGTGGGAAACACAGAGACCAGTGCAGGATCAAGGCCTGTGTCTTGCACACCAACTGCTCAATGGGTCCTGGGCCCTAGGGGAATACAAATAGGATTATTACAGTTCAACAGTATTTGCAAAAATAGGAGAGGGGGTGTTTTAGAAAAAGGGTTCCTGTGGCAGAGAATTCATTGCAGGCCAGAGCAGGATGTAGCCTTCAGTTTTACAAATGGCAAGAAATGAGTGGAGGGGAGGCCTAAAGTAGATTATCTGGATCTCAGGTAGTTGGATCTACTATTCAAAACAAAAATCTGCTAGAATGCTGAACAACTGAACATTTTAAGGGGGGAATAAAGTTTGTGTTCCAGGTACTGATCCAGCTGCCAAGTACAGTGTACACGCCACCTGAAGATCCCATTTCCTTTTCACTCTATGTGCTTTGAGAGTCTCAGTATATTTCTGTTACTGCTGCTCTGATTTGCAGATACTTTTCTTGAGTTATGTTCCAACGAAACCAAGGAGCTGGAATGGCAGTGAGGCCAAACAATGTTAATTTTGCCATAAAAGTCTGAACCTGCTTTGTCAGCTAGTCTTACAGAGGAAAAAGAAACCAATAAGATGGTTTCTGATATTCTAGCAGGAGTAGCAGCAGCTGTTTTGGTAGCAGAAGCAGCAGCTCACATAACAAATGTTTCATGAAGAATGCAAACAAAAGCCAACTCTGAAATTCCAGCTCCGCTATGTACACACAAAATTAAAACAAATTCAGAATAACACAACCACTCAGGTTTCCCCTCCTCCCCTAAATAAATTCCACATGAGCATCAGTGTTTGGTCTGATGGGCTCACCCAGAAAACATTTTTAACATATAGCTTGGGGGGAAAGAGTAAGCATGAAAATAGACCAGAAAAAATATTAAAATAGAATCCATGTGCAAGAAGGTGTGTGGTTTTTTTGGGTGGTTCTTTAAGATACCAAGCATGCTGATTGGAATTAAGATGCACCTGAAGTTTGCAAGGAGGTTCACTTTCTTTGATGGGAGGGTGTAGAGAATTTCTTCATGTACCTCCATGCAATCTGATTTCAGCAGGGAATGTATGATTTTAAAGGCATCCTCACATCTGCCCTCTGACATGGGATGGGTCTTCCCATACAGGTGGGAGATTTCCACTGAAGTGGTGGGGGAAGGATAGGTTAGTATTGGAGAAAGGAGGTGGGGAAGGAGGAATAATAAGAAATCTTTGCTGTGGGGCAATTTCTCAAATTGCCATACTTTTCCAAATGCAAAGTTAAAAGGCCAAAAAGAATGCTGGTGACCTGCACATTTTCTCTTCTCTCCCTGAATTGCTGCTCTCTCTGGAGCTGGCACGCCTCTCACTGGTAGTCTTGCTCTCTGCAGCAGTCTTTGCCCCAGGTCTTTCTCACCAGGGTCACCACTCGCCTTCGGATTCTTTTACCCCAGCTTCCTTACTCAAACTATAGCACCAGGCTCAGGAGGGAGAACAGCTCTTGTCTATAGTTGAGCATCTTGATTTTTCACAGGGAGAGCAGAGAAAGGAGTCAGCAGCAGAGCAGGAGAAAGGCAGGAGGCTGGGCATCCAGTGCTCAGTGGGTAAAAAGAGTTGAGCACAGGCAAAGCCAGGCTGCAGTTGCCTTGGACAGTATCCATTATCTGTTCTCCAAACCCCCCCAATGTGTTTTCTGCTTGACTCATTACAATTCTGCACGTGCATGCATGCACTCACTCATGCTGTCTGTCTCTCCACGATCAATTCATTTCTCCCCATGCTCCCCCAATTAATCTGCTCTGCCTCCCTCCTAATCAACTCTGTGTATCAATAAAAAGTATACTGTGATCAGAAAACTTTTCCCCTGTCAGCTGACTTTATATATATACATGACTTAGCATGTATCATAATTGCAAACCTTTTTAGAGTGATTCCCTTTATTACATTTTGCACACTGAAGAGCTTCAGTGGGGTAATTTTTAACAGTCACATGTCTTGCGCCACAGGATCAATACAAGTTATGTATCTTTCATCATACGAAGTTGCTGCTCTCGTTACTAGATAGGGTATTGGCCTGCCTCTGTGGCTGCATGTACAATAGCAAATGTTGGAGCCATAATTCACCATCAGTGTAGCATCTCTCGTGTTAGAAAGGTTGAAGCAGTAGTGCAGACAAGGCTCAGGTGCTTTTCTCTACCTCTGCTACTACTGATAGATCTGCACTGGTGGTGAATTGCAGATCTGATTTTTGCTAGATTAGATAAGAGCTTTATACCCCTTTGTTTTAGCAGTGAGTGCTGGCAAATCCCATTACTGTTGAATGCACTTTCATTTCATCATCTTGTGTTAAAGTGGTTATCTTTTTTAGCAGGGCTTTTGTTGATTCATTAGCTCTAGCTATATCTATAGGTTTCTCTAGTAAAAGAAACGCTCTGCACTGGTTTTTGGTTTTTTTGGTTGGTTGGTTTGTTTTGCGTTAACTCATGGAAAATTAAAGAGATGTCACATTTTGTCATTCTAACCTCAGTCTTTGACTGCTTACATTCAGTTACAAACTTTGCTTTACATGACACCTTGCTTTTTGTGTGTGTGCAATTGATATCTAGCAAAAAATAGATTTACTTTTGGCAACCAGAAGGGTCAGGTATTGGAGGCACATGCACCCACTGCAGCTTTAGCAAGGAAGGAGGAAAACCGAGAATGCAGCTTCTCCTTTTCAGCAGGAAGTGGCCCTGAGGCTGGGCTTCACATTTATCAGATCCTTACTAGTTGGAGACAAGACAAAAGATGGAGCTGTCAAACAAGATCTAGAAGTAGCACCCTAGTAGGACTCCCAGCATCCTCCTCCTCTTTCCCAGAGATTGGCTTTTCAGTTGGGCAGTGGTAAAGCTTCCAAGCCCTACTTTGAGGGATGAGATGAGACATTAATGGGGTAAGTTAGAAAAAGAGAACTCTGTTACCCAGAGACAGAGAGTTTGGGGCGGTGGGGAGAAATGGAAGATGAAAAAGAGAGAGAGCGAGACTATAAGGAAGAAGGTAGATAGCACAATGCAAGCAAAGAGAGATGTGGAGGGGGAAATCAAAAGAAATGAAGTAACGCTGAAGATAGATACATTAGTCTATATTAGAAAATAAAGGAAAAGGTGGAATGAAGCCAGAAGATAAAATGAAAACAACTGAGATCTGTAGTAAGTAATGCATTAATAGAAAGTTGATTGAACATATGTTACAGTTAAATGCAGTACACACTTGCCTTTAAATTGGAGCGTTGGGGTGGTGCTGTGCACATGCATATGTATATGTGTCCTTATACACAAAAATCCATGTATGGATATAAAATGGGATTCGTTTTCAACGTGGTTTGCAAGGTTTTAAGTCTGAGTCACTAACCCCATGATGTTAATTATAGCTGCAAACTTAAAGCCCTAAAAACAGTTGAAAAATGTACCCTACAGTCTCAAAATAACATTAGGTTTCAGAGAATTCATAGCAGATGTTATCATACAACAAATGTTGGCAGCAAACTTCATTAGAATAAAAACGCACTATCTTCTTTACTTTTCTTTCCTATTTCCTTAAATCCTTTTTATATTGATTTATTTTTCTGTTTTTACTTCGTCTACATTTTCTGTTTCACTGTACTTCTAAAATGTCTTCATCCTCTCAGATGTTGTTTTTCCTAATGGTATAATTTTCCTTTATTTCCCAACCATAATTTTCATTTTGTATTTTTCACTAGATTTTAATTTCTTACATTTTTATTATACTCATTTTATTCGTTCAGCCTGATTTTTTTTTCCTTTCACTTTTCTCTTCTCTTTTGCTTCAGTTAAATCTCTTGCCTTTCACTCTCCTTATTTCTTTCTTTAAATTTCCTTTTGCACTCTGCCTTCCCCTGTTTTCTCCTTCTCCATCTTCTCCCTTCCTTTTTCTCTGTCTCTGTCACAAACTCGACTACCATCCCCTCAGTCAGAGTTTAGTTAGTCTCTGAAATAATAGGATAATAACTGACTAGGGAGCCAGGATGGCTTCCCTCCGAACCAGAGGATAAAGAGCCACCCTCTCAGCCTGAGTGGGCAGGGCCAAACCAAGCTTATGCCAATCTCCGGAAGGGGAGGGGTGGAACAGGAAGTACAAAGTGTGGGGCCCTTTGCCCAGTGGGGGCAGCACCAGGGAGGGAGACAGACACAGGCCGCTAGCTGTTCCCTCCAGACCTTGCTACCGACCCTGGGGAGGCTCTGCGCCAGGAGGAACCTAACCGGGAGGAAGGACTGAGCCGACCAGGACTGCCAGCCGCTGAGTACCCAAAGGACTTGGAGGGGCCAGGTTTTAACCTTGGCTAGTGTGAGCCCAACACAGAGGGGGAGCTGGACATACCAGCAGCTGAATACCCAGACGAGCTGGAGAGACCGGAGAGGCCCGCTTGAGAGACCGGGTAGGAAGTAGCCCAGGGACAGAACTGCACAGTGCGGTGGGTGTATTTGGTCAGCGGGGTGCGGGAGGCTCTCCGCTGACCCAGCGGCAGGACCCTCTCCTCCCGCCGCTGTCAGGGCACTGGGCTGGAATGCAGTGGAGTCGCAGTGGAACCAGCTGCTCCCTCCTTTACTACTGGCAATTCGAGAAGTCCCACAGGTGTCCACAAAGTTCTCCCCATTTGAGCTCCTCTATGGGCGGCAACCCCGCGGGGTGTTGGACCTCTTGCGGGAGACTTAGGAACACAACCCATCCACAACACAGGGTCTCTTACAATACATCTTACAACTGCAGGGGCTGCTGGCGCGGGCGGGCGAGTTCGTGAAGGAGAATTTAAACACAGTCCAAAGAGCCCAGGGGTGCCCAGGTTCGATCATTTGTGCCAGGGGACCGAGTACTCCTCCTGCTCCCCTTGGAGGAATCAAAGCTTTTTGCCCGCTGGCAGGGTCCGTATGAGGTCCTCTGCCGGGTAGGGCCTGTCACCTATGAAATTCAGCAACCTGGTCGCCATAAGGAAAAACAAATTTATCATGTAAACCTGTTAAAACTCTGGCGGGAACGGGAAGGACTACTAGTTGTCCCGTACCCCCCTGAACCGGACCTGGGGCCCCAACTGCCCGAGGAGTCGGATAATGGTGAGCCCCAGCTAGTAGAGACACTCACAGTCGAGCAGCAAGAACAGGCCCTCTGCTTAGTAAGTGCATTCCCCAAGACATTCACCATGAAACCCTGGCGGACTACGCTCACCTACCATGTGATCCAGACTAAACCTGGGGTGGTGGTCCAAGAGACAACCCGGCCATTGCCTAGGCAAATGCAGGAGGCCGTAGAGGAGGAAGTCCAGGCGATGTTGGATCTGGGTTTTATTGAGTGCTCCCAGAGCAAGTGGCAGAGCCCCGTCATCTTCGTACCAAAACAGGATGGGAGCTGGCGGTTTTGCATTGACTTCCGGAGAGCCATTTCAAAATTTGACGCCTATCCGATGCCCCACGTCAATGAACTCCTCGACCGGCTCAGGGAGGCCTGTTATATCACTGCATTAGATCTCACAAAGGAGTACTGGCAGATCCCCTTGGATGCCAGGTCCAAGGAGAAGACAGCATTTGCCACCCCTTCATAGAATCATAGAATATCAGGGTTGGAAGGGACCCCAGAAGGTCATCTAGTCCAACCCCCTGCTCAAAGCAGGACCAAGTCCCAGTTAAATCATCCCAGCCAGGGCTTTGTCAAGCCTGACCTTAAAAACCTCTAAGGAAGGAGATTCTACCACCTCCCTAGGTAACGCATTCCAGTGTTTCACCACCCTCTTAGTGAAAAAGTTTTTCCTAATATCCAATCTAAACCTCCCCCATTGCAACTTGAGACCATTACTCCTCGTTCTGTCATCTGCTACCATTGAGAACAGTCTAGAGCCATCCTCTTTGAAACCCCCTTTCAGGTAGTTGAAAGCAGCTATCAAATCCCCCCTCATTCTTCTCTTCTGCAGACTAAACAATCCCAGCTCCCTCAGCCTCTCCTCATAAGTCATGTGCTCTAGACCCCTAATCATTTTCGTTGCCCTTCGTTGTACTCTTTCCAATTTATCCACATCCTTCCTGTAGTGTGGGGCCCAAAACTGGACACAGTACTCCAGATGAGGCCTCACCAGTGTCGAATAGAGGGGAACGATCACGTCCCTCGATCTGCTCGCTATGCCCCTACTTATACATCCCAAAATGCCATTGGCCTTCTTGGCAACAAGGGCACACTGCTGACTCATATCCAGCTTCTCGTCCACTGTCACCCCTAGGTCCTTTTCCGCGGAACTGCTGCCGAGCCATTCGGTCCCTAGTCTGTAGCGGTGCATTGGATTCTTCCATCCTAAGTGCAGGACCCTGCACTTATCCTTATTGAACCTCATTAGATTTCTTTTGGCCCAATCCTCCAATTTGTCTAGGTCCTTCTGTATCCTATCCCTCCCCTCCAGCGTATCTACCACTCCTCCCAGTTTAGTATCATCCGCAAATTTGCTGAGAGTGCAATCCACACCATCTTCCAGATCATTTATGAAGATATTGAACAAAACGGGCCCCAGGACCGACCCCTGGGGCACTCCACTTGACACCGGCTGCCAACTAGACATGGAGACATGGAGCCATTGATCACTACCCGTTGAGCCCGACAATCTAGCCAGCTTTCTACCCACCTTATAGTGCATTCATCCAGCCTTCAGCCTTCATTCAGCCTTCAGGGTTGTACCATTTCACCTGGATGCCTTTCAGCCTCCATGGTGCTCCGGCAACCTTCCAGCGTTTGATGGACTGGGTGTTGAAACCACACATGAAGTACGCTGCGGCCTATTTGGACGATGTGGTCATTTATGGCAATAACTGGGGGGAACATCTTAACCAAGTAGCGGCAGTCCTCTGGGACCTCCGGCCAATCCAAAAAAATGCCGAATCGGGCAGGAGGAAACCACTTACCTGGGGTACACCTTGGGCCGGGAACAGGTCCACCCCCTCATCGGGAAAGTCCAAGCACTCCAGGAATATCTGGCACCGACCATGAAGAGGCAGGTCCGTCAATTCTTGGGCTTAGCTGGTTTTTACCGGCGGTTTGTACCTCACTTTACAAGCGTTACTGCTCCGCTGACGGAGCTCCTGACCAAGGACAGCCCCCGCCGGGTGCATTGGTCCAACGAATGCGAGACGGCTTTTCGAACTATCAAAGAACGGCTGTGTAGTGATCCAGTACTCTTCAGCCCTGACTTTCATTGTGACTTCATCTTCAGACTGATGCCTCAGGAGTAGGGCTTCGGGCAGTCCTCTCACAGGAGGTGGACGGGGAAGAACATCCTATTGTTTACCTCAGCCAGAAGCTGTTCCCCGAGAACGGAACTAATCCGTCGTGGAGAAAGAGGCCCTAGCGGTTAAATGGGCGGTCGATGCCCTCCGCTACTACCTCCTCGGAGCCCCCTTTATACTGGTTACGGACCATGCACCCCTGAAGTGGCTTAATAAGATGAAGGACAATAATGCCAGGCTGATGCGGTGGTATCTAGCTCTGCAGCCCTATGCCTTCATGATTGACCATCGGGCAGGAAGGGACAACGCCAATGTGGACTTTCTATCCCACCTCGGAGAGGGTGAGGATGCCAGCTCCGATGGTCGGGAGCTGGATTTGAGGGGGGGGATGTAGGGAGCCAGGGTGGCTTCCCTCCGAACCAGCGGGTAAAGAGCCACCCTCTCAGCCTGAGTGGGCAGGGCCAGATCAAGCTTACACCAATTCCCGGAAGGGGAGGGGTGGAACAGGAAGTACAAAGTGCGGGGCCCTTTGCCCAATGGGGGAAGCACCAGGGAGGGAGACAGACACAGGCCGCTGGCTGTTCCCTCCAGACCTTGCTATCGACCCCGGGGAGGCCCTGGGCCAGGAGGAACCTAACCGGGAGGAAGGACTGAGCCGACCAGGACTGCCAGTCGCTGAGTATCCGAAGGACTTGGAGGGGCCAGGCTATAACCTGGGCCAGCGTGAGCTCAACACAGAGGGGGAGCTGGACATACCAGCAGCTGAATACCCAGATGAACTGGAGGGACCGGAGAGGCCTGCGTGAGAGATCGGGTAGGAAGTAGCCCAGGAGCAGAACTGCACAGTGCAGTGGGTGTATTTGGTCAGCGGGGCGCGGGAGTCAGGGCACTGGGCTGGAACGCAGTGGAGTCGGGTGGGCCTGATTTCCCCTACCCCGGCCAACCTGCCTTGGGTAGCAGAATCGCATGCTGCAGACTCGTGCCGGCGCTTCCCTGCCTGAGGGACGCGCTGCTGACACACCTTCTCCGCTAATTCCCCAGTGCCCTAGAGATGTGACTAAGGCCTGCCAGTGGGACAGTAGCTCTCCATCGCCCCCTAGAGGCTCGGTTGACTGATTGAAACCTGTCACACTGACAATGTCAAAGACCTTGGATGAGTCTTATAAATAAGGTTCCTGCCAATTCTTTGCAGTGTAATATAAATCTTTGGTCACTTTCGGTATGACAGTAATTATAGTATTCACTCACACAAATAATTTTTTTTATTTTTTAATAGATTCACAGGTTTATTTTTTCTGTAGTTTAAAAAAAAATTCTAGAAAACAAATTTTAGCTTGATATATTCCCAGAGATTTAACAAAGTCAGGAAATACAAAAATTTTTTTAATTGGTTGTATAATAAAGTATAACGTCTTAAGTGCCCAAAAGTACAATTGATCTGTGCTCTGAAATTCCACAGATTGCATCAGGAGCTCTGCATACAGACTGATGGAGATTCCTGCCCTTCTTTTGACAAATATCTCTGGTAGAAATGTTCCAGTTGATTCATTCTACTGTAAATGCAGTGCAAAGTATTCTATCTTTTTTAAAATACACTGAAATAAGGTAAAATCAAATGGTTTAGTAACCAGAATCTAGAGCAGGAAAACAAACCTAACAAATGGATTCCCAACAAGAAATGCATGGCACTTAATACCAGTTGACACCTGGAATCTCTGTGAATAGTTTTGTAAACCATGCCCAACATGCCATTTAAGTGGCTTGTTCAATAAAAGTTGACCCAGGATACAACATGTGTGGAAGGATCAGTGGTTCACACTCTGTTACAATCATTTACCACAGGGTATTAATGGAAGTTTGAGAGTCAGGTATCATTGGGACTATTTTTTGCCACCGAGACTAGTCTGACTTGGTAGCTCTTTTATTGCATGTTTCTGTAACCTGAGGGTTGGGTTATTGTTCTCAACACTGGGAGGAAAATAGGCAACAGGTTAATCCCACAGCAATTTTCCAGCCTGAGCTGGTGGAGATTGAGCAGCCAGATAAGCAACAGCCTTCAGTGAGGGCTGCCACACCATGGCAAGCCACTTGGATGGAGGAGTTGGCAAGGACAGGCTCCTTCAATGACTTTGACCTCCTTGTAGACAGACTCACTAAAGACCTGTCTACAGAAATTGTATCTGGGAAAAAGGGAACTCATGAGAACACATCAACTGCTCACAGAACTTCTGCATCAGGACATAACAACAACAATGTGAGAGAAGCCAGGAGAAGGAATGTCAGTCGTTGCTATGATCCAGCAGCAGCATCCAGGATCCAGAAGGTCTACCGGTCAAATTGCCCTAAGGCCATGAGCGAGATCCTCGATTGGCCCTCATCTTACTGCGCCATCCTGTCCGAGAGACTATTTTAGTACTTCAAGGGGGTGTTTGACATGTAGGTCAGAACAACGTGCAGCGTCCAGAGTGCATTTATCCTCTACCGTGGGTTGACTATGCAGAGGACCTGGAACAAGACTTTAAATCATAGGAAGCAGCAACTAGATTTACAAAGACCAAAACACAGCCCAGGAAAAGATGGCATTCACTACAACCTCCTGAAAAAAAGAGACCTCGGTTGCCTAGGATTAACTGCCATTTTCAACAAATTCAGTTCCGCCGTATGCCCAGCTCTTGGAAGAAGTCTGTGACGGTGCTCGTCTACAAGAAAGGAGAGTGAGACGACACCAGCAACAGGAGACCCGTCTCCCTCTGTTCCACCATGTACAAACTGTATGCCACCTGCCTCGTGGCTAGGATAACAAACTGGTCTGTGAACGGAAGAGCCATCAGTTCCATCCAGAAAGGCTTCATGTTGTGTGAAGGCTGCTATGAACACAGCTTTGTCCTTCAGACCACCATCCGCATGGCCAGGAGGGCACAGATGCAATGTGCCATAGTGTGGCTTGACCTGGCTATTGCATTTGGATCGATGAACCACCAGCACATTTTTGGCACGCTGCAAGAGTTCGGGATGCCTGAAAACTTTCTCCAACTGATCCAGGAACTTTATGAAGGCTGCACAACCACCATTTGCTCCATGGAAGGAGAGAGACCTGAAATTCCTATCCATAGCAGTGTGAAGCAAGGTTGTCCCCATAGCCCCATCGTTTTCAACTTAGTTCAAATGAACAGCTCCATGGCTATCTCCAGTAGTCTAGGCAATTTCAAGTGTGAATATCCTGGCCTACGCAAACAATCTGGTCCTGATCACAGAAAACCTTGAGAGTCTCCAACAAATTCTCAGTGTCACCAGCCAGGCTGCCAACTGGATGGGACTCTGCTTCAATGCTAGGAAGTTCACATCCCTGCATGTCAGTGGCAATAAAAGGAACTCGGTCCAGGCAATGCCATTTCAGATCCGGGTCAACCCATGATCTTCCTCGAGGACGGGCAAGCATACCAACATCTCGGCACGCCCACAGGTTTCTGCATCCAGCAGACACCTGAGCATACCATCTCAGAGATCCTACAAGACGTGGCCAGGATTGACTCCTCTCTACTGGCACCATGGCAGAAGATCAACACCTTGAACACTTCCTGATCCCCCATATCTCAAGAAGAAGTGGATGTTTCTTCCCCAGAGAGCAAGCAATGAACTGGTGTACATCTCACACAGGGCAGGGCAGCGCCAACATCCCTCATATGGGTGATCTATACAACATTGCAGTGATCACTCGCCTTCTGACGTGCCAGGATGCCATGGTGAGGAACACTGCAGAAAATGTTATGCAGGATGTCATCAACAAGCGAATCGCCAGGACCCCCTCCAACCAAGATTTTGCCATCTACTTGAGTGGCTCACTGGAAGGCGAATTTGGAAGAGATGGGTGAGACTTTGTTTCACTCTGGACTCATGCCCGCAACACTACACGACGACTGGAGAAGCGTATCGTCTGCCGCTGGACTTGGTGCAAGGAACGCCAGGAGCTGGGAGTACTGGTGCCACAGGTGAGGAATGCAGAGCACACAATCATCACTTCACCATCCCCGGAACCGACAGCCAACTGCAACCGGACATAGTCATCACCAATGAGGACCAGAAGAAGATCGTCATGGTGGACATCACAGTGTCCTTCAAGAACAGGACCCCGGCCTTGTGCAACACCTGAGCTCAAAAGGTGGAGAAATTCGCCCCTCTGGTCGAAACCTTGAGAGCTAAGGGCTACTAGGTTTAGACAGACCTTCTGATCATTGGAGCCCTGGGTGCATGGGACCCCAGTAACAAGCGAGTGTTGCAGGAATGCAGAATCAGTCAATGCTACGCTCTGCTGATGCGCCAACTCATGGTGTCAGACACCATCAGGTGGTCCAGGGACATCTATCTAGAATACATCACTGGACATCAGCAATACCAGGAGGGATGAGCTGGAATGCCGATGAGAAGCGCGGTCGGGAAATTAACTGAAATACTTCCCTGATGGATTGTATTTTCTAATGGACAACCTACCCTAAATTCTCATTTACTGAGGGACAACCGTCACTCACTGATATATTTTCTTTCCACAACCAATTACCTGTATAACTTTTCATGAGTGATGCACCCAAATACATGCATGCTAACACCTAAACTATATTGTTAAATTTATCCACCTAAATTTGGGTCATTGCTGATTATGCACTGTATGTATCTGATGACTTTTAAAACAAACTTTCTGTTCTAAGCATTATACCCAAATCTGTTCACAGAGATTCCAAGTGTCAATTGGTATTTAGTGCCATGCATTTCTTGTTGGTAATCCATTTGTACAGACACTCTCATCTTAACCTGTGTATTATATCATTTTTTAACATACTCGTGAATAAATTTTTTAAATTTATATATGGCAAAGTTCTGTCTTCCCTGTCCTTTTAAGGGTCTGTTTCTGCTTCTGCTGAAGTAAATGGCAAAACTACCATTGCCTTCATTGGTGTATTATTAGGGCACCAATTGGCCCTGATCCTTCAAATTGTTCTGTGGTGACAGACTCCTACACCTTCATGAAGCTCCACTGATTTCACTGGGGCTCTATGTAGGCAGAGGGAATCTGTCCATGTGAAAAAACTTACCAGGGCTTGATCCTGCAAGATGCTGAGCCCCTGGCCCCTGATCCAGCAAAGCATTTAAGCACATGTTGAACTTTAGCATAGGAGTAACCCTATTGTCTTCAGTGTACTTATATTAGAACAGTGTGCTTTATTGGATCAAGTCCAAAGTGTTCAGTACATTGCAGGCTCGAATCCTAAGTGAGTGATGTTTTCATGGTTTTAGCTAACTTTCCAACCTTAACTGCTTGAGCAAGAGAGCACACTTCTTTTATAGGACACTGCTTGTGTGTGCACATTCATTTCTTGAAAGTTAGCTTCCACAGCTTATTCAGTGAGAGTGTTTAAATTGGGACTCAACTCCTTTTTCTTTTTTGCTTTTCAGTTCCCCTTTTAAGATTGGAGTCATCAGTCACAATAACTACTCACAAACACTTACAGACCTGGGTAACTTAATGTGTAAGAGTAGTGTTTATAAGATCAGGGCATTAAAGTATCAAGTTGTGGGTACTGTGGAGTTTGTGTGTAATTTTTATGGCAATTAACTTTAATCTGCTCAAGGACAATTTAAAAGGTGAACTGAAAGGCAAAAAAAAACAAAAAGCTTAATTGGAGTACTCGTATGTCTAAAATTGCTTTTAAAAAGTGTTTGCAGGAACAAGCCTAAGTGCGAATATCAAAATAGACTTGATTTCACACTTTAATATTCTCTTTTCTTTTCCAGAAGCTGGGCCAGCCTATCCATATTAAAATAGCTTCTTATATTAATCAGTGTTTGCCACTAATCATTCTTTGAGATATCTTGGTTATCTTTGTTTTACATTAGATCTTGAATACAGCCCTTTCTTTGGCTAGAGCATTTCCATCAGCATAAATTATAACTAAATTCCTTATAAAACTAAATCACATTCAGGAGTTCTCTGAACTATTTGCTCTGTCCTCCTTGAAATTTCAACTAGTCTGATGTCTTTCAGAAATGTTTTTGTACTTCTTAAAACTAGTGTTGCAAAGTGTCCCATTTTCAAACGGAATGCCTGGTTGAAAAGGGACCCTGGCGGCTCCAGTCAGCACTGCTCACCGGGCCATTAAAAGTCTGGTCAGAGGGGCTAAGGCAGGCTTCCTGCCTGCCCTGGCTCTTCACTGCTCCCTGGAAGTGGCCAGCATGTCCAGCCCCTAGGTGCAAGGACAATCAGGGAAGCTCCACGTACGCCCCCCCCCCAGCGCCGGGGACCGTGGCCAATGGGATCTGCGGGGGTGGCGGCTGTGGGCATGGGCAGCGTGCACTGCGCAGAGCCTCCTGGCTGAGCCTCTGCCTAGGGGCCGGATATGTTGGCCGCTTCTGGGAGTAGCGCAGAGCCAGGGCAGGCGGGGAGCCTGCCTTAGCCCCGCTGCGCCGCCAACCAGGAGCCACCTGAGGTAAGCACCGCCCAGCCAGAGCCTGCATCCCAAACCCCCTGCCCCAGATGAGAACTCCTGCAAGTATCCCCACCCCCTACCCCAGCCCAGAGCCCCTCCCGCACCCTGAACCCCTCATTTCTTGCCCTGCCTCAGAGTCCGCACCCACAGGTTGAACCCTCACTCCCTCCCGCATCCCAATCTCTGCCGCAGCCCAGTGAAAGTGAGTGAGGGTGGGGGAGAGCGAGCGATGGCGGGAGGGTGGATGGAAAGGGGGGGGCGGAGCCTCAGGGAAAGGGGCAGGGCAGAGCAGAGGCGAAGCAAGGGTGTTCAGTTTTGTGCAATTAGAAAGTTGGCAACCCTACTTAAAACTTCAAACCTTTTCTTTTAAAAAAAAATACTAGTGTTAGAATCGGATTTCTGTTGATGTAGCTTAATTGTGGCATGCACATGCTTCATCTGAATAACAGGAATTTTGTCTATGGATAAAGTTTTTCTTTTGTACTTTCTTTTGACAGAAAGGTAAGTGGAAGGAAAAATTTTAAAGGATAATGGTCTAAACCGAGTTCATGGGAAAATTGGTAGGAGAGGGCTCTGAGAAGAGGATCTAGGAGTGGGTTATAGGAGGATTGTCTCTGAGTTTTTCTAGGAGGAAGGGATTCTGACCCCAAATTCCAAAGTGGATTTACTTCTAAGTCTCCAACAATGTGTGTAACAGGGCATGGAGGCATAATAACTTACACTTCAGGCTTAGCACTCTCTGGTTCCAGCCCAGACTGAGTGGAAGTCTGGGCATAGTTCCCAGGCAGGTGGGAGTTGTAGACCTTGCAGTAATGATTTTGGGAATGGGGATAAAAATATAAAGGATCTCTCTGGCGAAGCAGCAATAACCCACTGGTATGGGTCTCTCTTCAGAGAACAAGAGAGATAAGGAAAGGATAAGAGTTCCAGATTTCTCCATTAAGGACTGGGGAAGCCACCTGTGTGGTGACAAAGGAGCAGCTATTGGAGGAACTGCATAGAGAGTTGGACTACTGGAGAAGAAAAACCTGGGAAGGGAAGTTTTATATTGACTCTTTTTGAGGAGATCTTGGAGAGGGTGAAGAACCCCAGGAGCAATTGGAGGAAGAGACTTTTGGGGGAAGGAAGTCTAGATAGATTGGATATTTGGTCAGGCACTCATTTGGCAAGTTGCTTCTTCCCTATTCATCCAGGACTGGTCGTAGATCCTCACAACTGTGAGATTTTGCTGATCTTTCTGTTCCTCAGGACTTACCCCAGGGTCAGATCCTACAGATTGAGAAGTGCTGGTTTAATCTCATTTCCCTAAAAGTGCATGGAACTCTATTATACATTTTACGCATGTTTTGTCTAGTCTAATTCTTAAAGTTCTGGGTAGAGGTATTTCCACAACTTTCCTCGGGTTATTATTCCACAAGCTTAATAGTTCTTACAGTCAGAAACTTTTTCCTGATACTCAGCCTAAATGTTCCTTTTCTTAGTTCATCCCAGGAAGATTTAGTGGCAAATTTTAAATGCCTGTGGCTCCAGCTTAATACTAGTAGAGACAAGATATAATTTGAGGAATCTTGGACCCGATTGTAAAATGGAGAATACTTTGAAGAGGTCACTGCCCTTTCCATTTCATGTTTGGGCAGTTATTTTGTTTTTAGTAGTAGAGATTTATTTTTAAAAAGGTTTTTTTCTTTGACCATTACACAGCTGAAAAACCCAGCATGAGCCCTCTGCCCTGCAAGGGGGGAACATCATAGACTATCAGGGTTGGAAAGGACCTCAGGAGGTCATTTAGTCCAAACCCCTGCTCAAAGCAGGACCAATCCCCAACTAAATCATCCCAGCCAGGGGTTTGTCAAGCCTGACCTTGAAAACCTCTAAGGAAGGAGATTCCACCATCTTCCTAGGTAACCCATTCCAGTGCTCCACCACCCTCCTAGTGAAAAAGTTTTTCCTAACATCCAACCTAAACCTCCCCTACTTCAAATTGAGACCATTACTCCTTGTTCTATCATCTGGTACCACTGAGAACAGTGTAGATCCATCCTCTTTGGAACCCCCTTCAGGTAGTTGAAAGCAGCTATCAAATCCCTCCCCCATTCTTCTTTTCTGCAGACTAAACAATCCCAGTTCCCTCAGCCATATCCTCATAAGTCATGTGCTCCAGCCCCCTAATCATTTTTGTTGTCCTCCGCTGGACTGTTTCCAATTTTTCCACATCCTTCTTATAGTGTGGGGCCCAAAACTGGACGCAGTACTCCAGATGAGGCCTCACCAATGTTGAATAGAGGGGAACGATCACATCCCTCGATCTGCTGGCAATGCCCCTACTTATACAACCCAAAATGCCGTTAGCCTTCTTGGTAACAAGGGCACACTGTTGACTCATATCCAGCTTCTCGTCCACTGTAACCCCTAGGTCCTTTTTTGCAGAACTGCTGCCTAGCCATTCGGTCCCTAGTCTGTAGCAGTGCATGGGATTCTTCCGTCCTAAGTTGTCATCTTTTGTGTGTATTCAAAGAGACAATTTTCTTATTAGATTCTCTTATTTTAACCACCAGTTGCAAATGTTAAAAGCTACATAATGGCTCTTGAGATCCAGGGCTGGGGCAAGTGCTCTGAGTGCCCAGGAGCTGTGGAAGGAGGTCTGATCCCTGTGTAAGACATTATACTTTCTGGGCACTGGATACAAATCCTGTGAGATTGCACGCTGTTATTTCCCAAGTTATGCCATGCAAACCCCGAGCATGGATAGACAAAGCTGTGGGTTCAAGCTGTGGGGTTAAGCTATAGAGGTGCAAATCACAGCATTAGGGCTCTACCAAATTCACGGTCCATTTTGAGCAAGTTCGTGGTCATAGGATTTTAAAAATAGTAAATTTCACGGTTTCAGATATTTAAATCTGAAATTTCACAGTATTGAAACCATGGGAGTCCCAACCCAAAATGGGTTGTGGAGGGGGCGCAAAGCTAATGTAGGGGTTTCAGTATTACAATCATTACTTCTGTGCTTCTGCCATCAGAGCTGGGCAGCTGCTGGCCGGATACCCAGCTCTGAAGGCAGTAGCAGTGCAGAAGTAATGGTATCAATACCATACCATGCCATGCCAGACTCACGTCTGCACTGCCGCTGGCAGTAGCACTGCCTTCAGAGCTGGGCTCCCAGCCAGAAGCTGCAGCACTTCCTGCAGTCAGGGGAGGTTCCCAGAGGTGGATGTGACTTTGCCTTGGAAGCAGCCCATGCAGAGGAAGAAGAAGTCCTGTCCCTCTCCAGCCCCTCCAGGACCAGCAGTTGGAGCTCAGTGCTTGGGAATTAAGGGGTTGTGGGCTGGCTGTGGGGAAGGGGGGGCACTGAGCCTGGATGGTCACTCACTTGCCTACGTCAGGCCAGCCTTGTCCCACCCCCACCATGCCACCTGACTTCTGCGCTGCTGCTGCTGGCAGTGCCACTTCCTTCAGCGCTGGACTCCTGGCCAGCAGCCACTGCTCTCTGGCCACCCAGCTCTGTGAAATCTGGTTTCCCCTACAATAGCCAGATTTCATGGGGGAGATCAGATTTTATGGTCCAGACACATTTTTCCTGGCTGTGAATTTGGTAGGGCCCTACACATTGTATAGCAGTTTTTAGCCTATCTCTGCTAGGGCTTTGCATGGTGCAGCTACATTTGTGACTGTTGGCTGAAATCTTCTGTCAGACAAGCCCTCAATTTGTTTATGTGATAGCACATTGAAGCAAGAGATCTGCCAAACCCTCAGCCCGAGCTCATTTTGTCCTTTTAGGAACAGAATAACAGTAAAGTTCCAAAGCACGTTTGTCTATACTTTGAATTTCCATATTTACTTAGCATTTCCTCATCTGCTGGTGGAATATGAAATGGGGTCCCTAGCTGACTCCAGTCGTGGACTAACCTATTTATCCTACTTCTAAGGCGGACATATCCTCTTAGCAAAAGATTCTGCTTTGAGTTGCTATAAAGTTATTTTCCCTGGTGTATATTTTGCAAAATGCTTATGGAAATCCAGAACTAGGGTTCTTGTTTAATATAAATTCAGATATTTAATTCCTAGGAGATATATTAGTCTTACAGACCATTTCCTGCTGCACATCCCTCTTGTTCAATAAATATATTTGTAAGATAAATCAAACATTAGAACACGTGTACATACTCTCTCCTAAAAAAGAAAAGGAGTACTTGTGGCACCTTAGAGACTAACAAATTTATTAGAGCATAAGCTTTCGTGAGCTACAGCTCACTTCATCGGATAAATGCATCCGATGAAGTGAGCTGTAGCCCACGAAAGCTTATGCTCTAATAAATTTGTTAGTCTCTAAGGTGCCACAAGTACTCCTTTTCTTTTTGCCAATACAGACTAACACGGCTGCTACTCTGAAACCTGTCAATACTCTCTCCTGTGAGAAAAGAAGGGGAAAACCTAAACCCTACATCATTATGTTGTGTAGACACATGGGTAATTTTATGAAAAAATGGCATGTATTACTTCATTAGCACTTGATAAAGCCAGGCCAACATTTTTGACTATAAACTAGTAGAGGAAAAGATGTAGCTTGCCATTAAAATCACAGGATAAGTCACTAACACCATGATCCCTGTGAACGTATTTTAACACACATGGTGGGTAATCCAGGGCAAGCGAAATACAGGGATGTTTTGATGAACAGATGTTGGACTTCAGAAGTGCTGAATCTCAGGTTACATAACCAGCCCCCTCACGTCCTGCAAACCCTTGCATTCCTGTGTCCCATAGTTATCCGAACCTGGTTCAGCTCAAATGAAACACGCGTAGGGAAAAAAGCGTTCTGGAGGTTTGTACGCCAATTCAGTATAGCTCCCTATTTTTCAATGTTTGAAATGCATGTACGTACAAGGATGACATATTTGAGGGATAAGCTAGCCATATTAGCTGGAGATGTAGCATTATAACTGGAGTTGGCTCTGGCAATGGAAATCCCTGCCCATGGAAAATTCCACATTTTTCAAAAAAAATTCCATCCCAAATCCGGATAAAATGTCAAAACCATGAAAATTTTCACAGGGATTTCAAGAAATCTTAAGTTTTGAGAGAACCAAAACAGAATTTTTTTGGCTTCCTGGCTGCCCACCAGGAAAGTTCTTGTCTATTTCACTTTTTTGAAGAAGCCTTCTAGTCCAGCTGCCAGCAGGGAAGAGAGCCTGAGAGCTCAGCCTCTCTGGCCCTGTAGCTGGGAAGGCGGGGAGCTGAGATCCACAGTGGATCAGCTTTACAGGAGAGACTGGGAGAGACCGACATCAGAATATCTTATAGCTCAGTTATTAGAGCACTGTTCAGGGAGGTGGGAGACTCCTGTTCAAAACCTTTCTCCCACTCAGTCAAAGGGGGGCATTGAGCCTGGGTCTCCCACATCCGAGGAGTGTGCTCTAACCACTGGAGTTAAAGTTATATGGTGTGCACCATCACCTCCTGCAGCCATTTTTATGGAGTGAAGCAGATGCCTATTTCATTCTCATGAGAAACAACTTAAGCACCTAAGCTTCCTGACTCCATGTAACAAGGTTCCCATGCACTGCTAGGGCACCTCCTTGCATCTAGATCTGGGAACGTAGCTGTCACAGCATAGGTTACTGCTCACTCTGAGATAGTCTTTATTCTGGTAACTGGGCCCTCTGGCCAGGTCACCATTTAATCCACCCTTTACAAAGTCCAAAAGGAAAACTGTCCAAATGCCATAACCAGACAGTGTTTAACCCCAGCTCAGGAGTCTATGCCATTCTACTTGTGGTTGGCAGGAGAACCTGGGCCCAACTAATACACCAGGTTCCAGCCAAGGGACCCGACAATCAGCAATTCAAGTCTGCTTAGTCCCTGTTGCTGTTTCCCTGGGCTCATTCCTACCTGGCCTCTCTATCTTCTTGACTGCTTTTGGGTTTACTATTGGAGCCTACTCTACTCCCTGTAGCTAAATCACCTGTCTGAGCCTCTTGCCAGACTTCTAACTACAGGTCAGTATTGCAGGGGTTACTCTCCCCCTGAATTTCCAATTTGTTCCTGGTGGCAGCCTTCTTCCCCTGCAGCTCCCTTCTGCTTTCAGTCTCCAAGCTTTATAGTGCTGTCCCAGACCTTCCACAGCTGGGCTTCACTCTTAATTAACCCTGGCCCTCCCTCTCGCAGATGATGCCAGGTAACCTAACCGGTCTCTCAAGCCCTTGTTAACCCTATCAAGCTGGTGTAGGGTGCACACTTCTTCACACTCCAGGAGAGGGATTCCTGGTTTGGATCACAGTCACCTTCCTGCAGCCCAGACTTAGGCACCTATCCCTGGCAGAGCTTAGGACATACTCCTCTCCTTGGTATCTCCCATTGGCTAGTTTAGATGGCTCTGGACATAGCATGCTGGCTTTTGTGAATAACGTTCTTAGACAGCTGTCTCTTCCCATCCCATTGGATAGGGAACCTAGGCAACTAACTCAGCCTTTGTGGATTGCAGTGTTGGTCTAGTGATTTTCTAAGTGCCTAAAAGTTAGACACTGCAGTGGTGGATCCAGACCTTAGAGCTCAGGGCCACATTTTCAAGTATTTGGCACCCACAACTGGGATCCAGTTTATAAGAGAACTTGGCTCTCATCTAGGCACATAATGCTATGTGGATAAAATCTGCTTGATATATTGTCAATTTCAAAAATGAATTAGAAGTACTACATCTGCCTTGACTCCCCCTGCCAATTTAGTGGCTTTAGCCATATCTTCCTATTTTAGTTTTTTTTTCCACTCACCTGTTGCTACATTGAAGCTCTATATAAAGAGGTAAAATTGACTTGTGCTCTCTACAGAGGAAACAATGAAATCTTATTTGTTTATGATTGCCCCACAATGTTCTAGGTACTTTACAGACAGGATATATGTACATACCTCATGCTGTGGCATGGAAAGGGGAATTTCCATCTGGACTCATTGAGATAGGTATATAAAGTAGTAGTAGCTTGGGGATTTCCTAAGGGAAGGAAATACTCACCCCTTTTAGTCCAGGGAGATAATAAGGCCAGGAGATACGAAGACCCTGGAAACCTTGCTGCATTAGTTGCACTGAAAAACAGTAAACTTCCTTCTCTCCTTCTTGTCAATATTGCCCGATAAAGAATGAAGAACCCGGGAAGCTAGTTACTTTAGCCACACTGGCGGACTATACTTCTCTCTAGAGACTTTAAGTTAAAATGATTTCCCTTTATTACTGGTTTCCTCTTATTGAAGCAAGCCTGCGAGCGTTTGACAATGGACTCTTTTTCCATTTGGACTAAGTGAGGAAAACCTTGGTCTTGACTCCCTGGCAATCAGCCAGAGTAGTCAGGCTCCATACCAAAAGGAGAGTGCTTTAAAGGGATAGTGTTTTGTTTCTCATTTTGTTGTATTTTCCCTTCTTTGTTAGTGCCACAGGCCCTGGCCACCCTCAGATGCTGACTATACCCAAAGTAACTAACCTGAAAAATAGTTGTTGTTTTTTCTCTAGCCTCTTTCACTTACAGTAATGGTAGGTGTTAAAGTAGGCAGTAAAATCATTTCGGGCAGCAGTGTAGTTAAATTGATGATGTCCATGTAATCACCCCTCTACAAGTTGTCTATATGCAGACACATTTAATAGAAAACTTTTCTCAAACTCAGTAACTTTCTCCCCTCCAGTGTTAGATGAGAGAGGAATAAATACCTTCTTCACTTCATTGTTTTTAAAATAGCTGGTGTTGAGCAAGAGCTAGTGTGCCTTTCAGTGTTCCAATACCAGTGTCATATTTGTCATGATAGTGGGTATATTTTATTACTTAGCAATTAGCTCAGTCCTACTTAGAATAAAAAACTTATACTACTAGCTTACATTATAACTACTTGTAACCATATAAATCCTAAGGAGTCGTATGTAAGCTACAGCAATTCAGCAATATACAATATCTAGAATGAAGCATTTTTAAGATTTATTAACTTTTCCAAACTCAGCCTTTTTGTTTTCTAATAATACTTTGCACTCACATAGAGCCTGATGCTGCAAGATGCCGAGTGCTCTCAACTTCCATTGGAAACTGTGGGAAATGAGGATGCTAAGCACCTTCTAAGATCAGGACCACAGGGCCTTTCATTCAAGTATCTCAAAGCACTTCACAATCATTCATTAACTTAGCTTCCCTACATCTCTATGAAGCAAGTAAGTTTTATTCCCATTTTACAGATCTGGAAACTGGGACACAAAGGGATTCATAGATCTTTAGATCATCCAGTTTGACCTCCTGTATAATACACAGTATTTCACCCAGTTACTTTTGTGCTGAGTCCAGTAATTTGTGTTTGACTAAAAGCATTTCTTCCAGAAAGGCATCCAGTCTTGATTTGAAAATATTAAGAGATGGAGAATCTACCACTCCCCTTGGTAATTTTTCCAGTGGTTAATCACCCTAACTGTGGGGGTTTTTTGCTTGTTTTTTTTTTTTTAATAAAGAGCCAATTTCTAATTTGAATTTGTCTGGCCTCCGCTTCTGCCCATTGGTTTCTTCTTGTGCTTTGCTCCTCTAGCTTAAAAAAAGCCCATTAGTACCCACTGTGTTCTTCCAGTGAAGGTACTTATATGCTTATAAGGAAGCCACCTCTCAATCTTCTTTTTGATAAGTTGAACAAATTGAACTCCTGAAGTCTCTCGCTAGAAGGCATTTTCTTCAGCCCTCAAATCATTTTTGTGACTGTCTTCTGCACTCTCTCTAATTTTGCAACATCCTTCTTAAAAAAACGTGGATGCCAGAACTATCTGCAGTATTCCAGGATCTATCTCTCTCCAATGCCCTAAATCACCTCCTACTTCTACTCTTTTTACTCCCCTATTTATACAGCCAAGGATTGCAATTAGCCCTTTAGGCCACATCATCACACTTGGAGCTCATGTTGAGTTGCTTCTTTGCTATAACCCCTAAATCCTTTTCAAAGTCGCTGCTTCCCAGGACTCAGTACCTCATTCTGTAGGCATGGCCAGCATTCTTCATGTCAATATATCTATATATATATCTATAGATAGATTAGATTAGATTAGATATATCTATATATCTTTGTATTTGGCTGTGTTAAAATGCATTTACTTGCCTGGGCCCAGCTTACCAAGTGATCAAGATCTCTCTGTATGACTTCTCTGTCCTCATCATTACCACTCCACCAGTCTTTGTGTCATAAGCAATGATTTTGTTTAATAATGGCCTAGTACCAATCCTTGTGGAACCCCACTAGTAACATCTCCACTTGATGAGGATTTCCCAATAATGTCTACTTTTTGAGAGCTGTCAGTTAGCTCTTAATCTCTTTATTGCTTTAGTGCTTCATTGATGATGGCAAAACTCCCCTTGACTTTAGTAGTCTCAGGATTCTACCCAGAGAGTTTAGTGGCCTGATTTTCAAAGATGCTCAGCTCCCTTAGCTCCCATTGAATACTGTAAGAGCTGAGGCTTCTGAACACTTCTGGAAATTGGACCATCAGTGAGATGTCGGAGATCAAGCAGCGAGTTAGAAACAAAGCTGGAAATGGAACCCAGGAGTTTTGACTCCTAGTAAAACTTTAAAAGTGTTCAATTCTTAGGTTGTAAGCTCAACAGGAAATAGACCGTGTCTTCCTCTGCATTTGTATACAGCACCTAGCACCGTGGATCTTGGTCAGGGCCTTTTGATATCAAACCACAGAGAAAAATAGTAATAGGAATAGTACTGGTATCTGATTAGCCTATTATGTAATTCTGCTAACCAGAAATCTGCAAGAACCTATTTTTCTTAAGGTTTTCCATTCCCGGTGCCACGGCTCCTTTTAGGTGGCTCCCTCAGGGTGACCTGTATTGTTGTTAACTATGAGACTATACACACCAGCTAACATCTTTTCTTGAGGTGTGACTCAGAACTGAAGCTCCCAGTGCTTGGAACTCTTTTCTCTTTGCTCTCTTTGTTCAAATTCATTTTCTCTGACTCAATTTTATATTGTGGGTCTGTCACATTGTTGAGCTGACTGGATTTGTTCATTGGGGAAAATTCTATAGTACGTATGTCTGTGTGTATTTAAGGTGCATGAGGAGTTTCATATGAACTGCAAACAAAGCATTTCTCTCTGCAGTTTAAGCTGAAGTATCCTGGCATTTCCTCTGCAGATGAGTTTGGTTTTGTCACCACCATCTCTGTCAAGTTCAACTTAGAAGTTTGTTTCAAGCAATAAAAGTACCTGACCACATTCACATAAGTATCTATCCTTTCATGCTACCAATGTGAGTAAGTTTCAGCATAATTCTTTCTTACGCAGTAATTTGCTTGAATTGGGGAAGCAACATTATTAAATTGCGATCAAATATAAGGAACCTCTTAGAAGTTTCTGTTTGGATTTAATATCTGACTTTATGCGTAATGCGGTAACTCTTCTGTTTGGTCACTATTAGGAGATTTCTTTTGCATGCAGTCTGTTTCCAATGTGATTTCTTTTCAGTTCAGTGTCAGCATCTCTGACCAATTTTGAAAAGTCTGAGTGTGACACTTCATAAATTAAAGTGTGTGTGTTGCAAAACAGTCTTCCAGCGTTTCAGAATAGCAGCCGTGTTAGTCTGTATTCGCAAAATAGAAAAGGAGTACTTGTGGCACCTTAGAGACTAACAAATTTATTTGAGCATAAGCTTTCGTGAGCTACAGCTCACTTCATCGGATGCAACTTTGAGAGTGTGTGGTAAAAGCTGTCAGCATAGTCTGTGTGGTATGTAGATTGTAATGGATTTTTTACCGTCAGTCCTTTTGGTATGATGTCCATCTGTTTGCATTTGGACAGGAAGATGATGTCTGTCTGTATCTGTACGAGTTTTTTCATGAAGTTGATAAATTTCCACTCCATACGGCTAAATTCAGTGCCTTGCATAATAACAGGTTTCAGAGTAGCAGCCGTGTTAGTCTGTATTCGCAAAAAAGAAAAGGAGTACTTCTGGCACCTTAGAGACTAACAAATTTATTTGAGCATAAGCTTTCGTGAGCTACAGCTCACTTCATATGATGCAAGTGCCAGGGATGACATGCTGCTGTGTAGAAGAAGAACAGGATGAGCAGGCTACCCCTGAGCTTGGATTCTAGACCCCTGTGTGGGAGAATTTAGGATTCCACACCATTGAATTAGTGGAGGTAAGATGCATTTAACTTGATAAGACAGCCACTGCTAGCAGCTTCCTCAAAAGGGGCTTCATGATAAAACTTCCTAGTTGGAGAAAAGGGCCCATTCGCTGGCAGTTGTTGTATAGTATGGAGTAAGCTAACTATCTCTATTGCGTAGGCATTTTCTGTATATTCTTTTATAAGCAGGTGTTTCATAATAGTAATATAACATTTTGAATAGTTTGAGATGGAGAAGAACGATTGCATTTTCTAGTTCACTGCTAGGCTGGTGCAGGATTTTCCTGTACAGTATGTTCCATTGTGCTTTTCCCAATAAAGGTTTACATGTAAGGGATAGAGTTTCCACCATTTTCATGAAATGAAATGAACTGTTCCATTGTCCAGCATATCAATATTTTTCTTACATTTATCCTTAACTTTATTTTTCTTAATTTTATTTGATTGCTCCTAGTTACGCACTTTCTCTACCTTGCTAAATAATTCCTCTCCTTCCTTGGAGTTTTCACCCTTCAAATATTAGTAGATGGTTGTCATGTTGTTTCCATAATTCCTTAGCAAGCTGAGAATCTGGCCCATTGAGCCTTAAAATAGCTTTGCTGCCATGCAATTAACTTTTTTTGGTCATTCTAGGTACATTAACCACCAAAAATCTTGTTTTAGGAGAACATTGATCATTTCAGTGGCATATCAAATAAGGGCCCTTCTAGACTGGTACATTACTACTAACCATAATGACATACATTTATTTCCATTAAATGAAGCTGTGGAGAAGTAAGTATTCACAATAGTTCAGCTGCATGTGGTTGAACATTGGGCCATTCCTGTATAGCTGGGGAAATTAATTTATTGTATCTTTGACAACCACCTCTAATGTCCTGGGACTGACACAGCTACAATTACATTGCATAAAACAATGGAAGATATTGAATTTAGCCACCTGAAATGGAAGCTCCACAACATAAAGAAGAAGGAAGTAAAACTTAACAGCAACATCTACTTCCTGAGAAAATGCAAGAAACAAAACATCGTCCCCAGAAGTCTCACCATCTATAACCCTCTACTATTACATACAACTCAAAATATGCTGAACAACTCTGCAGACGAACTTCAGAAAAGCTGAGGAACCATTTACTGCACCTCACGTACTCCAAATGGGAGCACCTCAAACAAGACATCATCACATACTCCCACACACTGGAGGAAAATAATCCAGGAAAGTTACCTGGGAATCATGCAAGAAATCCAAAACAACTATCCAAAAAACCCAGTGACAGGCATTCAACACAAAAACAAAAAGTGGAACCAACTACTCCACAACCCACAAAATACCACCTCCAGAAAAAAACATGGCACTACTACGCACCACATGGACACTACACACACCTGAACATCATCAGTTTATCAGGATTACCCTTCACTGAAGCTGAATTATTTGTTCTAAGGGACTGAATCTGTCTCACCACAGAACCTGATACCATACTAACATGTGGAGAACTAGGAGAATTCTTCCATCATCTCCACCTCAGAGAATTCTTTCACAATAATGACACCACTCACAATTGCCACTTCTCCACTGACAATCATAAGAAAAAAGAATCATCTAACTGGAAACCACAGAATGGATGAAACTACACTCTTAATTGATACACTGATTGCTTCAGGAAAAAATGACTGCAAAATCCTTAACAAACATCATATCCACCATAATCTCTCCACCGCTGAGAGGACAGCCAAACAGTCCCTAAATCTAACCACCAGTTAGTGATCAAACCAACAAACAAAGGGACACCATTGTAGTCCTCAACTCTAACGACTACATTAGCAAGTTCAACCAACAACTCTGGCCACCTACTAAAAAGAACTCAAAGAAGACACCACATCACAATTTACCTAGGAATTTAAGGACATCATCAAATCCTTCCCCAAACAACTCCAAGAGAATCTCTACAAACTCACTCCTCCACCCTCACCCCCAAACTCACCCAGGGACCTTCTGCATGCTTCCCAAGGTACACAGACAGAGGAACTCAGGCAGACCCATCATATCTGGCCACATCACTCTTACTGAAGGAATATCAGGACTCATAGAAACCATTCTGAAACCACTCACAAAGGGCCAGCTTCCTCCAGGACACTAGTGACTTCCTCCACAAAGTCCGTAGCATTGTCAGTCTCCCTCAGAACGCCATCCTGACCACTATGGATGTCACTTCCCTGTACACTAGTATCCTTCACAATGACAACATAGCTGCCTACTTCAAATGTTTACAAGACAATGTATAACCCTTAGGTATCCACCCCAAACATGTTGCCGACTCCACCATTCATCCTCACTCATAACTGTGTATATCAACAAGAAACCTTTGTCCAAACCATGGGAACATCAATGGGTACTGGGATGGCTCCCCAAAATGGGACACCTTGAAGACGAATTTCTGGAGAAATGCAACATGAAACATAATATACCTGAGATGCATGGATGATAATTTCATCCTCTGGACAGACAGCTTAAACTCCCTCATAGATTTATACCACAACTTCAACAACCACCATCCATCCACTAAACTCTCTCTCGAACACTCCCACACTAATAACTTTTTCCTGGACACCACAATCAACTTCAACAATGGAACCCTACAGACATCCATAAACAAGAAACCCATGTATCACCACACCTACCTTCATAAATCCAGGCACACCCAGAAATGTGTTATCGTATAGCCAGGCACTCGGATACCACAGAATGTGTTCCCAGAAGAAAGTCCAGGATATACACCTTAACACACTTAAAACCACCTTCACTAAACAAAGACACTCCACCAGAGAAGTAGATCGCATCATGGAATGGACCACCCAAATACCCCAAGAGAACCTGCTTCAATACAGAAATAACCCCCGCACACCACACAGCACATCGCTAGTTTGTCACCTACCACTCCACACTGGAACCCATATGGGGTATCATCAAGCAACTATAACCCATACTTGATGGGGACTCCATCCTGAAAGAATCTTTCCTAAACCCTGACTTCTGGCCTACAAACAACCTTCCAGCCTCTCCAAGCTCATAATCAGAAGCAAACTCCCCACAGACCAGGACACACCAATTCAAAGCATCACCAAGACCCTGCCAGAACAATAGGTACAAAACCCACAGACATATCCCCACTGCTACAATGATCACACCACACACCAACACCACCTTTCAAGATGCATGGATTCTACACATGCCTGTGACAACATGTGGTTTACTTCATCCAGTGCACTAAATGCTCCAGTAACAACTATGTGGGTGAAACCAGAAAAATCACTATTGTCTCCATGAACTCTTCAGGGAAATGGCAAAGACAAAACACCCTGTGATGCTGTATGATTAAAGATGACCCTTTGTATCATGGTTGCTACCACTGTTATACAATTGCAACAATCTTGTTGCAAAGTATGTCATACAAGGTGTCAGTGGAAAAGTTATGATTTACTAAGTTGATTATCATGTTTATATGCATGTATCATCTTTGTATCTGAAGTTATGAATATTGGCTATGTACTTGCATTTTAACCCTGTATTCCTGAGTGACCAGGATAGGATTTACATCAGGGCTAGACAGCTATGTGTTGATGGCCTATTCAGGACACTCCACTCTACAAGAGGCTATTGAAGAAACTCATCCTGGCCAGATAGCTCTTCCTGAGGATGCCTCAGACAGTGAGGAGCCAATGGCCACCCCTCTGATTCAGCAAAACATGTAAGGACATGTGATATGCTCCTGTGACTCTGGACTCCATCTTGGCCAATAACTCTCCACAGACAAGGGTTGTGGCTTTGCTTGGGACAGTAAATTTCCATGCACATGGCAAAGGATATAAAAGAACCTCTGAGACATCTCCATGTTGCCTCTTTCCTGATATAATTCTCTGGACTGTGGATTTACCACCACCATGGACTGAGGCCCAGACAATCTTTTGGAAGTTACCAGAGAGACTTTACAAGCCAGCAGTCTATACCAGTGGTTTTCCAACTGCGGGTCATGACCCAAGTACTGGGTCACAGAATATAAAGGCACTGGGTTGCAGCAGCTCTGGTCAGCACTGCCAACCGGGCCATTAAAAGTCCTATTGGCTGTGCTGCCCAGCTAAGGCAGGCTAGTCCCTACCTGTTCTGACTCCGCGCTGCACCCCGGAAGTGGCCAGCAGCAGGTCCGGCTCCTAGACAGGGAAGCCATGGGGCTCCGCGCACTGCCCCTGCCCTGAGCACTGGCTCCACACTTGGGGGGGGGGCGGTGCCTGCGGGCGAGAGCCACGCGGAGCCGCTTGCACATCTCTGTCTTGGAGCCAGACCTGTTGCTGGCTGCTTCCAGAGCACAGCACAGTCCATGGTGCCAGACAGGCAGGAAGCCTGTCGTAGCACCCTTGCTTCGCCGCTGATTAGGAGCTGCCCGAGGTAAGCCCGGGCCCCAACCCCGTGGCTCAATCCCCTGCCCCAAACCTGGAGCCCCCTCCTGCATCCCAAACCCTTCATCCCTGGCCTCACCCCAGAGTGTGCACCCCCAGCCCAGAGCCCTGCCCCCCTGCCCCAGTCCAGAGCCCCTTCCCATATCCTGAACTGCTCATTTCCAGCCCTGCACCCCAGCCCTGAGCCCCTCCCACACCCCAAACACTTCATCCCCAGCTCCACTGGGTCACTGGCATCAACAATTTTCTTCAACTGTGTCACCAGAAAAAAAGTCTGAAAACTCTTCTTTTCTTTTATTAATAAAATCTTTAGTTAGTTTGCTAAGGATTGGCTGACAGTGTGATATTGGGTAAGATCTGAGATTCATATTGACCTGGGGGGTATGTGTCTTATCCTTTGGCATTAGAAAAAACATCACATATTCTCTCACTACATTCCGACAGGTTTCAGAGTAGCAGCCGTGTTAGTCTGTATTCGCAAAAAGAAAAGGAGTACTTGTGGCACCTTAGAGACTAACAAATTTATTAGAGCATAAGCTTTCATGAGCTACATCTCACTTCATCGGATGCATTTGGTGGAAAAAACAGAGGGGAGATTGATGGGTTTATCATACACACTGTAAGGAGAGTGATCACTTAAGATAAGCCATCACCAGCAGCAGGGGGGGGAAAGGAGGAAAACCTTTCATGGTGACAAGCAAGGTAGGCTATTTCCAGCAGTTAACAAGAATATCTGAGGAACAGTGGGGGGTGGGGTGGTGTACACAAAGTAAAACTATTTCCCCATGTTATTTCTCCCCCCCACCCCACCCCACCCCATCCCCCACTGTTCATGTCTCTCTCACCAGCAGAAGTTGGTCCAATAAAAGATATGACCTCACCCACCTTATTTGTCTTACCATCATATTCACATAGTTTCAGGGCAGCAGAGTTGGGTTTTCCATTATCAGCAATAAATGGGCTGATGTGCAGTTATATGCTGTTGCTCCATTCTGTCATTCTAAAGCTCCAGCTTCGGCCAGGTAGCTCCTTGAGTTCCATCTCCGCTCACCTATGTCTCCATCCTGAATGATGCTGAGGACTCTCAATTCCTCATGATTTCATTTAGAATTGAGAGTGCTCAGGATTAGACCCCAGAGTCTTCTCATCTGAAAATATTTGATCGTTTGAGAAGACTGAGGGATTTCCTAAATTCTCCATTTAGTAGAGAATTTTTTTATCCTTATTTTGATCTAATATGGCAATCCAAAATTTTTCACGCAAGGGACATATGAAATAGTTTCCTACATTTCAGATATCAAACTGCTTTACTGATTGAGGAATACAGATTTATTTTATTTATTGCATGCTAAATACTTGTCACCAAGTTACCCAAAATGTATTTAATTTTTTTCATCCCTATTTGCATTTCAGTTTCTTTGTATCTTGGGTGTGTTAATACAAGACAGGCTGTGGAGGTTTTGGTCACTGTACAGCATATTCTTTTTAGTAAATTAAAGGAATGCCAAAACAAACACAGAAAAAAATAACCCTAGAAAGTAAATGGTGTAGTTTGTTGCTCTCTATATGGTGAATTGTCACAAAGGTCATAAAAGGGGGGCAGGCGGTACCCTGTCCTCTGGTGGAGCAGCTAGATTTACATAGCATTTCCAGATTGTTTATTTTGGCATGCTGCCAGATCTGCATAATTTTTCTATTATGCATGTTTGATGGATTAAGGGGAGGTGGTAAGGATGACTTCAAGGAGTGGTTCTGTAATTTTCTTTTATTTGTATTAAAGGGCCTTTAAGAGAGTTGAAGATTATAAACTAGTCTAACTAAAATTTAAGTGCAAATCAAGGTGAAGGTCAGTTGCGTTATCAAAACTTAGCTTAGATTGAAGCCAGGAAGGCAGGCCCATTTTGATCATAGCCCTGGCCTGCACTTTTCCCCAAACAGCATATATGCTTTGTATTTTTACACGCAGTTTGTTATTACTAATTAAGAGCAGTTACTGTGAGGCAAACTGACAAAAGCCAAGAAATCTAAAATGCTCCTGAACAATCAAAAATAACCACAATGGGCTTGAGGTTCCCCTCCCACAGAAGAACTCACTGGAGAGGAAAATCACATCTGGAGACTGCAAGAAAAGCCTCATGAAGTTTCCTCCTCGTCATCTCCAAGGGCAAAGGGGAAGGCGGTATGCGTTTGCAGCTTCTCAAAGCAGAAAGAGGGGAGGCATGCTGTAACTCAAAGATCTGTGTGGTAAGCAAAGGGCAACTGCACACAGCTAAAAGTCCTTCTTGCTGCCTGCAGGCCTCTCCTCCCGAGCAGCCTAGCTCTTTTAGCATTGCGGCCATTGGCACAATTCCTTGTGACTGAACACAAACCCCTCTCTCTACTGGAGTTAGCAGCCACAAAGGGGAATTAGTGCTACTAGAAGTAGGGATTTCCCAGAGAGACCATGTACAGAGAATAGCTGTTTCCAGTTCTTGCCCAGTGCCCCCACATCTCTCCTCCTGCCTCTAATCTGTGTCCTGTTTTGGAGGCGCTCCAAGGCAAATGGTCATACAAGGGAACATAGAGTGAAGGCACAGATCTCCTTTTCTTTTTCTTCCTTTCGTTCCCCCTCCCTTCCCCACACCAGATGATGCTTTCCTCTGCTCTCATGGAACTGGAGAGGAACAGCAGGCTCAGTAATTGCTAAGCAGGAGTAAGGGGAAAATATTTCACTTTAACTTTTTTTTTAAATCTACCACCAAATACATGCTAGACTCTGTGCAGTCAAATATGAGGACAAGGTCCTTGCCCTGAACATTTGCAATCTAACTAGAATATTACTAAAATAAACACAGCTTTGGCTTTGAAGTCTTTTTCTGTTTTTAAGTAAGAAGACATGGATTGTAGCTGTAAAGTGTATTATCCAGGCCTTGCACTCACATAGCTGTTGTTCTATGCTTCCAGTCATCTGAATTTTCACAGGCATTGTTTTATTTATTCTGTTTTGCTTTGTGCATACCTTTACGTAATAAACACTGTTATTGGGCCCTCTAGGTAAACTTAATATTTTTTCCTAAAATAAATATCTTGTGGCTTTTATAGCTGATTAAAAATGTTACTGTGTTCCCTAAAAATCATTCTAGATCATTCCTGTTGGGTGAATATGTAGGTGTTGGAGTTCACAGAGTTGCTTCACTGTTCCTCCTAGAAACTCTGCCTTTGGAGCTATTGAGCTATCCTGTAAACATGTATGTAAATAATTCTTCAAATGTGTATATATGGGCCCCGACCTGTGAAGCACTTAAGCATATGCATAGCTTTGTTCACATTAACAGTTCCACAGACTTCAATGGAAAGCTCACCTGAGCAAAATTATGCACATGTTGGTGCGATGCAGGATTGGAACCTTTCTTTATAAACTACAATGGCTTCCTTTGGATGGAATACTGTATAGACCAAAAGTAGATTTTTAGTGATATTAAACCATGTTGAGCTGTCCATGGTAGTCTTGCCTCAGTATGCTGGTGTGTTGTGTTTTGTTACTTCTTTGCCCAAGAAGAGGCAGCTACCAATAAATCTTCCCTAGCAGGTAATTTAATTTAACAAGCCTCTCCAGTGCCATAAGATCTCTCTTCTCCATACCCCACTGCTGTGTCCTCTTGGATCTGTCCAAGACTGTAGTGGTAACTGCAGGCACAATAAAGTGGATACTTCAACAGCAATACCAAGGCCCCCTCTGTTGTGACAGTTAATCTCTAAAATTGAGTGGAATATTTGGATTTCTTATTGGCATTTGGGAGACACATATGATAATCACTTCAGGGAAAAAATGAGCAGCAGAAACAGAGAAATTATCCAAGATCAAAAATCCTGTTTCCATGCAAATCTTAATAGTAAAGGATGAGGTAACAAAGAAGTATAAAGAACTGAACAGATAAAAATTAGTTCAGTTTTAAAAATGGTTGTATTCTGGTGTTCCTCTACTAATAATTTATGTATCAGGAAGTTTGTGAAGGATAAGTGCTTCTTTGTAGGCTAGCAAAGTAAAAGGGTGTGTGTGAGAGAGAGAGAGAGAGAGAGAGAGATCACATGGTTTCACATCAACAGTTTTTCTTAGCACCAAAGACAAAATATTCCAATATACAAAATAATGGCAGTCTGGTACAATCAAGATCTGCTATAAAAAGAGATAAGTTTGATGACAAAGAAGAAGAAGAGAAGAATAAGATTCACAGATTGTTCTTCCTGCTGTGTTTGTTGATTTGTGTTTCTCTGACATTAAAATAGAACAATATTTAATGCTTTCAGGTCTGAAGATGTTGGGCTCTAATAAATCACCATGAAGATGTTGAGAGACCATGGTGATGCATGTGATATAAAGGAATGTATAAACAGGCCTTTCTCTTTATTTCAAGGAAACTTGCCAAGTGGTATAGGATATATACTACCTCCTTTATCCTTGCTCTAACTAAGGGTATCCATCACTCAGAATCTGTCACCATTGTCTTGTGGCACTACTTTCAGACAAAGTGACAAAGTCAGGTGGAACAACTGTCTCGTCTTGCTGTTTCATCTCTTATTTCATGTCAATGTTATCTAATATTTTGAGATCAAGATGTCAGTGCTAGGACCAAAATCCATTAATCCCCTTTTCTTAGTTCTCCAGCCTGAACCTGTCAGTGCAACTCTCAATCTTTTTTTATAACATATAGCCTTCATTTTAGATCCAAACTTATATGTCCCACATAATTTACTGCTGTTTCCCTTTCTGTTACTATAAATCAAGAATATTGTATGCTCTGCATTGAGAAAACTAAGTGTCAGGAAACATGATTAGTTATAGAGATGAATGTCTCACCATTTTACATTTCCATCTCCACTATTGCTAAAGAAAAATGTGGACGTTAGGGAGGTTTCACAGTTAGAAGATTAGTACTTCATAGTAAGTTGCTTTTGATCTACAGTATTAATGGCACTCTGAGCAGTTCCCTCCTCCTCACATTGACTTGTGATTTTTCTATTCAAAAGAGGAAGAAAATGTTGGGGATGCTTAATGTTGTCTCTTGGTCTTATGTTTCCATCTAGTGGAAAACTGGGAAACCACAAAAGTAAACATGCCCTTCTTCTGACCTGGCGAGCTCTTGCATGTTTTTTTCTCTGACATTAAAATAAAACCAATTCTTGAGAGAGAAAAGACAGCTATATGCTTTTGTTAAGTGATCAATTTTATTAGGTGTTGAGTTATTTTATGTGAACTTATCACTTGTGAAAGGTATCAGATGGATGGAATCCTATAGACTCAGGACAAGGTAAGATTCTTCAGACAGTCCAGTCAATGCACCTTAATTAACCATGGAGGGACCACCATTAGGGTGAGAATTCCCCATGCACAGCCAATCCTTGACATGTCGGCTAAGGCTTTCCATTGGGCACTAAACTGTAACTCATCAAACTCATTTCACAAAGGCAAGCAACCAATCATCAGGTGGAAACAACCGTTGATCAGTACTACCATGCTGGATTCAGAAAGGTAACATGGGTAGCACTATATCTCATTACCAATTCCCCCTCCCCCAACTATCTATCTAACTTAGAACAAGAAGAAAACACAAAGTATTTGGTATGTTTTTTTAATTACTAGACCTAGCTATTTTGGGGAACATTTTCCCCCATAGTTAATGTTTACAGCAGACAAAGAAAGTACATTAAATATTACATTGGAGACGATTGAGCTCTAATAAATATTGGCTATTTAACCTTCCAGCTACTTGAGAAAAGTTTTCCCAAGCTAGGTGTGATTATGTATTTGTGTACACTTAAATTATGCTCATTCATGATCCTAGTTTACTCAAATAAGTGTGGCCAATTAGGAGCCTAGCTTGCCATATGCTGGCTAATATAAGATTAGTGCAAGCATCATTAGATAACTCCATGCATAGAATAGCCGTGTTCAAATGTACATGTGCAAATGTGCATGTGTAATTTTGAAAGTCTGGTCCACTATACTTTGTCCTTCTTTAAAAGTTTAATATTAAAAATTACTACACAAAAAGGGCTGGAGACATTTTTTTAAATCAATAATACAGTAGAACAGTGCCTTAGTTCTAAAGAAGAATGTGATTTTTGGTTCTAACTGTTGATCAGATCCAAAATTTTTTTTTTTTTACAGAACATAGGAAACTTGGAAATCTGACTGTGACAGTGAAAAAGACTATCCCTTCTCCAGAAGCCATACAGATCCTCTACCAGCGCATGAGATATGAATATGAGTTCTATTACTATGTCAAAGAGCAGTTCCACCTGCTAAAGCGCAAATTCGGACTTAAGTCTCATAGCAGTGAACCACCTCCCAAGCCAGAATTCTTTATTCCTTCTCCCCTGGAAACTGAAGAACCGATAGATGATGAGGAGCAAGATGATGAAAAGTGGTTAGAAGATATCTACAAAAGGTGATGCAAGCACCGAGCTCTTCTCTGGTGACCCCTCCAGCTTTCTCAATATTTTTTTATTATTAAAAAATATTCCTTAAGGGACTGAGTTAATGCGCAGCAGCATTTAAAACAAAAAAAAGTTCCTACATGTTGGGGCAATTGAGAGACACCCGGTTTTGCGGGTTATATTTGTTTAATTTTATTATATTTTTCTTGAGTCCATAGGATCCTTTATATGACATATTTTAAGATGGAACCATCTGTCATCTCATCACAAAATAACTTTTGCACAGTAAAATGCTACTGTACACATGTACCCATTTGCAAAACAACATATATTATGTTGGTAAATGATGTCTAAGTAACTTTCATAAAATCTCTGTCACCAGTAAGTCGTAATACCATGCCTGTTACCGTGGCATTGAATATCTGACACCATTTATAAGCTAGTAGGGATACCACTGAAGCATAGCAACAAGATCTGAATAGCAAGAAATATAAATGGTTATACGATCCAGAGCCATTGTAACAACACATAAGGTTCAAACTGTATTGGACTCAAAACAGAATAGACAGTCTCCCCTGGGGGACTTCCAGTGAGATGAGTTCAAGCAGATTATATCAGGCGAAATAAAACAGGTTAAAGAACCCAGTTAACTAGAAGGGTTCACAGAGTCAAAATGGAAAAAATTATTAGCGAAGTTGAATGATTGAGATGAACGGGTCGATGGAAAGCCAAGGGGACAGTATTGTGTGGTCTTGGGATTTTGTTTCTGCAGTTGAGAATGTTGCTCTTAGGCCCTGGAGGAAGAGGTGTGGTGCGTATTTTTTATTTTAAAGACAAAAATTATACTATTGTTGTTCCTACCATGGTCACAGACCCAAAATTATACATAGAAATTATTCATGCAAGAAACTCTTTCCTTTAGTATGAAGATTTCTATAACCTCAGTTCTGTGAGTCTTCATATCTCATACAAATAATTAACAGAATTAAGGTGAAATACAGGTGAGGACACCAAATTTGGGTGGAAGTGAAGTAAACGTGATTTTAAAATGAGGGATTTTTTTGTAATAAGAGACATTGACAGGTATGACTGACATCTTACATACTGCATAATGATAAAATAAAACAACAAAGAAAAAGAATATCAATGTGGCATCAGAAAAACAAAACACATTCAATGGTATATTGGTATGAATGGCGCTGAAAGTTTAAGTATTGTTATCAGGAAACACTAAAAAGTGGAGTGAATGGGGCTGGTTGAGGAAATGGGGAAAGTTCCATTTAAGTTTTCCCCAGGATTTCTGGTACAGTTTGTGACATTTAGGGCTAGAATATAACTTGGACAACATGCCCATACACGCCAATAAGTATCTACTTTCCACTCCTAAACAGACTACTCCAATCTTGGGTCCATGAACATAGGAGTAAGCAGAGCTGCTTACCTGTTTGCTCCCTCCCTGGAGCCGAGTGAGTGAGGGATGGGTGGAGTCTTGGCTTCACATGCACACTTGCTCATCAGCATAGCTGTGTCAGTGTGGCATGAGCAGGCGTAAACTACTAGTGCATGGACCAAGGAAGAAGTGCAGGAGAAATTGTAAATCCAAGGGGTGTCTCTACATCACAATGCCTCCCTATATCACTTCAGGGGGGGATACAACATGTGCACCACACCTTGCATGGGGCTGTGCCTATATTCACAATCTAATCATTGCTAGATTTCTTCTAGGCCAGTGGTTTTCAACCTTTTTCATTTGTGGACCCCTAAAAAATTTTGAATGGAAACCTTTGGAAATCTTAGACTTAGTCTGCAAACTTCCAAGGGTCTGCAGACCACAGTTGAAAATCACTGTTCTAAGCAATTTTGGCTGGTCTCTTTGGTAATTGCTTCAGGGGAGTTTCACTGTCTATGTATAGTCTGCAAAATGGATCTCCATTTGGAAGTAAAAAGCAAAAGTTATTTTGTGATTGAGGTACATGTACAGGCCCAAGCTATGAAGTGCTTTCTAGAGGCTTCCCCTTCCATGAGCCTGCAGGGATCCAAAATATATGGTGGGCCATCTTGATTATCTAACTGGTCTTTATTATACTCGTCTGCAGAGAAAAGAAGTAAAGAAGCATAATCGTGTTAAGACATGATAATTTTCAGAAAATATTACAGGGAGGGATTTTATTCTCACTCCTTACATCCCAGTTGTGTGGTACCAATGCACTACTGTGAAGGAAGGCATTAAAGAAAGCTGCAAGTGGCATAGATAACAATTAACATAGTCACTAAAATATGAATCTGCTGCATTGTATATTTTAAGTGGTTTCTATGAAATTACATTGAAAGAATAATGATTAGTTTACACACTGTGGAATTGGTATATTTTGGAAAGACAATTAATATTCTCAACTTTTTAAAAACAAATTCTGTCCAAGTCCTTTCACAAGTGTCATAGCAAAATAATCAGTCACTTAACTCATTCACCCTTCCTGCAAATTCACTTCCGCTTACTGTAGACATTTCAGTCTATTTTTATCTTTATTTAATGATATCTTCAGCCCCGATTACTTTATAACCTAAACACAAAAACTGGTACGTGATTTATTCTCTGGGTTTTAATGTTGTATTTTTCCTAACAACTGACCTGGCCTCTTCTCCCTGAATGGTAACTTCATGAATGTGTTGGCACATAAACGTCTACAATTCCTGGCCCAACAGTCCCTTTGTTTGTCATGAAATATGTTTTATATTTTACTTTAATGTATAAAAAGAACATTTTAAGCTGGTTAATCTTTGATTTATTTATTATAACTTTCCAGAACATTCCAAATTCTAAGTTGCTCAGGAAGGAGTTGATTTAAATGGTTTTATTTTGGTCTGGTGGATTTCTTTTTTCTCAAACAAAAATCACTGTTATAAACCTTTAGCCCACAACAGCTTTGCAGTAAGTGCCATATATGTATATGGGGGTGGGGGCAGATGGGTACTTGATAAAAATAAGAAAATATATCTGTTCATTAGCTTAGCTTTAAATGAAAGGAATCTTTGTTTGGCATGAAATATTCTTTAACTTATTCACTACCCTCTCTAAGATTCTGAAATATAAAAAACCCATATGGGAGGGTGGGGGGAGGTTTTGTTTATTGGGACTTTTTGTTTTTAACTCCAGTGATGTTTGAAAACTTGTGCTGTTCTGCTCTGCCTCGCCATATCCTGTTCTGTTCCTTCTCACCGTAGCCTATTTGGTTACTCAAGTTTTCCTTAACTGGATGTAATGCCAATGGATGGCACTTCATCTGGAAGCTTCCCCTGTAGAGCTTCGTTTTGTACAAAATAATTTATTATCTAAAAGGCCATACTGCAATAGTCAGAGTCAGGCAGGTTGTTTCTGGGTGGTTATTCTACATCTTGAATTGCCTTGAGGTACAAGGCCAAAGACTCAGTTACTTTAACTATTGGATAAGTGCTGTAAATATCCAGAGATGCACTGCCTGGTGTGCTTTATTGCTGTGAAGTGGAACTTATTTTTATGTACAAAGGGAAACAGCTTAGACCCATACCCTGCATTTTACTAGATATTATAGGTAAGATTATATTTGATACCCAGGCTAAAAAGCTCCAATTGTTTCCAGAGTTTAAAGCCATTTTAAAATGTAAAAGAATCACCAGTGGCAGTGCTGTCATACCAAACAGAAAATAAACCATTGTTATAATGCAACATTCTGGGGGAAAAATAAACTTTAGTTATAAATTTCAAGTGATAGTGATGAATGGTGCGTGTTTGTTACTGTTTATTTTCCATGTGCATGGCTGCATCAGAACATCTAAAATGCATGAGGAGGAGTAGCTCAAGATAACTGAACGTGTATAAAATGAATGGTACATTTGGAGTATTTCAGTTTGTTTTAAGTTCTTTGTCCCTGGTCTTTGTGATAAGTTGCTTTGGTTTTGTTGTATAGTTTGATTATCAGTGCCCTAAAAACGTTAAACGGAATGATAAAATTCAACCATTGGTGAATAAATCTTCAGGTTCTAGTGGCTAAAAGCCATTGAAGTCTGAGTCCTATCAGTATTTATTACAGTAAAATTAGTTTTTAAAGGGAGGGCACACTACTTGTACTGATAGGGGAAACCAGGTTGAATGGCATTTTGTACACTCACACCAAAAAAAATAGTCTATTGTCCACTAAAATGTAATTTAAAAAAAAAAAAAGTTTAATTCCTATACAAAATAAAGCCCTGTCATTCACAACTAAGGTTGAATGGTGCTTTATGTTTTTTCCTTAACTTAAAAAAACAACCCTGCAGTATTCCATATTAATAGCTCCAGCACTGCAGTATCATTACTGTAAGCCGGAATGTTTAGGATCATTGCATTATAATACCATAGCACTTTCTATTTTTTTAAAGGAATCAGTGCACAGAGGTCCACTGAAAATAATTCAGCATCCTGTTTGCACAAGCACATAAGCAAAGCAAGTATTCAGCATTGTTATTTATAAATTGTCATCAATGTACTTGATCCCATGTACAAAATGAAGACGACTCAGACCTTATCATAAGGAATTTCAGTCTTAGGGCCTAATCTTGCAAACCACTACCAGCCATAGTGCTTACTGCCATGAAATCAGTGGGGCTACTCTCTCTGGTATGCACTGCTCACTAGTCAGTGTTTGAAAGTTTAAGCCCTTGTTCAGACACAAACAAAACAGTTCAGATGTGCATATCACACTGGAAGACAGTTCAATGGAAATGACCCTTAACCTTCAAAATTGAATAGCAGGGGAAGAAGCTCATTTTAAAGATTTTTTTTGTAAGGCCCAGATCCTCACCTGCCATGAATTGGCATAGTACCATTGGTCTGGCTGCCATATAACTCAAAAGCTGCCTGATGTATTTGCTTCCAATTGTCCAAAAATTGATGCATTCTGTGCGTAACTGTGGCATGGAGGGAATTTTTACAGCTCTGTTATAACTTGTTGAAAATAGGGCTGTGTAATGGAAATGCTGACACGCCTTGACTGGCAGCACAAACAAATGCACTGCGTGGTACCTGATTGGCTTTTTTGATGGACATGTGCATTCCTTCTTTCGCATACAGCTCTCCTGGCTGGCAGGCCGCACAAATGTATTTGGCCACATGCTGTGCTTCCCCAAGTACAGCCAGAATCACAATTGAGCATAGTCAAGTGGTAAGATTTGACCAATAGTGTATTTGAATGTGGATTTTGAGTATAAACATGTGGATTTCCTTTTCTTAGTATATAAAGGAAGTATACAAGTCTGTTTTTGTATTTAAGCCCTGGTCTACACTAGGCGTTGAGGTCGAATTTAGCAGCATTAAATCGATGTAACCCTGCACCCGTCCACATGACGAAGCTCTTTTTTTTTTTTTTTTGACTTAAAGGGCTCTTAAAATCGATTTCCTTACTCCACCCCGACAAGGGTGAAATCAGTTTTGCTGGGTCAAATTTGGGGTACTGTGGATGCAATTAGATAGTATTGGCCTCGGGGATCTATCCCAGAGTGCTCCATTGTGACCATTCTGGACAGCACTCTCAACTCAGATGCACTGACCAGGTAGACAGAATAAGGCCTGCGAACTTTTGAATTTCAATTTCCTGTTTGGCCAGTGTAGTAAGCTGCAGGTGACCCGTGCGGAGCTCATCAGCAGAGGTGACCATGCAGAGCTCATCAGCAGAGGTGACCATGATGGAGTCCCAGAATCACAAAAGAGCTCCAGCATGGACCGAATGGGAGGTACGGGATCTGATCACTGTATGGGGAGAGGAATCTGTGCTATCAGAACTATGTTCCAGTTTTCAAAATGCCAAAACATTTGTCAAAATCTCCCAGGGCATGAAGGACAGAGGCCGTAACAGGGACCCGAAGCAGTGCCATGTGAAACTTAAGGAGCTGAGGCAAGCCTACCAGAAAACCAGAGAGGCGAATGGCCGCTCTGGGTCAGAGCCCCAGACATGCCGCTTCTATGATGAGCTGCATGCCATTTTAGGGGGTTCAGCCACCACTACCCCAGCCATGTTCTTTGACTCCTTCAATGGAGATGGAGGCAACATGGAAGCAGCTTTTGGGGATGATGATGAGATAGATAGCTCACAGCAAACAAGCAGAGAAACCGGTTTTCCTGACATCCAGGAACTGTTTCTCACCCTGGACCTGGAGCCAGTACCCCCTGAACCCACCCAAGGCTGCCTCCCGGACCCACCAGGCGGACCTCTGGTGAGTATACCTTTTAAAATACTATACAAGGTTTAAAAGCCAGCATGTTTAATGATTAATTTGCCCTGGCATTCGTGGCTCTCCTGGATATACTCCCAAAGCCTTTGTAAAAGGTTTCTGGGGAGGGCAGCCTTATTCCATCCACCATGGTAGGATACTTTACCACTCCAGGCCAGTAGCACATACTCGGGAATCATTGTAGAACAAAGCATTGCAGTGTATGTTTGCTGGCGTTCAAACAACATCCGTTCTTTATCTCTCTGTATTATCCTCAGGAGAGTGATATCATTCATGGTCACCTGGTTGAAATAGGGTGCTTTTCTTAAGGGGACATTCAGAGGTGCCCATTCCTGGTGGGCTGTTTGCCTATGGCTGAACAGAAATGTTCTCTGCTGTTAGCCATGCGGTGGGGGGAGACAAAATGCGACCTTGTAATGAAAGCACATGTGCTACGTATGTAATGTTAACAGCAAGGTTTACCATGAAAGAGTGTACCCATTGTTACATAAAATGTGTGTTTTCAAAAACCACTGTCCCTTTTTTTTTCTCCACCAGCTGCATGTGTTTCAAGGATCACAGGATCTTCTCCTTCCCAGAGGCTAGCGAAGATTAGAAGGCGAAAAAACCGCACTCACAATTAAATGTTCTCTGAGTTCATGCTGTCCTCCCACACTGACAGAGCACAGACAAATGCATGGAGGCAGACAATGTCAGAGTGCAGGAAAGCACAAAATGACCAGGAGGAGAGGTGGCAGGCTGAAGAGAGTAAGTGGCGGGTTGAAGAGAGGGCTGAAGCTGAAAGGTGGCAGCAGCATGATGAGAGGAGGCAGGATTCAATGTTGAGGTTGCTGGAGGATCAAACTAATATGCTCCAGCGTATGGTTAAGCTGCAGGAAAGGCAGCAGGAGTACAGACCACCGCTACAGCCCCTGTGTAACCAACCGCCCTCCTCCCCAAGTTCCATAGCCTCCTCACCCAGATGCCCAAGAACGCGGTGGGGGGGCCTCTGGCCACCCAGCCACTCCACCCCAAAGGATTGCCCAAGTAACAGAAGACTGGCATTCAATAAATTTTAAACTTTTAAAGTTCTGTGTGGCCTTGTTCTTCCCTCCTCCACCACCCCTCCTGGGCTACCTTGTTAATTATCCCCCTATTTGTGTGATGAATTAATAAAGAATGCATGAATGTGAAGCAACAATGACTTTATTGCCTCTGCAAGTGGTGATTGAAGGGAGGTGGGGAGGGTGGTTAGCTTACAGGGAAGTAGAGTGAACCAAGGGGCGGGGGGTTTCATCAAGAAGAAACAAACAGAACTTTCACACCGTAGTCTGACCAGTCATGAAACTGGTTTTCAAAGCTGCTATGATGCGCACCGCACCCTCCTGTGCTCTTTTAACCGCTCTGGTGTCTGGCTGTGCGTAACCAGCAGCCAGGCGATTTGCCTCAACCTCCCACCCTGCCATAAACGTCTCCCCCTTACTCTCATAGATATTGTGGAGCACACAGAAAGCAGTAATAACAGTGGGAATATTGGTTTTGCTGAGGTCTAACCGAGTCAGTAAACTGCGCCAGCGCGCTTTTAAACGTCCAAATGCACATTCTACCACCATTCTGCACTTGCTCAGCCTGTAGTTGAACAGCTCCTAACTACTGTCCAGGCTGCCTGTGTATGGCTTCATGAGCCATGGCATTAAGGGTTAGGCTGGGTCCCCAAGGATAACTATAGGCATTTCAACATCCCCAACGGTTATTTTCTGGTCTGGGAAGAAAGTCCCTTCCTGCAGCTTTTGAAACAGACCAGAGTTCCTGAAGATGCGAGCGTCATGTACCTTTCCCGGCCATCCCTCGTTGATGTTGGTGAAACGTCCCTTGTGATCCACCAGTGCTTGCAGCGCTATTGAAAAGTACCCCTTGCGGTTTATGTACTCGCTGGCTTGGTGCTCCGCTGCCAGGATAGGGATATGGGTTCCGTCTATGGCCCCACCACAGTTAGGGAATCCCATTGCAGCAAAGCTATCCACTATGACCTGCACATTTCGCAGGGTCACTACCCTTGATATCAGCAGATCTTTGATTGTGTTGGCTACTTGCATCACAGTAGCCCCCACAGTAGATTTGCCCACTCCAAATTGATTCCCAACTGACCGGTAGCTGTCTGGCGTTGCAAGCTTCCACAGGGCTATTGCCACTCGCTTCTCAATTGTGAGGGCTGCTCTCATCTTGGTATTCTTGCGCCTCAGTGCAGGGGAAAGCAAGTCACAAAGTTCCATGAAAGTGCCCTTATGCATGCGAACGTTCGCAGCCTCTGGGAATCGTCCCAGACCTGCAACACTGTGCGGTCACAGTAGTCTGTCCTTGTTTCCCGGGCCCAGAATCGGTGTTCCACCGCATGAGCCTGCCCCATTAGCACCATGATGCCTACATTGGCAGGGACCGTGCTTTGAGAGAAGTCTGTGTCTATGTTCTCATCACTCTTGTAACCCCGCTGACTTCGCCTACTCACCCGGTTTCGCTTTGCCAGGTTCTGGTGCTGCATATACTGCTGGATAATGCGTGTGGTGTTTAATGTGCTCCTAATTGCCAAAGTGATCTGAGCGGGCTCCATGCTTGCCGTGTTATGGCGTCTGCACAGAAAAAAGGCGCGGAATGATTGTCTGTTGTTGCCCTGACAGAGGAAGGGGCGACTGATGACATGGCTTACAGGGTTGGCTTACAGGAATTAAAATCAACAAAGGGGGTGGCTTTGTGAGAAACTGAATGGCCGCCTTAAGGATAGAACTCAAAACCTCAAAGATAGAACTCAAAACTGGGTTTCGCAGGCCGTTGATTTCACAGAGGGAGGGAGGAGAAAATGAATACAAAACAAATCTGGTCTGTTTCTTGTTTTGAGCCACTTCATTTATCTTTATACATCTTGCTGGCAGCAGACTGTGCAGTACAACCGTTAGCCATCGTCACCTCCTGGGTCCTCGGCAGAAGATGGTGTAGTATGATTACTGGTCATCGTCTTCTGCTAGCTGCAGATTAAAAGACAGTGCACTGCCGGTAGGACTCAATCGCCATGAGATGAAACAAGGGAAATGAGCTGGTTGAGTCACTCCCATGTTTGCCCAGGCGCCTGGTTAAAAGAGTACCCAGGACTACGTCGACGACGGCTACCAGTCATACTGCACTGTCTGCTGCCAAAAGGCAATAAACTGCTGCTGTGTAGCAATGCAGTACCACGTCCGCCAGCACCCAGGAGACATACGGTGATGGTTAGCTGAGCGGGCTCCATGCTTGCCGTGGTATGGCGTCTGCACGGATAACTCAAGAAAAAAGGCGCAAAACGATTGTCTGCCCTTGCTTTTACGGAGGGAGGGAGGGAGGGAACGGGGGCCTGACGATATGTACCCAGAACCACCCGCGATAATGTTTTAGCCCCATCAGGCAGTGGGATTTCTACCCAGAATTCAAATGGGCGGTGGAGACTGTGGGATAGCTACCCACAGTGCAAAGCTCCGGAAGTCGATGGTTGCCTCAGTACTGTGGACACAGTCTGCCGACTACATGCACTTAGAGCATTTGTGTGGGGACACACACACTTGACTGTATAAAAACGCTTTCTACAAAACCGACTTCTATAAATTCGACCTAATTTTGTAGTGTAGACATATCCTAAGTGATTATAGGAGAATTTAGCTGTCTTAAAAGAGGAGCTAATGGGAGCAGGTTTTATGCAAACCTTCCTCACATAGTCCTTTCAATATACCTCGTCTGTAACAGTCTTTCTATTCCAGTTTTGGTGTCTCTTGAACAGAGATGCCAGTGGCAATGAATTGTACCCAACTGCGTGGAAGTTTGTGCTGTGAAGAAATATGGGGATTAGGATAGGACCAGAGGGGATGGGCTGTCCACTGATAAGAGCAGGGGCCTGAGAAATAAGAAAACGTAAGGGTTCAAGTTCCAGCAGAGACCTTGCACAAGCTGTTTGGTATTCTTGTGTCTATGCAGTTTTACCAAGTGAGTTGACAAAGTGGGACCATGACTTAAAACCAAATGCTGCCTCGGGTGTGAGCTTCACTGAGTTAATTTTTTTTAATTCTTTCATACACGCTTCAAAACTGCAAAACTGCCCAAGAAATTTTACTAACTGTCTTCACAAGGAGACAGCCTTCACTGGTGAATGAAGACCACGAATTCCTTGGATTCATGAACAAAGTCTACCAGGTTGATCTCTGGTACTGCCCACCTTATACCTCCAATTCAGTGCTATAGACAATCAGAAACTAGGAATCATTAGCTAATGTTTGCCCAACACTTCCAAACTGTAAAGTGCACTATAGTGCAAATTCAAAGTATTACTGGATAATAAGCTTTGGTTCATACCATGCCAAGATGATATGGGAAAGGGAATGTCCACCCTGTGAAATTAATTTGGATTAAGATAAAGTGTAAATTTAAAGCAGAATAGCTATTCCTAATGTGTTGTGTGAGTACTCTGATTCCGGAGTAAGAGTACCTTATTCCACACCAAGTTAATCAGGACTAATTAATCAGGAATAGCTATTCCAGAATAGTTCCCCATATAAACAAACACATAGAGAGTCTCAATAATGAAAAAAGAAAAGGAGTACTTGTGGCACCTTAGAGACTAACACATTTATTTGAGCATAAGCTTTCGTGAGCTACAGCTGACTTCATCGGATGCATTCTGTGGAAAATACAGTGGGGAGATTTATTTACACACACAGAACATGAAACAATGGGTTTTATCATACACACTGTAAGGAGAGTGATCACTTAAGATGAGCTATTACCAGCAGGAAGGAGGGGGGGAAGGAGGAAAACTTTAAGTTTTCTCCCCTTTAAGGTTTTCCTCCTTCCCCCCTCCTTCCTGCTGGTAATAGCTCATCTTAAGTGATCACTATCCTTACAGTGTGTATGATAAAACCCATTGTTTCATGTTCTCTGTGTGTGTATATAAATCTCCCCACTGTATTTTCCACCGAATGCATCCGATGAAGTGAGCTGTAGCTCACGAAAGCTTATGCTCAAATAAATGTTAGTCTCTAAGGTGCCATAAGTACTCCTTTTCTTTTTTGCGAATACAGACTAACACAGCTGCTACTCTGAAACCTGTTATCAATAATGAAAGGAATATTGTAAAGCCCCAAACTGGCCATTTGCTGTAATCTCCCCATTCTAGTCATGATTCTCAAAAGCAGAAAGGAGTAGGCTCAGGGAGACGATTGAAACCCAGTCTGAATTAGTGCAAGAGGGATGCTGCTAGACCAGCTCTGCATAAGGAAGCTTCCTCCTACACAAAGGAAATTCTCATTTGGGAATCTCTGGGCCACATTGGTGTAAGCAGAAGGAGGTAGGGTGTATTAACCATGTCAAGTGCCCTTATCAGCTGGGAGAATCCAGCCCTAAATATAAGAGATTCTAAACGAGGTTACTTTGTGACACACAAAAATAGAGTCGGGGGTAACTAAAGTTGGGCTTCTAAATTCACAGTTAGGACTAGATTGTGGGGGAGATTTTCCAAAGAACAAATGGCAGATAAGCACCTGATTCCCATTGAAATCAATGAGCAGGTATTTTTTATTTTAACTTTTTTCACCCATTTTAGAGTCAAGCAGATCTACTTGTAAACTGTACCTGATACATTTCCCAAGATTGATCCATCAATCCATTTAACTTAGGTACTTTTATCCCTGCCCACCCTTCATAGTATCTGAGTGCCTTACAGTCCTTAGTATTTGTTCGTCTGTAAGGTCGGGGTGTATTATTAATCTCCATTTAACACACAAGGAGCTGAGGCACAGAATGACTAAGTGACTTTCCCAAGGTTACATACGAAGTATGTGGCAAAGCACAGGCCTACACCCATGTCTTCCAAGTCCCAAACTTGCGTCTTAACCAATGGACCAACCCTCCTCTCTTTCAATGGCCACTAGCTTTTAGAAGGCAGGGCATTGGGCTTGAGTAATTTTAATAAGTGGATCTTTATTCAGTAAAAGCAATGTGAAATCTTAAATGTGAGGAATGAGGTCCCAATGGGACATCCAACCATTTTTATCCTTTATGATTAGTTGTTGTTGTTGTTGTTGTTTGTTCTCTGTTTAGAGTTTAAATAATAAACACCCAGACAAACAGCTCTAGGCAATTGCAAATGACTGCAGAAAAAAAATCATATAAATAGTGAATGAACTAGATCAGCACAACAGCCCCTTTAACCACCCCCCAAAGTATGTACCCACAGCTTCCTCTCAAAATCCCAGTCAAATCAATGGTGCTTGCAGCATGCCACAGGGCATCCATGTGCTATTTTGCCCCAAAGTGTTCTTGTTATATTATCTTGCTTGTTATTATTTATTATTTGTGTTGCAATAGTGCCTGGGAAACTTAACCATGGACCGGGTCCCCATTGTGCTAGGTGCTGCACAGACACAGAACAAGAAGACCATCTCTGCCTCCAAAGAGTTTACAATCTAAATGTGATATTAAAAAAACAGTTTCTGACCTCTCTCCCCCCAAAAGTGTGTGTGCCTGAAGTTAGCAATCCAGTGATTTTACGGCTGTAACAATCACCTTCCTTTACCCCATCTCACCTTTGCTGTTTGTTTGACCTCACTTGCTACGTAACATCTACAGCATAGAGTGCATGCTCTTTGGGGCAGGAGCTCTCTCTCTTCTGGGAAGCATCTTACGCATTTTATGAATGAAAATGGGCACAGACCAAAATTCTGCATCTGACCACCCAGCACTTTGTAGAGGGAAATACAGAGGCTGAACCCAGCTCTAAATATTGCAAAGCTTGTGTGGGATGAACCTAATACCCCAGGATCTCAACTCTGTATGTGTTTTAAAGCTGGTTTCTGATCCAAATATTGGATTTGGGGCTATCTCTGTTGATATAATTCCTTTGGGAAGAGAGAGTCGAATTTAACCCCTTCATTTTTAAGGAAGAAGTCTGAAATGTGCACAATTGTCAACAGACATTGTCAGGTAAGTTCATAAGGAGAGGAAGGGAGCCTCAGAAGTATCTATCCCAAAATCTGGAGGGATAGAGCCCTCAAAGCCCATTTGAATCAATGGGAGACTTTCCACTGTCTTCTGTGGGCATTGTACCAAGTGATCGGATTTTTCAGAAATGCTAACCATCTGTAGGTCCCATTGACTTCCACAGGAGATGTAAGTGCTTAGGACCCATAGAAAAACAGACTGGGTAAAATTTTCAGAAGCACCTGTGCCTTAGGCTCCTATGGTTCCCTTTTCAAAAGTGACTTAGAAGTCAATGGGATTTAGGCTCCTACATCACTTGGTCACTTTTGAAAATGTTATCCTTTGTATTATGTTAATCAGGAAATGAAGTGCAGATACAGACGAATTCCTAGGAAGCCAAATTCCATTTTTCATACAGATATTCCTGGTGAAGAGCAATGCAGAAACTGTAAGCAACATGGAATAGTGTCATCTTTATAGGATTGGGTTTTCCCCAAAAAAATCCCCTGAGGTATTGGTCACTCTGAATCAGTTTAGCTAGAAGAGGTTCATCTCACATACTCAAAAAATTCCAATTCTCAACAGAGTCTGGACTCAAGAAAACCATCAATGCTCTTCAAACAATAAGCCTCACCACAGAAGATGGCGTTGGTTCGAATCAGGCAAGCGCCTTAAAATGTTTGAAACTCCTCGTGCTGGACCTGCCGAGGAGCTAGTCTTGAGAAGCCAAGAGATCAGAATTGTTTAGGGTTTGCCTGGCTGCTGCAGCACCCTGTTTTCCCCTTGTTCCTCCATAGGGCATGTCAATCATTTCAGGTTAGCTGGGACAGTGACAGTCCCCACCCCACCCCTTTTTTTTTAACAAGCATCTGTTGCAAGGGTTGGCAGCCTTTCGGAAGCAGTGGGCTGAGTCTTTATTTATTCCCTCTCATTTAAGGTTTCGCCTGCCAGTCATCCATTTTAACATTTTTCAGAAGGTCTCTTTCTATAAATCTATAATCTAGAACTAAACTATTGTGGTATGTAAAGTAAATAAGGTTTTTAAAATGTTTAAAAAGCTTCATTTAAAATTAAATTAAAATGCAGATCTTATCAGTTTAGTGTGATCCTTTGCCCCTGCTGAGTTTTCAATGTCTGGCACGTATTTGGATACTTTAAGCTGCACACAGGCTTCGGAGTGATCAGTTGTTAACAGGCTCCAAGAGGACAGATTTCATGTGTGAAAATACCAGTTCCCACAAGTATATGGATCCAAATGCCAAGTGCATTGCAAACACAATTTTCTTCAAACAGTTTAATTTCACTGACAGGGACATCCAGCAGGTCAGAAGAGAGGCCTCATGATCTCTCTCGGTAGCTTCAAGTATATTCCACAGATCTCCAAACTTTGATGCCCACTATTCTGAGCTTTTTAATTGGATGAGCTGCATTTTGAAATCTTCAACACCCATCCACTGAAATACAGACAAATCCAAGTAGTTTTCGTTGAACTTTTCAGGTTTAATTAGAAAAGAAAGCATTGGGTCAAATCTCTGGAAATCTTGAAATCTGACAGAAAATTCTGATTCCACTTCTTGCATGTACATTCTGATCTCAACCTCAAATGTAGTGTGCTGTTCCATGTGGCATGATAGTGATGTAAGCAGCAAATCAGGACTAAGAAATATCCCAGTACTGTGGTGCTGGAACAATTTTTAAGGTGGGGGTGCTGAGCTGTGCCCCCTCTTGCCCCTGTCTGCACCCCTCACTGCCCCAGGCTGGGGCCAGTGGGCCACAGCTGGGGGTGGCTGCAGATCCCCAGGCCAGTAGCAGAGCCCTCCAGACAGGTGGCCGGGACCTGGGGCCAGCAGCAGGCGAAGCGGGGCCAGCGGACGGAACCGCGGCTGGCAGGGGCCAGCGGCCGGTACCCCAGGCCAGCAGCATAGCCCCCGGAACCGGTGACCAGGACCTGGGCAGTGCGAGTGTCACTGAAAATCAGCTCGCATGCGTGCCATAGGTTGCCTACCCCGATCTATTGTTTTTCCATTCTGTCCCTCCAAAAAATACTGCTCATTCAATTTATTTCAATCCAGTTAAAAGGTGTGTCCCTGTTTTCGTACTGACTGCTCCTATTGGTAGCTTCCAAGTGCTGGCAGGGGATCTGTATGGAAAAGTTATGAAGGCTGAATTGGAAGTAATTCAGAATTGGGAATTGGTGGCTGTGAGCAGAATAGGTAAACACCATTGGAATAGCTGGGACTGCAGGCTTACATAATAGTATAGTGCACTTCCAGAGTGTTACAAACAAGTTAACAAAACAAGTACATGTGTCAAGCTTTGCAATTTTTGGCCACTACTCTGCATGGAATTTAGAAGAGTTTTTATAAGGTAGGAATGGAGGTGAAGAAGGGGGGTTAGAAATTTCCTGAAGATAGAGCCTGAAGGAATTTGACCAGTAGTATTAGGTTATCCCAGGTGTGGACTGTTGTTATGCTATACAAAGCACATGGGATCTTTTATAAGAGAGAAGGCAAATACCCCATATTTATTGAAAATGCAACAGTTAGCATATGCTTTTCAGTCACACACACACATACACATCATGCACACAGTCCTGCCAGTTGATGTTTTTATAGTTACCAGTGCAGAGTCTGGATCAATCTAGTGGCCAGCCAGATTGGTCACAGAAGGGAGCCAGGTTCTGTCGGTCACAGTCCGATGCTCCTGGAGTAGTGGCAAAACGAACCCAAAGTCCCATGGCAAAGCACCCTGTTCTTAAACATTTCAAAACACTTCCGAGAGGGTTATCCTGTCCTGGATTGATTTAATCACTTGTCTTTAGGGGTGCTAGCCTTCACCTCAGGGTCGTCAATTTACCCTTCCTCAATCATGGATGTACATTGATGGTTCTCTGGCAAGATTAGTCTCCTTAGGTTTCTTCGCCCTTGCTTTCTTGATCATCTGGTTAACAATGGCCTTCACATCTTATCTTTTCCTGATGCATGCATTCCTCATTCATACTGTCTTTCACAGAAACCTTCAAAGGTAGCAGACTACATTGTAAATTAAGCCTTGCTAAATCTTATAACTAAAATGATTCACATTGGCTTCAAGCCCTCGACATTTCCTTACCATCTATTTATCAGAGACACAATACAAAATCCTGTCTTTTACTAACAAAACTTTATAACAGGTCCTAATTGTAATGCATATGGGAAACAGGATCCAGTCTCAGACAATCATTCCTTTCTGTTATTCAAAAAGGGTGGCTGGCAGAATGAAATCAAGGTTTACATCAATTCTTATAGTAATCCTGTCCCTAAACTGTGGCCTAGAAGAAGACTGAAATGGATAAAATAATTACATGGCATGATGATGTGGGAAGTTTAGTCAGAGTATAAGGAGCAGGAGTCGAGTAGAGTTGGACCTTGCAAAGGGAATTAAAACCAATAATAAAAGGTTCTATAGCCATATAAATAAGAAGAAAACTAAGAAGAAGTGGGGCCGCTAAACACTGAGGATGGAGTGGAGGTTAAAGATAAGCTAGGCATGGCCCAATATCTAAACAAATACTTTGCCTCAGTCTTTAATAAGGCTAAAGAGGATCTTGGGGATAATGGTAGCATGACAAATGGGAATGAGGATATGGAGGTAGATATTACCATAGCTGAGGTAGAAGCAAACCTCAAACAGCTTAATGGGACTAAATCGGGGGGCCCAGATAATCTTCATCCAAGAATATTAAAGGAATTGGCACCTGAAATTGCAAGCCCATTAGCAAGAATTTTTAATGAATCTGTAAACTCAGGAGTTGTACCGAATGATTGGAGAATTGCTAATATAGTTCCTATTTTTAAGAAAGGAAAAAAAAGTGATCCGGGTAACTACAGGCCAGTTAGTTTGACATCTGTAGTATGCAAGGACCTGGAAAAAATTTTGAAGGAGAAATTAGTTAAGGACATTGAAGTCAATGGTAAATGGGACAAAATACAACATGGTTTTACAAAAGGTAGATCATGCCAAACCAACCTAATCTCCTTTTTTGAAAAAGTAACAGATTTTTTAGATAAAGGAAATGCAGTGGATCTCATTTACCTAGATTTCAGTAAGGCATTTGATAGTGTGCCACATGGGGAATTATTAGTTAAATTGGAGAAGATGGGGATCAATATGAACATCAAAAGATGGATAAGGAATTCGTTAAAGGGGAGACTGCAGCGGGTCCTACTGAAAAGCGTACTGTCAGGCTGGAGGGAGGTTACCAGTAGACTTCCTCAGGGATCGGTTTTGGGACCAATCTTATTTAATCTTTTTATTACTGACCTTGGCACAAAAAGTGGGAGTGTGCTAATAAAGTTTGCAGATGATACAAAGCTGGGAGGTATTTCCAATTCAGAGAAGGATCGGGATATTATACAGGAGGATCTGGATAACCTTGTAAACTGGAGTAATAGTAATAGGATGAAATTTAATAGTGAGAAGTGTAAGGTTATGTATTTAGGGATTAATAACAAGAATTTTAGTTATAAGTTGGGGACGCATCAATTAGAAGTAACGGAAGAGGAGAAGGACCTTGGAGTATTGGTTGATCATAGGATGACTATGAGCTGCCAATGTGATATGGCTGTGAAAAAAGCTAATGCGGTTTTGGGATGCATCAGGAGAGGCATTTCCAGTAGGGATAAGGAGGTTTTAGTACCATTATCCAAGGCACTGGTGAGACCTCACCTAGAATACTGTGTGCAGTTCTGGTCTCCCATGTTTAAAAAGGATGAATTCAATCTGGAGCAGGTACAGAGAAGGGCTACTAGGATGATCCGAGGAATGGAAAACTTGTCTTATGAAAGGAGACTTAAGGAGCTTGGCTTGTTTAGCCTAACTAAAAGAAGGTTGAGGGGAGATATGATTGCTCTCTATAAATATAGCAGAGGGATAAATACAGGAGAGGGAGAGGAATTATTTCAACTCAGCACCAATGTGGACACAAGAACAAATGGGTATAAACTGGCCACAAGGAAGTTTAGACTTGAAATTAGATGAAGGTTTCTAACCATCAGAGGAGTGAAGTTTTGGAATAGTCTTCCAAGGGAAGCAGTGGGGGCAAAAGATCTATCTGGTTTTAAGATTCTACTCAATAAGTTTATGGAGGAGATGGTATGATGGGATAATGGGATTTTGGTAAGTAATTGATCTTTAAATATTCAGGGTAAATAGGACTAATCCCCTGAGATGGGATATTAGATGGATGGGATCTGAGTTACCCAGGAAAGAATTTTCTGTAGTATCTGACTGGTGAATCTTGCCCATATGCTCAGGGTTTAGCTGATCGCCATATTTGGGGTTGGGAAGGAATTTTCCTCCAGGGCAGATTGGAGAGGCCCTGGAGGTTTTTCGCCTTCCTCTGTAGCATGGGGCATGGGTCACTTGAGGGAGGCTTCTCTGCTCCTTGAAGTCTTTAAACCACGATTTGAGGACTTCAATAGTTCAGACATAGGTAAGGTTTTTCGTAGGAGTGGGTGAGTGAGATTCTGTGGCCTGCGCTGTGCAGGAGGTCGGACTAGATTTTCAGAATGGTCCCTTCTGACCTTAGTATCTATGAATCTATGAATCTAGGAGTGGGTACAGGAGGAGATGAGGGCAGACATTCACATTATCTACATTAATTAACCAATCATATACAATCCTCTGGGCCCAATATCTCCTGATCAGGGTCCTAATGTGGTAGGCACTGCAAATGGAAAGATGGTCTCTAGGCCAAAGAGCTTAGAGACTGGATCTGTGATGAGAGATGACAAGGTGGATACAATAGATGGGGGGAGCTCAAGGCAACTGTGAGATAATTATTGTTTAATAAGCAGGGAGCACCACACATCGCCTCCCAAGGTGTAATTACAACAGTGTAATCCTGGAAGCAGCTAGCTGTGAGATTCTGGAAGTATTCTGGCTGTGTGAGCTTAATGAAGCTGAGAGCACATCTCCCTCTGTGTTTCCTACAGTGTGGAACATTGCTGGTATATAATAAATAATAATACGTGTTTACAAAAGAGAAGCAGCGTTGTCTAGGATTCGATCCCCACTTTTCTTTTAATGACTTGCCAATGACAGCTTTGTTTAAAGTTTTTTCCTCCTCCTCATCTCCATCCTTTCCCCAGCTCCTAAATGGTGCCAAAGACAGCCATTGTGCTGATTCATATTTCCCAGTGGAAGGATTTCTCTTCCCTTTACCCCTGCCCTTGTTTGCACACTGCTGGGGTTTCAGCATTTAAGTGAAGAACTCGTACTCCACAAAAAGGCAATCCAAGCTTTCAAGGAACACATCTGTTCGTTACCTCTTGATGGTCCAATATCCTGTTTTTGATAAATCTTTTCCACAATATGAGGCAGAGATGCTTTTACTTATTAGGGGGGGAACAAAAATTGTCTTCAGTGCAATGGTTAAGAGGTGAGCATCTTCCTGTGCTCCTCAGATTTCTTCCATTTCCTGTATAGATTCATTTTCCAAAATAAATAACTGGTTGGAGGAGAATTTACAAGAGTTGCAACAAACAAACAAGTACTTAAACTTGAGATGCGATCTCAGTTTCTCTAGTCAATCCTCTCAGAGCTTTCACTTTCAAAATCAGGAGCAGACGTACATTTCAATTAACAAAATGCAGTGACCTCTCTCTTCTGATCCAGCATTCTGGAGAATTCTCGCCCTCCCAGCTGTGTATGAAGATATGGAACACTTTAAAATGGCTTCTCCTCTAGGAAAATGTGTGCACCTATTTTTGCTCATTAAAGTACTTAGGACAGTAGTCATGAAGGGAAAAGGCTCTTTGTTGGCCCCTGGACAGGTATGGCACAGTCAGTAGTGTTGAGTTAAGAGGCGGTTGGTTTTGTGGTGTCATTGTCATTTTAAATACGTTGTCATGAATCCAAAAGGTTTTAATGTTTTGATTTGCACTAGGGGGAGCCCTAACCACAACAATCATTTAAAATAGGCTGTCGAGGCTTTAAAGCTCTTCTACATATCGTCCCTGCTGCAGTTTGTTTATTCACCTGCAGCGCTTTATGTAAAGAATACGAATATACACAGTTATAAAACCAAAATATGTATTTTTCCAGAAAAGACAATGAAAACATAGGTGACATGGAAGATCTTTATCTGTGGTGCATTGTGATCATGAACATGATATAAAACTGATGAATTAACACACACAGGATTAACCTACAGTGCCTATGGCAAATCAAGTTATTATTATGATGAGGAACAATAAAGGGGTTTGGTTGTGGTCTTGAGAGCTACTTGCGGAAGGACAGAATATCTGTCCTACCCAGGAGTTCACTGTGAGGGATGCAAAAGATCTTAAACCTATGAATTTAATCTATTTTCCAAGGGAGTGTGTGTATGACGAGAGTCACCAGGAAGGGCAAGGCAGAGCAAGGGGGAATGGAATGTAAAATGGGAAGGAAGGACTGGCAGCAGTCAAGAGTTCAGGGAAAGGAGATTAGAGCAGGGAGCTTCTGTGAAATGGGGGACCTAGCAAAAGAAAAAGCTGGGAGTGGGCTTTTCTATGGAGATCACTGTAAGGACAAGCTTTCTGGATGGGTCGGGAATGGAAAAAGAGTCTTGATGCAAAATGAAAATACACCATTTGTTTTAAAAACTCAATGAAGGGAAAGGAACTAAATTAAAAATCTTGGACAAAGCCCTTTCCATGGTGGGGCTTTGCTGAACCAATTTAAAAACTGCCAAACTGCCTTCAAACTGATTTTGGCAATAATGATAAATGATCCTTTTGCATGGGTATCACTGTCAAGCTGCAGATCTCAAAGTCCTTAGAAAACACTAATGGATTAAGCCCCATCATTCTCCTGTGAGATAGATCTATATCGTTATCCCACTTTTCCATGGAGAAGTTAAGTCCATGGCATGACACAGGTAGAAATATAACGTAGATCTCCTCCCAGGCCTGTGTGTTTGCCAGAGAACCACGCCCAACACCACGCTAAATGATCTACCCTCTCTCAGGATCCCCCTTGGGATTATACTGGGGACCACTAATAGGTTTTCAAGCCTTTCATACTGAGGTCACAGGTTCCAATTTAGCTATTTTCACCAAGACTAAATGCAGAGATTTGAACCCTGGGACAGAAGGAGTGGGTGGTTTAAACCTTGGGCCTCTCTCCAAGGGAAAGCCATTGCTAACTTACAGCTGTCTCATGCGCTATGGAATAGGATGGTCAAGGGTGGTCCATTCAGGATAGTGAAAAGAAATATACAGTCATTGATTGATTTAGCTGGGGATTGGTCCTGCTTTGAGCAGGGGGTTGGACTAGATGACCTCCTGAGGTCCCTTCCAACCCTGATAGTCTATGATTCATAGCTGTCATTCTTGCTGGCAATTTCAGTAAGAAAGGCTGTGAAGTGTGCAATGGCTGGATGGTCACTTAGCCTGCGTGGAAGCATGTCATCAGGAAAGCTTGGAGAATCTTGTGCTACCACTGCCAACGCCGTGTCTGTTCTGTACACAAGGAGAGAGTTTCCTTCTCCATTGCTGCCGGGCACCTTTCACTATAAATTGAGAAGGGGAGAGAGCTTCCATTATTTGATTAGCCTTCTCTCACTCACCTCCCAAGCCTTTTCCCTGTCTTTCCCATATCCCCAAACCACCTCCTCCCTCCTCTGTTCCTCCTCCTCCTCCTTTTGTTTGCCCTCCCTGATTCCCCCTCCTCTAGCATTTCCTCCTCTCTTAGCCCTCCACCTGTCTCACTTGTATACTACTTTTTGTCTCTTACCCACTTGACGCTCTCCAGTACATTCTAAACTGAGCTGGGCCTCAGATGATGCATGCTGTGCCCGAATCAAATGGCAAAGCCTCTCCTTTCTTGGGCAGAGAAGATAGTCTGCACTGTAATACTCTGCTGATTCATTTAACTGCTTTGAATATGAAGTGACTTGAAACGGGCGTTTCCTTTATTCTTAAAAGTTGATTAGACTTTCATATAAGAAGCAAACATCAGTATGTTTCAGCCTGTGGTACAGGTAGAAAGCAAGTGCACAGAGATGCATGTGTGATTGCTTTACAAATAACCCTGGAAGTGAGACAGCCATCCCTTCTGGGTCTGGGGAGACCTACAACATTAACTCTTTAAGCACCTTACCACATAATTCTATATAAAGCATGTCTTTACACTGTGTTATGTAAAGTATTATTGACAGCTGGCCCACAAAAAATTATTGTGTGTTTTATTGACCGTCTAGTGACATGAACAGTTTTCTGCAAGATGATATTGTTAAATGGAGGAATTAGAACTTGTTTTTTTCAGTTGTTCATCTCTTAGATCCTTTCACTGCGTGACCACAGGCAAAGGTAAAAAGATAAACTAGGCTTTAGTAACCATGACCCGTGCTGGCTGAAATTATGCATCTATCTGTGATATTGATGAGCCTTCACTTGTTCTGTGTTCCTTCTAGGTCACTTTCAAGAGAAAATTTAATTTTGTCCCAGCTGACTGCAGCAGACAAAATGCTGATTATAATAAGCATATAAGTTTCATATTTACAGGGAAAATTAAGCTTCCACTAAATAGCCCTTATTTTTATATATATGTATAAACACATATAAGCATTAGGCTTGCAATCGTACCCCTTGATGATATGCTAGGAATGAGCTTTCAGGGTGGTTGCATTAGCCAGCTTCTTTCCCTCCTCAATTACCTTTACTTGCTCTAAACAGCGGGCACAATGTGAGGAAAATTACAGAACAAATTTCTTGTTAAATCTAACAAAATTATATGAGTTATATAGCTACAAAACCCACAAAGGATCAAAAATGCAGAAGAGTCACACTATATACACATCATAACAAAAGGGAAAACACTTCCAAAATAATTGTTATTCATCAAACACAGGGGACTGGACTAGATGACGTCTCGAGGTCCCTTCCAGTCCTATGATTCTAAGACTGATTTCTAGTATTTAAATAACACCATTTCACAGTAGCATCTCATAGGGCCCGATCCAACTCCCATTGACTTTGTTGAGACTTGCATTGGTTGCTTAAAGACATGGATCACCTTTGAGATGTCCTCTGATCTCTTCAAACATGGGAGAATTTTCATTTCTTCAGTTCCCTTCCTTTATGTAGGAAGAAGTTTAACTAAAGACTCAAACCTCTTTTAGGTTGTTCTGGATGGCCTAGCTTTTCTCTCTTCATTCCTTCCACCTCCTGGGGAGTCAGAACAGCCAGGTGCCCTCTTGGTATGACTTCCATCTCCAAAGTCCACATGCTGAGTAAAAGTAAGCAGATGCCTTTCTCTGTGGCTTCCATCTCCAACCTGAACTTGGTGCAGTCACACTCTCTGATTTAAAAATGTCTGGAATGTGGATCCATGTGCTACTCTGGAACTGACTTCTCTTCAGATTCGACAGCACCCAGCTTGGATGCTCTTTGTCAGAAAGATATGGAGGTAGTTTTAAATTATATGGAGCCAAGGGAAAGAGAATCTTGCAGCTGTTTCAAGTCCTTGGGTGAGGAAGTTCAAAAGAATAAAAGAATTATCATTAGCTCTTTCACATGGCTGATTAGTGCAATGGAATGTCAGATTCAGCAAGGAAAGGTTGCTTATCAAGCTGCAGATTTATTAAATGTGTTCCAGATTTACATTGCTTCATTCAAGTTTAACGGAACTGTAATACTTAATACACCCTACAGCAATTTAATCCTCCCTTTTACAAATCATTGGAAAATTTAAAATAGAAAAATATGTCCAGGCTTAACTGTATGAAGAAGTGGAACTCTGTGTAAAAACAGAAAAAAAGGAATGCATGGTTAAAGTAGAATAGTAGCATCTTAACCTATAGAGTATTCTGCTGATTTATTAATATATATACACTCATAAGCAGTCTCAGAAAAGAACTGACAGAAATAATTTATAACAATTTCCCAGCATCACAGCTAGAAATTGGTATCATGTGGCAAGCATCACATAACGTCCACAAATTCCTCATCAAGAACCCTGGCCATTTTAGCTATACTCAAGGGTTTTGTGTATAATACAGAGTAGCTGTGGGTTTGCTTGCTCTTTGTTTTGAGGAATTGGACAGGTTCCAGTGTAACGCTGACAGACCCCGGCCCCGGGCCGTCGGCAGGCAGGATTAAACTGGCAACCTCTGGCACTTAGTGCATGAGCCTCTATCGCATGAGCTAAAAGCCAACTGCCTTTTATCCGAGGCTGTAGAGCAGATCTCTCTCTCTCTCTCTCTCTCTCTCTCTCTCTCTCTCTCTCACCACACGCAGAAGGTATCTGGGTTACCTTAGCAACGGTCAATACTCCTTGTAAAGAGAGAGGAAGTATTGCTGACAAACTTCTGACTGGCAATTGTTGCTACAATAAAGAGATTTCAATTAAGAATAGGTAAAACATTATGAAATTCATGTTTGGGAGATGGGGCACAGAGAGAGACAAGCTCATGAAGTTATTACCTGTGGTACGCTCACATTCCCCAAAGTAAATGCATGTGCAGTTATATAAACATACATATGTTTATTCTGGTATCCTATATAACCACTCATCTGGTATTCTGTGTGCACAGGATGGGCACTAGCTTGCCTCAGTTTAAACATATTGGATGTCATTCAGATTTTGAGAGGATTTGGGGGGTGAGTGGGTGGACACAGTTGTGTAATAGCAATCCATACCATTTAAGAAAAATTAGGAAAAACAGCTTATTTTCAAATTTTAAAAGGTTTAACCCTCTTACGGCATTATTTCTAACAAACCAGTTAGTTACAGTAGGCAAATATACTAAGGTTAACTAGGGTGACCAGAGGGCAAGTATGAAAAATTGGGAGAGTGTGTGGGGGGTAATAGGTGTCCATGTAAGAAAAAGCCCCGAATATCGGGACTGTCCCTATAAAATCAGGACATCTGGTCACACTAAGGTTAACTGTACTGAAGCTGAGGAGAGGAATAAAGACCACATCTATGACCACAATCCACAGATGTTGAGAAAGTGCAGCAGCTAGGCTGATGACTGAGTTACTGTACTGTCTGAGGACACACACGCTGTTTTGAGCTGTTCATAGGGCAGACTTGGAGAGCAGGAGAGTGAGTCATGCCCACCTGGGGCCATTCTACCAAACTCTGATGATAGGTGTCATAAATGCTTGTAATAATAAATAATATAATAGCAGCAGCTAGCAAAGGCCCATCAACATGATATTGTGGTGCCAATAATAATAGTAAACTGCCATATCATGACTGGCCGGATAACCTGTAATATCGCAGTTCAACCAATATGTTCATATTGAGACAGAGTCTTACTTAGTAGGCAATACCGCTTGACATTCTTCATCTGCACATCTCATGGTCCCTTATCAAAATAGGTCAGTGTCACTACCTCCATTTTACAGATGGGGAAAATGAGACACAGACAGATTACGTGATTTGCCAAAATTCACACACTGAGGTAGGAACAATGCTGGGAATAGAACCCAGGTCTTCTAATCTTGTGCCTTATTCATCAGACTGTTCTACAGATACTAATGTATGCTGATTGACCCTATGTAATTTTATTATAACAATTTTATTGTAGTAGCATCAATGTAACACTTTCCATATTACTTTCACTCAAGTTGCAGGGATGTGTGATGTTTTCATACTTCCAAATTCAAGAGGGCACATGTTAAAATCTGTGGTAGTAATTGTGCCTCTGTCAGAAGTTAAAAATAACATTACTTTGGTCTGTTAATGGAAGGAATTTGTGCTGAAAGGAGTTGGTTTTTTTTAATGTTTATTAGCATTGATACGGGAAATAAAGTTTGACAGTTACTGGACAGAAAAGCAGCTAATGCTGAGTAAAGTTAGTGTCAAGTTCTCTAGCTTCTGAGAACAATATTGTTATCCAGACAACTGTACCCTACTGAACTGTTTAGCAGAGATTGATACAATTTAATTAATTTTAGAAATAGAGGGATTAGCTCTTGATGTATTGAGAATTGAACTAAACCAGCTTAAAAGGCCCACCGATGAAACAGGCAAATACTTAATGGTGTACAGAATGTGAAGAATTTACCCTCAAAAATTCCTTTCATGTGCCACATTTCAGTAAGGTGTATCCTAAGATGATTGTCCAAGTAAGTTCTGCTGTCCATTTTCCACCAGCCATTAATGGTCCATTCAGAGGGCAGCTGCTGGTGTCCAGAATGGGAGTGGCAAAATGTACAGGAGGGAAAGCAGCACTGATCGTGTTCATTGTGGGATGGGCAACCAGCTAAAAGAGAAGGGGAAAAGTGAGTGGAGGGAGGAACATAGAACGTATGGGAAAGATGGGAGAAAAAGCTGTATTGGTCATGCTCACTCTGAGGTGTTACCAGCTAGTAGGCAGAAGTGGCTGCTACTGTACATCACTGCCTGTGTCATTGTAAATGTATAGTGAATCTATTCTATTCTAGCATGACATAAGGAAGAAGTGGCACACAGTTATTCAAGGAGTTTATCTTAATGGCTTTCTATAGAACATTAACAGTAGGTTCTAAAACTTTTGCTTCTATTATCTTGCTAAATAGCCAATGATTTTGACCTCAGATGAAGTTAAAAGTTTCCCACACAATATATCAGACAGCTACATATTGAAGAGTGATGGCCTATTAATGTCAGTGTTTTAACTTTCTCTGAAATGAAGAAACAAGACTGAGTTCACTCTCTTAATTCACCATAGAGCTTTGAAAAACCACCAACAAAAGCCACTTGAGAGAACAGGGCATGGCTTCTCTAACTGGTGTCTAGCAGCCATGAAGAATAATCTGGGGAAACAAGATTATGATAACAAACAAACAAACAGTGTTGTAGGAGTCTGAAAGGGGGAATCGCATATCTCAGGTGTATTGAGGTGGATAATCTGAATATCTCCATTTTTGGTGTCCTTTCCAACAAATTTCTAATAAATCAATTTAGTTTACTTAACATGAGAAGCAGCTTTACTGACATGTATATATTGGATACTCTTGTATGTGTATCTGGATGATGCAGCATTAACAGACAACCAGTATCTCTGCAGTTCAAGTAAAGGTTTTTTTTATTCTAACAGTGTTTAAATGAGAACAAGTCATGGTACATTTTCCAGCACAGTATTTACAAGATAAGTCTTGTTGTTTGTTGCCTAGCAAAAAAACAAGAAACTAATGAAACTGAGGTTGCATCTCACAACTACGTTTACATTATTGCTTAAATCATTCCTTGGTTGTTTTTTTTAAAGTGGTGATGGGTCTCCTGCATAGAGGTTAGATTAGATGTGAACCCACTAACTGTTGTGGAGTTATTTTATTTCTAAATCTTGTACTCCTATGAGTCTGAGTGTCGTTTGTGTTTGGGATCAGAGTGATCATAGCTGAAGCTAGTTGCTCTTCTGTTCCCATAGAGAAGAGAGTATCTGGGTCTTTCCAGAACTAAAGTACATTTTGCACATGAAGAGTTATGTGAAATTTGAGGTACAGTGATATAGTTATTGTGACCCATGCCTGATATAGTTTTACAAATCGTCAACAGGAAGGATTGGAGGAATATCTTTCTTTTAAGCTACCATAAGACATGGGATTGTGAAGCAGGAGAATATTGTAATCTTCAACAATTGGGTGCATCCATCCATCCATTTAGCAGAATGTAGCCTGGATGGACGCAGGTAGTAGAGGTTTGGGATTTTGTTCTATGGGAAGAAGGTGTGTTGTTAACCTTGGCAAAATCTGTGTTGTTGTTGTTGACATAGGGTTTTGTGTTAAGTGTTTAAGAGTAGTTATTTAACAGTGCTATGTAATAACTATGAAGATCATTTAGAATAACAAACCATGATGATATTAACTTCAACACCACAAGCCAGGTAGTCATCACTGAGTTTAACTGCCTTGACCAAGATTTGGATATGTTCCACGCAGCAGAGTACTTGTCTGTCTGCTGGTGAGCTTGGTGTCTTGAATTTTTCTCTAACTATTTTAAGTAGGCAGTGGTGTGTCTGTGAAGAGTAAGGTGGGGGAAAGGCGTTTAAGTTGCTAAAATCTTTACAAAAGTCTTTTAATCCTGTTTGAGAGAGAGCTAGCTAAATTTACAGTGGCCTGAAAGCCAGTTTCTACACATGGTGTGTTAAATTTCTTGGCAAAGTAAGGCTCTTGGGTATGATATCTTGGAATAACTATTTGTTCATGTTGAGTCAGCAACATTCATAAAAAACATTCAAAATATATTTGATTGGGATTTCAAGTGTTGGTGGCTCCAGTCTGAAAATCGCATGTGATTTTTTTCTGGTCCTTTTCTCATTTGAAACCAATTCTAAGGAAAAGATTATTTCCTCTGGATTTGTAAGGAAACAGAAAGACCTCCAACAAGACCCTAAGAGAAGACAATTCTTTTGCTGAGAGATAGCGACTGAGTCTATGCACCTCTCATCTCTCTGGTTTACTCCCTCATCCCCACACCTCCCAACCAGCAGTAGCCTCTTTCCCTACTACTTTTATCATAAACCGAGGGTAAAATCATGACCCCGTTGAAATTAATGGGAAACTCTCATTGACTTCAGTGAGGCCAGGATTTCACCCAGAGAGAAGGAAAATGTGGTGACATTACTTACACAGAGCCATACCGTGAGTGACGGGTAGAGCAGGAGATAAGAATTCAGGCATTCTGATCCCATGTGGCCTATCCTAAGCACTACTCACCACATTTTCTCCCAGAGCAAATGGCTAAAGATTTGGCAGATTCACAAGCATGAATGTGGCAAAAAAGGAGAAGGGCTTATATTACTATAAGCAGCTTCTATTACTATGCAGACATGTGAGAGGTAGCTACAGAGGTCATAGAATCATAGAATATGAGGGTTGGAAGGGACCTCAGGAGGTCATCTAGTCCAATCCTCTGCTCAAAGCAGGACCAATCCCCAATTTTTGCCCCAAATCCCTATATGCCCCCTCAAGGATTGAACTCTCAACCCTGGGTTTAGCAGGCCAATGCTCCCCATAAAAAGTCAAAAGGTCATACTTAATTTTAATATGCAGACAAATCCATACACCATGCCTCTCAGATTTCAGGTTAAGAACGTAAGAATGGCCATGCTGGGTTGAACCATTGGTCTATCTAGCCCAGTATCCTGTCTTCTGACAGCAGTCAGTGCCAAATGCTTCAGAGGGAATGAACAGAACAGGGCAATTTCAAGTGATCCATCCGATTTCATCAGATGTTTTCAGAGAACTATCCACAATGGCTCCAGGATCTGTTTCTTGAGTGGTAACAGCTAATTTAGACCTCATCATTTTGTATGAATAGCTGGAATTATGTTTTCCAATGTGCATGACTTTGCATTTATCAACATTGAATTTCATCTGCCATTTTGTTGTCTAGTCATCCAGTTTTGTGAGCTCCCTTTGTAACTTTTCTAAGTCAGCTTTGGACTTAACTGTTTTGAGTAATTTTGTACCATCTGCAAACTTTGCCACCTCACTGTTTACCCCTTTCTCCCTGTCATTTATGGATCTGTGCTTGTCCCAGTACATATCCTTGGGGGACCCCCATCTACCTCTCTAGAAAAATGACCATTTATTCCTACCCTTTGTTTCCTATCTTTTAACCAGTTACTGATCTATGTGAAAAGAAAAGGAGTACCCGTGGCACCTTAGAGACTAACAAATTTATTAGAGCATAAGCTTTCGTGAGCTACAGCTCACTTCATCAGATGCATTTGGTGGAAAAAGCAGAGGAGAGCATCCGATGAAGTGAGCTGTAGCTCACGAAAGCTTATGCTCTAATAAATTTGTTAGTCTCTAAGGTGCCACGGGTACTCCTTTTCTTTTTGCGAATACAGACTAACACGGCTGCTACTCTGAAACCTGATCTATGTGAGTAGATCTTCTCCCATGACTGCTTATTTTGCTTAAGAGCCTTTGGTGAGGGATATTTTCAAAGGCTTTCTGAAAATCTAAATACACTATCACCCTTGTCCACATGCTCATTGACCCCTTCAAAAAATTCTAATAGATTGGTGAGGCATGATTTTCCTTTACAAAACCATGTTGATTCTTCCCCAGTATATCACATTCATCTGTGTCAGGGACCAGACCAGCTGGGACTAGTTGTTGGCCTGCTCCCTGACTAACTGCGCTACTAGGCAACCAGTGAGCTCAGCTGCAATGCCTTGGAACTGACAGAGCAGCCATAGCCCCTGACTGGTTGCTCGTTTAGCAGCCCAATTATAAGCCTGGCCCTCAGAGTATATCAATGGCTGCTCACCATGTACCACACCTGCAGCTGTGCAGGCCCTTGTTCCAGTTCCTCCTCCAGCCCCTGCTTCCCTCTGGCTTGAATCCTTGGCTTTGCTTCTGGTTTGTGACTCTGATCCTCCAATTCTGTCATTTGACTTCAGTATCTCCAGTACTGATCCCCGACTCCAATTCTGGCTTATAACTCTCGTTTACCCTGTGGCTTTGGCATTAGGCTTCTGTCCCTCCTGCACTGATGCTTGGCTCATTTTTTGGACTCTGCCCACTCTGGACCTAGCTCTAACTGGTAGACTGAACTTTCATTTCTTCCACTCTAAACCCGACTGCCCCATAACCCCTTTGGTTGCAGTCTGTGTGTCTGATAAGTCGGTTCTTTATTATAGTTTCGATTTATTTGTCTCGTACTAAAGTTAGGCTTACTGGCCTGTAATTGCAAGGATTGCGTGTGGTGCCTTTTTAAAAAAATTGGCCTTATATTAGCTATCCTCCAGTCATCTGGTACAGAGGTGATTTAAGTGATAGGTTACATACCACACTTAGTAGCTCTGCAATTTCATATTTGAGCTCCTTCAGAACTCTTGGGTGAATAGCATCTGGTCCTGATGACTCACTACTGTTTAATTTGTCAGTCTGTTCCAAAACCACCTCTACTGACACCTCAATCTGGGACAGTTCCTCAAGTTGGCTCAGGAGTGGAAAATCCCTCACATCCTCTGCAGCGAAGACTGATGCAAAGGATTCATTTGGATTCTCCACTATGACCTTGTTGTCTCTGAGTGCTTCTTTAGTACCTTGATCCTCTAGGGGCCCCACAGATTGTTTAGCAAACTTTTTGCTTCTGATGTACTTTTAAAAAAAAATGTTGCTGTTAATTTTGTGTCTTTTACTTGTTGCTTTTCAAAAAATGTTGGCCTGCCTTATACTTGACATGCCAGTTTGTGCTCCTTTTTATTTTCCTCAGTAGAATTTGACTTCCAATTTTTAAAGTATTTATTTTTGCCTCTAACCACCTCTTTTACTATGTTTATCCATGGGGGCATTTTTTTGGGTTGTCTTATTGTTTTTGTTTGTTTGGAGTATATATTTAGTTTGTCTCTGTTGTGTTTTAAAATAATTTCCATGCAGCTTGCAGGCTTCACTATTGTGACTGTTCCTGTTTATTTCTGTTCAACTAGCTTCCTCATTTTTGTGTAGTTCCCCTTTTAGAAACTAAATGCTACTGTGGGGGGGTTTCTTTGGTATTTCCCAAAGGATGATAAATTTAATTATATTTTGGTTGCTATTACTTATATGCACCTCTTGGAACAGATCCTGTGTGCCACTTAGGACAAAATCAAGAATTGCTTCTCCCCTCGTGGGTTCCAGGACTACCTGCTCCAAGAAGCAGTCATTAATGGTGTCTAGAAATGTTATCTCTACATCCCATCCTAAGGTGACACTTATCCAGTCAATATGGGGATAGTTGAAATCCCCCATTATTATTGGGTTTTCTGTTTTTTTGTAGCGTCTCTAATCTCCCTGAGCATTTCATAGTCACCATCACCATGCTGGTCAGGTGGTGGGTAGTATATTCCTACTGCTATACTCTTATTGTTCATTTCAAATTCATGGAATTTCTATCCCTAGAGATTCTGTGGTACAGTTTGATTCATTTAAGATTTTTAGTATATTTAACTCTTTCTTTCACATTTGGTATCACTCACCCACTAGTGCAACCTATTCTGTCATTCCTATGTATTTTGTATCCTGGTATTACCATGGCCCACAGATTATCATCATTCCACCAAGTTTCTGTGATGCCTATTATATCAATATCCTCATTTAATTCAAGGCACTCAAGTTCACCCACCTTAGTATTTAGTCTTATAGTATTTGTATACCAGCACTTACAAAATGTATCAGTATTTAGTTGTCTGCCTTCATGTGATGTCATTGAATGGGACTCTTTTTCATTTGACTGCTTTCTCTTCAGTTCCTGTCTGTACTCTACCAACATCTATCCTCTCCTCCTTTACTAGAATATAGAGAATCCTTTTTAATAAATCATCTCCTAAGGTATGTCTCTGTCCAAGCTGTATGCTCCTCCACACCTGTTGGCTTTTCCCCAGCCCTTAGCTTAAATACTCCTCCATGACCTTTTACATTTTACATGGCAGCAATCTGGTTCCGTTTCAGTTTAGGTGGAGCCCATCCTTCCTGTGTAGGATCCCCTCTTTCCCAAAAGGTTTCTCAGTTCCTAATAAACCTAAACCCCTCCTCCCAACACCTTCATCTCATTCACACATTGAAACCATGAAATTCTGCCTGTCTAACTGGCCCTGCATGTGGACCTCGAAGCATTTCAGAGAACGCTGCCATGGAGTCCTGCTTCATCTTACAAACAAAAAAATGGAGTTTGGAACACTCATTTTGTCTTTGAGAAGAATGACACCCCAAAGGAGCATGGCCTGTCTGCTGGGGACAAGGCCAGCTCTCAGTAGCTATGTGTGCTGCTGTCTGCAGCACAGAACAGCCAAAGATAGTGCTGCTCCTTTACAAAGGAGAAGAGACATGTGCTCTGTCATGTGGTGCAACTGTTCTTACCAGCCATCTTTCCCTATACCAGCAGGAGGGCTTTGTTAGGTAACTATTGGGTGACATTACTCCACTCCACCACATACCCTCCCAGAGCAGCTCCTACTAGTAAGGGTAGGACTTAACCCAAAGCATTTTAAGATTTTTATTTCTGTTCATATATCTTCTCTCTCTGGGCTTTCCAATTTCTTTCCTCTCTCTCTCTCTCTCAGGACATGCAGCTTGTAAGCAAGAGAAATAAGGAGAAAGTTCAGGCTGTTTTCAGATTGTCTTATCTGGGAAATTCTGAATAGGTGAGGACCCTAAATTGCAACTCAGTTAAGGCCAGCCACTCATGAAGCCCCAGTGAAAATAAATTCCAGGGGACTGGCCCACATGGGGTACGAGATGGGAGAGGTTTTAAGATTTTGACAGGAATTTGCACTAACAAAAAGAAAGCTTTAGGATTACATTTCAAAGAAAATATTCCCAGTCCAGACACATCCTCCGTTTGCTGTCACAGTGGAAGTAAGAGCTCAGTGGGATTGGGGGGGGAAGGCTTCTTCCATACACAACAGAGGAATACTAAGTCTGGAATGTCTGAAAAATCTTGTCAAATAATTAATAATTTGACCATGTACTACTGTAAGTGTTCTAAAGTCTGGCACCACTTATCATAAAATAAACCCCCGCAAAAATGGGATGTGCTGTAAAAATGGCAGAAGGGAGCATGTGATACAAACTTCTCTGAAAAAATACCCTGCCTCCTTACATTTTAATTAGTAAGATATCTGAGAATCTACAGCTGGAATAGGTCTTTAAGTGGCATGATCAAACACTGACATTCATCCACTTGTGCTTCTAAGGCCATCATGGAACTGGAAGGCAAAAGCCAAATTCCCATGATCAGCTAATAAAGCCATGGAGCATATGGTATCCTTGAATAAAATCACCATTTCTTTCACTCCTTTTTTAAGTACAGCCCACTCACACATTTCACATACCTGTTGAGCAATCACTTTGGGATGAGGTTAAACAGTTTGTAGCATAGCTGCTAGTTTGCAGACCAAGCTCTAGGGTTAGAGAAACTTGAGACATAAAACAGGATTCTGTCCTGAGGCATGAAAGATAGATGAAGAGGGTAACTCAAGATCTTGAACAATCTACCTTCTGTTACAATACAAATAGTTTTCTTAGGGTATTACTGTGAGGTCTTAGCATGACCAAGCAGATGAACTCTCAGTACTGTGTGTTCAAACACAGCCTCAGGACATCTTAAAAAATTTACTGAGTTTTTAATTAATGCAGCAGAAACTTTCAGCTATCAGGCAGAATATTTGGTGTAGATGCAGATTACCATTAATGGCTCGAGTGAACAGTAAAATGTTCTGATATATACTCCACAACTTTATTACACACCATTGATCTCAAAGGGAAATTCTAGATATGGGGATACATGGCAGGATATGCCCTGATGGACTCCAACATTTAAAATATATGTTGTTGCTAGCTATTTGGGGCAGAAGGATAAGCACAGGGCAAGTGTTTTTTGGGGGTGGGGTGGTTTATATTCTGATTTCAATATAATTAAACTTTACCTCAAACTAGCATTTTAAAGTGAAAACCGATATTGAATCCGTGTGTGTGTCCCCTATATTGTTTAGAAATTCTTTAGTGGAGATTTTCTGAACCTGCAAGTTTGTAACAAAATCACGCTTGAGGCTCTATTAGCAGAAGGAGATTTGGAAAGGGGAAGAAAAGATCTAGTTGAAAGGTTTGATTCTGCAAGCTGCTGGGTATTTCTTGAGAGTTTCTATTGACTTTAATGGGAATTGAAGATGTTCAGAAATGGGTCCCTAAGTGTGTGCATCTTTTCTTTGATACAAGTTGATTTCTGGGAATATTCCGACCAATCACACAGTATCCAAAGAAAGAGATTGGCTAGTTAGTAGCTCAATCAAGGCATGGATTTTCCTAGATCTGCTCCTTTCCTTGCTCCAGGATATTTTTTAAGCTGAACCCATAAAGCATTTAGCGTTATGAACATTACGTGGCACAGCAGTGATACTGTAGAACTATGTGTGTGGAGTTCCAACACATACAAAATATCTATATTTATATAGAAAATAAAAATGATCCAGACGAGGGCAAAACTGATGCCACCGCACATACAGATGTTTGACTGCCATTTCCATTAAGCAGCTACTTTTTTGAAGTTCCCTAGGACCATTCTGTCTTTCAGCTGAAAGAATTTAGGGGCTGAGTCTCATCCTGACCTGTTTGACACCCACAGAACTCCATTGAATTCCATGATATTATTCCTGATTTACCCTGGTGTAAGTGAAAGCAGAATTAGGACCATATTTTCTAATTCTAAACCTGGACAAGAAGTGAATGGCAGCAGATAAACTAAAATACATCATTTAAATCAAAGTCCACCATATGGATCAGCTAGGCCCATGGTTCTTCCTTGGGGAATTTGAGCTGTTGCATGGGTCCAGGGAGTGAAAAGCAAACTGAAAACAGACCCAGCTGTCTCCCATTGGCAACAGCAGATTCAAATAACAACATTAAATGTGCTTTTCCCCCCAAGAGCTGTTGCTGAACTTTTGTCTCGGTTTAACAGAAACAGTAGATCACTTCAAATGAGGTGTACTTGAACCGGTGGCCAAATGAATAACTTTTACAAGTGGCAGATGGCTGCAGGTTGTTCCAAGGCATTGATTTCAGCAGTGGTGCTGGCAAACATTACCACCCAAACACCACGCTCATAGTCCAGAGGGGTATCCTGTGTTATTTAACTTGAATAGTGGGCTCCATAGGCAGAACACGTTCTTGAGCTTAGCTCCCTCTTGCCTGTCAGCCTGTTTTGACTGTGTGCCAAACCTTTCTGATCTTATCTGCAGCTATCTGCCTTCTTTGGAAAGGTTTGGAGATCTGCTATTCCTTAACATGAAAGGGAATGCATTAATCTGATTGGCACTCTGGATAACGTTTACTATTTGCTGATTTCACACTAAGCCAGGCTACTTAAAAAAAAAAAATGCCATAAGAAAGTTCAAGCATGTGTATGAAAAAGGGTTCCCTTTGGCAGCTCTTAGTATGTGAACTCTGTGACCCAGGCTGCTGATGTGAAGTTCTAAAAGAGCAATAAATTAGAACCAGTCCAGGGTTATTGGGCCAGGGTCCCGCTACTCCTCTGAGCATTTCCATTCCAACTCATTGATAACATAGTTTCACAGTGTAGCCATTCAGAAAACATGGGGCCAAATTCTTGACTGGTGCAATGGAGTTACACCAGCAGAGAGTTTGGCTTATAGTGCAGAGATGCCAGTTCCACTGAGTCTCCTGGTCTGTAAATTAGCATTGATTCTACACAAGGGCTGATCAGGTGATATGGGAGAAAGACCCATTATTGAGTAAGCACTGACAGAGTGCTTCAGGGTGTACAAATCCCAAATAAAGACGTGGCCAAATTCACAGGTGAGCCTAAGGCTACCTCTACGCTATGAGCTAGGGATGTGACTCCCAGCTTGCATCCACGCTAGCGCTCATCAAGGTCACATGCTAAAAATAGTGCAGCGGCGAGTGACACTATAAGCTAGCCATGCCAAGTACATACCCACTGCACCGTTAGCCCATGCGGCCACTGCCCATCCTATCCACTATTTTTAGCATGCTGGCTCAATGAGAGTATGTCTGTGTGAGCTGGAAATCACAGACCTAGCTCATAGCATAGCCATGTTCTGAGAAGTTCAGTGGGAGGCTAAATTCATGTAACTTACATTTTCTTCCAGTCCCTGTCCCCACCCCTCCCCAGGCATTTTGCGTGTTAAACAAACAGACTCCATTGGGTCCTGCCTGCACTTGGGAGATTTTCTAAAAAATTCCCACAGTTGCTGACATCAGTTCAGTTCCAGCTATATGGTTTCCCAACATAGACAACATGACCTAAAAGCCTCTTAAGATATGTCGACACTGCAATTAAACATCCGTGTCTGGCCTGTGCCAATTCACTCAGGCTAAGGAGCTGTTTAACTGTGGTGTAGACTTTTGGGCTCTAGGACCCTGCGAGATGGGAGAGTTATAGAACTTGGGCTGCAGCCCAAGCCCAAAAGTCTACACTGCAATTAAACATCCTCTTAGCCCCAGCCCTGTGAGCTTGAGTCAGCTGGCACGGGCCAGGTGTGGGTGTTTAATTGAACTCTCAGATGCTGTCTACACTAGTCAACCCAGCGCTAGCAACATCCCTGCTTAAGACCTTGATCCTTCAGAGATCTGCCTGTGCAGGCTTTTCTGCCCTTGCAGGGTCCCCTTGATTTCCAATTGGATGTTACACGGGAGGATCACTGTGCAGGATTGAAATCGATAGCATATTTGCCCTGTTTCAGTCACAGTGTGGACAGCTCTTGTCTATCTGGTATATGAAGATTGCTCAGAATCTTTTTTTATTTAGCCTCACAGCACTCCTGTGACATGGACAGTGCCATTATCCCCATTCGACAGAGGGAGAACTGAGGCACTGCTAGACTAGAGCTAGAATCACCAAGAAAGTTAGGCACCTAGAAAATTACTGGGATTCATAGAGCCTGAGTTGGCCATCTAGGTTCCCTATACAGCAAATGCGGGGAGAGAGCCGCCTCGGAATTGGTCTCTCAAAAGCCAGCATGCTCAAAGGTAGGCAGTGGGAGATACTAGGAAGAGGGGTATGTGCTAAGCCCTGCTCCTCTCCCAAGGATGATACCCAAGTCTAGGCTGCAGGGGAAGCACCTTCCTCTACTTGAGCATCTCAGCTGCAAACCCTCTCTTGGCATTAGGCGCCTATGCTGTTCTAGCAAGAGGATTCAGAGGGAAATCTCCCCCGCACTTTTAGCTCAGTGGTTAGGCTACTCACCTGAGATGTGAGAGTTCAAGTCCATCTTCCACCAGCTGGTGCTCTAACCATTGGGTTACAGAGTCACTGGGCCAAAAAGAGGAGCAAGTGTGATAGACTATGTAGCCTAGTGGTTAGAGCGCTCATGGGTGGTGACAAAGCCCAGTTCAAATCCCTTCTTTGCCTGGAGTGGAGGGGGAACTTGAACTAGGGAGTCTCCCACATCCCGAGTGAGTTCTCTAACCACTGGGCTCAAAGTTGTGAGGAAGGTCCTCCCCCCTCGCCCCTACCCCACCCAGCATATTGTGTAAGCTCACCTCTAGGGTCCCGATCCAGTAGGCAATGTCTGAGCACATTTACCAGATTGGGCCCTACGGTGAGTTAGGCCAAGGAACACTTCCCCTGCTTCAGATATTGTTCTGGGGCTCAGGCATCTCATGCTCAGAAGCAGAAATATACATACTTAGGGAATTTTGACTACAAAATTTAGGCACCAAGCAAGTTTAGGTCCCCACAGCATGCAGCGACCACTGAAGGGGGGGCTATGTGAATCTCAGTGGGGTCTGAGTCTGAGATTTTGTCTAAAGTGGCTGCTAGGTGCCTAAGTCCTTATGAATCTAGCCCTAAGTGACCTGCTCAAGATTCTGGCAGCCCTCCCACAGAGGGCCTCGCAGGAGAGGAGATCAATTTAAATCATGCTGGGCAACTTAATAACTAAATAAAATAATATATGAGGAGGGCTTTGTCGCCAGCATTTCAATGATCAGCAGCACATGACATGCTGACTACTGAAATTGGGAGGGAGGTGCAAAATCCAGTTGCAAAAACTGAGCCATTTGAAATCTTATGCTTAACTAACTTTTTGCCTTTGTGTTTTGTGTTCAGACTTAAGCTCTTACATGTGTTTAGTCAAGCGCAAAGCATCCCTTGTATCTGAAACTGCTCCCTCTGTAATTAGAAATGGTCTTGGATCCAAGCATCCTCAGATTGGGAAAAATGTGACATGGAATCTAAATTTCATAACTGGTCTTGGCTAACTTTTAATGGCATGCTTTCTCATGACATTTAGATCTGGATTCAAATCTGAGCCCCACCTGCTCTTCGCAAAATTTCAGTGCAGGTTCCACATTTTGCAGCTTGGGTCCATCTCTTTCAAGGGTATGGGGACCTCAAAAAACACACTGGTGATATCAAGCCAGGAATGTGGTTGCTCACTTCCATTGAAACAGAGCTTGGTTCATAATAATAGCTGATGGAAGGTCAGTATGTACATATTTAATTACTGGAAAACTATCTGAATAGCCTAGATTCAGAATGCTAATGTGTTCAGACTCCCCTTCTCCTTTAATGGTTTAAAGTGCTAAAACGCTGCTGCGGTGCTGACCTCCCTACACTGCTTATTAGATCAGATATCAAGTAGGAATATTAAACTCTGAAAAGACAGCAGTAGTATGTTGTCCAAAACCATGGTCAACTCCCTTCTCTCTCAGAACACACCTTTCCAGCCAGGACAATGATAGATTCTCATTCTCATGCTCCTTTCCCTGCCCATCTAAAATCAAGTGAATTCAATTTATAAAAAAAATAAGTCCTAAACTCTGTGGAAGTCTGAGCACCCTAGGGGGTTGGCAAATTCACACTAATTCCCATTGTGCTGGGTGCAATTTACATTACTTTCCTTTAGTTCTGTATTGGGGTGGAGGGAGCAGGGAAAGGGGTTGTTTGGGAACCGGGGGGTTGTAATCATTCTTCTTCTTGTCAAAGACAGACGGTTCTGCAATGCTGCCCTTGCTTCTGTTTCATTAGAAATATTTTCATCAGTGAAAAGAGCTTTTCCTGATTCTGAAAGTCAGAGGAGGGCACAAGCCACAAAAATTTGGCTCTGGATTTCGAACCCTTCAGTATATAGGTTTATAGCTAAGATTTTGGACTCTGAAGCTCCCCTAATTTAGGGGTGTTCAGATGCAGAGTTCTGGTTTGGATCTCTCTCTCTGTAACGGAAATGTGGCATCTGCTAAGGTGAAAGACTGCTTTCTTCTCCTCACGAAGTCCCACCTTTTCATAGCAGTAACTCAGAACAATGAGAAGATGACAACGCCACAGTTGTCACTCCTTGCAAGCTAGCAGAACCATTATTTTTCACCTGGTTCAGTCCAGGTGGATCTTTCTATAGATAGATTCTTACTGTTCAGAAGTTGGAGAAAGAGATGCATGTATCCTTTAGAATTGTAAGTATATTTAGAATAAAACATTTGAAATTTGTTCCCCCTTTTCTTCACTATCCGAACCTGAGTCCATCATTTGTCTCTATATATTTGTCCATTACAAGGGATGTTGTCAATACAATGAAGTCTAGAAATTGATTTACCTTAAAGATGACATCGTGAAATAGGGCTTGGATTATTGTAGCTCCACAGGAGATAGAATACATGCATAAGTTTGGAACGCAGTGATGGGAAAGGGTTGGATGGAGGCAAAATTATATGTGCTGCTGCCACGAATATGCGATTTTAATTAAAAAAGAAGAAACCACCACCACTTAGGAACACTATTTAAAGGAGGTCTAGGTCCAGATTTTGTAGCTTGTGCCCACCTTTAATTTTCAGCATTACGACAAGATCTTTTCTCCTGGCATTGTGGGAAGATCCACCACTTATTCATCAGAGTACAAAAGAGCCTCCAATTTCCCCTTTGGCTAAGACAAGCAGTCTTTGAATCCCATTGAAATCAATTCTGGGTCATTCGGGCCTGCACAACTCGTAAAGCAGCAAGGGCCATTTACTCCAAAGAAAACAGTTGAGGGCCGAAACTCCGCAGAAACACTTCCCACCCACCCATCCCCCCCGCCAGGGCCGCCCAGCCCTGCGGAAACAACCCCTCACCCAGTGCTGCCCCACCGAAACAGCTGTGGGCTGAAAAGGAAGGTTGGGGGAAGGGGTGATACTTTATTAAGAATTTTTCAAGTAAAGCAAACAATTTTTTTAATTATTTTAATTTTTTTTATGAATCATGGAAAAATGAAAAACACTTGTTCCATTGAAAGAAAACATTTGTATTTTTCATAATTACCTTGCAAATTTTATGAGAGATAGTACATGTCTTTTTGGCAACAGGCTTGTCGTATTCGGGGATCATATTTGAAGTGGATATTTTCATAATGTCTTCCAAATTGTCATCAGTCAGGGAAGAACGTTGCTTGTTTTTATTCATGTTCATGATGGAAAATGTTTATTCACATATGTAAGTGCTTCCAAAAATGCTGAACGTTTTCAGTGCAACTTCAATAAGATTCTTGCATTTTTCATTATCCAGACTTTTGTAGAAGTCCTGCAGGCTGCTTATTTCGGTAAACTGCCAAACATTGAAGTTCAACTGCAAATCTAGTGGCACTTCCTCTGGATCAGAAAAGGGATCTTCAATCAACTTCAACTGGATGTCTTCTTCTTTAGACAAAGTAAGTCTTCTGTCAAATTCTTCAATCAAAAGATTAATGTGCTTTGTGTATTTTTCTCCTAACTCGGCATGTTTGTGCTGAGGGGATACACTGTACACAAGTGGGAAAGTGACACATTTCACCTTTTGACAGCTGACTTCTGAAAAGTTTCAATTTCATTTTGAAAGCTTTCACTGTTGCACACATTTGAAATAAGTTGATTTTTTCCCTGAAGTTGAATGTTGAGATCATTCAGGTGTGCTGTAATATCACAAAAGAAAAAGAAATCTTGATTCCAGGACTCATTATCAAGCTCTGGGAATTTTATTGGCACATTTTCTAGGAATTTTGCTACCTCCTCTTTCAAAGCTACGAAACGCTGGAACACTTTTCCTCGACTCAACCACCTCACTTTCGTATGGTTGATTAAGTCACTGCACTCAGCGTCTATCCCTTCAAGAAAGGCTTGAAATGTCCTATGTTTTAGTCCTCTAGAACGGATGTAGTTTACAATGGAAACTACCACTGACATTACATGCTCAAATTTTAAGACTTCGCTACACAAAACCTGCTGATGTATAATGCAGTGATGTTTGGTTATTTGTCTCCCGATACATTCTTCAAGAAGAGTAACTGCTCCAACATTTTTTCCGCACATAGCTGGAGCACCATCAGTACAAATGGCCACCAAGTTTGTGAAATCTAATCCCGATTTATCATTCATTGGAGATTTCTTTTCCAGTTGTGCGACCTGTCATGGAGCACGTGCCAGCAAGTTCTTCAGTAATTTCAAAGTTTTCATCAATACCTCTAATAAAAATAAGAAGTTGGGCGGTGTCTTTTAAATCAGTACTTTATCCATAGCTAGGGAGTAAAAGCAGAATTCACTGACTCTCTGCTTTAACTGATCACTTAGATTGGTAGAAATGCCAGGTATTCTTCTCTGTACAGTCATGCGTGATAGACTGACATTCTCAAAATTCCCCTCTTTTCTCGACATAACTCAGATACAGCAATCAACATACACTTTTTTAAAAACTCGCCTTCCATGAAGCATTTCCCAGCAGCAGCGATTTCCTTAGAAATTTGAAAGCTTACTTTAGTAACTGTATCGTTCTCAGTGCTCACTTTCTTGAAAATTTGCTATTCTCCACTAAGGTTTTTCGCTAAACTGGCTGCTTTAATTACTTTTTCATTTGGGTTCAATTTGGCGAGATTGGGATGTTTAGTTTCAAAGTGCTGCCGAAGGTTGTATTCTTTCGGAACGGCTAACGTTTTGTGACACATGAGGTAAAGTATTTTGTCTTTGAAACAGTACAGAAGTATTTATTCATCCATTCAGTGTTGAAAACTCTGTGCTCTGATTCTATTTTTCTTTTCACTCATGGTATCCATTATGAAGCTCAAGATTTTATTGAATAAATTCACACACAAGGGAAACACTCATAATCATACAAAAAGAGAAGAGATATCTCCTGGCACACTAGCAAGACACTGATGGTGTATGGAAGCCTGTAGAGGGGGAAAGAAACGGCACGCATAGGGTAACCAGATCACAGCAGTAAAATAGGACCTGCCCCCTCCCTGCTCGGCCCCACCATCACACCCTTCTTCACCCCCTAGCCACCTGCTGGCTTACTGCATCCCTCCTAGTCAGTCCCCCACTCACCACTCGTCTCCTTTCACCTCCTCCCTCCTCTGCCAGAAACTCACCTGCCCCCTAGAACTCCAGCTAGCTCACTGCTCACCTCTTTGCCCACCCACCGCTTGCCCACCTGCTCGTCCCCGACTCGCTGCTCGCCCCCAAGTATAAAGTCTCATTCAAAGACAGAGGGGGTCACTATATTACTGCACACAGCAGTCAATCAGTGCAGTACCAAAAATTAAAATACTAAAAATAGATGCCCCACTCCAGCCACCGCTCACCTCCTAACCCCCCTCAAGTATAAAGCCTTGCCGCCACTCAGGGCCAGATTAACTTTTTGTGGGCCTGGCGCCAAACATATTTGTGGGCCCCCCTGGGGCAGGAGCTAGAGTTGGTCCCTGGAGCAAGGGAGGAGCCAGGGATAAACTGCAAGTGCAGCAGGACTGGGGTAAACAGGATCCCCCCCACCCTTGCCCACATAGAACAGGTACCTACCTGGTTCTAGCCCAGTCTCTTTGTCTCTCTCTGCAATGAGCTGCCTCTCCTCCCCAGCAAAAAGAGAACAGGTTCTCTTCCAGCCCTCTGGGGTGGGTGTTGGGAGTGGGAGGAGCGGAGGCTAACATGGTTACTGCTATAACCGGACTTTTAGTTTCCAATCAGCACTGCTCACCAGACACTCAGGTCCCGTTTTCTACTGCAGTTTCCAGTCTAAAACTGGATACCTGGCAACAGGGCTGCCAGAAAAGCCTTGGGGGTGGGGGAAGGGGGGGGGCAAACAATCATTTTTAAAAGTGAGAGGGCTGAGCCTTAAGGAGCGGGGGGAGTGGTCGGTGGGCTAGGGAGTGGAGAGGAGCTAGTGGGCAGGGCCATGTCTGCTGCACTGCCCAGGTAGGTTGGAGACTCTGGAGATCATCTGACACAGTATCCCCAGCCCAGGTGATGTGACAGTCAGTGGTGGATTTAGAGTTAGTGGGGCCTGCCGGCCCTGTGCTCAGCTTCATTTTTGGGGGCCCTCCTTGGGACCCAGCCAAGAAAAAGAACATTCGCTCTTATCTACCCCCCACTCCCGTTTTTCATAGACTCATAGATACTAAGGTCAGAAGGGACCACTCTGATCATCTAGTCCGACCTCCTGCACAGCGCAGGCCACAGAATGTCACCCACCCACTCCTATGAAAAACCTCACCCATGTCTGAGCTATTGAAGTCCTCAAATCATGGTTCAAAACTTCAAGGAGCAGAGAAGCCTCCCTCCAGTCAACCATGCCCCATGCTACAGAGGAAGGCAAAAAAAACCTCCAGGGCCTCTCCAATCTGCCCTGGAGGAAAACTCCCTCCTGACCCCAAACATGGCAATCAGCCAAACCCTGAGCACATGGGCAAGATTCACCAACCAGATACCCAGGAAAGAATTTTCTATAGTAAATCAGATCCCATCCATCTAATATCCCATCTCAGGGGATTTGGCCTATTTACCCTGAATATTTAAAGATCAATTACTTACCAAAATCCCATTATCCCATCATACCATCTCCTCCATAAACTTATCGAGTAGAATCTTAAAACCAGATAGATCTTTTGCCCCCACTGCTTCCCTTGGAAGGTTATTCCAAAACTTCACTCCTCTGATGGTTAAAAACCTTCGTCTGATTTCACGTCTAAACTTCCTGGTGGCCAGTTTATACCCATTTGTTCTTGTGTCCACATTGGTGCTGAGCTTAAATAATTCCTCTCCCTCTCCTATATTTATCCCTCTGATATATTTATAGAGAGCAATCATATCTCCCCTCAACCTTCTTTTAGTTAGGCTAAACAAGCCCAGCTCCTTAAGTCTCCTTTCATAAGACAAGTTTTCCATTCCTCAGATCATCCTAGTAGCCCTTCTCTGTACCTGCTCCAGATTGAATTCATCCTTTTTAAACATGGGAGACCAGAACTGCACACAGTATTCTAGGTGAGGTCTCACCAGTGCCTTGTATAACGGTACTAAAACCTCCTTATCCCTACTGGTAATGCCTCTCCTGATGCATCCCAAAACTGCATTAGCTTTTTTCACAGCCATATCACATTGGCAGCTCATAGTCATCCTATGATCAACCAATACTCCAAGGTCCTTCCCCTCTTCCGTTACTTCTAATTGATGCGTCCCCAACTTATAACTAAAATTCTTGTTATTAATCCCTAAATGCATAACCTTACACTTCTCACTATTAAATTTCATCCTATTACTATTACTCCAGTTTACAAGGTCACCCAGATCCTCCTGTATAATATCCCGATCCTCCTCCGAATTGGCAATACCTCCCAGCTTTGTATCATCTGCAAACTTTATTAGCACACTCCCACTTTTTGTGCCAAGGTCAGTAACAAAAAGATTAAATAAGATTGGTCCCAAAACCGATCCCTGAGGAACTCCACTGGTAAAGTAGGACCCGTTGCAGTCTCCCCTTTAACCAATTCCTTATCCACCTTCTGATGCTCATATGATCCCCATCTTCTCCAATTTAACTAATAATTCCCCATGTGGCACGGTATCAAATGCCTTACTGAAATCTAGGTAAATTAGATCCACTGCATTTCCTTTATCTAAAAAAATCTGTTACTTTTTCAAAAAAGGAGATCAGGTTGGTTTGGCACGATCTACCTTTTGTAAAACCATGTTGTATTTTGTCCCATTTACCATTGACTTCAATGTCCTTAACTAATTTCTCCTTCAAAATTTTTTCCAGGACCTTGCATACTACAGATATCAAACTAACTGGCCTGTAGTTACCCAGATCACTTTTTTTTCCCTTTCTTAAAAATAGGAACTATATTAGCAATTCTCCAATCATTCGGTACTATTCCTGAGTTTACAGATTCATTAAAAATTCTTGCTAATGGGCTTGCAATTTCAGGTGCCAATTCCTTTAATATTCTTGGATGAAGATTATCTGGGCCCCCCGATTTAGTCCCATTAAGCTGTTTCAGTTTCGCTTCTACCTCTGATATGGTAATATCTACCTCTATATCCTCCTTCCCATTTGTCATGCTACCATTATCCCCAAGATCCTCTTTAGCCTTATTAAAGACTGAGGCAAAGTATTTGTTTAGATATTGGGCCATGCCTAGATTATCTTTAACCTCCGCTCCATCCTCAGTGTTAAGTGGCCCCACTTCTTCCTTCATAGTTTTCTTATTTATATGGCTATAGAACCTTTTACTATTGGTTTTAATTCCCTTTGCAAGGTCCAACTCTACTCGACTTTTAGCCTCTCTCACTTTATCCCTACATCTTCTGACCTCAATTAGGTAGCTTTCCTTGCTGATCCCTCCCATCTTCCACTCCCTGTATGCTTTCTGCTTCTTCATAATCACCTCTCTAAGATGCTTGCTCATCCAGCTTGGTCTACAACTCCTTCCTATGAATTTTTTCCCCTTTCTTGGGATACAGGCTTCTCATAGCTTCTGCAGTTTTGATTTAAAGTAATCCCAGGCCTCCTCTACCTTTAGATCTGTAAGTTCTTCAGTCCAATCCACTTCCCTAACTAATTTCCTTAATTTTTGAAAGTCAGCCCTTTTGAAATCAAAAACCTTAGTTGCAGATTTATTTTTGTTAATCCTTCCATTTAGTTTGAACTGAATTAGCTCATGATCACTTGAGCCAAGATTGTCCCCTACAACCATTTCTTCTATGAGGTCCTCGCTACTCACCAAAATTAAATCTAAAATGGCATCCCCTCTAGTCGGTTCAGCAACTACTTGATGAAGGAATCTATCAGCTATCGCATCTAGGAAAATCTGAGCCCTATTATTATTACTAGCACTGGTCCTCCAGTCTATATCTGGGAAGTTAAAGTCTCCCATGATCACGCAGTTTCCATTAGTATTTACTTGATTAAAGACATCAAAAAGGGCTCTATCCATATCCAAATTAGATCCCGGAGGTCTATAGCACACCCCAAGCACTATCGTAGGAGAGGCTTTACTAGTTTTCTTCCCCAATGTAATTTTTGCCCAGACGGACTCTGTCTTATCCATTGCATCGCTTCTTATTTCTTTACATTCTAACTCATCATTGATATACAATGCTACTCCACCCCCTTTACCTTTTGTTTCAGTCTTTCCTAAACAGCACATACCCTTCAATACCTGTAGTCCAGTCATGACTACTATTCCACCATGTTTCTGTTATCCCTATAATATCTGGTTTCACTTCCTGCACCAGTAGCTCTAGTTCCTCCATTTTGTTACCTAGACTCCTCGCATTGGTGTACAAACATCTTAATTTTTTCTGTTTGGACTCGCTCACATTTTGTACTCTATTAGGCACAGTCATTCTACAGCCAGTATAACCTATTAGACTAGTATCCACACCACCCTCGCTCCTTATATACATTCTCCTACCCATGGCTGTATCCTTTCTTACTTCATCTTCTTCCCTCTCAATGCTAAAATCTGGCGTGGAGATTTTCTGGACATCTCCCATCCATCTCCCACCAATTCCTAGTTTAAAGCTCTCTTTATCAGTTATGCCAGCCTCGATCCTAGAAGTCTATTTCCTTCCCTACTCAGATGAAGTCCATCCCAAGAGAACTGACCTCTGTCCGTGAATGCCTCCCAGTGGCCATACATCCCAAAGCCCTCCTTATAGCACCACTGCCTAAGCCATCTGTTGACAGTCATAATCTTGTCAGACCTTTGTTGCCCTTCTCTAGGAACAGGAAGGATCCCGCTAAAGATCACCTGAGCCTCAATTTCCTTAAGTGTCTTCTCCAGCCTAGCATAGTCTCCCTTGATACTTTCCAGCGAGAATCTGGCTGTATCATTTGTTCCCACATGAAGGATAATTAGGGGATTCTTTCCCGCTCCCTTTAGGATCCTTTTCAACCTCAGGTCTACATCCCGTATCTTAGCACCCGGAAGACAGCACACCCTTCTATTCTCAGGATCAGCTCTAGTTACAGGCCTGTATTCTTCTCAATAAAGAGTCCCCGATCACATAGACCTGCCTTTTCCCGGTGACAGTGCTATTCTCCAGTCTCTCCCCTGTTCCCTCTGGCTGCAAGTTCTTTCCATTCCTATTTTCCCTTACAATCCTCTTCAACCCATCCTGTATCCTCCTGGGGCTCATATTTGTTCTAGTCTCCCTTAACTCTTTCCCTTTTCCTATAGGACTAGCCTCTCTTCTCTTCTTCCTTACCCTTCCACCTTCAAGTACCTGCTGAGCCCCTTCTTCATTTTCCAACTCTGCAAACCTGTTCCTAAGCTCTATTTCTCCTTCACTAGCCCATCTTTTTCTCTGCTTGGTTCTTTGAGTCACATGTTTCCACTGACCACTTTCCTCACCCAGTCTCTCCTCAAAATTCCCCAGCCCTGCTTCCATCTGTGAGTCTGAGCTTTTCCTTTCAGATACCTCATATCTTTGCTCCATCATCTGCTCAAACCCCTTCCTAAACTCAATCAGACTTTCCACCTGCATCTCCAAACCTCAGATCTTTTCCTCCATCAGCTCTATCAGACAGCATTTCATGCAGAAAAAACTCTTACCGGTTCCCCCCTCCAGGATCATGTACATACCACAGCTTCCACATCCAGTCATCCTCAATGTGTCTTTCACTGCAGGAGTCACTCCCACAGCTGCTTCTGTATCTGTCATCTCCTTCCCACCTAAATCCTGTTAATCTGGGAAACACAAGCCACACCAAAAAGACCACAACCCCCCAGCAAAAGCAAACCCCAAACAAGCACCACAATCCAAACTCCCCTGTTTAGAGCTCTGTTTGCTAGTTCCTGTGCCACTGCAGCTGTCTGTGCCGCTGCCTGGCTACCTTTATAGGGCCCCTAGTCAGAAGCCCCACCCCCTAGGCAGGGCTCAGCTGCTCTCTCAGCACAAAGCCCCACCCCCTAATCAGGCTCAGCTGCTCTCCCAGCACAAAACCCCTACACACACACACACACACACAAATACAAATACTAAAAATACAAAACCAAGTACAACTACCTTCTCCTCCAACAGAACTCCCACTCAAACTCCCCTGTTTAGAGCTCTGTTTGCTAGCTCCTGTGCCGCTGCAGCTGTCTGCATGTCTTTTCATTCTTTTTTAATTCATCCTCCTCCTATAAGTAATAGCAAGTAAATGAAAATAAAGTGAGGTACCTTGATTGTTCTTGTAGTCTAACTTATTTTTCCACAGACCACTTGAAAATCACGGAGGGTCTCGACGGACCACTTAATGATCTTTCCAAATATTGTAAAAAGATACATTGGGTTGTGGGGTCTGACCAGGAGCTAGGGTGAGGGAGGGGGCTCAGGGTTGGGGCAGGAGGTTGGGATGTGGAGCGCTTACCTGAGGAAGCTCTTCTTTGGTGCTCAGGATGGGGTGGGGATGTGGGGGGGTGCAGGAGTCAGGGCAGGGGGCTGGGGATGTGGGGGGCAGGGCAGGGGGCAGGAGGTGTGAGGGGGGTCAGGGCAGGAGGCTGAGGGTGTGAGGGAGCTGGGGTGGTGTGAGGGGAGTGCAGGGGTCACGGCAGGGGCTGCGGGGGCGCGAGGGGAATTCAGGAGTCAGGGCAGGGGGGTGCAGGGGTCAGGGTGGGCAGAGGGCTGGGGGGGATGAGAGGGGTCAGGGTGGGCAGAGGGCTGGGGGAAGGGGTGCCCACAGCAGGGGCTGGAGAGGGTATGTCCCGATTCCAGCCCCTTCCCCAAGGCCAAGGTCCCTCCTCTTCTCCTCCTCCTCTCCCTCCCCGGAGCAGCGAGCGTGCTGCGGCTCCGCTCTTCCCCCTCCTTCCCTCCCTCCCGCCGGCGAGCAGCTGATCGGCGGCAGGGAGAGCGGGAGGAGGCGCACACTGGGGGAAGAGGCAGGGGAGGAGCCTGGCTGCCCGCGTCCCCGGCTGCCGGCGGCATCAAGCTTCTGCCCCCACAGGAGCGAGCAGGGGGACAGAGAAGAGTGGTCCAGGCCGGGGCCCCTTGGGACCCTGCGCCAGTGGCGCCATGGTAAATCCGGTATTGCCGCCACTGCCCGCCCGGCTCGTCACCCCGCCGCCAGCTCACCTGCCCCCCCCCGCCACTGGCCTCTTCACCACCCCGCCCACCAGCCAGCCCTTGGCTTGCCCCCCTCCGCTGCTTGTCTACTCCCCCCCCCCCTGCGGGCCGCACGGTGTGCAGGCCCTCTGCTGAGAAACGTGAGAGGTTTCTTCCCCCCAGACATATGCATTCGCTCCTAACCCACTTTGCACTGCTCCTCCCCCTTGGAATTAATGGCTGAAATGTTTCCTGCTTTCTCCAACAGGATTAACCTGGACAACTGTAACCACAGGTCCCTGAAGAACACTATGAACCAGCAGATACTTGTCATCTGCCCCAAGCTATTATCTCCAAATCTGAAAACAATATCACAAGGCCAGTAGGTTTTCTTGGACATGTCTTCAAGGTTAAGTAAAAAATGTTTCCTCCTGGTATTGTTAAAGTTCTCTCTCTTTTTACAGGACCGGGTTAGACCTTTACTCTTTCCCAGTGGGAATCAATGGGGCTGATTCATGATTTCCCTGCCCCTTGTCAACATTTATACCTGTGCTAAGCAAGTTCAACGAGTCATAGATTCATAAATACTAAGGTCAGAAGGGACCATTCTGATCATCTAGTCTGACCTCCTGCACAGTGCAGGCCACAGAATCTCACCCACCCACTCCTATGAAAAACCTCACCCATCAGTCAAATCAGAATGGTAGCATTTGACAGTAAGTACAGGTGTAAATGAGAAAGTTTGACCTGTCCAAACTCTCTTCATTCCATACATCTTACTTCAGAAAAATCCTCCGTATCTTTTGGCCCAGAACAATCTCAAACCAAGATCTATTGACACAGTGCAGCCAGGAGGATTTGAGCACCATCATTGCCAGGTGTTGAAGGTGGATTGGCCATGTGCTTTGGATGGAAACTGATTCCATCACCAGAGTAGCAATAAGATGGACATCTGAAGGCAAGCGAAAATGAAACCACCTGAAACCAACATGGCAAAGAGCTGTGGAAGCTGAGCTGAAAAACCTGGGGCACAGCTGGGGAACCATTGAAAGATTTGCCAGAAACAGACAGGAGTGGAGAAGCTTCGTCGCTACCCTAAATGCCAGAAGCGTAATGGGAACATGATGACTATGACAGGTTTAAATGATGAGTTTTAACATAGGGTGATTAACTATTGGAACAAACTACCAAGGGAAATAGTGGATTCTCCATTTCCCAATGTCTTCAGATCAAGACAGGTTGCCTTTCCAGAAGGTATGCTTTAGTAAAACACAAGTTATTGGGCTCAGTACAGGGGTAATTGGTTAAAATTTTTGGCCTGTATTTTACAGGAGGTCAGACTAGATGATCTAATAATGACCTTAAAAATCTATGACAATGTACAGGAAGATGCAGTCCCTGACCCAAAGAATTTATAATCTAATTTAAAACAAGCAATGTACAAAGAGTTGGGGGAGAGGGACCTAATCAAATAAATACAATTTTATTCTACACATATACATTTTGATATTTTTATTGTTACAGATAAAGGTCAATTAATCTTAACTTCTCTCAACCCACCCTTTATTAATTGGCTGCTTTTTTTTATAGGTATTACGACAGAGTTGGACCTGCAGAGGGATTTGAAGGCACAAAAATCATAATGACTTCAAGTGATTAAAAAAAAGGAGTGGGAACAAATAATCTGACAGATACAAACCTCAGTTTCTAATATAGAAAAGTCTTTAATTTTAAAAATGCAAGGAATAAATATGCCCAGAAAATTTACTATCAGCATTGTCCCTAAACAGATTATTTTGCTAATAAAATTGTGTTTTGATTTTCTCATAAAAGTGCAGAAATATATACTGTTCACTGTCTTCTTCACATTGCATAGTGTCTTTCTTTCTTTCTTTCTTTCTTTCTGATTGTTAGATTGAGGTTAATATTAGCTGGTTACTAGCAGGGTGGAGATGTGTCAACATGGGAAACAACTAGCCCCATCCTGTTTGCTAAGATAGTTTGGGTAAGTTCTCTGGGAGTTGGCTGCCTCCAGGCACTGGAGTGTGCAGGTCCGGTATCTGTATGCTTCTCCATAAGATCTGCATGGTTTTTCTCTCAGTGTCTATGTCTGCAGGTGATCATTTACACCCAGTTTAAGGGGGCTGACCAGAACATAACTGCAAGCAAAGTTCTGTGTGTGCACGCATGTGCAGTGGCTTTTCTTTTTCTGTTGCATAGGCCGAAATTCTGCCAACCCCTCTGCAGATGTAGAATGCCCTGAACACTCTGAAATTGCTGTAGTTTCACCATGCATGGGAACAAGTCATGGAGAGGCTTGAAGGGGAACTTCACATTTCATGAGCATTGGTGGTGATGGTTTGCTCTGGCTTTGCTTCACTGCAGAAGAAGGTGTGGTGTTTTTACATCCACATAGCAAGGTGGTGTTAGTAATGCAGGTTAAGATCACTCTTCTCTTTACATACTCTTATCTTTGCAATGTCATTTACATTTATTCTTCTCTTATAAAAACAAATAAGGCAAAGTCACCAAAAACCGCACCCTTGTAGTAACTGGTTTGATTTGAAAGTCCTTTTATAGAGATTTTCATCTACTTAGCTTTTTGACTATTCTAATAACTATCACTTCTTATAGCTATCTCTTCTTAATGTGACCATATTGCTATGCAGAAATCCTTCTTAAGGAAAAACCAGGCAGAACAAAATGTAAAAGCTAACTTTTGTTGTTTCATATCTGTTCTTAGGGAAGAGCACATTTACCAAGAAACAAAATTTTTTTGATTCTTCAGTTTAAAAAAAAAAAAGTCTTGTCTTATTGATCTGTTTTTATTTTCTTTTAAATGAACCTACAAGGACATAAAATACACTTGATATGAGAAAAAATCCTTACAAAAGGATAACTATTTACAATATTTATTGCAAGGTTAGAATAGGGATGAGCTGTCAGATTAATTTGATGGAGGGCAGAAGGACATGCTTGGCACAAGGAACAGGAAGAATATAGCAATTTCCTCCTTTGCTTTCTCTTTGATTAGAGAGAAGTCCAAAACAAAAACCCTTAGATCCAAAAATTCCCGAATTTTAAGTCTGAATCCAAATATTTCAGCAGGCTGTTACTTCTAGAATGGGCTACCTGGATCCTAACACTTCTTGATTTTGGGAAAAATGCAGTTTGGCATCTGAAAATTGGCATCTCAGGTTATATCGACACTGGACCTGGAAGGTGTAATTTCCAGCTTGGGTAGACATACCCACATTAGCTTTGATTGAGCTAGTGTGCTAAAAATAGAAGTGTAGCCATGGCAGCACAAGCGGGGGGGCGGGGCCTAGCCACGCAAGTATGTACTTGGGTTCTCAGATGGGATCATAGTCAAGGTAGCTTGCCCATCCCACCTCTCGCACCGCCATGGCTACACTTCTATATTTGCTGCACTTCCATTTGTGCTAGCTTGATCAAGGTATCTTCTCAAGCTGGAAATTATATCTTCCAGCTCCAGTGTTGACATATCCTTAGACTGAGCATTGTTTTTGACCATTGATTTCTGGGAGTGTGTCAACAAGGCAACTATTTGTGTTTATAGAGCCAAGACCTCATCCAAAGTCTGTTTCAATGGGGGTGGCTAATCTCTGGGCATGTAGCACGAAATCCACTCCTTTGGAGAAGGACTTTTCAAGACCTGACTTAACATGGGATTTATGTGGGATTTAAACAGTACACAAGGCATTGTGTGGGCCTCTTTCTTCTCAAAGATTAATCTAAACACCAAAATGTACTGTTTGCTTTTTTCCCCACATAAGCGTGTCTGAGCAAATCATGCTTCTCCTGGCCCTAGGTGACCCAATGCTAGATCATTAGTTGTGCTTGTGGTTGTTGAACTTGAGCACATTCAGTGCACTCTCTTGTAAGAGCTCAATGAGATGTGTGTAGTATGGTCATGTACATGATTTTTATGAATGGACAGTTTTGTATTAGAACATTAACTAGTGATATGCTTGTCAGAACAGGAAATACGAGTCCTCTTCTAAAGTAAACATTTGGGGTTTTGATTGGCTGGATAGCTGGATTCCAATTCTGTGTTGGTTAAGATCCCCAAGATTTATTTATATAGTTATTTTTGTTCTTGGGTTTTATTTGAAATATCAGCATTTTTCCACTGTGACCACAGGCTATTCTTACCACAGTAAGAAGAGTATTAATATGCAAGATGCAGCAAAAGATTTTAAGTTTAACTCCAGAAACTGAAAACATTCATCAATCAAAAGGGTAACTAGACAGTTGCCAAAAACACAGCCCTCTGCTCCTTGTACTGCTCCAGAACAAGGGACTTTGAAACCCAAACTCAAATGTTTGAAAATGAGGAGATGCTTAGTTGAGCTCTCTATGTATTCCTGAAAAGAACATTACTCTTAAGGGAAAAACAAAGCACAAACATAAGAAAACCAGGAAGTTCACAGTAAAAGTGCTGCTTCCTACGCAGAACAACTGGACCCAAGTGGGAAAATTAAATAGTAGAAAGGACACATCATCAACACTGGAAACATACTTTATAGCATATAAAATGGAAACTTTTTAATAATTTAATAACATGGCATGTAAAATATACAGGATATAGAGTAAGTATATGTCAGTTAGTTGTGTTTTGTAAAATAGGAAAAACATACACACACCAGAAATCAAAAAACGAATCAAACAAAAATAGGCCATAGAGCCTGCCCCTAAATTATCTGAATTACCAAGCTGCCAGGGTCATCAGTGCAGCGTTTAGCTTTGACTCCCTGCAGTAGCTAGCAGCCTGACTCCCCTGACCCTAACCTCTTTCAGGATTTAGATCTTGTTCCTCATGTACTGCGGACCCCATTTAGAAGAGATCTCTGCACCAAAGGGGGCTCCGAAGGAATTGAAACGGTCAATGCCTGGGCACAGTACAAACAAGGTTGGAGAAGTGTTTTATGCAAATCGTTGAAAGTAAAGGACCAGGGCTAGGGACAAAAATATTCACACAAAAAAGCAATCAGTGATCACTATCTTATCATTATTTTTATAAATGTATTTAGATTGCAGTAGCTCCCAAAATGTGTTAAGTGCTTTCCAAACTCAGAGGAAGACACAGTCTCTGTCCCAAAGACCTTCTAATCTACAATCCCATGGCATAAAGCACAGAGCAGTTACTACCGAGACTATAGCAGCATAGCTAGCTATGCTGTGATAACCCCATAGTGTAGAGACAGAAGTGGGGGTTTCTCTCTGAGCAACACCATTTCCCTGAGCAACAGTAGCTAGGTTAACAGAAGCCCTCTTCCATTGACCTATCTGCATGGATGCTAGGGGTTAGGCTGGCATTAGCAATTGTCGCTCAGGGGTGTGGATTTTTCATACCCTTTAGTGACAGAGCCTATGTTGGCCTACATTTTAAGTGTAGACCAGGCCTAAAAAGTGCAGTGATGCATGTATGTGCAATGAAGTTTTTAGAAACATCCACAGGCTGTTGAGGAATCTGCACCCTCAATATTTGACAGACCTCTGAAGGTTCCAGTTTTGATGTGCACCACCAGAACTTTATTCTGGTAAAAGGAGACATTTTTTAATTCTTTAGGCAGTGGAAATTAGACTGACTGTCTTACATAGAGAATAATTAATAAAGGAAATAAACTAATAGGTCAAAGCAAGTGAAGTGCGGTTTACTGAAAGCTTAGCCACCTATTTGTAGGAAAACAAAAGGGGTGGAAATCCTAATTCAAAAGAGAGAAAAGATACACTGGCTTCCTGCCTGCATTTTATCTCCAAATTTCTTGGGTTGCTGAACCTTTGATGCTACATAATATACAAGATGTTCCACAATTTGAAAAGTATCCAATTGTTTGTACTATGCTCATCACCTTAGTAATTGAGTTCCTAGTGATCCTAACCCTAACCTCTTCCTGTCTGGTTATCAGCGATTAACATCAAAGCCAGAAACACTGAGGAGGACTATTCCATTTGTTAATTGAAAGGAATGTACCTTGTTTAATATATATCACGGCATGGCATGTAGACTGTGAGATAAGTAGCAGACTGATTACATGGTTACTATTTGGAGGCAATACTCACTCATACATGCAGAAGGGTCAGACTGGGGGAACAACTGTAGTATGCTCCTAAAGTCTGCCCATTTTGTGAGGCCAAAATAGGATGCCACTGATAGTAAAGTGTGTATATCTTGATTAAAATATCATCTCAGTTCTTTCTAGCATGTTTTGATCAGCAGTGAAATAAATAGTAACATTTAGGATGCTGTCAGTAGACATCAGAGTTAACATATCATTGAGATGAATGGGAGCAGTTAGTGCTTCTCATAGATACTGTTTTGTGCTATCTGCTGACTCAAGCTGACATCAATGTGTTTGAAAGCTCACATTTTGAAAGCTGTCTTCACAGCCATTTAAGGGCTGCTAAAGAAATGTTTCTAAAAAATAAAACCTCAGAATATGGAGCAATGTGGAAGCCACCATGAGTGGGTCTCCTCTTGCTGTGCTGCCTGTGAGGCAGCTGAAATTAATCTCTGCCCATACAGTGTGCATGTGCATTATCTGTATGATCCATTTGGGAATATACCAGCCTTTACTATTCAATTCATCCCTGTATCTATTTATAGCACCTTTAGGTATCCTTTGTACCACAGGAGCAGCAGAAAAAAGGTCTTACAGTGAGCAAGGATCTGTCCCATTTGTGTGAAAGTACATATTTTAAAATTTGGCATAGAGATTCCAGGGTGTTTGGGTCCTCTGTTAGCTCAACTTTACTACATGTGCTCTGCTGCTCTCTCGAAACAAACTGCCAGTAGTATTTACATTTGGAAATTACTGCAGATGGTCTGATAAATAAAAATTTATCGTCAATTGTCGTCAATTGATAAATAAAACTTCAGTGTCAATCATTAGTCCTTCATTTTACACACTGTCCATAACATTACAAACAGAGACTTACTGATAAAATACCCATTTGCTCTATATAACATCAACTACTACATTAGAGCTGCACAAACCAGGGCTGCTGAAGTGTGGTCCTAATGAGGAAGCTGTGTTAGCGGACATTATGGTCTTGATTTCAGTACTGCTGGGGGTTATAGCTAAAATATTTTTATTCCTTCCTTGAGCCTGCCAACCAAGGTGTTGCTGTATTTAGGCAGGCATGCAAACAAACCTCTTGAGTTTCAAATTATTTCCTATGTATGTAAACGAAAACAGAGATAGTGTATGATACAGAAATCAAGATAAGACAATATCAAAAGTGATAGCAAAATTAATTCTGATAGGAAAGATTCCCAATATAATTTATTTTTATTTAGTTGTATATCATGGTAGTTCTGCCATTGCGGGCCTGTGCCCCTCCCAGAAAATAAAATCAGTGTAAAGGTCCTCTGTCTATAGAGAAGAGGGTTAGAATGTTAGCTCCTTCTCTCAATCTAGTGCCTAATATAAGGGACTTTCTGAACTCTAGAGAGTCTGTTTATCATAGGGAATTTTTCCCTTCCTTTGTCATTATTAGTAATTATCATTTGTATCACAGTAGCTCCTCAATGCCTTAGTTTGTATGGGGGCCCCATTGTGTGGGGGACTGTACATACACACACTGATCCTGTAATTGACAGTTTGTCCTGCTGCACACTTACAGAGTCCAACTATAATCAGAGATGGAATGAAGAGTCTGAAATCAGTGGGGTACTATATAGCTGCAGTAGTGTACCCAGACAGTTGGAATGGGAGAATCAAGACCATTAAGCAGAAGACAACACTCCCTGCCCAAGCAGCTCATTATATCATTTCCCAATTTGCTCAGCTCTCATTTGTAGCATTCTTCCATATTTAAACTTTAAGTTGATTTCCATTTATGTAACACAGTCCCTTTGGCAATGGCCATTGCTCTTAAAAAAAATTGTTGGGCACTCACAAGAGCTCTTAGGTCCCATAATATTAGGATCTGTGTCCCTGCACAAAACTCTACCCACTGACAGAGATTTCAGAAAACTTTGTATTTACTGCACAGGGTAGTGCAGACTCTGGCAAGGATCTTACTGTGAGAAAAATAAAAAGGAGAAGAGTGGAGAATGGCATTTTCAATGTATGTATTAGTCTTACTTTCCTGTCCAGAATTGCAAAACCACTTCTGATGTAAGCTTACCAAAAACAGCTCCCCACAAATCTACACAATGTAACAACTGTTCAGAAGCTCCTTATCTATCTTTTGTGTGTGCGTGTGTTCTGATTATCTGCATCTTCATATCTTAATACATGCAGAATAAAAACAGAGAAATATTGCTAGAAAGATGCAAAGGTCATGATACACAGTAGTCCTGATAAGTGAACAGTATATTAAAAGAACTATAGTCTTATTCGCAATTCATTTTGTAATTCTTTTAAACAAGCTGTGATATGTCCTTACATACATTGTTGGGTCAACTTGTGAGGATGAGAGGGAAATATATCGCACTTCCTAAGCACTTTTTCACTTCAATGATGAGTGCACAATGTTCATTTTTTCATGGGCAAATAATGCTACTGGTGAGTTTTCATTTATAGTAATTTATCCATTGACACAGGGAGTTGGGCACAAGTTTAATGGGACAAACTCTGTGCATCAAAAGGCTTCAATAGAAAGGAAATAGGACTGTGCTACTGCTTACACAGTGTTTCCAGGATTTCAATGACTGTTTAATGGGTTTTAAGTGGAAATGGGCCTGATCTCAAAGCCTGCTTTTAAATTCCCCCAGACTTTTGGGGAGGGGTTTAACTTCTGAACCTGGATGTGAATTTCACTATCTCTAAAACAGGCTGGATCAAATGCCAGGTGAGACCCCTTGTCACATTTTGATGATTATGATCCCTGCATAAATAGTGAGTGTACAGAGCAAAAGCCCTATTCTAGTCCAGAAGCTGGAGGCGCTAGAGTATAAGGGCATAAGGGGCTGCCTGCTCCCCAGGTTGGACGTTCTCCCCATCAATTCTGATGTACTTTCCCTACACAAAGTGCAATTCTTTTGGCTTTGAGAGATGCTGTATTTTACCTCACAGATCTAAAACTTGCTTCCTGGAGCACCAATATGTAAGAAAGTCAGCTCAGGCCAGAATGTTCATTCAACTGACCAATATGTAAGAAATAGTTTATAATATATACTCTTGTTTTGTTGAATGTTTAGCTCTCAATGTACATACTGTAGCATGGAAATGTGGTGGAGTGTCTCTATAATTAAGGCTGTGGCTGCCCTTCCATCCCCACTAATTCTAGTGCCCACTGGAAGGCCATGTATAATATTACTTTTATATGAGTAACTCTGCAAATAAGATGGTATAAAGTCAGTATGAGAGTGACTATGCTAATGCCTTTGTGTGTACCCAGTGAACAACATAGTTTCAGAAGCCTGAGTAAATTTGGCTGAACAGATTGCTCAGGCAGTTAATAATACAACCGCAGGGCCTTCACTCCAAACAAATGGAGTGTTTTACTAAACAGCCTACATCCTTTCTCAAATGCTCAGAAATACTGCAATCAAGTTACACCTTTCAATGTGTAGGCAGAGTTAGAAGGGAATTTTGTTTTCCGTTGCCTAATTTATGTTAATTTGTTGTTTCATTTTTACATATGGGATAGTAAAAAGATATTAGTTTTTTTTGCCTGATAGAAAAACTTATCACTCTTCTGTCATATTGTAGCTGCAAAATAAGGAGGATCTGAAGTTTCCTGTAGGGCTTATGGTTTACATTACACTTTGTACATAAGTCTTTTTGGCATGCTAAATCCAGTGTTAGAAGTATTTTAAAAATTCTTATGTTCTGATATAGAAGCTTCAGAATGTTGTGTTGGCATTTGGCAGATATCTCGAGAGTGTCATGAACTATTACTGCCTGAAGAACTTGGCAGGCATTAGACAGCCCCTGTACACCTTGCAAGTGTGTAGAAGTCCATGAACAACTTAATTATTGAGCATCTATATAGCCGTTCCCGAGCACTTTGCAAAGTCTATATTTCTTCCTGCCTTCCTCAGGAAAGTGTGCCAGTCTCTGCAGAGCTCACAAATTGTGCCTGACCTCTTGAGCATGCTAAAAACCATTGGTGTGTAATGATTTGTTTGCATCTGTTAAGGACAAATGCTGCTAAGCCACATTACTGCCTGAAGAATTTGGCAAGTGTGTATGAATCCCTGTGTACCTTTCAAAGTGTGATGCTGATATACTTACTAAGTTTAGAGGCACTTAACTTTGCAGGGCTTTATGTGGAATGGTACTTCCTGGTACTAAAGGAAAGAGGTGTGGGTATTATAGGTAAGCCAGATGAAAAGCAGTTCTGTGGCCCACATCTCTGCAAAGAATACAGATCCTTTGGTCAAACATTCCATTTAGAAATAGTGTAGCAGGCCATAACCACTGACAGCCTAAGGGCTGTATCAGCAGCCATTCTGGTGACCTGAAGGTTCTGCAGAAGATGATTCCACATCCCTTTGTTTAGTTTCCTTTTAGAAAGGCTCTTTAGCTGAGCATTACACAGGTGATGAGGATTTCACCCTTTAGAACTATTCTGTCCACAAACACACATTTATCTTCCAAAATGAGTTGGCTACTTTAAAAAGAAACACACACACACACACACACACACACCCCACAGGTAAATGGCGAACCCCATGGATTTTGCCAGTTTTCAAGGACTTCCCTGGGAAAAGTTGCATAAGGCTACACTGAAATATTTTTTTCATGGTTTACTTGTAACTCTGGCATAAACTCACAAAATTGAAGCACAGAAGCCATGGATTTGAACTGACTAAGCTATGGAACTAAGACCTGGAAACCATGGGAAGCAGAGACACCCAGGGACTCAGTAATGGAAAGCCAGGAAGATCACCATATTCAACCCTAGGTTTCAGAGTAGCAGCCGTGTTAGTCTGTATTCGCAAAAAGAAAAGGAGTACTTGTGGCACCTTAGAGACTAACAAATTTATTAGAGCATAAGCTTTCGTGAGCTACAGCTCACTTCATCAACCCTAATTTACCCACTACGTTGGATGGAAAAAAATACAGCCTCTTCCAGTTTTTCCAGTGACTATCATTCCTTTGCACTCATTTCAAGAGAGAAGCTGATCAAAAGCTAATAACCTAGAGAGAGTGGAGAGAGAGGAAAAGATCACAGAAAAGAATACAATTAAACAAAGTCCTTAAATAAAATCAATGAAAACTGACAGAGTCAAAGTTAAAGGCTGCCAAATTTAAAAAACAGGAAAGAAATAAGGAAACAGAAGTGTCAAAATAAAAGTAAAAATATCAAAAGAAAAACAAGTCCTTTGAGGGCTAGATTGTACACAGATATTTAAGGCACCATCATTCCTTCAGTCAAGTGCCCATGACTCCCACTGACTCTGATGGGAGTTGAGAGCCCCCAGGCTGTTACATTTTTTCCAGTCCTTGCAATCAGCCAGAGTACCTTTGCTGTCTATCCCCAGGATTGAGCTTCCAGGAGCAGGCAGGCAGGACATTCTCATCATGATTCCTTGGCTCTAATATGTATTCCTTTTTAATGTGGGTTAATGCCAGCGGAGTTTGGAGGGTTGTAGGACATGTTGCAAGACAGTTTTTTAACTCTGGCTTTTTCTTAATTTGAGACTGTCTGAGCCATCTGTTATGCTTATTTCAGTCGGGGGATGGTAGTGTGTTTGATCTGTGCCAGTTTCTTGCATTAGCTTGGTTTAATTTTTTTGTAGCACACAATCAGTGCAATACACATATTACAATAAACACAGGACAGATGATGTTATGGATCTCTCCCAGAGGTTTAGACCCACAGCAAGTAATGAGCCCCAAGAGGCTGTCAGTAGTCACCCAGAGAAATGAATGACAGAAGATATACTTTGAACCTCATTGCAAAGATAACCATCCATTCAAGGAAGTTGAGCACCAAAAATATTTTCCAGGAGACATGGCAATTGTAATTAGAAACAGAGAGAACTGTCCACCTACCAAGACCAAGGGTGACCAGCATCTATCAACAAGAAAGCACCCGGCTACTGTGAGGTGCTGATAAAGCTACTGAGCTCTAAGTGGAGACTAATTCAGAAGAGGACATGCCATAATTAAATTAATATCCAGAGAAGCATATAACAGCTTTTATACGGCCACAGAGTCCCAGAAAGTAAGTCATTGTTACATAGGCACCGACTCCGTGGGTGCTTCTGGGCAGGAAGAGGTAAAGTGGAGGCAGGAAGAGGCAGGGCAGGGGTGGGGGACTTGTGGGGAAGGGGTGGACTGGGGACGGGGACTGGGGTGGAGCTGGGGTTGAGCACCCCCGGGCAACTCATAAAGACGGTGCCTATGCATTCCTTCACTAGAGAAATGTACCAATGATCGAATCTGGCAAGTGATGAGGAGTAGGTAGGAATTCTTTTAAATGCCATCAACAAATAACATTGAAGCATATCACCTTCATAGAATCATAGAGTTTAGGGTCAGAAAGGATCACTATATCATCTAGTCTGACCTTCAGAATATCAACATTAAATCTCACCCAGTTACCCCATGCTGAGCCCAGTGACTTGTGTTTGGCAAAGTGTATCTTTCAGAAAGGGACTGAGTCAGGATCTAAAGCCATCAAGAGATGGAGAACCCCCTGTTCCCTTGGTAGTTTGTTCCAATGGTTAATCACGCTCACTGTATAAATTTGTGCCTTATTTCTCATTTAAATTTGTCTCGCTTCAACTTCCAGCCCTTGGTTCTTGTTATGCCTTTCTTCGCTAGATTTAGAGAGTCCTTAAGTACCTGGTATTTTCTCCTTATGAAGATATTTATACATTTTAATCATATCACTTCTGAATCTTTTTTTATTTATTAACTAAACAGATTAAGCTCTTGAAATCTCTCACTCTGAGTACGTCTACATGAGGATAAAAAACCTGCGGCTTACCCAGTTCAGCTGACTCAGGCTTGCAGGGATTGGGGTCCCTCCAGGCTGAAAAATTTTTGTGTAGATGTTCAGGCTCAGGCTGGAGTCTGAGCTCTGGGACTCTGTGAGGTGGGAGGGTCCCAGAGCTCAGGCTCCAGCCTGAGCCCAACCATCGACACAGAAATTTTTAGCCCTGCAGCCCTCCCAGGCGCCTAAATCAGCTGACCCAGCCAGGAGTTTTTTAGCCTTGTGGCTCTTTTCTGCACCAGCTCCAATTTTTCAAAATCCTTTTTAAAAATGTGGCCATCAGAACTGTATGCACTATTGCAGTATCACTGCCATAGACAGAGGTAAAATCACCTTCTTACTCCTACTTATTGCTTCCCTGTTTATACTTCCAAAGATCACACTGGCCTTTTTGCCACAGCATCACATATTTAATTGCTTGTCCACTGGGACCCCGGATATGTTTCAGAGTCACTACTATGGAGGGTATAGTCCCCAACTCTGTAAGTATGGCTTGTATTCCTTTTTTCTAGATGTTTAACTTTGCATTTGGCTGTATTAAAATGCATTTTGTTTGAATGAGCCCAGCTGACCAAGTGATCCATATCGCTCTATCTGACTGCCCTGTCCTCATCCTTATTTACCACTCCACCAATCTGTGTGACAGACACAAATTTTACTGGCAATTTTATATTTACTTCCAGATCACTGTGAAAATATTGAATAGCATCAAGCCTAACCAATCCCCATGGAACTGCACTAGAAACACCTCCATTTAATAAGGCTTTCCCATTGAACTTTTATTTCTAATTGCTACCTTCACTTCACCACTGAAGCAGGATGGCTTTTAGCCAAAGTAGTCCTCTTTTTTGATTGTGGAATCATGGCTTTTCGATGATCTAATAAACTCCCCTTAAAGAACTGCCAATTTTCATTCACATTGTTTTGTCCACATTTTTACTCCCAATCATTTTTCTCATAATTTTCCTTACTTTTAGGGAATTAGCTTTTTTGAGCTAATTATTACAAGGCTGGGATTATCCTCTCTTTGTTCATATTTAAAGAGTTCAGGTCATGATCACTGGTCCTTGGGCACCCACAAACATCTAGTGCAGTGATTAATTCATCTTTATCCATCACAATGAGGTCCAAAGTTACCTTGTGCTGGGTATAATACCTCTTGTGTTACAACGTCTTTCTAGAAGTGGATTATTTTGTCTGAAGCAGTTATTGTTTCGGGTGACATTTTTAGACTTTTGATAGTAAAGTAAATCTCCATATCTCACCAATATGTGTGAAGGGGAGGTGACATAAAGAACTGGATATGCTCCAAGCCCCCCATCCTCTGATCTGCAGTGCTAAACTAAATCTTGCATTGTTGCTGCATGGATGCACTAGAGTAGGGTAAGGAGAAAGAGAAAGACATACACTTCTTGTGCCCTCTTCCCCACCATAGTCTACCTGGACTACACAGGACAACATACGGACCTATATTAGCACCTTGCTTTGTCACCCTTGAGTAAGAAGGAGGATGAAGAATTATTTAGGATATTCCATTCTATTTTATTATTCCATGTGTTAATGGGATGAAAAGAAAAATATAAACTGCATACCAGAAACAAAGATTAAACTAAAAAGAAAAGGAGTACTTTGGCACCTTAGAGACTAACAAATTTATTTGAGCATAAGCTTTCGTGAGCTACAGCTCACTTCATCTGATGCATTCATCGGATGAAGTGAGCTGTAGCTCACGAAAGCTTATGCTCAAATAAATGGGTTAGTTTCTACGGTGCCATAAGTACTCCTTTTCTTTTTGCGAATACAGACTAACATGGCTGCTACTCTGAAAAGTTTAAACTGTGTAATAGTCTGTGAAGGGATTTAAAACAGGAATGACTAAACACAGTATTTAGGAAAAAGTCTTACACTGCACATAACAGATCATCTTTACTTTCTAGGGTTCTGCAAAGACCCTTTTACACCTTTCTGAGCTCTCATGGTGTTGTATGGCAGTGTCTAACTGAAACAGTTTTCTTTAATTCTCCTTATAATGAGTCGGTATTTCCTGAGGAGTTCTCTCATAGTCCCTCAGTAGGATTTTTCTTGACAGTTTTTTAATTTTGCTCAGTGACAAATTATTTTAGTTCACCTCCTGGGATCTGCTATATAAAAAAAGAGTCGTGAAATATAAATGAGATGATGATCAGAGAGTTAATGTTTATCTGAGAAGGTGACAGATGGAGATTTTTGTCAAAGAGTTTATTTTCACAAATTCATAGAGTCTGAGGCCAGAAGGGATGATTGTGATCATCTAGTCTGACCTCCTGTATAACACAGGCCAGCAAACTTCCCCTAAATAATTCCTAGAGCAGATCTTTTGAGAAGAAAGATTCAATCTTGATTTTAAAATGGTTATTGGTGGAGAATCCACCACAACTCTGGGTAAATTGTTCCAATGGTGGTTTACTCTCACCATGGGTGGTGGGTGAAGCTTCCCCTGGGGGAGGTTAGCGCCTCGTCCCGCCTCATCTGCCCTCAACCCCACCCACACTCCACCACAGCTCTACCCCAGGCCCTACCCCCTCCCCATCCACCTCCTCTCTGCTTCCCCCTCCCCCCTGCCACTCGTCCCTCCTTTCCATCCCCCCTCTCACTTGGCCCCCTCCCCCCAGTGCTCGCTGTGTGTGTGTTCCTCCTCTCCTCCTGTTCCTGTGACAGCAAGGGGTCTTGCTTTCCAGCTGGTCAGCCTAGGGCAGGGCACTGGAGCTGCATTTCTGAGATGCTGGGCATTGGGAGGGGGGCTTGTTGCCCAGCTCTGCAAACCAGGCTGTTGGCTAGTGCCTCTCGCTGGGGGCAGGAGCCAGCCTGGCTTAGACCTAACATTTGGACCCAGTAGTGGAGGAATTGGAACTGCTGAACCCTTCGGTAAGTCTGAGTTGAGAGAAAGCTGGCAGGATTCACTCCAGATCCACCAGAGCTGTGACTCCCCCAATGCCCGCCTCTGCACTACCAGAGCATCTCCCTGGCTGGTCAGCCCCGGGACCCTGCTGTCTCAGAGCCCTATCACTCAAATATGCATTTCCTGAACAGCTCTGGGCAAGGCCCATCATCGCCATCTCCAGCCCCATAGCTGGCATCAGGAGCTGCCATTGCGGGATGCAAGCGGTGAGTGGTAGCGGCAGGGGTTAACGGGGAGGGGAGAAGAGAAAGGGACGTGGCGAATGACAGCATGGGGGCTGAGCGGGGAAGGCGGGGAGGAGAGGAAGGATGCAGCAAGTGGCTGTGGGGGGGCGACAAGCGAGGGGAAAGGAGAGGAGGGAAGCAGCAAGGGGCGGCGGGAACCTCCAGAGAGGGTGGTGCAGTGGAGGAGAGCTGGAGAGGAGCAGCCAGGCAGTGGCAGCTGGTGGGGACCTTGGGGAAGGGAAGAGGTGTGGGTGTGGCCACCACAACCCAGGCATCTGGCAGCAGGGTAAGCAGTGACTGCGCGAGAGGTGGATAATTATACCCTTGGCCTATTATACCCACCATACAAGACTCTCACCGTTAAAAATATAAGCCTTATTTCCAGTCTGAATTTGTCTAGCTTCAACTTCCCTCCATTGAATCACATTATACCTTTCTCTGTTCGACTGAAGAACCAATTATTAAATATTTGTTCCCCTTATATGTACTTATAGACTCTAATCAAGTCATCCCTTAACTTTCTCTTTGTTAAACTGAATAGACTGAGCTTCTTCTGTCTTTCATTATAAGGCATGTTTTCTAATCCTTTAACCAGTCTCGTGGCTCTTCTCTGACCCCTCTCCAATTTAGCAACATTCTTCTTGAATTGTGGACACCAAAAATGGACAGCATCCCAGCAGCCGTTGCACCAGTGCCAAATACAGAGGTAATATAACTAGGGCTGTTAAGCAATTAAAAATAGTAATCATGATTAATCAAACCGTTAAACAATAATAGAATACCATTTATTTAAATATTTATGGGTGTTTTTTACATTTTCAAATATATTGATTTCAATTACAACACAGAACACAAAGTTCTGTATAAAGTGCTCACTTTATATTTATTTTTGATTACAAATATTTGCTGTAAAAACAAAAGAAATAGTATTTTTTCAATTCACTTCATACAAGTACTGTAGTGCAATCTCTTTATCATGAAAGTTGAATTTACAAATGTAGAATTATGTGCAAAAAATAACTGCATTCAAAAATAAAACAATGTAAAACTTTTGAGCCTACAAGTCCACTCAGTTCTACTTCTTGTTTTGTCACTCAGACAAAAACTTTGTTTACATTTACAGGAGATAATGCTGCCAGCTTCTTGTTTAAAGTGTCACCTGAAAGTGAGAACAGGTGTTCACACAGCACTGTTGTAGCTGGCGTTGCAAGATATTTATGTGCCAGATGCATTAAAGATTCATATGTCCCTTCATGCTTTAACCACCATTCCAAAGGACATGCGTCCATGCTAATGTGGGGTTCTGCTCGATAACAATCCAAAGCAGTGCAGACCAATGCATGTTCATTTTCATATCTGAGTCAGATGCCACCAGGAGAAGATTGATTTTCTTTTTTGGTGATTCAGGTTCCGTAGTTTCCACATCAGAGTTCCTCTTTTAAGACTTCTGAAAGCATGCTCCACACCTCGTCCCTCTCAGATTTTGGAAGGCACTTCAGATTCTCAAACCTTGCGTCAAGTGGTGTAGCTACCTTTAGAAATATCACATTGGTATCTTCTTTGCATTTTGTCAAATTTGCAGTGAAAGTGTTCTTAAAACGAACATCATATGCTGGGTCATCATCCAAGACTGGCTGCTATAACATGAAATGTATGGCAGAATAAGGGTAAAACAGAGCAGAAGACATACTATTCTCCCCCAAGGAGTTCAGTTACAAATGTAATTAACACAGTATTTTTTTATGAGTATCATCAACATGGAAGCATGTCCTCTGGAATGGTGGCCAAAGCATGAAGGGGAATATGAATATTTAGCACATCTGGCACGTAAATACCTTGCAATGCTGGCTATAAAAGTGCCATGCGAAAGCCTGTTCTTACTTTCAGATGACATTGTAAATAAGAAGCCAGCAGCATTATCTCCTGTAAATGTAAACAAACTTGTTTGTCTTAGCGATTTGTCTGAACAAGAAGGAGGACTGAGTGGACTTGTAGGCTCTAAAGTTTTACATTGTTTTGTTTTTGAGTGCAGTTACATAACAAAAAAAATCTACGTTTGTAAGTTGCACTTTCATGGTAAAGAGATTGCATTATGGTATTGTTCTAGGTGAATTGAAAAATACTGTTTCTTTTGTTGATCATTTTACAGTGAAAATATTTGTAATAAAAATAATAATATAAAGTGAGCACTGTACCCTTTGTGTTGTGTTGTAATTGAAATCAATATTTGAAAATGTAGAAAAACATCCACAAATATTTAATTTCAACTGGCATTCCATTGTTTAACAATGTGATTAAAACTGCAAATTAATCACAATTAATTTTTTAAATTACAATTTTTTTTTAGTTAATCACAAGTTAACTGCGATTTATTGACAGCCCTAAAAAACCAACCCTACTACTTCTATTGCTCTGATGGTAATTATCCACTCCAAGGTGTGCAATAATAGAGCCTGGCTGTACTTTGTGTGGTTGAAGGCACCAGGCCTCCAGCCTCAGGTATTGCAGCTCCCCCAAATTGTGCACAATCAGTCCCTGTTGGATTAGGAGAAGGTGAGAGGAGTGGATACAACTTGGTCCCATCTACACTATTTTATCCATTTCCAGGGGCAACCGTATTGTAACCAGGTCCCCAGCACTGTTCGTTTGTATTGTAGATAGAACCTAAAACATAGCTACTCACACATAAGATAGGGTTAAATTCTACCTATTATATTCCAATGTGGAACTAATCATATAGGATTGTAGCTCAACTCTGAGTGGCCAAGGGCCTCCACTTGTTTTATAGCACAGCACAAAAAAAGTGTACAAATGTTTTCAGAAGAACTAATCAAGCTTGATTATAGCCAGACTGATAGTAAAAATGTGTACATAAGTGGGTGGTCCCTATACAGATGGAATTTGTAGTGAACATTTATTAAGTGACCTTCATAACACAGAGCAGTTAAGATCCAGAGGGTCTGTGTAAAATATTATTTAAGCCTGGAGAAAGGTGAACTTATCATTGAGATCATCCTAATGTGACACAGCTTCATTCCAGAGTTAATATTCCTGTGAGCCTGTGCTTTTAAAATATCTGTCTAGAATTTATTCCTGCTAAAGATTTAAGTATTACAGGCTGCCAGGCACTTTGGAGGAAAAACTGAATCCAAGATCCTATTTTTTTTGCTGTGCATGTTCTTTCTTGTTATAGGGAAAGCAGCTGAGATTTTTTTTATACATAGCATTTAGCTTTTTAGTAAGAAAAAAAATGAATCACCCATAACCAGAGAGAGAAAAACATATCAGTACCCTTTCTCTCTCTTCTCCTCATCCTGATTTTAAAAGGACTATGTGCATAGAATGTATCGCATAAATTTTGGTCACTACGCTCTTCTTGACTGACTTACAGCAGTACAAAAGAGCACCCAAGCCCTCCACCTCATCCATGAAAATCATCAGATTGATCCGTTGCCAGAAATGCTGCAGAAAGTTTGCCAAAATATCCCCTGCCTCATTTGCCCACTCCCTACCCCCGCTGTATGGAAAAGTATAATAGATGCCAAACCAACTGTACTTGTGCTGAAAGACCAGATCAGGCTGGGAGAAATGGAGGAGACCTGGCAGTTAATGTGAGGAATAGGGGAGGCTATGAAGGGAGAGTACAGTAACTAGCCTAGGATTGCATTCTGTGATAGCAGCAGGTTAGAGCCATAGACTGTACAGTGTCACTTGACAGGTATGTCTGTAGGAATTCAGCCTCAGGGAACTATTTCTTAATGAGCTTGCAGTCAACATTTAGGTTTGTATGAGTCAGCCATTTGTTTTTTAATCTCTTCCTCTGCATACACAGTGACTGTGCCTGAGAGCATTACCCATGAAATGCCCCTGAATGGCAAGTTTAAGGTCTCCCTGGCAACATGGGTAAGGGAAACAAGCAGACTTTGATAAAAAAATATCTAAGTCCAGCCTTGCTTATAATTTGCACACACACAAAAAAGGATTCCTCAAAAAAAATAGACATATGTGAAGCTTTTACTGGGTTTCAGAATAACCCTGCAACATCAGGCTCGCAGGGTTCTGTAGCTCATGAAAGCTTATGCTCAAATAAATTTGTTAGTCTCTAAGGTGCCACAAGTACTCCTTTTCTTTTTGCGAATACAGACTAACACGGCTGCTACTCTGAAACCTAGGGTTCTACCAGTACAGCAAGTGTGCAGGCAGGACCCTGCACATACCTGCAATGAGGACACCCCTTTAAGATATTCTATTGTTCCAACCTGAGAACCCCAGCAATGATAGTTATTGAATGCAAGAAATGTGAGAGCTAGAAGCTGCTGCAGTTCCCCTAATAAAAAAAACATATTAAACATGCATACGCCTGCCTGGATTTACCGTCTTAAAGACAGTACAGTACCCAGCTCTGTAACTGTAGGTTTGCCTCTCACCAAAGCGAGGCTCCTGCACAGCTGTGGTCATCTGTAGATGAGCCAGGGGTCTCAGAAACAAGCCACACGACTTCATCCTTGTCCCTGGTTCACAGATCTTGCATTGGCGCACATCCATTGTTGCCTTAAGAACAGCACACACCAGTCAGACTGAGACGCAGCAGGCTGAGACCAATGCTTCTTTTGGGAGTCTTCAGCACAGAAAAAAACAAAGAGAAAAGTATAAACTCGAGGGCAGGCTGCCCTTTTCCTTTCTGCAGAAGTCTCTATCTTTATCCTTCTGTGAGCCCACTGTACTAGAAAGCAGTGGTTCTCAGCCAGGGTCCCGGGCCCCCCAGGGGGCCGCGAATAGGTTTCAGGGGGTCCGCCAAGCAGGGCTGGCATTAGACTTGCTGGGGCCCAGGGCAGAAAGCCAAAGCCCCATCGCCAAAGCTCCAAGCTCCACCACCCAGGGTTGAAGCCAAAGCCTGCACAACTTAGCTTCCCTGTAGCATGGGACCCTGAGCAACTGCCCTGCTTGCTACCCCTAACCCTGTCCCTAGCTTTCATATGCAGAAAAAACAGTTGTTATGGCACAGCTGAGCTATGGAGTTTTTATAGCATGCTGGGGGGGCCTCAAAAAGAAAAAGGTTGAGAACCCCTGTACTAGATGGTTCCTAGACTGAGGCAGCTTTTGAAAGGAACTATCACTTCTGACCTGAGTTGCCCTGGTAAACTCTTTGCTTGGGTTCCTGGGGATGTGCTCTTCACTGGAGTCTTCCCCAAGCCCACCCACTTGACAAAATGTCATTCTGGCACTCGAGCTTCCTGATGTTCTTCCCAGCTTTCTGGGTACTCTCTGTAATAGCAGAAAAGTATTCTCTATAGTAGTTCTAGATCTCCCTCTTGGAGTCACAGTGTTTGATCAATGGCTACCTTCTGGGGCCAAGATATTATTCTATGCCTGCTCCATCTGCTCTGGGAAGATAGAAAAAGGTGAGAGGAGAAAAATCCCTATAGAAAAAAAGACTCGGCCAGAGCAACATAACTTTGTTGACTTTAATGGAGCTACTCTGATTTCCACCAGCTGAAGACTTGGTCCACTGCTTTGTTTCATTCACCTAGGTCCAAATCCCTGCACTCCTCTTCAGAAAGAGGGCTTTGTCATAGCAGCACAGATTACTATGAATACTTTCCCCTTCTTACAGTCTCGTTGTCTATGAACTTAGACAGTTCAGCCAAAGACGCTAATCATATTTGTTAAAAAAGGAGTACTTGTGGCACCTTAGAGACTGACAAATTTATTTGAGCATAAGCTTTCGTGAGCTACAGCTCACAAATTTGTTAGTCTCTAAGGTGCCACAAGTACTCCTTCTCTTTTTGCGAATACAGACTAACACGGCTGCTACTCTGAAACCAATCATATTTGTATTTTTCTCTGAAGGTGTAAGTCTCTGAAAATGTTGTTTATCTTGGAAGAACTGACATTATCTTATCTGTAGTGCATTGGAGACTTTAATTGTTAGATGTTCTTTCAGGAGAGCTGATTGCTTCCACACAAGATATTTCAGATCATTGATTTAAAGAAATCTATTTTCTTTTAGGAAATTTCTCAAAGGAGGTATTTTATTTTATCCTCAACAGCACTGTTTCCTGGAGAAACTGTCATTGTGAGGAAAGTTATTATGGTTTAGTTTTGCAGACTGGTTATTTCCATAGTCCATTTGCATCTTTGGGTACCCTGCTAGGCTTTATAATGAAAAAGCCACACAAACACTCCTGTTTCTTATATCCCTACTGCTTTGTCACTTAAAGCTATATGTCCTAAATAACTACTTACTGAACGTGAAGTAGGCTTTTTTCACTTTAGGAGACACTAGCTTTAGGGTAGCAGAGGAGTAGCTGCTTTAGGGCTGATTCTGGTAACTTGACACTGCTCGAAGTATTTTTGCTGGAATATGGAACCTACACAAATTGCACCACAAGCAAATTTCTTTATAAAGAAGGATCATAAAACTGCAGTTTGGCAGCCCATCCCACTGGTTATTTTAAAGTTTTATTTTAAAGATTTCCCACCTGGTATTTTTTTTAATAGATAATGTTAATTGGGACTTTTGTAAAGGCAGAGGGGTATGAAATCATTGTTGTTGCACATACACATTGAGAGATAGTGTGTCCAGACTGTTGCCTACCTGTGGGCACTCAGTAAGATGCATTCTGCAACCAGGATACCATTCCACAAGCTGGTAAGAAAAGTTGATACCATATATGTCTACCAAGGTACACAATGAGCTGTAGTTCACAAAAGCTTATGCTCAAATAAATTTGTTAGTCTCTAAGGTGCCACAAGTCCTCCTTTTCTTTTTTGCGAATACAGACTAACACGGCTCCTACTCTGAAACCAATGATTTCTTTGTCGTACATTAGTGCCTGGAAGACCCAATTGGGAACCTACTTTACTAGGCACAGTACAACCACAGAGTAAAAGATGGCTCCAGTCCCACTTACATTCTAAGACTACATCTACACTATGAGCTATGGTGTGATTCCCCTGCTCATGTATACATATTTGAACTAGCACAAGCATAACGAGCAGTATAGCCATGATAGCATGGGTAGCGGAAGCCGAGGCACTGCTGAGCTGTACTGAGTACAATGTAAAAAGAAAAGGAGTACTTATGGCACCTTAGAGACTAACAAATTTATTTGAGCATAAGCTTTCGTGAGCTACAGCTCACTTCATCGGATGCATCTCCCCACTGTATTTTCCACTGAATGCATCCGATGAAGTGAGCTGTAGCTCATGAAAGCTTATGCTCAAATAAATTTGTTAGTCTCTAAGGTGCCACAAGTACTCCTTTTCTTTTTGCGAATACAGACTAACACGGCTGCTACTCTGAAACCTGAGTACAATGTACCACCATTTTCAGGAGGGTTTTTACTTGGCTCAGTCATGCCTCTGCTGCCGCTACCTGTACTATTGCAGCTACACTGTGACATTGATGAGCACTAATGTGAGCATGTGGACACAAGCAGGGGAATCACACCGCTGGCTCATAGTGCAGATGTGGCCTTAATTCACAGTAAGCAAAAAGAACAGAAAGCAAGCTGTGTATCTGATTAAACCAAATTACTCTCACTTCTATCTGACTTGGAAGTACTGGCCGATCCAGAAGCTGCTGCAGCTAAAGAAGGGACAGAGGGAAAGAGAGGCTTAATCTAAAATATGACATGATAGATTTTTGTTTCAGTGTCAGATTTGAAAGCAAACCTGCAGAGCACCTGAAGTTTAAGTTACATTAGCAGGAGGGGTTCTTTCCACTTGAAGCACTTACAAATTATGGCTGGAATAGGCTCAACAAATCATTCAGAACAGTAACGTATTGGTTGGCATATCTCCTGGGACTGTCTTATGGTTTGACCATATTGTCCCACACCAACAAGCTGATTCTGCCAGTTGGCTTTTCTTTTAAATTATTTTAGTTCAATATATTGCTTATAAAAAGGGCCAGATGGAGAATGAAATCATATGAGTATCCCCAGACCGTATGTAGTGGGGGTAGCAACAATAAACACTTCCCCAGGCTGCCCTACAAATGCAATTTGAGGGATTACCTCTGCGTGACAGTCTCATGGTTCATTCATTTCCTTGGTCCCTATGATAAGACTGTCAACAAGGATGCCAGATTTGGTGTGATGTATGTACCTGTCCACTAGGCAATGGACTGTGAGCACAAACTAAAGTCACATAGGCCATAAAACAGCCATTGGATAGAGTAGAAATGGTATTTGGTTCCCACTGACCTGGGCTAGATTTCAGCTGATGAAAGGCTTTATATCCCATTACTAGTAGGCTGAGACCTCCTGTACTTTAGGAGGGGGGGGATGTCTTTCTGAGCACACAAACAACACATCCTTTTACTGAGATAATTCAAATGAGCCAGATTGATGCCTTTAAGATTTCCCTGATGGGTCTGAGAAAAACAGCTCCTGATAAGGGCCAAGACTTATTGCACTTATCTCTGGGAATTGTTACCCCTCTGGACTCAAACAACTCAGGAAATCTTGGCTGGTGATGTTGATATGGGGAGCACTTTCCAGAGAGTTTAAAACTTGTGTTGTTTGTCTTGCACAGGATGAGATACTGAAGAATGCTCTAAACTATGCAGACCATGTGAATTCTGTCACCACTTTGTCTGAAGTGGAGAGCCCCATTACGATCCATTAAAGCTCCCAGACCATTCAAACTTGATTATGTTGTCATTACAGTATTATCTGTCCCTGTGACACTGAATAGTGGCACATCTTCATTCAGCGCTTATTCTCACTAACCAAAATGGATACACGTTTTGTTCTGCTGAACAGTTTGTCAGGCAGAGCTGTGTGTGAACTTCTCCTGATAAGGTGAGCAGTTGGCATAACACCTAATCCTACCCAGGAATGGAGTCTGGAAGGAAACAAAAGTGTTCATCCTTTATTTCTTTCATTGAATAGTGTGTGGCCTAGTAAAAAGCCCAGGACATCTAATCTTTTGGGTGCCATCCTTGGTTCTGCTACTAATTTGCTTGTATGATCTTGAGTGAGTACCTTAACCTCATTGGGGGGTTGGTTTATTGATCTCCAAAATGTGTATATTATTTGCCAACATGAAAGTCACAGGGATGCTTGGAGGCTTAAATAATGTTTGTAAATTGCTTTAAGATTCTTTAACAAGGGGCTGTGTAAGAAGTCCACGACTGACCCTGCAAGAAGAAATTGACTTTGTATGCTAGAAAATGAATGTCTGTATGTTACTTATGTCTCTTCATGCCACTCCTTTCTGCAGGGCTGGAGGGTCTCTATAGGGAAGGAGTCTGCTGGTTCTCCAAAAAGATCTGTGCCTACATCTAGACAATAACTGTGATTTAACCTAGCTTTAAAAGCAAACAATTTGATCCCTTGACATACTGTTGATTGAGAAGGTCTTTTGAATACATTCTCAAAGGATCATTTTCAAATAAATGGTTATGAACCATGAAGTGTAAACATAATTACCACATCAAGATGTGCATTATCACATTGCATACCAGGACACTTACAGTCTATTGTTCAGCCTTATGCTTTTAAGCACCAAGAAGTAAAGTGTATGCTAAAAAAAAACACCTCATACTGGAATTAGTAGTAATACTACTTCAAAATTCTGTAGCACGTTCTATTTGAGACTTTCAAAACATTTTATAAACACTAATTAATTTAGTGTCACAAAACCCTTGCAGAGTATGTAGAATTATCCACATAATACTTTGTGTACTATAATCCCCAGGGTAAGAGATGCAGAAAGGTTAAGGTCACGTTTTTACAGAAGTGGCCACAGAGTTTGAGTACCTCATTCCTAGAGGTACACCTTGGGCTAGATTTTCAGAATTACTGAGCACTACAGCTCCTACAGAAGTCAGATGCAGAGTCTCAGCACCCCTTAAAATCAGGCCTTCAATGTCTAGCCTATGTGATCTGCCCAAGGTTCCTAAGGAAGTTTTGTTATGCAGACTCCTGTTTCCCAGCCCCATACGCTAATCACAAGACCTCATTATCCTTGCTCCTTTCCATTCTTATAACTGCTATAAAAGCTTTTTAATTTTAAAAAGAATAAAATAACTATGTGCATATGCATGCACACATAGACACAGCCACACAAAGGTATAGGATTATAGACCCAAATTTGGATCATGTATTTTCTTAAATTGTTCTAGGAAAACTAATAACAGAAATGTTTTTATAAAAATATATGGTTTTATAATTTCAGTTAAAGCAGTTGGAGGGGTTCTTGGTTGTATTTGCGGGGAGAGGATTTGGGAGGAGTTAAAACTTCCCCCGAAGCATTTGCAAACCAAGTGTCTGATCAAAGCAGCAGTGGCCATGAGAACCAGAAAGGGAAACTGACTGAAGTGTAAAATATACAGTATAAAGCCTGACAGGTACATTTGATTTTTAAAATTATTTCATTTTTAATCATCTAAGGGTGTGATCCCGCAAGCACATACTGCTTAGTATGGTGCTAAAGCCAGGAGCAGTCCCAGTGAAGGAGAGTAAAATAACTGGGGTTATAAAAACATGACTCAACAGCGTATGACTTCATGGTGTAAGTCTGAACACACTGATGACTGCAATGGGCCTGCTGGCTTTTCCCTATTCTGTCAAGCAGGGAATATTTATACACTCACTTTGCTCTGAAAATAACAAGGATGCTAGATTCATCGATGATTTACAATGAGAAACTCATAGAGCTCAAGCTATTCAGTTTATACAAAAAGAATATTGAGAGGCGATTGATTACAGGTTTCAGAGTAGCAGCCGTGTTAGTTTGTTTTCGCAAAAAGAAAAGGAGTACTTGTGGCACCTTAGAGACTAACAAATTTATTTGAGCATAAGCTTTTGTGAGCAACAGCTCACTTCATCGGATGCATTTGTGATGAAGTGAGCTGTAGCTCACGAAAGCTTATGCTCAAATAAATTTGTTAGTCTCTAAGGTGCCACAAGTACTCCTTTTCTTTTTGCCATTTGATTACAGTGTCTAAGCACCTTCACAGTGAGAAAATTCCAGTTATTCAAGAGCTCTTTAGTCTAGCAGAGAAAGGCTTAACAAGAACCACCGGCTGGAAGCTGAAGCCAGACAAATTCAAATTAGAAATAAGGCACACATTTTTCATGATAAAGGTGATTAATCACTGGAACATGCTACTAAGGGAAGTGGGGGATTCTCCACTGCATTATATCTTCAGATCAAAACTGGATGCCTTTCTAGAAGATATGCTTGAGCAAACACCAGTTAATAGGCTCAGTACAGGAGGAACCATGTGACATTTAATGGCCTGTGGTGTATATATCAGACTACATGCTCTAATAATCCCTTCTGGTCTGAAACTCTATGAAATCTACACAGCCATTGTGGAAACCCTGCAGTGCTGTGGTCACCAGTTCCCTCTAGCATGCTCCGTGTATCAGTCCTAGGTAACTGTGGTAAGTGCTGCAGCAGATTATATTTTATGTGTCCTAACAGCTGGTGGGGTCTCAGCATGCATTCTTTAGGTGTGTTTGTCTTCACTGTAGCAGGGCGCTGTATTTCCCACTGTGGATAGACAGACTCATGTTAGCTCATCTTGAGCTAGTGTGCTAAAAATAGCAGCATCAGCATTACAGCTTTGGTAGCAGCTTGGGCTAGCCACAACTCCAAGCTCTCCTGCTCCCTCGAGGTCCAAGCTCAGGTGTCTAACCCAAAAAACCATCAGTGCTGCAACATTCATACTATTTTCTAATTCTCACAGAGGGTCTTAGAGAATGTGTATGGAATAGCTTTAACCAAACTACAATAGACATTTTAACGAGAGAGGAACTTTTAGGAGAGACATGTTCAAATAAAAGGGGGGTTGCTTTTCAGAAAGGTTAAACAGCAAGACTTTCAGGGTAGGGGCTGCGGTTTATTTTATATCTCTAAAATGTTATGTATGCTTATGGTGCTATGGCAAAACGAAATCCCTCTGGCTGTGAGACCTCAGCAGGAGAACAATATAGCTTTGTTAGCAAGAAGGGGTCGTGTGCGTTGTTCAAACCAAGTGTGAATATATATATAAAATAAAAATAAATAAAGGCCCTAATAGATGAATACATACTCAATTAACCTCCTCATCTCACTCTTATGTACCTTTTGTTCTTTTCTCTTTCCCCTTACTTAATACTTTAGGCTCTCCTAAGTCTTGCGGCAGAGACTTGTCACTTTTAGTTATCTGAAAAGGTCTATACAGGCCTATGACACTATAGAAATAATTATAATAGGGCAATAGTGTCATTGTTAGCTCTGAGATTAAGTTTTAGATTAAGGTCTAGAATAAATGCAATTAATTGGAAATATTTATTACAAAACAAGCGCTACCTACCATCTTCCTGCTAGCATTTTTAAATCTCTCTCACATGCACACAATATCCGGAAGGTACTTTTCCCATTCATATACTAGAATGTGATCTAAACCTGTATCTTACGACAAGAATAAAGAGCAAATATTATTTATAAAAAACAAGTTTTTAATATGAACACCAGGCCTAAAAAAACCCCACTGTGGTGCTCAGCAAGGCTAAAACATCAATAATAATTGCATAAAAGGCAGAAGCACAGCACAAACCTTTTGAAAGTCAATAAAAAACTCACTTGATCAACAGATGAGTAATTTTTTCAATACCTGTTATATTTGTCTGGTTCTTTGTCCTTCCAAGGTTTAGAATAAATATTAGAAACGAATCATCTGTCTCCTTAATTTACACCCAGACTATATGGACATTATTTATCATGATGAGAAGTTACTACTGCACTCAAGCTGGGAATGTGAAGCTTGTAAAGGCTGTGACCTACTGTACTTCAAGACCAAAAATCACCAACCTAATATAGCAGACTGTCTCCTGTACATCACACAAACAGTTTTGTTGCAAGAAGTAAGAAAAGTATTTCAGCAGCGGACGCTGAGGCACTTTCAGAAACTGGAGAGACAGTAGTTAACCTTTCACTCTATTTATCAAAGCACTTCCAGTTTCCATTTCTAGATAGGTGAAAGAATAAGTAGCAACCATCTGAGCACTAACAGCCATGCCCAAACACAGTGCAAATGCACTTCAGATACTATTGTCTTTCCAGACACTTGGCATTAAAGTGTCCATATTCCATTGGACTGTCAGCACATCAAAGGAAGGTAACCACATTTTTCTGAAGTAGGAGGCAGCAATGACATTGTTAAACAAAACAAATTAATCATCTGTGTCCAGCACTTTTTAATTAATAAAAGGTAAAGTTGGCTGGAAAATAGTTTTGCCTGCAAGCGTGAAAATGTTTCCGTGTCACAGGATTCAAAATGGACCCCTTCTTCCAGTTTTTGCAAAAGTTTTTGACATTTTTATCAATTTTTTAAATCAAAATTTTTGATGAAAATCTTGTTTGAATTCATTTGTGAACATTTGAATTTACCAAAAATGACAATGGTCAATTTCAACAAATGAAAATTTGCAGTGATAAAAAAATTAACACAAAGTTGATTAAAACGTGGAAATTTTTGTGACAGACAAAAAATTTCAAAGATGTCAACAATTTTTCACAAGTTCCATTTTTGAAAAAAGGGCCAGTTTTCTTTGGAAAAACTTTTCAAGTGAAATTTCTCATAAAAAGTCAAAGAAATTCCATGCAGGCCGCTTGGCTCTTGCTAGCTCCTGTTTCTTCTTCTTCTTAATAATAATAATTGGTTGGGTTTTTTTCTGTATTGTAGTAATGCCATGGGGCTTCTCTGAAGAGCTGTACAGACATAACGATAGACACAGTCCCTGCCCCAAAGATCTTACAGTCTAAGAACACAGTCAACCTCCCAAGGGTGGGAGGGAAAGAGAGACCATCAAAATGTGTACCATTTTTGTCTACTTTGTTAGTGTATGTACACGTCATGACACCCTAAGATTCTGAGCAGCCTGCCCTAATGACATGCCAAGAAGAAGCCTTAGTCACCCACTGACCTATGGCTTCACAGCATGATTAAGTAGGAGTTTATTAAATAGATCTCAGCCTATTGAGGCTCAGCACTTTAACACAAGAGTGTGATATTCCTGGAGTGAGAAGAGGGGGGCAAGAGACTGGGAAGCAAGCAAGTTGTGCTGATCAGAAGCCAGGGCAGGGAAAACTGGGAACTACTTTGAGTGGTTTGCACATTTTGGAATGGGGTCAGGGTTGGTAATTTTTAGTTTATTGCTTGGAGGGAATGTAGCCAGAGACTGGACTGGAGGTCAAGGAAGGGTCAGGTGGAAGGAAAGGGCCCAGAAGGCAAGTAGGTAGGGTTGAAGGAGATGAGGTGCTGGAATAGAGAGAAACTGGTGATAGATCAGGGCAGGAGGAGCATTTTAGAGACAAGATTGAGTAAGCGATCATTTTAGTGAGTGAGAGACCTGATCAAAGGTTGATGTTCCGACAAGGAGAGGATGTTAAGGGGTTGGACAACATGGAAGTTGAAATTATTGAGAACATGGGTGGGAGAGTTCATGGAGAACAGGAAGAGACAGGTGTCAAAATCAGGAAGGCAGCTAGAAAGGATTTGAGTATCTGACAGGACCGGGGCGGTAGAGAGCAGACTAGAGTCTGAATGAGTTTTGTTCACAGAGGGAAGCGGGAGGCAGGCATTAGAAGTAGTAAGACTGGGTGAGAGGAATCCCCAACTCTACAATCCAATCCTTCTTGGGATTGGGGGGGCGGGGCTGAGAAAAGGAGCCATCCCCTGAGAGGAAATGACATAGACAGAGGGCCAAAATGGAAATCCCGTTTTTTGTGAATGCATGGAGATGGGAGGGAGGAAGAAATTAAGAGGTTGTGCATGGCAGTGACCCTTTTATAGCTGAAGTAGGCATTCCTGGGGGACCAGGAGGAAGAAAGGGAGACTGGCAAAGGCCAGTGATGGGATTATTGGAGGAAGGTGCAAAGGGTGGGCTGGAAGGACACTAGGGCTAGGTGGATGGCACTGAAGCTAGGGCAAGTAAGAGGAGAAAAGGAGACTGGAAGTGGATTTGTGGTGGTAAGAGTAGACTAGGAAGTAGGAAGGAGAGGGAGAAAGAAGATAGAGCTGAGGGTAGCAGTAGTGGGGAGGGGGAAGAAGATGGACATAGATTAAGGGTATGGCTACACTAGAGAGTTTACAGTGGTGCAACTGCACCAATGCAGCTGCAACACTATAAGTTTTCTAATGTAGCCGCTCTGAGCCGATGGGAGAGAGAGCTCTCCCATCAGCTTATTACTCCAGCTCCCATGCGCGGCACAACTCTCTCGCTGACATAGCACTGTTCACACCAGAGCTTATGTCAGTGTAATTTATGTCGCTCGTGGAAGTGATTTATTCACACCCCTGAGCGACACAAATTATGCCAATAAAAGTTGTAGTGTACACATAGCCTGGTCCTTGGTGTCAATTAGAACAGCTCATTTGAAGCCGATGGAGCCACACTAATTTACACCAGCTGAGGATACGCCCATAGGGAGGAGGCAAAAGGAGACGATGTAGAGGAAAGGAGTGGAGAGTCAAGGGGAAGTAGAGGTATATTGTGATTAGTAAATCAATTAATGACTCATGCAGGTTAATGGTGTCAACAGTAAAAACAAGGCAAGGGAGTGATTTGTGTTTGGTATAGCAGTGAAGGGAAAAGGCACAGAAGTGAATTTATTAACAATAGCCTAAGTCAGCAGTGACAAAAAAGCAGTGAGTGAATCATAGAAGATTAGGGTTGAAAGAGATCTCAGGAGGTCATCTAGACCAATCCCCTCTCAAAGCAGGACCAACACCAATTAAATCATCCCAGCCAGGGCTTTTTTCAAACCGGGCCTTAAAAACCTCTAAGGATGGAGATTCCACCTCCTCCCTAGGTAACCCATTCCAGTGCTTCACCACCCTCCTAGTGAAATAGTGTTTCCTAATATTAGGGGTGAAAGTAACTTAAAGCACTTACCAGTACTCCGGATTCCTGAGGAGTGGACCGTGGCCTCAACCAGGAGAGGTGGGGCCTTTAAATACCTGGGCCCTTTAAATCAAGATTTAAAGGCCCCAGGGCTCTGGCTGTGGCTGGGAGCCCCTGGGCCTTTAAATCACCCCCAAAGCTCCCAGCTGCAGAGGCAGCTGGAAGCCCCAGGGCTCAGAGGTGATTTAAAGGGCTCCGGGCTCCGGCCACCACAGCGGAGCTCTGGGCCCTTTAAATCACTGCCAGAGCCCTGATACCACTACCCCAGGGGCTCCGGCAGCAGGGCTCGGGCGGCGCTTTAAAGGGCCCGGGACTCCAGTCGCTGCAGGGAGCCCGGGGCCCTTTAAAGCGCCAGCCTGGGGAAGCTGGTCTGGTCCGGCACAGCGGACTTGCTCTTGCCAGTACACCATACCGATCTGGATCAGCTTACTTTCACCTCTGCCTAATATCCAATCTAGACCTCCCCCACTGCAACTTGAGACCACTGCTCCTTGTTCTGTCATCTGCCACCACTGAGAACAGCCTAGCTCCATCCTCTTTGGAACACCCCTTCAGATAATTGAAGGCTGCTATCAAATCCCCCTCACTCTTCTCTTCTACAGACTAAATAACCCCAGTTCCCTCAGCCTCTCCTCATGAGTCATGTGCCCTAGCCCCTTAATCATTTTCACTGTCCTCCGCTGGACTCTCTCCAATTTGTCCACATCCTTTCTGTAGTGGGGGGACCAAAACTGGACACAATACTCCAGGTGTGGCCTCACCAGTGCTGAATAGAGGGGAATAATCACTTCCCTCGATCTGCTGGCAATGTTCCTACTAATACAGCCCAATATGCCGTTGGCCTTCTTGGCAACAAGGGTATATTGCTGACTCACATCCAGCTTCTCATCCACTGTAATCCCCAGGTCCTTTTCTGCAGAACTGCTGCTTAACCAGTTAGTTCCCAGCCTGTAGCGGTGCATGGGATTCTTCCTTCCTAGATGCAGGACTCTGCACTTGTCCTTGTTGAACCTCATCAGATTTCTTTTGGACCAATCCTCCAATTTGTCTAGACTCTGGACCCTATCTTTACCCTCCATTATATCTACCTCTCCCCCTATCTTAGTGTAATCTGTGAACTTGCTGAGGGTGCAATTCATCCCATCATCCAGATCATTAATAAAGATGTTGAACAAAATTGGCTCCAGGACCGACCCCTGGGGCACTCCGCTTGATACCAGCTGCCAACTAGCCATCAAGCCATTGATCACTACCCACTGAGCCCAACCATCTAGCCAGCTTTCTATCCACCTTACAGTCCATTCATCCAATCCATACTTCTTTAACTTGCTGGCAAGAATACTCTGGGAGACTGAATCAAAAGCTTTGCTAAAGTCAAGATATATCACATCCACCGCTTTCCCCGTATGCTGCAGAATCATGTGGTGAACTGAATCAATTAGTAAAATCAATAACCATTAATTAATTGAATAGGGGAACTGGGATGATAAATCAAATTAGCAATCAGTAAAATCCAAAGAATTGATTTCACAACAAAATAAAGTTCTATTAAATAACAAATTAACCCTGAGACAATAGTAGGTAAGCAGATAACTCTGAATGGTCAGTGTTTAGTAGCTGGAGAGCTAGATGTAGGTTATGTAATGAGAGCAGCAGTCAGTGAGGGAGATGCCATAGCTACAGAGTAGTAGGTTAGCCAGCAGAGGAGCAATGTCAACAGTGGAATTTCAGGAAACAGTAGAGGCTGTGGTAAAATGCCCTCCAGCACTGCTGGGGAGCAATATTGGAGTCCCTTATGTTAAAGGGCACGCCAAGAAAATGGCCATGATATCTTCTTTGCATTGGAAAGAATAGAATCTGAAGAACCATTCATCTTAAATGTCAACATTTTACACATTCTTTCATGCCCTACATCCAAAGTTCACCAAACCACCCCTGAGAAAGCATGTGGCAGAGTCACTCAGTTTCATCCAACAACAGGGTGATGTCTGGCCTTGCTATATAGAAGATAAGTGATATAGGAATGTCCAGATAGTGCTAAACCAAAGGACAGAAACCAGGTAGATTCAATTCCCATAAGTTTAGAGAGAACAAGAATAAGGTGGCATATTAAACTGATGGCTTCCTTGCACTGTTTATGCTACCATTCCCAGGCTGGAAGATATACAGTTTACTGCCATACATTCTGGCTGTTATATTTCTTTTGGCTGTTTTGAATTGTTCTGTAACTAAGATCGCTCCATATCACCTTCACCATATCACCAAGCTCTGCTGGCCTGACATAGCATTTGACTTGCAGATAAACAGGAAAAAGTTTGCTTGATATTTCTTTGTATGGCTGGCATGAAGCAATAAGTCTTTTCTACAAGGGAAAGAGGTTGTGGCCTGTAATATAAACACAGGCTTTGAAAAGTGAATGCTGTTCGAGGTAAGCCAGGAACTTTTTTAACACGTTTGCTCACTCTCTCTCTCTCTCTCTCTCTCTCCCATCCCCAATTCCTTTTAACAAAGGTCTGAGATGGAAAAGAGCTATTAGATAATCCAGCCCAGCTCCCTTTTGTTTAATGCTTCTCTTTTTCCCCTCACTCACTTGCTTATTGTTGCTCTAATGTCAAATGTTAGTGGTGTGCAAAACGTTATGGAAGTAGAAGTGAGTCCACCACCTACCCCCTTCAAGGGCTACAAAATGCTTAAGTACACCCCATAGTCAGAAACCACTTAGTCAATGAATCCAAGTTCCAATTAGCAGCGTTACATGCTGCCACTAAATCCCACTAAATCAGCTTTGGGAAATAGCATCTACAAATCTCTTGTTCCGCCAGCCCCAAATATTTAATTCATAGCTCTGTGTGCTTAGGGGTAGCATTTCAAAAATAGCCCAGAAGGGAGAGGTGCAAGAGCCTTCTTTCTTTCCGATGGCCTACAGATATCTGAAAATAATTATACCCTTTTTCTAAGATGATAGACTGCTGGAGTGGGGGCTGCCTATTTTGAAAAGCAGGTTGCACCTTGGAAGTAACTATTTGAGACATCAAGGATGTGTAAACAAGTCTCTGTGCATAAACCTTAGCACTCAAATCCAGAGGCGGATTTACCATGAAACAAACAGTTTGGTGGCACAGAGCCCTCAGTGACAGGTGGCCCCCAAAATGCAGGGCAAATCTCATCTGACAACCGGCCCCCAAGTCCCAGCCGGCGGTGCAGCAGGGCTCAGGCAGGCAGGCTGCCTGCATTGCGTGGCCGGTGGCCCCGCGCTGCTCCCGGAAGTGGCTGGCTGCTGGCATGTCTCTGTGTGCCCCTGGCAGGGCGGAGGTGCCCCCGCCCTAGGCAGCGCCTGGAAACCCGCTGCTCCCCTCCCTCATAAGGTGCACAGGAACGTGCCAGCAGCAGCACAGCAGAGCGAAGGCGGCTCACTGACCATGCTGCCTCCCTCCCTCCACGTCGCACTGCTCCCAGAAGCGGGCAGCATGCCCCTGCCCCTGCCCTGAGCGCCGATTCTGCAGCTCCCATTGGCCAGGAACTGTGGCCAATGGGAGCTGTGGTGGCAGTGCCTGCGGCAGCATCACACAGAGACCCCCTGCCCCCACCCTGCCTAGGAGCTGCTGCCAGAGGGGTGTGCTGGTCACTTTGGGAGCCACGCCGCCCAAGGTAAACGACTCCTGCTGACTCCCCCCACACCCCAACCCCATGCCCCAGTCCAGAGCCCAACCCCCGCATCTCCTCCTGTACTCCAACCCCCTGCCCCAATCAAGGTACCTCACTTTATTTTCATTTACTTCCTATTACTTATAATATAGGAGGAGGATAAAGAAAAAAAGAATGAAAAACGTGGTGGGAGACAAGAGAGAATGTTCTTTTTCTTGGCTGGGTCCTGAGGGGGGCGGGAGAATGAAGCTGCGCACAGGGGCCCCACTAACTCTAAATCCGCCACTGCTCAAATCTCCTTATAGTAGCCATGTTAAACAGAGAACCAAAAGGAGAATTTCCCCAGTTGTAGCCAGCTTGTGAGTGAGCCAGCTCATGGAATAAATAATCCTACCTTAATATCAAAGAGTGCTACATATCCCTCCCTCTTTAACATGTCCTGCCTTATCACCTGCTGGATAGGAAGTTTTACTTATCTTTTACCACACCCCTCGAGTAGTACTGCTCCCTATACTCACTAGCTTTGCATTTGAGTGACTTGTTGTATCATTCGGGCTCACTGAGTTGTTTAATTTCCTTGTCTGCTTGCAATAACCTGATATAACCCAGAAAGTTGAGTGCTCCATCCTCTGTAATGCTGACAGCAGCAAAGCTGCTTTGCACTAACAATGCTTTTAGTGGACAGACACAAAACAGAGATGATCAGGTGCTCTGGGGACACCAGTGGGGCATTAACGCGGGAGACAGACAACAAACTAACTTCAACTTAACAGGAAAAGATGTTTCCTCTTGCTCCTTCATACATAATCCCAATTTTGGAGGTGAGCTAGCAGTCCTCTGCAAATGATGCCCCTCATAACATTCAGATCATTATCCATATTTGGTCTTCCTTCCCTCTTATTTCCCTGTGGGTTCCTGGGAGCCCAGCCTGTGTGCCATACTATTGTTGGGTTAAACAAGGATGTTATTGTGGCATGATCCTCCCCTAATGATTTGTGTCTGCTCCATGGCATAAAGTCCTTAGGAATGGCTTGCCTCTAGCCCAGTGGTCCCCAAACTGGGGTTTGTGAACCCCTGGGGGTACGCAAAATGTTACAGGGAGTTCTCGGGAAAAAATTCCCTAATGGCAGACAGAGCTGTCCCTACGGACTGCAGCCAGCAGCCCGGAGCCCCTGGACTTCCAAGCGCTAAGCAGATCAAAGCAAACATATCTATCACACTGAGGAGATTTAAACTTAAAGACTCCTTATAAGAAATGGAAAGGGAGATGGATATTTTTGCTGTTTTTAAAATTAAATAGGCAGCTAGTATTGTTTTTAAAATTATTATGAGGAACAAGTTTAAGCTTTGTTGTAACGTGCATTGTTTGCTTGTCCTGCTCAAGACCTGAATGCTTGTGTTGGAGGAACTCTTTGAGTTGGCTTTTTAAATATCTTCATGTTGTTTTACATCTTATACTCCTTGATAAAACATAGAGACCTTGTCTTATAACAGGCTTATTCAAAGTGATCCAACTACGAAAGTGAGATCTTGGACGAGTGTTGCCGTTTTCATAATGTAATAAAAATACTGTAATTAATAGTTAATAACAAATAGTGTGTAAAAAGCATGTCATAAAAACAAATTTTATATTTCCAAGATCACAGATTTTATAATTTATACTCCAGTAAAGGAGAAAATCCCTGGAAATATTCATTTTTAGGAGGGAGTTCGCGAGACTTGACATTTTCACAAAAGGGGTTCACAGGTTGTTAAAAGTTTGGGAACCACTGCTCTAGCCTGTCACCTCTGCACAAGGTTTATTGCTCCAGAGAAAGGGCCCCTTCACCTTGTAAGAAAATCCCTTTTCGCCCTGGCTTTTAGTTCCTCAGGCTGCCAACCTTTTATTTTGTTTGTTTATTTTTTTAAGAAGAAAAAAACTTTCTTTAAGACTTTTAGAAAGAATTAGAGGCCTCATACTTGGCATAAAACATAGTAACATGAGCATAACAAACAAGAACGGCTGTCCCCATAAATAATAAAAGGAATGTTTCTCCTCAGACGACAGCTTTTCAGAGGTGAAAAGGCAGGGAATAGGTACTTCTGCTTTAATGTGCACATCACAGGATACAGTTTCCATTGATGTTGTTGGTTTTTTTGGCAGTCCACCCAGTGGTGAGGCATTGGTACCCCTTTGCTTTTCATTTCCCTATGGTTTCCTTACTTTGTTATTTATCTCACGTACCTTATGCCCAGGGGTGAAAGTAAGTCTAGGGACTTACTGGTATGGGGCTGGGCTGGGGCCAGCTCTGGCCCCTGGAAGGGGCGGGGCCTCGGGCTGAAGGGGCGGGACTGGGGGAGTTCAGAGCAAGCCCCGGCCCACCCTATACCGGCAAGTGCCTCCTTCCCCCTCCCCGGGGTATCAGTGGCAACTGGGGGTTGCCCCGCCGCCCGCTTCCCCAGGGCTCCGGGGATGATTTAAAGGGCCCAGGGCTCAGCCACCACTACCGCCCCAGGCCCTTTAAATTGCCGCCCGAGCCCTGCCGCCGGTACCCCAGGGCTCCGGCAGCGGAGCGCTGGCAGCAATTTAAAGGGCCAGGGGCTCCAGCCGCTGATGAGAGCCACAGGCCCTTTAAATTGCACCTGGGGAAGCCAATCCACCCCCAGTACAGCGCACCGGCTCTTGCCGGTATGCCGTACCAGGGCGTACCGGCTTACTTTCACCTCTGCTTATGCCTATTGTAAATAGAACGTTTCCTAGAAATGCCATGGTTTTTCCTCTCTCTCGCCGCAGATTGTTTTGCATTATTACAAAGGCTAAGTCTCGTTCCCTTGGCAAATAGTTTCAATTCATAATACCAACTTGGATGGCCCATTAGAATTTTCTCAGCTAAAATCCCCGTAACTTAAGTTAGCTGCAACAAAGGCGGTTGATATTTTATAAAAAGCGACTGGCTATTATTAGAAAATGTTTCTGATGTTGTTTCAGCTGCTTATGTAAAAATCTTAAGCTTTCTCGCCATTAGGGAACATGATTTACTGAGACATAAAATGACAATATTCCCCTTTCTGGCCACTCAGTTCAAACTTTGCATATATCATACTTGGTTTAAGCTTTAAAAAAAACACATCTTAACTACTGCAGTAGCTGAAACTGAATGCAAATGATCCCTTTATTCTAGCTGAGATTATAACATTAAAACAACAACAACAACAAAAAAGCCTGCACCAAGAGTGTCATAAATAAATTATCTTAAGTGAATGCTGAAATTAGTCAAAGCATCGCATTGCTTGGCTCCAAGTAGTCTATTTGCAGCCAGATATGTAGCATGTCCTGTGGCCAAAGCCTAGCCACTTCAAAAATGGAAAGCAGGAAAAACAATATGATCTTCTTTCAAAGAAGCATGTTGGAATGATCCCCAGGGTTAAATATACCTAGACAGTTCTCTGTGCTACAGCTTCAATTGACCCCAGAAGAAAACAGAATGTTTATAAAGAGCCATGAGCTAAGAAAGGAGATAATGAATGAAATGTGCTCATGTATTTTTGGCAAGCGCTTTGGATAGTACAGGGTAGCTAACTGTGTTACTGTATTATCTTGCATAATTATTGGATAATCATACTGTAAAGTAAGTGGTTACTATAGTTAGCGATACTACTATGATTTGAGCTTGTTTAAGGGCCAGATCCAACTCCTGCTGAATTGGGTGGGAGTGCTTCCACTGAGTTCAATGGGAGTCAGATCAGGGCCTAACTGTCTGCCCTGGATATCTTGGGATTTTGCAAATCTGGGATAAAAGTGATGATGAAACAGTGACAAGTATTTATATTATTGGTAACACTAATAGTGGTAGTGGTATTTGTTTCATGGTAGCAGTTAGATGATCCTTTGTGCTAGATGCTTTACACATACCTTCCCCAAAGAGTTTACAGTGTGAACATATGAGACAACAAAAGTGGGTGAAACAAATCTGTGAAGGAGAGAACCAGGTGAAACAATCGTGCATGTTTCTGAAAATTGTAGATATTCTTATTTAGAAAATAACTGTCCAATAACTAACTGCTGGCATTTTCCTTTAAAGTTAGAACTGTCATTAGCATCATCTGCATTTCTTGCCACTTGGAGGCAGAGTTTTAGGGCACAGGCTTCTTATGTTTGCCCAATAAGGTATGATATTGCACCATAGGAAACAGGTCAGTTGGGGTACCCACGAAATTAAAGACAGCCCTGACAGGCAACAATTGTATTCTGGGGATGTTTACAAAAATTAAAAGAGTCTTTATTAAGGACTCTTTTAAAAAAAACAGTCTTCTTTGTGTATTTAAGCTTAAGAGTCCCAAAGTGACTCTACAGTCAAATTAGCCATTGAGAAGGGGAAAGACCCCCCAGGATGGCTTAGGGCAATTAGTTAAATAACAGGACTGTGCCTGTGTGTTCATAGAAAATGACACTGTTGCTAAGAGACCTTTGCAGGCAACTTCTAGCTAAACAGGGCTGTTCTTATGTCAAGAAGAGGTTTGTGAAATCTAAAAGAGGGTGGGAAAACAAACAGAAGTAAAGATGTGGATAAGAAGAGAAAAAAACAAAACGGACAAAGGAGTGAGGCAAAGATACTGAAAAAGAAAGTAGAAATTAAACAATAGCAAGAAAAGGAAATAATGAATAAAAAACATAGAAAGACCAGACATTTTTTAAAATGTGAAAACTCCTGTAAGTGTACAGAAACATCAAAAAGGGAGTAAAGTGAGAACTAAGAGGAAGAATTAAACATGACCCAGAACCACAAAGGAGATTAGATACTTGTCCTATGGTGCAATGGCAATGCATTATTACTGACAAGCAGAAAAATGGGGTAGATTTTATAGTTTCTCTTTATATCACTGTCAATGTATGGTGCCTTGAGGTTTGTTTTGTTACAATGGGCTAGGCATTTCCCAGATATTCAAGAATGGGTGATCCCTCCTCCAAGGAGCTTTCAGTGTAAGGACAGACAGAGAGATTAGGGGAAAGGGAAAAACACACAGAGTTTTTTTATACACCTATATTGCTTGACATATTACCAGAGTTAAGCAATCAATTACCAGGGCACTAGTTAAAATTCAATAAAAAAGGATCAGGCTACTCTGGGTTTCCTTTAGTTCCAGTTTATGAGAACCAAATCTAATACCCCTACAGGTCTGCCAAATTCTGCTCTTATATATGCCCACATAAATCCCGGTAAAATCAGTGGGAGTTATACCTGTGAATACTAATATACAATGTGACCAACAAAATATAGGCTCTCATCAGCCAACCATGTTACTGTATCAGCATCATCACTGTACCATCCGAACTATAGTCCTTGGAGAAGAATAAAAATGAGGTGCGCATTGGCAGATTGTAAAAGAAGGAGCAGGGAATTTTATTAAACAAAAGTGCCACTAGATGTGAGATTCACTTCTATTTCCAACACATAACATGAAGTCTTTGATCATTCTCAATAGCTGTATATATTTTATTTTAACACTTCTAAGGCTCTATTCTGCAAATTAATTCTCCTTGTGAAGCACTGTTTCAAACACTGTGGGGGAAGAAATGTAAGGCAAGTGATTGAGAAAAAAGGAAGCCAGGATATTCGGTGTAATTTAAACAAAAATTCATCTCATAAAGAAATGAAGGCTAAGATCACTTGAAAGTATGGATGGAGTCAAGGCTCTACTTGTTTCCCTCCCTTCCTGTGCACTCTCTCCCAACAGGGGACTTGACCTTATGGAAATAGCTCTCCTCTCCATGTTGCTGCCCAGGGCCTGGACAGAAGGCATAGGGAAGTAAGTGGTTGCTTATTATTATTCCTCATTATTCCTTTGCATGAGCATGCAGGATGGGCCACAATCTGACCCTATATGACTAATAGTGGGGGCTATACTGACTATGAAAAGTTTGTAGGCATACACTGGTTATGAAATATTGTGGTTAGAAAGGAGTTAGGAGGTGGGTTTAGGAAGCTGGTTATTGGGGGCAGGTTGAGGGGCAGGATTGCTTGATGGTCAAGTTTATCCCTTGTATAAAGCTATGGCACTGAATCCATTCAGATCGGGGCTGAATATGGGGAATTAGAAACATGTTAAGAACCTCAATCCAAATGAAAATGAACTTTGTGTTAGTCATTTTCAAACCTCAGATGTTCCATTTTGGGGGCACCAGAAGAATACAAAGAAGACACCCAGTGAAGTTTGGAAAGATCACGGTGAAGTCTCAACAAATATTTCAACAAACTCTCATGTTACTTTTGGAAGTTTCTGAGCAGCAGTGAGCCCAAAATTGATACCAGTTGTCCTTTGTTTCAAAGTACAAGAAAAGAAGTCCTTCTGAATCATTAGAGCAATAGTGTCTCCTGAAGGGATGTAAGATATTTACCCTATTAGAATATACTGTATGCATCAAGTACAGAAAGTGATTTGAAGGGAAAAGGTATAAATTCAAGAATCTCTATATATTTATTTGTTCACACATTAGCTCTTGTACTATTCACTGGGAAGGAATGCCCACAAAACTGTGAGTTAGCGCAAACAAAAAATCCAGAATGTCTTGAAAGCCTTCCTCCTGAGTTCTGGTTGAAGGGATTCACTAGTTTTCAGCAGATTTCAAATCTCAGTGTTTACAAAAACAAAACAAAACAAAAAAAACCTTCTCCACTCCAGGCATGTGTCCATGAAATTCTATTCCAATTCTAGTTTATAGAGTGTCTGGTATTAGTGGCATCATTTGCAGAAGATCCAAGGCAAAAGAAGATTTTAACTGCATTTGGATCAAAACATGTTCAGTATTAAAATCTAAAAAATACCATGTAACTTGATCAAAGGAGAATGATAGGATCCAAACTTACCCTAAATCTATCCCTTGTTCTAGAAACTGAAATATAAACTTTGTATTTAAGTATAAATCCACCCCTGGATTTATTCTTCTCTTGCTGTTTATTTTATTTGTCATGCTGCTGAAAGATTTTTTTTAAATGCCTGTTTTCCCCCCTAATACTTTATTTCTAACTGGTCTTATAATACCTGATACAAGGCACTTGGTAGCATACCGTGTATCTGGAAACTTAAAAAAACCCTCTTTGTTCCTGATCCAACAACTCAATCCCCATTTTCCCCCACCGTAATGCATCTTCCTGGCCCCCCCAAAAACTCAATCTGTTACTTAGTTATATATGTGCATATGTGTTTCAGGGTTAGAAGTAGCCTGAGCACAAAACTTTTGTTCCAAGAAGATAAACCTTTCTGTATAAAGTTCCTTGTCCAACGTGAAGAAATTCGGTCTGGATTGGCCCAAGCATTAGTGATTTAGAATCATAGACTTTAAGGTCAGAAGGGACCATTATGATCGTCTAGTCTGACCTCCTGCACAATGCAGGCCACAGAATCTCACCCACCCACTCATATACACCAATTACTTATGAAGTAGGAGTAAAAAAAGCTTTCCCCATTTTAATTTACTATTTCAGTGGAGTAAACTAGGATAATTATTTGCGCTGTACACCCATAACACGGAACCATTATACATTGTGACAGGGTCGGATCAGATGGCTATAGAAGAGTAATAGAAGGCAGATATATTAGCCCCAGTCTAAGTTAGTCCCTTTTCCCTGGGTATGGTAACATGGAAGGTTCCAGAACAATCAGGAACCTTCTGGAGACAATGAAGACAGGCTGATTAGAACACCTGCAGCCAATCAAGAAGCTGCTAGAATCAATTAAGGAAGGCTAATCAGGGCACCTGGGTTTTAAAAAGGAGCTCACTTCAGTTTGTGGTGTGCGTGTGAGGAGCTGGGAGTAAGAGGCACTAGGAGCTGAGAGTGAGAACTCATACTTTTGGAGGACTGAGGAGTACAAGCATCATTAGACACCAGGAGGAAGGTCCTATGGTGAGGATAAAGAAGGTGTTGGGAGGAGGCCATGGGGAAGTAGCCCAGGGAGTTGTAGCTGTCGCACAGTTGTTCCAGGAGGCACTCTAGACAGCTGCATTCCACGGATCCTGGGCTGGAACCCGGAGTAGAGGGGGGGCCCGGGTTCCCCCCAAACCCTCCCAACTCCTGGTCAGACACAGGAGGAGTTGACCTGGACTGTGGGTTCAGAAAAACGGCCAAGCTGAGGGCTGCCATGAAGCTCTAAGGCAAGCAAATCCGCCAATAAGCGCAAGACCCACCAAGGTAGAGCAGGAACTTTGTCACAACATCTTTTAGCTAAATCAGAGCTTTAAATATGAAATTAAGCATTGGGGACATTACGTGAGTTTGTGAAACCTCATGCAAGATGTTCCCAAGTTTAAAACATGGACACCCAAGTTGTACCATCTGAATTTGTACATGTATCTGAACCTCCCACTTCAGCATGCATAAATCAGGTATGTATCTAACTACTCACTCCCACAATGAGGCAATGATACTGGCCTTGTGGATGATGACCAGCACTTTGAGTTGCACCCAAAAGTGGATTGGGAGACTGAAATGCAAAGAGCAGAAGAGTTGTGTTCACGAAAGGCTGGCCTACCAGAGGCAAGTGGCTGCGTTTTGTACTAGCTAAAGCTTCTGTGCGGTGGTCTTCAACCTTAGCGCTAAGTAGACTTCATTATAGTAGATTAGCTTTGAGAGGGCAAAAGCGTGATTAATGCCTTAATCTGTCCCATGGTCTGCCACGTTTCTTCTCTGCTGCAATTTCCAGACTAAGTGTAAATACTAATCTCTTAGGTTATGTCTACATTGCCCGCCCTCCCCCCCCCCCAAAATGATGTTCTTAACTCAGGTTAGCTAACTCAGGTTAAAATAGCAGGATAGACAGAGCAAATCTGCTTTTAGCTCAGTTTAGCAGCTTGAGTTAAAGCCTATGGAGGAGCCTCAATCTGCTAATTCAATTAAAAGTCAAGTTGCTGTGTCTTTACTGTTATGTAACCCACGTTAATTGTGCATGTTAGCTAACCTGAGTTCACACACCTTTTTTGGCACCCTTACAGTTCATCAGCAGTAAGAGCTCCAATACAATGCTGAGATTAATGCCTCCAGGGGGAGAAACAGCGGGGAAACCCCTTCATTGGAAAGAACAGTCATTACTCTAAATATTCTTTTCTATGTACACCAGTATTGCCTCTGTCCTGTCTAGATTGAGTTGACTAAGATATCTGAGCTTTCTTCCAAGACCCTAATTTGGGCAGGAAATGGGAAAGAAAGGAGACCATCAAATCCATACTTAGTAAAGAGATGGAGGAAAGGGAATCCCCAGCTGGCTGTTTAAACTAACTTACTGGAGCATTATAAAGGGAGATGCAGTAGTGCAAAGGATCTGGCCTTGTGTCTTTGCATGGTTGAACTGGGCTTTTTTTCTGTTTATAGCTTTTCTTTAAATGTGAAATGGTTTGGAAGAGATAATACAGATTTACCAGATCTGTTACATCTGGTAAAGAAATTACAAGAAACCTGTTCTAGATTCAACATCAAGAACAAGGTATGTGGTAGACAACAACAACAACAACAACAACAAAAGATTGGAGACCTGCAAACAAGCATAAAGGTAGTGACTGTAATTGTCAGAAACATGTTTCAGAGTAGCAGCCGTGTTAGTCTGTATTCGCAAAAAGAAAAGGAGCTCACGAAAGCTTATGCTCAAACAAATTTGTTAGTCTCTAAGGTGCCACAAGTACTCCTTTTCTTTTTGTCAGAAACATGGATTTGGAAATCTTGCTGACAGCCAGAGCGTCACGCACTGATATTCTAAAACAGAAAGAGAAATATCTTGTATAATCTGCTCTTACAGCACATAGAGATTTATTCATTTTTTGCTTTATTTTTAAACAAAGAGCAGGGCTAAATCTTTACAACACTCTACAAAATTTTTTTATTCCTGCTCTTTATCTCTGGAAATATGATCTGCTGTGATAGCATTTAAATCTTCCACCATTGCTATAATTTCTGCACTGTCTGATAGCAGGAGATTTCTGAAAATCCCTCTGTGTAAAAGAAAAGGGAGTGGGTGGGAAAGAGTTTACAAGAGCAAACTCCGAAGAGTAACTCAGAAGAGTCTTGCTGCTGAGTTTAGAGAGAAAGTATTAAAAACAAGTTCTTGCTGCTTTTTGAACAATGGAAAAAATTATTCTGAATTTCAAAATACTAATTTTTAAACAGAGAAAGAAAGATATACATTTAAAGAAAAAAGAGATCATGTGTTTTTCATAGCAGCACTTCACTTTTGACCAATAGTTCTAGTGTTTCCATTAGACAGAAAAACAAATAAGTCTGCCAACCACAGAGATCAAAGAAAAGAAAACAGAGTGAAACTGATTTTTACAAATGGTATAGTGATGACAAAATGCCAAGGCACATTGACAGTATTGTTAAAGCTCAAAATTATAGTTAATGATATAGTAGCTTTATGATGCCTGATTAATTATGACACATGAGTTTCTGACGGTTGTTTGAGCGGGGGGACTAAGGGGTTTACTTCTCTAGAAAGTAGTTAAATTGATCCAGCTGATACATAGTAGTTGCCAGTATAAAATAATTTGGATCAGGCACAACTCAAGAGACTACATTATCAGCCGGCTGGGAGCAAATATAACACTTGGGAGCTACAGTTCTACAGTCACTAGTTCCAAGTCAGGACTCTGGTCACTGAGCAGGTGGAAGTTTTCCGTGTCAAATGGAGGCAGCTTAGCATAGTATTGAGTATCAGTTGTATAAGCTCTGTTAGTGTTACTCCTCCTTTAAAAAATAGTGAGATGGGAGAGGTCTGGAAGCTCTGAGTAATTAGAAGAGTCAATTGGTGCAGGATGTGACCGTAAGCCTGCTCTTTTAACAAAAGGATTTTTAAAAAACTAACCTGACAGCTGTCAATTCCTATGAAGACGACTGTCAGTAGAGACTACCACGTTTCTCTGGCTGACACAGCGTGAGATATGGGTAAGTGGCAATAGACATGCTGTTGAGGCCCCACCCTGCCCAACTTGAGATCTTTGATGGCGGTGTGGTTTCTGAACCATTTTGCTTGTTAGTACTCAGCATTATGATATGAACATAGCTCAGATCCATGATTCACTACTCCCAGCACCATTCACCTCTGTAGGCCTAGTCATTTAAGCATTACATACCTGTCATTGATGGAGTGGACATAGAAACTAATATTCATAGCATAAAGAAAAGGAGTACCTGTGGCACCTTAGAGACTAACAAATTTATTAGAGCATAAGCTTTCGTGAGCTACAGCTCACTTCATCGGATGCAGCTCACGAAAGCTTATGCTCTAATAAATTTGTTAGTCTCTAAGGTGCCACGGGTACTCCTTTTCTTTTTGCGAATACAGACTAACACGGCTGCTACTCTGAAACCATTCATAGCATAGATATCTGTATAATCATATATATTTTAAACAGTTAATTGAGTTTCACTCAGAAACCACAGCAATGGGGCAATTTAAAATACATAGATGGTTTTCTAATCAGTTTCTCCTGAACAGTTACAGAGTCCTATCCTCCAACATGTACCTAAATACTGACATGAACTAAATGCCCAATCAAGGAACTAAAATGTTATCTTGGGTATTGTTAATGGGCACATCACAGCTCAGTTAAATGTCTTAATTGCATCTAGAAGTGCTAGTTGCTTGATGTGTATGTTTGAAGAAGGGACCCTGGAACTTCCCAAAAGGAGGTGGACCAAGCTGTGTTTATTAGACTGTCCTGATCCTGAATAAGTAGTTCTAGATCAGTTTCAGTTCTTTTAGAGAGGATACCTCCAAGATTCTGCTGAAAATCCAACATTAACCAAAGTAGTTCCAGAATTTTTTAAATAAATGTTTTAAAATTACACACTTTGATATGTTAATCCATGTTAAGATCTTGAAAACTAGTTCTAAGAATTGTTACACAGGAAGGTAAAGACAAGTCCAAGGTTACCAGGTGGCATCCACAGCAAATGTGTTCTTTGCTTTAGTCAATTTCAGTATGACATCTCCTCTTATAAAGAATGTAGGTGTACCAATCCAACAACTGCTTTTATAATCCTCAAAATTTTAAGTGTCAGCCAGTACAGTGTACACTATTGTTGGATTGCATCATTCCTTTATTAACAGACTGTCCTCTTATTTAACCCAAATCTTACCCAAAAGGGATATGGATTTCTCTAGTGTGATTTCATGATATGTAACATTATAATTTCCTTCTCTTCCTGTTGCACTTCAGTTGATCTTAATTTAAAATGCATATTGGTTGTTGGTGTTTTTCATTCCTATGTTGTTTCAGAGCTTCTAGATATATAAAACTTTCACACATATTCTCCAAGTATCTTGTCTCTGGAATAAACAAAAAATCTTTGCATAATAGCAGTCACAATGCCCGTTGCATGGCTATTTGGTCTAGATCATACCACTCTTGAAGCAGTTTTAACTAACGTACATTATAAATTCACACTAATGGCCCCATTATATTCTATACAAATACAGTTTGGGAATTAAAATAGACAGATGCCTAATTCCAAATTAATGTCATGCACATGCAAAAATTAGAAGTTAAAAAGTGGGATAAAATTATTTGTCACAAGAGAAAGCTACTGGTGAAAACTGTAAATTAAAATATTTTGGGGTTGTCTACTTTTGACTTGGACACTGAGGACACTTTAAAAATAATCTCAATTCTTATCTCATACAGCAGCTAATTACATTCTTGTTAAATAGTATGAGCTTCAACTGAAGTAATTTAACCCTATGCCTTAATTGTTTTCCAGCGTGTAGGCAGCACTGTTAAGGATCACTTTGCCCTTTTTCTTACTTTTGTTGACATATTGCTTTGCTTCTCATGGTTAGGATAGTATTTCATAGCCAGAGGAACAGAAATAATGACCAGTAACAAACTTTCTCTTCTATGGTCTGTGTTTGTGCTCCTGTTCTACTTTTCTCCTCTACCATGAATTGATGGACAGAGACTAATTAAGATAAGGAAACTTTGAGTTAAAAAATCTATGTATGTTGCATTTTCTAGGAACACTGATCATGCTTCAGTTATACCCAATGTATATAATGTTTGTTGCCTTTTTGGATTCCTAATGTATATGCACTATTTTTGTAATTTGTGAGATGTGCACTGGTACACTGGTACACTGGTACAGCTTGTTAATTTACAACAAAAAGTTTATATTTTAAAGCCCTAGTTCAAAGTAACAATACATATTTTAGTGCTATTAGGGTAAGATTGTTTGTTTTTCTTTAGCAGCCACAAAGCAATGAAGCGTAAAGAGACACTAAATTTCTGTGTAATTTGTGGCTATTGATTAATTTCTATATTGATCAGAATAACTATAATCAATATTTCTTGTCTTAAAATATATAAGGAGCTAGTTTTGTTTCTTTAAGCAACAGGGAAAGTTTTCATTGTCATTTATGCTTGATGTGCAGAAATATAAAAATAAATCTTTATATTAAAAATTAACAAGCAAACTGCTAAACTACTTTATATAAAGGTTTGTGGTATAATTACTGACATTAATTAAACCTTATATCTATTGGCTATTTTCTTTTCCAGAACACCACTCTGCCAGAAATAGATAGCCTATGACAGTCATGCAGGGATGCTGGAACAATTTGCATAGTGCGGGTGCTGAGAGCATTTGAACCAAACTGCAAACCCCATGTATGATGGAAACCACTTCAAGCCACTGGGTGTGGTAGCACCCCCAGTATCCCTAATTCCAGCATCTATGCAGTCATGTTAATCAAAAAAGACTCATACTAGCACAGGGTTCTGAATGATATTCACAGATGTTACGTTTATGTATCCAGTGCCATATCTTGCAATCCTTTCTCAGACAAAATTCCAATTAACTTCATCTGAATTGATGGGAGTTTTGCCTGAGTAAGATTTGCAGTATTTAATGCATTCAAAATAAATTCTCAAGTTATAGGTCTTTCCTGCAGCAACCCAGCACACAGTTAATTGATGGGAAATCTTAACCATGTGCCAGACCCCTTAAGGGCTTGTCTTCACTGCTGAGTTAGCCCAGGTGATCAGCTCCTGGGTGTAAGCATTCCCACTGCAAAGCCATATCTGCATTACTATAGCTTCACTGTTTCTGCACTCACCTGTGTATGTCTGGGGAATATCCAGTGGTTCTTTGTGCTGACTCCAGGATTCTTTCCCAGTGAATTGTGTCAAAGTAAAGTGACAGCAGAGCCCAGGCTCTACCCCTAGGGGTGCCAGGCGTCTGGGTTTTGATTGGAACACCTGGTCGAAAAGGCACCCTGGTGTCTCCAGTCAGCACCACCAACCAGGTCATTAAAAGACCAATTGGTGGTGCTGCGGAGCTAAGGCAGTAGTCCCTACGTGTCCTGGCACCATGCTGCGCCCCGAAAGCAGCCAGCAGGTCTGGCTCCTGGGCAGGGGGGCCATAGGGCTCCGCATGCTGCCTCCAACCCTCATCCCCAGCCCCACCCCAGAGCCCACATCCTCAGCTGGAGTCCTTACCCTGTCCCGCACCCTAACTCCCTGCCCCAGCCTGGACGCTCCTCCTGCACCATGAACCCCTCATTTCTGGCCCTACCCCATAGCCCACACTCCCAGTTAGAGCCCTCACTCTCTCCCACATCCCAACCCCCTTTCCCAGCCCAGTGAAAGTCAGTGAGGGTGGGGGACAGCAGCCACCAAGGAAGGGGGAATGTAGTGAGCAGGGAGTGGGGCCTTGAGGAAGGGGCAGGACCTCGGGGAAGCAGTGGGGCTAGGGTGTTCAGATTTGTGTGATTAGAAAGTTAGCAACCCTATCCCAGTCATGTCAGCTAACCTGGGCTTAAAGCACCCTCAGATCTGGGTTTTATGTGTGGATAGTAAACCTGCATTAACTCTGCAGTGAAGAAATACCCCTGGCAGCCTAGGCTGACACACAGGTTGGATCCTGTAAGCCAGAGGTCCCCAAACTTTTTACCTCCGTCATGCCCCCTCCTTACTCCTGTCCCACCCCTCCATCTGGAGCCACTGTCAGGGCCAAGGCCATCTTTGGGAGCGAAGCTGGGGCCGGAACCATGCTGGGCCAAGAGCCAGGGGCCTAGCCAGGACTGCACCTGGGGGGGTCTGGGGCCAGGAGCAAAGCCATGGCTGGAAGCTAGGGCCATAGCAAGGGGCAGAGCTGGGACCAGGGCAGTAACTGGGAGCCAGGACTGTGGCGGGGGATGGGGCCAGGGTGCGGTCAGGAGCATAGCCACAGTCAGGAACCGGGGCTGGAGCATAGCTGGGGACAGAGCAGGGCTAGGTGGTGCTCCCTCCCTGCCTTCTGTGGGGGCTGGCCCAGGACCTGCTGTGACCCCCCCCACACTCTGTGCCCCTCTAGGGGGAGCATGCCACACAATTTGCAGATCATTGCTGTAAGCAGTTAGGCACCTGGCCCAAATCCACAAAGGGACTTAGGTTTTGTGACACTCAGTGTTGCAACACCTAACTTGGAGGTGCCTAGAAAAATCACTGGAACAACACTGTAATCTACAAAGCCTGTGTTAGGTAGCCAGGCATGGAGAGAGTTAGATGACTAAGAATGGGATCCACAAAAGCCATCATGTTAAGTGGGAAGTCGCCTGAGCCAGACAATGGGTGAGAGATAGGCAGCTATTTCTGCTTGTGATCCACAGCCAGGAGCCCTTTCCCCGGAATTAGGGGCCTAAATAATTTCTTGTGAGAATGAGTCAGGTCCCTGCTGCACTTCACAAAAAATGGCCATCACCAGAGACACCCATGCTCACCTGGGATGTGGGAGACCCAGGCTCAATGCCTCCCTCTGACTGAGGGAGGAAAAAGATTTGAACAGGAGTCTGCTACCTCTTAGGAGTATATGCTAACCCACAGGTGAGCAAACTATGGCCCATCGGCTGAATCCGGCCCATCAGACCTCTTAATCCCCCACCAGGGAGTGGGGTCAGGGGCTTGCCAGGTCCGGCACTCCGGCCAGGGAGCAGGGTCGGGCTATGCATGGCTCCCGGAAGCAGCAGCGTGTCCCCCCTCCAGCTCCTACATGTAGCAGCAGCCAAGGAGTTCCACACACTGCCCCCACCCCAAGTGCTGCCACCGCCACAGCTCTCATTGACCAGGAACTGCGGCCAATGGGAGCTGCAGGGGCAGCGCCTGTGGATGGGGCAGCGTGCAGAGCAGCCTGGCTGCACCTCTTCAAAGGAGCCAGAGGGGGGACATGCTGCTGCTTCAGAGAGCTGCTTGAGGTAAGCAGAGCCCAAAGCCTGCACCCCTACCCCTTCCTGCATCCCAACCCCTTGCCCAGCCCTGATCCCCCTCCCACCCTCTGAAACCCTCAGTCCCAACCCAGAGCACCCTCCTGCACCCAAAACCCCTTATCCCCATCCCTAACCCAAAGCCCACACCCCCATCCAGAGCTCTCATCCCTCCATGCCCTAATCCCCTGCCCCAGCCCTGATCCCTCTTCTGCTCTCCAAACCCCTTGATCCCATCCCGGAGCACCCTCCTGCACCCTAAACCCCTCATTCACAGCCCCAGCCCAGAACCTGCACCCCCAGCCAGAGCCCTCACCCCCAGATCCCAGCCCAGAGCCCCCTCCTGCTTCCTGAACTCTTTTCTGGCCCTACCCCAACCCTCACCCCCTCCCACACCCAACCCCCATGAGCATTCATGGCCCATCATACAATTTCCATATCCAGATGTGGCCCTCAGACAAAAAGTTTGCCCACCCATGATAACCACTACACTATAGGATAATCTGTACTGAGGTTCCTTCAATTGCTTATATTGAAACTGTTCCACTTGGATAAAGAATTAGAGAGCCATCGGCCTCTAGTAGAGCATAATCTCCACACTGGCAACAAGGAGGTTAAGGAGATTGAGAGGCTTTCCACTGGTAATGAAAGGGTTAAGGAACGCAGGTGACCCCTGACCTGCTACACCTGCAACAAATGTCAGGTGTGGAGAGGAAAGCTAGAAAGAGGAGCGCTAGCACAGTTTGGGGCTGACTGGGAAGGATGGTAGAGCTCTGATTCCTGGGGAGGGAAGAGAAGCCCAATGAAAGCTCTGAAACACAGATTACTTGCCAGCTATCAGCCCTCTTAGAAGGGATGTAAGGCCTTGGGGGACTCGGCAGAAGCACCAACTGTTTTGGAGTCCAGCTCTTAATAGAAGGGTGGGGCCATACTGAAGGTCTCTGGGATGACCCTGTTTTTGAGTTGTTTATTTTGTTCCTTATTACATTTGCATCTCAGCACCCTGAAAGGGCTAGGACTGAAACGTGATTTGGCTGGAAGGCCAAAGTGCTGTTACACTGAACCTCATAAAGACAGAGATATTCTTGTGGAGACCTGCAGCAGGGTGAATTGTGCCCTGAAAGGCTCTGAAGGGGGCTGACTTGGCAACATGGCTATGGGGCCAGAGAGCGTGAGATAGCTTTATAATCTAGGGGTTATGGCACCACCTGGGAGGTGGGAGACCCAGGGTCCAGTCTAGGTCCCCTTCTCCACTGGGTCTTTTTAAATATTTATCCAAAATGGAACAGTTTCCTCAGGAGACTGAGGGAGCCTCATATCAGACTATCCCATCACTCAGTGGTTAGAGCATTCTCCTGAGAGAGGGAAGACCCATACTCAAATCCTTGCTCCCCATCAAGTAGAGGGGGAAATTGAACTTGGGTCTCCCAAATCTCAGGTGAATGCTCTTGCCACTAAGCTAAAAATTATAAGTTTGGGACCATGACTACTTCCTCTGGCAGCCAGATTTTGAACTGTACTTGGTCTGTTAGATAATCTCTGAGCACATCTATGGGATCAGGCCCCCACAGTGGGAAAGGCACTCCTCTACCTATTTCCCCCCATCTGTGGATCACAATGGAGCTTAGGTGGGAGATAGGCATCTGGACACCAAGCAGCAAGCAGAAGTGTGAATGCACAGAGGCAGAAACTTAGCCTGGGGAACTTTTACAGTGGAAAATTTAGGTGCTGTCAGAGTCTAGAGGCCTACAAGTTTAGGCGGCAGCCAAGCGAGAGTTTTGGTGCCTAAAACTGGGACTTAGGTACCTATGTCTGGGTTTAGGAATCTAAGTGCCTTTGAGGATCTGGGCCTTCATTATTTAGCTATGTAGATGAGCATCCCCAACTTTGTCACTGTAACCAGTAAATCAAATCCTCATGTAATTCTGTATAGTGGGAGATCCCACAGTACTCTTTCCTATTTGATGAGATGGCTATAAGCCTGACCACTGGATACCCTCTCCCACCAAGCATAAAATATTCCAGAAGTCATACCTGGCTACCACACTCAGAGAAGCTGCAGGTAGGTTTACCATGATTATAACTTATGTGCTGAAACCACTGTCCAGGTGGAGATACACTATCAAATGGGGCTGCTACTGTTAGAAGGATCACTGTGCGTGTACATATGTCACAGCTGCAAGTTACAAATATGCAGATGAACTGTTGTCAGGTCACAGAAGAATTCTCTAGTGTGACAAGAGTAAGCTCTCCCAGTTTGTTTTAACTTCCTTGTTTATAGCAGCAGCAATTTCTTCTGAGATGTCCATGCAAGTGAATGGAAAGACAAAATTTCCAGGAACAAAGTGAAGAAATGTATTTGTTAAATGTATCAGATTTCCTCACATTAAGCAATTAATAGTGTTGACGCTCAAGTGATCCTAGTTCGGTTTCCAACTTAACACTCAATAATGACAACTGGAGTAAAGTTCATACTATTTATGGTCCTATTACTTCAGCCTGTCTGCAAATGCAACATAAGCATCATGGTTTATACTGTGAATATTTTTTTTTCATTATTTGTATTGTGGTAGTGTGTGTGTGGGCCCTGAATGGGACCCACTGTACTATACATTAGACAAAAGCAAGACTGCCCCTGCCCTGAAGAGTTTACAATCGAAGTATAAAATGAGAAATGACAGATGGCTACAAAGTACAGGGAAAGCATAAGGTACTGAGGTGATTATGAACAGCATGATAAGCAGACACAGCACACTGAGATTATCTTTTATGAGAACAAGGGCAGTGTTGCCAACAATCTCTATTTTAGTGCAACCTTTCTGTGTGTGTGTTTGTTCTTAATGTCCCAGTTCCTGGAGCCTGGTAATTATATGAGAATCTTTGGCCTCATATTTTTTTTTTTTAATGAAAGTTTCTGATCCTCATGGCTAAGGAGAAAAGTTGAAAACATGAACCATAATGGTCAGAAACAAACAAAAAACCTGAAGGCAAATAAATCCTTATTATTAGGCTTAAAAATTGCAAACTTTTGTGGCCTGACTCATGATTTCTTGAAACAAAGTGGATGAGATTGTATCTCTTATTGGACCAACAGATTTCTTAACAATTGAGGCTGACAATATTGCAAGGATTAGAAACACTTTCTTTTTTCAAAACAAATTACAGAGGTTAAGGAATATTTTATAAGTAAATGCTAAAATTATAGATCATGACATGAATCGTGATTGCACATATGAAAATGGGGGCAATTTGGCCTAATTCTTCTCTACACGCCAATGTAAATCTGGACTAATTGCACTGGAATCGATGGAGTTATACTGCTGTATAACCAGAGTAAAACCTTATCTACAATAGTGGAATGGGAAAAAAGTTTCTCAGTGGTGCATCCAGAGTTAGGAACAATGAGACCCCTAATGTATGGTAGTCTTGCAATGGCTGGTATTTTTAACACTAGATCTGTTCTGAGCAGGGTTAGATGACACAGTGCTTAAAATGGCAGTAGCCACAGAAGCTTCCTCTACACTAGGGATATGTGTACATGACGAAAAAAAGCAGCAGTGAGCCTCAGAGTCCAGCTCAGCTGACTTGGGCTTATGCTCTGGGCCTAAAAATAGCAGTGTAGACATCTGGCCTTGGGCTGGAGTGCAGGCTCCAAAACCCCGGGGATTGGATCGCAGAGTCCAGGCTCCAGCCTGAGCTAAATGTCTACACTGTTATTTTTAACCCCATAGTGTAAACCCGAGTCAGTTGACCTGGGCTCTGAGACTTGTTGCCATGTTTGCAGTGTAGATGTACCCTAGGACTCCTATTTTTGTTACACTATTGTTAACGGGAAACTTTTGCCCCAAAAAATCTCAACCTAGACAATCTATGCAGGAGCAAGATTGGAGCTACTGTGGGGGTTTTTTTTGCAAATTAAGTTTCCTGTGAAGGCTAGTCACATGTCAAATATTAGAAATGGGTTTGAGCATTAAAAATGAATACGTGTGCACACATACACTTGCACAAGAAAATCAGTTAACTGCATATACAAATACATCTTATGTCTGCAGTTAACTGAATTTCTATATGCAGTTAAATGGTTTACCACAATAAATATATAGTTGATAAACAAATGTAAGTGCGTATGCACACATGAAACTCAGTTACATTTTTTAAATGATGGAGGCTAGTTGAGTATCTTTTTAGAGGATGCTATGGCGTCTCTCGAAGAATTGCACTGTAACTAAACAGTGGAAGAAGTGGTTTCTGAAGATTGGGCATTTAGAAAACTTTTTACTTTCTTGGTGTGAGGTTTGATTTGGTCTTTGCACCCTCACACCAAGAAGTGTCTGTCCTTGAATTAAAAGAAAACTGAAGTGATTGTTAATGAATATTCATCTTAACATTTATCTAAAGATCATAGTTGAATTTTTTAAATGTATAAATAACTGTAACTGTTTTGACATTTCTGCACATGTGAAACAATGAAACTATACACTATAATCTCTCACTGAGAATTTCAGTTTCATTGTTTCTTCCCAATGAATTCACTCTGATGTAGGCCTCAATCAAGCAAAACATTAAAGCTTGTGTTTAACTTTAAGCATATGAGTGATCCAAGTGATGCCAATGGGACTATTCATATTCTTAAAATTAAGCGTATGCTTATGTGCTGGATTAGGGCCATAGTTAATGCAGTAAATTGTTGGTCATTGTAGAGACCTCTCAAAATCGGCATATGATTCATGAGAAAATAAGCACTTTCATCAGAGGAATGCATGCTAGAGTCTGGAGACTTTCATGCCTATCCAGGGTATGTTCTATTATTTTCTGGAAAAATTGTAGAAAATATATTGGTTGGGATATGGATACGAGATACAAAACCTTAGTGTATAAAGTCCTAAATTATGTGGGTCCTGAAAGACTGCCCCTCTCCTCAGGGGTACCACAGTTGTCAAGAATACCAGAGGTGCTTCCGGAGTATTTTCAATAGGGGCCCGCAGCTTTGGAACGTCCCCCCTTCCCTCTTTACAGACTAAAACAGCTGACCTTCAATATTCTCTTTAAGGCCTGTTTTCCTAATTGTTGGAGAATAAGGAGAGTTGGAGAGATCATGGTTGCTTAAGAGGATGGAACTTGCTAATAATAATACTTAGCTCTCACATAGGACATTTTAGCAGTAGATTTCATAGTGCTTTACAAAGGAGGTCAATATAATTATTCACATTTTACAAATGGAGAAATTGAGGCACAGAGGTGGAAAGTGACTTACCCAAGAGTAAGAAGACTCCAAAATGTTGTGGTGTTTTACTTTGTAATATTTATTAATACACTTTAATGTATGTGTACTTACGACAAGAACTCATTTTTTTAAAGCACACTTTAAAAGGCCTGTAGGATAGCTGATCAAATATAGCTCAATTTGGAGCTCAGAAGTCATAATACTTGACAGCTATTTGGTGTTCAAATGAGTTGATTTTGGTTCAATAACCAGTCCACCATGATCTACATAATGAAAAGTAGTGCTTTAATTTTCATCTTGACTGGCAATATCAGACATGCCAAGGACTGAATGGACCTGGAGCCAGAAGTGTTTTTTTCCTTACAAGTGGTCTCTTAAGGAACAGGATGAGGCATGTTGGTATCAGAGTATGGGGAAGCTTATCCTGAGGCTCCCTATGCTGTACTTGTTCTATGGCTATGTAAAGAACAGCTAGGGTGGAGGACCTAGCACTGTTGTTCACCCAAATTCCCTTGAATTTTTTTTTTCAGTTAGTCTTATTGGAAGGCTTTGACTTTTATTTTGCTTGTTTTACTGGCACTTTTCAGAGTTTTGTGTGTTTAACTTATACAATGGAATTGTCAAGTACAACCGTTGGGGGAGTAGAATGTACAGAATTTGTACTAAACATTTATTTTTCTGAATAGCAGACAGACTTGTCTAGGAGTGGTTAATATTGGTTGTGGAGTTAGGGTAATTATAGCAGTGGGACATGAGGCCAGAGGATGGTGGTGGCAACCTATTGCCGTATACCACTTAGGTTTAGGGAGTACTTCAGGTTATTTTTAAATACACTAGCAGTCAGCCAGTGTATGTAAGAATTTTAATGAAAATAGTCATTATTATTGTGCCTTGTATGTTACTATTTGAAATGCAAGTAAGTATATCACAGGTTATATTTCAGGACTCTTACTGCTATATTTACAAAAAGTGCAGAATTCCAACTGAAGTCAATGGAAAAAAGGCAGCTACAAGCAATATGCTGCTTGGAAAATGTAGGGGCCATAGTAAAATACCTCATGGGATCTACTATGATGGTATTGACAACTGAGTTGAATTTGGAACAAGGATTTCATTTGTCTGGACTTTGGGAAAGGCTTTATAATTCCAATTGAGCAAACTATCCCTGATCAGCAAAGCCCTTAAGCACATGCTTATCTTTAGACTTCATTGTGCATTAAAGTTAAGAAAGTTCTTAAATGTTCTCCTCTATAAGGCTGGACTTAATTCAGCAAAGCACCTAGTCATACACTTGAGGACTTAAAGATGTAATAATTATGTAGGGACATTGTACAAATCTGAATGCCTAACAAAAGGAGAAAAACACGTATCTTAAAAATACTATTACTTTTTTACTAAATTTTTAAAAAGCCAGTCTTATAAAGGGATTGGAAAGTAGTAAAACTAGCAACTTTTCTTAGTTTCTGGAGTCTCAAACTTTCTCTCATTATTTTCCACCTTCTATTTTAGTAGATTATTACAAAAAATACTTTCACAAAATGGGGCATACAATGGTATCTAATTTACTAAATAAACTAATAAACTAGTGAATGCTATTAAAACTTATTTTCTTTTTAATTGTCTACTTTTTAATGTAATATAGTTCTCCCTTAGATTAAAAAATTCCTTGAATTTGTCATTCCAGTACGTAGTGACTCAACTGTATTTTACAAAGTGTAAATCTTTCACAGTTTTGGGTAAGGCAGGGCTGCAAACAACACACACACACACATATATATGACACACACACAGAGACTTTGGAATTCAAATGAGCTGAATATAATTTGTTGATGCATGTTATCAATGATGTACTGTTTTGGTTTATTGAATAAAAAAATTATTTAATAAAGCTGTCTTTCTCAGCTTTAAAACCATTACTTAAAAGTACCTCAGTTACTTTGGCATGGCTAAGACATTTTCTTTAAGTTTAAATACTTTTCCAAAATATTTATGATCAATATAATTGGATACTTTGCAGCTGTTACTTGAACAAACTAATTGTACAGTGTCTCCAAAAATATATATTATTTTGGTATGCCAGACTATGATATGTAAGCCTGCAATAATGTTCTACTGTAACAGCTCATCATGAATCTAAATGCTGAAGCAGGCTGTTTTTTCAATAGATTTCCCTTTTCTAAGGGTCGGATCCAAATCTTGCAAGGCTGCTAGATCTCAGGAACCACTAAAAGCATAAAAGTACCTCTTAATCATGTCCTTATCTCAAATGTCCTGTTTGTTCTTTACCCTTAAATAGATGAGCTGTTGGAAACTGAAAGCTGGCAGTATCATAGGAGACAGGAAAGGAGCAACCTCAGAAACTAGTGGTTTTGAACCCCCAGAGGTAACAATATAGCTATTGATCAGGTACTGCTAAATTGTAATAGAACAACATCAAGGTACAGTAGTTTTTCATAAATGTGGGGAAAAAAATCCAGACCATCACTGTTCATAATAAACCCTTACTAGTTTGAAGTTCAAATCCATTTCTTTACAAAATTATTTTCCTTTATTGAAGGTTTACACTGGTTTGTTATTTTAGGACTGCTCATGAGTTCTGAAATACTGGCGCTGGTATTTTTAATATAAAAACAAAGCATTAAAGCATTTATTTTCAAAAAACAAAACCAAGAATTATAATGGACTCTTAAAACAAGTAAGAAAACCCCCCAGCAAGTTACAATTTTGCCCTACTAACCTCAACCTGGTCCTTTATAGCTTAATAAACAAACATAAAAAGCTAGCCTATTCCTACACGAGAAACATCCGAACATTTTCTTTTAACTCCTGTTATGTATAGTCTACTCCCTAAAAAATAACAAAGAGCCAAATTCTGAAATCCTGACTCAGGCAAAACTCTCATTAAAATCAATGGGAGTTGTGCTTTAGTAGGGAGTGTAGAATTTAGTCCTAAATTAAGATAATATTAAGGCTGACGAGTTAAACATTTGGAAGTCAGGCAATGACAAAATCCAGGATCTGTGCCACCAATGGCAATTTCCTACAGCCTGGGACAAAACTGGTAGCAAGGAGAACAAATATTCTTCAGTGGATGAATCTGGATGAATGAGGTTAAATTCCTTACTTGTCAACATTTTATTAATGCTTGATTTCCAAGATAACTTCTTTAGTAGCAGTTGTGGAAGTTAACTCAAATTGGTGGGCTCTTAAACAGTTGCATCGTTGCTCCTCTGCCAGCGACTGCCACGTAAACTGCCACTAGGCTGAAGACTTGTGGACCTTCTAGCTAGGAAGGCATTATTTGAAATCCACAATGAAAGTAATAAGAACCTGAAGCTCCAACAAGCTCTGTGCAGGCAACACCATGTGCCTCTAAGTTCCTGGCAAGATTGAAGCCTGAGGCCTTGTCTATACTACCGGGGTAAGTCGACCTAAGTTACGCTACTCCAGTTACGTGAATGACGTAACTGAAGTCAACATAGCTTAAGTTGACTTATCGCAGTGTCTACACTGTGCTGTGTTTACTTACCTTATTCATCTCAGGGAGCTGGAGTACCGGAGTCAATGAGAGAGTGCTCTGCCATAGACTTGGCGAGTCTTCACTAGACCCACTAAATCAACACCTGCTCCATCAATCACAGCAGTACCAATCTACTGGTAATTGTACACATGGCCTAAGTATGCAGTGTGCTACATCCCATCCAGATTTAAACAAGCCTCCAGGTTTCTTGTTGACCAATATGTACATCAAACATAGACTTGGCAGAATTAAATTTACATTTTATAATTTCAAAAGATATAGATGTTTGATTTTTAAGCATTTTAAAAAAAATTATTTAAATTTTCACAGTTGCAGGAAACTAAGGGGGAGGGTCAGAATATTATCTAATGACACTGAGATTCAAAAAGTTAAAGCTTTATAACTGTTAAAATACAAATTACCAAAATAAACAAAGTAAGTATCCTTAAGTCAAACTTAAGCATTACTTTTCTTACCTTATCTGTAAACTTCAATTATTATCAATGGAAATATTTTTGTGTGTGCATGGACATTGACATTTACCAACGTTTACAGATTAAAAATTGAATCCTTCCAAGCCTAATCAAACACATGGCATGTCTACATGAAAAACTTAATCACCCTATATTAGGTCGACTTACAGCCACTGCAGTAATTACTGCAGTGCTTTATGTACACAGATCCCTCCTTCGGTCAGTGGTGAGCGTCCTCACCAGGAACACTTCCACCAACCTAAAGGGGGCAGTGTGGGGAGCTGAGAGCCCAGGCTCTCAGCTCCACTCAAAGCTCCCTGATGTGAACGGGCTCTCACCCCCGCTCCCAACCCCCAGCTCTCGCCTCCAGCTCTTGACTCCCTGCTGGGAGAGGGGCAGCTGGGCTCCCAGAAGGGTGCTGGGACCCTGGGAGTAGCCAAGCTTCAAGTAGGGAGCCTGAGCAGCAGCCAGGCTGGAAGTGGAGAAATGGGAGCATGCCTGAGTGACGGATATAATAGGCCAGGGGAGGTAAGCTTCTCCTAACCCAGGGCTTGGCCCCACCCACGCCCTGCCCTCACCCCCAAGCCAAGGGGGGAGAGGTGCCGGCCAGTGACCCATCATTGGTGCTGGCTGGCGGCCCGGGGCAGTTTGGCTGGGGCTCCTCCGGTTGTGGGGAAAGCAGGGGGCTCAGGGCTCCAGTAGACAAGGGAAGGGCAGTAGGGGCGGGGCCTCAGGCAGAAGGAGTGGGACCATGTGGCTAGCCGATGGGAGCGTGGGGGGCAGCCCAGCTATGCTTGGGGAGTCTGGGCAGCAGGAAGCAGCCCGGCTGAGAATGGGGTGGAATTTCTTTTCAATTTTCATGCTGGAGCCATGAAATTGGCAAAAAAGGCAGCCAACGGCTGATGTAAATAACACAGTGCCTACACGGACACTGTATTGCCCTAACTACACCCTGGAGGTGGAGTTGTTATGTTGGTGTAGTAGGGCACTTAGGGCATGTCTACAATATGAAATTAGGTCAATTTTATAGAAGTCGATCTTTAGTAAGTGATTTTATACAGTCGATCATGCATGTCCCCACTAAGCGCATTAGGTGGGTGGAGTGCATCCTCAATACTGTAGCTAGCATCAACTCATGGAGTGGTACACTGTGGGTAGCTATTCCACAGTCCCTGCTGTCCATTGGAATTCTGGGTTAAAGTCCTAATGCCTGATGGAGCAAAAACATTGTCGCGGGTGGTTTTGGGTACATGTCGTCAGTCTCCCTCCCTCCCTCCCTCTCTCCTTGAAAGTAACATCAAACAATCATTTCATGCCTTTTTTCCTGGGTTATCCATGCAGATGCCATAACATGGCAAGCATGGAGCCCGCTCAGCTGTGCACTGCTTTTGTGAGCATTGTAAACACCTGCAGTATTATCCTGCAGTATGTACAGAGCCTGGCTAGGAGCCACCAGCACAAGGAAGATTGTGAGGAGGACATGGACACAGACGTTCCTGAAAGCATGGGATGTGGCAATTGGGATACCATGGCGGCATTGGGACATGCTGATACAGTGGAATGCGGATTCTGGGACCGGCAAACAACACAGACTGGTGGGACCGCATAGTGTTGCTGGTATGGGATGATTCCCAGTGGCTGCAAAACTTTTGCATGCATATGGCCACTTTCATGGAACTTTGCGTTGCTTTCCCCAGCCCTGAAGTGCAGGAATACCAAGATGAGTCCTGCCCTGACAGTTGAGAAGTGAGTGGTGATAGCCCTGTGGAAGCTTGCAATGCCTGACTGCTAATGGAAAAGGAGTACTTGTGGCACCTTAGAGACTAACAAATTTATTAGAGCATAAGCTTTCGTGAGCTACAGCTCACTTCATCGGATGCATTTGGTGGAAAAAACAGAGGAGAGATTTATATACACACACACAGAGAACATGAAACAATGGGTTTATCATACACACTGTAAGGAGAGTGATCACTTAAGATAAGCCATCACCAGCAGCAGGGGGGGGGAAAGGAGGAAAACCTTTCATGGTGACAAGCAAGGTAGGCTAATTCCAGCAGTTAACAAGAATATCAGAGGAACAGTGGGGGGGTGGGGTGGGAGGGAGAAATACCATGGGGAAATAGTTTTACTTTGTGTAATGACTCATCCATTCCCAGTCTCTATTCAAGCCTAAGTTAATTGTATCCAGTTTGCAAATTAATTCCAATTCAGCAGTCTCTCGTTGGAGTCTGTTTTTGAAGCTTTTTTGTTGAAGTATAGCCACTCTTAGGTCTGTGATCAAGTGACCAGAGAGATTGAAGTGTTCTCCAACTGGTTTTTGAATGTTATAATTCTTGACGTCTGATTTGTGTCCATTCATTCTTTTACGTAGAGACTGTCCAGTTTGGCCAATGTACATGGCAGAGGGGCATTGCTGGCACATGATGGCATATATCACATTGGTAGATGCGCAGGTGAACGAGCCTCTGATAGTGTGGCTGATGTGATTAGGCCCTATGATGGTATCCCCTGAATAGATATGTGGACAGAGTTGGCAACGGGCTTTGTTGCAAGGATAGGTTCCTGGGTTAGTGGTTCTGTTGTGTGGTGTGTGGTTGCTGGTGAGTATTTGCTTCAGATTGGGGGGCTGTCTGTAAGCAAGGACTGGTCTGTCTCCCAAGATCTGTGAGAGTGATGGGTCGTCCTTCAGGATAGGTTGTAGATCCTTGATGATGCGTTGGAGAGGTTTTAGTTGGGGGCTGAAGGTGATGGCTGGTGGCGTTCTGTTGTTTTCTTTGTTGGGCCTGTCCTGTAGTAGGTGACTTCTGGGTACTCTTCTGGCTCTGTCAATCTGTTTCTTCACTTCAGCAGGTGGTCACATAAACACCACCCTATATCGGAAACCTACTGACCGCTATTCCTACCTACATGCCTCTAGCTTTCATCCAGATCATACCACTCGATCCATTGTCTACAGCCAAGCGCTACGATATAACCGCATTTGCTCCAACCCCTCAGACAGAGACAAACACCTACAAGATCTCTATCATGCATTCCTACAACTACAATACCCACCTGCTGAAGTGAAGAAACAGATTGACAGAGCCAGAAGAGTACCCAGAAGTCACCTACTACAGGACAGGCCCAACAAAGAAAACAACAGAACGCCACCAGCCATCACCTTCAGCCCCCAACTAAAACCTCTCCAACGCATCATCAAGGATCTACAACCTATCCTGAAGGACGACCCATCACTCTCACAGATCTTGGGAGACAGACCAGTCCTTGCTTACAGACAGCCCCCCAATCTGAAGCAAATACTCACCAGCAACCACACACCACACAACAGAACCACTAACCCAGGAACCTATCCTTGCAACAAAGCCCGTTGCCAACTCTGTCCACATATCTATTCAGGGGATACCATCATAGGGCCTAATCACATCAGCCACACTATCAGAGGCTCGTTCACCTGCGCATCTACCAATGTGATATATGCCATCATGTGCCAGCAATGCCCCTCTGCCATGTACATTGGCCAAACTGGACAGTCTCTACGTAAAAGAATGAATGGACACAAACCAGACGTCAAGAATTATAACATTCAAAAACCAGTTGGAGAACACTTCAATCTCTCTGGTCACTTGATCACAGACCTAAGAGTGGCTATACTTCAACAAAAAAGCTTCAAAAACAGACTCCAACGAGAGACTGCTGAATTGGAATTAATTTGCAAACTGGATACAATTAACTTAGGCTTGAATAGAGACTGGGAATGGATGAGTCATTACACAAAGTAAAACTATTTCCCCATGGTATTTCTCCCTCCCACCCCACCCCCCACTGTTCCTCTGATATTCTTGTTAACTGCTGGAATTAGCCTACCTTGCTTGTCACCATGAAAGGTTTTCCTCCTTCCCCCCCTGCTGTTGGTGATGGCTTATCTTAAGTGATCACTCTCCTTACAGTGTGTATGATAAACCCATTGTTTCATGTTCTCTGTGTGTGTGTATATAAATCTCTCCTCTGTTTTTTCCACCAAATGCATCCTATGAAGTGAGCTGTAGCTCACGAAAGCTTATGCTCTAATAAATTTGTTAGTCTCTAAGGTGCCACAAGTACTCCTTTTGTTTCTAAGAAGGGTAGTAACTCTGGGAGATGTGCAGGTCATAGTGGATGGCTTTTCTGCAATAGGGTTCCCTAACTGTGTTGAGGAGATAGAGGAATGCATATCCCTATCTTGGCACCGGACCACCTTGCCAAACAATACATAAACCGCAAGGGGTACTTTTCAATGACAATGCAAGCACCGGTGATTAAAGGGCCATTTCACCAACATCAACGTGGGATGGTTGGGATAGGTGCATGACGCTTGCATCTTTCGGAACTCCGGGCTGTTCGGAAAGCTGCAAGATGGGACTTTCTTCCCAGACCAGAAAATTACCGTTGGGGATGTTGAAATGCCAATAATTATCCTTGGGGACCCAGACTACCCCTTGCTACCATGGCTCATGAAGTGGTACACAGGAAGCCTGGACAGCAGTAAGAAGCAGTTCAACTATAGGCTGAGCAAGTGCAGAATGATGGTAGAATGTGCCTTTGGACATTTAAAGGGGTGCTGGCACAGTTTGCTGAGTAGATTAGACCTCAGCGAAAGCAATATTCCTGTTGTTATTGCTGCTTGCTGTGTGCTCCATAATATCTGTGAGAGTAGGTGGAAGACGTTTATGGCAGGGTGGGAGGTTGAGGCAAATCGCCTGGTGCCCAATTTTGAACAGCCAGACACCAGGACAATTAGAAGAGCACACCCAGGTGCGCTGTGCTTCAGAGAGGCTTTGAAAAACAGTTTCATGACTGACCAGGCTATGGTGTGACAGATGTGTGTTTGTCCTTGATGCAAACCCGTCCCCTTTGGTGAATGTACTTCCCTGTAATCCAATCCTCCTCCCCAACTTCAACCAAAGCTGGCACAGGAAATAAAGTCCCTATTGTTCTGAATCCATTCATTTTTATTTATTAAAAAAAAACTTGAGATCACTGACAACACTGACTAGTAAAAGGTAGCCCTGGTCTACAAAGGGTTTGATAATGGGGTGGGGGAGGAGGGAAAGACAAGGCCACATTCCTTATTGTAGCCACACTACAAATCAAAGCTGTTTGAATGACAGCCTTCTATTGCTTGGGCCATCCCCTGGAGTTGAGTGGCAGGGTGCCCGGAATCTCCTCCCCCCACCATTCTTGGGCATCTGGGTGAGGAGGATATGGAACTTGGCGAGGAGGGTAGGCGCTTACACAATGGTTGCAGTGGGGGGCTGTGCTCTAGTTGCCTTTCCTGCAGCTCCACCAGATACCTCATCACGTCCATTTGCTCCCCCATTAGTCTCAGCATCTCCTCCTGCATGTTCTGATCATGCTCACTGTATGCCTTCCTGGCCTCTGCCACCGAATGCTTCCATGCATTCAGCTGTGCCCTATAAGTGCAGGAAGACTACATGAGCTTGGAAAACATGGCATCGTAAGTGTGGGTTTTTTCGCCTTCTAATCTGTGATAGGGGAAGGATAAGCTCAGTGGTTTGAGCATTGGCCTGCTAAACCCAGGATTGTGAGTTCAATCCTTGAAGGGGCCATTCAGGAATCTGGGGCAAAAATTGGGGATTGATCCTGCTTTGAGCAGGGGGTTGGATTAGATGACCTCCTGAGGTCCCTTCCAACCCTGATATTCTATGATTCTATGATAACCTCAGGGACGGAGTTGATGCAGGGAGCATAGAAACATTTGCAACTGCGTGGGGGGGGGGAAGGGAGAGTAGATTTTAAGATACATTTCTGAGAACAAAAGGGAGACTCTTTCACAGTGAATCAAGCAATTCACAGTAGTCAGCATGTTAGGTACAAGGTCACATTTTGCCTTTTATATTGAGCACCTGCTGGTATGTTGACACATCACACACTGCTGGGCAACAGAATTTGGTTTCCAGGCAGCCATGGTAAGCCAAAGCATACGTGGGGTTGGCTTCTTTCGCATTCATAATATGTGGGAATGGTTTCAAACTGCAGCGCTCTCCTTTCCCATAGCAACCAATGCCGGTTGGGTTTGCCATTTAAAAGGAGGGGTTGTGGTTTTGGGGTGGATGTGCAGCACTCCCCTCTCTCCCCATCCCCATGTGGCTATTCTCTGGGATGATCCCTTTTAGCCAAGCGCAAACAGCCCAGCATGACAAGGGAGTACCTAATGTGTCAGGGATCACCAAACAGGGGATTACTGGTCCCTAACAAAAATTCCCCTATTTCAATCAGGTGACCATGAATGATATCACTCTCCTGAGGCTGACACAGAAAGATAAAGACTGAATGTTGCATGAATGCAACCAAAATCCAGGACGATTCGCTGCCATGCTTTGTGCTGCAATGATTCCATACCACTTGCTACTGGCTTGGTGTGGTAAAGTGTCCTGCCTTGGAGGACAAACTAAGGCAGCCCTCCCCAGAAACCTTCTGCAAAGGCTTTCAGAGTACCTCCAAGAGAACTTCATGGAGATGTCCCTGGAGGATTCCCGCTCCATCCCCAGATACGTTAACAGACTATTCCAGTAGCTGTACTGGCCATGAATGCATCCCAATTGTTCAGGGAGTGGTGGGGTACTGATAGGGTACTCCCCTAGAATGGCATGCAGCTGATCATAGAAGCCGCATGTCTGGGGCTCTGACCCGGAGCGACCATTTGCCTCCTTTGTTTTTAGGTAGGCTTGCCTGAGCTCCTTAATTTTCATGCAGCACTGCTGTGTGTCCCTGGTGTAGCCTCTGTTCACCACGACCTGTGCAATTTTGGCATATATATCAGCATTTCTTCTGCTGGCTCAGAGTTCTGCCTGCACAGATTCTTCTCCCCACACAGCAATCAGATCCAGTGTCTCCCATTCGCTCCATGCTGGAGTTCGTTTGCGACTCCGGGACTGCATGGTCACCTGTTCTGCTGAGCTTGCCATGCTCACCAAACAGGAAATGCAATTCAAAAGTTCCCGGTACTTTTCCTGTGTACCTCGTTAGTGCACTGAAGTAGAAAGTGCTGTCCAGAGCGGTCACATTGGAGCACTCTGGGATCGCTCCCAGAGGCCAATACCATTGAATTGCACAACGCTGCATCTACACTATCCCAAATTCGACCCAGGAAGGTCGATTTTAGCGCTACTCCCCTCATCGGGGAGGAGTACAGCAGTCGACTTTAAGAGCCCTTTAGGTCAGGAACAGGGTTGGTTGTGTAGACTCATTCATTATAAAATCGACCTAGCACTGCTAAATTCAACCTAATCTCATAGTGTAGACTAGGCCTTACATCAGCAGGAGCAAGGCTGTAGTGTGCACATTGACATAGTTAAGTTGACATAAGATGCCTTATGTCAACCTAACTGTGTAGTGTAGACCGGAGTTTTTTGTTGGGTCTCGTAATAAATTTTCAAAACAAGGCTCTGCAGTAGATTGGTTTGTGACATTGGAAATAAATATACAAGAGAATTTGAATTTAGATACTGGAAATGAGTGTGAAGTAATCATAGCAACTGTTTGCAGAAAAGACTTAAAATATTTAATCTGATATTCAAATTAAACCATAAGCTTGTATTTCTTTGCAACTTGTATTGAAAGAAACATATTTTTTGCAAAATGTCTTTTTTATTGCACGTGCAATAAAACCTCTTGTGCTGGACACCTTAGCTTTGTGCTGTAGTTCTCCCTACATGTACTGCAAACAAATCTGGTCTCTGGCGTTTGTTTACCCATGTATTTTGTCTTTATGCCAATTTTAATTAGATGCACTTCAGGTTTTTTATTACTTAAAATTTTCATTTGGAAAGTATAGTTTTAACAAGCTCTGGAAATATCCATTGTTTATTACAAAGTCAAGTTTATTTCTTGCTACTAACCTTGCTTTTAATCTAGTTAAATTATATGCCAAAAGTAATTTGGTTTCCAATTAGTCCATCTGTTAATCTAAAAATTATCTTACTAGGTAGACAAGATGGGTGAGGTAATTAATATCTTTTATTGGACCACTCTCCTAATACTCAATAATGCCATTTGCTGGCCAGTTTCTTGTGTAGAAAATACACCTTTTCCTACTCTTATTCTTCTATGGGACATGGTATTCTTAAAATTTTAGAATGACTATCTAGCAGTTTACATGCTCTCCTTAGAAGAATGTATTGTAGACCTCCAGTGCCTCTGGGGTTAGCAATGTAGAAGACTTCATCCTTTGATTACTCTGCAATACAAATTGCTTTCAGGAAAATTTTAAAGTCCTACAACTTCCATTTCTCTCCCAGTTTCCCTTCTAGATTGAATGATTCAGATGTGTGTGTGTGTGTAAAATAAGTAAAAGGAAAAGGAGTACTTGTGGCACCCTAGAGACAAATTTATTTGAGCATAAGCTTTTGTGAGTTACAGCTCACTTCATCGGATGCAGTGAGCTGTAGTTCACGAAAGCTTATGCTCAAATAAATTTGTTAGTCTCTAAGGTGCCACAAGTACTCCTTTTCTTTTTGCGAATACAGACTAACACGGCTGCTACTCTGAAACCTGTAAAATAAGTGATTTCCTGGTTTTTTTTGCACACCGTGCTAAGGTGTATGAATTGCTGCCTGACCTGGCTTTTATTTAATAAAAACTTTGCAATTCTCCAATGAGTAATGCTCTAATATAATGCTCATTTACATCAATTAAGTCTCTTTTTTTTTTCTTTAATGGGAATTTGATCAGGCCTTCCAATCTGTCTCTTAGGACCTACTGGTGACTGGGCAAGGGTGACCTCTCCAACCTAATGAAGTCCTGCCACTGAAAGTAAGAGGTCTGCCATGTAAGTGCAGGGATTCACTTGCACACAGTCCATTACTGGCTTGGCACCAGCTGCCTTCCGAAGTTAGTTATGGTGAAGGGTTAGTAAGTTCTTGAGGAGTGTGTAAGTTACTATAACTGAGCCTACCTGTCAACTTTTTAAGAAGAAGAAGAAAATTAGCAAGCTGTAGCATCCAAGGACAGTGCACCCCAGAGTTTGGGTTATTGCCTGTTATCTGTCCAAAACCAAAAGAAATTGATTTCTTTTATAGCTAGTAACAGACAAACTACAAATAAAACAGACTGAAAATGTTTTATGAAGCAATCTTCCCACAAAATAACTTCATATGTATCTCTACCTTGTCTCTTTCCTTTTTTATTCTCCATTTTTCTTTGTAGATGCTAATGCATCTTTTCTTGTCTCTTCCTGTTATCTGTATCTTTTTCCTTGAGGGTAATTTTTAACATTTTGTTTCCTCCACACTTTTTTAGTTTGACCTATTTACCTTCAGTGCAGTTTTTTACCCAGGAATTGAAATTAAGGGGGGTGTTTGAATTTACCGGGGGGGTCAGGGCCAATGAGGGGTGAGACCGGGAGGGTGAAGGTGGGATCTGTGGCACCATAGTAAAAAACTGAAAAATGTTTCATGACCATTTTATTAGTTTTAACTCATGTTTTAAAATCATCACACAAATTAAAGTTGGCTACCAAGCCTTCTATGAAGCACTACATCTATATCCTTCTTGGTTTCTTGTTATATTTTTGCACAACTTTGTTAATGAACTTCTTGAATGCAGTGCATTCATCTTTGGTGGCTTCTTGTGTGTTTGGTACCTTCATTCCTTCAATTGATATGGTCATTAGATCATTCACAGGATCAGGCAGAAGGCGACTTCTTTCAGAACACAAAATTTCTATTCAATGAGGCAAAAGAATGCTCAACTGTAGCTGTTGAGACTGGGAGTACCAAGAGATGAATTCATACTTCTTTCATCCCAGGAAACATAGCACAAAGATTCGGTCAAGCCACTAGTGATGATAAAAAAGTTGAAGTCAAATCTTCATTCATTGGTTGTATGATATTCCACTCTGTGTCCAAATTCTCTATTCTGTCCTGAGCACATAGCAGCCCCATTGCTGGTAGTGCCTCACTCCACTCAACTGTCCGTGTTTTATAGAACAGGGATCTGTAAAAGCTACACAGAGGTTGAGTAGAATCTAGAAGTCGCTGTTGTAGATTTTTAAGACTCAAGTCTGTGTACTTTTTCAGTTGTCTTAAACACTTCTTGTCCTCCTCACTTAAGGATTCAATATAAATGCCTTCATTAGTCAACTTCAGGACTGAAGTCTTTGCTTCTTCCAGTACATTTTCAATGGATAGCTCTCTGATTGATCCAAATGTAGCTTCTATTGCTGGACAAAGATCTACTTCTGTTTTAGCAGATGCCTGGATGGCATTGTTTAATGACCCAAGTGGTTTCAACAGTAGACTTACAAGAGAGAGAATGGCAATAGTCTTCTCTGAACATAGTAGCAAAAGTAATCCACCAGCCTCACTACTTAGATCCATCCCATCTTGGTAGATACTTTCCAAAGCCAGTAATAATGGCTGGAGTGATTAAGACAACAGCCAAGGATCGCTCATGAGAAAGCCAGAGGGTTTTCCCAGGTTGGACTAATTTGAACTTCAGTCCCAGTGTATCTTCTATATTTTCCAAGATATTCAGTCTTTTTGGACTCTTGCTGAAAAAAGAATATAATGAAGACATTAAATTTATAGCTATTTTAATGTCTTTTGAAGAGTCTGCAGCTCGTACTAGCGCTAGTTGGAGTAGATGGCCTCTGCAGTGTGTATAGGAGAGATTAGGGTTACACTTTTCTCTGAGCAAAGCTTGTACTCCACCATGTCTTCTAGAGAAGTTTGCAGCTCCATGAAATGCACAAGCAGCCATCTCTTTGGGCTCCAATTGACAAGCATTTAACTCTTCAAAGATGTGGGTTGTCACAGATGCAGCCAATGTGTCTTCTATAACTCGAACATCTGGAAATGCATCTACTGGCCTACCACTGACATGAAGATAATGTACACAATGACTTAATACTTGATGCCCATTTGCATCAGTGCATTCATCTGCTATGTATGCAAATTTTTTTTGTGGTGAGAGTTCTTCACTTTTTCAACAGTTGAGTCTTTCACTGTTGCATCACATGCTTCTAGCCAGTCAGTTGAGTTTCTTGCAGAAAGATAGTGAGCATTTGCTGGTCTTGTTCAGAACCAGTGTTCAACTTCAGGATGAACAAATGATAATGCAGTTAACATTGACCTCCAGTTTGTATATGTGGTATCTCTTGCTTAAATAGAAAGTATGATGCCACAGCCACCTTTGTCCACATGAACTATGTTTGGTCTCCAGCATTCTTAATAGCTTCATTAACACTCACCGGTGTTGTCCTTGGTCAATGGAGACTCAGAATTCAGATTTCAGAGTAGCAGCCGATGAAGTGAGCTGTAGTTCATAAAAGCTTATGCTCAAATAAATCTGTTAGTCTCTAAGGTGCCACAAGTACTCCTTTTCTTTTTTCAGAATTCAGAGGTGCTTTCACATGAGTTCACCTCCCAGGTGGGGGGCAAGAAGGCACCTTGCTCATTCCTCCAGCTGCTCACTGTTTGCTCTGGCCACTGTTGTTCATTGTGCCACCGTTCACTCCATCGCTCTGTTGCCAATGGCCCTGTACCCTCTGCTAGTTGGTCTCTTGAGGTTCCACCCAGCTCTTGGTGAGTTCAGCTGAGTTTTCAGTGGGGGAACCTCAGACTAGGCCGTCTCTTCCACAGAAACACTGTCCTACAGCAGGTCTAAGCACTTAAACTTGATTTCAGCTGTAGTGCTAACTTAACAAAACAAAAGACTATCTATGGAGCCTAATCAGCTCTGTCTTTAAACAGTGGAGAGGGGCAGGTCAAATCGCACTTGTGACTCAGGGAGACCATCAACCAAAACACCTGTTCCCACCCTCTCTCTTGATGCCCTCAATCAGCACAGGCTAAGTACAGTTCTACTGCCCTTTACTCATACGATAAGAATAACAACATTTCATTAGCCCCCCTCTCCCGCATTCAAGTGATTTGTAACCCACCGCCAGCCAAAATCTATCATTTAAGCAACACAGCTCTGTTTGCTGGATACCTAGGTAAATTACAATACAATCTGGTCCTGAAGCCTTTCCCACCAGCCCCTAGCTCATCACTAGCTGTCAGGGAGAGCTCATTTAGACTTTGCTTACAAATCATAATTTTAAGTTATTAGGTTGGTCAACATCACCGAAATGAATGCACTGACATTGTCATAAAAAACAACAGCTGTATAAGGAAGCTAGTCTATGTTTATACTTTTCAAACATATTTTCAGATACATATATTTTATCATATACTGTATAAGTGTGTATTAATGTTTCAATTTCAATTCAAATTTCCAATCACTAAACTGGCAACACTGCATGTAACTAGTTCAAAAAACTGGGGGGGGGGTGTTGGGGATATGGGGGGGGTGTCTTCTCCCCCTCTGCAGCCCCTTTCATTTATCTTCCCATTCAACTTTCCTTAGTCCTCTCTCTCTCTCTGCACGGCTACTAAGTCCCAGGTATGCACCAGGACTGTATGCAGAAACTGCAATTCCTCTTGCAGGGGTGCCCGGATTCGGGCAGTCAAGTGCCCTCAGCACCTCTCTCTCTGTTCCCTAAGCCGACTTCAGGAGGAGCCGGCGGCGGTGGTTACTGCATCTGGTAAGGAGGGACCAGGCCAAGAGCCCGAGTGAAGCGGGGGAAGCTCAGATTGCGAAGGGGGTGTGCGCGTGGCGCTGCCGGTGTGCCCCGCACCTAGAAAGGGGAAAGCACGGGGCAGGCACGAGAGGAGGAGGGCTGGCAAAGGCGGAGAGAGAGAGGCGGAAGGGGAAATCACTTGCATAACTGCATAACGTTCGCATCTTGGACAACATTTAACCGCGCTGGGCTGCCCTTTCTAGCTGGAAACCGGCTGGCGGTGAGCCGGCCACAGCGGGGCTGGGACGCTCCCGTGCGCGCCAGCCCCGTCCACCCCGGAGCGAGTCGCTCTGGGTCCGGGGTGGGGGTGGGGGCGGCGCTCGGAGCTGGCGCCGGGATCCACCGCGCCTCGCTGGTTTGTCTTTACACCGCTCCGAGAGCAGGAGCGCCGGGGCTGTCGCTGCGCCCCGAGCCCTTGGGGGTGACTGCGGGGGCGGGGGGGGGGCTCGTCTCCCAAGCGCTCCCCTCTGGGGACTTGGCAGCCCCAGGCGCTACCTCCTGTGAGGGGGGTGCCCCGCCCCCGCGGGCTCTTTCACACCCGGGCTATTCCCCGCGCCGCACAAGCCGCCGCGCTCTTTCGCCCGAGCGGCCAGGCGCCGCTGCCCCGCCCCCCCCGCTCCCGTTAGCACTCGGGGCAGCTCTCGCGATGTTTGGCGGCCGCCGCCATATTGTGTGACACTATTTTGATTTGGGAGCGCAGCGAGGGGGGGGACGGGAGCGACGCGGAGCCGGAGCGGTTCCAGCTGAGGACGGGAGCGGCGCCCGCAGACACCCGCCCACCCCGAGCCTCCCGCTTCTCCCGCCCGCGGCGGCGGCAGCTTGGACCTCCCCCCCCCCCCGAGCGGCGGAAGGCTGCGGGGCGGCTCTGAGGTGTCCCCCTGCCGGGAGGCGGCGACGCTGGTGGCGGCGGCGGCGGCTGCTGAGGTGGGGGAGGAGGAGGAGGAGGAGGAGGGTAAGGCTGACCCCGCCGAGGCGGGCCTGGCGGCTGCTCCCCTCCCGGGGGGCTGCTCGGCCCTCAGGCCTGAGAGGGGTAGGGGCTCCTCCCGGGCCAGCCATCAGCGGCCAGGGAAGCCGAGGCCTCTGCACGGGGGAAGGGGCAGCCCCCAGCGCAGTGTGCGAGACAGGGGCACTAAGCGGCCGCTCCGCCGGCCAGGGGGCTGCCGGGCGGGATGGAAACTATTTCCCTTGGCAAGTCTCTGCTGCCTTCCTTGAAGTGGAAGGGATTGGGTCTGTGGAGGGTGGCCCTGCCCCGCATCGGAGTGCGAAGGGGGTGTGAGAGTGGCTCTGCCGGTGTGCCCCGCAACGAGATGCGGGGCAGGAGGGAGACCCCGTCCTGCATCTACCTGTAGAAATTGCTGCCTCCAACCAAAGAAGGAGACGGATGAGCGTTCAAAAGCGCTTGTTTTGGTGTCGGGGGAGAGGAGGATGCCAAATAGCTGACAGGTGTCTGTTTGCTGAGATATTGTGCTGTTTGGGTTTGTGTCCAGAGTGTCAGAGGTGTGATTTGTGTGCGTGCTGTCTATATTGTCTTTGCAGGATTTGGTTGTATTTTCCGTATGTAGTATATGTGGGAGGTTAGTTTCCAGTTTTAAAGTTAGTTCAATTGTGAAGAAGAAATTCATGAAATCTTTCTAATAAGAGGGGTTTCTAACACAGTTGCTTGAGACAGTTTATCTTTTGCCCTGTTATAGGATCCAAATACATTATCGAGAGCTATCTAATATGGAGCTTTATTCATTGAAAGGTATCTAGTAACATTCTAAACAGTAAAAAGAAAAGGAGGACTTGTGGCACCTTAGAGACTAACAAATGTATTTGAGCATAAACTGTCATGAGCTACAGCTCATTTGCATCCGATGAAGTGAGCTGTAGCTCACGAAAGCTTCTGCTCAAATAAATTTGTTAGTCTCTAAGGTGCCACAAGTCCTCCTTTTCTTTTTGTAAATACAGACTAACACGGCTGCTACTCTGAATTCTAAACAGTAAATCGTATTCAGATTGTACACTCTTTTGGGCAGGGACCATCTCATGCATTTTTACAGCACCTAAGACGTGATGGATGTCACTAGGCAGTACTCTAATATTACTACTAGAAATCCTGGCTTTGTTCTGTAGAACACACTTAAGGTGTCAAATGCCTATTTTAGCCACCTTAGACAAAATAGGTGGTGGCTTGAGGGTTGCCAGAAGCTGTGAATGGGTGACGGGATGGATCACTTGATGGTTAGCTGTTCTGTTCATTTCCTCTGGGGAACCTAGCATTGGCCACTGTGGGAAGACAAAAAGAAAAGGAATACTTGTGGCACCTTAGAGACTAACAAATGGGAAGACAGGATACTGGGCTAGATGGACCTTTGGTCTGACCCAGTATGGCCGTTCTTTTGATAGACTAGATAAAGTAATGTTGTCATTTCCAAATTTTGGCTTTGAAAAGAATATACTATACACAGTTTTTAGCAAATTCAGTTTGGGGATATATTTGGTATTGAATTAATAAATACAGAATCACTGTATTAGAGTGTGCTACATCATGCTTTTGGATTCTGTATAAACTAAAATTAAGCAATCTGGAACCAGTGTAGCTCAGTGCAGTAATCATTGGCCACCATTTGCTGAAATAAGTGTTAATCGCCAGTGTAGACAAGGTCAAAAATAGTCATTTACTGGAGGAGCAAGTATATTTAAATGCATTTATTTTTTATCTGGATCACCTGTAGAATGCTTTGATTCTGGGAATTGACAAATCCAGTCTCTTCTTATGTGCTGTTGACAAATGGGATGCTTCCCTTGACACACTACACTTTAATGGAAATTGATGACATAGGTCTAATCTTTCATTTAAAGAGTTGTTACTTTTGGTAACAACCAATCAAGAGGTTAAACTACCCAGTACCGTCATCTCGAGTCTGCGGGGGGCCTAAACTACAACAGAATGAAAACTGACCTGCTTCTTGTCTATTTTCTCTGTTAGGCATAGGGTTCTGAATAGCAGCAGTGAAAACTGACAAGAATTGGGCCAATTTCATGCTGCTACTTCATGAGAGATCTATAATAGAAAAAGAAGCAGGCACTGAAGCTGTAGGGATGACCCAAAACAAAGGAGCCCCCTTCATCTCATAGCAGCCAGAAGCTTGGTCATGCTAGAGCAGCAGAGAAACATTCTCTGTCATACCAATTTCAGTGTAACAGCCGTGTTAGTCTGTATCCGTAAAAAGAAAAGGAGTACTAGTCACTAAGGTGCCACAAGTACTTCTTTTCTTTTGTCATACCAATGAAGAGGGTGGAGGAAGGGGTAGTGTAGCAGAAACATTCCTCTCACCAATTTTTAAAGACACTATGGTGGAGCTGGGGGAAATATGAAGAGAATAATGTTCTTCCTTTCCAGCAGCCAGATAAGTCAGAAGGAGGGCAAAAGGACTTGAAATTTACTACATCTACAATCTGGAGGTTGATATAAAAGATAGCACCCTGGTAGGAATCCCAGCACCCTATTCCTTTCCAGCTTAGTAGATGACTAGTACATTTTTCAAGACCATTGAGTTAAATTTGTCATTTATTCAACAGATTATTCTTGGCTAATCTTTATAATTTATATGCTAATAAGTTTTAAAAGCTGTTGGCAAACTACTTGCGTATGAGATATAAGTATTCAAATTGCAAAACAAGGTTGGTTTTTACCCTGTTGAAAATTCCTCTCTGGTACTATGAGCATTTATGGTTGGAAACATTGGAAGAAATAAGTCTGTCAGGTATGATCTAGAGCTTCTGAGATAAATATAAACTTAAGACTGAGAGATCACAGTGCTTTTTTTTGTTCTTGAGCTAATACAAACAGAATATTGAGTGCTGTTGGTGTTTTTACAGGAAATAGAACAAAAATTCCAATGATTCAGAACTTGTAGGTGTTTTAAAAGTTTTATACTTAAAGGTAAAATATTAAAGTGATCAAAATGAAAGTTAAGCTGATTCCAGTGGCATATACTATTTTCGCAAGATTTTTCTTTTCAGTTGTGTGTTGGAATTATCTTTAGTTAAAAAGTATGCACTTCCTATTTAAAAAGAAAAGGAGTACTGGTGGCACCTTAGAGACTAACAAATTTATTTGAGCATAAGCTTTCGTGAGGTACAGCTCACTTCATCGGATGCAAATGAGCTGTAGCTCGCGAAAGCTTATGCTCAAACAAATTTGTTAGTCTCTAAGGTGCCACCAGTACTCTTTTTTTCTTTTTGCAGATACGGACTAACACGGCTGCTACTCTGAAACTTCCTATTTAGAGACTTGACAGGACAGATCCTAAAAAACCTCTTGGGTCATAATTGGTAAACCAGTCCTGATTAGATGTTATATTCCTAAAGGCTGCTTTTTAAATAACCCTGTGGCATAGGGAGTAAGCCATCCAATTCACCTGATGTTGGTTTTTGAATATTGATTCTGGTTGATAGCATTAAGATATTAATTGGAATTGTAGGACTGGAAGGAACCTTGAGAGGTCAGCTAGTTCAGTCCCCTGCACTCATGGCTGTACTAAGTATTATCTAGAAGACCATCTCTTTACTGCTCTTAAAAATCTCCAATGATGGAGATTCTACAACCTTCCTAGGCAATTTATTCCAGTGCCTTACCATCCTGACAGGAAGTTTTCCTAATGTCCAACCTAAACAGCCCTATTTCATTAAAATAGTACTTAGGTTTGATCTTTCTTGGGAGAGTGAAGAGAAGAAACCAGACCATGAAAATGTCAGTTTTGTCGTGGGCTAATGGTATTTGTAGGTCTGCCTTACTTGAATGCTTTTAGTAGAATTAGGAGATGTCTTTAACTACATTCAGCTGAGTCGGTGAACTCTAATTGCAGTGCAGAAAATGTGCAAGCAAGTATACAAATGGTCACTAACCGTTCTTTCTAAGTATATGTTATGTTATGGTCAGCTCTGGGTGTCACTTATTCAGTTATACCACATTGTAGTCAACTAGGGCTAAATTACTTAACACGATTGATTTGGTGAAACCTGACCATGCAGTGTGTTTATGGTCTTGTGGTATTTCTGGAATTTTGTGTGTCCACTGTTGAATGAAATCTTTCTAGTCAAAGAACAGTAAACTCATCTTAAGAGATTCTTTTTAGAAAATTTTAGAAATTGAGATGGGAAGCAACCATATCATACACTTCATCTTGCTGGCAGAGCAAGCACTCCAGTATAATGTGCTCACTTGTTTATTTTAGTTAGAAACTTATAGTACATTTCAGTGACAAAGAGTGAAAACAACTTCCGGTCTTGAATAAAATCAGTAATTCATTTTTAGAAAAATATTATGCATTATCATTTTTTTAGCAATATGGAAAATGTGCATCTCCTTTAAATTTTGAGCATAGGTGAAGATCAAATTTCACTTCCTTTAATGAGCAGTTTAAAACTTGCTCAAATCCTAGTAGTAACGTGTGGAATTTAATTTTTCACTTGTCTAACTTCAGGAAAATTAATGTTTCATAATGGACAGCATTTCTGCTGTGTTTGGTAGCTAATGTATGTGAGAGCTTTGATTTAACAGTAGAAACTAGTATAAAATACTTCAAAGAAAGTTGTGTATCAAACTGGTAGAGAGTAAAGTTAGAACTCTAAAAATCTGTTAAATATAATCATTACTGTATTGCTCAATTTGCTATTGTTTACAAAAAAAAAAAAAAAAACCTACAGGAATTATCAAACTAGTTTCTATACCTGTCGGCTTAGATACTTGTATGGCCTCCATCACTCAAAATATTAGTGCCTACCCAAGTATTTTAAAAATAGAAATAACAAAGAAATAAACTTGTGTAAGCTTAGAATTCAATCTCAACTTTCTCATTTAGTTATATCTTAAAATATATTGATCTATTTTACAGAAACTAAGTTTTTCAGTAAATGAATGTAAATGCTGAAAAGCTTAGTACTGTAGGCATTTTGGGGCACTTGTCCGAGAGCTGATTTATGTGCACTTTCCCAACATCCTTGTATTACTTGTGAAATATTTCAATAGTAGTGCAAAGCTGAGAAGTGAGGATGCAGACATTAGGGATTTCTTTGTTGGTGTGTAAAAATACTTATCATTTATCTACACTGCTCTTTTTGAGAGCAGTCTTTCACAGATGACTACTGTTCCAAACCAGTCCTTGGAATCATTGTTATAAATTTGTATACCAATTCCTAAATAATTCTCTAATCTAAGAAATGGGTTACCAGCCATTGCCAATTCTTTATGTATAGTAAGTTGAAATAGAGCAGCAATTGATACAAGATAAATCCTATAAGTAACCAAACATGAGATATATGGAGGTGACCAAACTGGTGGTCTGTGAACCTCCAGTGCTCATGTTACACCACTTGCCCAGTTTTAAGTAGTGTAGTGGAAATTTTCATATGTGAAATTGGGCACAGTAGTTGACATTCATTTACATACCTTTTCTGTCTCCTGTTCCCTTGGGTTAGTAATGGGGCAGAGATGGATCCATCCCATAAATCATTTAAAAAGTGTTTGTAGTAGAGTTTTTGTTGTTGTTGTATTTTAAACCAGAAAAGAGAGAGAGCAGTTTTGTAAGGGGTAAATTTCCTGAAGATACAGGCCAGTTCCACTGTTACTCTTGCCCAAAATGTTTGGTCTGCTAATCTAACACTTAGGGTATGGTGTGTTTTCACTGCAGAAAAGATGTTTTCAACTCAAGTTAAAATAGCAGTGAAGACATAGAAACTTGGCTTTTAATTTGGGTTAGCAGCTTGATTTTAACACCAGGATCTACTATAAGCTTTAACTCACCACTTTACTAAATCTCAAATGAATTCAGTTTGTATACTTTCAAATAATGGGGCAAAATTGGAACTTTTGTATACTTCAATGAATCATGAAAGAAACATTTTTAACAAAGTTATCTGTAAATGTAAGTAATAGGAGAAAGCAATGGGCAAGAGCTTGTTGGCAGATACTACCAAGTTTGCCTCAGCAGTATCAAAGTATCTACTCTTAGTGATGTTGCTCCCTGCTGGGGAAAATGCTTTCATCATTATCACTCTACATTTGTCAATGAAGAAATGAGAGATGTGTAGTATAAATCTAGTCTCAGGGTCAAGGAAAAAAAATGTACATGGGCTATCTGCTCAATCATACAAGGAACGGACCTGAGAGAGCAGTTCTGAAGTAGGGACTCAAAAAATGCATTTGCTATTGGTATGTGCAGTTTATGGCCTGGTATAGTGAACCAACACTTTTCCCCTCTGTCAGTCTTCCCTGTCCTACACATTGGCAGGTTCCAGTGGTGAATGCTTTTTTTTGTGAGAGTCTGGTCTATAATCTCCCATTGCATAGTTCGTAATTATTTAGCCGACTTACCCAGTCTCCTCCTCCTGGTATGTCCTTAAAAAGGTATATTATACCTTTGAAAACTTCTTTTTAACAACTTCAACAAAAATTGAATGGGATATGAAAACTACACCTTATAGGAACTAATAGCTTAAACACAAGCTGCAGCCTCTAATTATTAGGAAGCGTGGTCTTTTCAGAAGAATAATTCAAAAGGAAATACCACACTTTTTCTGATCAGAGTAAATATTTTTCAAGAAGTTTTGTTATCAATCTGCTGCTTCATGAGCTGTGACGAGTTAATGTGCTCAGCCTGGTGAGTGACTCTTGTTTTCCTGAAAGTTGTGTTTTACTTTGTTTGTTTAAAAAAGCTTTCTACAGGGTCTCAAGACCAGTGTTTGAAAAATTTCCCTAACACTAGCTCAACAGCCAAGTCTATTGGTCCAGGTGAAAAATGTGCATTGCCACTCCCACTGGAAAAACAAACAAAAATGCTCAGGTAATGTAAAGGAATAAGGCAGTTGTGCATTGTACGTAATTGTAGCGTTTGTCAATCAAAAATCTGTTTAATAACCTTTTTTTTTTAAAGTAACTCCCTGCCTCTTGTGCTGCTCTTATACTTTTTTTCTGGCTTCATTCCATACTCTCTCCTACTATAGGTTATGTAATATTTTGAGTATAGTGTTACCTCATTTTTTCTTTTCTCTGTATCTTGTGTTTTCTTTTCTGTATTGTATTCCGTATTCTCTCCCCAAACTTTGTGTGTGCTTTGTCTCACAATTCTAATCTGTCTCCTCTATCTCTTCCTCTGATGCACATCTCTCCCCACATTCACATCTCACATCATACCTTTATGCACCTTCATCCAGCTCATGCACATCTTTCTCCCCCCATTCCTGATTCTTCCCCCTCTTACTTACCAGTTAAAACAGCAATGGACTTTGATTTCCTCTTTCTGATTAAAGAGCAGTGGTTCCAACTGTTCTGCTCTCCTATTCCCATCTTAAACAAATGGGACTGACCCCTGGAATGTTCTTTCGTGCTCTTCCTTCCTTTTAAAGGAGCAATAGTAGCCCCTGTGCAGCCCTACTCCCATGCTTGCCCTCTTCTTGTAGGGGGAGGAAGCTAGGAGTGGCAAAGGCTTTGTTCGCTGGCCTCATTCAATTTGTTCACCTGCTCCAACTTTTAACTTTCCCTGAATTGGGCAAATGGATCATTTTTTTTCAAGTTGAGCTTGTAGTCTGCCTTAGGCTATACCTCCATGAGGAATCTCGGTGAATCCCCCAGCAGTATTGGCACTGATGGGACTCCGAGTGTAGATGAGGCTTCTGCATCTGAATCAGTTTTTAACTTCACTGCTAGATTAAGTTGACAGGATGGTAGTTAGAGGTATTTTTGAAAAATTGTCTGTGTGAAACAGTTGTTTTCAACATTGTCTTAAGAAGATGCCCCAGATTAGTATTTTGGTGCTTGTCTCTTCCCGCATATTTGTTCCACTTTTGTTTTACTTTAGAAGTTTAAGGGATATTGAGTTTGGCGTTCGGTAAAACAAGGGAAGGGCTTGTGGGTCTCTGAAGATGTATTGGTTTAGGTTGGATGTTAGGAAAATCTTTTTCACTAGGAGAGAGGTGAAGCACTGGTATGAGTTACCAAGGGAGGTGGTGGAATCTCCTTGCTTAGAAGTTTTCAAGGTCAGGCTTGACAAAGCCCTGGCTGGGATGATTTAGTTGGGGATTGGGCCTGCTTTGATCAGGGGGTTGGACTAGATGATCTTCTGAGGTCCCTTCCAACCCTGATAGTCTGTTGTTTTATTTTGAGCTGTCATGCTAAATGACATTGTGGAAATTATTTTGTATAACATTTTGCAATCAGCCAGAGGCCTTGACTAGGATGGAGCCCCATTGTGCTAGACACTCTACAAAATTGTAGTAAATAAGTCTCTGCCCCAAAAAGGCTTACAGTCTTGTTGAATAACATCATCGTCCTTTATCCAAAGTATTTATTGGGTGTTGAGGGTAAATAGACTTTAAAATAAAAAGTGGATTTTAAACAGTCACACTACTTAGCTACTAAGCTTTCAGCTGTTGTAATGACTAAATATCATTAGTTCTCCAGTGACCTTAAGCCATATCTACCCAATGAATTTTTACAAAAAAGCATTACTAATTCCTGTTCACAGCACTGTTAATAGCATTGGTAGCTGTAATGCAGCTGGCTCTCTGGTAATAGTTTTCAGCAGTGTCTTGACATACTGCTGCCATGTAATCATGCTGAGCGATGTTAACTATGACATTACCATGTTGGAGTCTGGTTGCACTTAATGTGGTTTCATGTGTAGATAGGGCTTTGGAATAGAAATTAAGGTTGATCAAAAGGTGGTGAATCTTGTCACTGAGAAGCCCTGGGTTGAATTAAGAACTTGACTGACCAGCAAATTTTAAATCTGGCTAAACTGTACTGTTATCTTAGAGGCAGGGCTTAAAGTCAGTGGGGGAGGGAGGAACTGTGATGGAACACAGTTCCTTCTTCTTTATAAACAGCAGACTTTGTCTTCATTTCTCAGGCTTGAGGGAGTGCATTTCTCTCAGGGTTCCCCTTTCTTATCAAACAGTGGCTGGTGAGGTGACGACTTGCAAAGCAGAGGAATCTGAATTGTGAACAAGAGGAATTGCTGTTGCCTGGCTGGGAAATTTCTGGTCCTTCAAGCCTTCTTCCCAGCAGGTGGAACAGCAGCATCAACTGATCAGAGACAAAGTCCCTTATCTGTCTCTTCTTCAAAAGTTCTTTTGATTAACATGTCCAAGAGGAGGAGAGGATAGAAGAACAGACACCAAATCCTTCAGCAGTTCCCTTCCTCTCTCCACGTTCCAGAGAGGAAAGATTCCTGGATTCCTGTAACAGTCTGTTATCTCCCTCTCCCTTCGATGTCCTGTAGAGAAGTGGATGTGGGGTTAAGTAAATTTAGGTGAGGTAAAAGAATGTAGGTTTACATGGGAACAAGGATATAGGATTAAAACTATCTTGGAGAGGCCAAATGATAATGGATGAGTGAACTTTAGGGAAATCCAGCTCAAAAAAACAAACCAGAAGAGGCGGTAGGGAAAACAGTGGAGTAATAAAAGGAAGGCTAAGTACAGAAAACTTAGTAGACACTAAATAATACATTTTAAAATTATTGTAGCTTGGTGCTGAAATATTACAATAAAAAACTCAGTATAAATGTGAGGAGTGGTGCATGGTTGTGTGTGGCAGAGAGTTAGGGAGAAATGCACAGTCTCCAATATTTCTATTGCTAGGATGGGAAAATAACTTTTCCTGAGCCTGCTTTTTTGGTTTCTTTGGTCTCTTTATTAGCCTCTAACTTGCCTCTGAAAACTTAGACAAATTCCAGTTAACTTAACTTCTTTGTGTTCATAAAATGTCTCTTTTGAACTATTGTAACATTTTCTAAAATGCAGCCAATTATATCTTTAAAAAAAATGGAGGGGAAGAATACTCAGACCCTCCATTTGTTTTTGTTTTTTTTGTAGCAATTTCTGTTCTCCATCCCTGCCAAATTGAAATTATAGCATTTATAAGAATTGATGTATTGAGTATCAGAGATATGTGCCCCTTCCTTCACAATTGCATGCAGTTTGTCTTGCTTGGTTGGCCCTTTGTCGGAACTCCTTTCAGCTACATTTCTTTTTTCCTTTCCCATAGTGCAGCACATCACCACAAGATGATGCAGTGCCACATCACAACATTACTTTGAGACCTGTCACCAAGACCACCAAAACTGGTGAGCTTCACCTCCTGCTTTCATCTACTTTAACTACTGTTCAGAGGAGTTCTGGAACATTGGCTAAACTGCCTTCTGGCTTATTCATTGACCTTTGAAAGTGACAGAAATATTGTAAAGGAAAAAAGCAATATTTTTGTCACACATTTAATTAAAATACTGCAAATATTAGGGCCCTCTTGATTTTTTTTTTTCAATTTGTTGCTGCTACTTAGGAATCTGTCAGCTATTGTTGAAGCAGTTTTTCATGAAGTGATCTTTGAAATAGAGGTCGGAGCTGCAGGCTGTCTTAGAAACAGAAGCATTGTGTCAGCGCAAAAAAAAGGTTTCATTTATGGACACTAACTTTTTTCTGACTTTATAAGCAGGTTCTTGTAACTCAATGCCTGCTGCAGAGATATTCAGCAGATTAGTAAATAGATGCTCTTGTCAGGCACATGACTGCATCTGATATATGGCTTGAAAAATCTCTTCACTTAGGCTGAATAGGAAGCTTTTCCAGTTGTCTGCCATTAACTTCTGCAGAATATAAGGTTTCATATAAAATAAAGTTTCTGTTCCTTTCTGGTTACAAAGATAACCTACCAAGTGTGACCCAAAGTTATGCTGTCTCCTAAGTTTACAGAAGTCTAATAACCTGCATCTGCTCCAATTTGCTTTGCCAAACTACAACAGTGTGATATTAACAAAATCAGTCAGTTTAAAAGCTGCTATTGAGAGCACTAATAGGCGACACTTAAACTGATAACAGTTTTGCTGCTTTTGATTTACACAGATTTTTAAACCGTACAAGGGGTAGACACAAGCTGTTCACCAAGAGAAGAGGCTAGGTGAGGAGACACTCCTCTGGCATCAGCCAGAAAGTTGAAGGAGAGTAAAGTAGTAAAGAATGATACAAGATCCAGTAGCAGTCAGGTCACACTGCAGTTAAGGATGGAAATAGTGCAATCTTTAGGAACTGGAGATGGCTGGGCCATTTCAAATGCATCACTGTGTGTGTTTCACATACAGGGTTCAGGGACTGTACCCTGTAGGATCCCAGCGTTCTTCCCTTTCCCAGCAACAGGGAGGATGGTTGGCTTTTTGTAAAGCATTATTCCTGAATGTTGGTGCCCCACCTTACATTTCAGAGTAAAATCCTGGCCCCATTGAAATCAATGGGGGTTTTGCAATTTACTTCAGTGGGGCTAGAATTTCACCATGGGTCTCCAGCTTGCTTAGAAGGACATAGCAAATTCCAGGACATTAGCAAATGAGTAGACTGGAATAAGAGAGAAGGAAAGATTTGGAGGATGAGGTAGAAAATAGAAATACAGTTTGTAAATAGAAATAACTTTTTTTAGGGAAAGGAAAAGACAGTTAAAGCAAGAGGTGTAATAAGTGGGATTAGGTGAAGAGTGTTTGCAAATATACTTCAATGTCATTAATATTGAAATGCTTTTTACAGTATTCAACCAGCTCTTCAGGTGGTTACATAATATTTGAGAGTTAATTACAAGATACTGGTGAAATTCAATGAATAAAAATAGTGCTATTCGATCAGCTATATGAGTTTAATTTTGAAAAAATATGAAGTAGACAGTTGATTAACTTGTTAAAACTAAATATAGAATACAAAGTGTACAACTATTGTGTCCTTTAAATCACTGGATAGGGATTGTCTCTGTGCATTGCCTTAGGATCATGGCAGCATAGGTATCCATCCTGGGTAGTAGGTTTAGACTTCAGGTTAGCAGGTATTAAGTGGATTTTTGTCATACATACCTAATGCAGGTGTCTAAATATGTATAAATACCTTTTAAAATGGCACACTGTCATGTGGATATGTTTAAGGTTAATCAAGCCTTATCTGGATTCTAAAATTTGACTTCAGCTGTTTCCTGGCAGAGTAATTGGCACTACAATTGTAACAAGATTGTACTTAAATTTTTACTTTGACTTTTAGTTTCAAGGAAATTCCCTATAACCTTCAGTATCTGGAAGTCAAACTAACACATAATGGTATGAGCAGAGTCGATGAGGGCTGCAAGCTTCCTTCCTGTTGAAACTGGCCTGCAGACCAATACAAACTGTAGCTTGTGTTTTCTTCAGTGCAGCTCCAATGGCAACTGTGCGGAATGTGTTTTCCACTCGCCAGCAATGAGCAGAAAGTGCTTGCCAACACAAATGAGATCCTGAAATCTGCAACATTTCTCCACAGAATACAGTTCTCACACTGAAACAGTTATTTAGCCAGAAAAGTAGACAGAAGGAGTATGCTAGCATGAGTTATTGTAAAACTAGTTTTCTGGTTTGAAGTCTGTTGGGAATCCCAAAGAAATGGCAAAACAATATTTCAGTTTTCTGTCTTGGGTCCCCAGTGATGCTCCCTGTTTGTGATCAAGGCAAGATATTACTTTAGGTTGTCATGCGAATGAGTGTGGTAAAATGCTCTTTTAAGTCAGCAGTTTTAACAATATGATATGTAAACTTCTATAATTTTATATTTCCCAACAAGCTAATCTTTCTGAATTTTTTCTATCATTTCTGACTAGTTCACTTTTTTTTAGTTTGATAGAAGTATAGCATTGCAGCTTTAATTGTGCCTTTTGAATTTAAGGATTGTATGCTTGTTTATATTGAGGATTTTATCATAAATAGGGCTTGATGCTTGATCCCCTTATCTCTAGCTAATTTATCAAAGGCTTTGTATTAAAAGAAATGATAAACTTTTTCCTTTTATCCTTTTTGTTTCAGAAAAGAGAAGAAAATCTTCTTATCATGAAATTATAACATAAGCACAAAGTTTTATTCATACTTTGTTCTTGCCAGTTTCTGTGGAAAAAGTCCACATCTGCATTTTTAAATTAGCCCTGCCCATAATCCACATTTTAGTATTTTTGCAGGGAAAGCATTAAAAAATTGGAATGGGTGAAAATTTGAGTCCTTCTCAAATACAAGGTTAAGTATAATCCTGTGCCACTTTATCTGCATAAAATTGGTCCTCTGCTCTTCTAAAAGTTGGACAGATTTTGTTAACTGAGGATCTTTTGTCTTTGTTACATGGTAGCATCCTTTATCTGTGTTTCAGTTTTGAAAAGAAAATATCCAGACCTCCAACTTCACTTGTGTCTCATAAAATTGTTGAGAACTGCCCCATATTTGATCATAAAAATGAAGTTTTTAGCTTTGTGTTTTTAGCTTCCTGAAAACGTTTGGTGCCTTGCCATAGCTATGACTGGGGGAAAAAATTTAACTTTTTTTTATAAACTAGAGAGAGTAACAAATAGCTAGAATTTCACAATTGTTAATTGTACTTTGATGAAAATCATTGGAAACTTCAACTTATTTTACAGATGTTAATCACCATGTCTATTTTGAGGTATTTCTCAGATGCCTATTACCTTGGTATCTATGCATCAAACTTAATTATTTAGAAAACACAAAATTCCTGAAGGTGTAGTGGGTTATTTTTTGGGGGGGAGGCGGTTTAACAGTCTCATTTTATTCTGAAGTGTGTGTGTTGGGGTTTTTCTTACCAAAAAAAAAAGGGGGAGAAGTTATTACTTGAGAGAGGTTTTGTTGAAAAGATTAGGTGACAGGGCCACATATATTCCATGATTACATGACTGTAGAATCCACCCCCTTACCACAAAATCATGCTCTAGAATCAAAAGTTGCATTTAAAATTATATTTTTAACCCATATTGCAGAGAGAACCTTCCAAATGAGAAGAGTATAAATTGAAGCATAATTGTCTTCCAGGGGTTTTAAACAACATGGAACAACAGCTGCAAGAGACATGTGAACTGCTCACAATTATCACAATAGGGTATTAACTCTCTAGAATCTAGTTATGACAATTTAAATTTAAATGCATCCGATGAAGTGAGCTGTAGCTCACGAAAGCTTATGCTCTAATAAATTTGTTAGTCTCTAAGGTGCCACAAGTACTCCTTTTCTTTTTGCGAATACAGACTAACACGGCTGCTACTCTGAAATTTAAATTCTGACATGGTTAGTTATCAAGTTAGGGCTGTCGATTAATCGCAGTTAACTCGCGCGATTAACTAAAAAAAAATTAATTGTGATTAATCGCAGTTTTAATTGCACTGATAAACAATAGAATACCAGTTGAAATTTATTAAATATTTTTGGATGTTTTTCTACATTTTCCAATATATTGATTTCAGTTACAACACAGAATACAAAGTATACAGTGCTCACTTTATATTACTTTTGATTACAAATATTTGCACTGTCATTTTTACAGACACAAGAAATAGTATTTTTCAGTTCATCTGATACAAGTACTGGAGTGCAATCTCTTTAAGGATAAAGTGCAACTTGCAAATGTAGATTTGTTTTTGTTACATAACTGCACGCCATAACAAAACCATGTAAAACTTTAGCGCCTACAGGTTCACTCAGTCCTACTTTTTGTTCAGCTAATCGCTAAGAGAAACAAGTTTGTTTACATTTGCGGGAGATAATGCTGCCCACTTCTTATTTACTTGCCTTATATTTTCTGGATTGAAGTAGCATACTTGTTTGTAAATGGTATCTTCTGAAATACCACTTTCTGATCCTTTTTAACAGAAGAATATGTTCTCATGTGGCAGATGTGGAGAGGAGAAAAGACAAGTGCCTTCCATGAAAATCTTAGATAGCTCAAGTATTTATAACAAAATTTGATTGGGGCCGAATGGTTCAGTTGAACTTCTTGCCTTATGGTTCAAATTCTGTTTTAAGTCACTGGCAAAAATGAGTGTAGTCTCATCCTAATTCTGATTTAAATTTTTCCTTTCAGTTTTCGGGGGGATGAGATTTGGGACTCCCATCCTTCAGTATTTTTAAGAGGACAGGAAATTCTAAAGCTTCTCAAGGGAAGCATTTCAGGTTTTTCCTTTTTTTGGGGGGGCTATTTATCCTACTACTTCCAGTGTAACTAGAATGGCTGTAGTTCCCAAATCCACATATGGTGTTACATAAACACCTCAGAACTGATAGTACTTTTGAAGCTATTTACCCATCACTGGAGCTAATTTCCCATTTATGAGTTGGGAAAATACCTGTGTGTACTTCTATATATAAAGACATAGGACTACACTCAGGATTTATGTGATACAGAAACAAGACTCTTTGCATCTCTCTTCCCAGTGGTGGCACACTATATCATCACCTGTGCTCTTGCTTAGAATCTTTCCTGCCTTAATTCTTACCTTTTCTCTCTGGGGTTGTCCACATGGAGACTGGGGCCTGGTTTACACTGAAAACTTAAATTAACATAGCCATAGTGCTCAGGGATGTTTTCTAAAAATAAAAATCCATACTCCTGAATGCGGATGCTGTGCTGACCTAACCTTTGCTGTAGGTGCAGCTATGTCAATGGAAGAATGTTTTTGTCAACCTAGCTACTGTTTCTCGGGGAGGAGTTTCTATAGTGATGGGAGAAACACCTTCATCTACGCTCCAGGATTACAGCAGCATAGTTATGCTGATACAGTGTGCCTGAAGTATAGACGTGGTCTGTGTGTGTACCAAGTAAGAGTGTAAATCTACAGCATGCTAGTCTGCTCTACACTAAGTCACTGCAAGTACAACTGCACTGCAATAAAAGATCTGCAGCACGACCCTGGTTGGCCCATATCTCTTGACACAGGCTTGGGTTGCAGGGCTAAAAATTGCAGAGTAGACTCTCAGGCTGGAGCCTGGGCTCTGAAACCCTGCAAGATGATGTGGTCTCAAAGCCCTGGTTCCAATCTGAGCTGGAACATCTACACTGTCATTTTTAACCTTGCAGCCCAAATTCTGCAAGCAGTCAGTTGACCCTGGCTCTGAGATTTGATGCCTCAAGTTTATTGCAGTGTAGACCTATCCGTATGTGTCTCTGGCTCCTCTGGAATTTTCTATCAACTTTATTTCTGTTTTCTTTGCTTTGTTGTTCTTTTTTTCTGTCTCCCACATACTCTTTTTCGTGTTCTCACACTAAATCATTCTCCCATAACCAGTCCCATGTGTGTAGGTGTACAAATGCTTAGACTAGCTTGCCATGGCAACTCTTCAATTGGTGGATGGTCGTTGGGGCAACTATCCTTACCCAGCTGCCACCTCTTTCTTGGACTGAGAAGGAAACTTGAGAGTTAGGTAACTGTCGGGGTTGAGGAAGGAGTGGGAGGCCCAGAGCCTAGGAAGGAACTATCCTATGCATGAGGAGTGGGCTTTGAACCTCAAGAAGAGCTGCTCCCTTCCAATTGTGTCAGTTTGAAAGGGGCTAAGGAATCCATAGCGGAGAAGGAGCTGCAACTGTGGCTAGTGTGGGCAAAGATGATCTTCAGGGAAGAACTAGAGCAACAGGCACATCAGGCTTTCTACACTAGAGAATTTAGACCAAGAAGCAGGCTGAACGCTTTCTGCTTTAGAGTAACCTAATACAGAGTGCTAGAGAAAAGGAAAGTTGATAGGCTGGCAAGGTATAGCAGCATTGGACAGATTTGCTGCCCATGCAGCGTGCTGCTGGTCTTGGCAGTAGCTCTCTTATGGTCATCCTGGCCAGAAGTTCAAACCCTTCATACGTTCTTAGCACAGTGAGAGAACAGAGGATCACGCTTAGCTTTTCCATGTTACCCAATCTTTGTCTATTTTTTCTCTGATTTTTTTAATCTGTTTTGCTTTCCTTGTGTTAACTTCTAATCCTTTTTAACTGTCTAACTGCCTGTTCCCTCTCTCACAGCCATGTGATGCAGCATCTTTGTTTTCTTTAGACCTCCAATTCCCTAAATCAATTATTAATTTTGCAATAGCACCTAGAGGCCACAGTGTGCTAGGCATTATGAACCATATATAAGAAAATGTTGCTGCCCCAAACAGTTTCCATTGTAAATCAGTGATGTTCACCTGTTTCATCCTGAAGGCAGAACATATTTCAAAACACAAATGGGCAGAATTTTACCCTTTCTTAGCTTGCTCAGTGAGCCAAAATTCAGTGTCTCATTTCCTGCAGGAGGAGAAACTGATGAGTAGGTAGCTCTTTGCAATCCTGTTTGCTTACAAAAAGTGTACAGTCTGTTTTCTGAACATAGTAGAAATCAAAGAGGTGGCAGTTTCTTTGCTCACTATTCCAAGCCTTTTTCCAAAAAGCTCTATTGGCTTTCTCTCAAGACCATGTTACTAGTGTTTTTCTTGCTGTCTCTGGGTTTTCCTGCTGCCTTCTGTTGCCTTCTGAGTTCTGACTCTCTCAGACCTTCACTCAATTATTCCCACCCTGTTTGTGTGTGCATTCAGACCCCAGAGGAGACCCCTCAGACTGCATGGTTCAACTCCTTCTCCTGTCTGGCTGTGCTGACCTATTGGGGCAGTAGTTTCCATTGTGTCAGCTGTTGATAAACAGAGGCATTTAGCCTGAATGGAAGGTGGTTGTTTGTGACATGGCAAACCAACTAACCTGTGTATGACCCATAACAGCTTAATAAGAGGCATTGCAATTGTAATCAGGACAATTCACTTTTGTGGATATTAAAGAATATTAATTAGCCTAGCAATCTCCAACCCATTTGCTTTGTATCGATAAGAATAATTACGAAGTGTATTTGTCTTTTTCCAGGAGCTGGAATACCTAAAGGGGACTGTATTTTAGCTTCTTGTTAACCAGAGTGCTACAGAAGCTCATTTGTTACTGGTTTGGTGAATCTAATTATAGAATAAACCACCAGTTTTTGGGTTGCGTCTGCCCTTTTTCTTGCAGTGTGCCCTGAATATGGCATTGTCAGTGGTGGTCCATTCTAAGCACTGGTCACAATGTTGACCAGCTTCGGTAAGCTTTTTGACTGCCTACAGATCAGACAGTTTGCCTCAAAATATCTATTATGCTACAGGCTGGATTATTCCTGGCAAATTCTCTTTCCTGAAACTACCCATAAGTCTTCTGTTGATGATTCCCCTGGCATGGGTGAGTCCCCAGTAAGTGTAGAGCCAGTGTAGTTGGCTTCTGCACTTCCCTTTCCACAGCCTCTGGTGCAGAGGGTATGTTAGGGAGCATGTAGAGAGAGCTTGCTGTGCTCCTGCTATCTCTATGCTAGGAACACTGTACTAGTGTAGGCAAGGCCCTCCTCGGATGAATGCAGCTATACCAGCAAAGCTACACTTTGTATTAGTGTGGTAAAACCAGTCCTGGAAGTGAAACCAGCTACACTAGGAGCTTTTGTTAGCACACTATCACAGTCAGGGATCACACCTCTCCATACTCCTAACTGACGGTTATGCTGACCGAAGTCTGTAGTGTAGACTGGCTTTTACCTGGTATATGGTCTCTTGGGGACAAGTTAGAGCAGCCCCCAAGCTGTTTTAACCTGATCTCGGTCTGGGGGAGAAAATGAGGCAGCTGTAGTTTAGTGGTTACTTCTCCACTTCTCTTCTACACCTCTTCTCCCCCAGCCCGGGCAGCCCTCAATAGCTGCGTTGAGAAGGAGAGCAATTCTTTGCTATATCTCCCACAGGTTGGCAGGGAAGTAGACAGTGGAGCAGTCCTGCTCTCTTCTCTCTTACTTGAAATGCAGCAAGTATCCTGCAGTGGCAGCTCTTGAGCAGCTGCAGCAGGGAAGGGACTGCCTCTGATTGGAGCACTTCTCATTCACCTTGGGTGAATGGAGACTATAAGGGCACTGCCCCACCTCTAGCCTGTAGCCACAAGGTTGATTCAAACAACTCGGATTAAAAATTGTAGGACATCGTTCAGGGAACACATTTTCAGTTTATAATAGAATTGAAATTTTTTGCTTAATACAGTTTTAGGGACACAGGTTAAACACCACTGATTTAAACAAATGATCATGGGAGAAGGTAATGCCAGGTAAAAGCAGAGTGATGGCGAGTAACCGTGTTAGTTCCATGCCTTTTGCATATGTCTTTTTGTTTTCACATATACTAAATGTATTCAGAAGAAGTCATGAGATAAGAAAGGAAGGTGGCAAGGGAAAGACATAAAGTAGACTGGAGGGGACCTTCATAGGTCACATAGCCCAGTCATCTGCACTGAGATAGGACTTAGTAGTAACTAGTCCCTCCCTAACCTGTTCTTAATAACCTCCATTGACTGAGATTCCTCGGTCTCCCTAGATAACTTGTTCCAGTGCTTAACTACCCTTATAGTTAGGAAGTTTTTCCTAATGTCTAACCTAAATCTGCATTGCTGCAGTTTAAGCTCATTACTACTTATCCTGTCCTCAGTGGATAAGGAGGACAAGTTTTCACCCTCCTCTTTATAACAACCTTTTATGTTCTTGAAGACTTTTATCATGTCCCCCCACAGTCTTCACTTCCTCAGACTAAATAAACGCACTTTTTCAATCTTTCCTTCTAGGTTATGTTTTATAGACCTTTAATTTTTGTTGCTCTCCTCTGAATTTGCTCCCCAGTTTGTCCACATCTTTCCCAAAGTGTGGTGCCCAGAACTGTACACGCTACTGGAGTTGAGGCCTTATCAGTGCTGAGTAGAGTGGAAGAATTAATTCTTGCTTACAACACTCCTACTAATACATCCCAGAATGTTGTTTGTTTTTTTCCCCAAAAGTATTACATTGTTAACTCGTATTTAGTTTATGATTCACTATGACCACCAGAACTTCTTCTGCAGTACCTTTTCCTAGGCAGTCATTTCCCATTTTTGTATTTGTGCAATTGATTATTCCATCATAAGTGTAGAGCTTTGTGTTTGTCCTTCTTGAATTTCATCCTACTATGTTTATTTCAGACCACTTCAATTTGCCAAGGTCATTTTGAATTCTAATCCTGTCCTCTAAGCACTTGCAGCCCCTCCCAGCTGGGTATTATCTGTAGATTTTAAGTCTACTCTCTATGCCAGTATCCAAATCCCTTATGCAGTTATTAAATAGAACTGGACCCAGGAAGGACTCTGCAGGACCCAACTGGATATGTCCTTCCAGCTTGATTGTGAATCTTTGATAACTACTGAGTACAGTTTTCCAACCAGTTGTGTATCCATCTTATATGTTCATCTAGGCTATATTTCCCGTGGTTTTTTTTTTTGAGGTCATGTGAGACTGTATCAAAAGTCTTATGAAAGTTGAGACCTATCACATCTACTGCTTTCTCCCTATCCAAAAGGCTTATCACCCTGTCAAAGAGAGCAGTGTTGCCAACTCTAGTAATTTCATCACAAGAGTTGTCATATTCAGTGTTTTTCTTAAAACTATAGTTTCTAGATTACTTGAGAATTTCAGTTGTCACTTAGTTTCTACCCCTTACTGTTCAAGAGACGATCTTGAAAACATGACATCTCAAGGTGGTGGGGGGGAGGAAGCAGATGGCAAATAGACTCCTATTTATTTATCTAATCATAATTGTTGAGGGGCTGTGATTTTCAAAGACTTGGCTTGACAATAGTGAGAAGGGACTTGGGGATGCTATGGGGAAAAGACAAAGGGGATGGAAAAAAGGGAAAAGGAGGAAGGGAAAAATGGAGATGAGCAGAAAGCCAGGTGAGCTTTGAAGGGGTTGTGAGGGGCAACGTGGGAGAGAGGGTGAAGCAAAATGCTAATCAGAACTGAGGAAAGACTGTCATAAACTTTCGGAAGTTGGAATCTGACATTGCCAGAGGCTAGGAATGTGTGAGGGTGTGCTGCAACCTCCGCTGTCATCTGCTTCTGTGGACGAGTCTTTGCCTTCTATGCTGGCTTTGCCCTTTGAGTTTCTCCTCTGAACCCAGTTTGTAGGCGGGGACTACGTGAGGCCTAGTGCCCATTTTCTACAGAACTTTCAAGAACTTTGTCTCCATCATTAATTTCATTCTGTTAGACGGAAGTAGTTGACAGTGTTTTAGATAGCTTGAATAACACTAGAGGAAAAGAATCACTGCTAACATCACTTTCTTTTCTCTCTGCCTCCTTTTTATTTGTTCTCCTTTTCTGATACCCTTAACAGAAAAAGAAAATGATCCCTTTACATTGTCATGGCCATGTCACTTACACAGCAGCTTTTTCTTATTTATGAATTGAAACTGAATCAGAATATATTATTATAATCAACTTCAAATTGCTGCAGATTTTGGGCAAGTTATAATTGTGCAAGTGCATTTGTGATTGAAATGGGAATTCTGCAATATTTTCATAGCTGAATAAATAACAAAATGTGGACCCGAGTAAATGTGCCATTACTGAAATTCTGTGCCAAATTTAAGGCTTTGCGATTTGTATACATTACTAAATGACCTCACCGTTCAGTTCATTTGGCATGCTCAGTTCAAGGGAGTCCCAGAATTGGAATTGCGGGGTTGTTTCAGGTCAGTATGGAGGTGCATTGGTAGAACTGTTTGAGAATGTGTTCACAGTGCCTTCCTGTAGTATACCTGGGCTAAATTAATGTTAATGAGCCTTATGTTGATTCGAAACTTGAAGTACTTCATGTTCTCAACTCTTTTTAAGATTAATATAGGATAGTGGAAGGATATGAATGTTCAGAATCTCTTCAATGTTCTCTTCAGCAGATTGATATATGATAGCAAACTCATTCAGTTTCCTGACGAACAGTCTAAGTTGTAAAGTCTCGGGAGCCACTGAAGATTTCAGCTGTTGAACTTAATGTCTATTTTGGCTTCACATAAATTATTTTAGGCAATGTCAAGTTTTACCGAAATGATGTAAGAAGAGTGAGAATTGTTGAAAGGTACTTGAAAAATCAACTAAACCTGGGCACTTGGAAGGACCTCGGAGAGTGTTTAAATTTATTCATTAGGAAGTGTGAAACTCAAGGTGTACCTGGGGAAAAATTGTTTAACATTTCTGTGGTGGTTTTGAGAAACCAAACCTTGATGTGCTTAGGCTGAGTGATGATTTTCTCACCTTCTGCTTTTGGAAGCAGCATAAACATGATTACTTAAATATTTGCTCAGAATAAAATTAAGCAGTGGCAACTTGGCAGTTTTATTTGTAGTTAGCAAAATGCTATTTACTCTGTAGCTGTCTTTTTTTTTTTAATAGAGAGAGAGAGAGAAACTGTGTCCATATGGCTCATTGGTGCAGTCTGAGTTCACATAACAATTTCTCACCATGTGAGATGTACTGAAAATAATTTTATAAAATAACATTTGGCCTTTCTGAGCCAAATGCTTGTGGCTGCCATCATGCTGAAAATGCAGTATAGTTGTAGCTGTGTCAGTCCCAGAATATTAGAGAGAAAATGTGGGCGAGGTAATATCTTTTATTGGACCAACTTCTGTTGATGAGAGAGACACTATATCTGATCTATCAGCCCTCATAATCAAAGAAAACTTGCATAGCACTTTCAAAAGACTAGTATTACTCTGCTAGACAGCAAAAATCATGGTGTGAACAAACACACTGGATTTATGGCTTATTACAAGAATCTGAAACCCACTAACCTCCTTTTTCTGCCCTGTGACTGCAGGTGTTAATGGACCACTCTACTTTGAACAGTCCTTTAAAATATGTGCTAACTACTTATGCTAAACAATGTTACTCCTTGCATTTTGTTATGATGGTGGGAGTTCCTTTCCCAGATCTGAAGAAATCTGTGTCTTGAAGCCCTCTGTCTCTGTCTCATGGAAGCTGGTCCAGTAAAAGATATTTCCTCACCCACCTTGTCTCTCTAATATCCTGCTGAAAAGACATAATTTGTGAAACTAGTTGTACAGAATCTCCATGTTAATAATGCTAGAATATTTTCTGGTTTCAGAGTAGCAGCCGAGTTAGTCTGTATTCGCAAAAAAGAAAAGGAGTACTTGTGGCACCTTAGAGACTAACAAATTTATTAGAGCATAAGCTTTCGTGAGCTACAGCTCACTTCATAATACATTTGTTAGTCTCTAAGGTGCCACAAGTATTCCTTTTCTTTTTTGAGAATATTTTCTATCTTTTGAAGGACTAAACCTATTGTGTTGGTGAAATCACTGGAAGCCATTAACACTCCCATTTCACCTGAACTGGTCAGAATTTTTTGTAATATTCCGTAATGTAAAAAAGGCCTTAAGATAGTAAGATTGAGGCTCAATCTGATCTCTTAGGCCCCATCTCATAAGAACGGTGATACTGGGTCAGACCAAGGGTCCATCTAGCCCAGTATCCTGTCTTCCGACAGTGGTTAATACCTGGTGCCCCTGGGGAAATGAACAGAACAGGTAATCGAGTGATCCATTCCCTGTCGCTCATTCCCAGCTTCTGGCAAACAGAGACTAGGGACATCATCCCTGCCCATCCTGGCTAATAGCCATTGAATGTATCTAGTTCCTTTTTGAACCCTGTTACAGTCTTGGCTTTCACAACATCCTCTGGCAAAGAGTTCCACAGGTTGACTGTGCATTGTGTGAAGAAATACTTCCTTTTGTTTGTTTTTAAACCTGCTGCCTATTAATTTCATTTGTTGGTGCCTAGTTCTTGTGTTATGAGAAGGAGTGAACAACAACTCCTTATTTACTTTCTCACCAGTCATGATTTTATAGACCTCTATCATATCCCCCCTGTGTCATCTCTTTTCCAAGCTGAAAAGTCCCAGTCTTATTAATCTCTCCTCATAAGGAAGCCGTTCCATACATCTTTTTTGAGATTTTTTTTTTTATTTGGGGTATTAGAATTGGAAAAGGTACCAAAAAGGGCAACAAAAAAATGATTAGTGGTTCACAAAATGAAATTAATAGGCAGTAGGTTTAAAACAAAAGCATAATAGGCAATAGGTTTAAAACAAACCATTTTGAAGCACTTGGAGGAGAGGAAGGTGATCAGGAACAGACAACATGGATTCACAAAGGGCAAGTCATGCCTGACCAACCTGGTTGCCTTCTGTGATGAGATAATTTGGTCTGGATATGGGGAAAGTAGTGGACATGATATATCTTGACTTTAGCAAAGCTTTTGATATGGTCTTCCACTGTATTCTTGCTAACAAGTTAAAGAAGCATGGATTGGATGAATGGACTATAAGGTGGATAGAAAGCTGGCTAGATTGTTGGGCTCAATGTGTAGTGATCAATGGCTTGATGGCTAGTTGGCAGCCAGTATCAAGAGGAGTGCCCCAGGAGTTGGTCCTGGGGCTGGTTTTGTTCAACATCTTTATTAATGATCTGGATGATGAGCTAGATTGCACCCTCAGCAAGTTCACAGATGACACTAACCTGGGGGAAGAGGTAGATATGACGGAGGGTAGAGATAGGGTCCAGAGTGACCTAGACAAATTGGAGGATTGGCCCAAAAGAAATCTGATGTTCAACAAGGACAAGTGCAGAGTCCTGCACCTAAGAAGGAAAAATCCCATGCACCGCTACAGGCTGGGGACTGACTGGTTAAGCAGCAGTTCTGCAGAAAAGGACCTGGGGATTACAGTGGATGAGAAGCTGGAAATGAGTCAGCAGTGTGCCCTAGTTCCCAAGAAGGCCAATGGCATATTGGGCTGTATTAGTAGGAGCATTGCCAGCAGATCAAGGGAGTGATTATTCCTCTCTTCAGCACTGGTGAAGCCACATCTGGGGTATAGCATCCAGTTTTGGGCTCCTCACTATAGAAAGGATGTGGATAAATTGGAGAGAGTCCAGGAGAGGGCAACAAAAATGATCAGAGGGCTGGGACACATGACTTATGAGGAGAGGCTGAGGGAACTGGGCTTGTTTAGTCTGCAGAAGAGAAGAGTGAGGGAGGATTTGATAGCAGCCTACAACTATCTGAAGTGAGGTTCCAAAGAGAATGAGCTAGGCTGTTCTCAGTGGTGGAGGATGACAGAACAAGGAACAATGGTCTCAAGTTGCAGTGGGAGAGGTCTAGGTTGGATATTAGGAAACACTATTTCACTAGTAGGGTGGTGAAGCACTGGAATGTGTTACCTGTGGGAGGATGTATTTATGTGTAATCTCCATCCTTAAAGGTTTTTAAGGCCCAGCTTGACAAAGCCCCGGCTGGGATGATTTAATTGGTGTTGGTCCTGCTTTGAGCGGGGGTTGGACTAGATGACCTGCTGAGGTTTCTTCTATCCCTAAGAATTCTATGATTCTTCTAAGTATTTCTTCACACAGTGCACAGTCAACCTGGGGAACTTTTTGCCAGAGATCTTGTGAAGGTCAAGACTACAATAGGGTTCAAAAAACAACTAGATAAATTTATGGAGGATAGGTCCATAAATGGCTATAAGCCAGGATGGACAGGGAAGCAAAATCATGCTCTGAAGTTTCCCGACCCTCTGTTTGCCAGAAGCTGGGAAAGGGTGACAGGGGATGGATCACTTGATTCATTCCCTATTCTGTTCATTCCCTCTGAAGCACCTGGCATTGGCCAGTCGGAAGACAGGATACTGGGCTCGATGGACCATTGGTCTGACCCAGTGTTGCCATTCTTATGTTCCTGTGGTTGAGTTCCACAGCCAAAAGCCCTGCACTGAATGTCATGATTACAGTCAGAAGTTGCTACTTGGGCTCCATTAACTAAAGTCCTTCACTGAATGTAGCTAACATATGTGGGTACAAGAAGAGAGCACCAGTATTTGAAATATTTGGTCCTTAGCCTATTTAAGGCTTTAAAGCTGAGGACTATGAATTGAACTGAGAAATGTATTGGGAGCCAGTGTAGAGGGCAGTATATGATGGATTTGGAGCTGCTTTGTAATTTATGAATACTGCGTGTTGACCTAGTTGTTGAGATATTTACTGTATGAATATATTGGTTTTATTTAATAGGGGGCTGTCAGGAAAAACAAGCAGGAAGAGAAAGAATGGCTCAAGATAAGCCATATTTTGGGAAACACTTAAAGGATTGTTAAAGGACAATGACTGAATAATAATGGGAGTTTGCCTGTGAAGTGCATAATAGGATTTCTGATGCTTATAGGAATGGTTGACATGGCATCAACATGAGTTATTAGACCAAACTAAAAAGTCTAGGGAATTGGGGAATCTGAAACTGAACCGCTCAATTGGTCTCAAATAGAGTTAATGACTGGGGTAAGAGCAACTGTCCAAAAATATGTAAATGTGGGTTTTCAAATTGGACTTCTAGAATTTTGAGCAAGAAGTTTGGGTTGCTGAAATAGTGGATGAGCAGCTAATTGGTTTTGATTTCATTATGGCTAATACCTGTTTAATCAATACCAGGAAAGGCAACGCTTTTAACATACCTTGGGTGCTCGCGGCGCAGCGCTGGGAGAGAGCTAGCACTGTCTACACTGGCAACGAGAAAGCTGCAGCGCTGTAAATTGCAAGTGTAGATAAACCCTTACAAACATCAGTCAGTGGAAATTCCTTGAAGGAGATAGCTCAGGTGAGACACACAGTCTTGTAGGCAGCTGATTTGCAGTGAATAAATTGTCTTGCCCCTTCTCCCACCCTCTTACCTAAATTATTACAACACCTACGTGCTGTGGTAGCTTTCCAGCAAGGGAAACATGGGAAGTGGTTGAAACCTGTTTTGAGACCGTTTTTGGGAGTGGGGAATCTTAGCTCCTAAAGCTTTTGTGGATCTGAAACGAGGACTGATCCCTATTCATTTGCTGAATGTAGCAGTATATAGTAAAAAGGAGAAACTGTTTCAGTGGTCAGCAGGGTGTAATTTAGCACTTTCGGAGGTGGGGTTTGTTTTTTTTTGTTTGTTTAAAAAAAAAAAAAAAAGCTCTTGTGACTGCTCCCGTCTTGGCCTATCCATGTTTCAAAACCCCTCACATATTTGACACAGATGCTAGTGCTTACAGTTTGGGGAACAGAATTTCACCTTGGCTCCCTTCCCGAATCTGAGAATGTAGCTGTGGAAGTTGGGGCTGGAAAAATTGTTACAGAGGTGAATTCCCCCATTCCAACAGCATGGTAGGGGCTGCCTCAGCTGGCAAATTCCACAAAAACAGTAGGCATTCTTCAGGGACTGATTGAAAGGGGCCTCTCACTGGTGGTTGAAAGAAAGTCCATCAGGGAGTAAAAAATCACACGGGTTTGTTTGGATGGGAATAAAAATCAATTTTGGTTGGTGATGTGGAAACATCTTGACAGAAGGACACTGTACATATGTAGCTAGTTAACCTTGTATCGTTTGTAACTTGTTAATTATCTTTCTGTTTGGGATGGATCATTGAGTGTTACCATTTTAAGCTGCATCAGTATGATCAGTGAAGCTGAAGTGAAAGTGTTGTCATGAGCTGGGTGAAACCTTGTTATGGGTGGAATTAAAGCTAGTTGTAAGAAACACTTCAGGGGACACATCTAAAACAACGTCTAAAATATCTGCCTGGAAACTAACCCAGTGGAACTCCTGCACACGCTATGCATTGTGACCGGGGGGGAGGGGGAGTGGGTAGGGGTGTGTGTGTGTGAGAGAGAGAGAGAGAATAGACACCAGCAACAGAGAGGCATAGGCAAGAAAGGCAAGCAGTAGCCTGTGAGCACAGAGTGTGACCATGGGAAAAACTGGAGGGAGTTTTTGGGTCCATTGGTTCAAGAGGCTTGCGGCTAGCTTCTTTTTGTTCTTGGTCCCTCCTGTGTTCAGAGAAGCAGAACTTTGTATTTTCCTTATAAATAAAAAAGGTTACATAAAAGAGAATACCAGATTCCCATCAGTTTCTATTTCCAGCTGGAACTCCCGCCGGCACTGAAATTTGACTACCCACACAGGTTGAAACAGAGTAACTGTACCACAGGATATTGTAACCAGGGCTTGGTCTAAGGCTATGTCTACACTTACTGCCATAGCAAGAGGTGGTAGCTATGTGGAAGAATGGAAGAATTCTTCCGTTGACCTAGCACTGTCTACGCTGGGGGGGATGTCAGCTTAATTGTATTGTTCAAAGTGTAGATTTTTTTTTCCACCCCCTGAGCAACATAGCTTGGGTGAACTAACTTTTTAGAGGAGACCTGGCCTACAGCTTAGGTCGACCTAAATACGTCAATCGGGTCTCTGAAAAACTTCATGCCTGGTGTGACATTATGTCAGCCCCCCTCAGTTGTAGACACGCTTGAAGTGGATTTGCTACAGTGACAGAAAAAACCCAGCTGTCGCTGTAGTAAGTGTCATTGCATCTGTGCTGGTGGAGTGCTTGTAGTGTTACTCCTGAGGGAATTCTGCACCAGAAATGTAAAAATTCTGAGCACAATATTTTGAAATTCTGCATATTTTATTAGTCAAATGTGGAGGCTCAAATATGGCAGTGGGGAGCACAGACTACTGGCTGCATAGAGGTGGGAGATCACTCTGCAGCCCTCCACTCCTCCCTACAAGAGAGAGACTCGGTGGTTAGGTTGCACCTAACCATGACACAGTGTAAGGGCTGGGCCCTGCCCCAGAAACACCCTGGGGCCCTGCTTTTATGCCAGGTGCACCAGATATGGGCAGGCAGGCAGGCTCAGCCTGACAGGATAAAAGTGTGGGGTGAGGGTTTTGTCTGGGGCAATCTGGGTGCAGGCAGCTCAGTGGGGAGTCCAGGGGGGAATCTGGATCCACAAGGGCATGGTGCGGGGTTCCAGCTGCAGGGGGAATGGGACTCTGCATGGGAGTCCAGGTGAAGGTGATTGTGGCTCATTGGGGGTGGGGCTGGTGTGTGGGGGTCTGGGTGCAGTTGGTTGGAACTCAGTGGGGTGGGGGTCATCTGGGTGGGGGTTCGAGTGCAGCAGGCTCAAGTGGGGTGTGTGGTCTGGATGCAGGGGGAGAGACTCGGCAGGGGTGCAGGTGCAAGGGGAGGGAGAAAGTCTGGGTGCAGCGGGGGAGGGAGTCTGGGTGCAGTGCAACTCTGGATGCCGGGGGAGACATTGAGGGGTGGGCGTTTGGGTGCAGGGCCTTAGATGGGGGCTCTGGGTAGGGGGTGGATCTGGAGGCATGGGGGTTGGGTGGATAGGACAGCAGCACCTCCCTCTATAGTGACTCCTCCTCTTGTGGCTGAGGAACTGGGCAGGGGCATGGAATGTGGAGGTTTCTGGGGGCAGGTCTGACCCTACCTCAGCTGCTCCTTGCAGGGGAAGAGGAAGTCCCATTCTCCCTAGCTGAGCTGGGATTAGTAGCTAAGCCCAGCACACAATAGGAGCCATCATCCTGCCCCTTCTTCCCCATGATTTACCTCTCTGCCGGCTGCTTTGGGCCCAAAACAACATGCCTGCATTGCTGGGGAGGGGCATGTAACTGGACTTGCAGCTTCCCTTTGCTTCCCTGTCAGAAGTTACTTTTCTGCAGGGAAGCAAAGAAATTGGCAGGGGACATGAATTCTGTGCATGCACAGTGGTGCAGAATTTCCCCAGGAGTAATTTAGGGCACCTCTTCACTAGCAACATTAAAGCAGTGCCATGGCAGCACTTTAATGTGGCTTGTGTAGTCACAGCATAGTGCTGGGAAAGAGCTCTCCCAGCACTCTAATTAAAAAAAAAACAAAACAAACACCCACCTCCATGAAGGGAATAGCTACCAGCGCTGGGAGCACAGTGCCAGTTTAGATGAGCCCTTAGTGTAATCAATACCTTAAGAATGGGAGAATTACAGAATTTCACTCCAGGATGGGAAAATGCATGAGACTGGACACATGAGGGCATGCACTCAGAGACCAGAAAGGGAACAGAGGTGCAGCTAGCCCTGTGACCATAACACAGAGGACTGGAGTGATGTTCTTACTGGTCTACTTGCAAGGTGGACAGCTGCATGTTGCATACGTTACAGCCAGGGTTAGCCCTAAGGTGAAGTGTTGCTGTAGTTTATCCTGAATCTGACAAATGAGGCAGGAATAGCTGCAGGAAGCCATGTAAGATGGTAAATTGTAGTTGCCTGGCTAACCAAGAAAAAAGGCATTTCCAGCTTACCACCTGTATTTGGATGTCAGGAACAGTGATGAGTCTAACTGGACTTGGAGACTGCACAACCTTTACTGCTGGAAGGTAAACATGGGAAGATGGCATAAATTTAGCCAATTTTCCAAAGGGAACACTTCTGTCTTATCTGGATTAAGTTTGAAGCAGTTGCTTTCCTACTATGTTCCATCCTCACTTAGTTTAGTAGAAAACTTTTGTTTGTTGACAAAGACACATAGCTCTGTATCATCCACATACTGATATCCTAAAATCTGTAGTCTTGTAATCTCTTCCAGTGAACTCAAATGTTGAATAATAGGTTACAGAGTAAAGCCCTGACAGTGAGACATTGAGGAACAGGTGCTCACCAGAACTCTCTACTCTTTCCGAAAGACCTCATGAAACTAGCAGAAAACAGCACGCTGCCATGATTAACAATAATATTGTTTCTAAAATAGGAATATGTGCTTTAAAAAAAAAACTTAGGTACCATATTCCTGTCATGTTTGAAAATCTAAAAGAAAGTAAGTAGCTTGAGTTAGAGCTAATAAAATATCAGAATTTAACTGATGAAAATGCTTTTGTTCCCATATGCACTTAAATCGTGTTTTCAAGTGGATAGCTATCAAACTTCTAAAGATAAGAGGTTGATGTGAATGTCCACGCTAAAATGGAACTTCAAGGAAGTTATGAAAGTGTAATCTCTCTAACCGTGGTGTGATGCTGAAATGTTTGATAACCATTTTTTGCTGCATATTCAGGGCAAAGGTCTTATTTTATAGAGGTATATTTGTACATTAGGAATTCCACAGGCCACTGTTTCTGGACATAGGAAGTTTGCACCACGCAGCTAAACATGCATAGCTGCTGTTGGAGACCAAATATTTTATGCAACACTTCTATAGCACTCTTGTATGTAAGCATCTCTAAGTGCTGTACAAATACTGCCTGCCTCCCTCCAAACTTGCCTTTTGTTTCCTGCCGTGCGCTCCTCCAGATAGGGAAGTATAATCTTTTACAATTGAGAAAATTAATGCAGTAGAACTTCACTAATTTGCATGAATGTCTGGAAAATCAATCCAAATTACTGCAGTATATGAATTAATGTGTCAATAGACAAAGGATAATGCATGATAGAATATATTTTGTTCATTTATATGACCATTTCAATTTTGTGAGATAAAAAAAGATGCTTAAATGAGAATCCACGATCATCTATTAAATCTTTCCTTAAATATGGTTAGCACAGGTTATTTTATGTATATTAGTGAGGCTTTATTGCACTCGGCACTTGGCTGATATATTCAATCAAAGAATGTCACACTACCTTCTGAGGCTCAGAAGTTGTCATTTATGCAAGACTATACTCGGGCTTTGTATATATTAGAGTACTTGATCTGTTGTGTTTCAGTTGGTAGTATTACATGAATTGAGAACATACTAATAGCCATGCTCGGTCAGACCAATGGTCCATTGAGCCAAGTATCCTGTCCTCCAACAGTGGCCAGTGCCAGATGTTTCAGAGAGAGTGAACAAAACAGGGCAATTTGAGTGATCCATACCCTGTCATCCAATCCCAGCTTCTAACAGTGAGAGGTTTAAGGTTACCCAGAGCATGTGGTTGCATCTCTGACCATCTTGGCTGATAGCCATTGATGTACCTATCCTTCATAAAATAATTTAATTCTTTTTTGAACCCAGTTATACTTTTAGTCTTCACATCACCTCCCGGCAATGAGTTCCACATGCAGATTTTATGTTGTGTGAAGAACTACTTCCTTATATTAGGTTTAAACCTGCCACCTGTTAATTTCATTGCGTGACCCCTGGTTCATGTGTTGTGTGAAGCGGTATATAACACTTCCTTATTTGTTTTCTCCATATCATTCATGATTTTATAGATCTCTCTCATATCCAACCTCATTGTCTCTCTTCCAAGCTGAACAGTCCCAGTCTTTTTAATTTCTCGTCAGATGGAAGCTGTTCCATACCCCTCATTGTTTTTGTTTCCAAACTCTGTATTTTTTCCAATACTAATATCTCTTTTGAGATGGGGTGACCAGAACTGCATTCAGTATTTAAGGTGTGGGCATACCATGAATTTATATAATGGCATTATGATATTTTCTGTCTTATTATCTGTCCCTTTCCTAATGGTTCCTAACATTGTTAGCTTTTTTGACTACTGCTGCACATTGAGCAGATGTTTTCAGAGAACTATCCACGATGACTCCAAGTGTATTCTTGAGTGATAACAGCTCATTTAGAAGCCATTATTTTGTTTGTATAGTTGGGATTGTTTCCTAAGGTGCATTATTTTGCATTTATCAACACTGAATTCAATCTACCATTTTCTTATGCAGTCACCCAGTTTTGCGAGATCTTTGTAACTTTTCACAGTCTGCTTTGGACTTAACTATCTTGAGTAATTTTGTATTGTCTGCATTCTTTGCCACCTCACTGTCGACCTCTTTTTTCCAAGTCCTTTATAAAAATGTTGAGCAGCACTTGTCCCAGTACTGATCCTTGGGGAACCCCACTGTTTACTTCTCTCCACTGTGAAAACTGACTGTTTTACTCCTATTTTCTTCCTATAGACTTTAAGGCTAGAAGAGACCATCATGATCATATAGTCTGACCTCTTGCATGTTGCAGGCCACAGAACCTCACCCACCTCTTATATAGACCCAAAAGTCTGATGGAGTTACTGAAGTTATCAAATCATGATTTAAAGACTTCAAGTTATAGAGAATCCACCATTTATACTAATTTACATGTGCAAGTGACCCGTGCCCCAGGCTGCAGAGGAAGGTGAAAAATCCCCAAGGTCTCAGCCAATCTGACCCTGGGGAAAAATTCCTTCCTGACTCCAAATATGGCAATCAGTTAGATCCTGAGCATGTGGGCAAGACCCACCAGCCAGATACCTGGGGAAAAAAAATTCTGTAGTAACTCAGCGCCCTTCCCATCTAGTGTCCCATCACTGGCTGTTGAAGATATTTGCTGCTAGCAGTTGCAGGTAGTCTCTTCATACCATCCCCTCATAAACTTATTAAGCTCAGTCTTGAAGCCTGTTAGGTTTTTTGCCCCCACTGCTCCCATTGGAAGGCTGTTTCAGAACTTTGCTTCTCTGACAGTTAGAAACCTTTGTTTAATTTCAAGCCTAAACTTGTTGATGGCCTGTTTAGATCCATTTGTTCTTCTGTCTACATTGGCTCTTAAATAACTCTTCTCCATCCTTGGTGTTTATCCCTCTCATGTATTTATAGAGAGCAATATCTCCCCATAACCTTCTTTTGGTCAGGCTAAACAAGTCAAGCTCTTTGAGTCTTCTCTCAGAAGGTAGGTTTTTCATTCCTTGGATCATCCTAGTAGCCCCTCTGCACCTGTTCCAGTTTAAATTCTTCTTTCTTAACATGGGAGACCAGAATTGCATACGCTATTCCAGATGAGGTCTCACCGGTGCCGTGTATAATTGTATTAACACTTCCGTCTCTACTGAAAATACCTCACCTGATGCATCACATTGGCGGCTCATAGTCATCTTGTAATCAAGCAAACACACCAAGGTCTTTCTCCTCCTCCATCACTTCCTATCTTTTTATCGGTTACTCATCGATGAGAGGACCTTCCCTCTTAGCCCATGACTGTATACTTTGCTTAAGAGCCTTTGGTGAGGGACCTTGTCAAAGCTTTTTGAAAGTCCAAGTACTCTATATCCATTGGATCACCCTTGTCCACGTGTTTGACCCCTCAGAGAACTCTAATAAGCTGGTGAGGTTTGGCTGCCCTTTCCAAAAGCGGTCTTGACTCTTCCTCAACATATCGTGTTCGTCTATGCGTCTGATAATTCTGTTCTTTACTATAGTTTCAACCAATTTTGCCTGGTACTGATGTTAGGCTTACCTGCTTGTAATCAGCAGGGTCACCTCTGGAGCCTTTTTTAAAAATCGGTGTCACATTAGCTATCCTCCAGTCACCTGGTATAAAGGCTGATTTAAGTGGTAGGTTACATACCACAGTTAGTAATTTTGCAATTTCATGTTAATAAATGAGGTACCACCAAGTGTGTCCCCATATTTGAATGATGTGAAGTTCAGATGTAGTTGCCCTCATATTTGAGAACTGTACTCTGACACCTCAAGACAAGCAGAATTGCTAGCTCCACTCCCATCTGTTGCAGCAAAGTAGGGGCATTTCTGGAGATGGGAGTATGACAGAAAGAGACAGGAAATCCTACAGGATCCAAAGTTGGAGTTTGGAGTTCTAGAGGAGCTACAATGGGAGAATAAGAGCCAGGGAGAGGGGATTGGCATTTGAGGGCAATGTGGAATTTCTGTAGAACGCTTTGCCCTCGCTGCTTCCCATTTATCCAGAAGTAAATCAGTCTCTGCATTCTCTGTGGATTCAGTTTTCTCTACAGGGAAGGAGCTAGCAGTTTTCACCTTAATATCAGATTTGTGCTTCCCGTAGCCATGTTCATGAAATGTTTAATGGTTTATATTGGATAGAAAATAGATTTGTAACAAGGTTTTGTAAATCTTACTGTTCTTTGCAATTGAATATTGACATAACTATTCATTAGTAGAGTATTTGGTGTTTCTCTCTCTCTCTCCTTTTTCAGTGCCAATTATCAGGCTGGACAGGTTTTTTTTTAGTCTTGTTTCTAGTTGTGAAGAGGGAGAAATCCTAAACCATTAAAATGAGCCACTATTTTAAATAACATTTCTATCCAATGTAAACTCTGCTAATGCAGCATTTAAAATCAGTCAGGAAACGCAAAAGTGAATGTTACAACAGAAATCTATATTCTGTTGTATTGCGCATATATATATTTTAGAGCTTACAGTCCACTTGCCAGGAGGTAGAGGAAGCTTTCCCTGGTGGGTGATGGGCCTAAGCCATCTATTTCTGCAGAATTTAAGCTTTAATTTAAAAATAAGTCAAGCCTTTAGGGGTTTTGGTTCTGAAGGAACTCTTATACGTGTGAAATGATGTGGTGGTGCTTCACTAATTCTGCAGACAGTGCTGCTATTGATTTCTCATAGTTTTTCCAAGCAGTAGAGAGAATATGACACTGGTCAATTTTATGAAATATGCAGGCAGTAGTGAAATTGATAAAGATGTGGGGTTTTTTTTCTCTCTGCTGCTGATAGTTGAGAAGGCTATGAGCAGAGAGGTTGTGTACAGGAGGAGTTACCCTATAACACAGATTTGCTCATAAAATTGGGGAAGGGTTAGTTGTGTCCAGCTCCATTCTAGTAATAACAGTTTCCCATCCCCCGCTTCTTGCTATGAGAAATATATTTTAAGGGGTTGTCTGCCTTGGGGAAGCTATTGCAAAATAAGTTAGCATAATTAATAGCTATTCAACAATAATTCCCAGTGTGGATACTCTTATTCTGCATTAAGAATACCTAAATAAGGGTATGTCTACACTACGAAATTAGGTCGAATTTATAAAAGTCGGTTTTGTAGAAAGTGTTTTTATACAGTCGAGTGTGTGTGTCCCCACACAAATGCTCTAAGTGCATGTAGTTGGCGGACTGTGTCCATAGTACCGAGGCAACCGTCTACTTCCGGAGCTTTGCACTGTGGGTAGCTATCCCACAGTTCCCGCAGTCTCTACTGCCCATTTGAATTCTGGGTAGAAATCCCACTGCCTGATGGGGCTAAAACATTGTCGCAGATGGTTCTGGGTACATATCGTCAGGCCCCCCCTTCCCTCCCTCCCTTCCGTGAAAGCAAAGGCAGACAATCGTTTTGCACCTTTTTTCTTGAGTTACCTGTGCAGATGCCATACCATGGCAAGCCTGGAGCCCGCTCAGCTAACCGTATGTCTCCTGGGTGCTGGCAGACGTTGTACTGCATTGCTACACAGCAGCAGTTTATTGCCTTTTGGCAGCAGACAGTGCAATATGACTGGTAGCCGTCGTCAACGTAGTCCTGGGTGCTCTTTTAACCAACCTCAATGAGGTCAGGGGTGCCTGGGCAAACATGGGAGTGACTCAGCCAGGTCATTTCCCTTTCAAGTTTCGTCTCATGGTGATTGAGTCCTACCGGCAGTGCACTGTCTTTTAATCTGCAGCCAGCAGAAGATGGTGGTCAGCAATCATACTGCACCGTCTTCTGCCAAGCACCCAGGAGATGATGATGGCTAGCGGTCGTCCTGCACAGTCTGCTGCCAGCAAGATGTATAAAGATAGATAAAGTGGCTCAAAACAAGAAATAGACCAGATTTGTTTTGTATTCATTTTCTTCTCCCTCCCTCCGTGAAATCAACGGCCTGCTAAACCCCGTTTTGAGTTCTATCCTTGAGGTTTTGAGTTCTGTCCTTGAGGGGGCCATTCAGTTTCTCGCAAAGCCACCCACCCGCTTTGTTGATTTTAATTCCCTATAAGCCAACCCTGTAAGCCATGTCATCAGTTGCCCCTCCCTCCATCAGGGCAATGGCAGACAATCATTCCGTGCCTTTTTTTCTGAGCAGACGCCATACCACGGCAAGCATGGAGCCTGCTCAGACCACTTTGGCAATTAGGAGCACATTAAACACCACATGCGTTATCCAGCAGTATATGAGGCATCAGAACCTGGCAAAGCAAAACTGGGCGAGTAGGCGACGTCAGCGCAGTGACGAGAGTGATGAGGACATGGACACGAACGTCTCTCAAAGCATAGGCCCAGGCAATGTGGGCATCATGGTGCTAATGGGGCAGGTTCATGTGGTGGAACGCCGATTCTGGGCTCGGGAAACAAGCACAGACTGGTGGGACCACACAGTGTTGCAGGTCTGGGATGATTCCCAGTGGCTGCGAAACTTTTGCATGCGTAAGGGCACTTTGTGACTTGCTTTCCCCTGCCCTGAGGCACAAGAATACCAAGATGAGAGTAGCCCTCACAGTTGAGAAGTGAGTGGCAATAGCCCTGTGGAAGCTTGCAACACCAGACAGCTACCGGTCAGTCAGGAGTCAATTTGGAGTGGGCAAATCTACTGTGGGGGCTGCTGTGATGCAAGTAGCCAATGCAATTAAAGATCTGCTGATATCAAGGGTAGTGACCCTGAGAAATGTGCAGGTCAGAATGGATGGCTTTGCTGCAATGGGATTCCCTAACTGTGGTGGGGCCATAGACGGAACCCATATCCCTATCCTGGCAGCGGAGCACCAAGTGGGCGAGTACATAAACCGCAAGGGGTACTTTTCAATAGTGCTGCAAGCACTGGTGGATCACAAGGGATGTTTCACCAACATTGACGTGGGATGGCCGGGAAAGATACATGATGCTCGCATCTTCAGGAACTCTGGTCTCTTTCAAAAGCTGCAGAAAGGGATTTTCTTCCCAGACCAGAAAATTATTGTTGGGGATGTTGAAATACCTATAGTTATCCTTGGGGATCCAGCCTACCCCTTAATGTCATGGCTCATGAAGCCATACACAAGCAGCCTGGACAGTAGTCAGAAGCTTTTCAACTACAGGCTGAGCAAGTGCAGAATGGTGGTAGAATGTGCCTTTGGATGTTTAAAAGCGCGCTGGCGCAGTTTACTGACTCAGTTAGACCTCAGCGAAACCAATATTCCCACTGTTATTACTGCTTTCTGTGTGCTCCACAATATTTGTGAGAGTAAGGGGGAGATGTTTATGGCGGGGTGGGAGGTTGAGGCAAATCGCCTGGCTGCTGGTTACGCACAGCCAGACACCAGAGTGATTAAAAGAGCACAGGAGGGTGCGGTGCGCATCAGAGAAGCTTTGAAAACCAGTTTCATGACTGGCCAGGCTATGGTGTGAAAGTTCTGTTTTGTTTCTACTTGATGAAACCCCCCGCCCCTTGGTTCACTCTACTTCCCTGTAAGCTAACCACCCTCCCCTTCTCCCTTCCATCACCGCTTGCAGAGGCAATAAAGTCATTGTTGCTTCACATTCATGCATTCTTTATTAATTCATCACACAAATAAGGGGATAACTACCAAGGTAGCCCAGGAGGTGTAGGATAGAAGCACCAGGAGGGCTGGTGGAGGAAGGAAGGACAATGCCACACAGCACTTTAAAAGTTTTAAACTTTAAAACTTATTGAATGCCAGCTTTCTGTTGCTTGGGCAATCCTCTGGGGTGGAGTGGCTGGGTGGCTGGAAACTTGGGTGTCTGGATGAGGAGGCTATGGAACTTGGGGAGGAGGGTGGTTGGTTACACAGGGGCTGTAGCAGTGGTCTGTGCTCCTGCTGCCTTTCCTGCACCATACGCTGGAGCATATTAGTTTGATCCTCCAGCAGCCTCAGCATTGAGTCCTGCCTCCTCTCATCACGCTGCCGCCACCTTTCAGCTTCTGCCCTCTCTTCAACCCACCACCTCTCCTCCCTGTCATTTTGTGCTTTCCTACACTCTGACATTGTCTGCCTCCACGCATTCGTCTGTGCTCTGTCAGTGTAGGAGGACAGCATGAGCTCAGAGAACATTTCATTGCGAGTGCGTTTTTTTTCAACTTCTGATCTTCGCTAGCCTCTGGGAAGAAGATCCTATGATCCTTGAAACACATGGCAGCTGGTGGAGGAAAAAAAGGGACAGTGGTATTTAAAAAGACACATTTTATAGAACAATGGGTACACTCTTTCACAGTAAACCTTGCTGTTAATATTACATACATAGCACATGTGCTTTCGTTCCATGGTCGCATTTTGCATCTCCCCAGCGCGTGGCTAGCACCTCCCCTCTCCCCGTGGCTATCAGTGGGGAATATTTCTGTTCAGCCACAGGCAAACAGCCCAAGAGGAATGGGCACCTCTGAATGTCCCTTTAAGAAAAGCACCCTATTTCAACCAGGTGACCATGAATGATATGATATCTAACAGAGAGATAAAGAACGGATGTTGTTTGAACGCCAGCAAACATACACTGCAATGCTTTGTTCTACAATGATTCCCAAGTACGTGCTACTGGCCTGGAGTGGTAAAGTGTCCTACCATGGTGGATGGAATAAGGCTGCCCTCCCCAGAAACCTTTTGCAAAGGCTTTGGGAGTACATCCAGGAGATCCGCAAATGCCAGGGCAAATTAATCATTAAACATGCTTGCTTTTAAACCATGTATAGTATTTTAAAAGGTACACTCACCAGAGGTCTCTTTTCCACCTGGCAGGTCTGGGAGGCAGCCTTGGGTGGGTTCAGGGGGTACTGGCTCCAGGTCCAGGGTGAGAAACAGTTCCTGGCTGTTGGGAAAACTGATTTCTCCGCTTGCTTGCTGTGAGCTATCTACAACCTCCTCATCCTCGTCCCCAAAACCTGCTTCTGTGTTGTCTCCATCTCCATTGAAGGAGTCAAACAACACAGCTGGGGTTGAACCCCCTAAAATGGCACGCAGCGCATCATAGAAGCTGCATGTTTTGGGCTCTGACCTGGAGCGGCCGTTCGCCTCTCTGATTTTCTAGTAGGCTTGCCTGAGCTCCTTAAGTTTCACGTGGCACTGCTTCGGGTCCCTGTTATGGCCTCTGTCCTTTATGTCCTGGGAGATTTTGATAAATGTTTCGGCATTTCGAAAACTGGAACGTAGTTCTGATAGCACGGATTCCTCTGCCCATACAGCGATCAGATCCCGTACCTCCCATTCGGTCCATGCTGGAGCTCTTTTGCAATTCTGAGACTCCATCATGGTCACCTCTGCTGATGAGGTCCACATGGTCACCTGCAGCTTGCCACGCTGGCCAAACAGGAAATTGAAATTCAAAAGTTTGAGGGCCTTTTCCTGTCTATCAGGTCAGTGCATCTGAGTTGAGAGCACTGTCCAGAGCGGTCACAATGGGGCACTCTGGGATAGCTCACGGAGGCCAATACCGTCTAATTGTGTCCACAGTATCCCAAATTTGACCCAGCAAGGCCGATTTCAGCGCTAATCCCCTTGTCGGGGGAGTGGAGTAAGGAAATCGATTTTAAGATCCCTTTAAGTTGGGGGAAAAAAAGAGCTTTGTCATGTGGACGGGTGCAGGGTTAAATCGATTTAACGCTGCTAAATTTGACCAACTCCTAGTGTAGACCAGGGCTAAGTGTCCACATGGGGAGCTAGTGTGTAATAGCATTCCTCGCTATTTCCCTGTGTAGACAAGCCCTAAATTTCCATTCTGAGGGAGGCTTTGAAATATTAATTTTTGCCTATATCAAGCATAGATTATAACTTTCAATTTTCTTTATCCTTGCTATAGTTGTCCCTCAAAGAGCTTTCAATGAAGTGAGCAACTGGCTGCTTGATTTGTTTTATGATGTAAATTCAGCCTCCATCAGACAGAGGAGGCAAGATGCACTTTTTTCAAAAAAGGTTTAACCATTTGAACAGCAAATAGCAGTGTTTAGTATTTTATTACTTGCTTGTAAATGTAACAAAAAGAAAATAATTGAACAAATTACAAATAATACAAGCGTAGCTGTTTACATATATACAGTGTCTTTCCGACAGGATAGTTTCATATCACAAACATAAATTTTTTTATTCGAACCCAGGTCTTTGGGATTTTTTTTTTCTACCTGGTTTTCCTTTCAGTCAGCCTCTGATGAACAGTTCTGTGGAACTGGCTGTCTGAAGCAGATCCTACCCATTTTGTTCTAATGGGGAATTCATTTCTCTAACAATTTTTCCATTCTCAACTTCGACAGCTACTTTCTTAGTTGCAGGGTACACTCAAACTGAAATTCTGTCTTCCTGATACCACTTTAGATATTCCTTAGGGATTACTTTGGGTTTAGTTCTGGGACCCAACTGTATCCTGTATACCACTTCATTGATTTGGATCAGTACTGTATAGGGTCCTTGCTAAGGTTTATCCATTTTAGGGCTCCTTTCCATCTGTCGTCGTCTTTCTTCTAGGGTTGTGGGATCTGATCAGGTCACCTCTTTCAAAAATTTCCCCATATGACCTTGCATCATACAGCCTTTTCAGTTAGTTGGAGGCTATCCTCAAATTTTCCCTAGCAAAGATGTTAATGTTTTCAGTTTTGGACTGTAGGGTTTCTGCATAAGCCAAATAGTACAACTCTTTGTTCCTCTTCAGGGACTCCATACCAAAGGTTTGCTAGTGTTTTCGCTTATGTCCCAACATGAAGAGTGCTGAGGTACACTTGCACTCTTTTTTGACTGCTGTGCTATAACCTGTCAAAAGGAGTGGGATATGCTGATCCCAGTCCCTTTGGTGCTGTTCTGCAAAAGTAGCCAGCTGAACCCCCAGAGTCCTATTGAACGTTTCCACTATCCCTTCAAATAAACATTGTGCTGGGTTGGTGAGAGTTTTGTGGATCCCTAGACTCTCACAAATTTGAAACATTTTGGATTCAAATTTTTTTTTCATTTGTAACTCAAGCAGGACCCCAAATCTGATGATCAACTCCTGATTCCTAACCAGAAAGTGTCTGACTGTTCTGCTGTTCCCATGTAAATGCACAGCACTGTGCTGGAACAGGTCCAATAGAAACTCTGGGAGCTTCCTCCCCCCCTCTTTTCCCCTCCTGGGTAGTTTTCTTCTACACTCGTATTTATTAGATCCAACGACTCACGTATCACAACTGCGGTTGCTTTTTTTTTAAACTGTTGGGGGGGGTGTCAGAAATCGAACAGGTTATCAGTCCTTGTTTTCAGATCCACTAGAACTTTAGCTGCTAAGGGTATGCCTACATAGCAAAAATACTCCCCCCCCTCCCCCGCGCAAAAAAAAAAAAAACCCTCAGAAGTAAGTTTGTGGGGCTGGGTTACTGACTCGGGCTTGTGCAGTGGAGCTAAAAATACCAGTATAGGCGTCTCAGATCTTGGGCTCCACTCTGCGCCCAGACTTCTATGTTGCTCTTTTTAGCCATGCAGCACAAGCTTGAGTCAATTGGCCGGGCTCTGAGACTTGCTGCCGCGTTTTTTGTTGTTTGCTGTGTATTATACCCTAAGATTGCCCTGAGACCCTGGGTCTCCCAAAATAGTTTTCAATCACTCCCCTCTTTCCTTTGTTGGAAAGCTACCGCAGCATATAGCTGTAATAATGGTTCCTGCCTGAGTAACAGGGCAATTCGTTCACTGTAAACCAATTGCCTACAAACCATTTGTGTAACCTGGGCCATATCTTTAAAGGGAATTTCCAGATTGAATTTGTAAGACACCTTTCCTGATACTGATTATACAGTTACAGTTGAATCTCAGAGTTACAAATACCAGAGTTATTAACTGATCAGTCAACCACACATCTCATTTGGAACTGGAAGTACACAATCAAACAGCAGCAGAGAGACACAAAAAAAGCAAATACAGTACAGTACTGTGTTAAACCATAAAATGCTAAAATAATAAAGGGAAATCAGCATTTTTATTTTGCATAGTAAAGTTTCAAAGCTGTATTAAGTCAATGTTCAGTTGCAGACTTCTGAAAGAACAACCCTAATGTTTGGTTCAGTGTTATGAACATTTCAAAGTTGCAAACAACCTCCATTCCTGATGTGTTCATAACTCTGAAGGGGGTGGCCAACCTGAGCCTGAGAAGGAGCCAGAATTTACCAATGTACATTGCCAAAGAGCCACAGTAATTCATCAGCAGCCCCCATTAGCTTCCTCCCCCCACCCCCCCACCCTCAGCACCTCCTGCCTGCTGGCAGCCCTGCCAATCAGCATCTCGTGCCTCCTGCCCACCACGATCAGCTGTTTTGCAGTGTACAGGAGGCTGTGGGTTGGAGGGGTGAGGAGCAAGGGTGCAGCAGGCTCAGGGGCGGGGGCTTTGGGGTAAGGGGTGGAGTGGGAGCAGGGCCTGGGGTTAAGCAGTGGAAAGTTGCATCTGTAGCTTTAGACCCGGAGTCAGCTAGGCAAGAAGCCGCATATTAACTTCTGAAGAGCTGCATGTGGCTCCGGAGCCACAGGTTGACCACCCTGTTCTACTGTATTAGTCATAATGAAATCCAACCCAATTATTAGTTCATCTAGTATTTCAGCCACCTAGACTTCTTACTAGAATTTCAGAGTTTCCATCTTCAAACCCAATTTTCCCCGATGATTTTTGGACAGGTGCCCTTGCCCCAGTCACTTCCTCCATTTGAAACCAATTAGATGGTTCATATTTGGATTCCCTATACCCTAGCTGTTATGTCTAGTAACCATTATGTTTGAGCCCATGTCAATTATCCCTATACATATATCCGATCCTATTATGCACTTAATAGCCAAACTCCCGTTATTTGTTGTTTAACTGCCCAGTTTTAAACAAAAACTATGGGGCTGATTCTTGTACAGTAGAACTTCAGAGTTGCAAACACCTTGGGAACGGAGGTTGTTCGTAATTCTGAACAAAACATTTTGGTTCTTTCAAAAGTTTGCAACTAAGCATTAACTTAATACAGCTTTGACACTACTATTCAGAAGCACAATGCTGCTTTCCCTTTTTATAAGTCATTTTTTTAACAGTACTATATTGTATTTGTGTGGGGTGTTTTTGGTTTTTTTGTTGCTGCTGCTGCTGCTGCCTGATTATATATTTCTGGTTTCAAACTAGGTCTGTCGTTGATTGGTATGTTCGTAATTCTGAGGTTCTACTGTACCTCCAATCTATGCCCCTTCAACTTGATGCGTCTCCCCTGCCTATTTTCCACATTTGGAGAGGCTTTCATTAGACACTTGTGACAGTCTGTCTTGGCCAGCCTTAAATATATAACAGTACTTCTTTTTGTGGCCAGTTTTGTCACAGTACCAGCATTTAACAGAACTGTTCCTTTAATTTTTGCATTATTGCCAATTTCCCTTGTTTTACAAACCAAATTTATCATTTGTTCCAATAGTTCAATATGGTCATGAACCAGATTAGAATTCCCCTCTTCCACAGCCTCTCAATGTCTTTGGTCTCTTTGCTGATTTTGATCTGCAAGTCCAGTTGAACATCTGTAAATTGGTCCATTGCCAGACTATCCTAGAAGGCCTCAATGGTATCGGAATATGCTAAGAACACAAGTCTGCATAGGCCCTCTGCTAGTTCAGGTGAGGTTTCTTCTTTCCTCCTCCATTTAGACCTTAGCTATGCCCTGGCCAGCGCAGATTGATGGCTAGTTCCAAATCTCTTGTCAAAGGCTTGTTCTCCAGACCTAGTACTCGGTCTCATTTCTGGGTGTAAATTGTGTAATAAAATCAGAGGTGGACCACCCATATTGGCTGCAAATAACCCCCCTTCTGTCCCACCTCCCAGCCACTCGTTTGAGCTGTATGTTGAATTGAGTCAAATAAAGCCTCCCAAGGAGTTTTTCCCACAAAGATAGTGGGCTGCTTTGAGCAATGTCCCTATGAGTGCTCCACTCTAGATGCACTTGCGTCCCCTGCACCTTTGAATGGAGATTTCTCATAGGGGTGTCTGTTTGGCCCATATGTGTGCACTACTCAAACTTGTGCTCCATGCTGGTATGTAGCACTGTGTGAGTAAACTGCCTTCAGTTCTTTCTCAACCACATTGGCCTAAGATGGAGCCTTAACAGTTGTCCACATTGAGTTTTACCTCAACTGTGTCCCCTTAGCTCTTTTATTAGCTTTTTATAGTTCTTCGTAGTTATACTTAATAATTTTAGCTGTAGTAGTTTAAAAAAATTTATATATAGTTTCTCCCCTCCTGGGAGTTCTACTTTCTACTGGGAGGACATTCTCAATTCTCCTAGTTTCAAGCATTGCCTGTGGTATCATCAGGCAATCCCAGTGAATGATGGCCACTCCCCTGCATCCTGTTGTCTCCAGGTGTTTCATGTTTCCCATAAGTGCAACTTCTGTCTGGCATTAAAATTTAGAGCCAGAAAAAGAGAGATCAAACTTCAACTCGTCATGATAGAGAGCTCATTGTGTTTTGGCCTCTGATCCCGGCCAGGGGATCCCCCCCATACGCCAGTCTGTGAGTAATTCTGCTGCTTCTGCTGTCTCAGAACCACACTCCTTGAAGACATCTAAGAGGAAGACCCAAGATTCCTCCCATAAGACTCCTAAAGACCATCCCTTGAATTCTCCAGGTAAGGAATCTATTTCAAAGAAGTTGTGGTCTCCGATGACTTGGCCAGTTCCACACCCACTCCTTTCCAACCCAGTAACCATGAGGCTACTGGTTCCTCAGGTACCGAGGGCACACTCAAACCTAAAGACAGTGAAGTCGCAGACTCCAAGAGGTCATCAGTACTGTCAATGGAGCGAAGTGGTAAGAAGAGGATTACATCTTCTTGCCTGGTATTGAAGAAGCCTGCTCAGGCTCCATCTGGACTCCCCTTGGAGTGATTGAGATTCTTGGTACCGTCAGCTCCCTCAACCACTATCACTTTGGTGTATGCCATGGACACGGTACCGACAGCATTCATGGTACTGCAAGAGTTTCACTTTTCCCAAGACCTTGCTGCGTCCGAGGCACCCGACTCACCATTGCTTGGCTCCGATATACTCCAAGTACTGAGGACTTACAGATCGCTGGATATTTGTCCTGTACCAATGGTTTCTTCCAGTGTCACACCACTACAGAGTGATTTGAAAGAGGATAATTCTGATGAAGATCTTGCCTCAGTCTCCCAAACATCTTTGCAAGGCTCTCCTCTCCATTCATATAGAGGCTCTTTCCCAGAAGTCTCTGAGGAGGTTGTATCACTCATGAGAGACAGCCAAAACCACTATCTCACTGGTATGAACACCCATGGAGGCCTCCACCCTGCCACTACCTCCTTGGCCATATTGGGACCCTTGGGCGGCCTGTTACCAGCAATTCTCTGGGGCCTCGAGAACCACCTGTCACAGAGATAGACAGCCTCCCTCTCTCTCTCTACAAGACTGGAACCTAAAGAAGATTTTCTTCAGACTGCTGACTTGATTTTTTTTAAAGTCAAATTAACTTTAATTTTATAAGCTACCATCATTCTAAAATTAAAGGTGTTTGAAAGCTGTCCTTAAAACGGTTTAGTTATTTGCTTAAAAATCAGCCAGTAGGCTTTCTGAAAGGTCTGTGGGATAAGGAAGAACCACAGTATTTTTAAATGTTTTTAATTAGTTTTTCCCACAGAAGGAATTAACTATACCACCTAATTTAACATAAACATAACCAACTATTCATTTACAGTATGGTGGTGACTTTTATTTTATGAAACCATTCTGCACTTCCTTATTGGAAAGACTACTTTTTGAAGTAAATGGTGGGTGGAGGGGTGTAATGAAGTTTAAAAGTCCATCTTAAACAGATTTTTTTCTAACTTTTCAGTGATTGATGCCAGTAACAAACTACTTGCCTTTTTTGATGCATATAAATCCTTTATCTTCCATTTACAAGATCCAGAGTTACTTTAACCACTAGGCTTTCAGTGTACCTGACCAAGACATGTCAGTCACTGACATGGGAGGATGTGGCTACCCATACTGAAGAGCCTACTAGTTTTTCATTTAGTAACATATGGTATTGAAAAAAGAATTTTTCTTGTCCAAACTCTGTGTCTGTCTGTCTGTCTCTCTCTCACACAATTTTTGTTGCTGAAAAATATTGTCAAGAAATGAAGCTATTGCTGACATAATTTTAAGTTCATTTAAAAATATTTTTTTTCTCTCTGATGCCTAGAAGAACCTTTTTGTGCGTCAGAAAATGTTGCAAAATATGCCTGGGTCCCTCCCTACTTCCATCCTTTCTTCCCTCTGTCTCTGTGCACACATTTCCCTGCTTCTTCAAGTTTAGTTTGGCTGCTGTTTTTACTTGTGAACATCCTGTTGCAGAGCCTAAGGAAGTGGTGGGGGGGAGGGGGGGCGCTGTTTACAAAATAGTGAAACTAGCTATACAAGTACTGTCAAATGCTCAGACTAGATGAGAAGAATATAACTTTCTCTAATCTTTCAGTTATAATAGAGGTGTTTTTCTTCAGTTTAGAACAGTAAGAGCCTGTGCATCAGCACTGAGTGTCTTGCCAGTTATTAAAATTACAAAATTAAATACAAGCTTCATGCAGCAGCTTTAAATACAAATTATACCCCAAAGTCTCCCCTAACTGTCCTCAAAAGCCAGGTAAAACAAACCTGCAGAGTGCTGTGAATGATAGCAAATCCAGCCAATTTTGGACCAAGGTTGGAGGTTGTTCCTGAAGCCCATATGGATAGTAATCTGCCAGCAGCCCCTTACCCTTTATCCAGGGTATCAAGCATCTGCGTCTCTGCTTTTGTCTGTAGAAGTATATTACATGGGAGAAGCAGCCTCATTTACACTATTCCCAGTCTATTTGGGGCTTTGTAAGTGGAAAAACAATGCCTTGACACCTATTTGGAAGCTGTCAAGTAACCACTGAGATCTCGGTGCACAGATTTTACATGGTTTCTATAGAAGTCCTGCTTACCAGTCAGCTGACAGCTTTCTGTGCCAATTCTAGTTTCAGAATGGATTTAGACGTAGCCCCAGATGAAGTGTATTCGCATAGTGTAATCTTGAAGTGACACAGGAATGGATTATGAGACAAGATCTGTATCCAAAAAATGAGGTCCTTCCATATCGGTGTGAATGGTTCTTTTTTGCTTGATGCATTTTGGTAGAAACATAATCAGCCTGGATTGATGACTTCAAATAACCAAGGAAACAATGATATTTGTTGGCTTAATTTAAATTCTTTGTTCTTTAAATTTCAACTCTTTTTTAAAAATACACTTGCTTTTTTGCAAGTAGTACTGACTTGATGGGGTTTTTTTCTTAAAGGAGCCTGTGGAAAATAAAGAGTAGGTTTGGAGTTACTCTAAACTTTTTTTTTATACCCCTTGTGGCTTCTTGTGACACACATACTCCCCACTTGGTGAGTGCCAGAGAAGGTGAAATTTGATCTTTGAACAACGTTTTGTAAATACTAGTTTTGTGGGGACAGCCTGTTCTGTCCATAGAGGAGAAGCACACTGCCAAAATATAACTTTTTTTTTCTTCTATCCAGTTAATTTTTTTCTCTTTACTTCAAACTGTTAAAGGGCTGATAAATGTTATCCAGACATTACAGCTTGCATATTTGTTTTAATTGTTACAAGACTTTGGTCAGTGGGTTTTCATGTTATAACTATTTTAAATGGTTGGCTAGTAGTTGCTTTGAGAAAATGTTTTGATAAGATGCTTTGGCAAAACGTTCTGTAGAATGTGGTCAGTCAAACACTAAAATCTGATGCCCATAGCCTGTTGCTGCTTTGCAGTAGTTAGTGAACACTTTCTAAAGCTCAGTTATGTGACTGGAACAGAACAATGTGTGTTCCATTTGGAAGTAGATTCACAGCTTTAAAAGGCACCAGTTTCTAATTTTTTATTTTTTATTTTATTTTATTTTTGCATACATTGTGCTTTAGCTAGTCACACACAATATATTTTACTGTGAAGGTCCAGACTGCTACTTAAAATCTGTTCAGATGTTCAATCTGTTTTTCTACAAGGTGGAATATAAGTGGGAGTTAGGCACCTAACTCACTTGAGGTGCTTTTGAAAATTGCACGGTAAACTCATGTTGGCAGCAATGTATTTTTTTTCTATGAAGGAGGTCATGAATGGAGAAGAGTGGATGATAAAGAACTATTTGACAAAATGCTTAGTATAAATCCAGGGACAAACTTCTCTTGGTGAAAGAGACAAGCTTTTGAGCTACACAGAGCTGCTCTTCAGGCCTGGGCAACCAAAGACCTAAAGAATCTAGATGTGTATCCAAAAGATAAGGTCCTTCCATAGGTCTAAAGGAAGAGCTCTGTGTAGCTCAAGTGTCTCTCTCAACAACAGAAGTTGGTACAATAAAATATTACTTCATCCACCTTGTGTCTCTAATATCCTGGGATCTACATGGCTACAACACAGCCAATAGTGTAAATCCAGTTAGAACACACTTATGATGAGGAGCGCTACAACAAAGCCTTTATAAAGCAGGTCTCAGACTAATACAAGGATTGATAAACCAAATCAAATTCTTACATTTTGTTGTTAAATTCTCCTAGGTGTAAAACAGTTTATATTTCAGTCTGTGTGGTGGGATGGAAAGGAGTTCGCTTAAGTCCTCAACTGAAATGTGAGTTTGAGTCCCAGACAGTTAAGAATTGTGGTAACAGGAAGAATATATTCATAATGACAAACAGCAGTTGTCCAGACATATCCATATCACAGCTTCTGTTTTTGATATCAAACAGAAATTCCACTACAGAGGGTACAATAACTTTTCTCTTTTTTCTCTTGCCCAAGGTGACACATCATGAATTCTAAACAAATAAAGCTCCCTATATGATAACTGCTGCTGTTAATTTTAATCTCGAGTGATGACACACTTCTAAACAGGATCACAAATTTTACCACAGTAGTGCAAACTTTAGTAACACATGGCATGTAGCATATAGCTGTGAGGTCATACAGGTGTCTGCATATACTGTGTGTCCACGCTTGTTAAGAATCGGGTCAGTGGGTCAGATCCAGCCCAGTCTGATAGTGACCAGAAATGATTGCCAGTTGATGGCTGTTAGGCAGCCTATGTGCAATAAATTGTCTTGAGTTCTGTGCCTAAAGGATGCATAAATCTCACTGTGCTCTGCCAGTTGACACAGGAGTAGAGGCTGGCCTGATTTGCTTTTCCACAACCATTCCCATACATGTTTTCCCACTACCTTTGTATGGAACATTGTTCCTGAGTTGGTAAGGCCACTGTCAGATATGTGTTTTGCTGTGTGTTATACTTTAACCTCTAGACCAGGGCTTCTCAAGCTATCTGATGTGGGGGACTGGCATTTTTTTTTCCAACGTGCGCACAGACCAGCAGCCGATGGCTCGCGGACCAGCACCGGTCTGTGGACCAGAACTTTGAGTAGCACTGCTCTAGATGACACTCCCTCCTGTAGCCAGTAGAGGAACACAGGAATCCTGATTCCCAACATTTTTCTTCTCTCAAGCAAACAGTTGTGTAAACCATTGAAAAAGTGTTTTGCTTCCACCTCTACTAGCTGCTTCACATGAGCTTCTGCAACAGAGACCTATGTGGGGAGTATGGTTCCACAGGATGTAGTTGTAGTTGCATTTTTTTAAAACAGTACCTTAAAAGAATGTCCAGGTTTGAAAGTCAAGCATTCAAAAGCTTGGAAGTGCCAGAGTTAAGATTGCCAGTACAACCTTAATTCATCTCCCTGTGTATATGCATTAAAATGGTATTAGTTCTGCAGGGCTCCTACCTTGTCCAATGCAATACACAAGATGGACAGTGAATGAGGAAGAGATTGTCAAGAAGAGAGATTTTTCTTCTGTGTTTTGAGACCAGACTAGGACTGAAGAGAGCTCAATTCTGTTCTTGGCTCTGCTAGATTCCTATGTGGTGATAGGAGTATTCTGTATGTGTGTACGTGCGCATACTGCCACCCAGCAGCGGGCAGAGTGAAAGCATCATTAATTTTGACTCTTCCTAATTTGAGTGCTTGGCTTTGCAACCTTAACATTCTTTTACATAATTGTGTGTGTAATATATTTACAAGAGTTGCTTCATTCACCCTGAATGCAGTAACTTTTTAATACTGCACAGCAGTTTAGGATAAGAGTAATAGAACATCTGAAACTACAAGTGAATTTTAAGTAAATAATAAGCAGTGACTCAGGTTTCAATTTGGCTATGCCATCAAGGTTCAACCTTCCATAAATTCTATGGGACTTTCTGCAAATGTAAAAGCTTCTTTGTTGCCTGCAGCGCTCTAATGTTTTTTGGAGATCTCCCCAGATACTGACTAATCCTGATCTTGGTTAGCTTGTGAGATCTAAGAAACATTTGAGGTGGCATGGCTGCATGCTAGAGATTCATTAATTCCTAGAACGTTTTCATAGTAGGTTTTAGATATGCTGGTAGGACAGTGTGTGCAAGCTTGCATTACAACTGTTTGTGGGGTATTCCTGTTCTGTGGATAAAGCAGAAGTGTGCTTAACTGCAAATGTCTGTAAATCCTAGGAAGTTAACTTTAACAAAACACATTTCCCAAGAACAATTTTGTATTAAAATATTTGTCCTATACCTTTTTTTCTACAGTGTCCTGTGCTGCTCTGATCTGTGTGTTTTTTTTGTTTGTTTGCAGCAGATTTTAAAATATAATTTCTTGCTGTTGGAATAAGAGTTCTTCAGTCTATTTCTGGCAAATTTGGTTTCGCTACCAGGGCGCACAGAATAAAATGCAGAGTAGTATTGGTGAGGGAATAGCAAGAGAATGGAAATGTGAAAGCGAAGCAGCTGAAGGGAAATGATCATGTAAAGCAGAGAGCTAAAATAGTGGAAATGAATTTTTTTTCTTAATTTCACTTGTCAAAATGTATCATGGTACTATAGCCAACACACTTAAACATGTTTTTACAGCAGCTTTATTATGGAGAAACTTCTGGGAGAAGCTGGGATAAACTTCTGTGTTTAGGTTTCTTAACATTTTTTATAAAAGATTCTTAGGACTGTTTGTCACTTTCTAACACCTGACCTCCACTGTTTGCCGTAAGCCTTTTAAATTCAGTAATGAGAGTGTCTTTGGGCTAGAGACATGCTTTAGGCTTGTCCAATGAAATGCCATTCAGGTTCAGCGGAGTTGTAAACTTAAAATCACAGTTTCCCTTTTGTTACTTGCATGACTCTCAGAAATGTTGGCAATGTGCCAGAATAATAAAGAACTTAGATTCATGATGCTGCTGCTTTAGCAACAGCAGCAGATACTGTACTGGGATTGTCTAGGAGCTTCCAGAGCTTTGGAGTGGGTGGAGATCGCCCATAATTACTTTCTCCTGAAATCTTCATATGGCCCCAGTGGCCTACCATCTCTCCCCTCCCCCCCCACTCTGGGGGCATTTAAATAAGATGGGAGCTCCCCCCGTCTCCCAAAGGGGAGAGGTGGGCCAGACTCCCTCCCAACCATTCTTCCAGTCTGAGCACATGGCCTCAGAAGCCCATTGCCTCTGGGTCCACCACATAGGGCAAGATCTTCTCACCTCTTTGGGGGCGAGGAAGAAACTTAGGTGTTCAGTGGACCAGCCCATCAGATCCAGCACATGACCCAAGTGGCCCATTCCACCCCCACCTTCTTGGGATAATAGTTTGCTGCTGTTGCCGGCTAATGTACCTCAAATGGTAGAATCCTGTATTTGAAGATGGTATGAAGGATGAGGGAGACCTGCCCATAATATTTTATTAATATTATATATTCCATCTGTTTTATTATTGCGGTGTTTACGGTGAGGATACAGGGGGTTAATTCAAGAAGGGATTAGCTGCATTTAGGCAGGAGGGAAGATAGACTTGATAACCTGCTGCTCCATGCTGTTATCTGAGCCACCTAAACTGGTTTAACCAGGTTCAAGAGAGACAGAAGAAACAAAGGACTTGGTAGGACTTATAAAGGGACACCCTCCTTGAAGGGCAGGGATACAGAGGTCTTGAACTAAGGTGAACCAAGATTCCAAGGGTTAGTGTGTCTGGGATAAGAGTTTTATTGGGCTAAAAATCATTTTCTTGTTTTATGCTTTGTGTTCCTACTGTTAAGATGAAAAAAGTCTTTGTTTTGAAAGGCTTTTCAGGTCACTCTTATCCAATGATTACAACTCCCAAAGGGAAGATTGGCAGGTGCCAAATTCAGTTGGGCCTGCTGAATAATCATGGGTGTTACACAGGAGGCTATGGCTGGGGATCCAGTGGGGACTTGCATGGTTCCACCCAGAGAGAAGTGAAGGCATGCAGGGCCTGTCACCTGAAAGGGTGTTCACAAAGGCTAGAAGAGGGGTCAAAGGTGTAGTTAGCCTGCAACTATGCCACATGCATGAAGGGCAGATGTTAGAGTTTTATGTAATGTACATGATCTGGTTTTTTCTTTTTTAAAAATACTAGTAAATGGCATAAAAATCTACTTTAAAAGAAGGCTATTTAGGGCACAAAGTCAAACATTTGAAAGTCAAAAGAAATATGATATTCATCATTGCCAATGTAACTTAATTGTGCCTCTTGTGCATTTGCATTCTGACAGTTTTAAATTACATTGTATTTTTTCTACAGAAACACTGCCTCATTCGGTACACAGGATGGACACACAATGGAATAAAAGTTGCACAGGCAACCTTAAATCTGGTATTTCTTATGTTTTGAGTGCTTGCCTTTGCAACCCAAATAACTTTCTTTTAATGTTTTGTATGCAATTATAAATTTATATTGGTTCGTAGCTGTACCCTCACAAGTCTCATATTACAATATGCTTTTACCTGAGAATGGATTTTTGTCTTGCAGTTAAGATTCATTCTAATATGTAACACCCTAAAGGCTTTAATTCCAGTTCCTTTAAAGTAGGTCCTGTGTGATTATTATCATGGTTTTGATAACTTACGTTGGTAATCAGTGTCACAGTTCAGAGTGACTGCACCTTATTTCCCCCTCTGTGGTCTAGCAAGGACACTTGCTTTTAGGCTTTCGGCTCTCCACCATCACTGCTCATGAGCGGAGACATGTCTCTCTGCTTTCTAACCAAGATCTTTCCAGGCTGCACAGTTCTCAGCCAACACTGTTGTTCTGCAAACCAGATGGTCTAAGTGGCTAGTATCTGCACTTTGGTTCCTCATCAGAGGCTATAAACAAGGGGTGGGCAAACTATGACTCGTGGGCCAGATGCAGCCCACGAGCCATTTTAAGCCCGCCCACGAGCCGCACCACACGGCTCGGCCCTGATCTGGCCAGGGCGCTGAGTCAGGGGCCGGACTGCATGACTCCTGGAAGCAGCCGCATGGCCCTTCTCCAGTGCTAGCAGGGTCAGGGGCCACTCCACGCATAGGAGCCAGAGAGGGACATGCCACTGCTTCTGGGAACCACGGTGCCACCCCACAGCCTGCACCCCCAACTGGAACCTGCACCTCTTCCCGCACCCCTGCCCCAGCCCTGATCCCCCCCTCCTGTTCTCCAAATCGCTCGGTCCCAGCGCAGAGCACCCTCCTACACCCAAACTCCTCATCCCAGCCCCACCCCAGAGCCTGCATCCCCTCCCATACATCGACTCCAATTTTGTGAGCATTTGTGGCCCGCCATACAATTTCTATTCCCTGATGTGGCCCTCGGGCCAAAAAGTTTGCCCACCCCTGCTATAAACAGTTCAGTTGCCCACAGTTACAAGTTACCACACAGCCCTTTCTAAGCAAGCACATTTATCCTTAAGGTGATAGCATTACAGAGAACATATTAAACATAATAAAAGAACCTACAGGCATGCTAATAAGCTTACCAGAGATCACCCCCAACTCCAAAAAGGAGTAAATAATATGATGCAAGGTTTACATTTGGCCACAACTCCTCCCTAGGGAAGTTGTATACAATCGTACAATAATACATAAACTTTGCTTTTAATACAATGGACTCCAAAAAATACTTACTTCAATGGGTTTTTCAATGGGTATTCGGTGAAATTTCCCTGTCTGTCACAACCAGCACTCTATATTGAGCCTGTCACTTGATCAGCAGTACTGCTTCTCCTTATGGCTTTAATGTGAGGAAAATATATAAAAAATACTGCATATTAGTATTATAACTGTGTAGCTGCAGTGAATTATGAAGTTATGATTAGTAAATATTTTAAAATATCATTGAAGAACAGTGTTTAAAGTTATGCCACTGTCATTAACATATATCCATAATGTTGTGTGTCAAAGCTATTTTTCTGGCATACAAGCCATGAAAATAAGGTCTGTGTTTCAGCTGTTTGAAAGAATGCCTGTCCCCATGTTAGACTTGAGTTTAAAAAAAGATGAGCCCTATTTCTGTTGCCTTAGAACTATGAAATCTTGGTTTCCTATACTCCTCCACAGCAGTGTTATGACCTAAAAAATGAATATTCCCCTTGCAATGACCAACGGTGTCAAAGTGACTTACTGTCTAGAATGAGGATGCACCTCCATGGAGATGGAGCATTAAATGGAAGCAAAATTTTGAAACTAAGTAAAGACAATAGACATGGGTTTTTATCAAATGTATCAGTTTAAATCAAATAAAAGCTAACTTTTTCCTCAAAAAACCTTATATTCTGTTTCTATAAATTATCCTTGCCCAAAGGAGGAAGGGGCATGCGGCTCATGCATTTTTCATATCTTCATATTTTCTGTTTAAAATAAAGAAGCAGGTTTAATTTTCCTGTTTCAGGAGCATAATTTTTTGAGTTGGACTGTTTTTGTATTCTGTGCCCAGCAAACCTTTTTTTGTTGTTGTTGTTCCCAAAATGTGCTAGGTGCTAGGCATATAGATAAAAGAAGATTGTCTCTTCCCTTGAGAACCTGACTTTCTGTAGAGGCAGGTTGTTATAAAGCACATTAGATTGCCTTCTGGCTTCCATCAAGATAATTATGGTGCTCTCCTGATTTTAAAAAAAGATAAATTCTGAAGTACATGCTGTTTTTCAGATTAGTTTACCTGGGGAAGTTTTAGGGATCTGGAGAAAAGAGTATAGTCTTTGACTTCAGTTTTCCATTGGGAGTTATCTTTGTTCACTAAACATTTTAAACACTATAATACTTTTTTAGTTTGAGGAAGTAGAAAAGGTGCCTTAGTCTTAGTGCCACAGCTTGCCTTGCTCCAAATGGCAATGAAAGTGTGCTTTGTTGAGAGGGACTTAAATAATCCAGACATTGTGTAATATGGATCTTACAGTTTATTACAGCACATTAATATTTATACTGTTACATAACTTAGCTTGTGAGTTAGATTTTAATAAATATGAATGCAAAAAAACCTTACTTTTGGAGAAGCAGACAAGCCAGTTGGTATAAACTGTTCTTTGAATCCTTCTAAGTGAACTTGTACTTTTGTACAGCAATTTTATGGTATCAATGTGACACTAAAGTATCATTTAGAAAAATAATCATCTTAATTAAGATAATTTGTTAGATTTTATCAACAATCTGAAAACCCTTGTTTACGGTGGTTTTCAGCCTGTGGTCTGAGGACTCCTGGGGAGATCCGCAGACTGTTTAAGATTTCCAATTGCCATTTGAAATTTTTTTAGGGGTTCGCAAATTTAAAAAGATTGAAAACCACTGTGCAATTGGACAAAGACGTTCTAGTAGGTTAAAGTACTGCATATGTTTAATTGTTGCAAAAGAAATAGCTAAGTACCATAAATACCATAAAACTATTTCTGTAAGATGTGAAAAAAGTGTGTGTGAGAGAGAGAGCTTGCTGCAAACTAAACATTTCTTTGTAGAATCTAAAGAGGGAGAAAAATATTAAGAGGAGGAAATTACTGACATCTTACATTTAAAGACAATCATCATCAGATCCTGAGGCATTTGAGCTGTAGCCTTTCAGCTACCTATCTCTCTGTATGTAGCTGAAATGTTGCTATTTGAACCACTAGAAATACTGTTGCACTTTTGTTGGGTATCCGCACTAGCACTGTTGTATACTGTTGCATTTCTTTGTGGATTCCTGTCCCACAGTTCCAAGCATAACTCAACATAACAGTAATTTCTGGGAAATGTAGGCTTTCTGAGATACTTAGGAAAATTTTGAAAAAAGTCAGGAAGTGCCATAAGTCATCTGGTGCTGGCATTACTTTCCAGTCCTCTACTCAAAATGGAGGGTGAGGATAAGGTGAATGCTCAGCTCTTGCTCAACAAAAAAATTTTCTGCTGGAGATTTTGAAAAGCAGTGTCTAAGGTGCTTTGGTAGTGTAGTAGAGAGTGTTCCAGAAGCACTTCCAGAAAATGGGATGAGCTGCATGCACAGATAGTCATGCAGTGGTTCTTTTTATCTGAGTAAACAACTGTGTGGTGTATTTCTGGATAATATGCAGCAGGTAAAATGCCACTACTGCTGGGATCAGACCACAAGCAGAGACTGCTGGACATAGTTGCTCTTATGGTCTGGGATAAACAAGAGAGCATGTCACCTGTGGTGATTCCCATCTCTGCACTTTGCTTTCATTAGTGGATGTTACACAAGGTCTGAGGCCCAAAATCAGCATGAGAGTCTAACATTCATTTTTGTACTACAAACTTCACAAGTTTAAAAACTGAGTTGTTTTACAAAATACTGTTCTAAAAAGGCTTTTCACAAAACACCACTACAGTCTATCTTTCCAGCTCTGTCTTAAAACAAAGATAACTCAGTTTCAACCATTTTTGTGCAGAGTGGTTTGAAAAGTCCAGATAAAAGGTTGCAGAAGAGAACATTGTATATTTGGGGGGGAACAAATTAGGTTGCTGCTGAGGGTGCTGAGCAATACATTTTCATATATTTCATATATATCCTGGCTTTAAGTTTTCTTGATCAAAAGTATGTATGGCGCTTCTTCCTAGTAGGTAGGTGCTCCCTATGTAGGCTTCTACAGCAGTATAGAGCTAGGACAACCTCCTTTTAAAGACTTACCAGAACTTCCCAATGAAGAGGCAGGAATAGACAGTTTCTCATGAGCTTTCTCTGTCTTATGCTTTTCTAATTCTTGGCCTCTGCAATGAGAGGAGAAGGGGGGACCCAAAGACCAGCTCAGCTGACTGTCCTTCCATTTCTCTATTCCCCAGACATCCACCAGTCCAAAAGCTGTGATGGTTTTGTAAGGAAACCAGGCTGCACTTTCTCACCAAGTGTATGCATAGATCCATAGTTTCATTGTATGCTAAAAGGCACATAATCAGTTTTCTGCACTGTTTAGCTGGGAGATCTTCATATTTACAAAGCTTTAGGTATTGGACTTGGACTGTTCCTTGGGCATAGCTTTTGGCAGAAGGATCATCAAAGACCTGGCAGAGAGTGACATTTGTAAAAGGAAACGGAGTACTTTTCTTACAGCATGCTTCAGAGGTTGCAAGAATTGGCTGTCTTACTCCTCTTAAGAGTTTCTGAGCACCTATGTATTCTGTGTCACTTTTCCTCTGTCCTCTTAACATAAGATGAGGAAGTGCCTTCACTTAGAAATTGAAGATTTGTACTCTTAGCTGTAAATTTCACTTCTCGAGAGGGCATGTCCTGTAGTCTCATCTCACTCTATTTTGGGAGATGCTCTTAGCAAGGCTCAGAATAAATAGTCATTGTTAAAGTCTCTGGTTCCTGTTGGCACTGGTGGTTGTTAAATTTAATTTTGAGAAAGTATTTTTTTCATCTTTACAATTCATTCCAGCTGACTGTGAATGGACATGTCCTAAAGCAAATGTTGTAAGGAGAGGGGCTCGTTGATCATACGCTGCTGCTTTTACATCTGTTGGGGGAGGATGCACCCACTAGGAAGAACTATCAAAAATACTCTTCTGGATGTTCCATTTCCAAGAAGAGAAATATATAGGTAGCAGACAAATTTCCTATTAATGTCACAGGTGACACTGACAGGTTAACTGTTACATTTCACTTTTTTAAAACATAGGTGGTTTTAGGTTAAATAGGAGTGATGTATTCTCATGTACCAAAAACTCACCCAAAACTATGCACTGATTTTTAACTGAATTTGTTTTAAAGGACCTCAGATGGAGGCTATGTCTACACTGACTCCTACTTGGGTACTGGGTATGCACTCAAGCATGTATTCCTTGTTGAGCTGAGTGTCCAGATTTGCTGTGCTGGACATGGGTATATGCTCTGTACCTGTGTATATCTGTGTCCACGCTGCCTTTTTTTGGTACCTAAGATTAGGAGCTAGCATTTTAGGGGCGATATCCCAGAGTTCTGTGCGTCACAGGAGACAGTCTAGGATCTGCTTTGCTGTATGTTGGTGCTACTGTAGACATCTTCACACATTTATAGAGCAGTTTCTGCTCACCCCTCTCTCCTGCCCAACTGAGTTGAGGATATGGAACCAAGTAACTTGACAATGTGGTTCTGCTCCCTCTCCTTCTCATAAGACAAATGCGGGCATTTGTGTTGCAGTACGCGACTGTCGAGAACCTTGGGTGAATGGACTCGGATCTTTCTCACCCACCAAAGACAGATGACCAGGATAAGTGATCCACTGTTGCCCCATTCAGTCTGTGTCCATGGGTGGGCTACCATATCTGGACCAGGAGAACCAGCACAATGTGTTAGGATCATGTCGTCTTGAAAAACTGGGATGACAAGCAGTGGCTGCTGAACTGCAGAATGAGGAAGCAGATATTTATGGAGCTCTATGGGGAGCTGGTCCAAACCTTACAGTGGCAGAAAACTCAGTTCCAGAGATCCATACTGGCACAGAAGATGGTGGCTATTGCCTGGAAGTTGATAATGCCAGACAGCCACCAATCAGTGAGTCACAAACCCCTTTGGGGGTAAGGAAGTCCACTGTGGGGGTTGTGGTGCTGGTTTGTGAAGCTATCAACAATCTCTCATCTACCCACGGATGGTCACTATCACTGAAATTCCAGAAATTATAGCTGGGTTCCAGAGAATAGGATTTCCAAAACTGCCTGGGGGTCATCACCATACTTTGCCTGCTGAAAGGAGCGAGCACATCTGTCAAAAAGGGTTACTATTCACTTGTTCTTCAAGGCTTAGTGAACCACAAAGGCAGGTTCATGATTGCTAGTGTTGGACACACAAAAAAAGATTTATGACGCCAGGGAGCTGAGGCTATTGGGACTATACTTGAGGGGAGGAAGGGACTTTATCCCCCAGAAACAACATGGTTTTGTATGGTATCTCTGTAGCCACAGTTATTCTGGGAAACGTGAAACCCTGCCCTGACACTGACAACCTGGCAAAACAGGAATTCTTCTTCAAATTGAGCAGCTACAGGATGGTCGTGGAGTGTGCTTTTTGGTGATTGAAGGCTCATTGGAATGACTATGCCCTGCTTGGATACCATTGTGGCCGGCAGAGCTCTCTCCTACTGACAGAGCGGATATTCTGCATGCCTGACAGTGGCAAGGCTTTAGCAGCACAGCTGTGCCGCTGCTCAGTGTAGACATAGCCTACACCTTGAAACAGCGGACAAGCAGTAAAAACACTAGGGAACATTCCCATTCCATGTTTCAATGCAAAGGTTTGTTCCCTCCTGACTACAGTCATTAGCCAATCCAATCATTTAAGTAATGACTCTCTATAGTAACTGGGATAGGTGCCTCCCCAGATCTAACACCTTCTGACACCTTCAGTGTCTGTGATTGTTTGCAGAAGGCGTCTGTTTAGTCAGATTGTGCTTATTTCATTTTGTGTTAATGTTCACAATTGTTAACTGTGGTCTGTTTTAGGGGGATTACTCAGGGCATGGCTACACTTGCAGATGTAGAGCGCTGTGAGTTAAACCCTCTTTTGCACTGCACCATAGGGAAAGCACTGCAATATGTCCACACTGACAGCTACAAGCGCACTGGCGTGGCCACATTTGCGGCACTTGCAGCGGCATTGGGAGCGGTGCATTGTGGGCAGCTATCCCACAGAGCACCTCTTCCCATTCTGGCGCTGTGGCTTGTGGGAAGGGGGCGGGGGGTGCAGGGCATTCTGGATCCTGTCCCAACACCCTGTGATGCATCGGTTCGCATCCCAGCATTCCCTTTGCTTCTGTCCACATTTAGCACCATCTTTCAACGTTTTTTGTACTGCATGCTCTGTCTTCCCTTTCGGTCTGCGGGAATGGACCCCGAATTGCTGAGGAATTTGCTGATGAGTCTCGCCAGTAGGTCACGTTTGGCAGTAGTTACTCCTTAAGATCCAAAGTGTCAGTGAGGACTCCGACAATGATATTGACTCGAGTAACACAAACGACACGAGTTTGCTTGTGGCATTCACACATACTCACCACCATGGAATGCCGCTTTTGGACTTGGGAACAAGCACTGAGTGGTGGGATCACATCATCATGCAAGTCTGGGATGATGAACAGTGGCTGCAGAACTTTCGGATGAGAAAAGCCACTTTCATGGGACTGTGTGAGGAGCTCGCCCCCACCCTGCGGCGCAAGGACACGAGATTGAGAGCTGCCCTGATGGTGGAGAAGTGGGTGGCTGTTGCAATCTGGAAGCTGGCAACTCCAGACAGCTACCGATTTGTCGCTAACCAGTTTGGAGTGGGGAAGTCGACTGTTGAAATCGTGTTGATGCAAGTTTGCAGGGCCATTAATCGCATCCTGCTCAGAAGAACCATGACTCCGGGTAATGTGCATGACATTGTGGTTGGCTTTGCACAAATGGTTTTCCCTAACTGCGGAGGGCTGATAGATGGGATGCATATTCCAATTCTGGTGCCAGCCCACCTGGCCTCCGAGTACGTTAATCGGAAGGGCTATTTCTCTATGGTTCTCCAGGCGCTTGTGGATCACCATAGGCGTTCCATTGACATTAACGCAGGCTGACCCGGAAAGGTGTATGACGCACGCATCTTTCGGAACACTGGCCTGTTCGGGAAGCTGCAAGGCAGGACTTTTTTCCCAGACCTGAAGATCACTGTAGGGGAAGTCGAAATGCCCCTTGTGATCCTTGGAGACCCTGCTTACCCTTTAATGCCAGGGCTCATGAAACCTTACACAGGGAGCCTTGACAGCTGCAAGGAGTGGTTCAACAGGCTGAACCCGTGCAGAATGACTGTGGAGTGTGCTTTTGGCCATTTAAAGGGTCTCTGGCACTCTCTGTATGGGAAGCTGGACCTGGCTGATGACAGCATCCCCATGGTTATATTCACATGCTGTACCCTCCATAACATTTGTGAAGGGAAGGGTGAAAGATTCACTCAGGCATGGAACTTGGAGGTTCAACACCTGGAGGCTGAATTTGAACAGTCAGAGAGCATGGCTATTAGAGGAGCCCAGTGCGGGGGTGCAAGGATTAGGGATGCTTTGAGGGAGAAATTTGAGGCTGAAAGCCAACAGTAATGTCTGGTGTGGTGCCCTGTATGGAAGTGAAGTGTGGTAGAAATCTGTGTTTTGCTACGTATGATACACTGACTTGCAGTGCCTGTTGCTTTCCTGAGCGAAGGTTTTTCTTTTACATTATGCAATCATAAAGAACGTTTTCAAAGCCAAAAAATCAATTTATTGAGAAACATAACACAGCTGTGTGGGAAACACAAAGAGGTGGGGTGGGAGAATGGTACAATCACAGATTTGTGTATGTCCTTTCTGGAGTGCTGTGCAATGAGTGCTGCACTTCAGGATGGCTATACTGCATGGTGATGGGGGTTGAGTGCAGTGGGTAAGGGTTGTAGTTTTCAGGGCTGGGTGGCGAAGCAGCGGGTGATGGTAAGAACCTGGATGTTGGAGAAAGTGGTTTGGAGGTGACATGGTAGCACAAGGGAAAGTTTTGGGACAAGGATTGCAGCGGGGGAGGGCGCGGTAGTGCTCTGCCTGCATGGATTCGAGCGCCTGGATCGAGTCCACTTGGTGCTCTGTCATGCTTATCAGCCGCTCTGTGCTTTGGTGCCAGCGATCTGCATTCTGCTGGCGGACTCTCCTTTCACTGTCCCGCCACTCCTGCACTTTATTTTCATTAGTTGAATGCTGCATGACTTCATGCATCATGTCCTCTTTGCTTCAATGTGGCCTCTTCCTGATTCTTTGCAGCCTCTCGGCCGTTGAAAACACGGACGGCTGAGATCTCAAGGTTGGATCTGTAAAGGCAAAATGCAACACTTAATAGAGGCAGCATTGTTCACATCAGACAGAGCAATGATTCCCCTGTACTCAAGGGCAAGCACAGTATACACAATAGCATAATTTGCCTGTCCCAAAGCGAGTGCACATAACCCACTGTGAGTAAGCACAGGGTCAAGCGTGACTGATTGTTTCACGGCTGTACTGTCCTCTGGGTTTCTGTGCCTTGGGGAGAATGGCAGGGGGCCCCTATACTGAACACTGTCCCCACATTTTCCACAGGAGTTCGTCCTGGAAGATATCTCACTGCTGAGGGTGACCAGGGAAGCAGGGGAGGGTCTTCTGCTGTAAAGTGGCTTCCGCCCTGGTCCATATGCAGCTTGCCTGTGTGCAGCAGTGGTCCCCCTGTCCCTCGTGGCGCGGACAGGTTAGCCTTACTGGGACAAGGAACACAGTGGCTCTCCCAAAAAACCTGCGCAAGCGCATTGCCCAAATTCTAGCCAAGACCTTTGAAGAGATCACTGAGGCTGATTACTGCGATGTGACAGAGCACATCAACACCCTATTCCGCATCTAGCCTGCACCGAATAACTTTCTTCCCAAAATAAAAGCCGCTTACCGGGAACCTTCTCTGGTGTTTTGTCCTTCCCCAAACACCTGCCACCGTGACTGGCTACCTTCCTCCTGGCTTGATAACAGCTCCTGGCCGCATGCATCTAGGGTTTCCGGGGTGTCTTCTTCTGCTGGAACACCCTTGCCTCTGCTTTGCTGCTGCTCCTCCTCCTCCTCCTGCCTTGTTGCATTGGCCTCTGAGGTGTCCATGGAGGTACTCAGCATAGAGGTGGGGTTGCCCCCAAGTATCATGTCCAGCTCTTTGTAAAAACAGTAGGCCATGGGGGCAGCTCCAGAGAGGCGGTGCAGGGGGCAGGCCGGGAATGGGGAACCGCAGCCAATGGGAGCTTCGGGGGAGGTACCTGGAGGCGCGGCCTGGGCAACACAGACTCCTGTGCCCACCCTGCCCCCCCGTGCGTGCCGGGCCATGGGGAGCTGGCGAGTTGCAGAAAATAACCTCATAGGCCGCATGTTTGAGACATCTGTCATAGATATCGGGGTTGGAAGGGACCTCAGGAGGTCATCCTGTCCAACCCCCTGTTCAAAGCAGGACCAAGCCCCAATTTTTGCCCCCGATCACTAAAGGGTCCCCTCAAGGATTGAACTCACAACCCTGGGTTTATCAGGCCAATGCTCAAACCACTGAGCTATCCCTCCCCCTTGCCCCTTCAAAGTGGTTATGGTTTTTGGGAGGAGCAAGGGGGGGAAAGGGATATTTTTAGCGCTGTTTGATATGTTGTGGCAGTTGCTTTGTTTTTCCTGTTTTGTTTTGCGAATCCATAAGGAAGTTTATCAACCCTTCCCTTACCCCAGTTAATAAAATGACCTGTTATTTCCTTGCATGTTGCACTTTCAGTATGTGTTGGTTTACTTATATTCACATGTACTTGGACAGGGGAGGTTGAGGTGGTTTTGGGAAGGAAAGACACCAGACCTTGCAGTTTTCTGCTCCAAAGAGTTGTGGGACCAAAAGGGGCGGGGGGGAGAGTACTCTTGCATCACAACCTGAATGAGGTCCACAGACAAGTAAAAGTAACATTTATTTAAACTAATAGATGTAACATAACACTGAACATTTTTTTTTAAAGGAACTGTGAATGAGAACAGAATGGATCAGACTCCCTGAAGAATGTTAAAACTTTACTGCCTATGATCCCTTCTCCTGGGCCTTGATCTCCCATTCCCCCAGATAAGGGGTGAATGGTTGCGGGAAAACATTCTGAAGGCACAAATGTGGACATCTCCTTTTCAAGGTTTGGGGGCTGGACATGCGCTGGGCTTCAGGTGTAGTCCAGTCTTGGCTCATATTTCCCCTCCTTCGTGATCACAGGACTTCCCCTGCTTGGGATTTTAGGTGCTGGTGCAGGGTGTTGTGTGCATGCAGTTATGCGCCTCCTCCCTCCCCCCATCACTGTCGGGATTGGGTCCTCCACCTCAACAGGATAAGGAAGAGTAGCTGGAGAAGGAGGTGGAGGTGCCAGTTCCTGGACATTGGCAATGGCTATTGCAGCAGGCAGGACCTGAATCCATTCCACCATTGTTTGTATCATGCTCCCGGCCTTTTGGGCAGGTTCCCGTTCCCTGTACGTGTGTCCTGCTCCAGGAACTGGACCATTATAAACTCTTGCCTTTGGAAAAAATGTTTTTTATGCTCAATAGCCTTTTCCTCAGAAAGTCAAACTGTTACTGGCGCCTTCTGTCGATCCTGATGAGCAGGTGCTCCAGTGTCCTTCTCAATCTTCCTCTACTGTCCCTGTGCTGTTGCTCCTGGCCCCAGGCAGAATGAGTTCATGCTCCTCAGCCGAAGGTCTTGCCACTTTAAACACAAGAGCTGCATTATATTTTTTTTTCTTTCCTTGGAAAGAATCCCCCCACATAGCATAACTAGGCTGTGGAAATCCACAGTATTGATACTTTTCAGCATTTCTAGAATGCAATTGTTTCAGTATCCTTGGTTCTCAGACAACTTTTGTAGCCCTGGAGAAAGGAGCAGCTGCTGGAAATGGTAGGTAGTGCAAACTTCTGGTTTTTAAAAATTCAGTGTCTTAAAGTGTGTGATTTGGCCAGTCGGCTGGAGGGCTGCATTTATTTCAGGTGTAGCCTTAACGGTTCTCAATTTCTTCTCTTAAGGGTGGCTATCAATTGGAGAACATTGAAGTTTTGAAAGTACGAAACTGGAAAAGGGAGTGGTTTTCCGGTCCTGTGGTGGGGATGCAGCAGTCTGTGCAAGAGAGATGTGTGTCCTACTTGTCAACTCTCTACGTTGTTAAATGGAGGGGTTTGGTGAGCTATGAAGGCGGACCAAGCATATTTGTGCTGCCATTGAACCTTAAAAAACAGCTGGAGTTTCTGCTGCACCAGAAGTTTGCAGACATATACTTATGGGACTGAGAGGCAATCCAAATGGAAATAGATCATATTTTAAGTGACTAGATGGAGCCTACCTGGAGGGGAAGAAGCGAACGACCTGTCCCAAACCTACAGCATCAGGAAATCTGTCCCCTCCCACAAGGTGAGGAGAAAGGAACAGGGAAGGAATCCCATTGCAACTGTACTGTTGTTTCTGATCAAGACTGCAAACCACTTGGCTTCCTGCTGCAAAGAGGCACCATGTTATGTTTGTGCAGCCAGTGGAGTGGATCATTCATCTGCCCCCCCTTTCTCCCGGCTTATGTGGCATGGCTCTGAGTGAAGGGATGCCAGACACCAGGGCCTGGAAATGTTTGAAAACATTTGTATGGAGTCACAGGACCACTGATCTCTTTGAAGAAGCAAAGGTTCCCCTTGTCCCTCCCATATGTAACCAGCCCTAGTACAAAATCAACTCCCACCTTCCACACTTACCCTGTTTATAAGGGTCGGGGTTACTGTAGGGAAAGCTCATGGTCTTGAAAAGGAGAAGAAAACAGTTGTAACTTTGGAGAACCGTTACATTTGTACAAATGTCCTGTCCCTAAACCAGATCTTTGTACTCTGTCCCTTGCTATTTCCCTGTTACCCAGAGGCAATAATGATAGTTTGTTGATATTCTGTTCTGTAGCTTCTGTCAAAAGTTTTATAGTGGTTTGTTGTAATTCAATAAAATGTAGAATGTACAGTTGTCTTGGTTGGGGACTATTTGAGAGATGGGGAGAAGGGGAGAGTGGCATTCCAGTCCTGCGTGCAGCTGCAGAGAAAGAGAGGGAGGGGATGGTGGGGAGGATGAGGTTTTAACTTACCATCCTCATGTTTTGGTTCCTTCTGAGTCTTGGGATCCTCTGGCTCATCAGGAGGAGCTTGCTGAATCAGCTCTTCCAGGCAGAGGTGAAGGATAACATGCTCTTCTTCTCCTGGTCTTCCAGGGCTGCCGCCTCTGCAGTCCCGGCTCCCTCCATGCCTTGGCTTTCATCAGCATTTCCTCAGATGATGAGGCCGGTGGATTTGAGGAGGGGATCGTTCGTATGTGCTCGGAGCTGTGGAGAGCACCTGGTCCAATTCTTTGAAGAACAAGTGTGTTGGAAGATCCCTTCTGGAGCAATGGCTGGAATTTTTTGCCCTCTAGTACAGAAGCCTCCAGGCTTGATTATTCCTGGCACTGGGCTGGAGTGCGGTGAATGTTGCCTGCCCCAGCCTTTCCAAAACCTCCTAGTACAAGTGCAAGTTCCCAGTGCTTTAGAAAAGTTGTAGAGGACAGTGAACTTCAACCACCCATTTGATAAGCATGCAGGTGTGCTCATCTTAGCACGTGGCTGCTTTCAAGTATGTTCTATGGTCACTTTATGGGCAAAAAGAGTGCAGCAGAAAACTGTTCTGAAGTGGTGAGTGTAGCTCACTATTACAGTGAGAATGGGGGGACAAGAACCTTTATAGATTTGGGTAAGAGTTGGGCAGGAAAGGGTTCAGTGCATTGTGGGAAAGGGGCTGGAGAACTAGTAAACTCTTGAGACAGTACATGTCTCTGACCCCTGTTACAAACTGGCATGGGACTGCCACAGCCCCAGCCATGTTCATACCCACACCCCTCAGGCATGCTAGCCTTCTTGCCCTGTAAATGCCTTGAAAGCTGGATTTCTGGAGTTTAGGTATGGACAGTAGGGGGTCCTGGCACAACCCTGCGCTTGCACTCGTATTCAGTCACCAGCATAGATGTAGTTGTGATTTGTCAGTTTCTGGACTTCTGAGCCACCACATATCTAGACAGAGCCACCAACTTATTTGGGTTCAGAACCTTGCTTCTGAAATCCTTTCTTGCCCGGTACATCTTTCCTGTACTTGAACTCTAGTTAGCTACTCTTCTGACTTGACAAAAAGTTCAGAAAATCAAAGATTACAGAGGCAATTGTACTACATTAGTACAGGTCTAGACTTCTGAGTCCTGTTAATGTGTGGGGGAGAACACTGTTATCTTCTTGAGCAGGCAGAAAAGAGGCTTTGCAGATAACTAGTTATAAACAAAAACCACTGTAAGATGGGGTTTCATAATGGAAACTTTGCCAAATCTTTAAAGTGGTCTCTGGCTACTTTTTTGTAGTACTGAAGGACAGAAATATCTGCTTGAGTGTGGGAGTATTGTATTAGTCCTAGAATTCCATAATATAAATTGAACAATCCAAAACATACATTAAAAACAGTAAAGACTTACTGAGCAAGAAGCAGGAACATGACACAGTAGTGCCTGGCTTGCTTAAGTTCTGATTCAAATATTGAAGAAATTTCAGATACTGTACATGGAATGGGAACAAGTCAAAAGTATAAAGTTCACTCAGTTTTTCCACGAACTTGCACAATGTAACAAGATATATGGAGAATTATTCCACAATTTTAGATCCTGAAATTGTAGGTCAGTATGAATGAGAGCTAACTATATATTGCATAACAAAAGAAAACATGCAAATTACTGCTTTTCCATATTTTTAAGTCTCACCTTTTCGGTACCTACCCAGTTTTGTCTATTTTTGAAAGAATTGGCTATATATTCAACTTAATGTAACACATCTTCAGTGACAGTAGTGATCCAAGGATTTTAAAATTATTTTTCCTTATAAATATTAAAGTCATACAAGTCTTTCTTTGGCACGGTTCATTTGGATGCTCACCAAACTGATCCCAGCGCTTATATGGAGAGCTTCTAGCATGTTAATGCAGCCTTCTGAAATAAAAAACTGAAATTTCAAGTAGTTCTGACATTTTCATAGGTAGAATTTGCTTGACTATCCAGATTTAAAAATGTTAGAGCTGTGTCCAGATTGTAGCCAACTTTACATCAGTTTCATCATGGAGGTGCTTTGTAGCAGCACCATGAGGGATATGTTCTAAAATGAGGCATAGATCTTATTTTTTCTACAAGTAAGTGGCCTTTCGGTGTGTAACTACATACAGTACTTGGATCTTTTAAATTTTGTATAAAGTTTTGGTTTGATTTCTCCTAAATTTTTAATAAGGCTTCGAAATTTTGGCTTTAGCTGAATTCTTTCCTTGGCAGTCCAGCCATTCATTGTAGACTGATATCTCTCAAATAAAATGGTTTATATACACAAAATTTAATAGTGTTGTATACTTAGTAGGGTTTAGTTCAGTGTGATGTATATATTTTTTTAAATTGAATTTCAGGCCATTATTCATAAGCTCAAGTCTGTTAGCTATTGCCAACAGATAAACTTTGTGCTGTTTATGTGCTGCTCCTAGCATATAAAGTGTTCTCCTTTAGCAGCTGCACTAATACCCATCTCACATGTTATCTATCTCTTGTGCAAGGCTAAACTGCCACTTAAGTATTTTTTTTAAACTAGGAAATTAAAGTATAAAATCTTTATTGTGAAGCACTTAGGGTTGCTGCGTACGTAACATCCTGGCTCAAACCCACAAAAGCAAGGACATGAAAATTTAAGGCATCTAATATTACATATACTCTATTCCTCCACCTAGAGGTGCACACCTTACCATTATCACAACTACCATATTCTACAGTTCATATTACGCAAACTTAATTCTGCTTCCCCCTTGGGGTGCCAGCCTTTCATCACCCTATTTACCAAACTACCCCTTCCCAACACACTACTCCAGATTTCCACAATTAATAGTTTTAGTCCACAACTAATGAGTAGTTTGGTAAAGAGGATATGGACAAGGAAGGACGGAGGGTATGGGGGAACAGTTAAGGTCATGGTATGTGGTCTACGGTAATGCTAAGGTGTATGTGGAAGACTGAGTTTCTGCAAGTGGCTTCACAAACTAGACAGCTTCCACCTACTTGTTTAAAATTGCCACTTAATGTTTTATAAAGTTTCTGATAAGGAATTTCTTGACCAGGTAGAGTAGGCCAGGATTGCCTGGGAGGAAAATTAGGTGTAAAATTCTGGACTGGTTGACTGATCTGGTTACCTAATAGGAGCGGAAAGCAAAGCAACCTCAGCTAGGCCCATATTATTTTTCTGTGTGGGTTCTATCAATTTTCCAAGATCGCATCATAACTTTCTTAGTTAATCCATACTACCATTGGGTTAAAGATTTCATTTTTTCCTTTATTTTGATCTCTTCACGGAGAAACTTCCTTTCTTTCAATAAGTGTGCTAGTGTTTTATAAAATTAAATATTTGGTCCCAGTTCTATTTTCAGATATATGTGAAACTTCTGTTGATTTCGTTGGGATGAAGTGCCCTTTTCTGAATACAGAAATTAGATCTTTGATTTGTTCTTGTTTTTTTTTTTCTAAAAGGTTTCCTAATTGGCCATCAGTAGGTTAAAGGGTAGTTTGGAAAAAGTATGACAAAGCAACATATTTATCGTCTAGCTTGGACCTTCTGATTTGCTCTGCTGTGACAGAGTAATCTGCCAGGGAAGAATTTATTAAAGGTTTAATATAAAAGGTTGACCTGGTTTTATGAAAATCTTCATTGAAACCTTATCTGAAGCTTCAAGGATATAGAACAGGGGTGGGAAAACTACAGCCCAGGGGCTGCATGCAGCCCTTCGTACATTTTAATCTGACCCTCAAGCTTCTGCCAGGGAGCAGGGTCGCAGGCTTGCCCTGTTTCCCGTGGCTCCCGGAAGCAGCAGCATGTTCCCCCTCCAGCTCCTATGTGTAGGGGCAGCCAGGGGGCTGTGGACGCTGTCCATGCCCCAAGCGCCACCCCCACAGCTCTCATTGGCAAGGAACCGCAGCCAGTAGGAGCTGTAGGGGCAGCACCTGCGGACAGGGCAGCATGCAGAACCGCCTGGCTACTCCTCCACATAGGAGCCGGAGGGGGGACATGCCGCTGCTTCCAGGAGCTGCTTGAGGTAAGTGCTGCCCAGATCCTGCACCTCTGATCCCCCTCTGAACCCTTCGGTCCAAGCCTGGAGCACTCTCCTGCACCCTCATCCCAGAGTCCGCATCCCCAGCCGGAGCCCTCACTTTCTTCCCCTGCCCGTCCCCCGCCTCCTGTCCCAGCCCGGAGCCTCCCACATCCTAAACTCCTCACTTCTGGCCCCACCCCAGAGCCAGCATCCCCAGCCGGAGTCTGCACCCTCACCCCCAATTTTGTGAGTATTCATGACCCGCCATACAATTTCCATACCCAGATGTGGCCCTCAGGCCAAAAAGTTTGCCCACCCCTGATATAGAAGAAAAAATGCAGGCTGCACACTGCAGAACTAATCTGCCTTACTCTTGCCTTTATACTGCAAAAGACTCCAGATGCTCCCGTGTTTTGGGGATTGGAGAAGATAATAGTTACCATTCCCCTGCATCTGTGATGGATGTCTCGCTTCCTTCTGACCAGGGGAAAGGTGGCAAATTTTTTAATGGTTTAAAAAAATGTATATTTTAAAGTGAGAAAATTCAGTTGAAAAGATGGAAGAGACTGGTTAAAACTGAAAGGAAGTGGAACCAAGGGACTATAAAATTGGTCTTCAGGGCCTATGCAAATCATTTCAGATTAGAATTAATTCTGTTTAGGCCAAACTTCAGTGCAGGCAGAATTTAGTAGAGCTCATTAACAAAACGTAGCTTTTGGAACTGGTAATACTGAATCAAAAGACTTTTTTAATGGGACTTGCAATTTTTAAAAAATGGGTTATGTAATAGGTTATGACTTGTCTGCTCTTCCTCTCCCTACTGAATAGAAATGTTGATTGTAATCTCATTTCAACGTTACAGTTGCAGCATGCCATCTACATAGCTGTGACTGCTTCCTATGTGCAGAGATAAGATTCAATTGAATAACTTCGTAAGTCTGCTACTTGGGAGTCTCTCCACAGTTTGCTCTTTTTGTAGGGTAGATGTGGCTGATCATTTGATTCTTCATTTGGGAGATATGCTCAGAGTTCAGTAGTTATCAGTTTATTTTAACACATCCTCCCAGTTTAGGTTGCCAGATAAAACTCTTGTGTTCTAGATGCATGAAGCTACTGAGCAGAAATCCAGTTATTTGTTAGGAAACTAATTATTTTGTTTTTGTATTTTATTGGGGGATTGGAAGTAAAGGCCTTTCTGGATTAACCGTGGACTAGAGACCCTTGTACTTCAGTTGTGCCTCAAACTGCTTCCGTAGAGAGGTCTGATGCAGAGAAGTGGCTCTTCCAACACTCCTTAGCCAGGAGGCTGGCTTGTTGTTGTGCAGGGCATTTAATGCTGTTGGAGAGCTGGAGGAATTTGTCAGACTCTGAGCTTCCACCTTTTAAAAAACAAACAAAACCCCGTGAATAGAGAAAAAGAACAAAAGAGAATACTACTCTTAAATGGATTGGTGGCCAAAGGGGGCAAAAATCCCAAAATAAAACTTAACTCCCATCATTTCAGAGACTTCTCTTTTCTGCCATTCTCTCTCATCCCTAGCCAAAAATTATATGTAGCCCTGGCATCTCAAAATTACCTGATTAGCTTTGCTTCCAGCATTTTTATTTTTAATGCACAGAAGAGAAAACACAGCTTGAGTGTCAAGATGCCATGATTATATTTACAATATTTGTAGTTAGTTTCACATATAATTAGTAAACTGAACAAGCTTGAAATAAATTCTAAATCCAAATAAATATCTAAAACTGTGATGTAATATTTAGACTTTCTGACCATAACCACACTTTCTTCTTTGAGTGCTTACTCATATCGATTCCATTCTAGGTGTGTGCGCACCTACGTGCACACTTGTTGGAGTCTTTGGCCTTAGCAGTATCTGAAGGGTTAGCAGTAGCTCCCTCATAAGTGCTGCACTCATGCGCTGGTATATTAGGCGCTGCCAACCCTACGCCTTCTCAGTTCCTTCTTACCACCTATGACAGTTGGTCAGATCACCTTGTCTTGCATCTCAAGAGCTTTAGCAGTTCTTTCAGTCTGTTGTTCTATCTCCTTTGTTGTTAGTTGGTAGGTACTTAGACCTTTAAGTGTTAGAGTAGTTTGTTTAGGAGTTAAGAGTCCAGGCTGGGACTTCGCCTGGGAGGGGGCATGCCCTGTTCCACAGGCTTTAAGCCATATTCATTGCTGATGGATATGAATAGCTGATGCCTATTAGTGATTCCCACAGAAAGGATAAGTGCAGGATCTGCAAAAACTTTCACCCTCAAACTCAGAAGGAGTGGAATATGTACTTGAAGGACCTCTTCATGGGGGCTGTGCTTTGTTCTACCTCGGAGCCCTCTCAGTCAGACTCCACACCCAGTATCTTGGAGTCAGTGCGCAGTGCACCACCGACACTGTTTCCCCTCCACGGTGCCTAAGAAGTGATTGAAGTTGATGGGCCTGCCCGCACCACAGAAAAGAGGCGGCTTTGGGCAAAGGACCTGTATCAGGTCATGTGCTCACCCCAGAGCTGCTCGGGGATACTGCTGCGGTCTGACCCCCTAGTCCAGCCAGGGACCCTCCTCTGACTCCTGGGAGCAGCAAGGGGTCCCAGCCCCTACTAGGGTCATTTGTGCCCAAAGCAGGCCCGGTGGTCAAAGAACAAGTAGGCTGAAAGGCACCGCAGACGCCAAGCCAGGTGATGGACCCAGCCAAGGCCCCAGCGTCTATGGGCAAGCTGGTTATGGTACCGCCCCCTAAAGCAGCAGAGCGTCCCCAATCCCTGGACCACAGGCATCGGTCTGTTGTCAGCCCCAAGAGTATTTGTAAAGTGCATAACACCAGAGGCCGCTTCACCTGAAGTGCCGAGGGGTGCAAATTTATCCATACCTCGATGACTGGCTAATAAAGGGCCGGTCCTGGGATCAGGTGCGGCAGCATCTCGATCTGGTTTGCTCCACCAGGCCTCACTACAGTTGATCCTGGACTACCTTCTTCATCTGAAACTCCAAGGCCTGTCCTTTTCCTTTATCAGGGTCCACTTAGCTGCTATTTCAGTCTTCCGTCCGGCGCTCAAAGGTAGGTCGGTTTTCGTCCAGGACATGATTGACATGTTCCTCAAGGGCCTCGAGTGCCTCTACCTGCACGTCAGGGATCCCATTCTGCCATGGGACCTGAATCTTGTGCTGTCACGGCTGACAGGATCCCCCTTTGAGCCTCTGGCATCCTGCTCTCTCCTTCTCCTGTCCTGGAAGGACACGTTCCTAGTTGCAACAACATCCGCCCCCCGGGTCTCCAAGATTAGGGTGCTTTACCTTGGAACTACCCTATATAATCTTCTACAAAGACAAGGTCCAGATGTGGCCACACCCAGCTTTCCTGCCCCAGGTGGTTTTGCAGTTTTATATGGGCCAGGACATTTACTTACCATTCTTTTTTCCAAAGCCACATAAATTGGAGGAGCAGCTTTGGCTGCGTTCCCTAGGTGTCAGGAGGGTGCTAGCCTTCTACATGTGAAGGATCAAGCCATTCCACAAATTGACACAGTTGTTTGCCATAGTGGCCAACAGGATGAAAGGTCATCCAGTGTCCGCTCAAAGAATTTCTTCTTGGCTCACTGCCTGCATTTGCTGCTGTTACGATCAGGCAAAGGAGCCACCTCCAGCGATCGTAACAGCCCATTCAGCCAGTGCACAAGCCTCCTTGGCAGCTTTCCTAGCCCAAGTGCCTATCCAGGACATCTGTAGGGCAGCCACCTGGTCGTCCGTCCACATGTTCATGTCTCATTATGCACTTACCCAGCAGGCCTGGGACAATGCTGATTTTGGTAGAGCTATACTGAAAGCTGCTAGACTGTGAACCCCAAGCCCACCTCTGAGGATACTGCTTGGGTGTCACCTAGAATGGAATCGACATGAGCAAGCACTTGAAGAAAATACAGTTACCTACCTTTTCGTAACTCTTGTTCTTTGAGATGTGTTGTTCATGTCCATTCCATTACCCCCACCCCTGTGTTGGAGTTGCCAGCAAGAAGGAACTGAAAGGGCGTAGAGTTGGCAGGGCCTTGTATACCAACACATGTGCGTGGCATTCAAGAGGGTGCTACAGCTGGCCCTACGGATACCACTAAGGTAAAAATCTCAGACAACTGTGCACATGGGTGCGCACACACCTAGAATGGAATGGACCTGGGCAACACATCTTGAAGAACAACAGTTCCAAAAAGGTAGGTAACCTTTTTGTGTGTGTGAAATAATTAATGCTATTTCTTTGGCTGGGAAGCTCCATGCTTCAGGTGTTAGTATTCCTACAAACTTTATGCATGTTATCAGCAACATATGGGAAAAAAAGTCAGATTAGCACATACCCTGACGTGCCTTATTAGAATTCAAAAAATGGCTCAAGGTAACCAGAAGAGAGCTAGTTTGGTTTTAATTACATTCCAAATAAACTGTTTCTTATTAAAACCATGATTATATCTTCTTAATGCTCATAGTTAAGCTATAGAATAAAAGAATTAGCAGTAGAAACGGAAATCTTCCAAACCTTCTATTTAAGATAATTTTGTTTTTAAATTTTATTTTAAGATTATTAGTAACCGTTCATACAGTTTCCTAGGGGATATTAGTCAAGATAAAAATTTTATTTCATGGCCACAACACATCATTGAAGCCAAGAGTTTAGCAGGATTCATAAAATCAAAAGACAATTACATAGATAAATATTCAGTTAGAATGATGAATATTTTTTAATTAAGCCAGTGTTTTGGAAGGGATATGAACTCTCATGCTTCAGGGTATAAACCAGACCCCTAACTATGGGGGTTTAGGAAAAGACATTCCCTGGGGCACTTTATCCCATTACAGTGTATTGCAGGGTCCTGGGTTTGTGGGGGTTTTTTGTTTTGTTTTGTTTTGGTGGGGTGTGTGTTTTGCGGGGCTTTTCTACCTTCTTTTGGTGCTGGCCCTCCATGACAAGATATTGGACTTAGATGGATCGTTGGTCTGTTCCAATACAGCAATTCCTATGTTCTGCTAACAAACCCACATTTATCCTCATTTGGATTAATTTAGTTTTCAGTTTTTTATTTTTTGTATTTCACTTACTTTGGTCAGTGCTACTAAACCAGTCAGTTTCGTATCCTGTTTCTTGTGCTTGTTAGATTCACAGCATTGCAAACTCAAGGTACGTCTTCGCTACCCGCCGGATTGGCGGGCAGCGATCTATCTAGCGGGGATTGATTTTTATCGCATCTAGCCTAGTGGTGAAGACACCATGGTAAGTCAATCTAAGTACGTCGACTTCAGCCAAGTTATTCATATAGCTGAAGTTGCGTAACTTGGATCGAGTCTCTCCCCCCCCCCCAGTGTAGACCAAATCTAACGTTTGAATAAACAGTTTTCATCATTGATTAGTAGGCCAAGGGCATGTCTACACTTACCGGTAGATTGGCATTGCTGTAATTGATACAGCTAGTGTCAATTTAGCGGGTCTGGTGAAGACGCGCTAAATCGATGAGAGCGCACTCTCCCATCGATTTGTGTACTCCACCTATCTGAGAAGCGTATGTCGACACAGCACAGTGTAGTCACTGCGGTAAGTGGATCTAACTACGTCGACTTCAGTTACACAACTTCAGTTTTGTGAATAACGTAACTTGGATCGATTTACCACAGTAGTGTAGACCAGCCCCAAGTGTGAAACTGGGAACCAGGGCTCCTTAGTTATGATTTCATCTATGGGATTATCCCTCTGACCCAACTTCTGATTTGCAGTGTGGTGATGGGCCAGTCATAACCTCTTTGATTCAGTTTCCCTATCTAAAATAGGGATATTGTGAAGAAGGCTATATGCTTTGAAGATGGAAATCACTATAGAAAGTTAAAAGTGAAGACATTTTGTTAGCCTTCCTATTCCTATCTACTGTTTTACACAACACCTGTTTTGGACGTAAATTACTTTTGTCCATTTAAGCCCATGTATTTAAATCTGTTTATGGATAACTCAGTAAGGTTTTACCACTTTTGCCCCTTACTATTCACTTTTTAAAAAAAAGATATATTTCTCTGTAGTGTCAGTCACTGGAATATTTTTGTTGTTTTTCCCCTCTTCACATAATTTAATTTGAAGAAAACTTTGTTCTGGATACTCAACATGGAACTTTAGAATCCTGTATTCTGGAGAATGTGTAAGTTTTTTCTTTTGTTTATAAAAAGAAATTGGGGGGTTGCATTTATGGAGTTTTTTAATTCCATTACCTGGCTCAAAAATACATATTACCAACTTCTAAACTTACTAGGAACAGTAGCTTCTCGGAGAAGCATGAAGTCTTGTATTTATTTACACTACTGGGGTTTGTCTATACATATAAATTGTGCGGTTTTAACAATACCTGTAGAGTTTAAAGCAATATAACATTTCTACTATCAATATAAAAGTGCTTTATACTGGCATAGCTAATCCCATATTGGGAAGTGGTATAAGCTATACTAGTACAAGATATCTTTATACAGCATCCACATTGTGAATTGTACTGACATAACTATTTTGGTTTAAAAAAAAAATTGCACCTTTTAACCAAAATAATTATACTGGTACAAAAACTGTGTGTGGACTAGGCCTTAGAGGTGTTTTGAGAAGAGACCTGTAAATTAGAAATGATTTTCAACTGGCTGCAATCCATTCACTTAACTTTCTACCTTCTTTAATATATTTAAAAATAAGTATGGGGCAAAAAGTTACTGATCCGCTTTTTGCTAGAGTGCATGTAGGTTTCTCAGGATTTCCGTTCCACTCCAAACAGAGGTTGGAAATACTAAAACTGTTTCAAAGGTATACAGGTTACCATAAAAATTTGGTACGAAAATGTGCTTTTATTTATTTTATTCTAATCCATTATACATGTCCCTTATATTTTTAAGCAAGTATTTAGTAATAAAGTTCTGAAGATGTATTCAAGAAAATAACCTAGAAGGTACCAAATGCATTTAATAGAATAATAGCCGCAATTTTGAGCAACTGTATTAATCTTCCATTTTATTTGTAATGCTATCCTTTTCCTTTTTCCTCACTGTCCATCCAAATCAGTAATATCTTTGTCTACATAAAGATGCCAAGTGATAGGAAAATATTTGTGCTGAGAAGAAAGGGTAAGAATTAAATAACTTATTTTCTGGCAGCGAATGTTAGCACTTAGTGTGTGCTGCAGAGAACTATCCAAGATAAGTACAAATTGCGCACAGGGTATCTGATAAAACTGGGCAGAATGAAGTGAAATCAGGAGTAGTTTCAAAAGTTCTTCAGAATTTGTTTTTCACCCGTTGGGAACCAACTGGTGTATAAAGGGTTAAGTTCATATTGAGTACAAAAGCCTTCATTTTTCTCCAATTTCAAAACAAAAAGTTTAAGTGAAATGGAATACTATCCAACTTCAGATGATAAACCATCAACAGAAATTAAAGTATCCGATAGTTTTGTCTTCTCTAGCAATTATTGCATCCTTTTAAAAGAAGAAAATAACGGGGGGGGGAAGGGGGAATAATTTTTTTTCCTCTCTCAAAGATAAAACTATCAACTTGCTTATACCTAGCTTCTTGTGACCTCCTGAATGTGTTCAGGACAGCAGTTTGTGTCTTTAAGGGGATGTATAAATTAAGAACACATACTTATCTACACTAGTTGGAAATTCTGTGGATCAGTTTAAAATACAATAAATAGGACCATCTTTAAATAAAACAATCTGATGCCATTTAAGCTTTCTGTTATGAAATGCTATTAGATTAATTCTCTTTTCATACTGAACGTATTTTGGTGGCTGATTAGAATTTCTCTCACAACCAACTTAATATATTTAGGGCTACAAATTGACCCCTTTGCTAATATACCATCACGGTAGATTAACAATATAAAATAACTGATTGATTCATGGTGCTATGCTGAAATATGCCAATTTTGTGACTGGGTAACATAGCTGCATTATATGTTGAATTGGATCATTCAAACAACTTGATACTTCGTTCTCAGATTTGGGTGATTTTGAAATAGACTGGTGCTGATCAGAACTGTTAAATAGCAAACTAAGTAAGCCCTAAATTTCTGTTCAGTAAAATCAAAGAAGTGATGGAAGCATGAATACATGGCACATTTTAGAAACTAGATTGAATAAAATACAAGTGTTCAATAGAGAACAAATTTACAGTATATTGAATGCTGTATCAGATACTCAGATACTATAGTGGTGAGTGTGGTATAAAAACATACAGAGAATAGAATATCAATGTTGAATTTTGATTAAATTGGCTACCTTAAAAACAAAATCAAAATTCTGATAGAGCACCCTATCCTACAATATGTAGAGGGAATTATTTATGAATTCCTTTGTTTAAAAAATGTATAGCGGTTATGCTGTTCTTTATAAACTTTTTCTTCTGGTATTTGCAAGAGTTCTTTGGGAGGCCAAAGGGTAAAGCTGTGGTCTACACTACACATTTTTGGCCGACACAAGTTTTGTCGTCATGTAGCTACTGAAGTTAGTATATTGCTCAGGCACATGCATGCTTGGCTGCTTGTGTTGACCTTGCATGTACTCACCGTGTTTACATGAATGTAAAGTGTGGTGCATCATAGGTCGTATCCCAGTATGTCAGGCACTGTCATCCAGCACAATGCTGTCTGGGGCAATTTTGCAGTGTTTTGTGGAATACTAAGAATTCACCTAGGGATTTGTGTGAGCTAGTTGTCAAGTTCCCAGCATGCAGTTTTCTCCATTCCTTAATACATTCCATATCTCATAATTTTCACACCACTTTTAAAAATCTCACAAACCCACATGGCACTTTTTCCTTCTCTGCCATCTCTGACAGAAGCATGGAACCAACAGAGCTCAGCACTTTTCTCATGAACACTGAATACAGGACGTTCTATTTGCAGACCTTTAGGAAGTACTGCAACAACTGGGATTAGAATATCTTTGAAGAGAGTTTAGTGATGGACATGACACAAAAAACCATTTTTAGGTTGCTTGGGGCATTCACTTAGCCGTTGCAGATGGTGGAGAAAGGGGCTTGAGAAAGGAGCACTGACTAGTGTGATTGCTTTTGTAATGTAGGCTTGGGATGACAAGCAGTGGCTGCAGAACTTTTGGATGTGAAAGGCTGAATTTCTGGATCTGTGTGCTGAGCTCACCCTAGCCTTTCAATGCAAGGACATCAGAATGAGAGTGAGTGGTGATTGCACTCTAAGTTTGCAACACCAGACTGCTACCTGTCACTGGGAAATCATTTTAGAATTGGAAAATCCACAGTTGCAGCTGTTGACATGCAAGTGTAAAGGACCATTAATAATCTTCTATGCAGGACTGTGACTCTGCAACATGTAAGAAATAGTGGATACATTTCCTGAACTGTGGTGGGATGATAGACTGAATGCATATCTCTGTTTTGGCACATGCCTATCTCGCTACTGAGTACATCAACAGAAAATGCTTTTCCGTGGTTATGCAAGTACTAGTGGATCACCCAAGGTCACCTCACTAATATTAAGGTGGGTTGGTTTGAGAAGGCACATGGTGTGTGCATCTTTAAGAACACAGGACTATTCAGAAAGTTGCAAACAGGGACATTCTTTCGTGAGCAGTGGATTACCATTGGTGATACTGAAATACCTATAATTCTGCGAGATCCAGCCTACCTTGCTTCCCTGGCTTATGAAGCTGTACTCGGACCACCTCAACAGCACCAAGGAAATTCATCTACTGGTTCAGGAAGTGAACAGAATGATTTGTGAAATGTGCTTTTGATAGATTGAAGGAGTCACTGGTGTTGATTATTCACTAGTTTAGATTTTAGCAAGAAAAAAAATCCCAGTGGTTATAACGTCATGTTGCATACTGCAGTAATGGCAAATGGGAGGAAAGCTTGCCACCAAAGTGGAGGGGCTGTGTTGAATTTGAACAGCCATGCACCCGGGGTCCAGTGTGGAGCTACATTTGATGGGGATATTAAAGGTTCATTTTCACAGTCAGCCACAGTAATGCTATATCTTGAGACAGTGCTATCTGGTGTAACTTTTTTGATTTTTGCCTGGTGGTATGTCTTCTGTTGTGCCTGCTGCAAATTATAAGTACTGCTGGGCCTTTGCCTTCCACTATGAACTATGTGTTGCTTACTGTGCATTTATAAGTACTGTTTGATTTCTTGATTTCCGCTATGTATTCTGTACTATTTGTTGTGAACTAATCAATATACTTTGATTCTCCAAAAAAGAAAGGGGGGGGGGGAAAGAATTTTGAGTGCAAAAATCCAGTACTCAAAATCAAAGTGTAGGATACATATGTCATTCAAGCTTCTAACATAACTTAATGGGATGAAACTTTTTAAAAGGAAGTAAACATTTGTGTCCGTTTGTGTGAAAAAAAAGTAGTTCAGTGTAGTCCATTGTGGGTACATATACACTGACTTGTGAAAACCACAGATTCGTGAATGCAAAGCTGTAGTTTTTCTTTCTTTTTGGGGGGCTGTCTGTAAGCAAGGACTGGTCTGTCTCACAGATCTCACACTCTCACAGATCTTGGGAGACAGACCAGTCCTTGCTTACAGACAGCCCCCCAATCTGAAGCAAATACTCACCAGCAACCACACACCACACAACAGAACCACTAACCCAGGAACCTATCCTTGCAACAAAGCCCGTTGCCAACTCTGTCCACATATCTATTCAGGGGATACCATCATAGGGCCTAATCACATCAGCCACACTATCAGAGGCTCGTTCACCTGCGCATCTACCAATGTGATATATGCCATCATGTGCCAGCAATGCCCCTCTGCCATGTACATTGGCCAAACTGGACAGTCTCTACGTAAAAGAATGAATGGACACAAATCAGACGTCAAGAATTATAACATTCAAAAACCAGTTGGAGAACACTTCAATCTCTCTGGTCACTCGATCACAGACCTAAGAGTGGCTATCCTTCAACAAAAAAGCTTCAAAAACAGACTCCAACGAGAGACTGCTGAATTGGAATTAATTTGCAAACTGGATACAATTAACTTAGGTTTGAATAGAGACTGGGAATGGATGAGTCATTACACAAAGTAAAACTATTTCCCCATGGTATTTCTCCCCCCCCACCCCACCCCCCACTGTTCCTCTGATATTCTTGTTAACTGCTGGAATTAGCCTACCTTGCTTGTCACCATGAAAGGTTTTCCTCCTTTTCCCCCCCCTGCTGCTGGTGATGGCTTATCTTAAGTGATCACTCTCCTTACAGTGTGTATGATAAACCCATTGTTTCATGTTCTCTGTGTGTGTGTGTGTGTGTGTGTGTGTGTGTGTGTGTGTGTGTGTGTGTGTGTGTGTGTGTGTGTGTGTGTGTGTGTGTGTGTGTGTGTGTGTGTGTGTGTGTGTATATAAATCTCTCCTCTGTTCTTTCCACCAAATGCATCCGATGAAGTGAGCTGTAGCTCACGAAAGCTTATGCTCTAATAAATTTGTTAGTCTCTAAGGTGCCACGGGTACTCCTTTTCTTTTTGCGAATACAGACTAACACGGCTGCTACTCTGAAACCTGTCATTATGCAAGGCACTGAATTTAGCCGTATAGAGTGGAAATCTGTCAACTTCATGAAAAAACTCGCACAGATACAGACAGACATCATCTTCCTCTCCAAATGCAAACAGATGGACATCATACCGAAAGGACTGAAGGTAAAAAATCCATTACAATCTACATACCATACAGACTATGCTGACAGCTTGTGCCACACACTCTCAAAGAAACTGTGGAACCACCTGATCAACATCCTCTACAGCAAACAGGGAAAGATTAAGAATGAGCTCTCAAAACTGGATACTCTCATAAAGAACCAACCTTCCACACAAACTTCCTCGTGGCTGGACTTTACAAAAACTAGACAAGCCATTTACAAAACACACTTTGCTTCTCTACAAAAGAAAAAGGACACTAAGCTATCTAAACTGCTATATGCCACAAGGGGCCACAACAATGGTTCCCGTAACCCACCCAGCAATATTGTTAATCTATCCAACTATACTCTTAGGACAGATTCTTCTGCTGGGCTATCTCGGGGCCTCTCCTTTTGCCACTCCACCCCCACGAACATGATACAGTTTTGTGGTGACCTAGAATCCTATTTTCGACGTCTCAGACTCAAGGAATATTTCCAACACACCTCTGACCAACATATTAACCCACAGAGACCTTCCTGCCAACACTACAAAAAGAAGGATTCTGGGTGGACTCCTCCTGAAGGTCGAAACAGCAGCCTGGATTTCTACGTAGACTGCTTCCGCCGACGTGCACGAGCTGAAATTGTGGAAAAGCAGCATCGCTTACCCCATAACCTCAGCCATGCAGAACACAGTGCCATCCACAGCCTCAGAAACAACTCTGACATCATAATCAAAAAGGCTGACAAAGGAGGTGCTGTCGTCATCATGAATAGGTCGGAGTATGGACAAGAGGCTACTAGGCAGCTCTCCAACACCACTTTCTACAAGCCATTACCCTCTGATCCCACTGAGAGTTACCAAAAGAAACTACAGCATTTGCTCAAGAAACTCCCTGAAAAAGCACAAGAACAAATCCGCACAGACACACCCCTGGAGCCCCGACCTGGGGTATTCTATCTGCTACCCAAGATCCATAAACCTGGAAATCCTGGACGCCCCATCATCTCAGGCATTGGCACCCTGACAGCAGGATTGTCTGGCTATGTAGACTCCCTCCTCAGGCCCTACGTTACCAGCACTCCCAGCTATCTTCGAGACACCACTGACTTCCTGAGGAAACTACAGTCCATTGGTGATCTTCCTAAAAACACCATCCTAGCCACTATGGATGTAGAAGCCCTCTACACCAACATTCCACACAAAGATGGACTACAAGCCGTCAGGAACAGTATCCCCGATACTGTCACGGCTAACCTGGTGGCTGAACTTTGTGACTTTGTCCTCACCCATAACTATTTCACATTTGGGGACAATGTATACCTTCAAATCAGCGGCACTGCGATGGGTACCCGCATGGCCCCACAGTATGCCAACATTTTTATGGCTGACTTAGAACAACGCTTCCTCAGCTCTCGTCCCCTAATGCCCCTACTCTACTTGCGCTACATTGATGACATCTTCATCATCTGGACCCATGGAAAAGAAGCCCTTGAGGAATTCCACCATGATTTCAACAATTTCCATCCCACCATCAACCTCAGCCTGGACCAGTCCACACAAGAGATCCACTTCCTGGACACTACGGTGCTAATAAGCGATGGTCACAAACACCACCCTATATCGGAAACCTACTGACCGCTATTCCTACCTACATGCCTCTAGCTTTCATCCAGATCATACCACTCGATCCATTGTCTACAGCCAAGCGCTACGATATAACCGCATTTGCTCCAACCCCTCAGACAGAGACAAACACCTACAAGATCTCTATCATGCATTCCTACAACTACAATACCCACCTGCTGAAGTGAAGAAACAGATTGACAGAGCCAGAAGAGTACCCAGAAGTCACCTACTACAGGACAGGCCCAACAAAGAAAATAACAGAATGCCACTAGCCATCACCTTCAGCCCCCAACTAAAACCTCTCCAACGCATCATCAAGGATCTACAACCTATCCTGAAGGACGAGCCATCGCTCTCTCACATCTTGGGAGATAGACCAGTCCTTGCTTACAGACAGCCCCCCAATCTGAAGCAAATACTCACCAGCAACCACACACCACACAACAGAACCACTAACCCAGGAACCTATCCTTGCAACAAAGCCCGTTGCCAACTCTGTCCACATATCTATTCAGGGGATACCATCATAGGGCCTAATCACATCAGCCACACTATCAGAGGCTCGTTCACCTGCGCATCTACCAATGTGATATATGCCATCATGTGCCAGCAATGCCCCTCTGCCATGTACATTGGCCAAACTGGACAGTCTCTACGTAAAAGAATGAATGGACACAAATCAGACGTCAAGAATTATAACATTCAAAAACCAGTTGGAGAACACTTCAATCTCTCTGGTCACTCGATCACAGACCTAAGAGTGGCTATCCTTCAACAAAAAAGCTTCAAAAACAGACTCCAACGAGAGACTGCTGAATTGGAATTAATTTGCAAACTGGATACAATTAACTTAGGCTTGAATAGGGACTGGGAATGGATGAGTCATTACACAAAGTAAAACTATTTCCCCATGGTATTTCTCCCCCCCCACCCCACCCCCCACTGTTCCTCTGATATTCTTGTTAACTGCTGGAATTAGCCTACCTGCTTGTCACCATGGAAGGTTTTCCTCCTTCCCCCCCCCTGCTGCTGGTGATGGCTTATCTTAAGTGATCACTCTCCTTACAGTGTGTATGATAAACCCATTGTTTCATGTTCTCTGTGTGTGTGTATATAAATCTCTCCTCTGTTTTTTCCACCAAATGCATCCGATGAAGTGAGCTGTAGCTCACGAAAGCTTATGCTCTAATAAATTTGTTAGTCTCTAAGGTGCCACAAGTACTCCTTTTCTTTTTATTTAACTAGCTGTAGGTTTAGAAATCTTCCATTTAGAGGTTTAGGAGGGTTGATACAGGGTTTTAGTTATCCTTTAGAAATGTGAGCTTAATGCTGTTTGTATGTTCTGCATATATGGTATGTAGAGGGGGGAGAAGTGGCATTTAGTACTTAGCTGATACAAATAAGTTAAAACTTTGTTCTCCCCTTAACTTAGTAGATTTCTGAGAATATTTCTGCCTTTATTGCAAAGGGTCACTTTGTCTTTTTTCAATTTTTTATTATAATTAGGAGAATTTCAATTCAACTGCAATAACTATTAAAAATGTAAAGGAAACCTATTCCTAAATCTGAATTTATTTTTTCCCAGAGGATTAGCATTTCTCTGAATTATTACCCTTCACTGTTTTTTGTTTTTGTTTTTTTAAATGTCTAACAGCAGTCTTTAGTTTTAGCTCAGATTTCCTTAATACTGCAAACGTCTGAGTGGTATTTATTTAATTTTATGATAACTCAACCTATTTTAAAAATTGGATTGCTACCATTACAATTATGTAGTCTTCCTAAAGAGTCTAAAAATAAAAATATAATGTTCCTATGGCAACTTTAACTCTGCCACATAGCACATCTTTCATGTCTTCGAGTGTATATTTTAGCATTGAAGCACAGATTCCACAAGCTGCTTGGTGTGAGGAGCCCTAATACATGAAGTACCTGACATATGAAATTAAATGTCTGACAGACCAGAAGAGAGAGAGTGTATGTTATGTGTGTATTAAATTATAAAACAAATGCCTATTCCATGATCTGGGTGTCTTCTCCATAGTTTAGTTTTCTCATAAAATGTTATGATTGACTGCTTGCCGCTATCCAACAATTGTACAAAGATGCACTGGCAGAAATAATCAAATCCCTTCAACAGCAGGCATGATGATAACCACTTGAATCCTCAGTCCATCCTCTCGTGCAAGATGGCCAAGTTAAGTTTCCTGTCACTATTTTTAACTTGTGCATTTCCTGACTTTTATTTTAATCATGCAACTTTTAGTATCACATGAATGTAGTTTTTTCATGTAATAGAATTCACAATAGAAGTTTAAAGTTTTAGTAGTAAAATGTTTGTTTTATTCTTTTTCATTTTTTTAAAAACAGACTGACTTGGGTCATAGCAATGAGTGTTTCACAAACAAGGGAGGATGAAAATGCTTAGTGCAGTCTAATGCCCTGAGTAGAAAATCTAGGGGAAAAGATTTTTTTTCTAATCTTCAAATTATAACAATTTTAAGTGATGTGTGTTACAATATATTAAAAACGTTAAGTTGATGTCCTTTTAAAATTGCAGAATATTTACACTACAGTATGCAGTTATGAAATCCAAGGTTTCACACCACCACCTTTTTTTTACATCTTCATTTTCTTTCTGCCCCTTATATTGAGGAATTATTTTACATGAGAGAATTAATTATCATTAACCATGAGAGGTTAATGTCTTATTGAAACAAATCTCTCTGAAGATTATCCCAACAGCAACTTTTCCTGCCTGAGCCCACTAATCAAATGTATATTGTGATGTGTCATAGAAAATGGGATTAATGAAGCTAAAAATATTAGCAGATGCCAGTGAAAATGCTTGTGATTTTTTCAAATTTTTACTACTTTCTAAGCCAATCAATTTTTTTTTTCAAATAATGTAGTGCATGCCATTTTTAAAGTTTCAAAGTTAACCACTTTTGAGTTATTTGTATGGAGGGAACGCTGGTCAGAATAAATATGTGGGGAAGGTGTCATGGGGATTGAGGGTATTGTGGTTTTTAAGACCTTCATAATTCAAGGATGGCTGATTGCAGTTTGCTTTTTAAAAAATTAATCATCAAGCAGATAATCTCATTTCGAAAGGTGAACATGTACAATTCTGAATGTCAAAATCGGGTAATAGCAAAAAAAAATCACAATCTTAACTATAGCTGAAGCTACCAGGCTGAAATAAATATATTCCCTTTTTTAGGTGAAATGGAAGGCATGGATAAATTGAGTCATTGTAGAAGTAATAACGGAATGTATTGGTGAATAATCCCCTGGGAGAGAAACAGTAGGAACAGGAAAGGAGAGGACAAAGCCCTAGGGAACATCAACTAAAGGAGATAGAACCCCCAGAGGAGATGTTGAGTCATCAGAGGTAAAACAAGAACTTGTAGTGCAGGCTATTCCAGAAGCCTTAGAAGAAAAGGTTTGGTTGGAGAAAGAGATTAACAGCATTAAAGAATGCAAAAAAGTTAAAGTCCTATTACTTAAACAAGGCCTTAGATTTATACACAGTCTGTATATTTTTATTGAGATAATTAAAATTGGTTTAGCAACTGATTTAGTTAAATCAGTTCAAACTGCATGTATGGACTTTATTTTGGTTTGAGTGCCTTATATCAATTTAGCTTAGGTCAGTAAGTAATCTCTAATATACTCTTAAACTGAACAAAGAATGTCCTCGCACCAAGAGTCAGTTTAACTAAATCAGTTTAGTAACATTTTACATTTTTAGAGCAGTTATTTTTGATAAAGAAAGTTAAAGGTTAGATCAGTGATTCTCAAACTTTTGTACTGGTGACTCCTTTCACATAGGAAGCCTCTGAGTGAGACTCCCTTTATAAATGAAAAACACTTTTTTAAATATTTAACACTATTATAAATGCTGGAGGCAAAGCAGGGTTTGGGGTGGAGGCTGACAGCTCGTGATCCCCCTGTGTAATAACCTCACGACCCCCTGAGGGGTCCCGCCCCCAGTTTGAGAACCCCTGGGCTAGATAGAAATTAAAACATCTTGCAAGAAAAGAAATCACACGTGCATTGCTTTCTGAAGGAGTTCAGAGGTATAGGAGGAGAGAGTGGCAAGGATGAGAATGTATGGATTGGTACTAGAAGGTTTTTAGGCTAAAGGGACACTAGGATAAGTTTGAATTCAGAGGGAGTAGTGCCTCATGTGGGAGTGATAGAGGGAGCAAAGGAAAAACAGGATTAGGAGAATAAGCTGACAAGCAGATCCAGATTTCTGAGTGTGGAGTTGAATATAAACTTATTGACCAAAGGTCTGTATACAGGTTGAGGCTTGAGGAACAATATATATATGTCTTGGTTTCATCTAAAATAAATAGTATTGTTACATTTGCTCTTAATTATATTCATTCATACAACTAAACTAGAATTTCATCATTACGTGACTTTCTTTTAAACATTGTAACTGGGAATTACAGTCAGTGGCGCCAAAAAAACATTAAAATAATCCAGTTTAAAATCCCCAAGTTAATGAATGGTACAAACTTGTTGCAGTCAGCCAGGATGCACAAACATTGGTACATGGAAGTTCATTTGTTAACACTGATGCAGGCCTCTGTATTCTTGACTTCCTGAAGACAAAAACAATATATGAATAGCCCAAGGAAGCCTGACTTATTACAGGGTTAGCGTCATCCAATCATGAGCCCAGAATATTTCTCATGTATGTAATAATATTAATTGATAAACTGTAATGGGTTGTCACTAATACGCTGATCCTGAGATTATTGCAATTTTTTTTTAAATTATGAACTCTGAACATAACATTATCTTCTTCCGTTTGGAAGATCACTTTGATAAAAGAAGAGCAATATAAAGCACATTGGAATCCTTATCAGGCACCTTTTCAGTATTTTATTTCTTTACAGTATTTTTTTTTTAAAAAAAAAAACACTTTTGTGGCACTTCCATATGTATGTTCTTTTAAATTGTGTATTCAAAATACTATGCTCTAAAATATTGGATATGCATGATGTGGAAAATGCAATATTTGATTCAGTAATATAAATATCAAGATAAAAGAGAAGGTGAAACTGAGGAGCAGACCTGCGTTAAACATAGGCAGTCGAACACTCATAGGAAAAACATATTATTATGAATGTTTGAAAGACTGAAAAGGATTAAAATCAGAGGGAATAATGAATTTTCAAATATACAATTATATGGGGAATCATAAGTAGATTCATATTTATTCAATGGAAAATGTTACTATTATATTTTTTTTTAAATAGAAAGTAGGGCTGTCAATCGCAGTTAACTGACACGATTAACTAAAAAAATAAATCACGATTAATTGTACTGATAATAGAATACCAATTGAAATTTATTAAATATTTTGGGTGTTTTTCTACATTTTAAATATTGATTTCAATTACAACACAGAATACAAAGTGTACTGTGTTCATTTTATATTCTTTTATTACAAATGTATGCACTGTAAAAACGATAAACAAAAAACTGTTTTTCAATTCACCTCATACAAGTACTGAAATGCAATCTCTTTATTGTGAAAGTAACTTAGAAGTGCAGATTTTTTTTTTTTTGGTTACATAACTGCACTCAAAAACAAAACAGTGTAAAACTTTAGAGCCTACAAGTCCATTCAGGCCTACTTCTTATTCTGCCAATTGTGAAGACAATCACGTTTGTTTACATTGACAGGAGATACTACTGCCTGCTTCTTATTTACAATGTCACCTGAAAGTGAGAACACATGTTCACATGGCACTTTTGTAACCGGCGTTGCAAGGTATTTACACGCTAGATATGCTAAAGATTCGTATGCCCCTTCATGCTTCGGCCACCATTCCAGAGGACATGCTTCCCTGCTGCTGATGCTTGTTAAAAAATATAATTAAATTTGTGACTGTACTCCTTAGCGGGAGAATTGTATGTTTCCTGCTCTGTTTTATACACATTCTGCATATATTTCATGTTATAGTAGTCTCAGATGATGACCCAATACATGTTCGTTTTAAGAACACATTCACAGAAGATTTGACAAAACGCAAAGAAGATACCGATGTGAGATTTCTAAAAAATAGTTACAGCACTTGATCCAAGGTTTAAGAATCTGAAGTGCCATCCAAAATCTGAGAGGGGCAAGATGTGGGGCATGCTTTTAGAAGTCTTAAAATAGCAACACTCCGATGCGGAAATTACAGAACCCAAACCACCAAAAAAGAAAATCGGCCTTCTGCTGGCTGATCTGACTCAGATGATGAAAATGAACATGCATCAGTCCATACTGCTTTGGATCGTTATCAAGCATAACGCATAGTCAGCATGGAAGCATGTCCTCTGGAATAGTGGTTGAAGCATGAAGGGACAAATGAATCTTTAGCGCATCTGGCACATACATATCTTGCACCGCCAGCTACAATAGTGCCATGCGAACGCCTGTTTTCATTTTCAGGTGACATTGTAAACAAGAAACAGGCAGGCAGCATTGTCTCCTGCAAATTGTAACCAACCTTGTTTGTCTGAGTGATTAACTGACCAAGAAGTAGGATTGAGTGGACTTGTAGGCTCTACAGTTTTACATTTTTATTTTTGAATGCAGGTTTTTTTGGTACATAATTCTACATTTGTAAGTTCAACTTTCATGGTAAAGAGAGACTACAGTACTTGAGGTGAATTGAAAAAAAAATTTGGTTTTTACAGTGAAAATATTTGTAATAAAAAAATGTAAAGTGAGTACTGTACACTTTATATTCTGTGTTGTAATTTTATATATATATATATATATATATATATATATATATATTTATTTTTTTAATTCTTTGGAAATGTAGTAAACATCCAAAAATATTTAAAATAAATGGTATTCTATTGTTAAGCTTGATTAATTGCGATTAATTTTTTAATTGCTTGTCAGCCCTAATAGAAAGTCTTTGTTTCTACATCTAAAGTAGCTAGTTTATGCAGCGTTATTTTTGGTAAAACACAGAACATCACACTTTGAACTAAGAACATGTATAAAATTTGGCATTTCCCTCCCCCCCTCCCTCTCTTACAGAAAATGCTGGAACAGGAGAGATGAGTACTCCTTTCACTAAGGCCTAGAATTGCCTGTTGAACAACAGTCCTGATCAGGCAATATACGAATGGCCCAAGGAAGCCAGCAAATAGATTTTCAGGTTTTACATGACCTGCGACAAAAATTTCCAGAGGTACCTGAAGTTGTTGTGTCCAGATGCATGTTACAGGTCAGTGTCCTGTTAGTACTGTATATTTATGTGTTGCCATTTATTGTAGATATTACAAGTAACTGCTAAAAGCTTCCCTCTAATCTGCCATGGTTGGGTGGAACTGTCGATAGCAGATTATTTTTCTGTTTAAATATCTCTCTATATTTTTGTCTTGCTTCTGTTTGCTTTAAAACAAGTAAAGTTTCAAATCAGTTTCCAGTTTTTTCATAGTCTTTCTCACGATGTTTCTTAAAATTGAAGAATTTCAGTTTCTTCATATGTTAGCGTTGATGTTTTGTACTGTTTACATTGGGAATCTAAAAGTTTCTATTATAAACACTTTTATTCTCAAGGATTTATTATGTGGCTGAAAATTTACTCAAGTGAAATTTGATGAACACTGCAGATTCAGAGAACTAGTTTGACTATTTTTAAGTTGCAAGAAGGCAAAATTTCAACCCTAACCTTATTTTTGTGAGGTCTCAAGCTACTCGTATAAGGAGCAGGCAAAAAGTTTTATTTTTCCACCTTCCACTCTCCCCTTTTGCTGAAGTAGGAAAATTACTCCTTCGGGAATTCTGCGCTACTGTGCATGTGCATAATTAATGAGCCATGCACATTTTAAATTTTTTGTGCAGAAAAAAGCTTCTGCCGATATTTTGCTGCAGTTCTGCGTTTTTCCCACCAGAGGGTGCTATAGTGATTGAACAAAGCAGCAGCTCCCGGCTAGCTAGGGAAGAGAAAGAGTCCGCCTTCTTCACAGTGCCTGTCAGGCTAGGTCAGGAGATGAGCTATGGGGAGACAGACAGCCTGGGGTGCTGGGGGGGTGGGGGTCAGTTGGGCTCATAGGGGCTAGTGGGGGAGGACAGACTGGGATAGGGGCTGAATGGGACTGGAGGTGCAGGGCCACATGGTGATTTGGGAAGGGATGTAGAGCTACATAGGGACAGGGAAGTAGCTGGATGAGAGCACAGACACACATGGGGATTGGGGAGGGAGTACAGAGCCACATGGGGATGGGAGAGTGGGTGTCTGAGTGGGGGTGGAGTGACACAGACAGGGGGTGCAAGGACACATGGGGATGGGGCAGATGTGCCGACTGAATGCGAGAGGTTGGGGTCACTCGGGGCCTGCATGAGGGAAGCTCCCTAACCATCTCTCCTTGTCCCCCAAAAATGCCTGTTACATAATTTTTCCACCCCTAATTAACAACTCTCCAAGTTCACACCCAGGCTACTTTCCAACAATTTACTTCTCTCTCCCTCAGCTCCTCCGTTATCCTGGACTCCCCCAATCCTTTGCACTGCTTCTGAGGGGTGCGGGAAATACAGTTCTGTATTGTAGTTTAAATGAATTATTACTCAGAGTTCATGTATTAATATGCATAGTAAGGAATCTGTTTGTCAAAAAAACATTTCCTGAATCTTTTTTGTTGTCTGTATTGTTACAGGCATACTTGCTGACAGGTATTTTGAAATAAATGATCAAAAATAATTGAAACTGGTGTGATTATATTGTGTTGTTTTGACAAAATATGAAGAATTTTGCAGAATTTTAAGAAATTGTGCACATAATTTTTAATTTTTTGGCACAGAGTTCCCCCAGGGGTAGAAAATGGACCAACCCATGGTATTACTATATCTGCTCTTCAAATTGCATGGCACCATGCTTGTGCTTCAGACTGCCTCTGCAGAGTACTAATTTTTTTAATTCAAATACTATTAAGTTCTTTTAACATTAAAAATGGCATTCTGGGGTGAGGTGATGCATTTGCTTAGTCATGTGCATTATATCTTCACCTTCTGGAGTCTGTTTATGATAGGTCTTACCCTAGGCAGCCTCCTTCTCATCACAAAATATGGCAAAATTTGATATGGTTGATTTTTTTTTTTCTACTGAGGGAGAGGCCCAGAACCAGAAAATTAGGGTCTGGCACATAATAGAAGTGTGCAAGAAATAGCACCCCTGCATTACTGTTGTTTGTCACCTTGCTTTTGTGAGTACAATTTTTTTTAAATTTGTTTTTGTAAGGTAGGTCGTGTTCATAATATGGACAATTGCATTTCACTAAAGTTTTTAAACGACTGAGTTATTTAGCTTTAAATACATACTGTAAAGTAATTAATGTTATGAGTTCCATAAATGGAGTTATCCATTGGAGAGTGCGAGGGTCCTCCAGTGGCTTGGGCTGCAGTGGACTCCATTTCCTGGGAAGTTGTGATTCCTTCCAGGTGCAGAAAGGCAGAAAGTACTCCGTAGCTGTTGCTGCAGCAGCAAGAGCTCTTTGGATCTGCTCTGGTAGCATAGTGACTTGGGCAGGGGAGCTCAAAGTTCCCTTATGGTGGCAGCCCCGAATCTGGTGACTGGTGGAAGGCATCTGGATCTGGCTCCATAAATACACACAGATAGAATTCTACCAGGTCAGGGACTTTCTTTGCAATTTAATGTGCTCTAATTTGACTAAGATAACAGTGAGGCTCCAACTACTTCAACATTGGCTTTTTTAAAAGCTAACTTAGTCTCACTTAAGCCAGGAAGTTCTGAGTTAAGACTGATGGAGAAGTCTTAAGGTAGCACTCTCATGTCCATATACGGTATTGGTCAGTGAATTTTATCTCTTGTACACTTGAGTAAAGTGGAGTTTTGAATTGTCTAAATATTATGACTATTGTATAAGTTGGATTTTTATGTTTGTTTTACATTTATTTTAACGTTTTCTCAAGTGGGCAGAAATTTGGAAGGTAGTTTCCCTATTTTTTTCCATAATAGACCTCTGACTGGCCCTTTCCTTATTGCTCCTGCCTGAATATGTTAATCTGCTCTTGTAAAGAGAACATTCTTCTTCAAGAAGACTCTGCATATTCCCACTTCTGGATATTATACTGCCAAGTGCTGCCAAATGGTAGAACCTTCCCCAAACATTTTCCATTACAGCATTCTTATGCCCCCTTTTTAACCCTCCCCTCAGCATCTCCAAAAGTTCTGAAGACATAACTATGTAAGGAGTGCAGCGCCCTCTACCGCCTCAGTTCATTCCAACTACTTTCCATTGATGGAAGTGAACCTCTCCAGTCCTTTCAGCTCTGAAGTTCTTTCCTTCATTCTTAGTGTTAATTTAGTTTTCAATTATAGTATAGTGATAAGTATAGGTTGTTAAGTAGGTAGTTGGCGCAATTCCAGGTTATGGCAGAACTGAAGAAGTGGGATTCAAGAGGCTTCGTACCTTGCTATCTTCCAAATGTTGGATGACCACTCTCCTTGGTGTTCCATCTTCCAGACTTCAACAGCCGGAGCTTGCAAGGAGAGGAATATAGTTTGCAGATGCTTCTCCTTAAGGAGGTCCTTGAGGCTAAATCTCTGTATCTGACCAATCAGCTTCTGTCACTTCTTCCAAGAAGTCAATGCAGTTTAAGGGTTCCAGGAAATTGGAACCTTCAGTGGGTCCAGTTATAGTTCCCGCTGCTCCAGCAGTTAGGCTTTTGAAGTTGGAACCAAGGGACGCTCTGTTGGCACTAGCTGTCTTAGTTCCAGAGAAGATGACAGATGTTAGCAGTGCCAGATCCTGCATGTCAGACAGAGCTTCTATGGTTCTGAAGTCAAAGGTTGCTTCTAGTCTCAGTTTCAGGAGCCAAGAAGATAGATTTGAGTATCTGGATCCTGTGCCATCCAAATGTTTGGTTCCAGCCTCAACCCTTGTTCAAGTTTTAGGTCTATCTTAGGTTCCAAAGACGACTTCACTTTGGTAGCTGATGTGCACTGTTTGGCTTCTGAACATTCCTCAGATTTGAGTGAGAAGTAAAGAGACTTGAGAAACAGACAAACTTCACCAATTCCAAGGTTGGCATCATCTTCACCTGTAAAGGATCAGTCTGAGGAAGAGGATGAGAAAATAGCATGCTTCTATTCAAAGAAAGGAGGTGGTATAGACTATGATCCTGGTTTATCAGCAGATGAGCATGTGGGACTGACTTTTCCACTTCTGAGAATGTTCTGCAGTTTCATGACTTAGTGGATTGCATGATGTCCACTTTGAATCGGTCTTCCATGCCTGTGAAGGAGGCATCTCATCCGGTGATTAATATTCTTGGGGTACCTCCACAAGTACGATGTCCTTACTAATCTTTGATGTTCCAGCCTGCTAAGACTGTTTGGTCCATTCCTGCCAACCTATATCCAAGAAGGCAGACAAATTGCATCAGATACCCTCAGAGAGGTTTTCATATGCACCCTGTACCTAATTCGCTGGTAGTGGCTGCTGCAAATCAAGGTCTGGATAGACACATTTCACCCCAGTGATAGAAAGGGGAAGGAGATTGATTTCCTAGCGAGAAAGATGTTCTCTTTTTCATGTCTTGGTATTAGGGTGGCAAATATAGGGTGACAAATTACCAAGCTGTTATGGCCTGCTATCTATTCCACCTGTGGGAAAAGTTGGCATTTTGGGGACATGATTTGCCAGATGACAAAAGAAGAGGGGAAAATGTGATCCTAGAGGAGGGTCAAAATGTGGGAAAGATCATTCTCAGGATTTCCTTTGATGCCTCAGACTCTTCCGTTACAGCATTGGCGTCTGCAGTTACTCTGAGGAGAAATACATAGCTTCGTTCCTCCTCTTTGGCTCTGGATACTAGAATTCAAATGGAAGATCTTCTTCCCTTCAAAGGGGAGATCTTTTCAGTGAAAAAAAAGATAAGTTGCTGGAGAAGTTGAAGGAGACAGGATCGAAGGCCCATTCTTTGGACTTGGTTTCTTCTACTAGCAGGAGATCTACTCCTTTCTGTTATCAGAGACCATATTATTCACAGTAGTCTTTGGCTTATTTCTCATAAAATTAAAGACATCAACAGGCCTCAGCAGGCTTCATAGTTTCAGAGCCAGAATAAAAAGAAGTCTTTTTTTAAATCAAGGCCTAAATAGATTTGATATGAGGGTTGAGAGTCAAGAACCAGTCAGCAAGGATCCTTCCCTTTCTCTGTTTGGGAACGGGCTAGCCCATTTTATCAGCAAATGGAGGCTTCTTGTGAGGCTATTCTGCACTTCTGAAAATTGAAGTTGCTTCTTATAACGCTATAGAGGAGCTATAGCTATATAACGCTATAAATTATCCAAACACAAGATACTTTTTGATGCAGTGTCCATCACAAGTTCTTTTCCCTGGGCTCATGCACATCCCTATCTAGGGCAACACAGTCCTCCTTCCTTTCACTGAGGCTACACCCACACACTTTACAAAGATGGCAATCACCCTGAGGTTCCTCCCAACTGACTTGAATCCTCTGGCTACTTGCCCCGAGGCATAGACCATTGATCCTTCTGCACTTGATTGCATGCACTTAGGCACCATCTGCTGACTTATTACAATGGCAATGTGCAGAGCCACTTGAAGAAATGAAGGTTACTTACATATAGAGTGCTTTGAGATGGCTCTGCATGTTCACGCTTCCCACCCACCTTCCCTTCTTTCTCAGAGTCCCTTTTTGTTTTGTCTCTGGGTTGGTGGTGGAAGGAACTGAGGGGGTAGAGGGCACTGAGCTATGGAGGGGAGGGAGGCTTTTCAGAGTGCTCCAATGAGGGGTTCTCAAACTTACTTGATTGCACCCCTCTTCTTTGCATCTGTAGTATACACCCCCACCACACAAGTACATATACCGATTTTTAAAAAAATCACCATGGGACTCTCACTAAATATTAAAAACCATAAAGTCAATAAGACTTTATTGTAATAAGAGCAAAAGCAAAATTGTGATTGTGATGTATGCTTACAATTAAACGGGCACACCATGTCGTAGCAAACTGATTAATGTACAGAGGGTGACGACTTGGTATAATGCTATGCAAGCTTAACAGAAATCTGTCAAAATTCACAGCACCATCTGAGGACCTGATATGTCTGGAGGAATCAGCTTTGCTAGTTGTTCATTGCGGTGGGTAAAATGGGTGAAATAAGTTTTGGGTTTTTTTGCTAAAGCGTCTCATGCTCCCCCCAGCCCCTCGAATGCATTCTGCGCCCCCGAGGGGGCTCACCCCCCCCCAGTTTGAGAACCTCTGATCTAATGGACACTTCTTGGAGAGGTTCTGCTGTTAGGCACCATTAGGCGGTGTAATACTTCTAAATGTGAATATACAGAGCAATCTTTCTCTAGGTGTGTGTGTGTATATATAACAAACCTTCATTTCCCTTCAATTACAAGTACTTATTCAGGCTTATTTATAAACTGACATACTTTTACCTTTACACTCTGCTTCCTTTTTCTTCAGTACTTCATATAGATTCACTGAGATTTAGCCTCTGAGGGAGGGGCATATGCACAGGGGGGTGCAGGTGCCAGGGGTAGCCTTGGAGGTGAGGGTTGGGGGAAAGGAGGTTGATCTGTAGATGGGCCCTAGCCAGCCTTCTGGTGGAAATTTTCTCTGTAAAGAAATGGGCTATAGATTAATTTTTTTTTTGTTTTTTTTAAATGATCTTAGCAGTCATTTTATATTAAGCTTGTCAGAGCAGACATTCCGTAGAAACATTACAAAATCAAAAGATGTGAACTTTTTAAACTAGTCTTGATCAACTAAATTTGATCCTGGTTTCTAGGTTTCAATTGGAAAGTCCCAGAAACTAAGTTATGCTTCATCTAATTTGGATTTTCCTACAGAATGTCAAAAAAAATCTTGACTTCAGGATCCTCTTGTCCAGATCACTTTTAAATTGTGCAGAAAAATTCTACATCTGTTCCAAATCCCCCCATCAGTTTTTAGGCCAAAATTATTGTTCGTTTGGTGTGGATTTTATAAGAGGGGTTCAAAATTAAGCTTATATTGAAAACTCAGTTGCAACTTAGAGTGGAATAGCTAATACTGGTTCACAAAAAGCACAATACAAGAAAGCTGTTGTTAAGCAGAATACTTCACTGTCAACATGTCTACTCTGTATATTTTATCTTGAAAGTAGAGAGCTAGTTGAAAGGTTAATAGGACACAGCATAAGCCTGTTTAAATTAGGGGGTTCCACACTTGCTTCTGTCGGCCAAATTTATTGCACACATCAGACTCCTTGAATCTCTCCATTCTCCCCTACAAGCTTATGAGCCCCCCTCTGTTTCAGGAGCTGGTTACAATCCCCTTTTTTCATATGCTGTGTGTGCCTTCCATTACCCTCTCTGCCCTCCTGGGGCTCTGTCCCCATTACTTCATGCCAAGAGGTTTGTATGTGTCCCCATTCCTCCAGTCAGAGGCTCGGTGTGCCCCTATTTCCTGTGTCCCCCCCAACATTGTTGTTCTCCTTTCCTCTTGTCTTTCTCTTCCATTGTGTCAACATATTTAACTCAGTTGGATATGGACAGAGCTAAAATGAGGGGCATTATGTTCATTTCTGCCATCAAACCCTTCTTTGGTCTATAGACAATAACCAGGTTCTTAGAAGTGTGACTTTGTATACAGATGTTTCCCCACTTCCTCCTTCTGGTTTTTCTGGTTTTCATAAAAATCAGTAGGGTTTTATCTGTTAGTGTCAAGAGTACCTGAAATTTTTGAATTGATTGGCTTCAGCATTCAAAAGTTATTGCATTACATCCAAGCAAAAAAATATCAAGTTGTGCTTATGGGTCTCGCAAGCTTGGCTAGTTATTTCTGTATTATTTCCTTCTATGGTCTTCTCAGTATCCACCCTGTTTTCCTAGCTCCATTCAAAATTCTTCTGCTAAGATCTTTCTCGCCCGTTATTCTGTCTGTCACATTTTTGGCCCTTTACTGGCTCTGCCTTCTCTACTCCATCAAGTGCAAGCTTCTGGTCCTCACCTTTAAGCCCTCATGTTTTAGCCCCTCGGTACTTCCCACTTCTGTATCTTAGTGTTCCCCCGACACCACCATTCTCTAGTGTGAGCTTCCATTACCCATTTCTCTGCTTCTCCCACAGGCACCTTCATGCCTTCTTCCATGTCTCCATTATCCCTGGAACGCCCAGCCCAAGCTAGTATGTATACTATTAACTTGTCCTCCTTCATAGCTCTCAGACCTCATAGCTCTCAGAAATTGCCAACTAATAATATACTTAGTTCTTTATATAATGTTTTCAATTGGCTCTCAAAGCGCTTTACCATAATGGCTAGGTAGATGGCCACTAGGGCTCCTGTCCTGTTATCTTTATTTTATAATGTGTTTTTTTTACAATACTCAAAAGGATCAAGCTGTGTGTGCATCTGGCCCGTATAAACATTTTCTTGTTACTGTTCCTCCCCTTACTTTGTTGTATCTTAGATTATAAACTCTTCAGAGTAACAATGGTCTATGATTCGGTGCGGTGCTTAACACAAAGAGGCTCTGATCCTGATTGGGCCCTCTGTCTGCGACTTAATAAAAGTAATTTGATAGAAAGCATATAGCGTGTCTTGCCGATAGAAGTAGTGAGAGCTGTACTTTTGGACAGTACTCTTATTATTCTAGTGCTGCATATGTTCTTCACCTTGATATCTGTATTTTTTTCTACTTCATTTACATGTATTTCTTTTGTACAGCTTGTTTATTCAAAATACATTTGATTATAATTACTGGTTTTGGTAGAAGTCATGACATACTAGTCACTTGACTTACAAAAGAAATATGTTAAAGTATACTTGTTTTCTTTAGATAGTGTGACAAAGCTCTGTCCTTGCCTCCGTGGCTCCTGTGTTCCTTGATGGATTTCGCTAGCCTCAGAGGCTCACTGTGACCCTCCACATAACCCTTCTTTCTCTAGAGACAAGGGTCACAGTCTACTGAGCCATTTTCATCATAAGCCAGTGAGGGAGGTGAGGAGAAGTTATCCTTCCATGCACAGTTTCTGTTGTCTCCCAGTCTCAGTGATTAAGCAGGGGGCAAAGGTGGAGGGGGGGAGCCCAGGCCCATGCCCACCCTCTACTCGGGCTCCAGCCCAGGGACCCTAATAGTATCAGCTATGGTAGCTAACCTTTTAGAATTCCCTGGGCTACTTCCCCCACAGCAGCCCTCACTTCCTCAAGCTCCACTTCACCCTTACCTCAAGGTCTCCTTGCTTGTACCTGATACGGTGTGTACTACTCAGCCTCTCCAATAGCACAACTTCTTCCCACAGCTCCTAACATGCACCCCCACCTGACTAACTGGGAGGCTTTTAACTAGTTTCAGCCAGCCCCTGATTGGCTTCAGGTGTCCCAATCAACCTAGCCTTCTCCCTGCCTTCTGAAAAGTTCTTAATTGGCCCCAGGTGTCTTAATTGACCTGGAGCAGCTGCCATTTCACTTATCGTGGTACCAGGGATGTGTTTAGCCTGGAGCGAATCTCTCTCTCTCTCCCCCACTGCTCTCCCATAGCCTTCTAGCTTGGAGGGAGGTGGGAAGCCGCTACTCCTGTTGCTGCTAGGCCCTAAGCTCTCCCTGCTGCTCCAGCTGCTCCCCTGGTTGGGCCAGACACCCCCCCTTCTCTGCTACTTGGCTGCTGGACCCCCCACTCTCAGGTGCTGCTACTGCTCCAACTGCAGCCCCGGGGGGGGGGCTGCTAGCCCACTCCCCAGAGAGGAAGAGTGGGAACCCCAGCCACTGCTGTTGTGGACATCACCACCATCACCACCACCTGAGAAGGTCCTTTCTGCCTGCCTGGATCACCACCTGGAGTTCCTGGAGCTGCTGCTGCTGCAGAGGCCGCTGCCTGGAGCTGCTGAAGCCCGAGGAGAAGAAGAAGAGAATCATCTACCAGTGGGTAACACCTAGAGACTCTGCAGATCACCGTGGAGGAGGCCCTAAGACTGAGTAATTTTCAAGCTGTGCTCTTGTGGTGGGAGTCTTGACTGTACTTGTAGGGACACAGGGGGTGTGGCGTGGAGCTGCCCCCCGATCCATCTGTGTCTCCCCCCCAACCCCCATCACTACTAACACCACCGCTGCCCCCTCCACCACCCACACTGGCTGTATACCATCTGCCTCAGCTCTTGCCTCTGGACTCAGCTGCTTGCTTGCTTGCCACGCCCTATTTTCCACCCTTTGGGCCAGAAGCAGCAGCCAGCTAAAAAAAGACGTGTGCAAGTACACATGGGCACATGTGCCCCCCCCAGACTGCCTACCCCCCAGCTTTGCCCTTTACTACCTGCCCCATTGCCACTTGCTTTGCCTCTTCTTTTGCCCCAGCCCCCCTTACTAGCTTCAGTTTGTTTGCCTGTCCCGCCCATTTCCTTCTGCAGCCTTTGTTAGTTTGCCCTGCCCCAGCCTCTGAAGCCCCTTGGTTTCCCTGTTCTACCTCCAGACCGCTTAGCCCCTTGGTCCGTGTGCCCATGCCCCCTCCCATGCGCTTGTGCAACTCCCCATTTTAGTTTCAACCCCTTTCACTGTACCCCGAATGTTGTTGTATCGCCCCCTCCCCTAGTGCACCAAGAGGAGCCAGAATTCCACCTTGTGTCGGTGACTGACCCCAACCCCTGACTGCCCCCCGTCCAGCCCACCCCTTTTGGTGCCCTCCTCCCCTGCCTGCAGCCTAGCAGGGAGGAGTGGTCGACCTGCTTCCCCTCTCTCCTCCTCCTTCTGGTGTTTCTCCTTCCCTCCCTGCTCATAATGGAGGGGGATGAGACTGGGGCTCCTCTAGCAGCCCCAGCTACCTCTGCCCCTCTGTCACCCCCCCCAAGCCTCTACCTCCGCCACTGAACCATCTGCCATCGCCCCCGCTAGGGCACCAGCAGCGACGGGCACCGGGGTGACCTCCACTGCTGCCACGTCTCTCACTCCCTCAGATTCGGGGGGAGTCCCCCCTGCCGGTGGGAAGGGCCAGGGGAAGAAGAAGGGGAAGGGCCCCGCTAAAAAGACCAGGCCCTCCATGGCAGGGGCTGCCCCCAATGCCCCGGCCCCATCTCCAGCTGGGGCGGCCCTCCCCGCTGTTCCCTCCACCAGCTCTGCAGGTGTCCCTCCCCAGGCCCCCAGAGCATACGCCCAGGTGGCGGCAGCCCCCTCACCTGCCGCTATGTCATTTCTCCAGCCCACCGCCTCCGCTACCATCTATAGTGGCTGGGGCCCCTTTCCCACCATGACCAGGAAGCACAGCGTACATTGCCTCCTGGTGCCCGCCTCGCCCCACGTGGAGACCTATGTTCGGGCGTTGGCGAGGGTGGTGGGGCCCACGGCCATTGTGGCAGCCTCCAAAATGTATGGCAAGGCCGTCGTCTTAACATCGGAGGCCGCCGCCCAGGAGGCAGTGGAAAAGAGCCTGGCGGTAGGGGGCGTTTTTGTCCCCCTAGAGCCGCTAGGGGACCTGGGCGTCCGCCTGGTCCTGACCTCCGTCCATCCCTTTCTCCCTAATTCCGCCCTGTTACCCACCCTTTCTACCTTGGGGAAGCCCATCTCTGTTATCAGCCCTCTCCCGTTGGGCTGCAAAGACCGCGCCCTCCGTCACGTCCTCTCGTTCCGCCGGCAAGTGCAGCTTCAACTGCCGCTGGCGGCGCGTGACAGAGAGGCACTGGAGGGGTCCTTCCTAGTCCCTTACCAGGGGGCCCGTTACCGGGTGCATTATTCCACGGGGGAGGCCCGGTGCTACCTCTGCCGGGCGATGGGGCACGTCCGTAGGGACTGCCCCCTGGCCCGGGAAGGAGGGGCATCCAGGACCCCCAAGCCCCGGCAGGGCACCGGCATCGCCGACACCCCTGGCTGCCCGGCGCCCGAAACCACCCCTCCTCCTTCCCAGTCCACCATTGCTCCCGCTCGGGCCCAAGGGGCACCTCCCCAACTATGCCCAGATGAGCGGGAGAACCCCGCCCCCCGCTGTTTGCAGTCTGGCGGAGGAGGGTGCGGCAGGGACACCGCCAAGCATGGGAGAGGGCCCGCCCCAAGGGGAATCTTCCCTCCCTTGTGCTGCCCCACCGTTATCCCCTCGAGTCCCGGAGCCATCACCTCTGCCCCCTGACACAACCCCTGTTAGCCAGCCCCGTGATGATGCCATGGTGGGCTCGGCCCTAGTCCAGGGGAAGTGGGGCAAGCGGAAGGTTCGAGCTCCGCTCCTCCCATCTGACGCGGAGACCCCACGGAAGACCGGGAAGGGGGGCACTGATGCCGAGCCTTCCGCTCTGCCCACGGGTGTGTTCAATCCGCCAGAGCCGGCTGGGGAAGACGTGGCAGCACTGGAAGGCAGTATCTCCCTTCCACGGGAGTCCCTCCCCTTCAAGACCCCCGAGGCACCATCTGAAACCCCAGTGTGCCCCGAAGTAACCGTTGCGTCAGGTGTCGGCGGGGAGAATCCCGGGATAGCGGAAAACAATTTCCCATCTATATATGAGGAGATCGAGGCCCTGGGTCTGACCCCGGTCACCCAGGAGGAGGACAATCCTATGCCAGCAGGCCTCGATCTGGGCGATTTTCACTCCAGCCCCTTTTCCCCATGTTCCCTTCCCCTAACCGTTGCTTCTGCTCCCACCTCCGAGGAGCCCCTGGACTCCTCCATCAACCCAGCTGCAGAGGGCACCCCGCTGAGAGCCGCCGAGCCAGTTGAGGCGACGGCCAGTGCCACGCGGCTGGAACCTGAACCACCAGGGGCATCCCTCGCTGGTGAGGAGCATTCGACCTCCTTTCCGGGAGAGGACCCTACAGAAGAAAGTCCACCTCCTGATGCCATGGCTGCCAAATCCACCAGAGAGCTTGCGCCTGGCATCAGTGAGAGCCCTCTCCCAGCCCAGACTCTCACCTCCACCCCTGGGACTGTCTCCTTCCCCTTTCCAACAGATGACTCCCAGGGAGTGGCTTTTGTGTTTACCCGTCCCGACCCACCGGGGGCTGCTGTCCTCCCTCCGCCGCCCCCTATCGCCCCAGCATTCAGGTCAACCTATCAGGAGCCCCGTCGGGGGTCCGCACCCTGTCTGCTCGTCTCGCTGGGCCACGGGGTTGTACCAAGGGCCCCGTCGGGGAGTAACCAGACCATAACCCCAGCCCCCCATGCGCTGCAAGAGGAGTTGCGGGAGTTCCTAGAAGACGTCCGTGGCTCCCGCAACAAAGTCCAGCTTGCCCTCCAGCGATGGGGGGACTTGAATCAAATCCTCCGGGCCGCAAGGGCCCTCATGGGGGAGGGGAAAAGGACCGGGAGACAGGGCGCCGCGGCCTACCAGCGGGTCCGCCACTTCCGTGACTCCTTACTCACCTACGGGGTGGGTCATGGACCGCTGCGCGGCCCGCCGGGAGCCACGAGCATCCCTGCCGGCGAGGATCCCGGCCCAGCCCTCCTCATGGCACCCTTTACCATCGCAACATTGAACACCCGTGGCTGTAGGATGGGTCTCCGCAGGTCCCAGGTGCTCTCCTTCCTTCGAGAGGGGAGGTACTCTGTGGTTTTCCTGCAGGAGACCCATACGGATCCGACCGCCGAAGACAGCTGGCGGCTGGATTGGGAGGACAGGGTCTACTTTAGCCACCTCACAGTTCGTACGGCTGGAGTGGTGACCCTGTTCTCCCCCGACCTACGGCCCGAGGTGCTGGGGGTCGCCGAGGTTGTGCCGGGTCACCTGTTGCACCTCCGGGTCCGCATGGAGGGGCTCGTAGTCAACCTCGTCAACATCTATGCCCCATCAGCGAGCCCGGAGCGGCTGCAATTCTATCAGCAGGCATCTGCCTTCCTCGGCACCTTGGATCCTCAGGAGTGCCTGGTCCTGGGAGGGGACTTTAACATCACCCTTGAGGAGCGGGACCGCTTGGGGACCGAGCAGAGCCCGGCCGCCGTCGCCGTCCTCCAGGAGATAGTGGAACACCACTCCCTGGTGGACGTCTGGCGCGACCACCACCTGGATGACACTTCCACGTTCACCTTTGTCCGGGTGGAGGCCCATCGGTCGCGCCACTCCCGGTTGGACCGCATTTATTTATCACGCTTTCATCTTACACGAGCCCACTCCTCCAGCATCCAGCCGGCCCCATTTTCTGACCATCATATAGCCACTGTGACATCCTCCCTCTGCGCGGAGAGGCCAGGGCCGGCCTATTGGCATTTTAACAACAGCTTGCTGGAGGATGCGGGCTTCGTGGCGTCTTTCTGGGAGTTCTGGTTGGCCTGGCGAGGGCAGCGGCGTGCCTTTCCCTCGGCGCGGCGGTGGTGGGACTTAGGGAAGGTGCGCGCCCGGCTCTTCTGCCGTGACTACACCTGGGGCGCCAGCCAACGGAGGGATGCGGCTATAGAGCAGGTGGAACGGGAGGTCTTAGAGCTGGAGAGGCGTCTGGCCGCCAGCCCCGAGGATCCACCCCTCTGCGGAGCGTGCCGGGAGAAGCGGGAGGAGCTCCAGACCCTCAAGGACCATCGGGCCCGGGGTGCCTTTGTTCGATCCCGCATCCGTCTCCTTCGGGAGATGGATTGCGGCTCCCGCTTCTTCTACGCCCTGGAGAAAAAGAGGGGGGCTAAGAAACATATCATCTGCCTACTGGCAGAAGATGGCACCCCCCTCACGGATCCGGTGGAGATGTGCGAGAGGGCGAGAGCCTTCTATGCAAGCCTTTTCTCCCCGGATCCGACTGATCCTAACGCTTGCAGAGTGCTTTGGGAAGAGCTCCCGACGATCAGCGTGGGCGACCGAGACCGGCTAGAGCTGCCTCTCACTCTGGCCGAGTTCTCGGAAGCCCTCCGTCGCATGCCCACCAATAAATCTCCGGGCATGGACAGGCTGACCGTGGAGTTCTACCGCGTGTTCTGGGACGTCCTGGGCCCAGACCTAGTCACCATCTGGGCCGAGTCTTTGCAGAGCGGGGTCCTCCCTCTTTCGTGCAGGCGAGCCGTGCTGGCCTTATTGCCGAAGAAGGGGGACCTCCGCGATTTACGAAATTGGCGTCCCGTCTCGCTCCTCAGCACGGACTACAAAATCGTGGCAAAAGCCATCTCCCTGCGGCTAGGGTCCATGCTGGCGGACGTGGTCCACCCAGACCAGACCTACACCGTCCCGGGCCGCAGCATCTTCGACAACCTATATCTGGTTCGGGACCTATTGGAACTTGGGTGTAGGGATGGTCTGTCGTTCGCGCTCCTGTCCTTAGATCAGGAGAAGGCATTCGACAGGGTGGATCACGGGTATCTCCTGAGCACTCTGCAGGCGTTTGGATTCGGACCCAGGTTTGTGAATTTTCTCCGGGTGCTGTACGCTTCCGTAGAGTGTCTGTCTGGTAAGGCTCAACTGGACCCTGACCGAACCGGTCAGCTTCGGGCGAGGAGTACGGCAGGGGTGCCCCCTCTCAGGCCAGCTGTACGCTCTGGTGATCGAGCCCTTCCTCTGTCTCTTCCAAAGGAGGTTGACAGGGTTGGTGCTGCGGGAGCCGGAGCTGCGGCTGGTCCTGTCAGCGTACGCTGATGACGTGCTCCTCGTGGTCCAGGACCCGGGCGAGTTGGTGCGGGTGGAGGCTTGCCAGGCCATCTATTCGGCAGCTTCCTCTGTGTGGGTCAACTGGGTCAAGAGCTCTGGCTTGGTGGTAGGGGACTGGCGGCAGGCGAGCTCCCTCCCACCCGCGCTTCAGGCCATCCGGTGGAGCCCGGGTCCTCTGCTCTATCTGGGTGTTTACCTTTCTGCCACGCATCCCTCTCCGCCGGAGAACTGGCAGAATTTAGAGGGCGGGGTGATAGAGCGGCTCCGGAAATGGGCAGGACTACTCCGGTGCCTCTCGCTTCGAGGGAGAGCTCTAGTGCTTAATCAACTAGTCCTGTCCATGCTCTGGTACCGGCTCAACACCCTGGTCCCGTCCCCGGCTTTCCTGACCAACCTCCGGACATCGATTCTGGAGTTTTTTTGGTCAGGACTGCACTGGGTCCCTGCAGGGGTTCTCCATCTACCTCTGGAGGAGGGAGGGTAGGGCCTAAAATGTCTGCTTACTCAGGTCCATGTCTTCCGCCTCCAGACCCTGCAGAGGCTCCTTTATGGTGCAGGTAGTCCGGCGTGGAGCATACTGGCGCACGCTTTCCTGCGCCGCTTCCGAGGGCTCCGATACGACCGGCAGCTCCTTTATCTCCATCCGAGAGGTCTTCCGCGAGACCTCTCCGGGCTACCGGTCTTCTACCAGGACCTCTTCTGGACCTGGAAACTCTTTACAACGACCAGGTCCGTGGCAGCCATTGAGGGGGCAGATCTCCTCGCGGAGCCCCTGCTACACAACCCCCAGCTCCATTTGCAGGTGGTGGAGTCCCGCTCGGTGCGCCAGAGTTTGGTCCTGGCAGAGGTCACAACAGTCGGAGACCTCCTGGACTATGACCGGGGAGACTATCTGGATCCCCTAACCTTCGCTCAGCGCATGGGGCTTTCCAGACCTTGTACTCCCCGACGCATACTTCAGGAGGTGAAGGCCGCTTTGCCGCCCGCTGCTCGGGTTTATCTCGACCGGGTCCTGCACGAGGTCATGCCCCGCCCACCCGTTACCCCAGGCCCGCCGGACCTTTTAATTGGACCCCTGCCCTGTGGACCCAACCGACCCCTTCACTAGAAGCCGGCTGCACGAGATGCAGCCGGTCTGCTTTCAAACCGCGCCAAGAAAACATCTCTACACGCTCGTGCTCCACACCCTTCACGCCCGCACCCTCGTGTCCCGCCCCGATACAAAATGGCGGGACCTCCTGCCACCTTTGGAGGGTGAGGAACCCCGGTGGACCAGCCTATATTCCACCTTAGTCTCAAGGCCCGTGAGCACGGGCGTGTACTTGGCGCGGTTCACTTCAATCCCAGACACCTGCCCCTTTTGCGGCATGAGGGATACCCTGGCACATGTATACCTGGAGTGTGCCAGGCTGCAGCCCCTATTCCGGCTCCTCACCAATATCTTATTACGTTTTTGGCTGCACTTCTCCCCTCACCTTCTCATTTATGCACTCCCTATCTGTGGCCCCACAAAGTCACAGGATCTCCTGGTCAACCTCGTCCTGGCCCTAGCTAAAATGGCCATCTACAAAACCAGAGTGAGGAGGTTGGCCAATGGAGTCTCCTGTGACTGTGGGGCCTATTTCCTATCCTCGGTCCGTTCACGTATCTGGGCAGAGTTCCTCTGGGCGGCGTCCTCTGACTCCCTTGATGCCTTTGAGGAGCAGTGGGCGCTGTCCGGGGTTCTCTGCTCAGTGTCCCCGTCCAGTTCCCTTCGTTTGACCCTTTGACCGCACTCCTGTCCCTGTTGTTTTATTAGTTGTCCCCTGGAATTTTTTTAGGTATCTAGGTCCTGTGAATCCCCCTTCTAGGCTGGGGGGGATCCTTTAGCTGTGGACGGGCTTCGCCCGCCCACTTCCCGGATCCCAATAAGACTACTCTTCCATAGCCATCTAGCCTTGCCCCGTCACAATAGACTGTATAAAAATATGAACAGATGAAAGAAAGAATGATTATGGGTTCAGAACAGAAAACTGAATAATTTCAGTCTTTTTTTAATTATTTTTAAAGAAGGTTAGTTGGAAGCTCTAAGATCCCCCAGTTAAGTCAGAGAAAAAAGTGAAGAGTGTGCATAGTTTTGTTTTTTAAACTGTTTAAAAAAAGAAAACCAAAAAACTAGTTAGTTATGGGTTTCTGATTACCACTGTTCGAGGTAAGGAAAAAACACATTTTGCTCATTTATTTTTATATATTATTATCATTTACATTTTTAAAAATGTCATCAGATTCAAGTTTGTGTGTTAAGTTTATCCCAAAGAAAAGGTTGTTTTAAAGCTTTTGAAAGTAGTGGACTATTGGGGAATTTTGGTTGACACAGTATGAATATTTAAATATACCACTGTAATCAGTATTTCTTTTATTTAAAGTGTTTCATCTTGTGAAATAGATTGTTCATATGCTGCTGCTGTTTGTTCAAATTAAATTCTTATTTGACGTGTGTCTTTAATGTTCTCTTATGCACTTTCCTTAATCTGCATGTTTCTTCTGTTTATAAATTTGCCATTTTATATTCAGCAGATGGTATTATATGATGAAATCAATCTTTAAAATGTTTTGGAAAACATTTAAAATAAACACATTTTGTTCTTGTTTTTCAAGTTATTTACCCGTAATATACAGGTACTGTGAAGTCAACCCTTCTGTCAGTTTCCCCCTCAGCAGTCTTGATCAATGCTGAAGATTGTTCTGAAAGTGGGGAAGAATAGCAAAAGTATTCATCCAAGAAGTACCGTATTAGCTTGTCAAGGATCTCCCTTTCACTACTGCAGCAACAATGCAAATCTCCACCCTTGGTGCCAGGGAGTGAGTCACAGTTCTCATAAGAGTAAGCTTCACATGCAAGCCCCTCATGCATGTGTAGCAGCTGTGCTGGCCAACAACCCAAAGCTTTTCATTTGATGCTGCAATGTAATTTTTCAATGATGATACCATGTAAGCATATGACCTTATTTTATCAATAACTTCAAACTCTGTTGTGTTTTTTTTATAGAATAATAATAACTTGGATGCCTGTTGTGCAGTTCTGTCTCAGGAGAGCACGAAGTATCTCTACGGTGAAGGAGACCTGGGTTTTTCGGATGATTCTGGGATTTCTGGACTACGAAATCACATGACATCTCTTAACTTGGATTTGCAGTCACAGAATGTATATCACCATGGACGGGAAGGAAGTAGAATGAATGGAAGTAGGACTTTAGCTCACAGCATTAGTGATGGACATCTTCAAGGCAGTCAGCCCAACAGCGAACTGTTTCAGCAGGAACCACAGACAGCACCAGCTCAAGTTCCACAGGGATTTAATGTCTTTGGAATGGCTAATACAGTTAGTACTTCTAATCCAGGACAACACCTGGGATTTCACATAGGTAGCAAAGGAGCATCTAGCCTCTCTCAGCAAACACCCAGGTTCAACCCTATTATGGTAACTTTAGCCCCCAATATTCAGCCTGGTCGCAATACCCCTACGTCTTTGCACATACATGGTGTACCTCCACCTGTACTTAATAGTCCACAGGGAAATTCTATCTATATTAGGCCTTATATTACAACTCCAAGTGGTACAGCTCGACAGACACAGCAGCATCCAGGCTGGGTGTCTCAGTTTAATCCCATGCATCCTCAGCAAGTCTACCAGCCTTCACAACCAAGTCCCTGGGCTACTCTTCCTACATCCAGTCCTCTGCCACATACCTCATCACAACAATCATCACAGCCAAACCAACAAGGCCACCAGACTTCTCATGTCTATATGCCTATCAGTTCACCCACTACTCCACAAGCACCCATGATTCATTCAACTGGTAGTTCACAATCTGCTACCCATAGCCAATATAACATTCAGAATATCTCAACAGGACCTCGCAAAAACCAAATTGAAATCAAACTTGAACCACCACAGAGAAACAATTCTTCAAAGCTGCGTTCATCTGGTCCTCGCACTTCCACTAATCCTTCTTCCCTCAACAGCCAGACATTAAGTAGAAGTCAACCCACTGTTTACATAGCTGCCAGTCCACCAAATACTGATGAAGTGATCACACGCAGTCAACCTAAGGTCTACATTTCAGCAAATGCCACAACAGGAGATGAGCAAATTGTGCGGAACCAACCAACGCTCTTCATATCAACAAACCCTGGTGTAACTACCACCTCTAGGAATATGTCTGGTCAAGTAAGCATGGGTCCTGCATTTATTCATCACCATCCACCCAAGAGTCGAGCAGTGGGCAACAACACCACTGCAACCTCTCCTCGAGTGGTGGTCACGCAGCCTAACACAAAATATACTTTTAAAATTACAGTTTCTCCAAATAAACCCCCTGCAGTTTCACCAGGGGTAGTATCCCCAACCTTTGAACCTACAAATCTTCTAAACCTTCCTGATCACTATGCAGAACCAGAGGGTATCCAGCATCTTACTGACCCTGTTTTAGCACATGTGGATAGGATCAGTGATGCACGGAAATTGAGTGTGGGATCTGATGATGCTGCCTACACACAAGGTAATATTCTTAATGTAAATTGCAGAGATTTTTACCAAGTTATCTGGCCCAATAGTTGTGTTTCAGGGCAAAACAAGAACCACCAATCAGCCATTTTGGAATTAACAAAATAACTCCTGTTCATTGCACTCTGGAGTATATTCTAAATCAGAAATATGAATTTATAATTAACACACATTTGACTCAATCCTTCCTTAACTTTGCATGGTAAAGGCAGGTTTAACTGATTACCTGACGGTAAAATAGAGGTTCTATTGTTTTGTGTTCAGTTATCAATAATCACTTTCTGTTCTGTGGAGCCTTTTAGAGTTAGCAAATGGGATAGAATTCTTTACTTTACCAGACTGGAAGGGTGGTTACTTCATTTTAATAGATTGTTCTGAAAAAGATTTCTCATTTTTTCAATTGATTTTAAACAAATCAAATGTCCAGACATACTGACAGGTTGTTGAACCAGATTACAGATGACAGGCACTGTTCCCATTGAATATTGCTTTCCTTATTAATAGTTCATTTTGCAAATGTTATATAGAAAGTGAGGAATCTAGACTTTGGAAGCTTTGAATAGGAGTCAATTTTTTACCTCGCTGTTTTCTGTTGTCAGACAACCATAAGGATATTTGAAGTTCTATTACTTGTATTATTTATATAATGTTTTAAACAAATATGAAAAAGAATCCAATCCCAAAGAAGTTAAAACCTAAATAGTGGTGTGGTGAACGAAAGGGGATGAGATTACATGAAAAGCAAATGAATTGTGTAGTGATAAGGAATCCTCTTGTTAATCCCACTATTCTTGTGTGATTATATTTTATGTATTTTGTTACATGGAGAGGAGTAGGATTATAGTAATACAATAATAAATTGAAAATGAGGCAGATTGAGCCTTCCAATACTTATTAGGATACAAAACTTCTTGAGACCCTTCAATTATTGTCAACCAATTTAGCATTAGAAGAAATTGACTTAAGACTTGTTCCAAGATTCTGTAAACATTGTTCAGATCAACTGTTATGAGGTAAATTTAATATTGAAGTAGCTTGTGCATGCCTTGTCTAGATTAGGGGGTTCTTGAATGCTGTGGTGTTTAAATCCCATCCCCAATAATATTTTTGTTAAACATACATTAGGAGGAAAATAAATCTTGCATCTATATAATGATCATACTGTTCAAGTGCTCTGCATTTCTGGTACAGTTTTTCTTCTGTTCTGACTTTCTTGAGACAATATTTGTGGTACTGGCTTCTGCTGTATGCAGCTTCTACCAGACCTAGCTTTGAATACCAAATGATTCCTACTATGGTACTAGCTGCACCTACAATCAACAGCTGATGCATCATGACCAGGGAAAGCTCCCTGTGCCCAGTGCTGCTTCAGAGTCGCTGATTGCATAGGAACTAATTCATCCTCCAAAAGTGCTGATTCCCACTTACACTGAGCCCCAATTGTGTATTAAGTAATACACAATTGTAATGTGTAATGCAAATTTTCAGAGACAAAAGGCCAATGCATGGTGTGGGCTATGGACTTAGCATAAAGGTATGTAACAGGAGCTGTCTCTGCACTGAGTTTATGGGGTAAGTCCCTTCCCCTCTATTTAGTGGGGGCTTCTATCCTCTCGGGGGCCCTCACCCTTCACTCATGTGTAATGCTGCTCAAGTGTTCTGTATTCAGAGGAATGCTCCAGATTTCCAGAACATATTTTCTTCCACTCAGCTGCACTAACTGCTATGCTTTTTTTAATCTTTTGCTATAAATCATTCAGAAGTTGAGATGCATGATCATGATTTATCTGCCCAGTTCAAGCAACTAGAAGTTAAACTGTTGTTCCAAATTTGGGTCTTTTATATCACAAAACAGCTTAATTTTTAAGCTTATAGCTGGTGCAGGTGGCAACATCTGTCGGTAAGGTTGCCTGATACTTTTCATAATAAGACCATGTTCTTCTTTTCATGTCCATTCCATGTTAGATGTGTGCCCGTCATGTTCACTGCTGAAAATTTTTCCATCAGTGGTATCTGTTGGGCCGTCTTTAATACAGTCTGGAGCCACGCACTTATGCACTGGTACAAGGGATGCTGCCAGCCCCACAACCTCTCAGTTTCAGCTTACACCTGGGATGGTTACTGGAACAACCTTTCTTACTTTCTTCTCAGTGGTTTTTGGACTCTATCTTCGTTTGTAATTTTTTGTAATTAGAGTATATCGTTAGTGTTAGTGTAAATAGTTCCTATCGTTGAGGCACCTTTTTGCTCCAGGGGACAGGTATGCTCCGGGCTTCAAGCCTTGAGACAAACCTATGCCCATGCGTGACCTGCACTCCAGCTACTTAAAGTGCTTGGGGGAAACTCCCGTGAAGGATAACTGCCAGATCTGTCGAGACTTCAAACCCTGCACTAAAAAGGACAGACGTTAGGCTGAAGGCTATCCTCATGGAAACCACCCTCAGACCAATATGAGCGAAGCCGCTCCAATATGACATCAAGTACTTCAGCGTTGGTGCGAAGCATTTCCCCAGCACTGAGCACTTCTCTGCACCATTCACACACTGGTGCCAAGAAAGAAGCACAAGAAGCTGCAAACCAACAGAGAGCACTCGCCAGTGCAGAATAGAGAAAGTGGGGAGAAGGCAGCACAGTGAGACCTGTACCAGGCCACTCTACCTCTCCTGGCCCACAATGGCACTGTCGACTCTGCCTAGAACATTAGTCTGGTGCGGGACTCTCCACCGACTCCCAGAAGCCACTGCTGTGCCAGCAGTCTGACAATGCCATCAACCCCAGAGGCTTTCCAAGTGGCTAGGGAACCTTCTTTCTCTGCCGGTCCCTTCAACTCCAATGGGACACCTATCGGCTCCGGTGACCGGAAGAAGGAGGAGACAAGGAGTGTCGGGCTCCTTCCCACCACTGAGCCCCCCTGGAACCCTCTAGGGGCAAGCCTTCCCTGATCTGGCATCTCAATTGCCAGTCCCTGGAACCCCAGCGTGGTATGGAGGCAGAAGCAGGTACCGCTCCACAAAGGTCTCTGAGAGAAGACTCCTCTTCTGAGTCTGAAGGGGAACCTTGTGTGCCTCCTAAAACACGTCCCAGTACCCAGCTTATGTACCACCAGACTTCAGTGACAGTCCTCGTGCCAACACCTGGCCAGTGGGTCAGTGGCCAATGCAGTGGCCTTACTGGAACCCCTGGGGTTTTCCCCCAGTACCCCGTCCTCCCTTCTATTGCTCCTGCTTGGTGGTTTCCAAGAGATGGGCTACTACTCCTTCCCACTTGGCACCAGACCCCGACTCAGGTACCCATGGCCAGGAGATGGCTCCAGTGGACATAGCTGAGGAAGAGGAAGACACCCCTCCTCTGGTACAAGCCGCCTCCTCATCCACCCCAGACAAGGCGGTTGTGTGACTCAGTAACCTGCTTTGTCACGATAACTTCAGAGTCCATCAGGGCCTTGCAAACCTGGGTCTGGAAATTGAGGATCTCAAAGAGGCATCACACAGCCTTAATGATATCCTGGCTGCTGCAGCTCCCTCCAAGGTGACCTTGCTCATTAATGAGACATTGATGGGACCTGTCAAGGCCCTGTGGCAAACTCCTTCTCTGACCCCCATTTCAAATAGGGCAGAGAAATAGTATTGTGTGTCAGCAGGCAGGTTCAAATACCTGTACTCGCATGCCCTTGGTGGCCTGCAGAAAATGAAAGGGATAGTCGAGCGCTACCCCTAAGCAAAAAGACACCAAGAGACTAGACCGTTTCAGAAGAAAGGTTTATTCAAGAGGTAGTCTTCAATTACATGTCTCCAACCAGCAAGCTCTGCTGGGGAGATCCGATTTTAATCTGTGGGACTCCTTAGCTAAATTTAAAGACTCCCTGCCCCAAGATTCAAGGCAGGAGTTCATTGCCGTCTTGGAGGAGGGTAAGACTGTGGCAGCCAGGATGTCACTCCAGGCAGCTCTGGACGCTGTCAACTCTGCAGCCAGGACAACGGCCTCCGTTGACACCCATGAGGCGTTCTTGGCTCCAGTCCTCCGGCCTTCCTCATGAGGTCCAACAGTCTATCCAAGACTTCCCCTTCAAAGGCTCTTCTGTTCTTGGACCTGATGGTTATATAACTTCATGGCCTGAAGGACTGGAGGGCCACCCTATGATCCTTTGGCCATTATGCTCTCTCAGCTTCTAGGAAGCACTTCAGGCCCCAGCAGCCTCCTCAGTTCTCTGTGCCTCCAAGAAAGGAGCCCTACAAAAGAAAAAGGAGAGGTTATAAACGGCACCAACCATTCCCGTCCACGTAAGCTTCCCAGTTGGGGTCTCGGAGATACTCCAACAGGCCAAGCAGGCTGTTGAATGTGCGCCCAAGGGCTCTGTATCAGTCACCGTTTCAGATCCGCCATCCTTTTTATTTTTGGACTGTCTAACTCTTCAGGCCAGCATGGTCATACATAACATTGGGTCCTGAGTACAGTGACAGTTGGCTATACACCCTTCAGTTTTTATCCCTCCACCCCCCATTCCCGTCCCTCTTCAGGGACCCTACTTACAAGCATTTCCTTGTCTAGGAGATGCAATCTTTCATACGTATGAGGGCTGTGGAGGAGGTTCTTCAAGACTTGAGAGAGAAAGTGTTTTACTCTTAGTATTGCCTAATCCCAAAGACTAAAGGGGGCCTCTGGCTCATCTGTGTCACCTCAACAAATATCTCAAGAAGCTGAGGTTCCGTAGGGTCTCCCTTGCCTCCATAATTCCTTCCCTGGATCCAGGAGACTGGTATGCTACCCTGAACTTAAATAACACATACTTTACATTTCCATCTTCCATGGCACAGAAGATTTCTCAAGTTTATAGAAGGTCAACACCACTACTAATTCACCACTCTTCCCTTTGGTCTATTGGCAACTCCTTGGGTTTTCACAAAGTGTACGGTGGTTGTAGCAGCCTTCCTCAAGTGGCAAGGTGAACAAGTCTACCTGTACCTTGATGACTGGCTGATAAAAGGTCGGTCACAGGCTCAAGTACAGAACACATCAGCATAGTCCAAGTCACCTTCCAAGCACTGGGCCTACTGATAAACTCAACTCAATCCAGGGCAGGGCCTTCCTGCCGGAGGCCCATTCCAGACCATGTTGAACCTGATATCCAGTGTCATTGTCCACCTAATCACAACAGCTCAAGGTTGCCTCAAGCTACTGGGGCACATGGTGACATGTACTTACGTGGTTTATCATGCAAGCCCCTCCAGGGCCCCTCAGGCCCCTCCAGATGTGTCTAGTGTCAGTTTACTCTTTGAGCAGACATCACTTGGACTCAGTGCTCATGGTTCCTCCCCTGGTCCTCGCCTCCCTGGACTGGTGGAAAGACCCGAGATCGGTAATGATGGGGATGCCCTTTGTTACCCCTCAACCATCAGTTGTCTTAGTCTCAGGTGCGTCACACCTAGGGTGGGGAGCCCACCTCAACTACCTCAGGACTCAGGGCCTCTGGTCCCAAGAAGAAGTCTCCCTGCACATAAACGTCAGGAAGCTCAGGGCTGTATGCTTAGCATTCTAAGTGTTTCTTCCCCAAATCTCAGGCAAGGTGGTGCAGGTTATGACAGACAATACTGCAGCCATATTTTACATCAACAAACAGGGAGGAGCTCAATCTTTGGCCTTATGTCAGGAGGCCATCTGTCTGTGGGACTTCTGTGCAAAGCACTCCATTCATCTCAAGGCATCACTTCTCCTGGGAGCCCGGAACGTACTGGTGGATCACCTCAGAAGTTTTTTCCTCTCACCGGAGTGGTCCTTCACCCAAAGGTCACCACGTTCATCTTCCAAAGCTGGGGGCCTCCCCAGGTGGACCTGTTCACTACCAGGCAGAACAGGAAATGCCTTCAGTTTTGCTGCGTGGACACAGTCCAGGCTCCATTTCCAATGCTTTCCTGCTCCCATGGACAGACCTGCTAGTTTTCCTCCAATCCCCTTCATTCACAAAGTCCTAAAATCAAACTGGACAAGGCGAGAGTTATTCTGATAGCCCTGGCTTGGCCACATTAGCATTGGTTCAGCTCCTGGATCTCTTGGTGACAACTGCACTCTTGCTCCCACTGCATCCAGAACTGATTTGACAAGATCACTTGCAAAGCTCGTTGCTTCGCCAGAGCTGAGCCTCCCTGCACCTAACTGAATGGATGCTATATGGCTGAATCTTGAAGGACAGACTTGCTTGGAACATTTGGCAGATCTTGCTAGGCAATAGAAAGCCTTCCATCAGGGCTAACTACTTGGCCAAGTGGAAGCGTTTCTCTTTTTGGGCTTCTGAACATGCTCTATCTCCATCTCTTTCTTCTCTTCAGTCTATCTCAGACTATTTGCTCCACTTAAAGCAGCAGGGCCTGGCCCTCTTATCTATTAGAGTGCACTTAGCAGCCATCTCGGCCTTCCACCCTCCAGTAAGAGGAAGGTCCGTGTTCTCAAGGGGCTGGAGAGATTATCCTCAGGTCTGCGAGCCCACATCTCCCTTCAGGGGACTTAAACCTGGTTCTGTCAAAGCTCGTGGGTCCCTCCTTGAGGCATTAGTATTGTGCATCCTGCTACTTCTCTCTTGGAAGTCACCTTCCTGGTGGTGATCACCTCAGCCAGAGTCTCTGAAATCAATGCCCTTACGTCAGAACCGCCCTACACAGTGTTCTTCAAGGACAAGGTCCAACCTTGTCCTATTCAGCCTTCCTACCAAAGGTGGTGTCACGATTCCATAACAACCAGGCCATTTTCCTACCAGTCGTCTTCCTGAAACCTCTCATGCACCCTGAGGAATGACAGCTTCATTCGTTGGATTTTAGATGTGCCCTCCTCGCCATTTATATTGAGAGGAATAAACCCTTCTGCAAATCCACACAACTCTTTATTGCAATAGCGGAAAGGATGAGAGGGCTACCTGTGTCAGCTCAGAGGATCTCGTCTTGGATAATCGCCTGCATCTGGGCTTACTACAAGCAGGTGAATGATCCTATCTCCAGTCATCTTAACTGCTCACTCCACAAGAGCCCAGGCATAGTCAGCAGCATTCCTTGTGCCGGTCCTAATCCAGGACATCTGCAGAGCTGTGATCTGGTTGTCTGTACATATCTTCGCATCCCACTATGCCGTTAGCCAACAGGTCTGAGATGACCCAGTTTTGACAGAGCAGTGCTACAGTCAGTATGACCATGAACTTCGAGCCCACCTCTCCGGGGTACTGCTTGTGAATCGCCTAGCATGGAATGGACATGAGCAAGCACTCGAATTTAAAATTGTTACTAGCCTTCCGTAACTACTGTTCCGCAAGATGTGTTGCTCATGACCTACCCTCCTGCCCCTCTGTCGGAGTCAACTGGCCAGATGGAACTGAGAGGGTAGGGGGCCAACAGTGTTCCTTATATCAGTGCATAAGCGTGCATCTCCAAAAGGCGCTACAGCCAGCCTGACAGATACCACTGAGGGAAAAATCTCTGGCAGTGGTGCCCGCAGCACACATACATCTAACATGGAATGGACATGAGCAACACATCTTGAAGAATAACAGTTACGAAAGTTAGTAACTGGTTTTTTTCAGTTGGTTATAATTTTGCCAAACTTTATTCATTTGGGCTGACATGTTCCATGCTAGGTATCTGCCTCAGGTTGAATATTTTTGGGGAAACTTCACTCAAAATGGTTCAGTTGCGTCTCAGAATGCGGTTTGGGGGAAACAGTTTTGCCCATATTAAAAAAAAAAAAAAAATTCTTACAGCAGTTCTACTGAGAAGCTCTAGCACCTCCGTGCATTGGCCCCGGGACTTGAAATTTGACAGGAAGTTTTGGCTTGGTGTCAGGGATGTACCTTTTACTGTCCCTGTGAAAATTTAGCTATGCTTATGAGCTTCTGAAAACCTTAGCAGTTATATTATCAGTAGAGACTTGTTAGAGCTTTGCAGCTAAATTCTCTGAAGATTGTCTGCACTTGCACAATCCAGTCCTGGGCTACAGAATCTGAGTAGGACATTTTCCGCAATTGCTCTTCCTGGTAGCCAGGGACTGTTGTGTTACTGGGAACAGGGAGACTGTTCTGTGTTCTCAGTGCTCCCGCTGCAAGTCCCCCAGCAGGAGGAGGAGGGAGCTGACTGATTGGAGTGCAGAGGGATGAGGAGCTGGGCCTGAGGATGGCAAGTGTGAGGACTGGAACAAAGGGCCATGGGATTTGTAGGTGGACTGTGGGAAGACACTGACGTTATGAGGAACTAGGTCAAGTTGCTGAGGCAGCTGGTGGACTGGGATGAGGATGGGCTGGAGGGCAGAAGGGGTCGGGCTTGTTGGAGGACAGGCATGATGGTCTGTGCTCACTAGAGAACACTGTTCCCATAGAACCTGAAACAGAATGCAGGATTTCTGAGTTTCACCATTCCTCTAATGGCAGCAAATGTCTGTTACCCACTTGCAAAGTGTGTGCCTTATCTGCTTCTAGTGATTCATCCACATAGAGGTCGTCAACCTACTATTGCTGTCAGTTACTTCCCTATGCTCAATGTTAAAGGTCTGTGCTGTGGTTATAAGGGTTCTCAACTCTACTGGTGATCCATGGGAAAGTGAGTATGGTTCTACATAAAGGAATTTTTTTCAGATTCCTTTTTTAGAAACCTCTGAAATTACACACAAAAAGGGTCATTAACATGTTTGGTTGCTAAATGAAGCACTCAGAAGTTAGGAAATGACAGAATTAAGGTTGCCTGTGCAGTCTTAATTTGGACTCCGTGTGCTCTTGCATTATGATTTTTATGGTTTTTAAATTACATGATCACCTATTATTTCTTCCACAGGATCCCAGGTCATTCAGGGCACAGGATGGAACGTGCTCTGAGAATGAATCAGGGTTGTGTAGTAAATGAAGCTGTTGTCTGTAAGTCCTCTTTGTCTCATTTGTTGCCAAAGATGGAAGAAGTGTAGTGAATGAGGCAGGAGGCTGCAGGCAGAAAAAGGGTAGTCTTATGGTTAAGGCATGCTACCCTGGAGAACTGGATTCTATTCCTATCTTTACCACCAATTTCCTATGGAATATTGGGAAAGTCACCTAAATGAAACTTTTCAGAGGTGATCACTAATTGTGTGCTCATCATTTTCTGGATGTCCAACTTGAGACCTTGTGGTTTGATTTGCGGATGTGCTGAGTGCTCACATCTACAACTGAAGTCGATACAAGTTGTGCTCTGAACACAAAGTGCTAAAAAAAAAATGCTAAATTCTCTGAAAAATTATGCCATAGACATCTCAAGTTGGACACAGTGGAATAGTGTACGCTTCTGACAATCTTTGTGCATTGATTGCCTGTCTGTACAATGGCAGTTCTAATACATTATCTTACAGGGGTATTATGAAGGAAAATTAATTAATGGTTGTCAGATACTATAGTGATGAGCGCCATAGAAAAGGGCATGAAGAAATTAATAAATCCTTGTTCAGAGCAGGGTTTGAATAGTGTACAGTAAATAAAGCATTGGACCGTATGTTGAATAATAATGATAAAAGCAGCTCATTCAGTGAGCATCATCTACCCAATGCACTGAGTGAGGAAGGGGTCCTGTGACAATCATGTAAGTTAAAGAGCGTACCCTACTGCATACGCACAAGGGGGCCTAATGAAGGTTGCTTTTCCTAACTTTTGAGTGCTTCATTTGAGTTTGTAATATACTTTCGTATGTAATTTAGAAAAAAATGAAGAAATGTACATTGTTGCATTGTAGTTACATTTGTTTTTCTCTTCACCAACAAAAGTGTATACATGTGTGTAATATTAACTATATTCATATGCAGGCTGCGTTTGCGTTTGCTTCCAGTGGTTTCCTTTATGTAAACTGATGAATTGGGAGATTTTTCTAATAGCTTGAGATTTTTGCACAATTAAGTTTTACTTTTCTATTTATTTTTTTAAAAATCCCATAGTGCTAGTTGAAAACCATATCAAGTCTGAGTGTGATCATAAAAACCTAAGGAGGTAAAATCATATTTCAAAGGCATGATGTATTTGTGAATATAACCTGTTGTTGTTAGTCATTAAATGCCTGTTGATGCAAATATTTGCAGTTTAATTATTAGATTTAAAATTTACAGACAAAGAAGGCCGTTTCCTACTTCTCAACATTTTCAACACCTACTTGCACAGAAGTGTAACACATTTGTACAGTTCTCCTCTACCCCAAATAGAACAGTTAAATATTAAGGAGTTCCAGGACCTTTGGCAATATGTTGATCTGTATAATAACTTGACACTATTAAAGTTGGCCTTTTTTAAATGATTTTTTAAAAAATACATTGCTAGTATATTTTGCAACTTGTTTTGCTAAAGTGATTTATCCTTTTTGTACAAATTTGCAATTTTTACAGCTAAATTTGACATTTGTATTAGTTCTGCAGTAAAATGGCCTTGTCTTCCAGAACTTGGTGCTACCTTTTAGTCTCTGAAAAATTTTACATATTCTTTACATAAAAAATGAAGGCACTTTTTTCATTAATGTGGTAATCCACCTCCACCTCTCCAAGTGACTGTAGCTAGGTTGAAGGAAGAATTTTTTCCATTGACCTAGCTGCATCCACACAAGGAGTTAGGTTGGTTTAACTGTGGCACTCGGGGTGTGAATTTTTCCTGCTCTTGAGTGATATAGCTAGTCTCATCTAAATTTTAACTGTGGACTGGCTCTTAGAGTTTAATTCCTAAAACTTAAACCTTGAAATTCAGTGTTAGTCTATTTACATTCTCCTTACGAGAATGCTAACAGTAGAAGAATAAACAGAACACAAACCTTGGGAAAACAGGAAATGGAGAGTCAGACTTAAGTTTGATACTCTTCAAGGGCAACCACTGTAACATTGGAGGGATCAGATTGTCAAGGGATTGTGAGGAGCTTAGCTAGCAGCAATATTGAGAGGGTGAGCTGAGAAGTCTCTACCCAACATTGGAAACTTAGTGTAGAGAGAAGGGGTTCTGCACTTCCCTTCTCTGCAGGAGCTAGGGATAGATGCGTGCCCTCCACGTATTCAGTCTTTGAGAACCTCAAAAGGCTTACTGCTACAACTGTGTACCTTCTGAAGTCATGATGGGGAGGAAGAGTTGGTGCAAGGACTTAAAATTGAGCAGGGCTATCACCTTGGTGTCAGGAATGTGCCTTTTACTGTACCATGAAACTCCACCCAAGTTTGGCCAGGTTAAAAGCCTCTGAAAAATCTCCATGTTCATGTGCTCAGTAGAGCTTTAAAGTTCAGCAACAAAATTCTCCACAGATAGCATATGAACTCAGAATACTCCCTCCCTGCACTGCTCCTGCATGCCAGCTGAACAACACGTGAATAATTTCCACCGAGCTACTGAACATGCTCCATTCTGGAGTTGCAGGGGCTGAGCTTGACTTTTCCTGCAGTTGCCCCTACCAGCTGCACCAGAACTGGACACCAGAACTGAGAACAGGGAGCCTCTCTCTCCTATGTTCTTAATGCTCCTCTGCCGGTGCCCAGGAAGTGAGGAAGAGGAGGAAGCAGCCTGACTTCAATGCAGAGGGGTGAGGAGCAGGAGCTTGGGGACAGGGATGGGAACAGAGGAGGGCAAAGAGGCCAGGGAAGGAGGACTGTAAGCTGGGAGGGAAAGGGGAACAAAGAAACGGAGGAGGAAGGAACCAGAATGGGACAGATTGCTAAACTACCTTCCCTTCCAGATCCTAGGGTTCCTGAGTCTCAGTATTCCTCGGCTGTCAGAATAACTGTGAAACCCACTGGCAAACCCATAGACACTGGCAAAGTGTCTGTCTCTGTAGTGACTGGTCCACATAGAGGATAGCTTACTACTACCATTTACTTTATTTGCTCAAGTAATAGAGAAATCTGCTTTGGATCTCAAGGTCTCAGCCATGCTGATGAATCAAGTGAAAGTCAGTACAGTTCCAGGGATGGATGGATGTTTGTTTTTCAAAAACCTAGTAAATTGCATAGTCTGTTTGGCCCCTTTGGGTGCACTATGCACTATGATGTGGTCTTTAATTACATGATCAGAAGCCATTTTTCAGGGTAGTGCTCAGCTGCCTTAATTTTACAATCATCCTTTCTCTTCCATAAGTTCACTGCCTCATTCATTACACACCTACTAGCTTCTGCAACAAATGCCAGGTATGCTACAGACAGCAGTCCAATTGACTACAGAACCCTGATTGTCTCTAGAGCAGATCTATCTTGTGCACTGAATGAGGTGGGGAGCTGTAATTAAAGTCTCTGTCATAATACTTATGTACCTGCTAGCTTGTGTTCTCTAGGAATTTTATCTCAAGTTAGTTAACTTGAGTTAAGAACACCCTTTTTTCTAGTGAAAACAAAACCTTGTGATTCCTGTGGTCAGAAAGTCTGTGGTCAAGCCAAGATTTTGAACCCAGGTCTGCATAGTCCCAATCCAGTGCATTAATCATAAAACTGCTATTACTCCTAAATCTCACAGAAGTAGGGTGTGTTCTATACAGACCTAATGTAAGTGATTTGTCTGGCATCACAGAGGAAACCTGTAATAGAGCTCAGGACAGGACCAAGATAGAGCCCTGTCCGTTGCCTTACCAAAAGGCTATCTTTTTTTCTTCTTGCAGCCCCTTCTTCATCCAAGGCACACAATTACTACAGTGTAGTGCCATTATGTATAACTATCCATAAGGGGAATTCAGCTTTGGCAGATTCATTTCAAAAGATAGTGTGGCTGAGTGGATGGGACTTGGATTTGCCACATAACTGACTTGGTTTGTATTCCCAACTCTGTGAGAAGTTACATAAAATCATCTTATCTGCAAGATGCAGTGGGGAAAGGATGTGTTGCTTTTCCATAGGGTAGTGATGGTCTTGATTGATAAGTATTTCTATGCAGACTTGAAGTGACTTCCCACTTCAAGTGTTAAAGGTCTGTGCTGTGGTTATAAGGATTCTCAACTGTACTGATGATCCATGGGAAAGTCAGTATGGTTCCACATAAAGGAATTTTTCTAGTGAAAAATCTCCTGGTGCTGTATTTTAGGAATTTTACCCTCCCCCGGCAACCCTAAAAAAATCCAATAACTTTGTCAGGTTTTGCAGCTGTTTCTTGGTGACAAACTAGATCGCATCAGGGGAAGTCTAGTGATAAATGTGGTTAGTGCCAAGTGTTTTTCCTATGTCTTTGCAAAAAGGCATAAGATGAATAAAATTTTCTTAATTCAGTTTATTACTTAACCATTTTTATTCCAAAATAAATGTCAACACAGACTTGCACTGAACTACAAAACTGATTTTAATTCAACATTTGTTTCAGTGCAAATTTGTGTTTAGACCAGCCTGTTTTTAAAAAAGGATAATTAGGAGGAAGGAGAGGCTGTATCTTTAGAGCTCCTTGTCCAAATGACTCCATATTTGCAACCAAAATTGAATTCTGAACCCTCTATTGCTATAGCAAATTTCAAGCCAACCTGACTCTGCAAGTGGATTTAGAGAAGCTTGAAACTTTTATATTAAACAGAAGGCGTGTGGCAGTTTTAATATGGTGGCTATGGTGGCTAGTAGCCACCCTACAGTAACTTTAAAGTGTATTACTTAAGGCAGCCCTAAACCAGACCAAACAGACTGAAAGAAAATGAAACAGCTGCATCACGTCACACCAGTTGGAATTACTTTACTACTTTTATAAACAACATATGACATGATTGAAAATTTTTAACATTATATATGACTATGTATTTAATAATAATTAAATTATAGGCCTTAATCAGGTTGGAGCCTCATTGTGCTAGGCACCGTACAAACATAGGTCAGTACTTACTCCAAAGAACTTACAGTCAATGCAAGATAAATAGGTGGGTGAATGAACAAGCAGACAGGGTAATAGTAGGGTAATAAGAAAAGGAGTACTTGTGGCACCTTAGAGACTAACAAATTTATTTGAGCATAAGCTTTTGTGAGCTACAGCTCACTTCATTGGATGCATTTGGTGGAAAATACAGAGGGGAGATTGATATACACATACAGAGAACATGAAACAATGGGTTTTATCATACACACTGTAAGGAGATTTCAGAGTAGCAGCCGTGTTAGTCTGTATTCGCAAAAAGAAAAGGAGTACTTGTGGCACCTTAGAGACTAACAAATTTATTAGAGCATAAGCTTTCGTGAGCTACAGCTCACTTCATCGGATGCATCCGATGAAGTGAGCTGTAGCTCACGAAAGCTTATGCTCTAATAAATTTGTTAGTCTCTAAGGTGCCACAAGTACTCCTTTTCTTTTTACTGTAAGGAGAGTGATCATTTAAGATAAGCCATCACCAGCTGCAGGGGCGGGAAAGGAGGAAAACCTTTCATGGTGACAAGCAAGGTAGGCTATTTCCAGCAGTTAACAAGAACAACTGAGGAACAGTGGGGGGTGGGGTGGGGGGGGAGAAATACCATGGGGAAATAGTTTTACTTTGTGTAATGACTCATCCATTCTCAGTCTCTATTCAAGCCTAAGTTAATTGTATCCAGTTTGCAAATTAATTCCAATTCCGCAGTCTCTCGTTGGAGTCTGTTTTTGAAGTTTTTTTGTTGAAGGATAGCCACCCTCAGGTCTGTAATCGAGTGACCGGAGAGATTGAAGTGTTCTCCGACTGGTTTTTGAATGTTATAATTCTTGACGTCTGATTTGTGTCCATTTATTCTTTTACGTAGAGACTGTCCAGTTTGACCAATGTACATGGCAGGGGCATTGCTGGCACACGATAGCATATATCACATTGGTAGATGCGCAGGTGAACGAGCCTCTGATAGTGTGGCTGATGTGATTAGGCCCTATGATGGTGTCCCCTGAATAGATATGTGGACAGAGTTGGCAACGGGCTTTGTTGCAAGGATAGGTTCCTGGGTTAGTGGTTCTGTTGTGTGGTGTGTGGTTGCTGGTGAGTATTTGCTTCAGGTTGGGGGGCTGTCTGTAAGCAAGGACTGGCCTGTCTCCCAAGATGTGTGAGAGTGATGGGTCGTCCTTCAGGATAGGTTGTAGATCCTTGATGATGCGTTGGAGAGGTTTTAGTTGGGGGCTGAAGGTGATGACTGGCGTTCTGTTGTTTTCTTTGTTGGGCCTGTCCTGTAGTAGGTGACTTCTGGGTACTCTTCTGGCTCTGTCAATCTGTTTCTTCACTTCAGCAGGTGGGTATTGTAGTAATAGAATGTTGCAACATAGACTAGGTGTAGACACTTACTTTTACAGCTTGTATTCAAATCACAGATCTGTCTGGACCTTTCACTTGTAAGGGACTATGCTACCCTTGCTGTCCTACCTTTTTTAAATAGCCCCTTATTACTACTACTTATTAATAAATAAGCTAATTTACATAGTAGTTTATATGTACTCAGTGTTTTACAGAATATAGTCCCAATAAAAATGATTTATTTAGTTGCAGTCTGTAATATGAACTAATATGTATATAGAAATTGAATTGATTGCCACGTTTTCTCATTGTGTATCAAATCCAGTGGTTCTCAAACTTTTTGTACTGGCGACTCCTCACATAGCAAGCCTCTGAGTGTGACACCCCCCCTCCCCCCCGCAAGTTAAAAGCACATTTTTTTATATTTACACTATTTTAAAGTGATGTTCGTATATTTGTTAATATAACTTTTCACAGCAGACTTACTGGCTAGCTCGGAGGCATGTGCTTGTGACCCCCATGTAATAACTTTGCGATCCCCTGAGGGGTCATGGCCCCCAACTTGAGAACCCCTGAAATAGATAATAAAGCCAAATGCGTGTAATATATACAGGTGATCCTTGTTTTGATGTACAGATAGAATGTGAAATTATATGGTGAAGTCTAATACTGTGCATTGCTTTAATGGGGTAAGCTGCAAAATGGATATGGACTTGGTGTGACATTTTCACTCTTTTAAAATGCTATGACCTAAACCCTAATCTTCCTGTTTATATTAGCCCCCTATGGAGCATTTGCTTTGTGAATAATGGTGATAGTACACTGAACAGCATCAGAAATAAGAAGCTAACATTAGTAGTTCTGAGTCATAATTCAGAAATAAATTGGTATGTGCTATATGTACTGTAATAACTATAAGCACTTTCCAGCAGTGTTACTTGTGAAATTTTGGATTATTTTTCTGTCCAGTTTCACATGCCATCTCTCTGCCATTTATAAAACTCCTGGTTTAATTCAAGGCTCAGTTTACATCAAAAGCTGCATTTAATACAGGGGCTATAGTGTGTTCTGTGGTAGAGGCACACCTTACTTTAAAATCTACTTCAGATAGTGTATTCATAGTTTGTCTAAAATTTTGTGGTATTTGAGATGAATACAGTGCAAAGGATATTTGGGTTTGGGTGTGTTTTTTTGTTTGTTTTTTACTCTTCCCTTTACAGTTTTGACTGTAGGTTTTGTAAAAGCTTATTTTCACAAATTGTAATATGTGGCTAAATTTAACTTGTTTTCTATGAATGTGAGAAAACTTGTTGTCGATTTTCTTGCTCTGACCCTTTAGATTTTTTGCGTGATTAATTTTTTCTTGTTTTTTTCACAAAGAAACAGGCAGTGAAAGATACAAAAAAGGTAAATGTGTTGTGCTTGTATGTGTTTCCAAATACCGCACGGTTCACTGGATCACCATTAGAATTATTCAGTTACCCAATTTTGCAACTTGTCAAAGCTGCAAAACCAGACAATACTACATAGACATAACATGTTAGACCCTTTAGATTTTAATGCCGATGAAATGCTTGATTCATAATTGATTCAGATGTATAATAAGATATCTGGTCTTACATGGCTGAAGCTTTCTTGTGAGAAGCATGAAAAAGCATTCTGATGGAATCATTTTTCTGGGAGGATGTTAGCTTTCATCTTTATTTATCAACTGTTGCAGTATGGTGGATAATAAATTAGCTAAAATTGGACTTTGTTTGCTGATATGTATTGCAGCTTTACTGGTACACCAGAAAGCCAGGATGGAGCGACTTCAACGTGAACTCGAGATTCAAAAGAAAAAGTTAGATAAACTAAAATCGGAAGTCAATGAAATGGAGAATAATCTGACACGAAGGCGCCTGAAAAGATCGAATTCTGTTTCCCAAATTCCTTCAGTAAGTCAAAATCTCTGTATGCTGTAAAATTCAAACCATACGCATGATCTTTCATAATAAAATAAATGGCACAATAATTTATTTAATGGCACATTGTATCTAGAATTAAATTGATAGCCAGTGTTGTTCCAAATACAGATGTATAATATGCTCTACGTAGCAAGAACCACTAAGTTGGCAATTATGTTGCACATTAACTGAACTTTCTCAGTGGCTTTCAAGGATAGTACCATGGAGACCGCATTTCAGTAGGCTAGTTTAGAAGTCTCAAAGACATGAATAACTAGAGCTTCAGTCTAGAATCTCAAGTTTACAATCTGTTTCATAGCACACCTTCTACTACCAGCATTCTAGCCACCTTCTCCTCGCATGCTTCATCTGTCTTGTCAATTGTATAGCAAGATAATATATGAGGATAGTTTAAAAGGGAGCTAACGCTTTGGAGGCAACTTTCATTTTTGAAAGAAAAGGGGTCATAGTATCTTGCCAGCCATCATGTGGTGGACTATTGGCAGTACCTGAATCTGTAAACTGAATCTGAAACAGTTATTAGTCTGTAAAGGGACAGTAATTCAGCAGTAATTCATCTGTGAGCATGTGTGCTACGTATTTGGCCTGAAAGACCTAACAATAAAGCCATGACAAAGGAGTGACTGATGCATCTCCTATCCAAAAATAAGCTTAAATGTACATCCACCTATATGTGAATGGTGATTGAAGCTGAAGTGGAAAAACTCAGTCTAACAGAATTGTTTTTTCAGCTGGAAGAAATGCAACAGTTGCGAAGTTGTAACAGACAGCTGCAGATAGACATAGATTGCCTAACCAAAGAGATTGATCTTTTTCAAGCAAGAGGTACAGTATGCTTTCTCAGTGCATCAGCAGCTGTAAACATCCTTTTTTTTATTCCCCCCCACCTCAGCCCAATGACACACAGATAAAATATCAGACTAAACTATCACGTACATTATTTGCATTATCATAATAATATAGTTACATAATAATATAAAAATACTTTCATTCTAAATCCAGAGTTGTGATGGTTTTATAATCTCCCCACTACCTACCCCCTCAATAAAAGTCAGGGGTTGAAATTTATCACACCATGCTTGCCATAAGTCTAGAAGTAAATTATTTTGTAACTTTGGAAAAATCTAGTTGGCTATTTTTTTGAATTACGGAGAATGAAAAAAGTTTCTCGGAATGCATGGCCAGCACTCCTCATTTTTTTCTGTCCGTTATCTAACCATAGGTAGTTAAAACTGTGCTTCAGATTCGCTTCCAGTATGTCCTCCCTCCTCATCTGCAGGGCCATAAGCCTTTTTTCCCCCCTGTTGCTTTTGGATTCTTTGGTCATTGAAGACCAAGATTGTGCATCTGCAGGTAAGGAAGAAGAAAATAGGGATTTAGTGAAGGTAATGATACAGTGAGGTTTTGAGCCCCTGGACGTAGTTGAGAAACAGAAAAAGAGAGGATTGCTGACATCCGAGAAATTAAGTCATTGGGTATGGTTTGAGATTTGATCAGATTTATTTTGAAGGTTTGTAGAACTCAAATGATTGGCATTTGAAATGCCAAATATAGCATACAGTTAATATTCAAGGATAATGCATGTTTCTTATGTTAGAAAAAAGATAAATAAGTTGTGAATGATTGAAGAAAACTTTCAGATGTGTTTCAGTACACACCGTTTTCTTTTTAAAGAGGAAATTAAAACAAGAAAACATTTATGAAACATTAGGATTGAGAGGTTAAAGATATGAAATGGAGGAAATTCAAATTAAGTAATCCCCACTCGGCAGCTCAGCAATAAGTTGTACGTAGCTTTTATACATTTAAGTGTGTCATAATTGTGAGTTTCATTATGGTTAGGGATCTTCTGTATAATAAGTTATCTAAATACGTAAAACATATTGTATTGTAGGAAATAATGCCTTTCTTTGGACTGTAGTAAAATAATTAGCTTTAAAAAACCAAATATGTGAAAGAGGCAGGTGAAAATTACCAATATAATGCTTTAATTGAATATTATTTAGGGAGTCAGTCTGCCAGCTAGAGCTGTTGACTGAATCAAGCTTCCTGGATTCTGTTCCCATCTCTGCCATTCACTTGTTGTGTAACCTTAGAGGGAAAGTTACTTAGCCTGTCATTGCCACCAGTAATATCTTCCTCAGATCTGTATTGATATCTTGGTATGAAAGATGCTAATGATGTACCTAGTAATATTATCATTTGTAACCATTACAAAAGAACTGTGCTTTTATGTCCAAAGGTGTTTGTTTAAAAAAAACTGTTTACCTTTTTTTCAGGACCACATTTTAATCCCAGCGCTATTCATAATTTTTATGACAATATTGGATTTCTAGGTCCTGTGCCACCAAAACCCAAAGGTACTGTTTGGATTTAGTCCTAGCATAAATAGTTATACTAAAATCTTATTTTACCTTTAGCAACACATGCTGTAATACTGATTCAATCTGAATATTGATTGTGGTGTCTATTTTCAAAAGCATGAATGCCATTAAGTGTATGTCTACACAGCAATTTAAGTCTGGGTCTGAGCACAGACTCAAGCCACGCACGCACGCACGCACGCACACACACCCTGTGCGTCCACACTGCAAATGTGCTAATCTAGGGCTCAGACCCAGTGTCCCAGTGCATAGGACCCAGGGTGTGACCCTGTTGGTTTCCTGTGTGCAAATGGCCCTAGCTTAACTCAGATCCCAGAAGTACTTCAGATGTATCCCAGAGTAACTGGGGGCAGAGGAGCAGTGCTGCAGGCAGCCAGCACAGCACCAGGAAGCGCCATTAAATGCCTGGCTGAGCGCACTCCTCTTTCCTGCTCCTCCCCCAGCACCAGCTCCTCCTCTTTGCTGTGTGGAGCTTGCCTGGAGCTTTCCTGGTTCGGACATCCCTTGGGGAAGATCTGTAAATGGAGATTCCCTATGTCCTAATAAGGAGGAGAAGATGGAAAATGATAAAATACTGGGACGTTCTGATGAGAAAGTCAAATGAAAAAAAAAATGTCCCATTCAATTGTCATGCAAAAGGGGACAGCCAAAAAAATGACAAGTTTTTAAAATGCTAGAAGTCTAAATAATAAGATGAGTGAACTAAAGTGCCTAGTATTAAATGAGGATATTGATATGATAGGCATCACAGAAACCTGGTGGAATGAGGATAATCAATGGGACACAGTAATACCAGGGTACAAAATATATCGGAAGGACAGAACAGGTCGTGCTGGTAGGAGAGTGGCACTATGTGAAAGAAAGCGTAGAATCAAATGAAGTAAAAATCTTAAATGAACTAAATTGTACTATAGAATCTCTATGGATAGTAATTCCATGCTTGAAAAATAAGAATATAGCAGTAGGTCTATATTACGTACCACCAGAACAGGATGGTGTTACTGACGCTCAAATGCTCAGGGAGATTAGAGAGGCTATTAAAATAAAAAAATAATAATAATTAATAATAATAATGAGGAGATTTCAGTTATCCCCATTTTGACTGGGTACATATCGCCTCAGAAAGGGATGCTGAGATAAAGTTTCTTGACAGCTTAAAGGACTGCTTCTTGGAGCAGCTAGTCCTGGAACCCACAAGAGGAGAGGCAATTCTTGATTTAGTCCTAAGTGGAGCACAGGATCAGGTCCAAGAGATGAATATAGCTGGACCGCTTGGTAATAGTGACCATAATATCCTTACATTTAACATCCCTGTGGCGGGGAAAACTCCACAGCAGCCCAACACTGTAGCATTTAATTTCAGAAAGGGGAACTACACAAAAATGAGGAGGTTAGTGAAACAGAAATTAAAAGGTACAGTACCAAAAGTAAAATCCCTGCAAACTACATAGAAACTTTTTAAAGACACCATAATAGAGGCTCAACTTAAATGTATACCTCAATTTAAAAAACATAGCAAGAGAACCAAAAAAGAGCCACCGGGGTTAAACAACAATGTAAAAGAATCAGTGAGAGGCAAAAAGGCATTCTTTAAAAAGTGGAAGATAAATCCTAATGAGGAAAATAGAAAAGAGCATAAATTCTGGCAAATGAAGTGTAAAAATATAATTAGAAAGACCAAAAAAGAATTTGAAGAACAGCTTGCTCCAAAAATAATAGCAGAATTTTTTTAAATACATCAGAAGCAGAAAGACTGCTAAACAACCTATGGACGATCGAGATGCTAAAGGATCACTCAAAGACTATAAAGCCATTGCGGAGAAACTAAATGAATTCTTTGCATCGGTCTTCACTGTTGAGGATGTGAGGGAGATTCCCAAAGTAATGCACATTCTTTTTGGGTGACAGATCTGAGGAATTGTCCCAAATTGAGGTGTCAATAGAGGAGGTTTTGGAACAGTAATAAGTCTCCAGAACCTGATGGTATTCACCCAAGAGTTCTGAAGGAACTCAAATGTGAAATTGCAGAACTACTAACTGTTGTCTGTAACTTATCATTTAATTCAGCTTCTGTACCAAATGATTGAAGGATAGCTAATGTGATGCCAGTTTTTAAAAAGGGCTCCAGAGGTGACCCTGGCAACTACAGGCCAGTAAGCCTCACTTCAGTACTGGACAAATTGGTTGAAACTATCATAAAGAACAAAATTGTCTGACACATAGATGAACATAATTTGTTGGGAAATAGTCAACATGTTTTTTGTAAAGGGAAGTCATGCCTCACAAATCTACTAGAATTCTTTGAGGGGGTCAACAAGCATGCAGACAAAGGAAATCCAATGGATATAGTGTATTCAGATTTTCAGACGGCCTTTGACAAGGTCCCTCACCAAAGGCTCTTAAGCAAAATAAGCAGTCATGGGATAAAAGGGAAGGTTTTCTCATGGACTGGTAACTGGTTAAAAGATAGGAAACAAAAGGTAGGAATAAATGGTCAGTTTTCAGAATGGAGAGAGGTAAATAGTGGTGTCCCGGTAAATAGTGTACAGGGATCTGTACTGCGCCCAGTCCTATTTAACTTACTCATAAACTATTTGGAAACAGTGAGGTGGTAAACAGGTGGCAAAATTTGCAGATGATACAAAACTGCTCAGGATAGTTAAGTCCCCGGTAGACTGCGAAGAGCTACAAAAGGATCTCACAAAACTGGACAACAAAATGGCAGATGAAATTTAATGTTGATAAATGCAAAGTAATGCACATTGGAAAACATAATCCTAACGATACATATACAATGATGGGGTCTAAATTAGCTGTTACCACTCAAGAAAGAGATCTTGGAGTCATTGTGGATAGTTCTCTGAAATCATTCACTCAATGCGCAGCTGCAGTCAAAAATCAAACAATGTTGGGAATTATCAAGAAAGCAGTAGATAATAAGACAGAAAATATAATATTGCCTCTATATAAATCTATAGTACGCCCACACCTTGAATACTGCGTGCATATGTGTTCACCCCATCTCAAAAAAGATATATTGGAATTGCAAAAGGTTCAGAAAAGGGCAACAAATATGATTGGGGTATAGAGCAGCTTCTGTATGAGGAGAGATTAATAAGACTGGGACTTTTCATCTTGGAAAAGAGGCAACTAAGGAGGGAGACGATTGATGTCTATAAAATGAGTGGTATAGAGAAAGTAAATAAGGAAGTGTTATTTACTCCTCATAATACAAGAACAAGGGGGCCCCAAGTGAAATTAATAGGTAGCATGTTTTAAAATAAACACAAGAAAATATTTTTTCACACAATGCACTGTCAACCTCTGGAACTCCTTGCCAGAGGGTGTTGTGAAGGCCAATACTATAACAGGGTTCAAAAGGGAGCTAGATAGATTCATGGAAGATAGGTCCATCAATGGCTATTAGCCAGGATGGGCAGGAATGGTGTCCCTAGACTCTGTTTGCCAGAAGCTGGGATTGAGTGCCAGGGCATGGATCACTTGGTGATAACCTGTCTGTTCATTCCCTTTGGGGCACCTGCCATTGGCCACTGTCAGAGGACAGGATACTGGGCTTGATGGACCTTTGGTCTGACCCAGTATGGCCGTTCTTACGTTCTTATGGAGCAGGGAGTGAAGTTGACGGGCAGGAGGTGGCTCCTGGATGCTGGGATGTTGAGGGTCATCCCTATGCTGAGCCAGGAGCCCTGCCACCCCCCTCCCTGCAAGGCAGCTGCTTGGTCCTGCTTCATTCTCTGGCCATTGCTCTTGCCTTCCTTGGGGCTGCATGTGCAGGGGCACCAGGGCAATGAGCAACCATCCAGGATTGTCCTGGAGTATCCAGAAATTCAAGATTGTCATGATGAAACCTCCAGGAATATGTCCAGCCAAAATTGGCAACTCTACCCAAAACTTCCCTGCAGCCTCCCGTGGATTCCTTAGCCCTGTCTCTTGAGGTTGGGCAGGGACAAGGGATTCTTGGGGGGTGAGGAGGTGCTGGAGCACACTGTACCTCAGTGTGGGGTACACTTGGGGATGCACTTCACCACTCTGCAGTCAACAGCAGCCAGGCTGGGGGGTGGTATTTTTCCTCTGATACCTTCATTTTATGTCAAATTTCAAAACAGACAAAAATAAATAAAAATACAAACAAACACCTTCATTGAACATCCCATTTTAAAAATTAAGTATTGCAAAGTTTCATTTTAATAGCTTGACAGCTCTGGAGAGAGACATCGTAATTATCCTCAGAACAGGTACACGGGCATTTTCGTGTAGGGAGGCTGCAGTGACTCAGCCTAGAGCTGGTAAGCCCAATTTTCAGATTAGATGATAGTTCAGCATAAATCCTTCTCAACTGCAGTCATTCTACTGAGACAGCCACCAAAGGAGCTCCTTATGCCATTTATATGCACGTGCTCCTTTTGGGCACAGTCCCATCATGTTCTGGGCCAAGGTGCTTGAAGCACCACAGGCCTGGCAGGAGTACTCTGAGGAAAAAATAAGGCTCACACAGCTGTGAGTTATTGGCTTTATTGAAAGTTAGTGACCCACCTGCAACGGGCACTCCAAGTGTTGCTGTCATGGAGGCGGGGAACCCAGCACACCAGAGCTTTGCCTGGGACGGAGTGGCAGACAGTCAGCATTAATAAGCATTACACAAAAACAGCTCATGAATATAAAGTTAAGTGCTTCTTAAAGGGGGGCATTCTACTACCTGGCGAAGGGCCATGCAAAGCAGCTGTGTCCTTCAAGAACTATCTCTATCCCACAATAACGAAGCAGCTATCTATGTCCCACAGTAACCTCTCGGCTCGAGAAAGCGGAAGTCCCCTGGTTAGGCCGTAACAAAGTCTTCCGCAGTCCCTTACACATCAGTAGGACCATTACAGTTAGGAAACAGGGTGGGCAGTAGAGTTTTCCCATAATGCACTACATTCCTAGGACTAGAGTGTCGACATTGCAGGGGGGAGAAGGAGAGAACTAAGCACTTTGGGATATGTTTATTTTGACTTGGGTCTGTGCACTGCTTTGTGGACACCAGTGCCCTAGGTTTGAGCATGGGTCAGAACATTCTTAATTTAGGATTAAAATGCAGTGTAAATGCTTAAGCCCAGGGTTCCCTGACACGGTTCAGCTGACTCGAGTTACTAACCCTAGTCTTACATTGCTGTGTAGACATAGTCTTAGGTACCTAATTCTCACTGAAAGTCAGTGAGAGTAAATCCTACCTCTGCATGCTTTCCTTCCTTTTCCGTTTCATTGTATAAATTCTCACACTTTCAAGGAGAGAAGAAATTAATACAGAGGAATGATTATGTTTAGTACTTTAAAATAGATTTATTTATGAAAAATGCATGGGTTGGATTATGTTGAGTTTATTTTTTTTAAGTTGGTCATCTGTATTTACTTAATCTATTGCATAGTTCTAAGTAAACTAGGCTAGGTGGCTTCATCACAGCCCCTAGTGAAAGCATATTGCTTTAGAAAAGAACAATGTTAGTACAGAATTCCAAGGGAGGTATACCAAATTTCTTGTGATCTCCATGTATGATGGGCATTCTTAATGGGTTCTGAGCTTTTGAAGCTCTTCCTTCAGGTTCTTGCTTTATACACTATTTGAGAAGTGGCTAATTTAAAGAATTTTGGCACTGACAAAGCACTCATTTCTGACAATTCATGATTTCTCAGAAACTTTTGTAAAGTGTGTATGGCACATATTACTAAAGAAAAGAAAGAGCTATTTTAGCAGCATGCCAAATACGTATGTACCCCTGTATCAAAGAAGTGGGCTTTCCTTATTCTAGACTAGTGGAAGGTAATGGCACTGTAGATATGATGATATTCTCCTTTCCTGGGAGCAGTCAAGTAGCTCAACTTTGCAAGCATACTTTTCTGATGGTTCTCTGATGAGCTGCCTTGTCATTGAATGTTTTGCCCAAAGACTAATAGCAGGAATATAAGGTAGAGTATAAATGAAAGCTTTATAGCAAAGAGCCAGGGAGAATGGATTTAAATCACTGATTTTAATCATGATTTAAATAAGCAAGCAGGAAATCTTGAGTTAAATAATGATTTTTAATCTTTGTTTGCATTTAAACTTCTTAGTTATTTCCCTAAAGAAAGGTTGATTCTCTTCGGTTGGAAACCATTAAAACATGTTGATTTGCAACTAAATATAGCCTTACACTAAATTTGGAACTACTTTTTTTTTTTTGCTAACCAGGAGGATGCACTATGTCTATATGTTTATTTAAGCAATTATCTACCTTAATGTACATTTATTCAGATTTTACATTTTTACATTTTTGATGGTTGGAAAATGGTGACTGATTCATTTTTATATACTAAATGATTATTAATTTTTTTATTTTTGATTTGTGTCAAGCTGCATTTGGATGGAAATTGAAATTCATTTAAAAATCCACAAGAATAGCATTTTAAAATTTTTTTTATTAGTTAAATAAAACTACCTTAAGCATACTGGATACAGAAGAAAAACGTAAGTTTATCAAAACATATTTTTGCATTGAGAACTAGCTGATTCATTAAACAAAGGAATAAGTCTTAGTGAATAGAACTGATTTGTTTCTGGCCACCCTGTCTTTCAAGATTTTAGAACTAGTAGATCTCAGTCTCTCACACATTTGTACTTATTAATAAAATGGAAGTGATAAAATCAGCTTTTCTGCTTTGTCAAAACCCAGTTGAAAGTACATTGAATGAACTAATCATTGAACTGAACTTGTTGAAATAAAAACAATATTCTCTCTGTATCTGCAGAAGAAACTACTGCTATCAAAAACCGGCTTAATATTTAAACTCTAATTCCAGATGCTTAGCCTGATTTCTATCAGTTCAGTGTTTTGACTTTCATTAAAACTTCAGCAGAAAACATATACCACTTGAATATTGTTTTTATTTAATTTCAATTATTTTAATATAATTTAGGCCTTAATATAGGTTGTCATGGTTTCAAATTTAATTTTAAATATTTTTAAATGCATTTCATTAAAATTTAAAAAATCTGATTTTTTTTAGTTTTTTTTAAGTTCATGTTGCAAAAAGCAGATACGATTACCCTTGATATTTAAATAGCAACAACTGTTAAATATGTTGGTTGTCAGGTGTTATGTTTAAAATACCTTGTCTTTATATTTTTAACTGACTATTTCTGTTAAGAACATAAGGCATTTGTTAAAATAAATTATTGCAACACTTTTAAATAAAAACTGAGGGCTCTGCATTTTTAGAAGTAATTCATAACATTTAACTTTAGAATGTGAGCATTTTCCAAAGGAGATGCATGCATCTGGGGATGGGCTACACCTCTCTAAAGAGGATTATGAAGAGTGAGTGGGCGTTAATTTCTGAAGTTCAGAATGCAGACTAAAACATTTTAGTCTGCCAAGTCTGAGAGAGAGAGAGAGGTTTCATGCTTCCTGGGGCTGAAAACTCAGTGAGTCACATTTGGTGAGTCAGCTGTTTTTTAAAATATTCAAAAGTAGAACTGCCAACGCTTAGTTGTACAGTCTGAGAGTTAGCATAGCAACCAGATTTTCTGTGTTTAAATAATGATAGGTATTTTTTAAAATTTACCATAATTCAATTCAATTGTGCTTAATTTCCCTAGAGGGCTGAGTTTCTCTGATTGCTGTAGCGGCTGTCATGTGAGTGATTTGCCATAGAAACCTTACAACCCCTAATAAAACAGTTTTTTAAATATTTTTGAAAAGTTAATATTCTGCATCATGTAAGATTCAGATAATTTATTCCTAATGTAGTTAAGATTTGTGTGTATTCTGTGTTTTATCTGCTTTTGTTAATGACAAAATAAGTTTTACAAAGTTTTTTACTCCTGTTAACCCTACAAAGCAAGTACAAACAGGAGATGCAGATTTTATTCCCTCTGAATGATGAACTTTTTATAAAGTTCAAATTAGTTGTACCTGTACCAACTGCATTGAAGTAAAGGTGTATGTGAGGGCATAATCTGAAAACCCTGCGTTTGTATAGTATCACAGAAGGCCTAATTTAGCCTGTAGAACCTTTTATTACAAGTGCTAATGCTTGAAGTGGAAAGACTCTGACCTTGTTTCTGAGACCAGGATAAGTTTGCAAGGCTAACAGGAAAAAAAATTTATTAAATTGAGAACATGTGATCTGGAAATCATTGCAACTAAACATGGAATCATATGTTATTTTTAGAGTAACTTTTCAGAGTTCAGACATACTTTAAAGATTTGGTTCTGTTTTATAAGTGCAGATCTGACTTAACTGTTACCAGACCATGCTAAAGCCTTAGTTTAGCTTGAACCATGTCTTAATTGTATCAATGTGGAGGGATGTCGTTTCAGCAGTTTGGGGTAGCCCCTTGTTGCACCAGATAGGTGAATGTTAGATGTTCTGAGAACTTCAGTGTCATGTGGGTAAGGACTTTAAGCTCTGCCAAAACCATAGCAGATGCCTGCTGAGTATGATTAGAAGTGACTGTTACAAATCACAACTTTTTGATTTTTTTCCCCCCAAAGTGAGCCAGAACATATTAAATCTGCATAATTCAAAAGCTGTAAATTTTTAATGATTATGATTAATTATAATTAATAGTAAAGATTTGACTGTGTCTATTGTGGTTAGGTTATAGGTTACTACTGTTTTTGTTTGTGTGCCTAACCTATTGCAAAAATGCTTACAAATCATGTTCTGTGATTTGTTTTTATAATGATTAGAATTATTTAGGCTTCTAAATCACCATAGAAATGTATTCAGGAACAATGAAAATAGTGGGTTTTTTTAATAGCATTAGAATACAACTTTGCCATTTAATAGTATAAAATATTAAAATCCAGCTAGTTTTTAAATACCGCTAAGGCTCTAGGACATGAGTTACTGGACATTAGTCCTTCATTTACTTTTCAGTTTCGCATCTCCTAAAATGAGAAAGATCAACCATAACTGAAGTACTTCCTTAGTAGAGAGCTCAGTTACAAAATTTGGTTCTATTCTTAAGTTGAACACTCCTAAGATTTAGAGTTGTTCAAATCTGAGAGGTTGTTTGGGCTTAGCTCCACAGTTTAGATTTGCACTTAAAATACAGTGTAGATAATGATGAATTTTGGATGTAAGTGTTTAGGGAAACATACAAGTGTCTCCATTCACAAAAGTGAAAAATGATGCTCTTAGAATCTGTGGTGGTGGTAATGGTTATTTGTTGTGAATAAACTGAGAAATGTTGCATCAAAAAGTTACAAAATAAAATTTTAGCAGTAAGTAAAGATTCTAACAAGCTATAGTGAAGTCTGACCATCTATCAAAGTGTTTGCCGTTGCCATTTCAAGAGAGTAATAACAGACTATACATATAATGAAAAGGTAAACTTTGTATCTAGAGTAATTAAATGAATCTGCTTAGGAAAGGGTGAAATACTGCGAGGTGGGATATGTATAGCATATGTGTATATAATTAAATACTGTTACCCATGCTACACTGAAATTTACACACACAGAGTGAAGATGTTGCATAACGTAAATTAGTGCATCTCCCTGGGAGTGTGCAACACCAGTGGTCTATGATCAGCACTAGCTGCCTGTTGGTTTCCAGGAAATGGGATTTTTAAAATCTATAAAGCCCTATGGCTTCAACTTAGCTGTTTGAGAGACTGCCTGTTTCTCTGTTGTTCTGCTGGAATTGCAATTAGTGGAGGCACTCAACTGAAGCCCTCCTTGCTCTGGTGCTCTCCACAAGTGACCCTCAGCTTTGGAATCCCCACCCCCACCCATGTGCTCCCCTTAACCTTAAATAGCCAAAGACTGTTGATAATGGTATGAAGAATACACTTACAGAATTTGTGGATGACACCAAATTGGGAAGGGTTGCAAGCACTTTGGAGAACAGGATTAGAAATCAAAATGACCATGACAAATGGGAGAATTAGTATGAAATCAACAAGATGAAATTCAATAAAAGTAAGGGCAAAGTACTATACTTAGGAAGGAAAAATCAAATGCACTAATATAAAATGAGGAATAACTGGTCAGGCAGTAGTACTGCAGAAAAGGATCTGTGAGGAGGGAGGTATAGTGGATCACAAATTGAATGTGAGCCAACAATGTGATGCAGTTGCAAAAAAGGCAGATATAATTCATGGATATATTGATAGGAGTTCTGTATGTAAGATACAGGAGGTAATCATTCCACTGTATTAGGCATTGATGAGACCTCAGTTTTTGGTGCCACACTTACATAAAAGGTGTGGGAAAATTGGAGAGTCCAGAGAGCAACAAAAATAAGAGATTTAGAAAACCTGACCTGTGAGAAAAAGTTAAAAAACTGGGTATGTTTAATTTTGAGAAAAGAAGACTGAGGGGTGACCTGGTAGGTCTTCAGTATATTAAGGGCTGTTATAAAGAGAGTGATGATCAGTTGTTCTCCATGTACAGTGTAGAACAGGAAGTAATGGGCTTAGTCTGCAGTAAGAAAATTTAGGATCAAATTAGGAAAATCTTCCTAACTGTAAGTAAAATATGGAATAGGTAGCCATGGGACACTATGGAATCCCCATCAGTGGAGGTTTTTAAAAACAGGTTAGACAGGCACCTGTCATTAATAGTCTAGGTTTACTTAGTCCTGCCTCAGTGCAGAAGGATGGACTAGATGACCTCTCAAGGTCCCTTCCAGCCCTATGCTTCATTGAGTCTGAACTTCAGGGCATGCTTCAAGGACTATCTTTTGATATAGACTTTTGAGGAGAGTGGTACAGTGAAGAACTGTACTTGTGAACAGGGCAGTGTTTTTGATATTTCTATCTGTTCATTTTCTGGTTCGGGGAAAGCTGCTGATCTTTTTTGTTGTCATTTGTTCAGGGTCAAATTTTTAAATCCTACTTCAGAGTCCCCCAGAGACCAGAGCATGCCCTCTTTTTCATGTTGTAAATAAATATTAGACTTTCTTGTGACTTTATATAATAACCCCTTTCTCTGTTTGCACCTTCCCTTTGCTGACTAATTTAATCTGCTAAAACTGCAGTATTCAAAAAAAAAAAAAGAGTACTTGTGGCACCTTAGAGACTAACAAATTTATTTGAGCATAAGCTTTCGTGAGCTACAGCTCACTTCATCAAATGCATCCGATGAAGTGAGCTGTAGCTCACGAAAGCTTATGCTCAAATAAATTTTAGTCTCTAAGGTGCCACAAGTACTCCTTTTCTTTTTGCGAATACAGACTAACACGGCTGCTACTCTGAAACCTGCAGTATTCAAATAAATTTAGGAAGAGGCTAGACAGAGAACAGAAAAATGGTTGGGAGACTTACCTTTGATGTGGTTGGCAAAGCTATATATAGGCAGCAGGTAGAGGGAGGCGGAAGAGAGATCTCTCTGTCACTTAGAACAGCTTATGAAGTTTTCACAGGTACAAGGTAATTTTATTAGTTACCCAAAACTCAGCTCAAAATCCTTGCTGTTCTTGTTTAGTAATTGTTTTTCTTTTTCACGCCTACAGATCAAAGATCCATTGTCAAAACACCAAAGACTGTTCCAGACACAGACGAAGATGAGGGAGCTCAGTGGAATTGTACTGCCTGTACTTTTTTAAATCATCCAGCCTTAAACCGTTGTGAACAATGTGAAATGCCCAGGCATTTCTAAGCCAACAGGCCCATTATCTTTTGTAAAACTGTAACAAACCTACAATGGACTATTCTGTCATTGGGAAAAAATCATTTATTCATAGGATTTTGTAAAATTGAAGGTTTGACAAGATGGTGGTTTGCTAATGTTAAATGTCAGCCCACAGAGCTAATAATACCTCAGTGTTGTGTCCAAGGCAGTTGAAATTCATCAGCTGAAAGGTAATCTGCTGAAAGACTTTGTTGCCAGCTGCCTAAACCGTGTACAGTATTACCAATATCCCAATAAGATAACTCTCACCGTGTTCAGTGCTTGGGTGTTCCCCATCCCTCTTTATCCCCCAATGTCACTACTGAATTTTGACAGGGGAAAGGAATAGAATGATAGCTTTTTTGTTTTCAAAGCTTTCAGTGAAACACTACAAATGCAGAGGAAATTAAAAGGAACAAGGTTTAACTGTTTGCTGCCACAGTGCCCATGGATAGGGGAAGAACTTCACAAATCAGTGGTACTCTTTGCCTTGTCTTCCCTGAAAACGTCTCTGCTCTGTGAAGCCAGAATCTATACAATCACCTCTAAAGATTAAAAGGAAAAACTGCATGCATTGTCTGTACAATACACAGTGAAATACCCCAAAGCTTTTCCTACTGTACATAGCTCTAGAGCCTGCTTTAAGTGATTTCTTTTCCTCACCTTTATTATTTTCTTGTACTTCTGTATGTATAGTGTAATAGTCTTTTTTGTTAACTTTCTTTTTTCCCTTTAAGAGATTAAGCACGATCATGTCCCTTTTTTAAGCTTTTATCTGAGAGAAGCAATGCCTTAAAATAAGAGCATTAATGGTAAGAAACTATGCACAAAATAGCTTTCCTCTACTCATTCTGTACATTGCTCTTGTAAATGCTGATGATCTGTGAAGACCTGCAGATGCAGCTTGGTAAAAATGCAGGAAAAGTTGGAAGAGTTATACATATAGTTCACTCTGTACACTGAGTTTTACGGTGGGTGACACAAGATAATGTTTTGTCTGGCACAAGGAAACAAACTAAGAAACTTCCAACCCACCAACAGACTAGCATCCAATTTAAGCTTGCTTCATCTGCTGGGTACCTTGCAGACTCTTGAAGAGCTATTGGGGAAGTACATACAGTACCAAAATCAACAGCAGCAGCATCATACAGGTTTGTTCAGAGAACTTTAAATACTTTCCTGTTTTGGCAGCCAGTTTCTAAACCTGACTTGGTGGTGAAGTCTTTTATTTATAGAAAACAAGGATAGCAATATTTAGGACAACTGAAATAAAGGCTGGAAAAGAGAAATCAAGCAGACTTGAACACTGAATCAACCTCAGCATCTCTTTATTTTGATAATTGTTTTTAAAGGAAAATATTCAGGTGATCAGGAACGTATGTAACTGAAGTCAAGAAAATGAAATTATATTACAGTACACATGAAAAAGACAGCATGTAAATAATAATGTACCAGCACTAAGTGAGGCTGGAGGGAATGCTAAAAATGTAGCAAAAGGCAAGAGATAAAGTAGACTGTCACCCACTGTAAACATTTGCCAGTGGACATTTTTAAATAGGAATTTTACAAGTGATCTATGTGAATGCACAAAGGCCTTTTGTTTTGAAGGCTTTGCATTTTTTATGTGGGAAGAAAATGACGATCCCAGGTAATTAGGCAGTAGACCCAAAGCACTTGCATTCAATGCATTTTGTTTATGAAAATGAGGCCTTGTTTTTCAGCTTCATCTGCAGTTCTATGTGAAGATTGACAAATCAGTTTTTACCTGTTTTATTAATAAAACCTAATTTGGATATCTTGAGTTGATGATGGTTTTGTGATTTAGCTGGGTAAACTGTCTTTGTAACAGATAAGTTATTTATAAAAATTAAAAAAAATTATATTCTAATGTTTGGTTTTGTGATTTGTTTGCTTTTTCAATCTTTTGGAGTAACAGTGTAACCAACTGAGCGATAAATAGCTAAATACATCTTTAAAATATGCAGATTTGCTATGGTCAAAGGTTGATTTAAGACTGTTTTTATGGCATCTTTTTTCTCCTTGTATCTTTTCCATGGTTATTTCTGTTACGTATTAATTAAATGTATACAGGGCTTGTTTTGCTCCAAAATAGTGCATCCACAAAATTATGTCCTGACTATAGAATTACTTCCTGCTCCAGAAAGTAGTAAAACTGCTTTCAGTCAGAGGTGACATACCCAATCGAGGGCTGGCTTATCAGGTATTGTACTGCTATAATTATATCAATTTTCAAGCAGCAGACATAGTTAAAGTGGTACAGCCCTCTATGGTGGACACAGTTATATTGGTATAAAGGTGCTTATATTGGGATAGCTTATTGTATAGAGAGCATCTTTATACCAATGTAACTGTATCTGCACTAGGGGGTTATATGACATTAAAGGTGCTTATATCAGTAAATTTACAGAAATAAGCTATATTGATATAAGCATCATTGTATCTAAGTACAGTAGAACCTCAGTTACGAACACCTTAGGAATGGAGGTTGTTTGTAACTCTGAACAAAACTTTATGGTTGTTCTTTCAAAAGTTTACAACTGACCATTGACTTAATATTGTACAGCTTTGAAACTTTACAATGCAGTAGAAAAATGCTGCTTTTAACCATCTTAATTTAAATGAAACAAGCATAGACACAGTTTCCTTACCTTGTCAAAACTTTTTTAAACTTTCTCTGTATTTTTAGTAGTTTAACACAGTACTGTATAGTTATTGCTTTTATTTATTTATTTATTTATTGTGTCTGCTGCTACCTGATAGCTTACTTCTGGTTCCAGATGAGGTGTTTAGTGGACCAGTCAGTTTGTAACTCTGAGGTTCTACTGTAACTGCATCTGCACAAAGAGTTTTACTGCTCTAACTATATTGGGTTAGAAGCCAATATACTGGTACAAAAACTGTAGACAAGCACCAAGAAAAAGGCAGACAGGCCACAGCATGTTCACTCAGTGACTTTTAATTGCTTTCCTGTTAACGTTATTTGGGGGGAGGAGAAGGTGAAGAAGCTTTTGTAATTCCAAACAAGGTCAACCACATACTTGTTACTGGATTAAAATGGACATATATCATTATTGGTGCCTGTACCAAAATTTGAATATTCATGGACTCTGCTATTGTACAATATAATAGCTGCAAAAGTCTTTACTTCTCAATTACAGTACAACATTTACTGTCTTTTTGCTTTTAATGTAATTTCATTTTATTTTTATCAAAATACTCTGAACACTTGTCACTAACTTATTTTCCTTTCTGTGCTTGTTTCTGTATCAATAACTTGAACAATAAAAGGCATCATTTTATGGAGCTAAACTTAGAAATTTTGGAGAAAATTTAAAAATACAGAGACTCTAAAATATGGAAGGAACTAAAACTGGGGTTTGCAATCTGATTATCTAAAGCAAGAGAACTTGCGTGTAGGGGAGTTTACTGGAAAAAAATATTGCAGATTGAAATAATGTAGCAAAACGTAATGATGACATTATAGGCTTCACTTTTTTTTATTATAGAAATGGAAACACTTGCACTAATGAAATCGTGCTGATTGTATGCTGTGATAGTTAGTTGATGTTTCATAGATTCATAGATACTAAGGTCAGAAGGGACCATTCTGATCATCTAGTCCGACCTCCTGCAAAGCGCAGGCCACAGAATCTCACCCACCCACTCCTACGAAAAACCTCACCTATGTCTGAGCTATTAAAGTCCTCAAATCATGGTTTAAAGACTTCAAGGAGCAGAGAAGCCTCCCTCAAGTGACCCATGCCCCATGCTACAGAGGAAGGCGAAAAACCTCCAGGGCCTCTCCAATCTGCCCTGGAGGAAAATTCCTTCCTGACCCCAAATATGGCAGTCAGCTAAACCCTGAGCATATGGGCAAGATTCACCAGCCAGATACTACAGAAAATTCTTTCCTGGGTAACTCAGATCCCATCCCTCTAATATCCGATTTCAGGGGATTAGGCCTATTCACCCTGAATATTTAAAGATCAATTACTTACCAAAATCCCATTATCCCATCATACCATCTCCTCCATAAACTTATCGAGTAGAATCTTAAAACCAGATAGATCTTTTGCCCCCACTGCTTCCCTTGGAAGGCTATTCCAAAACTTCACTCCTCTGATGGTTAGAAACCTTCGTCTAATTTCAAGTCTAAACTTCCTGGTGGCCAGTTTATACCCATTTGTTCTTGTGTCCACATTGGTGCTGAGCTGAAATAATTCCTCTCCCTCTCCTGTATTTATCCCTCTGATATATTTGATATATATATATATGATATATATATCTGATATATATATATAGAGAGAGAGAGAGAGAGCAATCATATCTCCCCTCAACCCTCTTTTAGTTAGGCTAAACGAGCCAAGCTCCTTAAGTCTCCTTTCATAAGACAAGTTTTCCATTCCTCGGATCATCCTAGTAGTCCTTCTCTGTACCTGCTCCAGTTTGAATTCATCCTTTTTAAACATGGGAGACCAGAACTGCACACAGTATTCTAGGTGAGGTCTCACCAGTGCCTTGGATAATGGTACTAAAACCTCCTTATCCCTACTGGAAATGCCTCTCCTGATGCATCCCAAAACTGCATTAGCTTTTTTCATTGAAAAAGCTCATTGAAAAGCTCCAATGAAGTGAGCTGTAGCTCACGAAAGCTTATGCTCAAATAATTTTGTTAGTTTCTAAGGTGTCACAAGTCCTCCTTTTCTTTTAGCTGATGTTTTAAGGCCGCTGCCTATCATGCTGACCAATATTGTGTCATTGTTTCCTTGAGCTCCCCCATCTGTCTTGTATTTAGATTGTAAGCTCTTTGGGGCAGGAGACTGGGGATTTTGTTCTGTGTTTAGACAGCACCTATCACAATGGAATTGTAGTCTATGACTGGGGCTCTTAGATGCTACCGTAAAACAAATAAGCTCTTCAGCCATAGTAATGCTTTGCTGTTAGGTCTTTTAAGGAGCAAATTTTAGACGCCATTTAAACAGATCTTGCTAGAACTATTCCTAACACAGTTTGGCCAACCAGAGTTCATGGGTTCACACTGTGGTAAAATAGCCTTTATCGAAATTGTTTTAGAACATGTTTAAAAACAGCTATCCATGCTGGCTAATGAAGCAATATTAGAAACTTTCAGCTAAAATAATAATTGAAGTATTGCTGTACTCTTTAAAAATTATGCCATCTTATTCAAGTATTTAATTGATCTGCACCCTGTATGTATTCAAGGTTACATCTGCTTATTGATGAAATAAAAATTGACTTTTTTTTTTAACTCAGCCCTTCTGAGCGTATAAAGCACTGGTATAAGAATGTAACAAGTAATATTTTCAGTAGCTAATCTTGGGACAGTGAAACCGGAAGCAAAAGAAATGACATTGCCAGTTTTCTTTTATTTAACAGGTTCTAAAATCTACCTCTGCAGTAATATCCAATTTCATTTGGATCCTTTAAAGTTTGCATTATGGTTGTAGTATGGCTTACTGCTACAATAGTATTGGCTCTTGCCTTACATGCATATGGTTTGATTGATGTGTGTATTTTTATCATTTTTATTTTCTTCTTTAAGGAGATAAAGGAATTTCACTGCTGAATTTTCCTTTTTCCCCTTAAAATACAAGTGCATAACCTGAACCATTTGACTCTGTTAAACTTTATAACCTGCATATTAATAATTTCTCACCAGACATTGAGCGGTATGACCTATTGCTGCTGTAGCAGTTTCCATCAGAGGATCTCTAAGCACTTTATAAAAAAAATAATGGATTAAACTTAACCATGCTTCTGTGAGGGGAGTACCATGGTCACATTTAGTTTCTTGTCTTTGAGAGAGACTAGTAAATGTATTAAATATCTATCAAACTGGTGAAACTGTTCAAAATGTAATAAACTTTTAAGTGAAGTTATTTTAGCAGGGGGATGGATGAGGGGGAGAGATGATTTGGCCAAGATCACACTTCTGTGGAAGAATCAGGAATAGATTCCAGCTCCCCTACTAGTCTTGTGCATTAGTCACAATACCATCCTTCTCCCAATGTTTTCACTCTCCTGAGTACATTTTCCCGGGTACCCAGTTATATGGTTTCTTCATGTGTGCAGCAACCCAGGAAAAAGGTACTGTTCTGAGTGTCTTTATCTTCAATCTGAACCTAATGACAGATTAGGTTTAAAATTTTGATTTGAATGGTATTCTTGCCTTTTTATATTTAGCTTCTGTATTTGAGCTAAGAACCATCTTCATGATTTTCAGTTATCCTCTAGGTGGATCAGATATAATGAAGCTATCCGGAGAAAATACAATGCCCATTCCAAAGCAAATGTGATGAGTAGTACTGTATTTCTTGAAGGACATTCCTCCATTTTCAATGTGGGTTTAAGAGACTGGAATGTAAGAGAGGAAAAAATGGCTTCACTAAGTGTAATCATGCATATTAAAAAAAATCACACAATGTAACTGTCAATTTTCTATGCAAGATTGTTTACAAATGACCATTCTATACCTTTTTACTGACTATTCAGAATCTACAATTAGAATCTCATTTTATAGTGGTATCAGACATTTTTTGTACAATTACTTGGAAATGCCATGCATTACTCAATAGTAACTGTGCTGCAATTCCGGAAACTGATACACCTCATAGTGTACAGCAACTACATAAATTGCAGCACCACTGGATGATCCAAAATTATCCTTGTTTTGTGTGTTACATTGTTTTGCAATATAATGTAGATTTTTCCTTTTAGTCCTTTAACCAGTGCAATTCAAGAAGAAAAGGTAAGTGTATTGACTTGGAATTTTTGGTTCTATTTATTAATACAAGATAGAATAAGGAGGAGTTTACCTCCTTCGCAAATATAATTTTTTAAAATTTGAATCATTTCTAGTTGCTGACCTTCAAGGATAGTCCTTAATTTGATATAGCCTGTATGAAAAAATGCTCCAAGAAGCTCATGTGGAATGTAGACTTTTTTTTTTAAGTAATATTAGTGATGCAGGTAATGAAAGAAAAAGTTAACAGGCTCAGTAGAATGTATAAGGAATATTGAGGATACTGTTATGGTATACCAAAGAGAGAGAGAGATGAGCTGTTGATGAGGGAATTGAATTTGAACATATTGTTATAATTTTCTGTATGAAGGGTAGCCATATAGTGAGGTATGTGGTGTCTGTCTTTCTGAGACAAACAACTTGGTCTTCCATTCTGCTGCCATAGTCAAGACACTGTGATACAGAATGGCCAGGGGGCTGCAGGAGAGTGTTAGAAGGGAGCCTTATTCCCTGTAGAGGGAAGAAAGTTTTGCTATAAATTATTTAAAGCATCTGAAGCCAGTCACATGATTAAAAAACCCCTGCTTCAATCAGACAAGAGGAGGAGTTGAAGCAGAGTGGATTGGTGTTGGAGCAGAGAGCAGTTTGGAGAAGTGCTGCGGTGGGCTAAGAAGACCAAGATCCTAGGTAAAGGGACACCTGGTTTGTGCAGAGGGAGGGTAGGAAGCCTCGCAAGCTGAAGGGCAGGAGATGGAAGTAGCCCAGGGGAAGGAACCGCTAGTTCTAGTGGGTTTACCGCTATCCCTAGTGCCCCTGGGCTGGGACCCAGAGTAGAGGGCAGGCCCGGGTCCCTCCCTCTCCACTCCCCTCCTCTAGGACACTAGTGGAGCAGTTAATACCCCAGTTCAGGGGCAAGAAACGGTACCCTGAATCCCCACCCAAGCAGAGAAAGTGTGAGACCGATCATAGTAGTGCTGGCAATTTGCCACAACACCCAGAGCAGTAGTTAGAGAAGTGATTGGATTTCAGTTACTTTTAAGACAACTGTTGATTCCTACCAGTATAAGACCAAGGGATAATCACGTTTTCATCAACTGTCCAGTTATTTTTCATATTTGTTTTAATCACAAAGTGAAACATGTCACTATTGTGCAAATGCTACTTAAGGCCAGACTCAACCCTGGTGCAGATCAGTGGAATTACACTAGGGATGAATTTGGCCTGTTATCTTCTGATGTATGCATGTTTGTCCCACTCTTCCTACTGATGCTTTGTAATAAATGGGTGAAACCACAGGGAAGTCTGAGCCAAAATAACAGATTATGTAAGTAGGATGCAAGTTTCTCATTAGGTGTAAATTGATCAGAAAACTGATGGAACTAATAGAGTACAGTAACTTGCATCATTTTGACATTCAATGGGAATGCACATTGAATCTATGGCAGTGTAGCAGAAGCAGCAATGTGATAGTGCATGGTAAAGCATGCTCTCCTTATTCTATCACACAACCTTTCTTGTTTTCCTGCCACAGGCCACTCTACCCTTGAGTATGCAAGTTATATTTACTCTCACACATTTTCTGACCAATTTACCCCACTGTTAATGTCACCTCTGTGTTTGACAAAATATAAACTTTCAAAAATCTGTCCATGATGTAGTTCTTCAAGATACCCGCTAAAATGCAAATCAAATTACCGAAGCATGGATTGCAAACAAGTTCCTAAAAGGAAAGAAGACCGTAAAGTACTGTTTTTTCTTCATTTTTGGCCCCATTTCATTTGAGGGATAGTTACTGTCCCATTTTAGGCATTCAATTTTATTTAGTATTTAAAAAACTATTGGTGGGAAAAGGTTATGCAGGAGAAATAAGATAAAGATACAGGTCTTGCTCAAACTGATGACAAAATTCAGAGTTAAAATTGTGACTCTTTTCTTAGACCCTTTTTATTCCCCAATTATTACAATACATAATGTAATGTATAACTCTTCTTATAGATACCTTCAATACTAAAGCCTGACACACTGTCTGTAAATCATTCCATTGTGTCCTCTGAATTTCTTTGAATGAATCCATTTGACTAATTATGAAAAATATTTTAATATTGCTTTTGCATTTAATGTAAAATACTGATATATGGAAGAAGGAAAATTACTGAATTTGGCCACTAGGAAATAGATATCTGACTTTCTTCCCCTTTCAGACTTTCTTAGCTCAGTAGCAAAATGTCCTCCGCTATGTTTAAAAAAAAAAAATTCTATTAAAAAATGACATTTAAAAAACATTGACACCTTAAAATGAAACACTCAAACCCAGAAATACAAAAGTTAAGGATACTAGGTCAGTTAAATTCTGCCCCAGTATGAATGTGAAATGTGCATTACAGTCTGGTCGTAAGCTTTATGATCACATGCTATTTTTTCCACAGCATCCCTTTATTATTCAGTGTACAGGCTGCATGGTGCACAATGAATGAGGAATTGTGAGAATTTTAAAATTGTAACTGTTCAGTATGTTACTTCCATACATATTCACTGTGCAGTAGCCAATCCCTACGTTGAATGAGGCAAGGGATCCTATAGAAAATGTAGTATGTGTTCATGTAATTATAATCTGTATCGTCAGTGTATACAGTAGGGAGCAGTATTACAGTTGTGCAGGCAAATTTAGTTTAATTTGAGGGGTTCATTTGGCAGCCTTAACATTCTTTTAATCTTCTAGGTTTTAAAAGAGAAATTAAGATGAAGAAATTCCATATTGTGGAACTACTTTCTAGATAGCAGTGGAAAACTTTTTGTTGCAAAAATATGCATTAAATTAGTTGAGTTCTTCTGTACTCCTTTCTTACCGTTGAAAGGGCTTCTATAGATTCCTGTCTCATAGAGTGTACAGTTTTCAGCAATAAATGAGGCAACACTGGTAAGGAGCCCTGCATCATTCAGTATTCAGATGAATAGATTATACAGAATGAGTCAGGATTCCTTACACAGCTCCATAAATTGTGTCATGTACACATTAGAGATGAAATTCTACTCATTTATTTAATGTGTGTGCAAAACCAATAGAATTTAGAGGGATTACATATTAAATGAGAAGTTTCACTCAACTTACATATGCACAGTGTCTGCAACTTTGGGAAACAGCTGTTGAACTTATTACTCTGTAACAAGAAACCAGTGAACATGGATGAAATATGTTTTGTAAAACTTTTTAACTTGGTCAAATCTTAATAGTTATTTCCCAGACCACCTGCAATTGATGGTTGATAACTCTTACCAAACTTTAAGTTTCTGTTACAAACCATTGAGGTATCAAAGCTGTTTTTTAAAGTGACAGATTTTTTTGAATGGCAAGTGCATTTTTTCACTTTTCTTTCACAAAAACAGGTGATTTGGTTTTGTGTGTTCCCCTTCTCTTTCCCCTCTTCCCCAGCTGCAACTTAAAAAAAAAAAAATCACACTCGGGCAGCAAACAAATGTGGGAAATTCCAGGCTAAAATCTGAAAGCTTAAAAAAAGCTATAAGTAGCTGAATTAGGTCTTTAAAATGGAAATATTTAGCAATGCCTGTGTTAAGGTTTCTATGTGTTGTATCTCTAATGGCATTAGTTTGGTCCTGTTTGGTATTTATGATACTAGAAGTCATTTTAAAGGTCCAAAGGGATCTCTCCTCTTTGTATTGTGTCTGGTTGGAGAACCAATGCACTTCTTATGATTATCTCAATCAGCTTGTGTTCACTGTATTTTAAGCCTATTGACTACATCCTGTCATCTGCATATCACTGTGGCATGATTTCTAAATTGCTGAATAAACAGAATGAATGGCAAGCAAAGGAAAAATACAAATATGGAATTATTACATTGAAGTATTTTTATGTTGAAGGCACTGTTCATAAGAGAAAAAAGACATTGTGATATATCCCCACCTTTGTCACATCTTAGTATGAGCACCTAATTTTTAAAATGTCTGTTTCTCTTAAGACATGCATTTTATTTTAGTCTCAAGTAAGAGTGTGTTAATAATGTAGGATTAACTTATATAATTAATACATTTTTACAATGGCAAGTGCTTTTTTTTATTTTCCTATTAAATATAGTGACATTAAAAGTGAGTTAAGTATTATTGATTATAACTTTAACTTCCAAGGTAACTAACCTCATGTAACTGAACTTCCCTTATGTTCCTGTTCGTGGATGGGAAGTGTATACTTCAAGTAATAGGATAGATTTGATCTGGGAAATAAAAGATCTATGGCACATCTCTTATCCCAAAAGTTCATCTTTAATTTCAGATGCTTTGTATTGGTGGGAGTGGCTCTATAGTTTTGGATAAAGCTATGGATAAGCTTTTGGATAAAATAAGCCTGTTTTTCAGTATTCCCCCAGTATTCCCTGACATTTTATATGCTGCATCTTGTCTAAGGTAAAAAATTTCTGGGAAGTTTGGTGTTTAAAAAGTTGTTTTTTAAATTTTTTTCTAAAGCTCATTTTAAAAAAAAAAAAAAAAAAAAAAAGGTTAAAAAGACCCATCACTTCAAAATGGCTTAATATATTGCCCTGGAAATTCTAATCTTGTTTAGTTGGCCTTACTGAAAATTTTGACATTTTACAAAATTTTTACAACTGGTGGTCTAACAGCTTCAGAAAGAACCTTTACCATCTTTTTAAGCAGGGTGGAACAGCTACATTTTTGGAAATGGGACATTAGGGGACATTTTGGTGGACCACCAAGTCCCTTCCCACCTAATCAGATTGCTCTGGGACAGGAACTAAGGGGGAGCCAGTTTTTGCCAGTAGAAGGCAGTAGAAGAGACTACCTCTCTTGCCCTGAATGCAGATGGTTCAAGACCTTTAGCCTGAGAAAAGAAAGGCCTGATTTAGGTCTGTAAAAAGGAACCTCTGACCTTTAAAGGGGAAGGGCAGCAAATGAAAAGGTCCTGAGAAGACAAGTCTATGACTAAGGACTGCAGTAGGCACCAGGAAAGAGCTTGTGTCAGCAGTTCAGCCTTTGTAAATTTTTTTTACCTCTAATTTATAAAATATGCCCATCAGTGCACGTTTTAAGCATGTGAACCACAAAACTGCCATCTTAAGAAAGGCTCCTTGAGATTTAAATCATTAAGCTTTCTTGCCATTCCTGTTGATAAAAAATAGCCGAAGTTTCAGTGAGAAGTATTGATTACAAAACACAGAGACTGCACAACTGCCACAACCATTGCAGTGTGCTAGGACCCAGGGATTAACTACAACATTACTGTTCTATTACTAGATCATCTTTTCCTGATTCTGAAGTCTGTTCTGACCAGAGCAGATGAACAGAAGGGAAGCAGCTGACTTCTTCATTGTGTCCTGATCATCTTTTGGGATGTGAACCTAAGGTTCTGCAGTTCCTCATCTAGTGTTTCAATTTCCATCCCTATCTTATTCCTCCTGTATCTCTCTTCTCTTTTTGTCTCTTTGTTTAGTAAGAATCCAGTATAGCAGACATTTAAGACAAATCTAACCACACTATACTTTTCTGTGAATTTACAATAATCTGTTCTTTTGCTACTCTTTTCATTCTCCCCTTGAATGTGTGTGTATATTTGGCTCAAAAAGGTACAGGATCAGATTTAAACAAAACCCAAGACCGACCACAAAAAATTGAGTCTTTTCCAGCAAGGACATTTGATACAACCTGGAGAGACTCAAGCAATTTCCTCTCCTTTTTAAGCTAGCTATATAAATATGTTGAGGGGGAATAGGGGAGATTATTAAAATTGAAGACTTTTAAAATCTGTTAAGTATTAAATTGTTTAGAGTGTGTTCTATGTTTAATAAATATTTTAAATTATTTCACTTGTACACCACAGACAAAAAGTAATACCCTGCAACTAAAATTCAAACCCAAATTAATGTCATTGAGGGAGGATGTTCTCTTGTGGTTAAAGAGCTGGACTGGCACTTGAGAGATCTGCATTCAATTCCAAGCTCTGCCACAGATGTCCTGTGTAACCTGGGGAAATCACTTAAAGAAATTAAGTACTGTACTTCAATTCTTCATCTGTAAAATTGTGATAATACTACCGCCTTTCTCCCACTCTGTCTAACCCAGGGATTCTCAAAGTGGGGGGTCACAATTACATGCACGAAACAGAGAGCAACTGCTATAAAATATATAATTTAAATCTAGTGTTTTGAAAATTACGCACACTTTCTGTTGCAATGTAATGTATTTAAGTATTGTAAACGTATAATGCAGCAATGGTTGTTCTTAAAGTATGTATTTGTATTATCACCACTTTAAGGAAATTGTACTCTGGGAATTGTCTGATCGTAGCACAGGTGCCCCTGCTGTGGTATTGTGTGTGCAGGTTTGTTATCTTGAGACTAAAAAGATGAGACTAAGACAACATTAGAGGGCTTGATTGTTCAGCAGCTGAAGAGCTGCTTTAAACTGCAGGCCAATCAGAACACTGAGATCAGCACAAAAAAAAGTAATTTATAATTTGACACACAGGCAGGGGAGGGGTTTGTAGGGACTATAGCCACCCCAAAATTTGCCTAAGCCTCTACCCATAACCACCTGTCCAAGCACAAATGTCAGATATTATGCAGAATTAAGGGTGGCATGGTATTGCTTTGCCACCCTTACTTCTGCGGTTCTGCACTGACTTCATAGCTAGGTGCCCAAACAGCAGCTGCAGCTCTGAAGGCAGCACTGCTGCCAGCAGCAGTGCAGAAGTAAGGGTGGCAATGGAGGGCTAAGTCTGCTGTGATACTGATAGTTTCTGTGCGCATGTCTCTCCCTCTTCCCCAGTATTAAACCGTAACTATTTTAAACATTAATTTTCTGCTTATAACAATAATTTAATAAATAAACAAAATGTTTGTCTTAATTTAAAAGTGGTGAGAAAAGGTAAATTCATTTTAAACAATAGGGTTATAAATTTAGCATTTAAAATAGTGTTAAAATATTAAAACTGTGTTTTTAAGTTATACGGTCATGTTCAGAGGCTTGCTGTGTGAAAAGGGTCATCAATATAAAAAGTTTGAGAACCACTGGTCTAGCCTATCTATTTAGATTGTAAGTTCTTTGGGACAGGAACTCTCAAGTGTTTGTACCGTGCCTAACACAATGGGTCTCTAGGGACTATTTCAATACAAATAATAAAATTAACCTTTTGGCAGTACCAAAAATAACTGGGTAACTTAAACATTTGTCCTAGAAGAAAATCTGTCTGATCGTAGCACAGTTGCCCCTGCTGTGAGGAATAGAAGAAATGTAATTTTAATATTTGGTGAGATGGAGAGTTGGGTCATAACGCAATACTCTCACTTTTGCTAAGTATTTGACAGTGACTATATTCATTTACTGAGTTTTTTCTTCTTCTTCTTCTTCTGTATCTTGATACTTTAGATGCTCCCTTAGACCGTGTACCCTATTTAGGAAAGCTGAAAATACTGCATTGGCTGCATTCTGACCCTTTTGAGCTTGGCTTTTGGCACTGCTACTTCAGACTAAGTTAACCAGAACTGCCAACAAATAAATGCTGAGAGTGAGTTTCTGTTTTCTTAAAGACCCTTACCAATTCCTCAGTAAATCAAACCTCTGAGTGCTTGTCTGCACCTCCGTTATTAGAAGCCACACGGCCATTGCCATCACTTGTGATGGTATTTCTGGAAAACAGGAGCTCAGAGGCCTTCATTATCCTGCTTTGAAGAACAGACTGTACCCTGTACAGCATGACCACAGATATGTTTCAGCTGACAGTATCTCCTCAGAAAACAGCTGGGTTAGTAAAGGTGGAAAATAACTGATATCAAGTTCATTTATAATTGCTCCATAAGTAATGTAAGGTACTTTAAAAAAGACAAAAAAATTTCCATCTGAATTAATGGAATAGACTTAATGAAAAAAATTGATGTCATTCTTGATTTATTTCTTCAAAATATTTTTCATGTTCCTTAATTTATTTGATATTTTCCTATTCAGTGCTTTATTTATCCAATAACTAGATTGTGCTGTCAGTGAAGTTAAAGGTAAGATTGTAAACCTGTATTTCTAAGGCACTCCTCAACAAAATATCTGAGTACCTCAGAGCCACTAATGAATTTTGGCCCCACAATACTTTTGTGAGGCAAGTCAGCATTATCCCTTTTTGAAAAAGCCTTTCCAAAGGAGTGACACTCACACCACCATTCCTCCCACTCATTAAATCCTTACCAACCAAAAAATAATAAAAATCCCTGCCCCGGTCAGTTTTAACTTCAAAAAGGGAGATGTGCCAGAGTCTACCAGAATCTTCAGTGTTGCTTTTTATTTTACATGGAAGACACTAAAATGCTACGATGGGCAACAGTCTAAAACACTTGAAAAAATGGATATGTACACACAGATATGACAGAGAGAGGTGAAGTGGCTGCTCGAGGTTGCATAGAATGTCAAGAGTCAAGAATTAGAATCCAGATCTCCTGTCCTTCTCCACGATATCCTTTCTCTATCCCCGCTCTCTTCCCCTTTTTCACTTAAGTTTTGCTTATTTTTAGTATTGCAAAACTGGTTTGGTGCTATATAATCTATTCCCAATGAGTGAGGTTATCTTCAGATGGCAAGTTGCTTGGTAGTTTTATGTTCTTATTTATTTTTATACTAACACACAATCAAAGGAATGTTACAGGCTGCACAACGCTGGTTTGAAATTTGTATCAGATCACTTGCATTCTTTGCTATTTTACAGGTGTAGTATGGGATTTTCTTAATATGCAGTTTTACTATATGATAGTAAAATATTAATTTCAATAAAATTGGTCGTGCATGCCAAGTAGAAGTAGAAACAAAAATATTCATGCCCCCAAGCACACCCAATTAACATGTGATATTTGATTTTTCAGTCTCATTTTTAGATAGGGAACTGTAACATGGAATGGTTAAGCAACTTGCCCAATGTCAAACATGAATCCTGTGGCAGGGCCAGAAACTGGCCAAACCTTCTGAATCGGATTCCTGTCCTGTCTCTGCCACAGCCTTCTTGAGTGATTTTGGGCAAGTCACTTGAGGAATTGTCACATAGTGAAATTATTGTTAAAATGGAGATAATTCTTGTTTATTTAGACTTGAAGCTGTAGAGGGCAGGGACCATCTCTTACTATACTTAACATAGTAGCAAGCAAAAAATGGGGCTTCAACCTGGTTGGAGCTTCTAGCTGCCTCTGTAATATTAATCACCACCACCACCACTCGTGTCAATAATTTTTGAAGATCACTTTTGAAGGGGAAGGCCCTGTGTACTAAAATTGGAAGTGCATTCCTAGCATGCCTAAGTGAGCGCCTTTATAAAAAGGGTTAGCATTTAATTAAAATAAGCTTTAATAGCTGTTCACTCACATAGCAGCAATCTTCCCCATGTAAGCATCAACTTGTGCAGAATCCAAGTTTTTATTTTTAAACAAAGTTTCTAGTCCTTATGGGTTCAGAGAGAGCCTTCCATACATGAACCAGAGTTTAAACTTTTCAATAATGTCTTCCTAAGTCTGCAGTAAGTAGCACCACTGCTGCTGATGGGGAGCAAGAGGGCAGGGGCCCATCGCTATCAAGTTTTATGCAGCAACATGTGACGTTTTGTGCAGTGTTTTAAATGAGATCACTTGCATATTTGCTAACTTCCCTGCCCCCATTGCTTTTCACGGCCAGTCCAATTCTATCCCTTTTCTTGGACCTCAGTCAGATGCCCCTCCCTACCAGCTTCTGCTGACACCTTCTTCACAGGAGGGAAATAAAAAGGCCATCTGGCTATATGGAGCCTGAGCAGCCCCCAGTGGTTGAGGGAGGAACTAAAGCCTAGCTGAATGCATATGGATACAGTTTGGCAGCTGGAATACACTTGACACGTGGCAGTCCTGTCTGCCACTGCTAGGAGCAGAGTGTTCTTTGAGGCCTGGCCATCTTCACCCCCCTGGGATAGGTGACCTGGGTGAGACCCATCTATCCCAGCAGAGTACTCTGCATGTGTGACTGAGTACTACAAAGAGCATTCTGTGGAGCAGAAGGATTCTTGTCACCATAGCAGATGACTCTGTGGACTTGGTAGGAGAAACAACACACACTGATCTATGGAGGGTACTGCTCAGAATTAGTGTTTTATGGGAGGAGCATAAAATTGTTTGAATACTAATTGATTGACTTGGTGTGGTGTGTAGCAGCTTCATTAATTTGTTTGAAGAGTGGTGATAAAGGGTAGCATTATTTTATTTTGGAGTGCTGTTGAGGGGCAACATTAATTGGAGGCATAGTGTTTGCCAGGCTAGAGACTGGAGTCTTTGAACCCAAATAGTGGGTGCACCTACCCTGCAGGAGGCTGGGAAGGTGGGAATGTGGCTTGGCACTGGGGTGTGGCTTGTGCAGCCAATATACTGTTGTTTGGCCTGGCAAGTAGACTTACTTGTTGTGGTAAAAGGGATTGGCTAAGTTTTTCAAGCTTGGGTTGAAAAAGATTTTTTTAAACAGTTTAATATATGTAGGTTTTAAATATGTAGGCCTGGCTTGACATGTAATTGGACATGGGGGAGGCCTCATTTCTTGAAAGACGGGATTAGGGCAATACATAGATCAGCAGACTGGAAGCAGAATGTGTGTACTAGCTAAGATAAGGGGGAACACCTAGGGAACCATTTACAACGGATAAGATGAGGTAAAGAGTAAGCTGTGCATGGACAGTGTGTGCTGACAGCGATTGGTTCCTAAAAAGTGACCAAACCAATCGCAAAATGTGTTGTGTAAAGTATAATAAATGGAATGGAATGTGTAAATGTATGTCAAGAAAGAGGTTTGCTGTGTGATATGCCCTGTACCCTCTCCCTATGTTCGAGTCTGAGCAACTCAGCATAGCACTGCTGTATGCCAAATAAAGGAACCTGGGTGATTAGACTGGAATTGAACTGAGTTCTTGGGGGGAACCAAGTAGGAAAGGACTCAAAAACCCCAGAAAAATGTATGCTTTATAAACATACTATATGTTATATATTTAAAATATATCTAAAATACTATTTAGAAGAACAGTTGTCCCCAAAATATGCAAGTTAGGTCTATAGAAAGAAAGTATTTCAAGGCAAAGGGTGTGTGCATCTGTTTGTGTTACCCTTGAGCAGTTTAGAGTTCATTTTATGAAACAGATTTACTGGAAAAAACATGTTCTTGTGGTTAAGGAACGTTGCTCCTCAACTCAACTCTTCCACAGATTTCCTGTGTGACCTTGGGCAAGATATTTAATGATACATTTTAAAAGGATTGAGGCCAAGCCTCCCTTGTTACTTGAGCAGTTTGTGCTTGCAAACATGAATTGCAGAGCCAAATCTGAGTAGCTGCACCTCTTACAACCAATCGGAGGTATGCATTCATCTAATCCCGGGACTCTGAGCAGATCTTTTCCCTTACTCAGGTCCCTTTAAAATCTTTTAATTCCAAGTCCCTCTGTATTTACCTGTCTAAAGAAAAGAGGAATGCAGCCAATCAAGGCCTGTTCTGGCTAGAGTGAGACTAAAACTAGCCAGGGAAAGTGGCCATAATATGCTGCTAATATGAGGTTCCATTGGGGAGCCACCTGGGTAGAATGAGGTGAAGAAGCTGCTACCAGCTCCTTGATATGGATTCCTCAGACAATTCTAAATCATGAGAGAAAAAGAGAAAAGTCACCTGGCCAACAGAAGCCTGATGGGGAATCATATCGCCTTCATGCAGTCTGAAGATGATCACATTGTTCGATCTCTTGTTTATTGATCTCTCATTATTCACTATGGTTTTGCCTAAGTGGACCTCCTTCCTGGAAGGGACTCTTACTTCTTGATATTAGACTGAGGCCTTTAGGGGTTGTGTATGCGAGGAGGCATACCTACAGAATATCACCTATCAACCCATTGCATAAGTGTTTGTACTGGCAAGAAGAGTCTATACATGAATTTAGCATTGATCAGCAGTACAGCCTCTACCATGTCCCTTGTTGCCATGTTCCATGGAGTTATAGCTCCTTCTTAGAGAAATTTAGAAATAGGAACTTTTAAGAATACCAAAAACAGGCATACTACTATAAACATTTAAACCAGATATTAAAGAAACTTTTCCTTTTTTCATAGCATCTGGGCATTGCTGCTTGTCCTATAGCCTTCTACTATGAATAACTCTTTTCCCATAAATCTTCACTTTCCTGTACAAGGATGTATGTTTATCATATATTAGTCATTTGGGATTGACCTGACAATTATGTGCTTTGGGCCTGTCCAGGGGATTCTTTGTTCTTAGCTCAGTCCCATTGTTCCATATTCTCTGAATATTATTTGCCTATGTTATGACACTGCATTTTTTTTGTTTTTCTGTCCTGATTCTAGGAAAATAGGTGTGAGATGGTTATCCTATTGCAAAGCGAAGTGCTTTGATATCCTCTGTCCCTTTATTTTAACTGATTTACTAAGAATGCTTTAAACTGAATGCTGTTGGCATAATTGTATTTAAAAAGTCAAATAAAACATGAATATATTCTGCTTTATTTTGAAAAGTTTAGTGAAATAATCTTGGAGTTTATTAAACAACAAACCGATGAATGAGAAAGGAATAAAACTTTTATTCAAACAAACTGTTGTGTGTCTGTGGTGAACTGCTGTACACAGCTACGCTGTTTTCCCACCCATGTTTCCAGGGCACATCTCAAAATTTCTATATTTATGATACTGTCCCTTATGAGAAAGTGTCTCTAAATTATAATCTTGCACAAACATCTCTACATCTTCCCTCCTAAAAAAAAAAAAAAAAAAAAAAAATTATCTTGTATATCAACAGCTAACAGCTATCTAATCATACATTCACTAAATTCCCAATCCATCTAGTACATTTCCATAAACCCAATGTATCTACTACCTAGAGGGAAGAGGTTACCAGCACATCACTCTAGTGGTAAAGAGTGAGTCTTTACCACTCACTTTCCTCAAATACTCCTTCTCCAGGTAGCTTAGCAAGTCTGAGTCTTTTGGAATGTTTAATCTCCCGCTCTGATCTTCTCAGTATCAGCCTTTCATTAGAGTCCGAGTTCTCTTGTTCCTTGACAGTTTATCCTTTGTGCCTTGATGATAAATGATCAGCCTGTTGGTAAATGCCAGAGTCCACATCTGCTGTCAATGTTTTGGAACTTTCTGGGAACTTACTCTTTGATCCCTTTGATTACACTGAAATGTGTCCCCTTGGTCTGTCTAGACTAAAGAAGACCTTGAATGCAGCTCTTCTTTAATGGTACACCTTTGGCCTCAAGTATCAGAGTGTGCCTGAGGAATCTGGTTAAGAGAAACCTGGTTAAGAGATGGATGATCCTGGGCCCTTTTGTCAAAATAATATTTCTGCTTCCACTTCTGATTTTTCTTCCATGTGGTTTCATTGTCCTGAGATTTCAGCAAATTATCAGTGATTGGTAAATTAGATCTGGTCCTTCTTCCCATTAAAAGCTGAGCTGGAGAAGAGCCATTCTCCAGGGTGCACTTCAATAAACCAGGTTTCAGAGTAGCAGCCGTGTTAGTCTGTATTCGCAAAAAGAAAAGGAGTACTTGTGGCATCTTAGAGACTAACAAATTTATTAGAGCATAAGCTTTCGTGAGCTACAGCTCACTTCATCGGATGCATTTGGTGGAAAAAACAGAGGAGAGATTTATATACACACACACAGAGAACATGAAACAATGGGTTTATCATACACACTGTAAGGAGAGTGATCACTTAAGATAAGCCATCACCAACAGCAGGGGGGGGAAGGAGGAAAACCTTTCATGGTGACAAGCAGGTAGGCTAATTCCAGCAGTTAACAAGAATATCAGAGGAACAGTGGGGGGTGGGGTGGGAGGGAGAAATACCATGGGGAAATAGTTTTACTTTGTGTAATGACTCATCCATTCCATTGTTAACTGCTGGAATTAGCCTACCTGCTTGTCACCATGAAAGGTTTTCCTCCTTCCCCCCCCTGCTGTTGGTGATGGCTTATCTTAAGTGATCACTCTCCTTACAGTGTGTATGATAAACCCATTGTTTCATGTTCTCTGTGTGTGTGTATATAAATCTCTCCTCTGTTTTTTCCACCAAATGCATCCGATGAAGTGAGCTGTAGCTCACGAAAGCTTATGCTCTAATAAATTTGTTAGTCTCTAAGGTGCCACAAGTACTCCTTTTCTTTTTTCAATAAACCAGTAACTCTTTGTACAAGTCACCCCCACTATCAAAAGTATTTTTCATAAGGTGCTTTACCATCCATATAGACCTTTCCAGAAGTCCCTTCAGTTGGGGGTAATTTGGATTTGATGTTTTGAGATGAAAAACCCCAATCTCTAGCAAACTGCCTAAAATCTGCACTGGAAAATTGTGGCCCATTATCACTGAAGACTTCATCTAGAATTCTATGTCTGGAGAAGATTCCCTTAATGCTGGCCATCACTGATTTACTATTAGTACTGTTCAGTGTGCTGATTTCTGAATACAGAGAATAATAATCTGTGATTTAAATAATCTTGAGATTGCCAGGTAAATAAATCAGTGCCTACCTTCTCATAAGGCCTTTGAGAAACTGGATTGAGGTCACAGCAGCTCTTCCTGTTGGCGTGGCTTGTATTTAAAGCATGAAAAGCAGTTTTCTACCATAGTACTAATGTTGTGATTGATCCATGGCCAATACAACACCTTCCTTGCTCGTTTTTGCACATCTCAATTCCTAAATGACCCTCATGGATCTTCTGTAGCATTTTTTTCCTGAAGCTCATTGGTATTACAACCTTGCTGCCCTTGAAAATCATCCCATCTATCACAGTAAGTTCATGTTTGCAGTTCCAATAGTTTCTTATACTTGGACAGCAACTGCTTATTTCTTCAAGTCACCCTTTAATTATCACTCCTTTTAGGATTCTGATAGTCATCTTTTTCTGTTTTCCCCTCTTATTTGTTGCAGTTTCCTGTTAGCTACAGGAATTGACTTTAGAATCAAATCTACATAGGCTTGCATCTCTATCTCTAAGGTCTTCTCTGGGACATGGCATCATTTCAGCAGCTGAAACCTTCCTTTTATCAGGTTTTACATTTGTTGAAAATAGTATCCCCATCAAAAGTCAGTTCTGTAAGTCCTAAAACACATTTCTCCCTATTTAGTTTGAGATTTGCCGCTTTAGTTCCATCCAGGACTTCCCAAAGTCTACAATCATGTTCCTCTTTCACTGAGCTCCAGATGATGATGATGATGATGACGATGATGATGATTATTATTATTAATATTTTAATACATCTTATACATGGTTTTGTGATACGCTTCTGGTGCTGAGGCAATGCCAAAGAGTAAGCGTAACAATCTGTATCTTCCAAATTTATTAAATGTGCATAGTTTTGAGCTTTCTTTAGTTAATTTTAGCTGCCAAAAACCTCAGGATGCCTTCACTTTACTGAAATATTGAGCATTTGCAAACTGAGCCATAATCTCTTCTCTAGTTGCTAGTTTGAAATTATTTTTTTTTGTAGCCTTATTGAGGTGTAGCTGGCCGTTATTTTTCTCCAGAATGACTGGAGAACTCATCCATTCCATTGGCTCCTCGTTTTTTTTGTATTAGTTGGATTGCTTCCATCCTTGCAAGCTCAGTCTTGAGTTTTTCACTAAAAGCACCTTTCTACATGGATGGATAACTGGAGGGACTGTATATAGATTGTATGTTCACCCTGCAAGCAGTCCATCCCTTGAAACAGATTGTGATGTACCCAAATAAGTGCCTCATAGCTAGGTTCACTATGATCTTTTAGTGAGAGCACCCATTTTACCAGATTGAGTTTTTCACAGGCAATCAGGCCTAAAATTGGTGTCACCTCCTTTGACACTACAATGAATGGGAGCCTGTACATGGTGTTTTTACAGTTGCTGCTAACAATGCACTTCTTTCGTTGGTGTATCTGTTCCAGAATAACCAGTTACTTTCATATTTGTTGGGCCCAGTTTGGGTCTTATTTTTAGTCTTTCATAATCTTGTTCAGATAGAATATTAACCTCAGCTCCTGTGTTCAGTTTCAATGGAATAATTGTTCCATTCGTTGTCATATGCAGTATCCAGTCCCTCTTATCAGGTTTGCTTGATCCCACTATATCTATGTAAAACTCCTCAATCAAGTTATCTTCAGCTGAAGGCACTTCACTTGTCTGCATTTGTGATCTGAAGCATTTTCCAAAATGATTATTTTCCCCACATTTATGACAGTTTCCCAAACGCGAAACACTGTTTGGGGCCATGCGGTGATCCACACCTTCCACCTGTCTGTATCAGTCTCTTTCCCCCTCCTCCCACAACACCCCCTAGCAGTGGTTTTCATAGCAAGTGGTTCCACTTTTTGATTTGACCTATTTTAGCTATATTATTTTGTTCTTAGTACATGGATAACCCCTTCTCGTGAATTCAGCTCTTTAGCTTGTGCTTTCACAGTTTGTTTCCCTGCATATTGGGAGTGCTTTTTCTAAATTTAAATCTCCTTCACAGAGCAGTCTTTCTCTTAACACATTGTCTTTAATGCTACATCTGATTCTATCTCTGACCATAGACTGCCAGGTCACCAAAGTCACAGGTTTTACTGAGACTCCTTAATTTTGTGACATATTGTTCTATGGTGTTGTCTGGTTTTTTTGCATGCATGTAAAAAATGTATCTCTCAAAAGTCTCATTCCTTTTTGGCATGCAATGTTCCTCAAAATTAGTCAGTATTGTATGCAACTTCTTGCTTTCACCTTCTTCAAACTTAGTTGTTATAAATATCCAATGCTTCCTCCCCAACAACCTGCAAAAATATTTGATTTCACTTTATCACTTTTCTCCTCTGCCCTTGCGACTGCTAAATACAATTCAAATCTCTGTCAGAATTTTTTTCAGTTCTCTGCAGCATTGCCTGACACATTCAGACTGGACAGAAATTGCAACACATCAATTTCTGTTTTTTTCAATTCTTAAGAAAGTCAAGTTACTATTGTGCTCACAAAATACATACACATGCCCCCCTTTCCTCTGCTTTCAGTTTCAAACACAGGAGTTAACCTCAAAATGACTGCAGTCTTTCTCATTCAGCATTTCTGACACTATGTAATACTCTTGGGGTTTGTTAAACGACAAACCTATGAATGAGAAAGGAATAATACTTTTAAAGAACTAGAGACTGTGGTGAATTGCTGTATACAGCTACACACTGTGTCCTCCACCTCTGCTTCCAGGGCACATCTCAAAATTTCTATATTCATAATACTGTCCATTGTGAAGGAGCATGTCTAATTTATAATCTTGCACAAACATATCTCTACACTTAGAAAAGCCTCAACTTGCTTTTTGTTTGACTCCGTAAAAAAAATCTTAAGTGTCTACGCAGAATTCACCATTTTGAGTTTGTTATAAAGCAAACAAATGAGAGTAACCAATCTAGGAAAATCCCTATTGTGAGAGAGCCTGGCAAACCACAATGCAGTCTGGACAAAATACACTTAATTGCTTATTGTCCATCAGAAACACTGCTGATTTTAAAATCCTGGATACCCTGATATAGAAGTGTCCAATCCAATTGAAAATGAAAAGTGAGTGCCTGCCTCAAATTTGTTAGTATCTAAGGTGCCACAAGTACTCCTTTTCTTTTTGCGAATACAGACTAACACGGCTGCTATTCTGAAACCTGCCTCAATAGAGCAACTGAAGAAATGACTTGCTTACCAGTCTACTTCTTTGCTGGACTCCTGCTCTGGCTCAGTTCAGCCACTTGTGGCCCACTTAGCACGATGGGGAGCGTGCTTGTGGCTAATTAGCCAGACCTTCTTCCCAAAGAAGAAACGGTAGAGGTGCCTTTTGGATCACAGCTTCCATTCACTGGATGTGCCTGTCAGTTAATTCACCAGGGATTTTTAAGTGCAGTTTTTAATAAAAGTTGTTACAGAGACACAGAAGTGCTGGTAAGAAACTACCCTTTAGTTCCTGATGCTAGCAATGTGACCATGGTCAGGATTACAAAAGGTGATATTCCACATGACATGGCAGAAGTCAGTATCCTCTGCCTCCAGTGGCTACTGTTAAATCATCTGCTTTATTTAAATAAATAAATAAAACAGCTGAAAACATCCACTGCAAACTTAATACAGCCAGTGAATAAAACACAAATAGAGATGTTGTGGAGGGAGGCTGGAGGAAATGACTGAAATTGCCCTGACATTTGAGAAGATTCTTTTGTCTCCTGGTTCATCTGTCAGCAACTCTCTCTCCGGTTTTCCTGATCCCATGACCCCGGCTTGTGCTCAGAACAGTTTCTTCTGTAGTGGTTCGTTTAGCTGCCGAGTTTGCTTTGTACCTGGAACCTGTGTTTGCTGCTTCTGGTGTTTTTTGTTCAGTGGGTGGATGGATGTTAGTTCTGTCAGCGCACATGCATTGTCGGTAGCATTCTGGGTGTCCTTGAGATATAAAGAGTATTGCGCTTCTTGATTTTGTCCAGATGCTATTCCTTCTGTAGAAATGACCTTCAAGGGCAGTGAGGTTTGAACTGAAGTTTTTGTCCGTCAGCCCTTGTGTCTTTAAATGAGCCTCTAATACATCATTGTGAGGGACTTCGCGAACTGCTAACACAGTTAAGAACAGAATTTTTAAATCAGCTCCCAGTACTTTGCTATTTGTGCTGCTTAGTAATGGCTGGATGTGTCAGGCATGAATGGTTGAGTCACTCGTGAACTGTGAGCCACTATTTGTTGTCAGCTCATCTCATATCTCGTGGCAAGTGAAGTATAGTTCACAATGTGTTACTGCATTGTTACTCCATATGTTGTGCAATGGCTCTATTGCAAATCAAAAAAAATAGTGAAGAGAGATTTCCTTTTTTATTCAAAGAAAACTGTGCTCTCTTTGTACTAAGGACATCACATGCAGAATCTTATGTGGTTTCCAGTGCTGCTTTTGCATTCTGCTTCCAATAATTATTGCATATTTCCCATTCTGGATACCCTATCTTTACTAGCAGCATTCATGCCTGGCCAGAACAGGACATCGTGGGCTCTGTTTATCAGACTTCAAGCACTGGGGATTATGTTTAGCATTTCCAACCTCGTGATATGTGATGATATAACACAATGTCCTTTGTACAAGATCCAGTCATGTCACAATTTCCTCTCAGTATTTCCAATAAATTCTTATATTTGGAAGCTTTCTGCTGGTCATCGTCTAGAATTACTCTTTCAAACTCCTGTAAGGCGGAGTCATTTGCTTTCACTACTCATAGTGAAACTGCTTTCAACAGTACTGTAAAATGCACCTGATTGGGTCTGTACTTCCCATTTTAATGAGTATTTATTTTTGCAATTTCATGAACATCTTCTGAAGTCTAGGAGGTGCTTTGCACAATGGTTTCTGTAATGTGACTTCCAGTGGTTTATGGCTTGTGTGATGGGGCATTGGCCCCACACAGATGTAGAAAAGGTTAACCTCACCAGAGAGCAGAGGCAGTGAATCCTCCAAGTGGCCCAAAGAGGCTTCATGGGGTGCAGCCAATAGGAAAGAGGCTGTAAGGAGCAGCCAATCTGGGACCAGCAGGATCACATTAAAGGAGCTGCAGGGCAGAGCTGAGGTCAGTTGCTGCTTGGGAACTCAAGGAGTCAGGACAGTGCCGCATGACTGTCTCACCCTGCTAAAGCACAGGCAGGCAAACTTTTTGGCCTGAGGGCCACATCAGGTTTCTGAAATTGTATGGAGGGCCCGTTAGGGGAGGCTGTGCCTCCCCAAACAGCCATGCACGGCATGGCCCCTGCCCCCTATCTAAACCCCCTCCCCGGGACTCCTGCCCCATCTACCCATCCCTGTCCCCTGACTGCCCCCCGCCACCCCATCCAACTCCTCCTCTCATTCCTGACTGCCCCCCTGGGACTCCTGTCCCATCCAAACACCCCTTCTCCCTGAATGCCCCCCACTGCCCCATTCAACCCCCCCGTTCCCTGCCCTCTGACTGCCCCATCCACATCCCTGCCCCCCCCCCCCGACCACCACTCTGAACTCCCCTGCCCTCTATCCAGCCCCCTTACCGCGCTGCCTGGAGCTAAAGCCATGCCACCCAGCGCACCAGAGCTGTGTCACCTGGCTGGAGCCAGCCACGCCACCTTGCAGCACAGAGCACCAGGTCAGGCCATGGCTCTGCAAGAGCCCTGTGAGCATTGTGAGCTGCAGGAAGGGGGAACAGCAGGGGAGGGGCAAGCCCCCCAGGCCGGGAGCTCAGGGACAGGGCAGGAGGGTCCCACGGACTCTGTGGCCTGCAGACTGTAGTTTGCTCACCTCTGTGCTAGAGACACAATGGACAGAGCAGTTGCTTGCAGAGACTGATAAGGTGAGCACCTGAGCTAAACGTGAAGAAGGTGCTTGAGCCACAGGGAAGTGGCCCAGGGAAACCTACTGAGCAGTTGGAGGGGACACAGCATGTATCTGCCATCTACAGAGTCCATGGGCTGAGACCTGGAGTAGTGGGAGGACCTGGGTTTCCCCTTCCCCCCCCGCCCCCTCCACTTACCACGGGGGGAAGTGGCATGATTATTAGACTGAGACACTAACCCCCGGAAATGGGGAACACACTTGGTGACGCAGCCAGAAGGCTGAGTCACAAACAGGGTGCTGCAGTTCCTGAGGCTGCGAGAGGAGCTAGAGGCAGATGCAATGATGGTTTGCAAGTCACGGATGCGGGCATTGGCCTCAAGTTAATCCCCAGTGTGCCCAGGAGGTGGCGCCAGTCCGACAGTGAGTGACGCCCCCTGAGAAAGCCTGTTTCTATCGTGACCAATTTCTGCCCATAAACAAATTCATTAAACTGCTCTCCACCGAAACTAATTGCCAGTATTTATTTTTCAATAGGAGCCTAGTTCTGTTGGGTTTCAGACAGTGCTTTGGAAGTGTATGTCACTGGGTAACCATCTTGCAGAAGGACAGCATCGAATCCAAAATAACTTGCATTGCTTGAGATCTTAGGCTCTTTGGTAATTTCAAAATGTTTCATTATATGTTCTTCTGTGTGCACTTCAATTCCCAACAAGCCATCTTGTTGCCTTTTTGTACTGTCTAGAAGCAACACTTAATGCAATTAATTGGGGGATGAATTTGCAAAAAGATGTTAATTTGCCCATGAATCTTGTTTTGAGGTTTTTCAAACATCTCTGCCTTTCTTGAGAGACAAAGTGAGTGAGGTAATATCTTTTACTGGACCAACTTCTGTTAGTGAGAGAGAAGCTTTCAAGCTTACACACAGCTCTTCTTCAGGTCTCAAAGACCTGAAGAAGACTGGATGGGCTCTTGTAGTCCCTGTGAATGGTGTGGCAAGTTCCTGCAATATCCTGGACTAACCTAGGATCTCGTATTAAAAATGCAAATACATATGTGATATGGAATTGTGTGTCACTTGTCTAGAAGACGTGACTAACATAAACCTTGGGAAGTGTTTTGAGTTTCAAAAGACACTCTCATTTTTTTTAAAAGCAATGGGCTAAGAAAAGAATCAACTGTTAGTTGAGTAGGTTTCCTAGGAAATATTTGGGATGAGGGGAATGCAAATGACCACCTCCAGACCTCATCTTTTGAAGCTCAGGGGAAAGGGGAGCTTTGTCTACAAATGGCCTATTCCCTGGGTGAAAAGGCCCAAATGGTATAAAGGAGTGACTCTAAGACTCATGCGGATTCTTGTTCTGAGCAAAAAAAAGTTATGAGCTTGTAACCACAAGAATATCCCTGTGTGGGGTTTGAAGGCTGCACTACCTATCAGAGCCCTTGCTGGAGTTGGGGGTTAGCACTTATTAGCATGTCTGTAAGTTTTTATTGATTTTTAATGTGTTTTTCTCTGTAATGCTTTCACCTTTAGAATAAAAGTGCTTGCTTAGAAAGAGCTTGTGTGATAACTTATAACCGTGGGCAATTACAGCTGCTCATAGCCTTTGAAGAGTAAGCAAAGCACAGCCACAGGGCCTGTTTACATGGTTTGCCTTGCTGGGGAATAATACAGTGCAGGCAGGGAACTGCACAGCCTAGAAAACCCCCAGTTTAGGAAGGAGAGAGATGTGGGTCTCTGCCTTTCCTGTCTGCTTTATCTTTATAAGTCTTTACTGCTAACTACAGCTTCCTTACAAGTTCCATGCCTACAGCAGTGATTGTGATATGAGGAGAGGTGTATGTATATCTTGAGGAATCAAGTATGCTTCGTTTCAGTGCTGGATTTTGCAGGTTGTCAGTAGAGGTGCACAATGCTGTCTTTTTGCAATGGGGATTGGTCTCTGGGGATTAGGGGTGAGTAAGTAAAGGCAGTGTCTTAGAAGGAATCCTAAGGGCCAGGATAGAGGGGTGGTACCATTTAGCAAATTTGAGGTGGTTTTTTTGGGTGTAGACTCAGTGTTTGAATATGGGCCAGGTTTGCTATGCCTGACCTAAACCGAAGTTGGAGCATCACTTGAAGATGGCAGAGTTAAGGTAACACTGAAGGGGTGATGTGTATCTTAACTTTATATTTTCTTCTTTTCAGAGGCTTTCATTTGCATTACCTTAACTCTTCATTTCCTGGTTGGAGTTCAGCTGAGCTCAACATTTTGGAAGGGCATGAGGCATCTCTGGGCAACTTCAATTCTGCATTCAGTAAGTTTGGGAGCATTTAATTTCCTTGATTTTAATAAAAATATCTTCTCAGCACCCTCTTGTACCACCACCTCCGGGTGCTTGGCAATAATTACCTTGGCCAAATGGTCCTAGAGCTAGGTGTATGTTCCTCCACTGCCCCAACATCGTCTCCAGTCTCACTGCCTGTCCAGTACAGCTTGGTGCTCCCTCTTTCTCAGGGAGATTTCATTCTCCTTGGCTTGATCTGAGGGCACACCAATCTGGAGTTCTAAACTTTTTGCCCTTAACTTTTTCAATATTACTTCCCCATAGGGGTAGGGGGTACCAGATACTCGCTGAGAGAAATCTTGAGTGACTGAGATCAGTTTGGGGAGGAATAAAGCTGTAGTTTGAGCTTTAGGCATGTGCAAAAAAAGAGAGAAATGGGCGAACAGTGGATTTGAGGGGGCTGTATCTGAGGAATTCCTGTGACAAATTTGGACCGCCAACCATATCCCAGATGAGATAGAGCAATTTTTATGACAAACCTAGTCACCATGTGGATTTTAGGGCCCTTAGACTAGTTGACCTTCAAGTAGAAGGCAATGCTCAACCTTAACTATAGTAGAGATAGTGCACTGTTGTTGTTAGAGAAAAACGTGGTATTTTTCAGCTCCTTGAACTGGAACAAAAATTGGCAGCCGTTGGCTGAGATGTCAATGAAACCATTTGGTGCTTATCATTCTTTGGCATGGCGTATATCAGAGCACCTTGAAGGGAATGTTGCCGTTATTAAGCAAACTTCAGTTCAGGCTTTCGCAATGGCGTTGCAACAGTTTTTATAGAGGGAGTGCTGAAAGCCGATGAACAAAACTGTAAACCCTGTATATGTTGGAAACCACTTCAAGCCTGGGGGTGCTGCCGCATTCCCACAACACCTATAGCGCCCCTGGGCTTTCAGAACCTATTTGGTCGGGATGCTTGAAACAATTTCTCTTAAGATTACAGGTCTACCCATCTGCCAAACGGGCCTGAAACACCACAAGACAGGCTTTTTGTGTGCGATTGGCAGTTTTGCTTCTAGCCTCTTTCTGAATGAAGCAGTGCATCTGTGATGTGTGTACACATCTAAACTGATCTTTCTGGAATACCAAATGTTTAGCTGGAATTTGGGGGCAAAAGGTTGGAGTAATTATATCTAAAGTAAAATACTTTGTACCCTTTCAGACATGAAGTAGGGATCCTCTGTCCCTCACCTAGTGAACCAGAGACCTCATGTCTTGTGCTTGTTGAAATTTATTTCAATAATCTTCTTTGGAGCAACAAATCTTTTCTTCTATAAGTTTTGTGCTACCACAGTGATACCTGGTGGTGAATAGAGTTCATTACACTTGTTAATGTCCCTTTTGTCAGACCACCTATCCATACCCTTTATACAAATCAGACTAGTAGACATTTCCAATTTCTGTATTAATATTATATTTCTAATGTTCTTTTCTCATAATACCCCTGCTATGTATTTGTATAACAATGTTAAAATAAAAATCAGAACACCCAAAAACCAAAGCACAGACCTTAAAAAAATTCAATAATAAAATCCTATTCCATAATGAATACCCAGTATCTGTAGTCCTGCAGTTCTCAAACTGTGGGTCACTAGGGCTGGTGTGTTAGACTTGCTGGGGCACGGGGCCGAAGCTGAAGTCGGAGGGTTTCAGCCCTGGGTGGTGGGGCTCAGGTTACAGGCCCCCTGCCTGGGACTGAAGCCCTTGGGCTTGGCTTCAGCCTCCCTGCCCAGGGCTGTGGGACTTGGACAGGCTCAGGCTTCAATCCCCGCTCCTTGGGTTGTGCAGTAATTTTTGTTGTCAGAAGAGGGTCACAGTGCAATGAAGTTTGAGAACCCTTGCTAGTCTCTTCCTAACATGATTTCCTGTTGGGATAACTTAAAGTATCATCAGAATGAGAAATATTGGGTAGCACTTATAATTTTCTGCCAGCAACTCTGCATATTTTGGCAATAAAAAATCATATGTTCTATGTTCCCTTCCCCATTGCAATTTCTCCAACACTACCTGTGTGGCAGTAATTTAATAAGCTTTGAGTTTCCATCAAGTTTCAGGCTGTGGTAGCATTTCTGGAACATATTTTATCATTCTATTCTTCCATTTTGATGACAAAAGATTTTCCTTAACTTCTCATAGGTTATTTTGTTAATTTCATTGTCTATGTAAGATTTATACTGTTCCTGTCTATTTATAACCCTTTTCTATTGAGAATCCAGGAATCAGGTTTTCTGTCAATTACTCTAGGAGTTGGTTTTGTTTTGTTTTGGGGTTGTTGTTTTTTTGTTGTTTGGTTTTTGTTCCCCTTGTAGCAAAAATATTTATGTATTTATTTATTTGACTGGAAAGAGGCAATAACAGAACCCCTTCCTGGTTCTCACATTACTCAGTGCAATAAATTGTCCATTCTCATACTGTAATACTTTGTCATTTTCTACTAAGCTGCTTTCCAAATTTATTTAAACCTTTAGAGCACAAACATTAAGCTCGGTACCTATAGTATCAATGGACTGGTAGTTTGGCCCCATTTTGCTATATGTTGTACAAACACAGATAGATACATGTCTAATATTTGTTTTTGTAGACTCAGATTTTATACTACTTCTCTCAAGGATCTCTTTTTGCAGTGAGTTCCAGAAGTTAGCTATACATCATAGAGACTATATTGCCTTTCATTAGTTCTAAAACTGTGCATTTTTTTCTTCATTTTATTGGGTGTCGTCTTACTCTTGTACATGAGAACTTTCATATACCTGCATGAACCCTCCCCATGCAATTCATTATTTACTGTGTATATGTTTTCAGATTTTATACTGCTGCCCATCACTGTAAGGTATCTGAGCACCTTCTACCTAAAATTAATAGCAATAGTGAAGTCTCTAGTTAACTTCATGGTGTCTCTGGCACTTTTCCCTTTTGGGGAGGATAAAAACTCTGCTTGGGCTAGGGTTTTGGTTTGAAGAGAGTAATTAAGCTAAGGGCAGCTATGATTATAAAATTTCCTGTTGGTGGCTGGTGGAAGCTTGAGCTATTAAAATGGGTGTAAGTGTGTGTAGAGAGTAGGCCAACTTATACTCAGGTTTGCCTGTGGTGGCCAGATCCATGGGACTTTTCATAAAACATACCTTAGGGAAAGTAGCTTTAAGGAGACAAAGAGAAGAGATCAGATTTGAGCATGCCCAGGTCTCTGTCAGGAAAAAGATATTGACCTCAAGAGTAGTACTATAACGCCTTATACAGTTAGAGCTCTGTACAAAAATATATATTCTGATGAAGGGTATAGTTCAGAGAGATGTGTACTCTAGCAGGGATTTCTCATTAATGAATTAGATGTTAAGTAGAGTTTAAGAGCTTAGATGACACAATGGGGTTGATGTGTTGGTCTTGATCAGGATGGAACTGTCACTGTGTCATGAGAAGCGAGTAGTGGACAGCTAATACCAGAGGGGGAGCAGTGACAGGCCAGGTTGCTGAAGAGATTGAACAAAATATGGGTGATCTGGGATTGATGAGTGAGAGAGGTGGAAGGACAAGATAGGACAGGAGAATGCATAGTAGGGGACACAGGAAGAAAAGGTGGCCAAGAGTGCAGTAATGATAGGAAGGTGTGAAGATAGGAGGGTAGGGGAATGAAAGTGCTGTTCATGGGTGGGAATTAGCAGGTGGAGGAGGGACAGTGGGTATAACAGCTTGAGAGAAGGTAGAAAGAAAAGAGGTTGTTGCAGGGAAGGATTTAGAAATTGGGCAGGCTAAATAAAGGGTGTGGGGAGTGCTTGGATTGAAACCATGCAGAGCAATGAATGGAAGAGGAGAAAGAGAAATTAGTCAGGGAAGCAGGAGAGAAAAATTGTGATGCTGGAGAAAAACAGGAAGGAATGGGGGGGGAGTGGGAATAGGTGGGGTGACTATGATGAGCAAGTCCTAGAATGTCATTGGTCTGCAGAGGGAGGCTGTTAATTTTGATCAGCTGACTGTGTTCAGTACTTAAATGGTCTGTGTACTATTGTAGCATTTTAGCTTCCTGCCTGGCACAACTTTATGCTTCTAATTATCCTCTTCACAGCTCCTCTTTTTCTGGACCACATGCTGTATTTTGATTCCACATTACTCTCAGAAATCACTTCAAAGAAATTCAGCTGTTTTCTTGAGAAGGCAATTAAGAGGAGATTTTATTTAAAACCTTGTGCGAATGTTGATCCTGGTTGCAAAGTCAGCAAATGTATGTTTTGCAAGGGAATTTTCCTTTTGCCTGCAACAAAAAGAGCAGTTTGTTCAGTACAGCAATTCTGATTCATAGCATGTAAAGGACACAGCTGATTTATTGCCATAAGCTGATACCCAAGGAATCGTTTTAGTAACATTAGCCACCCAAATGGCCCTGCTGTAATATTGCTGTGCACTTATATACCATTTTTTCATCCAAGAATCTGAGTCAAGTAAGCCTGTACCTGTGAGGTAGATGTTGCACCCATTTTACACATAAGCGAATCTAGGCACAGAAAGGTGACGACCTACCCAAAGTCACATAGTGAACTAGTAGCAGAGCTAGGAAGGAAACCCAGGAGTTCTGTTTGGCACCTCAAGAGTTTAGTTAATATAAAAAGATGATGAATAACTTAAATAGAATGTAATCATGGACTGATGTGCTCATTCTATAGAGAACACAAGTCACGTGTGCTATGTAAGACTGAAGTCTGTTTTTGAAAGGCTTTCACCAAAACTGATTTTGTTCCTTTATTTGCGGTGATATTCTAATGCTCTAAGACTCTAAGTGGAATTTAATGTTTCTTTGTATTCTCTTAGGAACAAGAGAATTGGTAGGCAGGAAGGAAGCCATGAAGCCCATTTTGTTCTATTTAAATGTTTCTGATAAGTTAAAATGCTTCCTTGTAAACAGCGTGTCAGGTTGCATGTAAAAGGTAGTTTGAACATTAACAGAATCTCTTAAATTGTGTTTACAGAACATTCTATGTTAAATGCAAAACCAGGGTGAGATTCTGTTGTTTATAGACTTCCCTATAGCATTCACTGCGGTATTACCTGAGTACCCACATCATTAATGGACTTATCCTCAATACCCATGGGACGCATGAGAAGTGTCATTGTCCCTACCCCATTTTATACTTGGGAAACTTAGGCACAGATATTGTGACTTACCATACTCGTATAGGAAATCTGTGATAGAGCCAGAAATAGAACCCAGATCTTCTGAGTCAAAACCCAGTGCCTGAGTCGTACCCATTCTCCCCTTTACTCTGTCCTGTGGTCTCCTTCCTGCATGAGTGGTTTGTGCTTATTGCTTTGTAATGAGGTATTTTATTTTTTGTCCAGTTTCCCCTCCGTGCAGTAACTGAGGCCCTCCCTGGCTTCTGAGACAAGGGGAGGAACTCATGGAAACTTTACCACACCCATACCCTCCAAGTTTCCCGGGAAAATATCTGTTCTGGGATGAGATGTAGCATATGAAATTTCAAGGGCACAGACTAATTTTGTGGAAATAGGGGGGGGAGATTTTGAGGTTTTGGGAACCTAGCTTCAGCTTTAACCCTGGAGCCATTACATCTGCTTCATAAGTCAAATATCTGTGAAATGTTAGGGTGCTTTTAAATCGGCTGTATATCCACCCACATGACTACTTGTGATCTCTTGGGAGATAATGTGACAATTGCATAAAGTTGTCTCAGAATTGCATATTGTCTCAGAACTTATGATCCAAACTTATTTCCTTGGAAGGTTATTGTTGAATCTTTTTGCCTTTAGTGAAGCTAAAGGGTAAGCCCCCTTACGTTAGCTTCCCTAAAGGCACAGAGATTCAACAATAACTTCCAAGGAAATATGTTGCCTTTCCTTTGGAAATCCTCACTTCACTGTAGCTTTAGACAGGGCTATTTCTCACAGGTGTGATCACTGTTTAGTAAGTGGGGGAATTTTCCTCCAGTGTTCTGGAACATAATTTAAAATGCTCTGATCTAGGTAAGAAGGATATAAATTTGCAGTTTTCCCAGTAGATGTGGGCAGACCGTGGAATTAATCTTGACACAATAGAAACCAGAACTTACTGAAAAAAGAAAAGGAGTACTTGTGCCACCTTAGAGGCTAACAAATTTATTTGAGAATAAGCTTTCGTGAGCGACAGCTCACTTCATCGGAGGCATTTGGTGGAAAATACAGTGGGGAGATTCCACCAAATGCATCCGATGAAGTGAGCTGTAGCTCACGAAAGCTTATGCTCAAATAAATTTGTTAGTCTCTAAGGTGCCACAAGTACTCCTTTTCTTTTTGCGAATACAGACTAACACGGCTGCTACACTGAAACCTATCAGAACTTACTGCTGTCACTTCCAGAAAAAGTTCTTGCCTAGACCTTTACTAAATAATTATGTAAATTGACCCTCCTCTTCTGAACAAAAGAGAGAGTGGAAGGGACTCCTATGTGAGCAAATATCTGGTGAGCAGCTGTCCTCCACCTTCTCTTGGCCTGAATTCAGAGCCAGGTGTGACTCTTTTCCTTTCAGACAATATGCACGTGGCTTTTAGAGTGGCTTAACGCTAGCCTGCTGACATGCTTTATTGATCTTCTTTCAGAAGAACTTCATTTCTTCCCCGCCCCCCAAAGGAGAGAGAGGTACAGTATAGATATTCTGTCTGGGAGTGCTACTGTATCATAGTTTCAAGGAAATACATGTTTATAGAGGTAGAAGGGAAGTAACATTAAACTGAATCTTGGGTAAAAAAAGGCAGCTGGAATCAAAATTCTCAAGTTTCTGAAAAGCAAGGGTTGGTGAATAATTGACCCCTGCTGATATTTTAAGGATCTGAGAAGTTTTGGGGGCTTGTGAGGCCCCTGACCCTGTTTTTCTCTAGAAATTCCATCACATCCAGTGAGAAGTCATCTATGTGATTGGACAATACCGCTTATAGTGAAGGGGCAAGTTATGGATTTTTTTTAAGATTCTCTGTTTAAAACCACCCTTGCATATAACACATTTCCTCTACAGCTTTACCATTATATGTGTCATTGGATGAGGAATTAAGTTTTTTATATTCCTAACTGAAATGGATAAGGGCATCAAAAACACCAATAGTGCTCACTGATGTAGTAAAGCAGAGTGCATTAAGGTTAGTGCTATACACTGTTCTCCAGTAATCAATTACATTACGGATGTTACAGGAAATAAAAACACCAGATAAGAAACTCCTCTCACAGGCTGAATTACTTCCTTCTTTGTGGTGCAGTCAGGCAGGCTTCAGTTACGCACACAGGCACCTTTGTGGTACTCTATCTTCAAAACTATAAAGTTAAACTGAGTTTGCATGACTAGGAGGAAAACCATCTTATCTGCCCCAGTGAATTTTCAGCAGCATAATAAATTAATACAAATATGCCTGCTGAATCTACATGAAACAACATGAAAATTGTTTTTTTCAAATGATCATTGCTAAACTGCCCCCAATATAAATAGTTAAATCCCTTTCATTTAATCCTCTTTTTAAATAAACAAAAGTAATATGGCGGGGGAAACCAGGTTAGAATCTTCCCACCTTCTTCTACTTAACAGTACATCTAGTTGGGGAGGGCCTTGGGGAGGGCAGTGACTGCCACATCCACAGCACCAACCCCCCCTCCTCCCTTATTGTAAGGAAGCTTCTCTAATGATGCATCAGAGGGACTCTCAATTCACATGCAACGATGAGGACAGGTCAGAGCCAGGATGTTAGTTCTCCCTGACTCCAAGAAGACACACCATGCCAAAGCTAACGTCATAGCAGGAGATTTACAAAGGCATGAGTGGGAGTTAGTTAAGCACTCAACTTTCATTTGTCTTTGAAAATCTCCCCCATAAGAAGCAGCATCAACATTGGTTCTATTTGCTCTCAGTGCATAATGCACAATGCTGGCAGCAATGGGAGTGGAGAGTTCTGATCTGGTAACATTTTACATCCTCTTCTCAAAGAGGCTGAGCATTATGAAGGATGAGAGGCCGTGGAAAGATCAGGCTGTTTTGTATCCAGTTCTCTTGTGCCTTTCACACAGGTGGTATGTGGCAGGCAATGTAATAGGGTTATGGGGTATGCGTGTTTGATCTCCCAGAAATCCCGCTCTGGATAAATAGCAATAAATCAAGGGTCCCAGACAAGCTGTTGGATAGCAGTGATAGCACTGAATGTTCAGAGTCTCAAGCTATTAAGCTACATTGGCTCTTTTGTGCAGGTGGTAGGTGTGGTGGTCAAAGAGAATGCTGGGCTGGACCATAATACTCTTGAAGAAAATACCCCCAAAAGAAGCAATGGATAAGAGATCCTCTACCTTACCTACAGAGATTAGATGTAGACAGGTACTTGCAGGACAGTGTGGCAGGACTGAGAGAGAGAGAGAGAGTGTGTGTGTGTGTATTAAATTGAACAGCTCTGATATACAAATCTTTTTTCTAAAGCACAATGTCATCAATATAATGAAGAACATTTAATATGTTTACAATATTGCAGTGTGACATACTTGGAGTTTAGAAAAATTCCAAAAAGGGTCAACTTTCATGTTCTGTAACCTAGATAATTAAATGGCACAGGCTAGAAGCTTTACAGCTTGCCAAAATCAAACATGTCCCAAAGGAACACAGTTTAAACATTTGCATCCATAAAGCAGCTCTACATCTGGGACCATAGTGGGTAACTAAAGGTCATTTTAACTCAGTTAAGTTTTTGTTTCTTCATATAAGAAAAACAGCTTCTCTTCTTATCACCATCCTTTGTGTTTTGTCCAGAAAAAAATTCAGAGGAGTTCAGGGTTTAAGTCAAAGATAAACCCACTAAACGGAGTTGAACTGCACTAAAGTGCTGAACATGTATCATCATCAGCTTCAGCTGTCTCTACCATGGTCTGTAGGAACCCTGCTAATATTTCTTAACTAACAAAACAGATATTTAAAAGAAACCTACTTTTTATCTTGTGAAGTATAAAATGGGTCCAATCCTGCTCCCACAGAAGCTGATGGGAGTTGTTAACCATTCAGTGAGGACAGGATTGGGCCTAATGGCTGTAATTATAAAGGCAGACATGCAATGAATAAAAGCCAATGATATCTTATAGCTGGGATGTCAGACTAATGTGGGAAAAGGCCACATTAAAAATGTAATGTTGGTGTGTGACCAATGTCTATGAAGCAATATAGTAGATCTTGTAGGCAGAGCTCCTATAATGGGAAGTTTGTACAAAGCTCAGAGAGAGTGTATGAGCCTTTTGACGTAACTACACTTTTTAGGCCATGATTTTAAAACATGACTAGTGATTTGGTGTGTCTGTCTTTGGGTGCCCAACTCATTTTTGGCATGGTGAAACTGTCTCCTTTTCCAGAGCGCACAGGATAGGCTATTGCATCCTGAGGCCACCCCTTTTTGGGAAGGGCTCAAATCTTGCAGTAATATATTCCTTAATTGGGCTGAACTCTCATTAGCTTCAATGGATAAGTTCGTCTGTGAGTAAAAAACTGCAGGATTTATTCTCTGCTGAAGTTCTGAATTTTCCAAATAGTTCAACTAAGCACACAGAAATGAGGACACTGCAGGAAGCCTGCATGCATTTCTGCAATGGGAACAGAACCTCAGTCTTCCCATTCAACCTTTGTCATATCAACAGAGTAACCGAAAGACCGTGAAAGCAGCTCTGTGTGAGACCGGGAGAAGTTTGGCCCTCATGGGAGGGAGCCATTGCTAGTGGGAGATATGCTCTGTGGCTTTCTATGGATTGTCATCACTTTATTTTATTTTTTTTAAAGAAAATCTGAGTTCTGGGGGTAATCCTTTAAAAGTGCAAATCTCTTCAAAGGAAGATTGTCCCACATTGTTCTCATGAGCAGGAGGGAGGGATAGCTCAGTGGTTTGAGCATTGGCCTGCTAAACCACAGGCTGACCACAGGCTGAAACCCACTGCAATAGCATCTTAAAGTGCTTGTAAAGCATACACTAAGTCTGGCAAGCAACTGCTCTGTAAGGTGGGGCAATGTTGTTAGCAAGTAAAGAACAGGCAGGTTAAAGGCCCCGATTGTGACTGACCCTTCTTTGGATGGGTGGAAGGTTTTCAGAGTACATGTTCCTTGTGTGGCCTGCTTATAGGTCAGTCACAATTGCAGCACCTGTATGCTGGTGAGCCCAGGACCTGCTCCACTTCCAGGGATGGCTGGCATCTCTCAGAAGATAAGAAGGCGCAACAGCCCCACAACAGGAAGTAGAGTGGGCCATCCACACGAGGGCGATCCTAAGGATGGCACAGTCTCCCTGTCCTCTTCTAGGGAACTCAGTGAGGATTGTGCCTCAAGGAAGGAATCACTCTCCAAGGCACAGTCCCTCCCCAGAATCCCTCCATGGGTGGAGCAGCTCCGTACCATTGCCTGCTGGGCCCGTGGCTGCCTGCCACTATTTGAGTCTAATTGACTTGCCTAAGGCTACACAGTGAGTCACTGGCAGAGCTGGAAACAACCTTCGACCCCTGGCCCCAGCTGGCAGAGTCTTTTGGTTTTTGGTTTTCTTTTGCGGGCACTGATGTGAGGAGAGTCTCCACCACTTCATAAGTGCTTGTGTCTTTGAATTAGTGAAATTAAACTAGTCATATCCTTGAGATCAGGGTACAAGAACATGACTTGATCCACTACATCGTATGGGAAGAAAGAGCAGAGCACACTGCGGATGTGCGCTCGCTCTCCAGCAAGTGGCTCTGGAGCATGATTCGGGAGATACTCACTGTGAGAAGTGGGTGAGTAGCTGAAGGAGCCGGGCCCCTTGCGGGGGTCTAACAAAAATGGCTGAATGGGAGGCTGATTCTGCAAATGCCTTTGGTATTGTCCATCTTCATGTTTGCTGTAGGGAAATGGGCCGTTCAGAGGAGACCTGACAGTGTGTTTGACTTGCTGTTGGGCCTGTAGGCCTTGTGTGGACTGAGATCTGTCCACAATGTATTGGATTCTCTGACTCTGCGCTGCTGACATTTGCACATTGCAGTGGTGCTCAGACCTAGGGTGAGCTGGGTGCCTACAAAGATGAGAAGGCAGCTCGCACTGTTGTAAGCACATGCAGTCCAAACTGTGGTTGTGATGAGTTATGTATAGATTGTGACAGTGATTGTGTCTAAGATTACAGCATTGATGGGTACTGTCCATTGCATCCCCTCTCTCAGAGATGTCTGCTAGCCTATTTGCACTATATATCTTGTCCCTAAGGGATAACGCAGAGAGCTGCTTTTCCATGAGCCTTTGATCTCTCTGTAGGTCTTGGTGCAATACATTTTGTTGGGGTTCCAGCTTACAGAGCAGCCTGTCTCCTCCCCAGGTTCTAGCTGAATGCTCGGTGTAGCTCCCTTCCTGTTGCGTGGAATGGAACCAATCCATTGCAAAGCTCTGATTGGAGCTGCTGCTGCCGCCTATAGCACCACTGGATTCCCGCAGCCTTTCTATGCAAGCACCGTGGGATGCATTTCCTCCTTGGGTTGTAGTCGGGACAGCCTTCAGCTTTTCTTCCTCTGTCCCCAAGCTTCGAGAGGAGGCCTTTGTTTTGGCTCGGAGCTCATCAGCCACTGACAGCTGAGCTTGATGCAATCGTTCTGGGTGGAAAAATTTGCACTTGCTGCCATATGTGCATTTTTTGCCTGAAAGAAAACAAAACAATGAGCTGAGAGGTAAGAGTGGGGCATTAAAGTATCAGACAAATATTAATTTATCTATTTTAGGTACTTAGAGGGCACCCCTCATCGTAGTATTTGAGCACCTCACAGTCTTTAATGTATTTATCCTCAACACTGCTGTGAGGTAGGGGAAATGCAATTTGCTATTACTAAGGATACCAGAGGTGCCAACTTGCCACTTTTGCTGGGGTGCTCGATCCCTGCTCCACCCCCAGCCCCACCCCCCACTCCACCCCTTTTCCAGGACCCCATCCCCACCTCTTCCCGCTCCCTGCCCTGAGTGTGCTCTGCCCCCTCCTCTGCAGTGACTCCTGCATGCTGCTGAACAGCTGATTGCAGCAGGCGGGAGGGGGAGAAGCAGATCAGTGGGGTTGCTGGTGAGTGCTGAGCACCCATTATATTTTTCCCCGGGGTGCTGCAGCCCCAGAGCACCCATGGAGTTAGCGCGTATGAAGAATATGATTTAGTCACAGAGGTCAGGGAAGTCACAGATGCTGTGACTTTACCGGACCTCTGTAACCTCGCTTCAACAGTGGGGCCAGAGTGGGAGCTGCGTGCCCTTGACCTGCAGCTTTGGCCGCAACTGGGGCTGTGCGCCCCCCTCGGAGCTGTGGCAAGAAGCTCCAGAAGAAAAACAGGCAGTTAAAGAAAACCTACCATAAGGACAAGGCTGCCATCTAATAAAAGGAAGCACTGGCTTTTTGCTGAGGAAATTGTGAAGAGTAGGTCCATGACGGCCTAGTGGGTCATCAGGAGGCATAAACCTGAAACCCAAAAAGAGCAATTAGTCACTCAATAGACATCCCTTTGTGAAATGCTGCATTTCACTTACATTCCACTCTGGGGTCTTTATTTTTTTAATCATTTATTGCGCACAGTTATGACAGAAAAGCCTTGTAACATTTACACAATCCCTATCAAAACGAGGAAGGATGAACTAAAAATCCACACTCCTCTATCTTAGATCTCTGAGCTGCAACCACACTCTTTATGGGAGGGAAATAGTGCTCTTTAGCTGACCAGCCCTACAGGTGCAGTACTGCAAGTTCATAGAGCTCCTCCCCTTGCCACAGGTTCTAGTACAGGGGTTCTCAAACTGGGGGTCGGGACCCCTCAGGGGATTGCGAGCTGTCAGCCTCCACCCCAAACCCTGCTTTGCCTCCAGCATTTATAATGGTGTAAAATACATTTAAAAAGTGTTTTTAATGTATAAGGGAGGTTGCACTCAGAGGCTTGCTGTGTGAAAGGGGTCACCAGTACAAAAGTCTGAGAACCCCTGTTCTAGTATCAGTGCTGGAATCTCAAGCTGTGGAGAGAAAGGGTTGGAATTATGTTGGCCAGGCAATGACTTTGAATTTTGCAGTATCAGGCCCTGTATGATACTTTTGAAGCAACAGAAAATGACATGTTGGTGTCTGCCCAAACTCCCTGTGTGCACCTATTTTCAGTGTTTGCAGCACAATGATCTGTGTTTGGCCACCCCAACCCTACAATAGATACATATTTTAAAACAGTAGGAGTTGGCAGACTCAAATCCACCAGTGAAATCAGAGTGAAGGCTGATGTCTCATCACTCTGCCATTACTTCATCTTCTCATACAACACACATGCACTGTATGTAAGAACACATGGATTTCTAAGACCTAGCACTAAGCCTTGGTTGAATATCAGACCTACCTATGAGCCTCTGCATGCAGTGATATTGTGTTATGTAAGTCTTCAAAGCATGGCGAGTTGGGGTACTAATTCCCTTGCCCTATCATCTGAATGTGATGTTTTAGGAAGAGCCATCACAGCATGAATGTCAATAACAATTCGCACTTTTATAGTCATAAACAAATTAATCCTAACAACACTCCTGTGAGGGACTAGCTGGCTGGTGAAACAGAGGAAGAGAAGCTAACTAACCAATTTAGGCCACAGAAGTTGTCAGAGTGGATTAGAAACTGAGCAGCTCCTCTCTCCTCATCCTTTGTTCAGAGCACTAGCCCACATATCTCTCAGCAAATTCTAATTGGCCATAGCTCTTTCTGGTCTATTGGTGACCATGGTTATGTGAGATAGCAACAAATGGTTGGTGGGGTGTGGGCACATGAATGAGCGAGGACATTTAATTCCCTATCTCTGAGTGTAATGGAACCAGCAGCTGGGATCCTCAGAGTCTCTTACAGATGAGCAGGTCTGTCCTAATGTGCTTGGCAAAAATAGCTAGACCTATTTTAATTTTTTTTTTCCAGTGAGGCTTGTGAAAATGTTCTGAAAGCCTTACGAATGGGAAAGGAAGACAAGGGAAAAGGAGAAATGTTATGTAAATGTTTGATGCCCATTATTAACGAGGGAAGTAACCTGGTTGTTAAAGGTCAGATCTGTTGTATCTCTGAGTCCCATTATGCTGATAAGAAAGGGCATTAAGAAACCAAACACCATTACATTAAATGCATTGCCAAGTATTTTAGTGCAGTTTTGGGTGGCTGAGAACTACCAGCACTCTGATATATCAAAAATAAAATCAATTGAGCGTACCATATCTCGAGAGGCTTGTTGGCTAGGCTATCAGTGTGAATGAAAACTTGCTTTCAGTGCACATTACCCAGCTAAATAAAGGCCTGGACCAGTTGACTGAGTAACAACTTTTTCAGGGGCAGAGAAAGACGTACAAAATTGGGAATGATCTACACACCACCCAGATTCATATGATATTGAAGATGAATGCAAAAAACTAGTGAAGGGATCAGTCGTGTGGGAGACCAGGATCTAATTGCAGATCCTGGCCTCTCTCTGCTGCAGCTACCGTCCGGGGAGGATTTGAAAATGGAGGGGAAAGAATTACTCACAAAGGGAGGGGAAGGTTTAACTCACTCTTAACCCAGCAGGATTATTAGACATATTGCCAAGCAGCCAAATGCCTCCCTGTTGCCAGATATCAATTTCATTGTGTGTCTGTCCAAAATAAATGTTATAGTGCTGTGACAGGGAGACACAGGCCTATCTTCATTTCATATCTCTTATTCTCTGCATTAGTAGGGCTCTAGGAGCAACATGGGTCCTAGATCACCTTTCAGTAAACCTGAAATAGAAAAGTTCCTTGAGGAGTTACACAGGACCTTTGAGACCAGAGGTGGGGAAGAATAAACTAAAGACAGGACATCCTAGCAGACTCTTAAAAATACACCTGCTCCCTTTGACATTAATTAAAGTTGCACTTATGGCTGGGTTGAATTTGGTCCACAGCATTCAAGGATGTAAATCAAAGTAAAGACAATTGTCCCCTACTTGTCACTGACAAAGGAGTACATGAGTAGCCGCTTCTCTATGAACCACTTCCACTCAGGATTCTCACTCTGGAGGTCCCGGTAGTTGTCATTTGAAACAATAACCCCATCTTTCTCATGGGCCACTTTAATTATATAGCGATCGTCGTAGCAGACCACTCGCCTGCCTTTCACCTTGCGGGATGGGGTATACACGAGAATGGTTTGCTTTGCAAGCTCATCAAGAATGTGCTGATCTGAAAACAAAAACAAGAGGGAGGGAAATTGGTGATTAGCATGTACCAAGCAAACGTTGGAGTCCCTTTAAGAATCTAAAAGCATCTTAAAAATAATAAGGGTTTTTAGGTATCTAAATACAGACTCAGGACCTTAAGTGAAGGGTGTGATTTTTTTTTTCCCCAGGGGCACTGAACTATTGGCATCAACAGGAGCTGATGAGAACTCAGCAAAGGTACAAGTGAGGTAACTTATCTAGGTGTTTAAATATGGACTCAGGAGCCTAGCCTTAGACATCTATTTTTTTGAAATCTGGGCTTAAAGGACAATTAAGCTGTGATCCTGAGCTGCGCTGAGCACCTACAACTCCCGCCGACTGCAGTGGGAGCTAATGGCACTCTCAAAATCATCCCCTCATAGATGAGAACCCACCATTGAACAAGCCTCTTTAGGAGGTAGTCAATTTACATATCTGAGACTGCGGCTACTGTATTGCTGAATTACAAACAACAGAAAATGTCTGGATGGTTCAAAATCAGTTCTTAACAGATAACAGGCTATGTGGCTTATCGTCAGTTCCTGCTGTTGGCTCTGTAAACGTTAGGGCTGTGTGCACAATTTCACCTGTAACAGCAATTTTATGTCTTTTTCCTTCTTCCACTTGGATCTTGCTCCTTATCTGGAAGTAGCAGCACAATAATAAGCTCAGCGTTCCTCCCAGTGTTCATTTTGTACCCTCATTTCTTCTCCGCGCTCTGCTCCTCTGTGCAGATAGAGGCTTTGGCTGACATGTTTTATATATTTTTAGGTAGTTAGTGCCTATATCGGTAATGACATAACCGAAAATGTTGTGGATTGGCGGTCGTTTATGCGTTGCGACTAACTGCTGTTGGAGAAATGTCACCCTCCATGCCGTTAAGCGCGACCAGGGATTCGTTCTCCTTTAGCTCAACTGGCAGAGGTCTGTGCTTTTGAAGCAAAAGATTCTGATTTCTGTCACACATGCTACACAGACAGCAACAGCATATACGTGGCCACGGATTCATCACTGAAACACCCTGAAATATGTGCCTTGCTGTCTGCTTCCATGGTGCTTTTCTTTCTTTCCAAGAAAGAATTGCACCAAATTCCTTAAGTCCCTCATGCCTACCTTTTACATGACATGATAGAGGTACAACGTTGCTAGAGTTAAGGTTAATTTGTAATATATTTCAAATTGTTCTTGGAACACCCTGTCTACCTGTAATGGGGCTATCAAATCGTGGTGCTTCCTTTCTCCACGATGGGACAAAGACCTTGATGTCATTATGGCCTCTCTCCTTGAACCAGTCCACTGCCAGCTGAATCCCCCGGCATGAAAACACTTCTTTGTTCCCATGGCTGCAACCAGAAAAGAGAGAGGGAAATAGGTTAAGATTCAGGAAGAGGTTCATGCAGCTCTTGGAAGCTGAATTAGTAATACAAGGTAATCACACCATCAGTCCTAGCACCTCTTAATGATAGCCATGGAAGCCACCTTTATATATTGAGCAGAGAGCCCCAGCTGCACAACTTCAAACATATCTTCCAAAGGAGGAAGAGACATTTTATTTGCACCACAACTGGGATGTTTTCAAGGACAAGTGCTCCTGCACACTAGACTTCAAGGACAGAGGTAATTGGGGAGATACTCTCTCTCTCTCCCCCACACTGACTACCTCAGCCTCCATGTAGAGATGGACCTGGGACATAAAGGATGGATTCACTTTAGTCCACGTTGGGCTGCTCTGGACTCCCCTTCCGGTGTAGGCTGGTGTTCTGAACAAGAAGTGCTTATGGTGGGAGCTGAATCACAAAGCAGCAATTTTCTCCTCGAAAATAAAACTACTTAGGCCCTATTCTCTTGCTGTGCTATGTTAAGATGACGGCCAGGGTGGCTGCAGGTCACTCTTTTCCAGCTGACTCTTTGAGAGGCAGGACTCAAACTGGGGTGTGACTGGAAATCCCCACCACCATCCCCGCAGATTGCATGTGTAGGAACTCCCTGCCAATAACTCCCCAGCAGGGGACAGAACGACCATGTGGGGATAGGAAAATAGGAGACCCTGTGCCCTAGACCACCTTAATCTAGCCTAAATTGTTGGATTTTGTCTGTCCAGGCCAGAGGCAAGGGGGAAACCTAGGATCTCTGTTGTAGCAAACCCAGTTAGGGAAATCAGCTAAAATTCAGCATCAATCAGGATGGCCTAGGGAAATAATGTCTGAGAGAGCCTGTAAGAGGCTATATCCTTGTTCAGTTTCTTCCCCCTGCCCCATAAAGTTCTTGTTTGTCATTATGGCTTGTTTAAATTTGACTACATTGTACATTGAAGAAGGTTTAAATTTGACTAAACAGTACACTGAAGAAGGTAATGACGTTGCTCTTAACCATCTCTGCACAAGGAAATAAATGTACTGGTTTCATATATAGTAATCATCACACAGAGATTGAACCCTATGCTACGGTCCTGAAATGGAAAAACATATCCACGCCCACGCTATCTACAGCAGCCTCACTTGTGTACTTTGAACTCTCTAGATCATATCTTCACAATCAATCTAGGGCTTTCAACATTGCAGAATACACAAACTAATTATTAGTCTGTCATTATAGTTCTACATCTGCAGCCATCTATAGTGACAGAAAAGATAGGTTAGAAATGTTTATATAATTACTGTCACAGATACAGAGTACATTTATCAACCGAACTAACAAAGGCATGGAAAGTATCATTTTATGTTGAATCATAAGTGCAGTAGTGAAATGATTAATTATCCCAAAATGATAAAATGGAATTTTATGGAATGGAAGTTAGGGGGTGCCACCCAGCTGCCTCTAAAGGAGCTGTGGTTACGTGCCTCTAATACCAGGAGCCTACTTCCCCCTTCACTTACATCACTGTTATAGTCATGTACCATCACTGATTTTAACAGTCACTCTGGATTTACTTGAATGCAGATGCAAAGAGAATCAGACCCCAGGAGTTTGTGTTTGGCAAGCGAGTATAGTAATAATACTTAGCCACCTTTTGTAAAGTGCTTGAGGTTCTGTGGATGAAAAGCTCTAAGGATTAGTATTGGATAAGCAGTGATGTTATTACAGTGAAACACAATAAAATAGTCAGAAGTCAAGGCTGAACTACCCAGAATGCCTTCCTCCACCTGACAGCTTGAATATTGCTAGACACCTGCGCATACTAAACTACATAACCACTTTTTCATTTTAATATGCTTGCAGCTGGTAAGATTCTGGCAGTTCCCTTTTCAAGTTGGGAAGGGATATGTTTGTTGTTTTAACAACCCATCAGGAGCTCTGCTGCAGATCTCCTCTCCCCAGGCAGTCTAGCTCATGGTTAATATAGTTTGTGACTCTGTTAGAGATGGGGATGCAAACTGTTTTTCAACCATCCTACTCAGGTTTGGTAGACAAGAGACAAAGACATGTTATTTCCCCCCACCATATATATAGAGATGGCTTGATACAGTACCGTGGCCTATCCACTACACCACACAATCTTTCTGTACCATGTACCAATGAAGTTTGTCACCAATATGCTAGGATGTCAAAGCCCCTTTTCCAGCATCACTGGGAGTGTTTTAGCTAAAAGCCTCTTCTAGAGCCATCCAGTGATCTAATTAATTTTCATAGATTCTAAGGCCAGAAGGGCCCACTGGGATCATTTAGACCAGTGACTCTCAACCTTTCCAGACTACTGTACCCCTTTCAGGAGTCTGATTTGTCTTGTTTAAAAACCTCACTTAAAAACTACTTTTGGAAACCCATTTTGCGTATATGGCCTAAAAGCTCAAAATAGTAGCAACGTGGCAGCCAAAACCATCTACTGCACCTAGAGCACAGCATCACTAGTTTTGAACATTTCCTGTCTGGTGATCTCTGAAGTAAAAGATTATGCACACAATAGACCAGGGAGAGCTCTGAATTATGGAGCTGCAGTCTAATTCCACTACAGGAATGAACCATGGATCTACTTAACTAATACAAGATTCATTCAACTGAAAAACTGTGCTGCTGCTTATCTGGACTTATACCAACTGAATCTGATTTTTAAAAAACAAGTATAGTATTACAGTAAACACTTTGCCTACTTTATTTGGTCATCCAGCTTGTCCTGTCAATGCCTCAGCATATTGATTTAGCTCTCCTGGATACTTGTGTAGAGATAGCATGACCTCACTTAGGAACTAAAGTGAAGAGAAGCCTTGTGAAACATATTGCTACAGACAGTAGAGGTTAGGAGTTAGTTTCAAAATGGTGATCATTATTTTAAAAATCAGCTCATGATACTGAGGGAGAGCAGGTCCATGAAATAAGCTACAGCCCCATGAACAGAGATATGAGATATCGCTCACCAAGCACCTTGTATGCTTCACACATAAATGCAAAGTTACTGAGAAATGGAGATCCCTTGTAGGTATCAAAATGGAAAGGCACATACCTCATAGCAATGTTGCTGCCATCGATCACGATAGATCTCAAGTGACTGGAAGAATTGCTTGCATCCTCTTCTGGCTCCTTGAGCACTGCCAGACTGCTACATGACCCCCGGGGAACAAGTTTTGGGAGAGGATGCTGGGCCTGCCTCTCCTGAACTGCAGGCCTGCTACCTACCCGAATCAACTCTTTTAGCAAATCATCCTCCAGGGCCCCTTGGCCCAGATTCTCCAGCACTTTGCAGATGTCCTGCTTGCCATACCCCAGCTTGCAGAAAAACTCCATCTTGCCCAGGTGTGCTTCCATCTGCACAGCAGGTACTTCCTCTGGGTCTGGGCTGTTACTAGTATGCAGGATGTGAACCTGCCAGGGCCAGTCTCAGCAGGCTTTTCTGTTCCCTTTACTTAATGCTTTTGTTCTCTCGGCTGCTTTTTGCTGGAATCAGCTTTAGAGATGAGGAAAAGATTTGAAATAATACAGTTAAATGTGGTAGCCAAGGAACTGCTCTCTCTCAGACACGTTCAGTACACAGTGACACCTGTACAAGAGGCTAGTCTTATTAGGTCCCTTCTGGCTTAAGAGAGTGCCCTAGCTTTTCCTCAGACACAATGGACATTCTTCTGCTCCACTCTTGTTAGAAAAGCACCTCTGTAGAGCATCCAGTTTTTGTCAGCTTCTTGGGGAGAGTGATTGAAGATAGGCATCGCACTACTCTCATCTACAGGAAATCACTTAGAATAAAACATAACTGGGGATTTTCAATTTGCTCAGTGTGGTTAATGAACCATAGATAACATCGTTCTGATTTCAATGGAGTGATCTCAGATGTCATAGCAACATGGCAAACTTCATCTAGTGACAATGAGGGAGTGTATTATTTTCAGCATTACTTGGAACTTTGAAAACATGTTAGCAGTCATGAAAAATTCTGCTCTTGTGAAACTGTTCAGGTGAAATCACTCAGATGTTCCGCTGATGCCTGACTTACCCTGTTGTTTTTTTAGTACTAGCTTTTCTGTCAGAGAGGTTTTTTTACTTGAACAAAAAGAGTTTACCCTTACATAGGTGTAGGTGTAGCACCTTGAGCCTAAACTTATATGAGCGGTTTTAATTTCAATTGGATTCATTGTTGAGGGGCTGTGGCGAGAGGACCAGACTCAGTATGCCTGCCTGAGTGTAAGCTAGGGTAACATAACTTTCTCCAACATTCACTAGGAATGTTGTACTGGGTCTTGCCCTGACATTTTTCTGAAAGTCTACTGCCACTGCAGCTCCATGATGAAAGCACTAGTTTAGATTGGCTGCGGCATTTTAACCCAACCTCATCTCTGCAGGAGTGAAAGCTGATGTTTCCTTCCAGAGAAGCTGAGGTACTTTACAACAGGAGGCTCTCTTGGGGGCAAAAGTGGATGGTAGTTAACTCAGAGCTTCAACGAATCAGGGTTCACCTGTAATACTATCTTTATCTCAGCATTGGGCTTTTCAGACTTTCAAAAGCCAAGTTCCTTCCCTGATGAGTTTGCAGTTTAAAATATGGTCGTTAGATAGCACAATGAACAAGGTGCTAGTGTGCTGAGACCACTGGCTGTGAGGCCGATCAGTCCTGTGTCATTGAATTCTTATATGCCCCAGCTGTATGTATTCTCCTGTTGTCCCTTATCTTAGACTCATACTGTAAACTGCTTGTGGCAGGAGCCAACTTTTTTGTTCTGTGTTTGTACAGCACCTAGCACAGTGGGGTTCTAGTCCATGCCTCGCGCTCCTAGGCGCAATGATATTATAACTAATTATAGAAGAGTAGTACCCCTCAGGGAGCATGTGCGTGTGTACCCTGCCCTCAGTGCGGCCGTCCTCACCAGCGGCTAGTCCCAGGTACCTGCTCATGTGTTTGCCGCAGGCTTTGCATTAAGGAGCCAGGCTCCTTATCCCAGGCCGTGGAGACTCGTGCTTTTGGATCCACGGGTCCTAGGCTCAATCCCCACATCAGTCACTCCAGCCAGGGCATCACAACACATGTTGTGACCTAAGTGGGGAATGGAGCTGCTGTGGCTCTCTGGAAGGTGGGCTGACCTTTCTTCGCCAGACCCCATCTGTAACCCACTCACGTATGCACTGTGGCTCTGGGCTCCACCTCGTGGTCCAGCCACGGCCAGAGGTTTGGAGTCTGCTAGCTCTTGTGAGCTGTGCAACCTGGGTCTTTTAGCTCAGGCACCAGAGGAGAGGTTTAGGCTTTTCGATCCCAAGTACCTGGTTTCAAGCCCCTGCCTTGACCCAGAGGATTATACTGGTCTGGGAAAGCAGAGCAAGCAAATTGCCTTATTGAATAGATTGTGTGCGTCTCCTCCCTCCCCGCTTTTAAATGAGTAGCAGAAACAGATGGGTCAAGGGCCACATTAATAGTGAAAATACATTTCCAAGGGAACTCTTACTGAATGTCTGCTCGGAACTGATCTGTAAGGCCCCTGGCTTCTCCTTCACGCTCCCCTCCAGACTCGCTTCTTCTGCAACATCTCCACTAGCTGAATAACAATGTATGGGCTATGGGGCAACTGGGTATAGTCAAGGAGTAGAGACTTAAAACAGACAATGAGCCCAACCCTCAACTTGTGTAAACAGGGTAGTTCCCCCTGAAGCCAATGAGCTACCACAATTTACACCAGCCAAGGCTCTATCCCACAGTCACTTCTCTTCTGAGACCCTCACAGCTGGATATTTGTGCCAGAGGAGTGAATGGGGCACTGTGTAGCTTGAAAGCTTGTCTCATGCCCGGAGGTTGGTCCAATAAAAGGTATTAACTCAGCCATAAATAAAAGGTTTTGGAGCATGAGGGTTGTTCATAGCTGGCATTAAGCCAGAGCAGCGGTCAGTCTCCTCTAACTTGCATGCTGCAGTGCCAGGAGTGCATGGACAGCTTTATGCCACCTTAGCGCTCCTCTCCATCCCCAATTTGTGCTGGATGCTGCTGAAAAAGTAGCTGTACAGCTCTTGAAATGTACCAGCTATCACTAATTTGATTCTTACTTGTGGACATTTTCTCTACAGGCAATTTTAAGAAGCTAAAAATACTGATCAAACAGCCTCACAGAATATTTGGCTGGAGGCTAAACCATTTGGTTGTGCTGAAGGATTGTGTGGATGAAAACTCAACTTTCTCCTCTACCACCCTCTTCCCTCCTGCGGTGGCTGAAATGTATAAAAGTGAAGCGTTGTACTCACAGAGAGCTCTGTGACTTGTCCGATACTATGCTTTGAGTCACCGGTTGCCTTGTCCCACTGCTAATACACCAGGCTGGCGTCTGAGCAATGCTGTTCCCCACAAGGAAGTCAGCCCTAACTCTGATTCAACTGAACGCAAACAAGTGCAGCAAGCAGGCGACCTTGCATGTGATCATTTTACTTCCGCAGTTGGTTGGCTAATATTGAACTACAAGTATTTGGACTTTCATTTGTTTTGCAAAAGAAGAGGGGGAAACTAAAGGTTTGAAACAACAACTTATGAGTCACCCATGCAAAGTTTAGCCATTTGTCACACATGGAGAACATAACAGCACTCAGCTAGCAAGAAAGAGAAAAATAAGTTCATCTAAAGTGGATGTCTACCAGGTAGTGTGTTTTATCAGAATGACATTGGGGAAGAGGGCGAAAGTAAAGAATGATTTGTCCACCACCCTGTCTCCTGAATTCCCCATTTTGTTTTAGTTCCTAATGACCCACATCCTACAAGCCCTTAGCCAGGTGCCTCAGTGATGGAGAGGAGCTGCTCAGCAGCCCTATGATATATTTATAAATTCACTTGGCCCAGAGCTCTTTACTGAAGGATTCCTGAACTCGCACATTCATGTAGACACACTACTCTCTCCAGAGCTATGGTGGGAGCTGCCTTCCTACTATAAACGTGGAGTTCTTTCATCTCATGCCGAATGCTGCCGCAACCAAACCACTGGGCCTGAAACTTCCCTGGCAGGGAGGGGACCTAGCCTACAGGAAATATTTGCAGGGATGGTTAGTAGCTATGGGGGGGGGGGGGTCCCAACAATTAAGATGGATTGAATCTCTGGAGCAATGAAGTTGCTGCAGCTGGCTCCCTTGGGAGCATAGGCCCAGGCCACAGTCTGCTGCAGAGGAAGGGGGTGAAACAATGAAGAAGGAAGCCTTGCTATGTCATTGTCACACAATAAGGTCTCAACACTAGCCTGCATTTTATGGCCAGTGTAGACATTTATAAAACTTCAACTTTAACTAACTTGGGCCCACCACGTTGTACACACATATGGCCCTAGGCTGTTCGCCTGCATGCTCCCTTCTCAAGGCCCTCCAATTTGTTCATTACATGCAGGTGTTATATAGCTAGTCTTAAATGAGCTTGTGGGTCTCTTGCCTGTTTGTATGTACAGCACCTAGGAGGACAGGGCCCAAGCCTGAGAGGAACCTTTTGGCACAGCCATAATATAAAGTCAACACTTGCCTTGCTTGCTGTTACTCATTCCAGTACATGGTGACTGCAGATTTTTTTTAGAAGAATGATGAAAACTCTTACTGTGAAGTAGTAATAGTGAAACAGTGCCTGGGTTTTTTCTGAAAAGCGTTTCTGACTATACATAGATGTGGCTACAGCACATTCAGTGTCTTATATCCCACCAGCACAACAGAGGAAAGGGATTCTTTTCCCCCCCATTTTTACAATTCTAAATTTTCTAAACACCAGCTATTGTCCCATGACAAGCTCACCAGTGAGAAGTGTAACTAATTAAAAAACAGACTGTGCCATTAATTATCACTCATTATGGCATCAGGCTGTTTTCTCATTCAGTGTAACAGTACAGCAAAGACTGTGTGATATTAGCTCAGTGGGTTGCTATTGCTTGTCCTATCCCCAGTACCGCAGAAGTAACAATGAACCTTAGTTCATTTACCTAAAGCATTGCATTTCTTTTACCAAAATGTCTTTGCAGTACCTTCTCATAGGGACAAGGATTAGTAGACGTTCCCCTGTTGAGGCTGATTGGTTTTGGATTTGGGAATTTCCTGCATTATGAAACAGCCAATATCTTCCCCCAGAAGAACATTTTACCACCCTGAACCTAAAGTAGCTCATGTTTGACACTGCTGTGAGGTAGCTGACAGATTTTTATGTAACTTCAACTGTACCTATGGTCTTAGAGGACTGTGTACATTCTTGCTGTAGATTCTTCAAGCGAAATGCAGGCCCCACTGAAGTCCATGGTAAAATTACTATCAACCCATACAGGAATGGAATTTCACCCTTGGACTTGAATTAAAGTGTCTTGGCTTTACCTTCTCATTTATAAGTGTATTACTGAGGCAGGGTGTTCTATCATAAGTACATACAATACACAATATTGTCTGGGACTGGGTTATGAGCAAAGAGATTCTAAATGGCAGGATCTAACATTAGGGCCTGACCCCAAAGCACACTGAAGTCAATGGGAGCATCTCTGGGCTTTGAATAAGGCTCCGGGTGCCATGTGTCAGTTCACAGCAAATCTAAAATACTTCTGAAAGCAAGACAGTTTGGATAGATACACCTTGATTCAAGCCAAATGCTGATGATGGAAGTGACTGTGGAACTTCCTCTGGCACTATTGTCACTCGGTAAAATTGTTTGGTTTCTTAAATTGCAAAATGACAGTCACCTTCCTTCACTAGGGGCACAGCAAAATAGTATTCCGTTTGCTAATAAAAAGGGGATATCTGATTAGTGTTACAGCTACAAGAAAACCTGTTCTGGCCCATGCCATCGGTTTCAAAAAGAGAATACTTTGCCAGAAATCTGGTGCAGTTTGAGGGGATTGCATGATAGACACACTTAGCTCTTTCAACCAATTTATGGAGCAGCACTGGAGGTAGGCTGCCAAAACAAAACAAAGACAAGCACTGCATTTAAAGCCAACCAAAGGGGGATATAAAAGGCTACAGAAAGTGGTGATTAGTCAGAATAGAGAGGAGAGCCCTCCCCTAGCCTGGCTGACTATAAGTTGGCCTGCCTCCAGCAAAACTAAACATGATGAGACAAAGCCACTAAACTCATACAACCAGAATCCAACTATTTCAGGCCCAGGCCATTGTCAGCAGTTGCACTAAACAGGTGTGGGAGGTTTTAAAAAGGTCTTTTTATGCCATCAAGATACACATTGCCTACTCCCCTTCCAGAAGTGGAAAATTCTTAGGCTTCTTGGAAAGTGTTATGACCCCATTGAAAGATCTATCAGAACATTACCAGAATTTTTTTAAACTGTTGTTGCACCAGTGCTTTAAAGAGCTAACAGATTTTATTCCTGTTTTTATAGCCGAGTTCTTATTCCTCAGAGTTTTCTACCATACTAACTTAAGCATCTCACTCTCACCCAGAAAGTCCCAAACAAGCTTCACGTTGAAAAGTTTATTGCTAGTCAACCCAAGATTTCTTAAGTAAGTCTCCTGAAAACTTCCTTCAGCTTGGAAGATTTGTCATAATACCTACAAAACTCATGGTTGCTTTTTTAACGCAGACACAATGCATTACATTAAGACCATCACTTCAAAACAAAAATCTGACAGTCGCTAGAGCAAAGGTGTTCAGGCAATATATTACATACAACAAGCATTTGAGTGTCCTACTGTCATTTAACATTTTTCAGATTGTTCTTAGCCATCAGGGTATTAGGCACTTTTCAGAACTAGCTCCATGCCCCAAAAAGCTTACAGGCTCCAGCTCTGATTTTACACTTGACAGTATGCTTTCAATTGCAGGATTAGAGACTAAATTTTAGACCTGACAGACAGAGCAACAAGCCATGGGGAGACTAAGAAAGAATTGACACACCAATAAGATCAGCTGGTTACTCAATTAAAACACATGCACATTTTGGTGGTGCACTTAAACATATTTATCAGAATAATTACAACTCATTTTTATGGACATCAGGCAAAAAGTGTGTCTTAAAGATCCATTTGAATAGCGTGCGTGCGAGAGAGGGGTAAGTGACTTGTAGCATAGAACTGGGAGGACATCTCATGCAGAGGGGGAAGTGTGGAGGAAAAACTTTGGCAAATGCCCCAGTCAGTATTTCACAGAAGGGAAACACAGTATGATTATAGCATTTAGAAGTCAGCATTTTGATTATAGAAAACTGAACTGGATTGAGAGCTACTGAAGCTACCAAAATATGAACCGACTTGGCTGATCATGCTAGAGCAAATTCATAAAATACTAAATATCTACCTACAAAGATCAAAACAGGAAACCATCAGCAAGACAAGTGAGATGAAATACTAAGGTAAAGAAGGTACCTGGAACAGTACAGGATTACTGTGAATCCTCCCCATCACATCATTTATAATAGTGCACCAACCAGCCCCAGAATGCTAAAAATCAGGCTCCTCTCATTCCCCACCAATATGTCAAAGGTGCAACTTAGGCCTTTATTTTGAGAGCCTGGCCTCCTGCAAACATTTTTAGTGCATTAACACCAGCACTGGCAGGTGATGAGGGGTTTGAACATAAACATTCTCTCACCTATGTGTGCAGCTGTGGTTTTTTGTGTGTGTGTGTGTGGGGGGGGGGAAAGAGGTATCTACAAAGTTGCATGTGGACAAGAGCAGAGGACTTGAAGCTCCATTGAAACTCAGATCTATAACTCCCCACCGCTATGGAATAAGATACTGAGAGTGTGCTACTGTACTTTAAGGCTGTTTAACGAAAAACAAATTCTATAAGGAAAGAAGAGGGGAAACCTAAAATCTTGAGCTCAGAAAACTGCCTGAGGTGTCTGAAAAATTCCCCTTGAAAAAAGACGTCACAGCCACAGCTAAGTGAAGGTAAAGAAGCTGAGGTTTCTGCTCTGAGGTTTTTGGTTTTATAATCAACATTACCAGGGAAATGGATTATTTAAATATCATGCTCATCAAGTGTCAATATTAATTCTGAGGTTGAAGCTATCGTAACTGACAAAAATGAAAGAACAGTAGGGAAGTATGAATGCAACATGAGTAGAATGAGCCCGCTTTCTTAAGACATACAGGGCATGATTATGGCCTATTATTAAAAGGCTAATCTCTCTCTACTAAGCCACAAAACCATTGCAAGGACAGTAATGGTATGAAATGGTTGGTTGTCTCAGCTGACCTTGCAACAGAGGTCAGTTCATCTACACTGTAACGTTACTTCTGAAAGCAGACAACATGAGCAAGATCATAGCAATGGCTTCCATTTATCTCATAGTGCTTAGAACTTGTAGCGGGAAGAGTTTGGATATTTTCCAGAATAGCAGCCTTCACATAGTGAGACATGCTGGGAATTGAGGTAGGTATGCCAGAATTTCTCAGCCCCCATTTGGCATCTCCTAAATTTAGGTACCTACATTTATATTTAAATCATAGAACTGTAGGACTGGAAGGGACCTCAAATTGGTCATCTAGTCCAGTCCCCTGCACTCAAGTAATTACTCTGTTACCTCTGCATTGAGTACAGTGACTTTTGCACATTGAAAAGGCAGCATGGAAAGTTTGCACTGACACCATCTGTGCTATAGTGAAAGAGTATCCAAGATCATCACTCCATCTTTCTTCAACAGCATTAATTTCAGGTACAGCAAGCATTAAGAATAAGAATTATATTTGTGTTAATAGTTTTAAGTGTTTACTTGAGGTGTGGTAAAAAAAAGCCATTTCTGTCTTCAAAACAAGAGAACCTTTTTCAAGGAACGGATTTTCTTACAGCAAAATAGGAAGTGACAGACAAAACCCAACTCCCTTGTATTTCTTAGGGCTATGAGAAAACCATACTGCCTAATCAGTCCCACTCTGGACAGTCTGTTGTAATACAGTCCAACAGTTGAATACCACGTGCTGAATCCCACCCTGACTGATCACTGTTCCTAGCTCTGGGGGGGAGGTCTCAGGGTATGTCTACACGGCAACAAAAAACAAAAAAAAGCTTGGGTCAATTGCTCAGGCTGCAGGGCTAAAAATTGCACTGTAGACATTTGGAGTGGGCTGGTGATGTAGAGGCCCAAACCTCTACACTGCTTTTTCACTACAGGGCTAAAAGTTGCAAAGAAATACACATAAAATACAAAATCCTTTATTGAGACAGTCATCCAGAACCAAGTAGTGTTCTACGCTATCAAAGGTTACACATTACACTGGGCACTCCTGGAACTGAAAGATCAAGCAGCACTGGCAAACAGCTTTGCTCTGGTACCCTCACAGTTGTTTCCAATGCATTATACAAATATAAAAAGAGAAGGGGAAATCATCTGTATCTGGACCGCTCCTTATCTTTGGATTTCTTAGGACTTCTGCTTCTGTCTCTCTTTTTATCACGCTCTCTTTCCCAAAGCTCTCCTCGGTATTTGTCTTTAGATTTGCTGGAACTGTAGTGGCTGTCTCTGTCCCGAGACTGGCTGCGACTGCGACTTTGATGTCGGTCTCTCTTTTCACTCTTCCTTTTCTCTCTACAGCATTCTTCTTCATATCGTCGGTCAGAGTCCTGTCAAGGAAGTATGGTGACATGCAGTTATAGATGAAGGGGTAAAAATATTAAAAGGGTATAAAACAGAACAAGAAAGTAGGCAAGACCCGCTCTTTGGCTTTCTAAAGCTTGTACTACTACTAAGCAATCCAAATGCATAATGTGAAGCATTTAATGTGAAATAAATGTGGCTAAATAAACTGCAGCAACACCAAGAAGTGCTACCTCTAAGGCAATGGTATTCAATTACATTTTCTTGGGGGGGGGTGGAGGGGATGTGCAGAAAAGGCAATGTCCAAATCTTGGGGGGGGCCAAATGGCTCTTCAGGTGTTTGCACTTTAGTGAAAGCATGTCAATTCTTTGCCCAGCTGGCAGGGATTGCCTACCTATGGCATATGTGCCAAAGATGGCACATTGGCTGATTTTTTAATAGCATGCAGACTGCTAGTTCAATCAGGGGCATGCTTTGGGATGCACTTCCGTTTATTTGCCTTCTGCTTACAGTCATGCCATGTATAAGTGTGGTCTGTTTATCTGAATTTCAATAGATCGAACATCATGATTATCTGAATAAGCAGTGTGTCCCCTATGCTCATTCAGGTAATCGGGATTTTCAGTCCAATGGTGGCGAGAGGAAGGGGGAATAGCTGCAGAAGACACGAGCCTCCTTATTACTGCATGTGCCAGGGGGGAGCTGGGAGAAATCCAGGGGAACAGGGTGAGACTTCCCTAGAGCCTGTCCCATCCCCACCTCCCCCTGCCTACATTCAGCTCGGGACTCTGCTGTAAGAAGACTCCTGCTACCTGGCTTCCCATCTAGCCAAGGGCAGCCTTGCTACTCAGCTCTAGATCCACCCAGGTTCTGACCAAGAATGGTTCTGCTACTCAGCTCTGGCTGTGGCCTGGGCTCCCAGCAGATCTAGCCCCTGTACTCTGCTCCTGGTCCAAGCTTCAACTTCTTTGCATGCCTTCACATCCAGGCCAGCACATGTTGGTTTGGAGGATGCATTGCAGCCATGGAGTGAAAGGGGCTGCCTGGCAGGGGAGCTGCCCATGAGGCATTGTCTAAATCTCCACACAGCTCCAGCCCCTGCCAAGTGGCCCCTTTCGCTCCCCAGATGCAAAGCATTCTCTGAATTGGCACAGGATGATATTCAAAAGGTGTCAGCATGGGGACACTACACCCAGGACCAGCAGGGGAGCCTGGGGCCAGAGCTCCCAAAGTGGAGCTGGAGCCAGGTAGCAAGGCCGCCCTTACAGTAGAGCCCCCTGCAAGGAGCAGGGCAGAACAGCTGACACCAAGCCCATCAAATGGCAGGCCTCTGTGGCCACATCCAGTCTGGGGGCTAGTAAGTGACCAACACTGCTCTAAGGCCTTCTATCTTTGGACTGCATTAGCTGAAAGAAGAATAGCAAATAGTGGTTAGTTCTTGTGGTTAAGGTCATGAACCAAAGCAAGCGGTAACTTGGTAATAATGGTCGGGGTTCAGCTCCAGAGCTTTTGTTTGGCCTGTTAATCACAATTGGAGTTATTTGCAAAATTCAGATCTGGGTTTGGATTTTGATTATTCTGACAATGGGGGTGTCTGGATCCAGGCTTTTGGTTCAGGCCCTTCTCTCTTTTGTATCAGCACAACACTGATTATGCAAAGCTCTATAATGTTACTTAGTTAAACTAGGGAAATTTCAGACACTACAAGTCAGAACAACTGCTATTCAAAAGCTCATAAGTAACATTATTCAAAATGCCATTTGGCATTAGAACTGAGCAGCCTGCGGCACTTACCTACAAGCTCTAACACATCAAAGCTTTTGTCAGAAGCGTTCGAGAATTTGCATTTTAGGAAGATTAAGAAACTGATTTGGCACTGAAATGTCTGCCAAATGAAGACAAACAGGCCTTTTAACATATCATTTCTGGAATGATTAAGATGGAGGCCACATCATTTCAAACCCCAAGCTTTTCCGTAAGATGTTCTGGTTGCTTTCATTAAAAAAAAAAAAATAGACGCTTTACTGTTTGCACAATTATTAAACTACCCAGAAGTGAGATTTTTTATTTCAAGATCTGAAAAGGACTATTTACCCTTCTTTTCCTTCAGCTCCTTCCCTCCCCCCAAACACACATGCATACACTTCCTAAGAGGTTTTGTGAAAGTCTATATTCTAACCCCATTTTGTGTACTCTTCAAGCCAGTGTTGTAGCTTGCTTGGGAACGAAGGATACTTCACCAATATGCAAATATCAGAAAAAAAAAAAGCCACACAAACAATGTAGTCATTGCCAAAGAGGAAGAAACGTGCTTAACATTTGTTCAGTCATAGTTGTAAACTATCCCTTACCATAAGGGCAAGTATAAATTTGCCTTTTAAATAAAGGACATATACCCAGTCCACATGTACTACAGATATAAAGATCAACATATATAAATCAATAGTACACTGATCAAACAGGTGTTTATATGGACACCACAGCAAACAGGTTGGCTTGTATTCTCAAACCTATTAACTTTAGTGTATCAAACACAAGTGTCACATGTTTACCAAAGCTCACCTGCCCTAAAGCACAGTTAATTTCACTGCAACACCAATGCCTGTAGTATTTAAATTGTAAATGAACAATTTAATGCAACTCGTGCAGCTGTGTGTAAACCAGGTCTTAGATTCAAGGCAAGTCCCCAACGAACTCCCACTGGACCTCAGTGGCCAAATTTCTAGACTTAAATCCACAACTTTAAATGGAAACCTTTTCTGACAAAAGAAAGCCAAAAACTGCAGCACTTCCTTTACAATTATAACTCCACAAGTGTAAGGGAACAGAGAGAAACCCTTCATCTTTTAAGTTGTGGTTGTAAACCATAAAACTGAGATTACATGAATCCAAGAGAAAAATCTATACAATTAAGTGATTATATAGGTCACAGCCGTTGAGTCCATAACCTATGTGAAAGATACTTCCAGGCTGCCCTCACACGAACACAGCAGCTGCTGCAGAAGGACATCAGGCTACACAATCTAAAGCAGTCTGAAAAATGTGAGCGCGACAGTATGCTCTTTATTTAAGTAGTATGCGCTGCTACAAAAGATTAATTTGTTTGGGGATCACAGAGCATCTTCACCTCTGCCTCAGTTTCTCTACTGTTAAAATGGGGGGTAATACTAGTCTCACAAGAGTGTTGTATTAGTTTCTTTCCACAGCTGTCTGGCCATGTGCTCTGCAGCATAGGCAAGAGTGGCATAGCATGAACTGTCCCAGCTTTATGCCACCTGAAGATCTTTCTCACACTGAAGTGTGGAACAGATGGAGTAAACTGGGACAGGGAACCTGGGGAGGAGAAAAAAGGAAAAACAGATCAGATGAGGAGCTTTGGTAGTAGGAGGGGAATTTTTGGACTTGATGGAGATGGAGACTGGGAGAGTCAGGAGTGGAACAGACAAAGTGGAGCAAAAGGAGTCAGGAAAGGCAGAGGAAGAAGGGTATAGAACCACTTGAGAAGATTCTCCTACAGAACCTGGAATTGTTCTCAGAGTAGCAGCTGCGTTAGTCTGTATTTGCAAAAAGAAAAGGAGTACTTGTGGCACCTTAGAGACTAAAATTTATTTGAGCATAAGCTTTCGTGAGCTACAGCTCACTTCATCGGATGCATTTGGTGGAAAATACAGAGGGGAGATTGATATACACACAGAACATGAAACAATGGGTTTTATCATACACTGTAAGGAGAGTAATCACTTAAGATGAGCCATCACCAGCAGCAGGGGGGAGGGAGGAAAAGCTTGCATGGTGACAAGCAAGGTAGGCTATTTCCAGCAGTTAACAAGAACATCTGAGAAACAGTGGGGGGTGTGGTGGGGGGGAGAAATACCATGGGGAAATAGTTTTGTGTAATGACTCATCCATTCCCAGTCTCTATTCAAGCCTAAGTTAATTGTATCCAGTTTGCAAATTAATTCCAATTCAGCAGTCTCTCGTTGGAGTCTGTTTTTGAAGCTTTTTTGTTGAAGGATAGCCACCCTCAGGTCTGTAATCGAGTGACCGGAGAGATTGAAGTGTTCTCCAACTGGTTTTTGAATGTTATAATTCTTGACATCTGATTTGTGTCCATTTATTCTTTTATGTAGAGACTGTCCAGTTTGACCAATGTACATGGCAGAGGGGCATTACTGGCACATGATGGCATATATCACATTGGTAGATGCACAGGTGAACGAGCCTCTGATAGTGTGGCTGATGTGATTAGGCCCTATGATGGAATTGTTCTGAGTCTCTACAGTCTCTGCTGTCATCGTATAGCTGTGAAATTCACTGCCAATGTCTCTCTCAATTCCCCTTTAGCGACTGGTCCACATAATATTAACTTTGGGTGTAGTTTTGTGCATGTAATTTCCTAGAACATTCTGAAGACTGCAAACATTCTGAAGACTCAAGCACTCAAAAGTTAGGAACGACAGAATTAAGGTTGCCACCTTAATTCAGCAACGTTGCCCATATGTGTTATGACATGGTCTTTAGTGACAGGATCACATACGATTCTCCCACCCCCCAGGATCCTTGCTTTATTTAATGCACAGAATGGATCCGCACTGGGGATGAAAAAGGGATGTGTAGTGGAGGCTGTTCATAGGACCCCGCCTTATTTGTTGCAGAAGATGGGTGTGTAGTTACTGAGGCATGGGATTGCAGGAAGAGAAAAGATAGTCTCATGGTTTAGTCAATAGAATGCAACCCTGGGAAACAACATGTGGTGGAGGCAACAAGTAGATGAGCCAGTGATCCAAGTAGGATCATGTGTCATGAGAGTTAAAAAGAGAAGCAAGATAGCATGGAATGTTTCCCCCTTTAACCTGTACAGTTGAAGAATCCACATACATTTCAAAAGCTTTTTTATTAAATCCATGCGCAGTTCACCTGCAGCGCAGGGATATGCCCTTTATACAGTTATGCAAGAATTGCTGACATGGTAATTGGTAATGATAATAAAATCAGAATAAAAAAAACTTTATAGAAGTACAAGAGCTGGATTCAGAAACCTACAGAAATGTAAAATCTACCTTGCTAGTAATCTTTTTATAATCAATTCATTTTGGAGATACAATAACTTCAATATGTGATATATCACTATGAACTCTCGTAGCTGTTCGCCATCTTTATCATGATGTTAATAAAATTACATTAACTGAAAACTTACCTCAGACAGTTAAACTATTCTACAGAAAGATAATTATGTCAGCACTATGTATAAAAACAACATCTCTCCCTTATTTTCTGAAGTATTTTTATATATTAATACAAATGAAGGATACTACCTTGACAGTGTGGTTGAGTTTTTTACCACACCAAAAATGTAAATAAAATAAAAACCTAAAACCCAACCCCAAGCAGAATTTTTAACCTGAATGGGGAGAGGCACCAGAGACTCCATGAAGGCAAGTAAGGACTTAAATATCAATTTTATCATGAAAGGCTCTCAGATACTACAGTGATAGAAAGCAGAATAAAACCTGAAGACAGAAACAAAGTTAAAGGAAAAATAATTGGACACCTGCCTCCTGCAACAATCGTAATCACATAGCACGACCCTACATTATTCAGTGGTCATCTGTTCAGGTGAATAAAGCCATCTTAAATACAATCCACAGGTGGCAAACTTCTTAGATCCCCTGATTAAAGTTTCCTTCATAAGCAGCTTGGAATTGGGTAGGCAGGGTAGAAGGAGACAAAGGTTTCTTGTTGCACAGATTAAGGCCAGAAAGGACCTTTACATCATCTCATCTATGACCTCCTGTATAATACAGGCCATAGAATTTAAATAAACCTTTCCGCAGAGAGTCTGAGGTATGTCCTCAACATGGAGTTCAAACCAACTACCTTAAAATTAAGAGTGATCACTCTATTGACTGAGCTAGCCATGGCATCTTAAAGAGGGTCATTACACAGCCTTCAGACCTGGAGTCACATTCTACTGTTGCGTCATGAGCTTTTTTTGATCCTTAGTTATTTTTTTCTATACTTCTCCCCTTTAAGTGTAATCTTATCTTTGAATACAGAGGCTAACATTTGCATTTTCCAAGAAAAACTACTATGCATCTCTATAGGATCTCTGTTCCTTTAAGTAATTTACAACCTTAACTCCACTTTATCTAAGTTTTTAAATACATATGGTTGCATTCAGTCATAATTTTGTAGTATTTTCTGTAATGTTTGTTTAGTTGACTGAACAGTAAATCTCACGAAAGACAGTGAGAGCCAGCAGTACTATTCTTCTACAGTCAAGTATGTTAAATTAACTTTTCCTACCCTAGGGTTTTCTGCATTGCACATCACTGTCATGAGTGACAAGAAAAGGTTATGTCTATGACCCTGTTTAACTTCTCAAGGAGAAATAGAAAAGAGATTTTTCTAACAGCAAGTTGGAAATTAAGTTAAAATGTGCAGTCAACATGCATCTGATTTAGAATCAAACATTCCTGTTTTAAGTGGACAATACTGAACGGGGAGTTGGTGAGGGATAATCCAACTACAGTACTTGGGTTCTATTTACCTATCCTTAGAGCAAGGGGAATTTTAAATTGTTGAATTAATTTTAAGTGCGAAGGAAAAATGTTAATCCCAGAAAATGCTAATTTAAATTGGCTGTATAATGAAAAGGCAGTATGGATGCTGTTGTACTTTTCTTTTCCTGATAATTTTATCATTCATGAAATTTAAGAAACCGATATATCTGCCCTATCAGCTATAAGAGAAGTTAACGTAGTAACAGAATATCAGAAATTAAGAAAAAGAAAGAGGCCCATTAGGTCATTTAGACTCTCTATGCCATCATAAACCAGTCACTAAATGTCTGAAGTGGAGGAATATTTACACTCATACTATACAGAAATTGGCACAGTTAAGCAAGAATTTATCAGATACTTGCTTATTCCCTGTAATTGAAAGTCAGATGTTTAAGGCTCTGATTATAGGGTGCAGAATTTTGAAAAAAATTCATTCAAGTTATAACATTTCATCAGCTGCTTTAAGATTCTTCACTTTGATGCTAGTTACCATTGTGACATTTTAGAAGTTGCTTAACTAGAAGGAAGCTATGGTTCTTATGTTTCCAGAAAAGGAACAGCTTGCCTCACGCCACCACTTATTCCTATGGGGAGTCAGACCAACAGGCTAGATACATCATTACATCTGTAAATGCTTATTCTGCTACATTCAATCCTAGTCTATGGATCCAACGATTTCTGCTATTCTATCACTGCTTCTCAGCAAAGTAGACTGACTGGTGGTTAAACATTTATCATTTTTTTCTGCTGTAAATTTGTCTTATTTTTGGGTGCAATGATAATAAAATGAAGGCTAAAGAGAACATCCTATTTACTGAATTTTGAGACTAAATTCAGACAGAATGCGTTAGTTTCAAGGTGCCTAGGAAAAAACCAACTGAGCATTGTGGGCAAAGAAAAACATTTATATAGACAGGTACACACGTAGGTGACAGCCATGTGATATTGTATTTGCATCACACTCTGTGCACTAACCCAGATCTATGGGAATTACTACAAACAGAATCTGAAGAGCTCTTAACTTCCACTTTTATTTATTATTGTATTTGACTTGGCTACAAACAAAGTGTTTCCTTCTCCCAATCCCGCATCTATTGAATTTCCCTCCATCTTTCCCAAAAATTAACTGGCCTGAAGCCCTGGACAAGCAACATTTAGTCCCGACAGATCAAAGTTTAAGATCCGACGTCCTGAAAACCAGCAGGGCTAGAAGTTTACTCCACACCCAAGAGATACCCAGCTTTCCAATAAGACATGCAGCATTTCTATTCTGGGAGACCCAGAAATATAGGACTTTTAAAATTACAAACACTACTGACGAGGAAAACTTTTTGGGGGGGGGGGGGGTGTAATTTTTTGTATTCGGTTCTAAGAACACATTGACTAGTTTTCCTCTCCCTTTGATACCTGTATAAGATGAACCTACAGTACAAAGAGAACCTGGCTTTATAAAAAGAAGATCTGAAAAGGGATACAATTTAAAAAAAAAAAAAAAACTTTAAAAAATTGTTCTTCTGTAAAAATGTGACAGATTACATGATGCCATGGGGGGGAACAAATATTTTATTGCTACAAGTTTAGGATTACTTTTAGAACCTGAAAGCGGTTTTGCCTCTCATGAGTCGGGTAACCATCATGCTGACCAATCCTTTATATTTCACCAGCCATTGTGCATAATCCCTATATTTTCTTCTCTCATTTACCATTGGTACTTCATGTGTACATTACATATTACACAAACTGTACAGTAAGTGATTGCATGATACATAGATTGCTATTAGCATGAGTTTGTTACATCTTAAAGAATAGCTATTTAACTTGATTATTAATTACTTGTACTGTATTTCTATAGCACCTAGGAGCCCTAGTCATGGGCCAGTGCGCTCTTGTGCTAGGTGCTGTACAAAAAGCTTGTCCCAACCCCAGAAATCTCACAAGCTAAGTCTAAAATCAAGAGGCAACAGATGTATATAGTACAAGGAAACAAGAATGTATTGGTCTGCATGACAGGCAATAGTCTTAGCACACCAACAGCCTAACTGCTAAGTTTTTTGTAGGCCTCAGGGCAAAAGGAGAATTTTAAGGAGGGACTTGAAGACCGATGAGGTAGCTTTGCAGATATTTATGCAGAGCGGCTCAAACATGAGAGGCAGTATAGGGACAAGCATGAGGGTGTTGGTTTGAAAATTTAACAAGTGTGCAATGGAGGTGGCATTGTGGGCCAATCAGAGGTGGGAGTTGACATCTCCACTGTGAAGGAGAGATGACAGGTAGCATGGGGACAGGCTGTGATAGATCTTGAAAGTGAAGACAAGCAGCTTATGTTTGATGCCATAGATAAGGAGGAGTCAGAGGAGAGATGCAAAGAGGGCTATGTGAGTGACAGGCTATGCAAATGATCTCATATCCATTCAGAATGCTGCTGAAAAGAAGGGCAAGATTGTATTTGTCAAGGCCAGAGAAAAGGATATTGCCCAATCAACATGCGAGATGATTGGAGCCTGGATGAGAGTTTCAGCTGCGTGGATGGAAAAGGAAAGGCCATATTTTAATAATCTTATCCATGTGTAAAATCTGTATCTTAACATTTTAAAGATTTTAATCTATTTTATGACAGGTTTCAGAGTAGCAGCCGTGTTAGTCTGTATTTGCAAAAAGAAAAGGAGTACTAGTGGCACCTTAGAGACTAACAAATTTATTTGAGCATAAGCCTTCGTGAGCTACAGCTCACTTGATTGGAAATGCATCCGATGAAGTGAGCTGTAGCTCACGAAGGCTTATGCTCAAATAAATTTTTGTCAGTCTCTAAGGTGCCACAAGTACTCCTTTTCTTTTTGCGAATCTATTTTGTGTCTTTTTTAATTCTCTCAGCATGTAAACATATGTATTGGCACAGAGAAAGATAAATCTTAGAAACCGCAGTTACTAAAATGATAACGGATTTTAAGATCCAGTGTCTTGTGACATAGCAGAGCTACGAACATATGTCACACAGCATTGGAAAGGGAGGGGGAAGGTTCCTAATATGCAGATAGAATAAATCCCTCATTGGCTAACTCCTTTTAGTTATCTCATGTTGGACTTTAGGCCTGTCATTGGTCCAGCATTAAATATTGCTCATCCTATTTCTTTGACCAGTGAAACGCTGGGGTGGTGGAATTCCACACTGGGTTGCAGCAGGAGGTTTAGAAAGGGAAGAGGAAATAGGGGAAGGGAATCTGTGGCAGTTTTAATTTATTTTGAAATGGCCCTTATCTGCAAGCTCCTTAGAGGTTTGGAATTAGAAGCAGTCTAGCCTTAGGGGCATTACTTGGCAAAGGACAGTTGAAGCAACTGAAATTGCTATTTATCACACGATACCACCACCAGAGAAACCACACAAATTTGATGCAAATTGGCAAACTCATCTCACCACCGCAGAGATCACACAGGCATTTATATCAACAGAACAGCAAACAAATGAGATTTGCCAATTGGAAAAGGCACTTAAGATCAAACTTAGCTGTCAATATTTTTATTAAACTATTACAGCTATATAACAGAACAAAGTCCAAGAGAAAGAGTAGCTGACTCACTAATCTAACACTTGCTAGCAACACAAGGCTCACTATGCTCATAAACCATGAGAAATTATAACACATGGGAAAGTGAGTAAGGTCTTAAATAAATGTCAACAGAAGTCCACTGGACAAGAACTACACTCCTCCCACAGACTCACTGACTGATTAGAAATCAAGGAAATCGACACCAAGAGCAGAGAAAACTGGAAAGGAAGGAAGTCAAATGAAAATAAAGTTCACAAACAAAAAAGTACAAGTATTATTGAGAGCACCCTGCCAGCTCCTATTCAGATCCCTTCTCTGCCAGTGAACCCACCTGCTCAAGACCCACATCCTGCTATTTACTGAAAGAAAACCATAATACCTTTACAGCCCCACCCTCTGGAATCAATGCACACAGCTGAAGAATCAAAAATAATGTTTAAACTTGAAGTAGACTGAAGGGTCAGAAAACAGTACGAAGAAGGAGGAGTCAAAACACACTGAAAGAAAAAAAAAAGACCACCAGAGAGCAGAAAAACATCTGAGCATCATGGAAACTACTCAAGAGCACAAAAATACTCTTCAGATCATTATAGCTAATACCGCCACCCAGAGTTAAGGTTGCTTACTATTGTACGAACTTGTTTTCAGTTGATTAAAAGTTTAGCCTGAAGTAGACACCCAGTATGGAAATTTTGAAACTGAATGGTTAAAGTTTTAAATTAGGAAATTACATTTCAAACAAAAACAAAAATAAAAAAAACCCCACTTTGTTAAAGGAACATTAAGGTTGAAAAGTCAAGCACTCAAGAGTTGGAAATGCCAGAATTAAGGCTGCTCATATGCCAGACACCAATATAGTAGTAATGAACACCACAGAAGCACCCAAGATAAAATTAATAATTTTGTATTCAGTGTAGGTTTGGATGGTATGCAGTAAATAAGGTCTGGGACCATACACTGGCTGTAGAGTATAAAAAGAAATATTGAATAACTACCTGTTTATTGAACGAGTTAGGGATCCTTTGGGAAGAACAGCATGTGATCATGTAATTAAAGACTTTCACAGTGCACATGCACAAGGAAGCTGCATTAAGTTAGCACAAGAAACCTTTTGGCATGTCCTAACTTTTGAGTGCTTGGCTTTGCAAATTTCATATTCTTTTAAGGGAGTTTTTTTCATATACAATTCCATAATGAAGTGAGGCCTTAATGTAGGACAATTCTATTTGAAATTATCTGCTCTTACAGAAAAATAGAACACATGCAGATAAACTTAGATTTTTAGGGGTCAATTCCGACTTTTGTAAGAAAAAAGGAACAAATGGGAAAAAGTGGTAGAAAAGCAGAGCTATTTGAACTCTATAGAACATGTCTGAATGCTATGGAGACAGCACAACTTACCTAGTCTATTATTCTGTTTGGCATGTTTGTATGTGAAAGAGGAAGAGTTTCCACACACCCTTAGCCTGTATCTATGCCCATAATGGGAACCTGTTTAGATGTTGTCTTCCCCCATGCATCACAGAGTCTCTCCATTGCAGGATGAATTTCCTAGACATTTCTTTACCTTTTTTCAGAAGAGGAACTACATTTTTTTTTTTTAAATTGGTCACACTGTGCTGATTTATCTTCTCAAACTACAGTCTTCAAACAGCTTAGCCAATATGCCGTCAATATGAGCTGGAAATAGGATACATTTACTATCACTTCTCGTAGTCTATTTGTGGCCGATGTAATTGCACCTTACATATAGGTCAGTTGTTCTAAATACCACATCAATATGTAGTGCAGCATTGTACGGTTATGATAGGTTGCCTCTCAGTGAAGTGAATCTTTTTGGCTACGGTATACCTTAGCAGACAGAACAGAACACAAAGTGCCTTTGACCTAAAGAAAAGCAGCAGGGAAAATTTACAAACATCAGTGGAACTGTATTGCTACTGCCAATAGTGGAAACAGTAGTGTAGACAAGTGCAGGTGTTTTTACTACCACATGATTAGAGGACATGATGGTAAAAATGTCTGTGCCCTAAGGGTTCAATGGTTAATACCACAAGGCATATGAAATCTGCCATGTGCCAGGCAACGGAGCTTTTTAAAAGAAATTGCCAATCAGCTGTGTTCTTTCATACATGGTGTTAAAGAATGCTAAAAGAACGACCAATTTAATAAATTCTACTTGAATTACATTAAATGAAGATCAATAGTATCCCAAGAATAAAAATGGATGAGTGCAGGGAGTGGGGCCACTACTGACAATCACTGTCAGCAACTGATGGTTTTCAGTGTCAACAAAGCCAAAATTCTCCAGTATTACTAATCTACACAATACAAATATAGATTTCACATTTGTACTTCTGAGTCAGCTGAAAGATGAGAAAACCATTAAGAGGCTGTTTTCCGACTGCACATTAGAGGAAGCTCATGTGCACAAATTCCAGGAAGTACATTAAAAATACATTGTACTCATGAAATATGATTAAGCTTCGCTCATCTGTGATGGGAAATGTGTGAAACACAGACCCAGTGTTGAAACCCCTACTTTTGTGAAGTCTATGCTACCTTTTCAGGACATTTCAGCAGAAGGTCAATTAGATACACCTAGCTTTAGAAGTTCAAGAAGATGTTGGACTTTCTACACTGCAAAAAGTCCTTCATTCATTGCATATTTGCATGCAAGGTCCCCAGTCGAACCCATTTCTTTTATCAGTTATGGGGAGACATGACCATAAAGTGACAAAGAATTAAATAGTCAGTGAAAAGGTGACAGTTCAGTACCTTGGATTTTTTGGTCTTCTTGTCATCCTCTTCATAGTCAGAATGGCGGTGCTTTTTCTTCTTGTGTTTTTTACCTGAGTGTAGGTGACTTGCTCTAGCCTCCTCTGTCGCCTCATCCAGCACAAGGTCATACTTTGCGCTACATCAGTTGATTAAGGGCAGATTTGGTACCAATCATGGTCAATTCAAAATATAAAAGCTCACAAACCAAGCAAAAACCATGCTTTATCATGAGTATAACACTGAGACAGCCAGTATTTTGTGCTAAACAAAAATCATGTACAATGAAAAAATTAAAAAAAAAAAAAAGAGTAAATAAGGCTGATTGAAATCTGCTCTGGGAAACAAAACATCCTGCCTCTCCACTGCTTTGCAGTAGGGTAGTTATTTACAACCGGAAGAAGTGGATATAAAACAAACACATTCTGATTTTACCATGTGTTATACCTTGTTCACACAAAATAGCAAATTAAAAAAATAAATCTAATTCAAAAACTGATGCCACATAGTTATGTTAAGCAGCAGTTAAACATTTGCCCAACAAAAGCTTAGAGATTTAGAAGCTGTTTTCACAACGTCTAGTTGCAAGTCCACTACATTACAGGCCAATATGCCACAGATTATTAAACTGTCAAGGATACTCTTGATTTAGCTTTACTTTCTCCTTCAAAGTTAATTTGGAAGGTTTATCACATTCCTTTTCATACTCTTTGAAGTCATCCTTGGTATACTTCCCACCTGTTCATACAAAAACCAATCAACTGGGCTTTCATCTTCATCTTAAAAATCAAACAAGACACAGGAGTACAGCACACTTCAGGATACAATTGTCATCAGTTATCTCCATCATTACTGTAATAATATTTACAGGAGTGCACAGTAACAAACTCCAGGAATGGTCTTATAGTGTGCATGACCCAGAGCAAAAAAGAGGGAGGATCAGGCCATGATTTTCCTTCTGTCTCTAGTCCTTCTGCCTGAGAAGACCTAGCTAGGCAATGATTTCCTCCCACCTCATGCCTATTGGATACAGAGCTTGGATAGGATTACAAGGCACCAAGTGGCAATCGTTCTGTTTGTGCTCGAAGCTGGTCCTGCATCTCTCTGCTTACAGCTCTGTTAGCATTTCTATTACTACTCCCATTTTCAAAATGAAAATTTTGCTTTCTGCTAAAACTTAGAGGAAGGGAGAGAATCACACTACAAAATTATACACTTTAGTATAAATTTTGAAAAACATTTTTCATGGGTAAACATTTTGAAGAGACATATTCGATTTTATTTTCCATATTTCTGTTTTGAAGTTTTGAAAACTAGTTAACAGTACTGTCAGTTATGTGCTGCCACCTTATGGTGAAGGCTAATACTACAACAGAAGTATTAAATACCTAGATACTCAATTTGTCTTGTAAATGTAGTCCTTCATGAAGTGAATGGCAAACAAAAAAGGCAGAATATGCTGCAGTTTTATGTTAATACTCAAAATTATCCCTTTAAAGCTTGAGATTAATATAAAACAATATCAACAGTTGACTTTTATTGGCAAAAAATACACTTGGCAACATGACAGCTATCAATAAACCCCTTGTCCTCTAATATGCAGTAAGCCAGTAGAGACCAAGACTTATTAGCCTTTGCTCATGCAGCCAGGAATACCAAGCTGTGGCCATTATACCGCCGAAAGGAGTTGATTAACCGTGTAACAGAGATGCTTGTCCTATACAACAACTCTAGTTTAGGAGAGCAATATTTAATAATTTAAGCTTTGAAGTTGGTACAGAATCAAAAGGATGACAAAACTACCTTTTCCTCTCCATTTAATCTTTGCAACAGATTGGCTAAAATCCACATGTATTCTCCGGTCATCTATCAGCACGTTATCCATTTTGAAGTAGGCTTTCTCACAATCTTCCTCCTTTTGCAGTGTTTCCAGAAGATTTAAGTCAAGATTAAACAACAAATCATACACAAATATTCTTATGAAGTCAGCATTTAAATCCAAAAGTGAATTACTCTTGGCATAGAGATTCCTAATGAATATGCCACAACTGAGTAAATACGCATTTCATTTTCTAAAATGGATTAAATCACAACACTCGTCACACCTCTAAAATTTTTAGATATAATTTTACTATTTGCCTTAATGTAAGCATTTCATCTTTGAGATTATATAAATCTATGCCAAAACAGATTAGTTATTTGTGTGTATTATGTTTGGAATAATACATTTAGACACAATTACGACAGACAATGGCTTTATTAAAAATCTTAAACTCTCTGGCAGGCTAAAGATAAGTGTTCTGGCATACTCTTGAATTTCACTCAGACAACTTTCTCACAGAAAGACAGTAGAGTGATAACAGCCAACCAATAAAACACAAGCTATAAATTTTATATCATGAGAACTCTTACAGTCTGATCATATTCCAATTATTGACTTCAAAAGGGACTGAAGTACATATTTAAACAGTTTGCTAAATAGGGATGAACTTAAATATATACTTAAATGTTTTCCTGAACTGAAGACTACATCCTTTGTAGGCTGCAGTCAATAGATGAGACTATTACCCATTCTCATTCCATCCAGCACAGAGCTGTGTTTGCGAGGAGAGAGATAACCCAAGCATATTACACTGTTGTTATAAGCAACATTTGCATATCTCCACAGGAACATACCTTTTCAAATTCAATGAAAGCATAACAAAGAGATTCACCCGTCTTCCAGTCTCGAATCACTTCACAGCTGAAAAAATAGCATGAAATTAAAGCGTCAATGCCTTCTGGTTTGAAAATGGCTGACTACTATCACTGTTTGAAAGGGACTTTAACAGGTTAAAAATTTTAACGTGTGTTATAATGCTTTGAGGCTTGATCCTCAACCATAACTCACATAAGTAATCTTTACTCACATTGGTAGCCTCAATGACTTCAAACTGCTGAAGTGGATTTAAATAGGACTACTCATGTGAGCAACAATTATGTGTTATTTGTATGGGTTTTAGAATTAGTAAAACAAAGCTTATTGAATCAGATTCTATTTTCCATCATTAATGCTCTGATTTCTTTTTACATTTTACTAAGATAAGACAAAAATTTATTAGTTTAACTTTTGGGATTGCAATTAATGCTGAAGAATGTTTAAGAAAGAGCCATGTAACAGGCTGGCAGTATTTCTCTGAAACACCCCAACTTGTCAGCAGTTGTCCCACTACTATATCCAGATACAAGGGTGGTCAAAGTGGGTCTCCAAAGAGAGAGCAAGCGCACTCAGAAGTGGAACCTGCTTAAACTGAAATTGGTTCTCTATTTGGTGGGGTTTTTTTTTTTTTTTTTATAACTATTCTTTAAAAAAGTTACCTTTTAATGGGCCCAAATCGTGCAAATATTATCTCCAGGTCTTCATCTGTGGTCACAGGATTCAGTTTACAGACAAACAGCACATTTTCTGGTGGTTTGATATCTGCATCTGGTAAATCTCCCACCTACAGCACACATGAAAAGGGAAGGCTTTTCAATTTGTTCTAGACAAATTTCATGGCACTATGTTCTGTTGGGAAAGGAGGGGAGGGGACGACAAATATTCTTTTCCTCATGACTCGATCAGTAGAAATCTGAGGAAATACCTATAGTAACTCAGAGGACTCAAAGGAGAACATTTTCCCCAAAAAGTATGGTTAGTGGTTAAAACAGGTGACTAGAAATCTGCAGTGTTCTACTGCCAGTGACTGTATGATTAACATTCTCTGCTTTAGTTTCCCAATCAGTAAAATCAGGATAATACTTCTCTCTTTTGCAGGAATGCCAAGGCTTAAATTTGTTTGTAAAAAGCTTTATGTTCTTTAGATGAAAGATGCTATGCAAGAGTACTATTAGAGCTTAGTTGGCATTAGTCAAATTTGGGTGGATGAATAATAAAAAGTTGACGGACAAAACAATGCGTAATAATTTGTCACATACATTCATACAATGAAAGGACTCACTGCTGCCACTTTAAAAATAAGAACTGAAGTGGGTCTTTTCCTCATTAATATTCCTAAAGGTGGTGAACTGAACCTCCTCTAAAGTCTGGTACCAGCCGTATTAAATTCTAGCTCACCTTAACTCCACGAGGACTGCAGAAGCTACAACCATATAGTACCATTAAGTCATAAACATCCCAAGGGAAGAGAGCACGGGGAAAAAATAACTATTAGTGCATTCTTGCTTATTATCTAACAGCAGCCAGCTATTCTGTTGTAATTCTGTGAATGGGAACTAACCACTATATTGCTGTGCATTCCCAATCCCAATATGTGAATTTGGGGAGAAATTATTTCATGGTAACTCTGCCATCCAATACATAAAAACTTCCAGTACCAAGCTAGAAACACACAGCAGGGATAACAGTTCCATACAGGACTGACCAGCTTTTATAATTTTACAAGCGTCTCTAGCAAGCTCTTACAAACCTCCTATAAGACCAATTCTAGTCCTGGGTTTGGAACAGAGATGATACAGGTGTTCCTTGGAAATCTCCTCCTACAAATGGATGAAGTGTCCATGTTCACTCTTTTAGCTCTAACAGCAGCCTGATACCATGCACCCTAATCCATGAGGCCAACATTTCTGATATGCAACTCAAGGCAAGCACTTGTCTTAAGCATTCACTCACCCAGACATAATGTAGAGCATATACACAAAGAAATTACATCTGACAAGACAAAAAAACCCTAAAAACACAACTGATGTTTACCATTTCCAAAAGAATGGCCTGAGTTTTTGCTTCTTTCTCTGCCTGAATTTCTTCCACTTCATCAACAGACTTTCCTTTGAAGTCATCAATTTCTTCATCTGCTCTTATTCTGCCACTCTGAGAAATTGAAAAAACAAAAAACAAAACAAAAATAGCATTTTAGTAATGACCCATGGGTAAGCCTTTATTTTTCTTAATACTAAAACCCTACCTCAGTCTGGGATTGTGCGTGTTGTGAAAGTAAGACTATATCCCTGAAGCATTAGGCTAAGATCGTTCACTCTGGACAGACAGACAACCAAGCAGCCTACACATGGAAATGAGTTTCAATCAGTCAACCTGGGCTAGATTCAATTACACAATATGGAGTCTTTCACTTCTATTATCCCAAATCTATCCCCAACATACCTGCCAGCTTGTTTCTATTTAGGGGAGTAACCCCCCCTTTTTTATTTTTAATATTTCTTTATTGAAATGAGTTTACAAGTAGTATTGAAGAAGATTTCTGCCTCATCTAGCAGGACTTCAATTTAACAGAGTACAATTACAGGAACTGTATATTTTATACTATTGTATTTAGTCAAGTATTCCAAACAAAAAACATTCCTACAACAAAATATTGGCCATTTTAAAATCATCTCCTCCAAAAAGTTCTTAGCTCTAGTGAAATTTTTTGAAATAACTGGTGTACCCCTGTTTTTCCTCTGCAAGTGTCCGATTATAAAACTTTCAATACATTGGGCTATCAAGCTCCTTATGCAGTGTTTAGACTTGGATATATTAGACTAATTTTGGTATACCCTCTATTCTTAAGTAAGTTCGTTCCTGTACCAAACTCATCACTAAGGTATCTGTTAAAACTTTTTTTTAAAACATGTAACTTCTCTAGTCAATTTATTGTTTGAAACATTGCTCCCAGACAAAGAAGGTATTTCCTTTAGCAGCTCCAATAACTGCAAGGTAAGAAAACATAATAAGCTGAATTGTTCTGCAAATCCCTTCTGTCTAGAATACAGACAAAACAAATCAGTGTGTCTGCTTGTATGTGAAATAACACTTTCCAGTTTAACAATTTTCTTGTGTGGAAATGCTGATGTTTCTTATTGAAAAAAGGGAATAAAAGGATAAACTTCATTTTATACTGTAAAAAGAAAAGAAGTTAGCAGTGATTTTTTTGATTATTCCAGAAGAATATCTCAAGGAAACAATGCCAGAGCTGGGCATTTCAGACGACAGGTTCATTACTATTAAAACATTACAGCTTTTCTCTTTGTAGTGTGAATTATAAAATAAGTCTTTGCATCCTATCCCACTATACACAGTCACAACTGGAAACACCCTGATTTTTTTTGTTCTCTTCTTCAAAACTGTATTAGTTATTTGCTTTGTAAGCATAGAGGTCACTTCAAGTACAACTGTGCTGTGAAGGTCCATCTAGCCTAGTATGCTGTGTTCTGACAGTGACCAATGCCAGGTCCCTGGGGATAAGGAATGAACAGAACAGGCAATCATCAAGTTATCCAACAGAGGCAGGGACACCATCCCTGGCCATCAGCCGTTGATGGACCTATCCTCCATGAACTTATCTAGTTCTTTTTTGAACCCTGTTATAGTCTTGGCCTTCACAACATCCTCCTCTGGCAAGGAGTTCCAAAAGTTAACTGTGTGTTGTATGAAGAAATACTTCCTTTTGTTTGTTTTAAATCTGCTGCCTGTTAATTTCATTTGGTTATCCCTAGTCTTGTGTTATTAGGAGGAGTAAACAACACTTCCTTATTTACTTTCTCCACACCAGTCATGATTTTATAGACCTCTAACATATCCCCTTAGTCATCTCTTTTCCAAGCTGAAGAGTCCCAGTCTTATTACTCTCTCCTCATATGGAAGCCATTCCATATCCTAATAATTTTTGTTGCCCTTTTCTGAACCTTTTCCAATATTTATATATCTTCAGAAATCTTCCCTCACTCAAGAAATGTGTAATTGCATATTGGCAGCTCTTGTTTTGCAAAAGACTTCATTGCACGTTTAACTTTAAGCACGAGTAGTCAATGACTTCAATGGACTATTCACGTGCTTTGCTGAATGTGGGCCATAGGGGAAACAACTAGTTAGCACATTTATTCATTTCCAACACCTTCCCAAGAAGCTGTTATCTTAGTTAGTACTTACATCTAGTTGTTCCTTGCTAGGCTCTGGGGAGCAGTCAGGTATTTTTAAACCAGAGGGGTCATCAAATGGATCATCTAATATCACTGTATGATTTATCCTAATGGGAAATTTAAAGTCAAGTCAAGTCCAAGAGTCAGCATTTTAAATTTGTTTAAAACTAGCTCTTACTTTGATTCCATGTTCATCAATTAATCTTAGGGATACGAGTAGAGATTATATCCTACTACAGGGCTAGACAAATACTCTGTATAACTACATACTAAATTCTATGTACTCATAACAATTAATAAAGCCAGTTCAGATGTGCACACAGGCTGCTAGGATACAAGGCATAAACCAAGTGTTTTTTATTAATAATTAATTGTTGATTTTCTAATGTACTTGTTTATTCCTTGACCAACATTTAATCTAGTTTATGAGTAATCTTCATTTCAACCTTTCTTGCCCTCTTAACTCCCCATTTAGTGCATCCTAGTTATTTTTGGCTACATGGAATCAAAACAAAAATACAGCTGAACTGTCCGAAAGTGGTACAGAGATTAATATAGAAGAAACCTACAGATCACCTTCACAGATCCAGTAACCAACCCAAACACATCAAGAAATCTGTTATCTACAGACAGACACTCAGATACCACAGAATATGCTCCAAGGAGAAAGTCTGGGATATTCACCTTAACACACTTAAGACCACCTTCAACAAACAAGTGTAGTCCACCAGAGAAGTAGATCACATAATGGAACAAGTCACCCAAATTCCTCAAGAGAACCAGCTTCAATATGGAAATAAAGCCTCCTCTGTCTGCACACACCTAATTGTCACCGACAACCCACATTGGAACCCATATGGGAGGCCGGGGTATCAAACAATTACAACTTATACACTATGGGGATCATATCCTGAAGTAAATCTTCCCTAAACTGCCCCCCTCTTCTGGCCTTCAAACAACCCCATCCCAACCTCACCATCAGAAGCAAGCTCCCCACAGACCAATACACATCAACTAAAAGCAATACCAGAGCCTGCTAGATGAGCAGATACAAAAAAATCTGTAGATACATCTGAACTGCAATAATGATCAACATCCCCTAACACACCTTTCAAGATCCATTGGTCCTACACATGCCTGTCAACATGTGCTGTACCTCATCCAGAGCACTAAATGCCCCAACAATAATTATGTGGGTGAAACCAGACAATTACTACATTCCCAAATGAACTCACAGAAAAATTATAAAAGACAACACACACCCTATCACTTGTGTGTGAACATTTTTCTGCATAACACTTTCAGTAGACAAGCCTGGGAGCTTAAATTTATAACTTTGCTAGACACTAAGTCATGGACTGAATACAGAAACTGGATTTATGGTTTATTACAATAATCTATAACCCACTAACCTCCTCCCCCAGCTTTTTCCTCTATGATTAGAGAAGTGTTAACAGGCCACTTCACCTTGAATGATCCCTTGAAATATGTGCTACCTACTTATGCTGCACAATCTGTTCCACCTTGTACTTAGTTTTGACACTGAGTACATGTCCCAGACCTGAAGATGTGTGTGTAAGCTTGTCTCTCACCAATAGAAGTTGTTCAAATAAAAGAAATTACCTCACCCACCTAGTCTCTCTCATATCCTGGGAATAACACCACATACATAGATTAATAACATTATAAACATTTTGGATGGTCTGGACAACAACATCCATCCCATCTATGGACCCAATCCTGCAAACTCCCAATGGTGCTATGTGGAGATGCAGGGTCTATCTGAGCTTACAGGTCTGGGGCCTACAACTTCTCTTTCAGTTGATAAGACAGCATGATCTAATCAATGCATCTTCCTCTAAAGACATTTAGTAAGTCCCCAATAACACATAATTACACAATATTTTACCAGTAATAATGGAATGAAGAAACATACTAGATACTTTAACAAGCGTCCTATCACTGCCATATTAACTCTATTTACAGAAAGATCAATGAACCAGTTACGAAAAAAAAAAATCACAACACACCCTCTGTAAGGGGGCAGGTTCCATTCCCACTCTCTGATACCCAGAAACCTCTCAGACTCTCCAGTGGGTAGCACCTCCATATTATTTATTTATATTCCCGCCACTAACCCCAATACAGTCCTGTGCAGCTAAGTATTTACGGTGATTTCTTGCCCCTTCCTGCAGGGCCAGAGAAGAACAGAGATCTCCCTTCCTTAGAATTCCAGAACAGACAGGGTTCAATTAACCTAATCTTCTGTCCCTTCCTTCCTGTATCACCCGCAGCTGGTGTTTAACTAGTTCATCAGTCTCAAGACTGATCAGCTAATTAGCCACATACTCCCCAATCGGCCTTCTCCATGGAAACTAATCTGTGCCTAAGTGATCTGAGGGCTGGCTAATAAGTTAGCCTCCAGCACTTGGTCACCACTAAAGCTATGAAGTTAAACCTAGTCATACCTGATGTCTTGATAAGGAACAAATTCCTTGTCAACGAAGGTCTCGTTAATTTTCTTTAATACATCCATGCCTTCTGTTACTTCTCCAAACACTGTGTGCACACCATCAAGGTAATCTAGGTTTTCCCCTGTAGTAATAAGAAACTACAAGGACAAGATAAAAAAACCTGTTTACAAGTAAACTAAAATTTTTAGAATCTCCATATAATTTTGGGCCTGACACCGTACCCACTGAAGTAAGTGGGAGTTTTACCATTGACTTCAATGGGAGAGGACAGGACCAGACCTTCAAGGAGCGTAAACTGATGTAGCTCCATTGGCTTTAATGGAACTATGACAGTTTACACCAGCTGAGCATCTAGCCCTCTACTGTTAATTTAGAACGGACCATATAGTTAACCAACACGATAACGAATGACATTTGCAACCCATGCTTTACAATCAAATTGGAAAAGTCTTGCTCATTGCTATATTTAGCTGGACACAGCTCTAGCTAGGAGGAGCTGACAGATTTGTCCAGGAGCACAGGAGCAGATTTTAAAAAATAAATTTTTTTTGAAGTATACATAGGGAATACTACACATTAGGCCAGGTTAACCACCACACTGTCCCTTTCAGGCCACTTCTATCTAAACAACGTTATTGTTAATGATTATTTTATCAGCCTAGCACCTTTGAGCAGCTCTACAATAATGAGCCAAAAAGAAAAGGAGTACTTGTGGCACCTTAGAGACTAACAAATTTATGAAGTTGACAGATTTCCACTCTATACGGCTAAATTCAGTGCCTTGCATAATCACAGGTTTCAGAGTAGCAGCCGTGTTAGTCTGTATTCGCAAAAAGATTTATTAATTTGTTAGTCTCTAAGGTGCCACAAGTACTCCTTTTCTTTTTGCGAATACAGACTAACACGGCTGCTACTCTAAAAAATAATCAGCCAATAAGAGCACCTGATGAAGAAAACATATTAAGGTAGGATTTCAGCTTCTAATTTAGAGAGTTTATTATAACTAGGAAGCTCTAGAATCATTTGAAAAAATATGAATACCTCATCAGTATCCTTTTAACTATAAGGAACAGCAATTGTGTGTTATTTTCATTGTTATGCACATTTTTTAAACCTGTGGAGTTTCCCTCTTTGCTATTCCAGAGTTATAGCAAAGCCTCCCAACACTGTGCGCTGACCTGAGATCCATGTTGATCATTGCCATTGTTCACCATTGACACGGTTCCCTTTTTCTTGTGCTTAATTCTTGGCACTTTTTCTGCCTCAAAAAATCTAGCTTGATCACCATAGAGTTTACTGAAAATATATACAATAAATATGTTATGAGGCAGCAAGATTAAAAAATGCTGACAGTGAAACAAGCGTTATACAACAGTGAACAAGACAAAATAATTTACAAAAATATGTTATAAGAATGCTCAAAGAAAATGATCACTTTACACTACATATTTTTACTGTGACTACAGGATTACCCAGCCACCCCCCATTATGCAGATAATGTTAACAGCTCTTTCCCTGCAGACATTCTACAGAATGGAGGGGGTTTTAAGCATATTAGAAAACACTTTCTGACATCTCTGGTAGATACTAGCATGTAATTTGTTAGAAGCTACGGTCAAAATGTACTTTCAGTACAGTGTGCAGGGAATTAAAAGCATAATTCACTTTAATCAAATACAAATGGTACTTGTGCACCAAATTCTCCTTATGAAACAAAGTGAAAGCAATTAAATAGCTTGTACATACACTTAAACTCATCATCTGAACAAAAAAGCTGCAAACTTCATTTTACACATTCGCTTTCAAGGCATACAGGACTCGATGCAGTGATTTTAAGTCTCAATGTCTCATCCTGATCTCACATTGTTCTCCCTCAGGAGAGAGATCTGGCTTACACAAAGTTATGATTTTAAACTGATCGTGAACCTACATGTGCACTCATAAGCTATGCTGAAATGGATTTAAATCAGTTTAGGTTGCACCAAGAACTGAAACCCCCCACATTTCTGTCCTGTTCAGCAATAAGAAAAAGATAACATCCTCAGAATGGATCTGTATTCTCAGAGGCGAACAGTAAAACTGAAGAGGGAAACAAAGTCAGCCTGCCACTCTTTTAGAAGATTCTACTTTTGACAGAGCACATCAAGAAGCCAGGCAGGAAAAGAAAAATCAGTATACAATATGAAAAAGTGCAAAGGAAGAGAAGATCCCAAGAGTGACTGGTGACAGGCCAGAACAATAATACACCAGAACCCTGGACTGTCAGAAGTGTTAAACCACTTACAGGGACACAGTTTGGTCCTCATCTACCCTATAGCGTGGGTAAAAGTTTGTAACCAGATCTCCCTAACTCCATTGTAGCATAGCATAGCATAGAACAGATGCAAATTTATTTGGTGTACTTCCTTAAAGGTCCATATTACTGAGGTCTGGAGTAGTGTTAGCCAGTTCGCAAGTCTATTGGCTGCAGATAGTTACATGAGAAGTATTCATCAACTATGCGGTAAATACAAGTTTTTTCCCCCTGCAACTTGAATTTGCTTTTTCCTCTAGAACATCAGTTTCAAAGGAAAAATTATCTGGAAGATTACGCAGTCAGCCAGAATTCTATCTTGCCTGTTTGAATGTTTCTTCAGGCGTATCACTATAGAAAACTGATTTTTATAAGAAACTTAGTTTTCTTCATAACACCCATTTTAATGCATCCCTCTTAAAAAACACTCAAACACAAGACTCTCCAATTACCTATTTCCAAAAAGCACACTTCATGTATTTAGTGTAGTTAAAATGTGAGCCCAAGCAACAGTTTTATTGACTTGGAAAGGGGACTCGGAGTTGACACATGAATGACACAGGAGTTTTTACTATAGTTGCCTGCTTCCCCTCCATCACAAGCAAAATATAAGTGCATTACATCATAGTTCTCAGCACTGCAGTAGAAAAAGTGTTGACTTCCACAGAGCAGCTATGTAGGAGACACAGCACAGCAGCCTAACCTAATCACCTGCTCACAATTACACCCATTATTGATTTGATTTAGAACAGAAGTAGCATGCTGTCCCAAAAAAAGAACCAAGTGTCTAGGATCAATAGACAGCATGAGGAATGACAACAGACATCAAGATGTATGAGCCAAAAGAAGCTCTCATCTCCCAACAATGATTCAGTAGTACATTCAGCAAGTGCAAACTGGATCAACTACACTCCCAAATTAGGCCTATTTCATTTTAGGTAGGTTTTACTCACCAAAAGATAGACTCCCCTCCACGGCCAGTCCCCAAGGGGTCACCAGTTTGTATAATAAAATCCCTCTGTAACAATGCAAGATACACAAGGTATTAGTCTACTTATGGATGTAGACAAAGAAGGAAATAAAAATCTATTATAAATGCTCACCTGTACGTTGTGAATGAGGCAGTAGTTGTAGTACTTGATTTTGCAAAGCTTCAGAAAGTTCTGACAAGCTACAAGAAGTTATATTGAAATTTACTAAAAAACCTGTTAATGTGATTTGCACATGGATCTTTTCTTTTTGGCTGTACTGGGACTTTATTAACCTTGACTCTAAAGTCTGCTGCACATCTATGGAAAAGACTAAATAATATGCATTTTCCCTTCCTAAATCCCACATTCAGCAATATTTAGAATCCTAAATATGAACAGTTGTATAACAAAGATCAGCACACATTCTACCCTCCCTGGCCTTCCCCAATTAATGTCTACCAAGGAAAAAGTCAATGTTGGTTTTTCAATTTAAAAACTATTACACTTACTCAATATTTTAGAGACTTAAAAATAAGATGTATAGTGTCTGTAGAAGAAGAAAATGAGTTCCCAAGCAAAATTGTTATTTATAATTAGAAAAAAAAAACAGAATAATAAAATTTCTACATCCCTCTGAAATTAAATGTGGAAACTAAGGCCCTCATCCTGCAAGCACACACATTTAACTTACCAGAGTAAGCATCTTTTATCCTAACATCCTTACACCCACCCAAACACAGAATCAAGGACCTAATTTGGTATAGCGAATGTAATCTCCAACATACATTTTTCAACTAAAAAAGACACCTGTGCACACTTTATGAGAACTGCCAAGCAGAAAAGGGCGGGATTACTGCAAGCCCCCAACAAGGGATTCCTTAGGAGTGTTAAGTATCAAAGGGGTAGCCGTGTTAGTCTGTATCCACAAACACAAGGAGTCCGGTAGCACCTTAAAGACTAACATTTGTTTGGGCATAAGCTTTCGTGGGTAAAAGAAACCCACTTCTTCAGATGCACGGAGCGTCTGAGTCAAGTCAAATGCAATCAACCCCTCACGAAAGCTTATGCTCTAATAAATGTTAGTCTCTAAGGTGCCACAAGTCCTCCTTTTCTTTTCCATTCTGTGACAGTATCACCCAGGAGAGCTGAAGCACAGTCAGCCTCATCACATGATCTGCTCCGTGACCCTACTGGGGCCCTGCTTTTGGACCCCCCCTCCCACCCCCTGGGAGTCGCACAGCGCCTCGCCATTAGCGCTATCCTAAACTCTGCGGCCTCCGGCCTCCTCAGTTGAAGGAGCGGGACGTTTGCACAGGGTGGGTCTGCCCCCAACGCGCCCCCATCCCCCGCTGCCACTCCCCAGCCCCCCACCGCCCCTCACCTCTGGGCCTCTCCTCCGTGTACAGGTCGACCACCAGGTCGCCCACCGTGGTCTCCAGCAGCACAGCCATGGCCGCCGCCGAGCCCCGGAACCAGAACAACACGCCAGGCCCCGCCGCGCGTCCCCGCCCACCCGGCCGCCTCCGGGAGAAGCAAGGGGAGAGGCTGCAACTTTCGGCTTTGCAGTTATGGAGCGCGCCCGTGCAAACTGAGCGTGCTCAGTGACCCCTACTGAAGCCGCCGCCCGCCTCACCCTCTGCCCTCACTTGGGCGGGCGGTGTGACGCGCGAGCAAAAGGGGGCGGGGTGGGCGGAGAGGGGCGGGGCACTGTCTACACTGGAGGGTGAGGCTAAGCAAGGCGCATGCGCTGCGCTGATTGGCAGTGGTAGGGGGAGTACGCTGAGCCTGTCTGCGGGGGTTGTAGGACTCGGGCTGTTTCTCTGCGTGCAGCCGGCTACAAAGGTGGATGGAGCCGCTGAGAAAGGCGGGGTTCTGGGAGGTGGTTTACACACAGCTGTACTTCCTTGTGTTGAAGGCGTCCCTTGTCAAAGTGTGTCTGCCTAACACCTCCGGGCCCTTCACCGACTTGTCTCAGCAGCTGCTGGTGGGAGCCTGACTTGGGGCTGCCTTTTTCTTCTCAGTCGCTGGCCGCGTGTGGTTTCACACCTTTAAATCACTGACTTTTTAATGCATCCGATGAAGCGAGCTGTAGCTCACGAAAGCTTCTGCTCTAATAAATTTGTTAGTCTCTAAGGTGCCACAAGTCCTCCTTTTCTTTTTGACTTTTTAAAATGTTATTTTTCATTATTATTAGCACTGCTCTGCTTTCTCTTTGCTAATGCTTTGGGGCGGGGGTTATCATTGTGCTATTTTATATTTTAATAGCAAACAGGCATTGATTTGTAGCATCTGGAACTTCGGTAAGTAACGAGTGTCGGGCTGGAAATCGCAGGAGAGTGATTCAGGGGGACTTGGGGCGCAGGTATGGTTAGCCTGCAAGGTGAGTTGGAAGAGCGCAGGGCCGTCCCTAGGCACACGCAGAATACGCAGCTGCGTGGGGCACCAAATTGCCCCAAATTTCATGGTGCCCTAGGCAGCTGTGTGCTGCATACGGGGCAGCACCAGCTCCGGCAACCAGCCCTATCCCTTGGCCACCGCCCACTGCAGGGGGCAGGGGCGTGTGGGGCCCTGAACAACTTCCTCCACCCCACCTCTTCCCCTTCCCGCTGCTCCGCCCCCATTCCCCCAGCGACCCCGCACTCACTGGCAGCAGAGCAACTCGGCCCCGGCCCGCTCCACTCGGCCAGCTCCTGGCCGCGGCGCTCCGCTCCCCGCTGCCGGTGAAGGGGGGCGGAAGGACCGACCCCCGCACTCAGCGGCGGCGGGAAGCAGAGCGCCGCGGCTGGAAGCTGGCTGAGTAGAGCGGGCCGGGGTCAGGCTGCTGCTGGTGAGTGCAGGGGACCCCTTCCCCCAAACCCCCTCCCACAAGCAACACGCCTGGGGCCGGGGCGAGGGAAGCGGAACGGGCTGCTCCCAGCCCCCTGCTAATCCCCCCCCCAACCACTCCCCCAAAATGGCCCCCCACAGCTCCGGCCCCGCAGGCCCTGAGTGCAGCCTAGACCCTGGCGGGGGGAGGGAACAGGTGCTCCCCCCGAGGAGGCCTGGGGGGCTGCGTAGCGCACTAAAATGGCTACGGACAGTTCTGGGAGAGTGCTCGAGTGGCCGAAAATCTGGTGGTGGCAGGAAACTGATACCCAGCTAGCACAAGAAAGACTCCCTCCCCCTGGAGACCTGGGGTAACAGGCTGACTCTCAGTCCTGGGTACACCAAAAAGTGTCACACACATTCAGTGTAATTTTGAATGAGGAAAATTGAGAGAGGGAGTGATGAAGAGAGCATCAAAGGGAAGAGAAGAGAGAATGGCTTTATGGGGTAAGTGAAAGCAGAAGGGAAAAGAGAGAGGAAGGACATCAACACTTAGATAAATATCCTGTACAGGGACCATCAAAGATGGGATTTTTCAGAGGAGTCTGAGGGAATTAGTTGGACACCCAACTCCCATTTAATTTCAATGGGAGTTGGGAGCCTGAATCCTTCAGGCTCTGTTGAAAATGCAAGGCTAAAGGGGATCCTTATTTTGCTACATGTTTGCATATTCATACAGTGTTCTAAATAATTATCTTGCTGTTTTAGTACATTTTAAGTATGATTTAATCACAAAATCCATACTCAGAACATCATAGCAGCTTTAGAAGTGGGCCTGGTGTCAGTTGTGTAGAGTTCATCAGGCTTTTGTCAGAACACAACCCACTGAAACACAAACTATGACTTACCACTGGAATGCAATCCATAGTTAGGAATGCATGTAATTTAAACCTACTCCCACCAGCATATGCAATATTCACAAGTGCCAACAAATGATGCATGCTTATATCTGCCATTCCATCCTTGCAAACAGTTTTGTAACCATTATAAAATTCAGCAAAATATATCACTAGGATCCCTATTTACCAGATAGATTTATTGCATTATGTTGCTGGCTGACCTCCAGAGTGAGACTGCACAGCGAACAGACACAAACAGAACTTCTGCCCCCTGGTTGAGTGGTACTTGTATTATGGATGAGTCTTCTTTTGGGAAACTGCTTCAGTAGATAGCTATGCTGCAGTATATATTTAAACTAGCGCTGTCAAATGATTTAAAAAAATCACAAGCGTGAGATTTTAAAAATAGTTACAATTAATCACACTGTTAACCAATAATACAATATCAATTTAAATTCAGCATGGAAGCGTGACCTCTGGAATGGTGGTCAAAGCATGAAGGAACATACAAACGTTTAGCATATCTGGCATGTAAATACCCAGCAATGCCAGCTACAACAGTCCCATGCGAATGCCTGTTCTCACTTTCAGGTGACGCTGTACATAAGAAGTGGGCAGCATTATCTCCCGTAAATGTAAACAAACTTGTTTCTCTTAGCGATTGGCTGAACAAGAAGTAGGACTGAGTCGACTTACAGGCTTCAAAGTTTTAAATTGTTTTGTGTGTGAGTGCAGTTATATATAAAAAATTCTATATTTGTAAATTGTACTTTCATGATAAAGAGATTGCACTACAGTACTTGTATGAGGTGAATTGAAAAATACTATTTCTTGTTTCTATTTTACAGTGCAAATATTTGAAACAAAAGTGAGCACAGTACACTTTGTATTCTGTGCTGTAACTGAAATCAATCTTTGAAAATGTAGAACATCCAAAAATATTTATAATAAATTTAAATTGGTATTCTGTTAATGTTTAACGGTGCAATTAAAACTGTGATTAATCATGACTTTTTTAATCTAGTTAATTTGTTTTGTATTAATTGATTTAATCATTAACTGTGATTAAGTGACAGCCCTAATTTAAATGGCAGTGTGGGGAGTAGAGAAAGGAAATGGAAATCAAGACACCTGTTCTATTCCTTGCCCTGTCACTGATGTGCTATGTGACCTTGGGCAAATCACAAAACTTCTCTGTGCCTCAGTTTCCTGATCTAACTGGAAATAATAACAACAATAAAAATCATACTAACTGTTGGCAAGTGTTTGAAATTATCAGATACAAGCAGCTATATAAAATATTTATTATTAAATAAATTCTGCAGAAATCAGAATTAAAAAAAATTATAACATTTATTTGGAGATAATCACAAACAAAACAAAACAAAAAAACTAAAATAAAGCAGGACCAAGCAGTTATATACATGAAAGTTTCTTCAATGCTGAAATGATTCAAAGTCAAAGAAGTGAGAAGAATGCGCAAGATGTCATTTCCTGTAAGACTCCTAAACCTCAATCTCCATTCCTTGTACATGTGCAAAGTGGGTGTAAAATACTACTTCTCTGTTTTCATAACATTTCACATTTGCTTTACACAAATGTAAATGATCATGCAAGGTAATTGAAAATAAGCCCTTTTGTGTATTTAACTTTCAAGTATATAGATCTTCTATCCTTCAAATTCTTATTTGCACAGAGTTTTAAAAGTATTTACCTTTCCTGCCTATTATATCTGGAATCTCCCCTTCCCAGTGATATAGAGCTCCCACTTCTGGCCTTGCAGGGTAGGGAGGTCTCAAACCTGGTTCTGGTGCAAGACAGAATATTGCCTACATCTCAAACCAATGTAGATTAAATCAGAAAAGTCCACATATGGGAAGGAAACATTTATCTAGCAGGGTTTTTTTTTTTTTTTAATATACAGTGGCTCTTCAAAGTTCCTCAATGGTTTGAGAATTTGGTTTGTTCGAAATAGCGTCAGAAAAGGATTTATAGATGGAGTGCAGGTGATGCCATGCAAAGATGTATGGTGAAGTAATTATCACATGAATATCACCACCTATGTTCATATGGTCTGTGGGAATGTGAGTCTATTTGCTTACTGTAAAAAGCATTATTCAAAATGTGCAATTTGTTTTCTTAATGTAAAATGGATATTTAGAGTGCAGCACTGGCTCACTGAAAAAGTCTCCCAGCAGGCCCTGATATCACAGAACAAAATGGTTTAAGAGAAATCATTACCATCAGTTGCATCAAAGATTCATTAACTACAAAATCTTAAAATAGGCTTTAGCTCAGCAGACAATTGCAGACTGTCAAGTAAGTAAGTAGGATTTTTAAAGGGCTGTAATGTAAGCAGGCCTAATTAATTTTCTTTCCTTTTCTGTTAAGGGAATTTATAAAAATAAAAACTATTATTTTTTTTAAAAGATGTGTAATGAATAATACTTTGGGGCCCAGTTATTTGGTTTAACAATCTGGGGACTTCCACTCCTACAAAGAGTGGTCCACACACAGAGCCTGATCCAAAACCCACTGAAAGCAATGATAGTCTATCCACTGACTTAATGGGTTTTGACTGAGGTCCATAGTTACTCCAGTACGGAATCCCACTGCCATCAGTGAGTACAGGAATAACGGGTTGTGACAATTTTCATGATCAGGCCATTGCATTATTATTGTAATTCAAATTATTTAAAACATCTCATTTTCTTTTCTCTCCTTAAGCTGTTTGTTTGCATTTGACATTTTACTCAGCTTGGACAGTTTCACTTTCCACTTACAATAAAGCCTTCCCTACCCGAGGACACACAGGCGGGCGAGGAGAGCGCCCCGCACGCATACTGCGGGCTGGGACGGCGGGGTTTGAGAGCCGGCCCCCTTCTCCAACATCGCGGCCCGGCGCCGGGAGCGGGGAGGGAGAGAGAAGGGCGGAGGGTCCCTTTCTGGGAGGCTGCTCCCGGCCGCCAGGGGAACAGTTGGCCTTGGAGCCTCCCCTACACGCTGCAGCTGAGGGAGGGAAGGGGCAGGGAAGACGAGGCTTTTGCCCAGCACACAGACTACGCGGGGCGATGCAATGGCCGGAACGAGCCAATCCGCCTCATTGCCTTTCCCACCCCGCGCCGGGAACCCCGTCGCCGCCCCTCCCTCCTGCACATGGCTCCAGCGACACCCGGGGCCTGGCCTTCGGCCAACACAGAGCCCTACAGCGGCGCGGCCCCCCGGCCGACGTGCCCCCCTCCTGCGGAGGCGGGGTGTTTGCGCGCGTCCCGCTTGTCCCTCCAGCCGCTCTTATGCAACACGCGGCAGCCGCCAGCCGCAGCTCCGGCCCGGCCCCGCTCCGCTCTCTTCCCCCAGCCCCAGCTCCGGCCCGCCCCTCGCCCCGCGGGGATGTTTCACTAGTTTGCTTTGATTCCCGGGACCCAAGATGGAGGCTGCGCTGGGGCCTGGCGGGCTCCTGCTGCTGCTCCTGCTCGGCCCCGCGGCTCCGCAGCCCGCCGCCGCCCGCCCACAGTCCCTCAGCCAGGTACCGAGGGGGGAGACCCGGCCCGCGGCGGGGCGGGGCGGCGCGGGGCGCTGGGTGCGTGGCTGGGTGCGCGCGAAGCGGGTTCCCTCCGAGAGAGGGTTGAGGAGTTCGGTTCAGTGGCTCTCAGCAGCAGCCCTCCCCCGCGGTACCAATTGTTCCGGCGCCCCTGTGTGCTGGGGAGGTCGGGGTGCGCTGGGGGGGGGGGGGTCAGGGACGCGCTTGGCATACAGGGGTGTGTCAGTGCATTGAGGGGTGAGCGTTCATGGCTAGAATCAAGCTGTCACTTTGAAAATACAAACCTGATATTTGCCGGGGGCTGCAACTTGACCTTGATGATCTGTTTTCCAAATGCATTTTATTTTAATGTGCTTGGGTGATTCCATGTTATCAGACTGCACCAAAATGAGTTTACCGGGAATGGCTCTCCCCTTTTTTTGTTTGTCTTTTTTTTTTTTTTTTACTCTCTTTTCTTGTGTATGGCAGGGAATGCTGCAGATTGATAGTTTAATGCACATGTTAATATTTAAAAAAAAAAAAAACCGGCTGCTTGGGGGAAGAGAGAAAATGCAGGTATTAAAAATTAACTTGCACATGAGCTGTATTTTTTTCTTTGTATTTTTAACGTATACATGCACATCTTGACAGCTCCGTGCTATAGATTAACATGATGCTATAGGCCCAAATCTTGCTTTCAGTGCTACACGATTGAGCCAAGAAAATGGTATGGTACATAGAGTACATTTAGGGTGCGGGTTGGTGCTGAAATATATATTCATATGATTGACTATAAAGTAAATCTGTTTTTTGTTAGGGGTTTATTTTGGTACAATTTAAAGGTTACTTTTGTTGGACTTAGGGGACGCTTCATGAGACCTGTAAACTATGACCTCTAGAATTACACCACCTCCTCCCAAAAAACAAACCCAACAACTGGTTCTATGTAGATACTGAAATTGTCTCTAATTACAATAGTTGTGAACGTCGGAGCATCTTACCACAGAAGTACCAAATGGGAAGCTTCTGTTGGGTTGGCCTGTTAACACACAACTGATGACATGAACTTTTGTTACAAAGCTTTCCTCAAGATAACTGTGTGTAAATAAAAAAAAATATTTTAAAATAAACCTGGTCGCAAACCCATTAGTGGTACATCCTATACTGCAAGAAGATAACCTGAGTTTACTTCCTGGTTTCTGCCTCTCTTCACAGAGGGCCTTCATTTGCTAACTGGATACTCTCAGCTGGGAAACTATGGTCCTGATGCTGTTGGAAACATATAGCACCTGTGTAACTGTTTGTAGGAGTGGGGCTTTATGGAAGTTTGCTGTGTGTAAATGTTATAACAGCTGTCAGCAAGATGTAATCTACACTGGCCCAGAAACAAGTGAGGCAAGAATGACCGAGTCTCAATTGTTCTTTACGACCTAAAAGTTACTATCTGTTTGGAATGTTCCTTATCATGGTTGGTAATTGTCAGGACTCCTCTGTGGATTGAAGATGCGGGGAACAAATGATTGAATAGGAACAAATATTTCTTAGCTTGATACATTTCTAAAGCATGCCTAAAGCTATTTTAGATAGAAGAAACAAAACCTTCATTGCTGAGCAGAATTACTCTTGGCTAGATAGGAACAAAACTTGTCAAAATGCTGCTGCTGCAGATTTGAAATTGAAGGTCCCAAGAATCAGAAGAGCATGAGTTCTCCCTTCTATCCCCTGTCCATGTGGCTTCTTCACAAGACGTATTTTTTAAGGGATACAAAGAATGGTAGATTAATCTTTACTCTGAATAGTTTTGGATCTGCAGACCTGTGAGTGGTTTTCTCATCTGTGAAATACTATCACTTTTAGCTAGGTCTGGACTGGGCATTATGTAACTTTGACAGTTTGTGGACAGAATACTATCAATTGCTTGATGTTTTAAACATGATGTTAACGTTCCCTTTTGATGCAGGTTAAGAATGTATGTTGTTTAATTTAGGAAAGGTGTTATGGGAAAGCATGACAGGAAAGGATTGAAAAACATTGACATACTAAAATAACTTGAGTCTGATTCGTTTTGTAGGTTTGAAATGTTCTGCTTTAGCTCTAGTATTTGAGTACGTCATTTGTTGCTCAGTGCCTGGCATTTCCCGAACAAGCACTTAAGAATCATGGACTTTCCCTTCTTTTCATAATTTTTTTGGACAGCAGCACAAGTGTTTTTTCCTTGTAATTTGGGTGAATCATTCCACATCATTCTGTAGTGGTTCAAGAGAGATTTCACAACATTATCTTTTGTTAAATTCTTCTTTCAAAAATATGTACAAATTGCACTGGAAGCTTAAAAAATGAGGGAAGATTAAAACAGCCTGAAATAAACATCCTTCAGGTCCCTCAGAGTTCCTTGACAAAGCAAAAGCAGCTAGGAAATCAGAAGGCAAAGTAGTTAATAGTCTCTGCTGTGTACAAACTAGGATGTAAAAGAAATACAATACAGTTCTTAATGCTAAATCAAGAGTTAGATTAAGATAAGGTCATTTGGTTTTCATTTAGGTTTTTTTTTTTTTTTTATTCTTAGGCCTGGTCTACACGGAGGGGGAGGGGGGTGGGGAAGATCGATCTAAGTTATGGAACTTCAGCTACGTGAATAACGTAGCTGAAGTTGACGTACTTAGATCTACTTACCATGGTGTCTTCACTGCGGTAAGTCGACGGCTGATGCTCTCTCGTTGACTCCTCCTTCGGCTCTCGCTCTGGTGGAGTACTGGAGTCAACAGGAGAGCGCTCAGCGGTCGATTTATCGCGTCTAGACTAGATGCAATAGATCGACCCCTGCTGGATCAATGGCTGCCCCTCGATCCAGCGGGTAATGTAGACAAGCCCTTAATATGGTCCTGATGAGAAAGACATGAAGTGTGAGGGAGCTGGCTGAAAGCACAACGGGCTGGGTCCTACAATTTTATGATTGGTCTGATTTACATTGGCAGTAAATGAGTTTAGTTATCTAAATGAATTTTCCCCTGGATGGTTGTTTCTAGTTTTTGAGGATGTGATTTTTGCCTTTTGATTATTTGTTGATTATTTCTTTTGATGTGGCCTACTCACCTGTCAGAAATGTGGCATATATAACTTGTGTGCATACCATTATGTTTCTTGCAGATAATATCTATGTTGTTGAATACTAAAAACATCTGACAAAAAATAGTTTTTCATTTGGTGAGATGTTCTCCATTATGTAGACCACAGTATTAACATATGCTTGCAGGCACTATGTGCTATTATACTTCAGAGGAAGAGAAAAGGCTTGTTAATAATGACTAATTTAAACCAATAAAAGAAATAACTTTTGCAAGTATCTTGTGGTGGTAACCTGATATGTATTCTGAACTTGTGAAAATTTGTGTAATTCTCTGTATCTTTCTGTGCATATTTTATTAATTGACTGCAGGATGATGTAATGATGTCTCAATGTCTTGGAATTAGGTATGTGATTTTACAACATTTGGTAAAATAATCATAATATGTTATGATTTAATAATAAGAAAGCAGAAGTTTAATTCTAGCAATGTAAGTAGGAAAGAGGGGGGAATAAGTGGGTTATCCAAAGAACCTTACTAATTCACCTTTCACCAATAAAATTGGCAAAGTAGGAAGTAAACATATGTGTACATACAAAAAGAAAAGCACAGCTAATGCATGGTAATGTCATTTATATGACAAGTGTAGCTTAGTTTTAATTACTTTCACTTATACTGTACTACTTAGACTAATAATAAATGTAATGAAGTTTTAGTAATGTAAGATCTCCCTCCATGACTGTTCTAAAAACTTTGCTGTAAAGTATGCAGGGTCTACCATTTTTTGTCCTATAGCCATGTCAGTAGACCTGGTTGCAACATGGGAAATTTTAAGAAAGTCTTGCGTAGACATCCACTTGCTGTAACAGGCATTAAGAACTGTTTGGACATTTCTACACTAGTACATGTGTGTGGAGTTTTGTGTTAGGGGATGCATGCATGCTATGTATGGTGGGGTGCATGCATGCTGTGTGTGTGCCAGTGTATTGAGGGGTGAGTCCACATGTTCTCACTTTGAAAATATAAATCAGTTTTTTATTTGACCTGTATTTCTTCTTCAAGCTGAAACTTGACAAATATAGTCTATTTTTCAAATGTTTTTTAAAAAATTATTCAGGTGACTAAGTTATAAGACTGCTTAAAAAGTAGGTGCTTTTTTTAAATACTTTGTAACGTTAAAGTAGCTTTTTGTGTATTGGAATGTTGCATATTGATTATGTATGTATCAATATGTAGAAAAACTGCTGGCTGGGAGGAGGAAGAAAAATGTAGCTATTAATATTAAAGCTATTCCACATATATATCTTTTAACATGTATACATCTGTATCATGACAACTCCATGCTATGGATTACTTTAGTGCTGTAAGCCCCCATGTTGCTCCTGTGATTTCAGTGCTACAGGATTGGGGCAAGAACATTTTGTGGTCTATAGCTAATTGTGGTTTTTATTGTTGTAGGGGGGCAGGATAGAAGGGAGAAGGGAAGTTGTTATAAAGTAAATTTGGAGTTTTTGAATTGTTGGGTTTATTTTGGTACCATTTTAAAGATTACTTCTGTTGGAATTAGAGGCTTCTTCATGAGACCTGTGAACTTTGACCTCTGATTTTAAAAAAGCTGGAAGTTCTGTGTTAATATTTAAATTGTGAGTACACATCCTGTGATTACAATAGTTGTGAACTGCAAAGTGTCTTATTATAGAAGCATGAAACAGGAAAGATCTGCTGGGTCATCTGGTCAGTTGTCCTGCTAATACTAGATTGTAATAAATTCATACACCAGCAAAGTTCTCCTCCAAGTAACTTTGTTTAAATAATTGGCAGCAATCCTAATAGTGGCCTATCCTATACTGTAAGGTAGGAAACCTGAGTTTACTTCCTGGTTTCTTTCTCCCTTCATGAAAGGGTTGGGAATTGTGCTAAAGCACAACTGTCGAGTCTCTGGGTATATCTACACTGTAATAACAAAACTATAGCATTGAGTCTCAGAGCCTGAGTCAATTTGTTTTAGGCTTACAGGGCTCAGGCTGTGAGGCTAAAAATAGCAATGTAGTTGAGGTTCAGACTCAGGCTGCAGCCCAGGCTCTGGGACCTTCCTCCCTTCCTCCTCCCCTCGCCCCCCAAAACAGCTACACTGCCACTTTTAACCCCACAAGCTTGAGTTAGCTGACTAGGGCCAGTGGTGCCACAGGTCTTTTACAGCAGTGTAGATGTATCCTCAGCAAACTAAGGTCCTCTAGGATTGAGGCTTACTAGGTTCTCTGACTAGCTGTAATAAATTTATAATTGAGAGAAGGTGGGGCTCAGCATATTAAAGAGACAAGGTGGACCAGTAAAAGGTATTACCTCACCCGCCTTGTGGCACTACTATCCTGAGACCAACATGGCTATAACACTGCTTGCATAGATTATAGCTGTCAGAATTAACAACCCGCTATTTGTCAGTGCAATATTTCTGTTGCAGCTCAGACACAATTGAGGCAAGGATGACTGAGACTTTATCATTTAGTACCAAAAATACTGAGGCCATGTCTACACTACCACTTATGTCAGCAAAATTTATGTTGCTCTGGGGTGTGAAAAACAAAAAAAAACCCAACAACACTCCTGAGTGACATAAGTTTCGCTGGCATAAGTGGTAGCGTGCACAGCGTTATGTCACTGGAAGAGATTCTCCTGCTTACCACTGCTCATTGAGGTGGTTTTATTATGTCGACAGGAGAGCTCTTTCCCGTCGGCATAGAGTGGCTACATGAGCGATCTTACAGTGGCGCAGCTCTGGCGCTGTAAGCTCGCTAATGAAGACATGGCCTAATATCTGTTTGGAATGTACCTTACATAGTTAGTAATCCTTCTGAAGGTCTCTGTTGTGTGCATGCAAGATAAGTATATATGACAACAGGAATAAATGTTGTTCTTTGAGTGCTTGTTTGTGTCAATTCCATTCCGCACCATGTGCACAAGTGCTGGAGATTTTTCCCTCAGTGGTATCTGCAGGGCCGGCCCTAGTGCCCCCGGAGCCCCACGCACATGCGCCGGTGTACAGGGCATCACCAGCTCCATACCCTCTCAGTTCCTTCTTATCGCCCATCACCGATGCTAGGAATGACCTTCTTGCTCTTGCAAGGCTTTCCTAACAGTGGTTTGGACTCTGATCTGTTGTAGTTACTCTGAGTGTATATAGTACAGATAGTTGTCCCAGTCTTGGAGAGATGTTGTCCCTATGAGCAACCCGTGTTCACGTTGTCTAAAGTGCTGCGGGGAAACTCGCATTAAGGAAAAGTGTAAAATCTATGAGGGCTTCGGACCAAGGACTCGGAAAGACCGAGACATCCACCTGAAGGCTCTGAGCCGTCCAGCTCCGAATCGGCACTGAGTACTTCAGTCTCTGTGCTCTTCCCAGCACCATTCCCCATCACCAGTTCCGAGGAAGAAGCACAAGAAACAGTGCGCCGGGAGAGGGCGCTCTCTGGTGCTGAAGAGTGATAAGAGGGGAGCAACTGATGTCAGACCTGTGCCAGGCCATTCGTCCTCTCCAGATCCACAGTCGGTGTACCAAGCCCAATTTGGAACCCACCTCTGACTCTGTGGAGTGGTTGTGGTACCTCGTGCTTGCGGCCCCCCTCAACTCTGGAGGCCTTCTGGGCTGCAAAGGACTTGATGTCTCTCCCGATACCTCTCACCACCCAAGGTTCCATGCCAGCCAGGGCTACCGGAGACAGAAGGGCGCAGGGGGTAGAGAGCTCCTGTTTGGCACCAGCAGTTGCGGCACCTTCATGGCCCTGTTGCAGCAGTCCCTGACCCAGCATCGGTCACCAATCCCCTGGCACCACCTGGAGGCAGTACCAGGCACAGCGCCTCCATGGTCTGTTGTTTGTTTGCGAGAAGCTGGGAATGGGCAACAACTAGGGGGGTCTAGTGAGTATCGGGTGGGGAGCCCGGACTCCTGGGTTCTGTCCCTGGCGTGGGGGGAGCCAGGGAGTCTAGCAGGATCTGGGCGGTGCCAGATGGCCCCCTCGCCCTACCCCCACACTGATCCTGGCACCAGCACAGCCGTGACCCTCTTCCATTTTGGGAACTGCTTCGTGCTGGCCTGTTCCCCTACTTCATCACCTACAAGTGCAGCAGCTTGTCGGAGTATAATGCTTTCTGGAGATGCTTCCAAGCTGGGGCTACCTACCTCTTTGTCCAGCTCTGCAAGATGCTGTTCTTGGCCACTTTCTTTCCCACCTGGGAGGGTGGAGCCTGGGCTTACGATTTTGTGGGGGAGTTCATGAAGGCCACGGTGGACCTGGCTGACCTGGTGGGGCTGCACCTGGTGAGTCGAGGCATGCGGGGAAGGGCAAATACAAGATCATGATGGCAGACATGGGATGGGCCATGGCAAAGGTCGTCATGTCCAGGTGCATTCCTCTCTGGGTGGCATTGAATTTGACTGGAAATATATCCAGATGAGCGTCGACTCCAACATCAGCCCGATTCACTACATCGCTATGGCTGCGCTGTGGATGTTCGCCTGCTACGACTTGCCCAAGTGCTAGCACCTGCCTCGCACCCTGCTTCTGGGCCTCAGCATCTACAGGGCCTTCTTCATGGAATCCTTCGTTCACGTCTTCCTGCTGGCAGCTGGACAGCGCTGCTGGTCAAAGCTGTCATCACCGGCTTCCTGGTGCTCAGCTCCCTGGGTCTCTTCGTTATCTTGGTCCATGGAAATTAATCGCCCCCACCCCACCAGGGATACTCTCAGCTCTGCTACCTAGAGACCTTGGGGATAGCTAAACACCAGGTTTTTCCACCTGCCACTGCGGATCCGATCCATCTTGGAGCCACCAGGACAAGGGTCAGAATGAACCATAACTGTTGGGTTTAAAAAAAAAAAAAAGACACAACTGAACAAACACAGACCTGCAAAGGCAGCCCAAAACAAGTGAAACAGCAAAGGTCAGCATGGAGGAAAAACAAAGAGGAAAATAAAGTCTAGTCAGGATGTTTTGGGAAAGCTGAAGAAGGCCACAGAAAGCCGGTTTGGACTGACACACACAGCACCAGGAACAGAGGTCGCGGAATGGAACACCCCCAAAGGAGCCCAGGGCTTAAAACCCTCCTGAGAGCTGGAGCAATTCGGAGAGCACAGCAGATCCTTGGACGGCCTGGGCCCAGGACAGCACTCCCGTCCACCTCTTGCCGCCCCCCGCCCCTCTTCTGACGTTACACCCAGACTTGGCTAGTCTGGGAGGCGTCTGTGAGTATGAAAGTGGGTTAGGGCTTGGGGCATTAACACTTGCTTTCTTCCCCCCGAGTGATGGAGTGTTCCCAACACTCTCTGCTATTGTTTTATTATTTTATTAATAAAGCTTTAAAATTTAGACACTTCGTGTGCCTCGTCATCTCCTCCCTAGAAAGATCCTGTGGTCCTAGCCTGATTAACTGTGGGCCCAGGCAGATTGGTAGTGAAAATCTGTCACAGGATCTGTCAAGGTTCCTTCCCCACTCTGAACTCTAGGGTACCGATGTGGGGACCTGCATGGAAAACCCCCCTAAACTTATTTTTACCAGCTTAGGCTTAAAACTTTCCCAAGGTACAAACTATTTTACCTTTTGCCCTTGGACTTTATTGCTGCCACCACCAAGCATCTAACAAATAAATATATATAACTGGGAAAGAGCCCGCTTGGAAATGTCTTTCCCCCAAAAAATCCTCCCAAACCCTACACCCCCTTTCCTGGGGAAGGCTTGATAAAAATCCTCACCAATTTGCATAGGTGAACACGGACCCAAACCCTTGGATCTTAAGAACAATGAAAAAGCAATCAGGTTCTTAAAAGAAGAATTTTAATTGAAGAAAAAATAAAAGAATCACCTCTGTAAAATCAGGATGGTAAATACTTTACAGGGTAATCCGATTCAAAACATAGAGAATCCCTCTAGGCAAAACCTTAAGTTACAAAAAGACACAAAATCAGGAATATACATTCCATTCAGCACAGCTTATTTTATCAGCCATTTAAACAAAACAGAATCTAAAGCATATCTAGCTAGATTACTTACTAAGTTCTAAGACTCCATTCCTGTTCTGGTCCAGGCAAAAACAACACACAGACAGAGAGAACCTTTGCTTTCAAACCTGGAGAAGGGAGAAACATCTTGTCTCCTCATTGGTCATTTTGGTCAGGTGCCAGCGAGGTTATCCTAGCTTCTTAACCCTTTATAGGTGAAAGGGTTTTTCCTCTGGCCAGGAGGGATTTAAAGGTGTTTACCCTTTCCTTTATATTTATGGCAGGATCACTTGATGATTACCTGTTCTGTTCATTTCCGCTGGGGAACCTGGCATTGGCCACTGTTGGAAGACAGGATACTGGGCTAGATGGACCTTTGGTCCAACACAGTATGGCGGTTCTTATGTTCTTATGGCAGTTGAGGTCTGAAATGCTTCCCAGAGACAGGGAGAGCATATAGGCCAAGAGAATGGAGCGTGGCTCTCAAGTCTTTGAGGCTGTGCAGCTTGGAGTCTGTCTGCTCAGAGAACAGAGCAATGCCCAGTTAGGACTAAATCAAGAATTGTCTCCCCTCTTGTGGGTTCCAGGACTAGCTGCTTCAAGAAGCAGTCATTTAAGGTGTCAAGAAACTTTATCTCTGCATCCTGTCCTGAGGTGACATGTACCCAGTCAATATGGAGATAGTTGAAATTCCCCATTATTATTGGGTTTAATAGCCTCTCTAATCTCCCTGAGCATTTCACAGTCACTATCACCAGCCTGGTCAGGTGGTCGGTAATATATCCCTACTGCTATATTCTTATTATTAGAGCATGGAATTACTATCCATAGAAATTCTATGGTACAGTTTGGTTTATTTAAGATTTTTTACTTCATTTGATTCTACGCTTTCTTTCATATGTAGTGCCACACCCCCACAGCATGACATGTCTGTCCTTGCGATATATTTTATACCCTAGTATTACTGTGTCCCATTGGTTATCCTCATTCCACCACGTTTTTGTGTTGCCTATTATATAAATATCCTCATTTAATATGAGGGACTTTAGTTCACTCGTTTTATTATTATACTACCATTTGTATAACAACCATTTGTAACAACTGCTCTATGACCTTTTTAATTTTAAGTGACAGCAATCTAGTTCCATTTTGGTTAAGGTGGAGCCCATCCTTCCTGTACAGGCTTCCCCTTTCCCAAAAGTTTCCCCAGTTCCTAATAAATCTAAACCCTTCCTCCCTACACCATTGTCTCATCCACGCATTGAGACCCTGCAGTTCTGCCTGTCTAACTGGCCCTGCGCATGGAACTGGAAGCATTTCAGAGAATACTACCATGGAGGTCCTGGACTTCAATCTCTTACCTAGCAGCCTAAATTTGTCCTTCAGGACCTCTCGCCTGTCCTTTTCTATGTCATTGGTACCTACATGTAGCACGACCACCAGCTCCTCCCCAGCACTATATATAAGTCTATCTAGATGTCGAGAAAGCTGCAAGCTTTGCACCAAGTAGGCAAGTCACCGTGTGGGTCTCCCAGTAATCGCAGACCCAGCTATCTATGTTTCTAAAAATTGAATCACCCATTACTAATACTTGTCTATTCCTAATAACTGGAGTTCCCTTTCCTAGAGAGGTATCCTCAGTGTGAGCGGATACCACACCATCATCTGGAAGGAGGGTCCCAACTATGGGATCATTTCCCTCTGCTCCAGTTGGTTGTTCTCTTTCCCTGAGACTTTCATCCTCTTCAACAGCACAGAGGCTGTCAGACTGGAGATGGGACCAAACCCACCTCGGTAATCTCAGACCCAGGGTCTCTGGTCCCAGGAAGAACTCTCCCTGCATATAAACATCAGGGAACTCAGGGCAATATGCCTGGCCTGCCAGGTGTTTCTTCCCCAGCTGTCAGGCAGTCTGTGCAGGTCTTGATAGACAACATGGCCTTGATGTTTTATGACAACAAGCAAGGGGGAGCTTGCTCCTCAGCCTTGACTGTGGGCCTTCTATGTTAACCACGACATCCATCTCAAGGCAGCACACCTCCCAGAAGAGCAGAATACGCTGGCGGATCACCTCAGCAGGTCCTTTTCCTCTTCACCCAGAGGCTGTCAGCGTTAACTTCCAGAAGTGGGGAACTCCCCAAGTGGACCCATTCACCACCAGATGGAACAGGAAAGGCAAATGGTTCTGTTCAGTGCATGGGCTCAGCAAGGGCTCTGTGTCCAATGCCTTCCTGTTCTCGTGGGCGAGTGGACTGATATACGCCTTCCTGCCAATCCCCCTTGGTTCACAAGGTCCTCTTAAACTTTCGCCTTGTCCCTCTTGATCATATCTTGATAGCTCTGGCGTGGCCACAGTATTGGTTTGATACACTTCTGGACCTCTCACTGGCAACTCCACTAGAGCTGCAACCACGTTCAGACTTGATTTCACAAGACCAAGACCAGTTGCTTCACCCAAACCTCACCTCTCTACCCCTGATGGTGTGGCTTCTGCATGGCTGAACCCTGAGAAGCAGGTCCAGCAAGTTTTGCTAGGTAGCAGGAAGCCCTCCACCAGGGCTACCTACTTAAGTGGAAACGTTTTACTTGTTGGGCCTCAGAATGGAATCTTTCTCTGTCTTGGTCTTCTCTGCAGTCCATTTTGGATTACTTGCTCCATCTGAAGCACCAGGATCTGGCACTGTCATCGGTCAAGGTTCACTTGTTGAACCTTGTTCAACTTGTTCAAGGTTCACATCTTGGCCTTCCATTCTCCAGTCCAAGGCAGATCAGTCTTTTCCCATGAGATGATGATCAGGTTCCTCAAGGGTTTAGAAAGACACTACTCACAAATCCATGAACCGATTACCCCCATGGGACTTAACCCTGGTCCTGTCAAGGCTCGCTGGACTCCCCTTTGAGTTGTTGGCATCCTGTTCTCCACTGCTTCTCTTGTGGAAGGTTGCTTTCCTAGTGGCGATTACATCAGCCAGAAGAGTCTCTGAAATCAAAGCCCTGACTTCAGAAACCCCTTATACGGTGTTCTTCAAGGGCAAGGTCTACTGCCCTTGTGCCCCCAACTGCCCTTCCTACCAAAGGTGGTGTTGCAGTTCAATAACAATCAGGACTCTTCTTCTTTCCAAAGCCTCACAGCACCAATGTGGAACATTGGCTACATACTTTAGAGCGGGGTGGCCAAACTTACTGACATGCCGAGCCGCTTATCATAATCTTCAGAAGTTTGAGAGGTGGGCGTGCCAACTGTGGCTCAAGGCTTCAGTCCTGTGGGCTGTGCCAGCTGTGGCTCGGGGCTTCAGTCCTGCTCCTGCTGAAGCCCTGAGCCCCACCAGATGCCTCCTGCAGACCCCCCTCCCTGTAGGGCATAAGCCCCAAGCCCCACCATCCTGCCACAGGGCAGAAGCCTTGAGTTCTCCCCACCCCAGTCTAGTAGTGGAGAATGGGGTGGGAGTGTGGGGGAGACTCAGTGAGCTGCACTTTCACTATAAAAGAGCTGCATGTGGCTCGCGAGCCGCACTTTGGCCACCCCGCTTCAGATGTTAGACGAGGTCCTGGCCTTCTATATTGAAAGGAAGAAGCCCTTTTGCAAGTCTGGGCAGCTTTTCGTAGCTGTGGTGGACAGAATGAAAGGACTACTGGTGTCATCCTAAAGAATATCACCCTGGATCACTGCCTGCATCTGAGCTTGTTACAAGCAGATGAAGGTCTCATTCCACAAGGGGCCCAGGCTTCATCAGCAGTGTTCTTTGTGCGGATACCAACCCTGGACATCTGCCGGGCCACAACGTGGTTGTTGATTCATATCTTCACATCCCACTATGCCATCACCTAGCAGGCCCGTGACCATGCCGATTTCAGTAGAGGAGTGTTGCAATCAGTACGTCCACGAACTCTGATCCCACCTCGAGGGCTACTGCTTGTGAGTCACCTAGCATGGAATTGACAAGAGCAAGCACTCCCAGAAAAAAACTGGCTACTAACCTTTCGTAACTGTTGTTCTTCAAGATGTTGCTCGTGTCCATTCCATGACCTGCCCTCCTGTTCCGCCGTCGGAGTTTCCAGCAAGAAGGAACTGGGAAGGCACAGAGCCAGCAATGCCCTTTATACCAACGCAGGAGCACTGCAGACACCATGGCAGGCCCTATGGATCCCACTGAGGGAAAAATCTCTGGCATCTGTGCATGGCACACACATCCCTAGCATGGAATGGGCATGAGCAGCAAATCTCAAAGAACAACAGTTACGAAAGATCAGTAACTATTTTTTTCTTTGATAAATTTTTCGGGGGCAGACAAGCCAATTATGGATATGGGAGGAACAAAAAAAGTCAAATAGTGAAAGAACAAAATATGGACACCGTGTAGAATCAAGCACGTGGGTTTATTACGCACAGCACTGCCGCAGTGTCACCTTGCTTATTAGGCTCAGAGACACTGCCAAACAATTGATTACAATGGATTATATGGATTTTCCATGGGCGGAGGGAAATGACAGGGTAGGCAGTCCCAAACCCCTGGATAGGTCTAGCAGCAAGACAAGATAAGCACAGTAGCCAATGGTCAAAAGGTTACATAATGTCTCTGCCCATGATTTCAGGTTAACACATGACACTTAATTAGTACACAAGTGTTTTCCTTTAAACTACATAGAGTGTGTTAGTATAAAATATATATGTTGAATTCTGATTTGGGATCCATAGGAATGAAGTAGCTCCCCTGATTGTCCGACAGTTACATACCTAGGAATTAAAGCAAAAGGACAAACAAAAGGATATAGCAATAAAGATGTTCATTTGTGTTTCTAAGGCAGGCAATGGCTTGGAGGAGAGATGCACATCTGTGAGAGGGAGGATATCATATCTCATCTCATACTGACATGTTTGAACCTCTTCCATAAACTCGGGGCTGGTGTGTAGGAAGGCACCTCTTCTAGAGAAGAAACAGGGCCTCTTTCATTCCTTTGGTCTGTTTGCAACTTTGAGATAAAGCCCCCAATTATAATTTCTACCTGGCTTCTTGCTGACCAAGCTTATCTTAGCAAAAAGCAAGGTTGTCGTTTGTTTGTTCTGCTTTTTAGCTAATATTGTTCACTATTTGCTAGGCCTCTGTCATCTTGACCAAACTCTGGATTTTTGGGCCTGTAAAAAGAGCTGACAGTCTATATATCAGGTTGTAACATAAACAGCATATGGATTTTGGCCCTTCAAACAGTCACTGAGCAGGAAAGCTAGTCCTATCTAGCTATGAACAGACTTGGAACTGAAGGCCCTGAGAATTGGGAATGGGAAGATCATGATTTCTCTGCTGTCCATGTGGCTCTGCAAGCCATGAACACAGATGTGACTGTGTGTTTTTGCAAGGGCTACAGGCAGATGTGGGTGTGTGTTGTGGCAGACTAAATTGTTCTGACTAGATCAAGAGCTGCAACCTTTTTGATGTTGCACACTTCAAAGCATTTTGAATGTCCAGGCTCTATGACTGCAGTCCATAACTTTAGCAGTATATGGACAGGAGACAACCGATCACTTTCATTTTTTTTAAACTACTTAAACATATGCAGTTAAAGTTCCCATTCAAGTGGGAGTTAAGAATATTTTAATTGAGGACTAAATACTATGAGATGAAAGGATTGAAAGACCTTGAAATACCAAAATAACTAGAGTATAATTCACATTGTAAGCTTGAAATGCTTGCGTTTAGCGCTAGTATTTGAGCACATGTATTTTTCTTTTATGCCTTTGTCATGGGGTGGTACCCTGAGGATCCTTTCCAGTCTCACTCACTCACCCGGTCTTCTTCTTCATCAGTGCACTTTATTATATTCTTTTCACAGGCCACAGCTGGTAGTGTTATTTTACATATATTTAGAGTCAATAACCAGCTTCCCAACTTGTTTCTAGGGAAGGGAACAGTACTACCTCTGCCTTCATTCCTGTCTGCTCATAAAATCCTAGCTGCTGGGGGTTGCTCCTCCTCAATTAGCCCCTCAGCTGTAGCTCTTCTCAGTTAATTGGCACCTTAGGTCAGTTACCTGTTGTCCAGTTAAGTCCCAATTAACAAACACTGGTGGGGAGCTGAGTGACAAGGTGTTGAGTTAGCTGAAGACTCAGCATTCCTGTTGCACCCTTTCATTTGCCAATCAAACACTTTTGAAACATGAACTTTCCTTCCTCCCTTTTCATTATTTTTGGAACAGTGGCACAGTTTTTCCCCCAACTCATAATCTGAATGAATCATTCTACATCATTCTGTGAAGATTTCTGTATAAATACCTTTTGCATAAATATGTTCAAAATGCACCAGAATCCTAAAAAATGAGGGAGCAATAAGACTGGCTGGAAAGCATACCCTGTGGATCACTCAGCATTACTTGGCAAAGCAAAAGAAGTTAGGAAATCACAAGAGGAAGGGAATAGTAATCTCTGCTGTGTAAGGCTGGGAGGTAAAAGATACAAAACAGCTCTTAATGCTAAATCAAGAGTTAGATTAAATATGTTTGTTTCAAGTATTTCTTAATATGGGCCAGATGAGAAGAATATGTTTAGAGTGAGGAAGCTGGCTGAAAGCCCAATGGATTGGGTTCTACAATTTCATTATGAATCTGATTTACATTGGCAGTAACTGATATTAGTTATGTAAATGAGCTGGTGAGCTTCATCTTTCCTGAATAGTTGTTTCTAGTTCTGGAAATGGTAGACATCTGCTTCCTGTAACAGACATTGAGGAGCAAATTGGCTTTTGTACATTAGTGGCCAAACTGTTTTCAACCCCATTTTACTGGGGACAAAATATTTTGTGGTTGATAAATAATGAGCCATTTTCACAGAGAACCACTATCTCTTGGGCTTTCTGGAGTGTCTGTGCTTGATTTAAACCTCGTTCCATCCAAATCATTTTCAAATGTGGTTTGGACTGACCAGCATAGATGAGGCTAAACTTATAAGGACCCGCTCAGTAATTGGGGCCCTGTTGTGCAGTGCACACACATGGTAAGACATTCCCTGTCCCATAGAGTCTACAATCTAAATTGTATAAAGCCATTTCCAAAAAACACTTAAGTCTGTGTGACCCCAAACTGTCTTTTAAAACATGGTTCAAATCCCAATGTAGAGGGGGTCAAAGAAAGCAGAAGTAAAATAGTGATCTGAGGGACTCTGAGATGCTTCTTTAGCTATGAAGTTTGTACAGAAAATGCAGTCAAAAAGGCTACACTGAGTTGAGGAAAATGAGTACAGAGAAGAAGGTACAAAGAGCAGAAAGAAGATATGGCTCTAAGGAAAAGAAAGTTTTCCAGTTTATGGCCAGAGCAAAAAGCAGGTTGAAATCAGTTAAGGTTGTATGAAAAATGAGTGGGGAAATTAAAAACTACTTTGTCAAGCAGCTTGCTGAGAAAGGGCAGGGTAACAGTGGAACAGTAGTGAGTGTGTGTTAGGTTCGAGGGAGTTGTTTTTTGAAGACCGGAATGAACAGTGGCAGGTTTTGGAGCTATTTGGAAGGTACGAGAGACAAATGAGGGGTTGACAGTGCTAGTAAAGTAGGCGTCAGGATAAAGTGACAGGACTGAATGATGAGAAGGGAGGGAGAAGATGTAAGTTTTCTTAGGGACTGGATGATGGTAGGGGGCAATAATGTCATGAATTAAAACAATTTGAGATTGAAATAGGGAAACAAATCCCTTGTATCTGGGCAGGGAAAGGATGTATGGGTGGGGTTAGGGGTAGTGTCGTGGAGCAGAAGGAGTGAGGATTACCAGCAACTCAGACAACTACAATTTTGTCCCATTTAAGGGCAGCATTATGCTTATTGAAAACTAGACCGGATCAAGCACTAAAAATCATGTAGATTACTTTCCACAGATGTGGAGTGGGAATGGACTAAGTGTCATACTGTATTACCCATTTGTAAAATGTGATGGCCTGTCACAACCTAGGAAATAGCTCTACCACAAAAAAATCTGCCTACTAAGTTTCTTATTTGCAATATGTAATATACATATTAATAGATTTCAGAGTAGCAGCCGTGTTAGTCTGTATCCACAAAAAGAAAAGGAGGACTTGTGGCACCTTAGAGACTAACACATTTATTTGAGCATAAGCTTTCGTGAGCTACAGCTCACTTCATCGGATGCATTGGAGCTGTAGCTCATGAAAGCTTATGCTCAAATAAATGTGTTAGTCTCTGAGGTGCCATAAGTTCTCATTTTCTTTATACATATTAATATAATACGTACTAAATAAGTACAACCTACATATCTCAGTGGTGGCTCCTGTGGCTCCTGTCCTGTAGGGTTGGCTCCCTGCTCCAGGCATTGCGACCTCTGGGGTTGCAGCACTGCTCAGGGTTGGCCTGGCCATCTTTGTGTGAGTGGTGTTTCTAGCTGGCACATGGGGCCACAGCACCACTCACTCAAATTTGGCCAGCTCCCTGTCATCATGACGGAGGCGTGGCTGGGCTAAACCTGAGCAGCGCTGATGCTCCCAGCAACAAGTTGTAACACACGAAGTGGGGAACTGAGCCCAGAGAGCCCTACAGGACTGGAGCCGCAGCTGCAGGGTGGGTGCGGAGTGGGCTCTGCAACTCTCTTTCCCAGGATAGAAACTCCTCCCCATGCTTTGTCTTCCACATGACCCTTTTGGACACATTTTGATGACCCAAGTTTGAGTCATGACCCACAGATAGAAAAAACCTAATATGTCAGAATTTCTCAATCTTCATTTGCTATAATTTAGGGCCCTATCAAATACACGGTCCTTTTTGGTCAATTTCATGGTTATAGGATTTTAAAAATAATAAATTTCATGATTTCAGCTATTTAAACTGTAGGGGTCCTGACCTAAAAAGGAGTTGTGGCGGGGGGGAGGGTTGCGGTACTCTGCAACTGCTCTACCTTTAGAGCTGGGCAGCTGAAGAGTGGTGGCTGCTGACTGGAGCCTAGCTCTGAAGGCAGAGCCGCCACCAGCAGCTGCACAGAAGTAAGGATGGCATGGTATAGTATTGCCACCCTTACTTGTGTGCTGCTGCCTGCAGAGCTGGGCCCTCAGTCAGCAGCCGTCACTCTCCGGCTGTGCTGCTGCTGGCAGGGTGCTGTCTTCAGAGCTGGGTGCCCGGCTAACAGCTGCTGAAGTCAGTGCAGAAGTAAAGGTGGCAATACTCAACCTCCCTAAAATAACCTTGTGACCTCCTTCCCCCTTTTGGGTCAGGATTGCCAATTTGAGAAATGCTGGTCTCCCCTGAGAAATCTGTATAGTATAAGGTGAAAGACCAGATTTCATGGGGGGAGACCAGAGTTCATGATCTGTGACACATTTTTCATGGCTGTGAATTTGGTAGGGCCCTTGCTATAATTGAGTCCATTTCAAGCATATTGGGATGTGAAAACATGGCACGTTTTCTTGATCGTCTTTTTTTTTTTTTTTTTTTTAAATCACTCTTTCACTTAACAGGGAGTGGTAATTGTTCTTTTGTAATTAGTCCTCTTTAAAAACGGATGTGTAGGACAAGTAAGCATATTCCACTAGCTGCACTTTGCCAGTCAGTGAGCATAGGGAATGTGCTCACTTGTCCTACGTCAGTTATTCTTCAGTAAAGTACGTGAAAGTAGTTGGTAGACTTAATGTCTTTTGCGCTGCAAGACACTTCCATTTTACAGGACTCAAAATTTATTTTCTCATGACTGTTTTTTTTTTTTCAGGAGAACATCAGAGTTAATGTTACTATGTTAAAAACCAGTGGAGAATCTCAAGAAGCACAGGTTTGTTGTTTTTGTTTACTCAACATATTAGTAAGTTATGAATCAAACTCTACCTGTGAATGTGTGGGTTCCGCAGATGATGATCATTTCAGTATTTTATACAATAGTGACTCACTAATCTGTTCTTTATTTATGAAACTGAAAATCTGTCTATATTAATATTTTGCCCGCTATCTTTTATTTTTTTAAGGTTGTCTTTAATATCACCTACAACAGTGGACAGATCTATGTAAATGACTTTGCTATGAAGAGAGGTGTCACCCGGATTAAGTGTCAGACTTTAATATGTGAGTACTGTTCAGTTCTTTATCTCGGATCTGCTTCCATGTCCCCTAGGGAAAGACATAATTCATTGCCATGGTGCTCTCTGAAGGTCAGCAATATTTGGAAACAACACAGTTACAGAGTTAGGATGTGTTTAGAATCAACATGAAACAAAATCTGACATCCTCATTTGTTCCCCTGTCCCAGTCATGTCCTTGGTATTTACATGGTTTCACCTGAAATACAGACCTGGTGTATATTTTTGAAAGGGGAGGGTTTTGCACTAGACTGGGTAATGTGAATATGATGATGCAACTCCCCACTGCTAATGATTGTCTCCCTATGTTGGGTAGCACACATCCAAAGAGAGTTTGAGTAGGATAAATAAAGATCAACATAATCCTAATTTCTAAGTATATTTTGCCATTATGTCCTCCTTCCGCATACATTGGGACTGCAGGTTTCTCACATGTAAGATACTGTTGTGTAGGTGTTGCAATCCTGATATTTTATACTGTCTGTAATGGGGAAAGCTGCTGTTTCCCCCACTAGTTCAATAAGAACATAAGAATGGCCATACTGGGTCAGACCAAAGGTCCATCCAGCCCAGTATCCTGTCTTCTGACAGTGGCCAGTGCCAGGTGCCCCAGAGGGAATGAACAGAACAGGTAATCATCAAGTGATCCATCCCATCGCCCATTCCCAATTCAAACTGGAAGTGGAATGGACACGTGCAATCACTCAAAAAGGAACAGTTACTTACCTGTTCTGTAAATGTTGTTCTTTGAGATGTGTTGCACATATCTGTTCCACGACCCAGCAAACATGTCTGTTCTCCTTCCCCTAGTTCAGTGTTGTAGTCTTGTGCAAGGACTGCCAATCAAAAGTGTTTTGATATTTGGATTTGCACAGTGGATTGCATAATTAATGAAGCTGAGACAACAATGTTCATTTGACTGAAGATCCTTTTACATGCAGATTTAATACTTATGGTCAGTCTCAAGGTTGGCTTCTGAGATCATCTGCCCTTTATGATCAGACCTTTACTAATGGCCTTTTAAATTGCTTCTCTAAACTGTGACCTCGTCTTTTGAAAACCCAAAGGATGACAAATGAATAATTAAATACTCGCTTTTTGGGGTAGGCAGTAACTCATTACTATTTGTCTCATGTAGTAAAAGTATGGTTCTTCCTTTTTCATCTCTAGTATAGATTATAAAACATTTCAAAGTGTAACCACTTCAGAGGTAATTGACTCAAGAAAAATACAAGACAAGATTTTATTCACTAGTGTAAGGCCTAATCCTGTGAGATGATGAGCATTCTCAAATTCTATTTTCTTTCTAATTGTCCAACCCACTAATCTACAGTGCTTTTGAAATTTTACAGATGTGCTATGTAAATCAGAAACTAGGCAAAAATTAGTGATTTGACCCCAGGTCTAGGAACCAGGAACTCTAGAGTTCTGTTCTCAGCTTTGTGACCTTGGCACAAGACTTTTAACCTCTCTACAGGGTTGTTGTGAGGTTTAATTAGATAATATTGGTAAAGTTCTTTGAAGATCTAAAGTGCTATAGGATTACTAAGGTCCTCATTCTGATGTCTCTTATGTTATCGTAAAAGCAAATTAACTACACTGACTTTATCTGAGGTCTGAGTCAGGCCCTAATTATTCAAGTTCTTGCCTTGGACAGAAGTCTTCCAGTTCTTACTGAGGAGTTCTGTGTTAAGAACTTTGCCAAATCCTGCTCAGCACCTCTTAAGCACTTGTAACTCCTATTGAGATCAATGGGTTCAATTTTGCTAAGTGGTGAACGTCTTCACTTCCCATTAAACTTAATAGAATTCAGGAGACTTAGCATTTAAAGGTTAGGAGGATTGGGAGCTGCAGGTGCTTTGCATCTCTTAGGATTTGGTCCTTTAACTGTATATTCAATATTGTGATTCAGAAAATGTTCAACAAGCTTGTGGGTCCACTGGGAGATACCTATATAAATTATCTTAATATTTTCTCTTATCTGGCAACAATTTTTTCATAATGCAAGGCATTGCTGCATAAATAAAAAAAACTTTTTTTAATTAAAAAAATCTTTTGATATTAAGGGGCTTTACTGTAAAAGCAATGAACATTTTAGGGTCTTATTCGGTGATTGAAGACACAAGGCCAAGCACTTTGTGCTTCCCAACACTGACAAGCTGTGCAGTGCATCAATGGCCTGGATGTCACATCCAGACCAGCCTCAATTCATATGCCTGACCACCTGCACATCAAAATATCAATGCAAACTTGGACTCCTCATTTCCACAACAAACTGTCTTTCACATCTAACACACACACACTAGCGGTGGGAGCATGGTATTTGGGGAGGAGGACAGCAGATGTGTCCAGGAAGCATTGAGAGAGAGAGATGGAGGGCTGCAGAGTGTGTGCTCATGGTAGACTTTGAGGTGGTGAGTATGAGGCAGTTTTGGGTAGTAAAGTCATGAGGTTGGCAGGGGGCTATGAGAAGGCAGGAGCAGTGGTGTCTTAACACAGTGAGGAGGGGTGTAGCTTGGGCCAAGGATACCCCATTCCCCAATGTGCTGGCGAATCCCTTCCCTGCCTTTGGGCCCAGCATATGCTGTGTGTGGAGAAGGGTAGTGGACATTCTCCTGAAGGCTTTGGTGACTGTTGAGGGGGCAATGGCTCCCTTGGTGGCCACCTGAAGAAGGAAAATGGGGTGTGAACCAAGCAGGTATCCCCAGGAGGAGAGGGTTGACCTCCTTTAAAGTTTTTACACAAACTCCCGCTGATATTTTTCTAAGCTGTTGAATGAGTGGTGGTTTTGTTTGCAGCATCATCCCTTTGTATTTCTCTAGACAGTTGAGATAGGATGACAACTGAGGTGTAAATGGAGCGTGTCAGTTGGATTGGATGCAGACAAGTTTAGACAGACAGTTGCACCTTTTTCCTCTCCTGGTGTGAAACTGCAACTTAAAAATAAGTACACATAGCCTTTTCTACACTACTTGTCCCTCTCCGATTTCCCATAGTTATGTGATTCAGTCAGTCAGTGAAAGCATTAGTGCAGTCAGGTTGAGAGGCATGCCAGTCTTTTAAGCACTGTATCATTTTAGGACAGCATTGAAAACACTGATAGTGGCCTCTCTACCCTAAAATTCCCAACATGGCTGCCACCAATGGTACTGTACCATGGAGAGCAATGATAGAAAATTTTAGGGGAAAAAGTGAAGAGTAGACCGCACTGTGGAAAGTTATAATGTCTCTGTAATTGTGTTCATTGTACTTTTGCAGTTCTAGTAAGTTTTGACATTGGGATAATGGTGTATTTGCTGGGTACATATCATTCTTTGTCAATGTTATAAAATTAACTTCCTCAAGGGTGGACTAACATATGTCATTTATTGGATGAGACTTCTGTTTCTCTTTGTGACTTTGTGCACTGTATAATTATCTGTTGACAGTGGAAACTGGAAACTCTGATAATCTATTGGATCGAAGGCATTGGGGAATTGTTAGCGTTCGCATCATGTTTCGTGAGTGGCCCTTGGCATCCAGATCGAATTTGCAATTGATTGTCATTCAGGAAGAGGTGATGGAAATTGATGGGAGAGAGGTAATGCCAACCATGCTTATTTGCCCATTCTAAACCAGAATAGTAATTTACACATGTTTTAACTCTCATATGCTTAAGTGCTTTGCTGGATTGGGGATAAAGCGCTTAGCACCTTGCAAGACTAGACTATTTTGTCTCCTGCTAGAATATTGTGTGTGAATTTTAAGCACTACCCTATCCCCAAAAACTTGGTAGTTGCAATGAAAATAATCATCACAGCTAGGATTTTGGAGAGACACCCTGAGGACAAATGAGCTCTTAGGAAAAAATTATCTAATTTGCCTCTGGAAAGATGTTTCTCAATTATAGTGGAGATGAGAAATCAGGAAATATCGCTAAGCAAAAAAATTGAAAAGTATGCAGCACTTTGTTTTTTCAAAACTTGGCATAAACAGTTAGCCGCTCACTCTGCAGACCCGAGAAGTTCCATACTGAGCATCCCCTAATGATACAAGTTGCTGCTGCAAGTAGAAATGTCCAGGTTATGGTGTAGTATACATTTGTCTTTTACACAGGCTCTAGTTTTTTGTTGAGATTTTTACTATCAAATTTACCACCGCACAATGGCTTAGTCTCCTTTCACTGTGCCTGCACAGACATTTAACAGGTAGTACATTTGTCAAAACAATTGAGTGGAGCTTATTAAGGGGATCTCGTAATTCATTGTTTCAAGTATGTATGTATTACACCTTTTATTATGAAAACAATTAGCCTGCGTTGCACTGGTTCCTGCTGTGACTACCATAGAGTAATATTGCTTTGTTTCAGATCTTTCACTATTCTGTACAAAATACTTCAAATCTTCCTAGGGAGTTAGTACTAGCCTATTAAACTGCTTTATTTCTCTCTGGGCTTTCACCCTTTCCAACCTGAAGAAGAGCACTATGTAAGCTCAAAAGCTTGTCTCTTACTAATAGAAGTTGGTCCAATAAAAGATGGTCACCCACCTTGTCTCTTTAATAGCCCGAGACCAACACTACATGCAATCTTGTTTATCAGCTGAGAGTGAACAGATTTCTATTATGCAGTAGTTCTAATTCTAAGCTATGCAATACTGTGCACCACATAAGGGCAGGGTCTAGCTACTAGCTTACATCCACCTGCATTCCTTTTTGCAGTCTTTATCCTGGACCCAGTGCACATGCCGGATTTCGGTCAGTTCCTGATCTTGTATTTTGAACAGCTGTTCTATTACTCTTCACACTGAAATTTTTTCCTACAAGTCAGTACTTCAAATGATCATTTTTTAAAAATAAAGAAGTCAAAATAATACATCACCTAATATTTGTGTGGAGGAAAAATGAGTTTTGTTATATTTTAGGTCAATCTAGTATAAATATGGTTACAAAATATGCATAGTATGTTTGTACTTTTTAATAACTGTTACGTTAGTGTTGTGCCACTCCCTCCTCTGAATATTGTAGCTTTAAATTAAAGAGTGTGTCGATAAGTGTAAGCTTCTGGCAGGACAAATGGAGATATTAATCATGTTGGCAGAACTTGTTTTGCAGATGAGCTGAACTGCTGCAGGTCACATCAGAAATCACGTTACTGACTCTGCAGATAATACACCTGTGTAAAAATGCATTATCCCTTGATGTCAGACTTTGGTAAAGTAGGAAATGGTAGCAGTAATGCCAATGAAAGGCCAGTAGCATAGGCCTCAGTTCAGCAGCATACTAAAGCATGTGCAAAATCTTATTTACTTCATTGGAAGTACTCTCATGCTTGAAGTGAGACAGATGCTTAAATACCTTGCTGAATCACAGCTATAATTTAGGTACAACTCTTGAAAATCAAGCGGATCATATTAACACACCTTCTTGCAGGAACAGACACCTTCCCAACCTTTAACGCACTCACGCTAATGTATAAGTAAATAAAAATGAAACACTTCGTTATGTTAGTAATATTTGTGCATCCACAAATCTTCATGCTAAGAGTATTTTAATGGTGCTTGTTTTTAGCCAGTGGCTTGCCTTCCCCTTACTTTAAAATATATAAAATTCCAATTTTTTTCTCCTTTGCAGGTTCAGCAAGAGGAGGTTACTGAAATAAACATATTAATTAAGGGCCTGAGAGTACTTAGACATTCAAACCATTCTGTTCCTCTGAAGGAAAGCATGCTGTATTCCATCCCCAGGGACAACGACATGTTATTTACACTTCCCAATCTCTCAGGAAAAGGTATGTAATATATAGCACTTACATCATGCTTTTAATGCATAGATCACAAAGCATTTGACAAAGGCAGGCAAGTTTCATTATCCCAGTTTCATTGAGAGGGAAGCTGAGGCATGGAGAGGTGAACTGACTTTCCCAAGACATACTCTGTTCATTAAGAGATTATTGGTTATGCTTTAGTATTCTGTGTGCGGTTTTTTGTTTTCTTTTCAAATATGTTTTTTCCTTCAGAGGTGATTCTGAAATGGCACTTAAGATGATGGGGATCTAATATCACTGTAGTTCTCACTGTAGCTGAGTTGTATTTGCCATTTCTGCCCTAGTCCTACAATAAATTTGCCATTTCTGCCCCAGTCCTACCACTGAAGCTCTCAAGACAAGAATTGAGTTCTGTAAAGTAAGTTCCTGTCTGGCCCATTTCTATATAGGGAATAGTTTGAGTTAGCAAATTTTACTTTATATTGAAAATGTGGCCAGAATTCAGTTTCTATTAATCAAATTCTCTTATGGGTTTAGTAAGGGACTTGATAAATTTTATTTCTCACCTTATAGCAGATGACAGCTAAAGTTCAGTTGAATCTGCCTAGTAATGCTACCTCAGCTTCTTTCAGGGTTTATTCCGAAGGTCAAATGAAAATGTCTGCTTTAGTTATTTGTATTTTCATTATAAACTTGGATAACCTTGCAGTGCGCACACATGCAGCATCACTTTCTTTTGCTTACAGTGTGCATCGTTATATCATACGCTGCTCCACCAGAAGTTGTGTGGATGAAATGGAGAAGCTAAAAATGTTTAGCTAACTATGCCTTTATGCTATTCTTCTTTAGTAGATGTTCAAGGCCCACTGCAACCAACAAGTCACTACCTCCTCTGGCAAGCAGAAACTACAGTAGATGAAGAGACATTACCTGGCAAGTTACCAGAGACTCCTCTCAGGACAGAGTCTCCATCATCTTATAAGGTAATTGTTTAAAATACTTATGGTGTCCATCTTAAGTCCCAGTTAAAACGGAATCAGAAGTTTCTCTAATTTTGTGTTTAGGACTGGAAATGGGTAAGAGCAATTGAGAAATCTAGAAGAAAATAACGGCGGTTGGGGGAATGCTGTTGAAAACTAGCACTATACTAATCCACACAAAACTTAATTGTCCAATGTTACAGAAACTTACTCTCCTCCTTTGGAATCAAGCAGAAAGCAGTAAATTTTCCCCATTAATCCAGGGCTAGGAAAGGAAGCCTGACACCACTTGTCAAGGTTCCTTCCCTACTCTGAACTCTAGGGTACAGATATGGGGACCTGCATGAAAGACTCCCTAAGCTTTTTCTTACCATCTTAGGTTAAAAACTTCCCCAAGGTATAAACTTTGTCTTGTCCTTGAACCCTATGCTGCCACCACCAAGCATGTTAAACAAAACAGGGAAAGAGCCCACTTGGAGATGTCTTCCCCCAAAGCCCTACACCCCCTTTCCTGGGGAAGGCTTGATAAAAATCCTCACCAATTTGTACAGGTGAACATAGACCCAAACCCTTGGATCTTAAGAACAATGAAAAAGCAATCGGGTTCTTAAAAGAAGAATTTTAATTAAAGAAAAGGTAAAAGAATCACCTCTGTAAAATCAGGATGGTAAATACCTTACAGGGTAATCAGATTCAAAACAGAGAATCCCTCTAGGCAAAGCCTTAAATTATAAAAAGACAAAATCAGGAATATACATTCCACTCAGCACAGCATATTTTACCAGCCATTAAACAAAAGGAAATTAACGCATTTCTAGCTGGATTACTTACTAATTTAGAGTTTGAGACTGCATTCCTGATCTGTTCCTGGCAAAAGCATCACACAGACAGACTTCGTTCCCCCCACTCCAGCTTTGAAAGTATATCTCCTCATTGGTCATTTTGGTCAGGTGCCAGTGAGGTTATCCAAGCTCCTTAACCCTTTACAGGTGAAAGGGTTTTGCCTCTGGTCAGGAGAGAATTTATATCACTGTATACAGAAAGGTGGTTACCCTTCCCTTTATTTTTATGACAGCCCTCCTCCCACAAAAAAGCATGATTCAGTAAATTGTGCATTGCAACATAAAGGCCATCCACATGCCATTTCACAAACACGTAGTGCCTTTCTAGAGGCTATGAAAGCTATTAGATTTTTTGCCTTTTTTCCCCTCAGAACTCCATCTCTTGGAGGGTGGTTTTTTTTTTTTTTTTGGTATGTAGAAAAATACAACATGATACATTATTACTTTGTTGCAGAGGCTGTTTCAATTCTCAGCCCTGTTTTACTTCAAATTGCAACTTTTCCAGCTGCAATTTTGTTGTGGGTACACTGTCTTGTATGATTCATAGATACTAAGGTCAGAAGGGTAATAGCAGTTGTATGATACTAGTGATCCATCTGATCCAGTCTCTGGTTTCTGAGAGTGGCCAATACCAGATGTTTCAAAAGGAAAAATTCTGTTCAGTACTCCACCTGGGAGTACAGGTACTGCTACAATGCTCCTGTTTTAGAGACTGTTGCAGTCAGACACAAAAAGCAAGCACAATGAAAACAAAACATACTACCAGCAAGTCACCACTGCAGCAGGTTAATGCCTGGCATTGTTTGTTTGTTGAAAAAAATCACCAGGGTCCTCCTCCAAACGTTCTACCTTCTTGTGCTCTATCAGGCAGCTCTCAAGGGTGCTTCATAGCCAATGTAATGCTGCTGCTGCAGCACCAGTAACCCTTTCCCTGGGAAATGCTATTCTGGTGGCAAGTAGCATGTGTAATCTACATCTACTATAGCCTTGCCTCTGGCAGCTCTGTGGTTCAACTCCCCACCCAAAAATGGGATCTCCTCTCATACGGCTAAGGCTGTCTTACAGATTTGCATGTGTCAAATCTTCCTGAGCAGGGAGACTGTCAATTAGAAAATAAGAGTGGTATGTAAAGCAGTGTATGAATTTAATTATACGTTTAAAACAGAGCTGATACATCTTGTAGGGATTCACCAGTAGCTAGACTGCACTATACATATTTCAGAAACTGTCTTGTTCTTTTAACATGTTTGTTGGTTTCAGGTGATGTGCCAGTGGGTGGAATACTTGAGAAAAGAGCTGTGCAGGTTCTGGCTTAAATCTTTCCCTGTGTTCTTTAAGTTGATGGAAGTCATTGGGACTGGAATTGTAGGAGCAGCTCTAGTTTTAGGAATCTTAAAAATGCTTTTCCCTTCCTGCGAACACAAGTGAGTAATTCTTGCATACTCCCAAAAAAGCTGTTTGTAGTCATAAGACTAGTCAATGAAAGGAGAACCTCATAATGCGGAGAGTTTGCTACCACTCCACAAAAAGGCAGTGATTAGCTTTCCACTGTAAGTGGTTTCTTATAAGGAAGTTTGGAAAAAACAGGTCAGTACCACCTATTAAATTGTTAATGCATTATCACCATTTTACATGCGTAGCAGCAGCTCTCTGAAGACAATCTCTGAGGGGTAGGCTTTTTCTCTACAGCATTATTCATCTCAGGAACAGGAAGGCCAAATATCTGAAGCTCTGCAATGGCAGTGTAGTCAAACAAGGTTAAGAACCATATGTTCTGTTTCTGTCCTAACTCTGCCACAGAGCCTGGCTTTAGCAATAACTCTACGCTTTCAATCAAGGACACTGAAGAGCTTTGAAAACACTATGGCTTTGTCTACACTACACACCTTTTAGCAACACAGCCGTCACTCAAAGTTGGGCAGTGTAAACACTGTTGGTCTGCACTTTTGCTGACAAAATACTTTCACCCCCTACAAGGAGAGCACTCCTGCTAACAATGAGCTGAGTCACTGCCATTTTGCCTTCAAAAAACTTTTGGGGGGAGGGAGCTTTAAGCACCTGTGAATAAGTTTTTTTCACGTGGCAGCACAGACAAAGCCTAAATCATGTGATTCAATTATACACCTTCTCATTCTACAGAAGTCACTTCACTTCCCTCATCTGGTGACAGTTTGCCTCCCTTTTCCATAAGGGTGGGGGGAGAATTAGTGGGTATAGTGCTCTGACAATGGAAAGCATTAATTGCAGCATGGCAGAGTAGAGTGCTGTCATCAGTCCCTAGATCCAAGCTGTGCTACCTTGAGTAAGAAACATCAGCTCAGGGCATGGCTTAGCTTACCTCTGGAGCAAATGATCCAGTGGGGGTCAATCTATCATGTCTGGTGAAGACACGATCAATCAACCACCGAGCGCTCTCCCATAGACTCTGGTACTCCACCGGAGCGAGAAGTGTAGGCAGAGTCGACCGGGGAGCATCAGAAGTCCACCTACCATAGTGAAGACACTGCAGTAAGTAGATTTATTCACATAGCTGAAGTTACATAACTTGGATCGATTTCTCTCTCTCTCTCTCACACACACACACACAGTGTAGACCAGCCCTCAGTGAGCAAGGCATGGAGTTTATGCTTACTTTCAACACAGTAAGACAACATACCTCAAGGTTTTAACATACTGAAAATAAAATACCAGGCCAACACTAAGATGGAGTTAAAACTGAAAGTGTCTTACATCTGAGCCACCATGGATTTGTCTATGCCAAAATTAGCTGAAGTCTTCAGCTGTAACAGATTACATAAAGCCAGCCAGGGGAGAGAGACCTCAAGGTGCTTGACAGCCCTTCTGGGTTTGGGGAGTAAAGGCTTTGCAAACTGAAAAAGTATACACTTAAAGTGCCCTTTACTAAGGCATCTGCCCTGCTGTCACCCACTGCCATCTTCACACCAAGCACAATGTTAAAACCAGAGCGATTCATCTACCATCAGAGTAGGGAGACAGCAACACTCATTGGATCTGACTACTGTACAACAAGCAAGTGGTTTAATACTGACATCTGTTTAAACTATGCAAAACTAGAAAAAAGGCTAATTATACAGACCAACAAGGAGAGCAAAGTACTGATTTGTAAGTAAGTGGTCAAAAACAGAGGTGGAATTAAGCTATAATTCCTTAACCTACCACTGAAAAGCATACATAATCACGGCTGGCCACTGTTCCAATAGGTGGGGTCTTTGCCAACAGAGTTTGAAAGAGGTAATTTTCAATTGCAGGCCACTTTAAGGTTGCATTTTTTTCCTTGATCAATTAAAGAAATCACCTTAACTAGCCACAGTGGCAGGTCTAATGTTAGTAAAAAGAAAAGGAGTACTTGTGGCACCTTAGAGATTAAAATTTATTTGAGCATAAGCTTTCGTGAGCTACAGCTCACTTCATCGGATGAATCCGATGAAGCTCACGAAAGCTTATGCTCCAATAAATTTGTTAGTGTCTAAGGTGCCACAAGTACTCCTTTTCTTTTTGTAGATACAGACTAACACGGCTGCTACTCTGAAACCTGTCTAATGTTAGTGGAAGACTTACTAGGGCTTTCAAGCAGATGGGGAATGCTCATCCCTTAATTAAACAGCAGCATGTTGAATCTTCAACAGAGCTCTCTATTGTAAAAGCATGTCTTGTAAACTGTGTGTCCTACCTGTCTCATTTGACGTGCAGTTTGGCTTAGCACTAATGTAGCTCCTGGTGGCAGATAATTGTTTAACTGCTTTCAAATCAAGTTTTAATAACTGAGGTAGGAACAATAGTATGCTAATATTTTAGATTGGAAACCAGCTTACATGATGTGCCAAAAGTCACCAAGTATCAAAGCAGCTTTCCTAAAACCTCAATACTAGTGCTGCCTCTTCATTTAATAGATAATAAACGAAGTCTGCATGTACTTCATATGTTGTTTTACAATCAAAGATTAACATATATAAGAAAAACTTGACAATGAGTCCAGTGGCACCGTAAAGCCTAACAGATTTATTTGGGCATAAGCTTTTGTGGGTAAAAAGCCCACTTCTTCAGATGCAAAAAAGTGTTTTTTTTACCCATGAAATCAGTTAGTCTTTAAGGTGCCTCTAAGCTCGTTTTTGTGGATACAGACTAACACAGCTACCCCCTGATAAGAAAAATTTGCATTCTCAAAATAGAGCAACCCTTTTCTAATGTTAAGCAATGTGTCTTTCAGAGGAGTCCTTCACCTGGAGGCTATTAACACTGCACCTGTGGTTGTGATAAACGTCTCTTCAGATATTCCAGAGAAGACAGACAATTTAGTGGAGAAATAATGTACTCAATACCATGCTCGCGTCTGAATCTTTGTACAAATCTTCAGCGGACCTAAAAGTTGGCACTGGAACTTTAATACCTTATTTGCTTCCTTTTATGAAAACAGAACGTCAACTGATTTATGTTTAAAGGGACGCTTCACGGGTGAGGCCCAAAATTATCTCCCCTCTTTCCACAGCCTCTTGCTCCTAAGGAACAGCAGCTTCCTACTATGAGGATTGTGACAGGTTTTAACTTTAAAATATTCTCCCAGCAGATAGGACAGGGAGCTGGCCTTTGTATTCACAGATAAGGCAGTTAGGTAATGAAATACAGAATGTGATAATCTTCAGTCATCTCAAGCATGGACTAAAGCACTAGAAGGAAGAGATTACACATGTGCCTGCAAGTCAAAACAAAGGTGGTCAACCTGGTTTTAGACCTATTACCCTTGACTGTGCCTTGTAGAAACAACAATTGTTCTTACCATTAAAATGAGTTACTATATATGTAAAACAAGGCAAATTTTAATATTTCAAGCACTCAACAGCCAATTTCATATTAAGCCCCTTCCCTATGGAAAAAACTGTAAGCCACTTATAGATGACTTGTTTATTATGCTTTTTGTATACATCTTGTGGTATTGTGTAAAATTTCTCAGAACCAACACAAATGTCTTACAAAACACTAGTTTACTATCTTGAATACAGGAGGCATAGTTTTCCCATGAATGTTCACATAATATTTAAATTGTTTACTACATTCACTGTGCATATAAAAATATACTGAAAGGAAATCAAACTATAGAGAAGTGACTTGCAGGATTACATTACTTGAAGGGGAAAAAAACAGGCTGGATTTTTAGATTTCCATTGGTATTCCTGAACTAATAGGATTATTAAATATTACAAGAAAGAACCTCACTAGACAGTCACGTATGGTCTTGCTTTAAGATTGAGGGCAGTGGGCCATAGAATAGTTGATCTTTAGCCCTATCCTAAAATTTAAATTTTTAAAGTAAAATTCCTGAATACAATAAACTGGCACATGCACAAAACAGGGGAAGTAGTTATCCCATTTTAGAAGGCCACTCTTAAGAACTTTAAAACAGGACTTCTATAGAAGTCTAGGACATACTCACTTGTACATCATAAGCTTATCTGAGAACACAGATTCCTTCCCTGACCAAGTCATCTGCCAACATTTTTTTTTTTTTTAATAGAAAATGTACCAGATATGTTTAATGCCTTGGTCTCTACTCTCTAAAGACAACTGCAACACTTGTAGACTGCAAACCTGACTCAGCAGCCGTGGTGGCAAAATAGTCTGGTATTAATTAGAGTTGCCCAGCACATCCTAAGGAAATGCTTTTCCAAATGCATCTTAAGTGAAGTCTTATTTTAGTTCAGTCAGACTTAAGTTTAATTTATTAACTGTTACAAGTTTCAGGGTTTTGCACCTTAGTCTTGTCACAATTTCTTTTAACAGATGCAGGAACATTTAAAAGGCAAAATTTGCTACAGATGAATTGGCACCACTGTTTAGTGAATCTTATTCTTCCTATGTTGAGATTTGCAGTATCAGGATCTAACAAGCACAAAGACTACCAGTTTCTGTGCTACTGAAAGAGTTCATATGAGCCCCACGGGTGAACAGATCCCACTATTCAATTAAAATAAAACAAAATGAAAACCAAAAACATTTAATTGATGACATTCATATCTTTGAAAGGGAAGTAGATAAAGGGAGACTTGTTCTGAGTAAATTCAAGTAAGAGGCAAAAGTGACATGCAATTTAAAAAATTACTTTATTCAGAATCATGTTGCTCTTAAGTTCAAGAAAGTTAAAAAAATAGCACTTAGTGCACATGAACACTACCTTTCATTACTTCTGAAGCTGTTTTAAGACAGGTTTCCCAGGGGAAGTTTGGTTAGGAAGACTTAGCATGATCCAAATTCAACAATCCATTTTTCATATTTTTCAATGTCCGCAGCAGATACCGATTTAGAAACCTTTTTTAAAGCCATTTCAAAATCCTCCATAGTTGTAGGCATATGCATTTCATCCCTGGAAAGATTTCGGATTTCTTCTGGTGTCAAGCCTTCAATACGCCTTCTCATAGCCATCAGTGATGCATCCCTATACGTTAAGAGGAAACTCCTCATTAATATGGACATTTAGTTGCTTAAAAGGCTACAAAGTTAGGCTTTAAATTAAGTCACCCCATTACAATTGGGAGAATCAAAAATTAATTTTCACTGTAACTTCTGTTCTATCTTCGTACTAATATGGCCCCTGATTACTGTGGTAGCTAAGCACTTAATTTTTAATATTTATCCTTATCATACTCCTGTGAGGTAGGGAAGTCTCTTATTCCAGTTTTACAGATGGGGAACTGAGATAGAGGTTAAATAATTGCCAAAAGTCACACAGGAAGTATGTGGTGGTGAAGGGAACTGAACCCACTTCTCCCAACTCCCAGACGAGTGGCTTACTTACTGGACCATTCTTCTGTGCAGCAGAATCTTTGAAACTGCACCCTTAGAACCAGAGAGCTTCAGTGACACCTATCTACCGTACTACTGAAAGTACATTTACCTTGTACCTGTTACATTATGCAGAAGTCAAATTCTAGCTTGGAATGTTGCTTTCAGCTAGCAAAACCACCTGTGGTTGGCTAAAGATAATTAAATTGATCTAATTGTCTAATGTAGAAGAGACCTTAGTTATGTCAGTCAAAGGTATCAAAAATCCACACCTTTGAATTCTTCCATCAATTTAACTACTGCCTCTCAGGACTGAGGATTGGTTACACCAACCTCTTATCAGCATAGCGTCTACACTGAAGTGCTAAAGCACCAGAGCTGTGCTGCTGTAATGTTTTAAATGTAGATACACTGAAAAAGTTCAGGATTGTGGAATAATAGGGGGCTAATGCTTGAAAGAATTATTTCAAGATCCATCTGAAGCTAGAAGATTACTTTTCACAATATATAACCTGGAATTTTATTTCTGATTTGCACCACCACCAGCTAGTCAGTTTAGTGAATCAATTTTAAATCAGTTGGGGCATAGGTATGACAGATGGGGGCAAAGAGAACCAGAATACATAATGTTCATCTGTTTGTTCCTTTTGCTGCTGAAAGCAAGCCTTTTTCTCCTCCTGTTATCTTGAAGTAAGGTCAGAACAATGCAGAGTCTGCCATAGAAATTGTCATCAAGTTCAGCAATATGACTTCACTTAAACTGATTACTGACTATGGGAATATATCCTTAATTGCTCATTATCACAGCTAGCTGCAGTTCAGATAAGAAATGCAAAATATATATGGAGTTCCCATTTATGATGTAGTTTGGCGATGTTAAACTGTTTTGACCATCTCTAGAATCTGCATGGTTTGGAGCAGGAGTTTAAAAATCAAGCAGAGGGATAGTCTTGAGTTCACAGAAGTTATTTTTATCATAGTCAGGAAAGTTTGCTGTTTTGACCAAGTAACAAAGGCTGGAAAATTCACCATTTGCAGATGCAAAACTAAACTTCATAGAATTTTGTCCGTTAAATCTCTTGATAATTTCAGTTGCTCTGCACCACTTCCTCTTGCATCGTTCTAAAGCAGTCAGACAGAACTAAAATTCCGGATGGGACATGAAATGGATCCTTCTCCTTGAATGTTCTTGTATCCTTAGGATAAATTCAGTGGGCCAGGAACCAGAAAACTAAACATTCAAACCTCACTTGGTTAATATTTCTGTGCATTTCACAGCCTTACTGAGCAGGGCTTATACCCCTATTCTATGAGGAATACAAGTATCCACCACCACTACAGATAGACTTGTAGCGGCAGGGACCTGTGTTAGTCCCACACTATTTTCCTTTTTGACTGTGCTATTTTACAGAGAATTGGATTTTCTCTATTTAGAACTGTTTCACGAAATCTCAAGCAGTCACACTTGAATGGAACTTGTACATTTAAAGGGAAGGGTTTTGAAAAAGCTGTTTACTATAGAAGGTCTGTAGTATCCACAGACTGCAAATTACTTACAAAGAGACCAATCTGAGCTAGGGATTGAATGATTCCCTAAACAAACCTCAAACCTATTCATCCCTATGTACCTTATATTGCTGGCCGCAATAAGTGCTTATAAACTGTCCCTATAAATACTTCTTTTCCTGCTGTATTAAGTGATTGACTTATTGGTAGTTCCTGTGTTAGGTAAGCAAATAAAGTAACAGTCTACATACACATACTTAGTGCGGGGTTGGACAAATGACTGATAAGTCTGCAGTTCAGCTTTCACTATTTGAGTAAATTTATTGAAATTAAGTTCTAAAACCATAAATTTTCAATCAAAAAGGAAAGTCCGTGCATTTTAATAACTAAAAATAGTATTTCATTTTACTACAGCTATTGTTTCATCTTTTTCACTAGCAAATATAAAGGATAGATCAGGCCACACGGGAGATGCTGATAAAATCATGATTTTGTCCACACTGAGGATGGAAAGAAGCCCAACAGACCAATAGCAGCAGTTAAAGCCATTGTTGGGAGGGGGCACAATGAATGTTGTAACAAAGTTTTATTTCAAAGCTCTGAAGGACTTGAACTAAGCCACCTAATTTTTTTCTTCTATATTCACCCTCAGATAAAGAGTACATATTACTCAGCACCATAAAAATGTTAAGAGGGTGGGCCTTGGGTGTCAAGACAGCTAGATACACTGCTGACTATTTATAAAAAGAAAAGGAGTACTTGTGGCACCTTAGAGACTAACAAATTTATTAGAGCATAAGCTTTCGTGAGCTACAGCACACGAAAGCTTATGCTCTAATAAATTTGTTAGTCTCTAAGGTGCCACAAGTACTCCTTTTCTTTTTGCGAATACAGACTAACACGGCTGCTACTCTGAAACCTGTATTTATAAAAACTTACTCTTTATACTATAGTACTGATAATGCTTTAACTGGCTGTGAATGAGACACAAAAGTCCTAAAAAAACAGAGCTTCTCATTCCCTCTATATTTCCAAGTTCAGTTGCTGCAACAATAGCCACCACTTGCCAGGTCTCAGGGGCAGGGAGTTCTCTTTTAGGGAGCTACTGAGAGCTTTAACTATACGAAACATTAACAAGGACCTGGCACTTGCTTTCCACTGCAGAAACTTCGAAGTATTCTCCCCAATGAACCCTGAAACAGTCTGGAGATTTGTCTATATCGTGCAGGGAAAAAGGCGGCAACAGAGACCCAAAATTCAAGACCAAATGTAGGATGATCAGTCCCCAAACTGATTCACAGGCCCAGAAAATCTAAAAGTCTCAAAATCCTAGAGGAAAGAGATCTTGAGATTGATACCATAGGAAATATACCCCTGCTCTGCTGGGTCTGCATAGCAGGATGATCAAAAAATCAGTAGCATCTTCTGATGTGTATAAAACACTAAAGTTACTAAAAGTAAATCTTGCTTTTAGGGAATCCTACATCTCAATAAATTAATCCATTTAACTAAGGAAATATTTAATGTGATTCAAGATTTTATTGAAGGGACCCTTACACATCTACCATATTTCTGAAGCAGTTTCAGGGAAAAAAGTAAGGATTTCTCTTGTTTGGAATAGGTCCTTTGCATAGAAGCATTTAACAATTGATAAATGTTGAAATGAACCACCTGGTGAAAATGGAATTGACTGATGTGCTTTCATTTCTCATTTCAATTTGCAATTCTCCTCGGAACTGCACCATGAAGTTGTCCATTTTCTGGCAAACAACTTGCCTCCCTTAGTATTTGTCTAGATCATCTCTTCCTCCTCCTCTCCCCATCAAAAAATTGTTCACTCCCTTCCATTCTCTCCTGTTTCTTTTCTTATGTAACTGGATGTTCCAGTTTTCCCCAATATGGCAATAAAACCAATATTTCAACCAGTATTAACTGGATTGTGTAGCAAATCTAGTGTCAACCAGCAGAAGAGATATTTTAGGACAATAGAAATTATGTTAAAGAAAATTTAGTAGCGTCATTACATCCAGCATCTTACAAACAACATTTTAGCTAAGTGCCCCATGCCTCCCTCATTCATATAAATTGAGTTGAAATAAAAGCCATGTACACACACACACACACACACACACACACACACGAGAGAAGCAGCTACTTACATCGAACACTGTATTTGCCTCAACTCAGTTTATAGTGGTCAAATATTTAGGGCAAACTTCTCTATTCACTGGCTTTTCACCATCCACTCCTTTGGTCCCCTCTATAGCACCAGGTTACTTATCACTTGTTTGATTACACAACAAAGCTGCCATCAGAGGGGGGAAGCCCTCATCCTAGTTGGTGTTGCATAAAGTAGGGGACAGTCCTTTGCCCTGGAGAGCTTTCAGTTCAAGAAGCAGACAGAATGAAGACTGCTCTGAGAACCAAGTCAGTTTATATTAAGCCTTTAACTTAGTGACAAGGTTTGTATTTTCGGAGTACTGTTAATTTCAGTCACCAAATCAGGGTCACTACTGGACATGATTAAGGCTGACTAGTTCTCAAATAAGTGATTCAACAAGAGAAACTGTTTTATAAGGTTGCAATTTTGACATACCTGCATACATTGGTAATGTCTGCACCAGAATAACCTTCCATTTTTTCAGCTATATTTGCAAGGTCAACATCGTCAGCCAGTTCCAACTCTCGCAGGTTTATCCGTAAGAGTTCTTCTCTGCCTTTTGCTAAACAAAAAAATAGCATGTCTATAATTCCGTGATTCAAAAGATACACACAGGGTGGCTCTAATTTGTTTTAATCCTCCTTTGCTCTATTCTGCATCTACATCTAAAGCCCAATTCAGAAGGCAAATATTTTCAGAAACAGGAGCACAAAGTTAAGTTCCTAAGTCTATATTTAGGATCCTAACAAGTTGCCTGATTTTCAGAAGCACTGAGCGCAAACTGACTTAGAATCATAGGGTTAGAGGGACCACAAGGGTCATCTAGTCTAACTCCTTGCCAAGATGCGGGATTTGTTGTGTCTAAACCATCCAACACAAATGGCTATCCAGCCTCCTTTCGAAAAAACTTCCAGTGAAGGAGTTTCCACAACCTTCTTAGACTTAAGAGGTTGCAGCTGGGCACTCAGCATTTCTGAAAGTCAGGCCACTTTTTAGGAGTGTTAACTTTGCATTCCTATTTTTGAAATTCAATCAATCAATCAATCAATCATAGGCCTTACATCGTTTTTCACCTCTGTTCTAGGCTAATCTCTGTATCTATTGGCCTTATACCTACATGTACCTGCCATTTTAATGCTTTGTCTGTGGTGTTATGGAACTTGATGCACTCTCTTCCATATCCAGACCATGAATGCATTCAAACCAAACAATACATTCAAGGTAAAGTGCCTCCAAAGTTCAAAGGTCTCTTCTGAGCCTAGATGTCCGGCACAGTATACTAAGATACTGCCAAAAATCACAAGACTCATCACAAAATAAGAGAAGCACGATCACCATTTTATCTAAGGAAATCTTTGTACCTGATGGTAAAGGAATGTAAATTCTCTTTTCTAGTCGTCGTCTTAGGGCCTCATCAATATCCCAAGGAAAATTAGTAGCAGCAAGTACCATAACCATTTTGGAAGGATCATCATTTTCAGCAGCCCCTCCAACACCTGTGGTAGGAGGGGAAATAGTTAAACCTATTCAGCTATCATGGGAAGATCTTATATAGATACAGAATCACAGATACCCTGAGGTGTAATATTAAAGTGCATGTTTAATTTTAGTTTTAATTTTAGTTCTACCTGGCATTTTGGGATGAAGAACTGCAAATTCTAGGTCAGAGAACGGAGGTTAACATTGATGTAAGTTTCACAAGATGGGCAAGTCCTTCTGCATCAACATACAGATAAGTTTGCAATATCTGGCTGGATTTCTGCCTTTATCACAGGGTGTCAACATGAAAACTCAGAATGGAACTAAAAATAAGGGTATTCAAAAATTTCCTTAACAGCCATGCCAAAAAGTGTAACTGCTGCTTTCAAAATCAGATCTTTCCCACCAATTTGTAGGCCTAATACTGCAATCCCTTACTCAGGTGAGTAATTTTTATTAACATAAGTCGTCCCAGGAAAGTCAGCATTCAAGACTGGTGGATTAGGTCCATGGACTAAAACCGTTTTGAACAGACAGGAAGTATTTTAGTCCGTAAAGCATTGTTAAATTAGTGGCACTATATAAATAGCTTTTACTAATAAAAACCCAAGATGTGTTTTACTAGAATTGTCATCCCCTACATCTGTTACCAGGGTGTTTATTTGTAAATCATTCTAATGACAAAACCGACAGATTTTGCTTGTAATCAGTGACAGAACCTGGAAATACCCACTGTAGTGTTTGCCCTAATATTAAAGCATAACAAGACACCATTTATGAATATTCCAAAATTCCATGACTAAAAAAGGGAGCTAATGAAAAATTAGTTACTGATCAAATATTTGAATTGCAAGGAAAGTGTCTCAAGGGCTCTGACCATGCTCCTATTTAAGTCAATGGGAGTTTCTCCATAGACTTAAATGGGTGCAGGATCAGACTGCTCAAGTTTAAAAAAAAAAAAAAAAATTTATGACTCCTGGAATCCTAACACAAGTTATTCTGCAGATTAGCAAAGGATTTGAAGGTTTCTTTAAGTACATATTCAATAGTGTTTAGCAAAGAAGTTGAAATTTAAAATAGCTAATTTTCTGCACAAATAAAACTGGCATGGATTTTTCCCTATTCAGTAACAATTGCTTAAATTAATTGTAGAAAGTAACTGAAGTATGCCATTTTTATTAAAATGCTGTTTAAAAACAGTATCATAATGTGAATCCTTCTGGAGGTGATGCTAACTGCCATTTGAAGTTTAAATTCACACAGATTACAGTTATTCAAATCACTTGTATAGAAGACTACAGTCTGGAGCGCTTAGTGATACTTGTCTTTGAAGACTTTCTGCTACTAGAGCTATACAGTTACATCTGACTGCTCTACTTTATTGGACTACCAAAGGGGAAGGGGTAGGCTGGAAGGGGGGGGGGGGGGAAATCACTTGTGGGAAGTATAGGGTTATATAAAAAGAGTCATGACTGACAAGGAGCTCAATGATTCCACACCTTTGAGGAAGCTCAATTATTCTGAAGTTACAATACGAAGTTGAGATTCAGATACTGAAGAGTGTTTGTGGGAGTAGATAAGGTAGTGTAGATAAGCTCAGTATATTTGTAGCGTCTTGCAAGTTCGAGTAACGTTTGTGTTTATCGTTTTAATCTGCCTTTTTAAAAAACAGCATAATTAAGTTCTTGTGCCTAAAAGAATAAAATTAAATCCTTTTATTTTTTCCCCATAACCCAGAACCATCAACAATGATTAAATTCATTTACCATCCATCTGAACCAGTAGTTCTGCTTTTACCCGTCGGCTGGCTTCATGCTCCTCCGAGGTTCCTCTGCGACTACAGATAGAGTCTATCTCATCAATAAATATAGTTGTTGGTGCATAAAATCGAGCCTAGAGAAATCAGAAACTGAAATTGCATCAGTTTATCATAAGCTTTATTTAATCTTATTCTTTGGAATTGTCACGTCTCCTAGAGCTGCCTATAAGCACTGCTGTGCTATCTTGGCTTTGGTGATTCAACACAATAGGAATAAATAGCCAACATCTCTTCTCCCTTACCTCCACCCTTCAAACATATATACCATAAATAATTATACTTTCAGTAGCAATGATATAAAAGCAGAACATTACCCTACTCAAGTGTAGTAACCCTTAGAGTATTACATGCCAGCTATTTAACAGCCTGCAGCAACACTATACAATAATTTACCATGGAAATGAACGTCACATCCAGCTCAACATGCACCCCAGAATGTAATTTAAATAGGCACAGTAATTATCGAAGGTAGTATCTGACCAGGACACTAAAGTTAACACCTGTAACATGTTATGGGATCTTTAATAAAACCAATGTCAAATCTCCCTAAATCAGCCATGTTGGGATAATCAGTTCAATATTACAACAAGGGGTGAATGCCACCAACTGATTCATCCACACTAATTACTGTGGCACATTTCCAAGAAGCATGGCAGTCGCATGCTAATCCTAGCCAGACCTTGAGATTCGATAAAAGGCAGAGAGAAAAACACCCAGGAAATTCAAAGTTATTGTCCCATAGCAACAACATATTGCTTTGTGCATACATAATATTTTCTGTTGCTGTATATGGCATTAACTTTAATGCCTTTACCATGTATAATGTGGACAACTTCAATAAAATCAAACCTGAAGTTCCCATAGCAATGTGATAGGATTTGTTTGTAGAACTGAGGTAACAATAACCACATTTTGCAAGACTGTTCACCCCAGAATGCACTGCATTTGAACTTGGCAATGTAGAAAAGCCTTTACTGAGTCCATTATTCCATTAATTTCAAGCGTCACATGCTCTGTAGACTACTGAGTCTTAACCACATGATATGATTTGAACTGAAGATTAAAATTTGTGTTATTCCGCTAAAAGGGAACACTACACATTTTATGTGGTGGATGATTGTTTGACCATATCTAATCTACTTAATTGGGATCTAAAGTCGCAGAGCAAGGTTTTGAATTTTAGTAGTTTTGTCTTCAAGGAGTTGTATCAAGTCAGCCTGTAAAGTCTATTTGTAGAAAGCACAGACCAAATAGTGTCTCAGACTGAAAATGTTTATTTTAGTGTATCACATTATTAGTAGGCATAAGCAGGCCTTGATTGGGTATGTCTACTTGGGAAGTTTCACCCTTTATGTTTGTATAACTAGTGATTTAAACTCCCTGTGTAGGCACTTATTCTGGAATAAGAGTGGCTTTTTTCAGCCTATTTTAAACCATTTTCAAAGAGGCATAAGCTAAACCAGAAAAAAGCTCTTAAACTAGAATCAGCATATCCAGATGGGGAGTATTGTGGTACAACTATAATGAGTTAAATTCACATTATCTTATACAAGTATACCTTTCCCACGTTACTGAAGGTTTATCTACATCACAATATGCCAAACCCCTCCTTCCACCATTGAGCTATTGTTTCGGACTGCTTGCTGACTCAGGCAGACATCACTACATTGGTTACACTATTCACAGTTTTTCTTAAAACCATGACGAATAGCAACCTTTTATTAAAATGAAACTGGAGATTCTGATGCAGTCACATGAATCCAGGAACTGTGGCCATAAGTTTGGCTGAAAGCGCTTAAGCTTTAATTCAACCTGAGATATGAGCACAAACACTAAGCAGGACCATTCTGTCAATTTTTACAAGTGGTTTTCTATGAATAATACCTGTGTGCATATTTATACACACACTAAAAACTGAGGGTCTCAAACTTCAATATAACTAGTAAGGCTTTAGCTTGGAGGCCTACTGCCATACTGTATCTTGCGTAGGTTTCACTACTCTGGGAACAGAATTACAACCCACTATTCCTTTTAGAGTTGTTAGTCACCATTTCAAACAGCAGGCGGACAAGTTTCTCAGATTCTCCTCTGTATTTTGAAGTAAGTGTTGATGAAGAGATGTTGAAAAATGTTGTTTTGCATTCAGTAGCTACAGCTTTTGCAAGGAGAGTCTTTCCAGTACCAGGTGGACCAACCATCAGCACACCCTATTTGAAAAGAGACAGTCCAAAGTGATGTACCAAAATCTGTTAAGGCTAGTGAAAACCCACTGCAACAGTCATAGCCTAAGAAACTGTTTGACAGCCTCAGTGTTAGACTATTTAATACAAACTTTTGCTTAATTACATTTCTGAACCAGGAAGAGAAGGTGGATGAGGCTTTTTTTTAAACTAACAAAATCATCCAAAACGCAGGGCTTGGTGGTGATTTCAACTACCCAGACATCTGTTGGGAAAGTAAGACAACAGGGCACAAATTATCCAACAAGTTCTTCAAATGCATTGGAGACCACTTTTATTACAGAAGGTGGAGAAAGCAAATGGGAGAGAGGCTATTCTGACTGATTCCAACAAACAGGGAGGAACGAGTTGAGAATTTGAATGTGGAAGGCAGCTTGGTTGAAAGTGATTATGAAATTATGGCATTCATGATTCGAAGGAATGGTAGGAGGGAAAGCAGCAGAATAAAGACAATGCACTCAAGAAGGCCGACTTTAGCAAACTCAGGGAGTTGTTAGGAAAGATTCCATGGAAAACACAGCTAACGGAAAAGAAGTTCAGGAGAGTTGGCAGTTTTTTTAAGAGACGTTAAGGGCACAAGAGCAAGCTACCCCGATGCTTAGAAAAGATAGGAAGTGTGGTAAGAGGCCACCTTGTTTAATTAAGAGATCTTCAATGACCTGAAACAAAAGAGTCATACCAAAAGTGGAGACTAGGTCAAATTACAAGGTTTGAATGTGTACACACACACACACACACACACACACACAAAATTAGAAAGGCCAAGGCACAAAATGAGATTGAACTAGCTAGGGATATAAAGGGTAATAAGAAAGCATTTTACAAATTCATGGGAAGCAAGACAACAATGAGGGACAGGGTAGGCCCCTTACTAAATGAAGAGTGGGAGGGGAAAAGGGGGGACAAAAACAGAGAACGCAGCAATGGCCGAAGTGTTAATTAAATACCTCTTTTGTTTCAGTTTTCACCAAAAAAAAGTTAGCAGTGATTGGACAACTAACAGAGAACATCAGTGTAAATGGGGTCGGATCTGAGGCTCAAACAGGAAAAGAACAAGTGATTAGGGCCTGATGAAATAGATCCTAGAATTCTTAAGGAACTGGCTGAAGACATCTGAGCTATTAGCAATTATCTTTGAGAATTTGTGGAGGACGGGAGAGATACTTAAGGACTGGAACGGCAAATTAGGTATCTATCTATAAAAAGAATTATAAAGGCAACCCAGGGAATTATAGACTATTCAGCTTAACTTCAGTAATCAGAAAGATAATGGAGCAAATAATCAAACCATCAATTTGTAATCACCTAGAAGAAAATAAGATGGTAAACAGTCAATAGAGATTTGTCAAGAACAAATCATTTCAAACCAACCTAGTGTCCTCCTTTGACAGATTAACAAGTCTTTTGGATAGGGAGAAAGCAGTAGATGCGATAGTACATTTTGACTTTAGTAAAGCTTTTGATATTGTCTCATGACCTTCACATGACATAAATAAACTAGAGCAGTGATTTGCAAACTTTGAGCTGAGCCCCCCTTCTTTGAGTTACATTTTGGTTGCACCCCTGCAACTCAGACAAATATAGACACATGCAAAAGTATGTTTGATAGCCTATTTATAAACCTAACAGAGACCTTAACACAACTTTAATTAAATTACCTACACCGGTAAGTTTCAAATACACAGATACTTACCAATGGCACAGCCAAGGCTCTCTCAGAAGCAGGTTGCTTCTACCTTATAGCCAGGATGCACCGCTATGACAGGGCCAATACCTGGCCCTCTGCCCCTCCCCACTTGGGTTTTCAGGGTTGGGGAAGGCAAATGCAATGGTCTCTGGGGACGGAGCCAGAGCTGGGCTCAGAATCTGCCAGAAGTGGAAATGGGCAGAGATGTTGATACCGTCCCACAGGCTGGGTGGCCCACTGAGGCGAGTTGGAGCTGGAAGTGGCACTCCCTTCCCACCCCTGTGGGGGCTGGCATGAGCTGCCTGGCGTCACCACTCGCCCCCATAAGAGTTCCTCCACACTGCCCTGGGGGCATGCCAAACTGTTTGAACACCTCTGAACTAGAGAAATATAGCCTAGAAGACAAATCTACTATAAGGTGAAAAACCACACTCAGAGTAGTTATCAATGGTTCACAATCGAGCTGGAAGGCCATATATAGTGGCACCTCATAGAGATCTGTCCTGGTTCTATTCAGTATCTTCAGAAATAATTTGGATAGTGGCACAGAGTACACTTAAAGTTTGTGGATGATACCAAGCTGGAAGGGGTTGCAAGTGCTTTGAAAGACCAGATTAAAATTCAAAATGATCTGGACAAACTGGAGAAATGGTCTAAATGAAATAGGATGAAATTCAGTAAGGACAAATGCAAAGTACTCCATGCAGGAAGGAAGAGTCAGTTGCGCACATACAAATTGGGAAATGACTGCCTATGAAGGAGTACTGCAGAAAAGGATCTGGAAGTTACAGTGGATCACAATAATACTGTTGCAAAAAAAGTGAACGTAATTCTGAGACGTATTAGCAGAAGTGTTGTAACCAAGGCGCAAGAAGTAATTCTTTCATTCTACTCTGCACTGATAAGGGTTCAACTGGAGTACCGTGTCCAGCTCTGAGCAGAACACTTCAGGAAAGATGTGAACAAATTTCAGAAAGTCCACAGGAAAGCAACAAAAATGATCAAAGGTCTAGAAAACACATTTTATGAGGAAAGACTGAAAAAAATTGGTTTGTTTAGTCTGCGGAAGACTGAGGGGAGACGTAGCAATCTTTTATGTACTTGAAGACTGTTATAAAAAGGTGGATGATAAATTTTCTCCTTAACCACCGAGGACAGGACAAGACAAGAAGCAATGGGCTTAAATTGCAGTGAGGAAGATTTAGGATAGACATTAGGAAAAACTTCCTAACTTTAAGGGTAGTTAAGCACTGGAACAAAATTACGTAGGGAGGTTGTGGAATTGCTGTCATGTAAGGTTTTTTTAAGAAAAGGCTGGACAAACACCTGTCAAGGTGATCACATAATACTTTGTCCTGCCTTAGTGCAGGGGACTAGACTAGATGACCTGTCAAGGTCCCTTCCGGTCCTACATTTCTAGGATTCTATTCAAAACTAAAGTAGTGAAGTTATATTACTTTCTTGAATACTAACAGAATGCACACGTCAGTATAATATGTTTTAGCCTACACTAACTTCATTTGTATTCAAATGACACACAGTTGCCTTAAAAGTTTTGGTTAAAGATGGGTAGATATACTATACACAGAACATTTGTGAGCTCAGGTGCCTCACTTCAGACAGGTCTTAGAATTACACTGCATGCTAAGAATCAGCAATTTCTTACCTTCCACGGTCTTCTAATTCCCTTAAAGAATTCTGGCATCCACATTGGTAAGACTACAGCTTCTTTGAGCAATTTTTTGGCGTCAACTAAATCAGCTATATCATCCCTGATAGAGAAAAAAAGAACGTTGTTTAACACTTTATGACAGGGACATGCCTGATCACTGCTCAATTCAAGATGTAAACACTTTCATTACCATTAATAGCTATTTAGTAGCCTATATGAATGAGTTGGTCTAGTTCTGTTTCTAGGGAATATCTGCACTGGAGCTGGAAGAGGCAATTTCCAGCTCAGGTACACAAACCTGCAGCATATTAAAAACAGAAGTGTAGCCAAAGCTGCATGATCAACAGGAGGGACTAGACACCTGGAGTACTATCCCATCCAAGACCATAGGTACATATCTGGGGCAATTAGCCCCTCCTGCCGCTTGTGCTGCAGCGGCTATACTTCTATTTTTAGCACACTAGCTTGATCAGAGCAGCATGGGTATTTCTCCTCAAGCTGGAAATTATACTTTCCAGCTTTACTGTAATCATACTACTAGTGGGCAAATTCTCTCATCAATTCTTCAATTGTAATCTCCACAGAGGTGCCAATAACTGAAGAGACATAGTTTAATTTCAATGTTCTCACTTGTGCCCTCAGCCTTTCCATGCAGTCAGGGAGGAAGAACACTGGTTAAGGCAGTTTAGGGGAAGCTTGTGTGTTACCACTACCTGTTCTGTAGTTCTCCCATTAAGGACTTTGACAGCCCAAGAAACCTAATCTTGTGATATTCTGATCAACATATTCAAGGCAACTATGCTTCCCTTCTTGTTTGAGACTAGGTTTCAACACTTTCTGTAAATGCTGAAAAATGACCGTCTTTCCACTAGAGGTTGCACTATTTTCAGCACCAATTCAGGTGGACCATTAGTGACAAGTCCTTTTGCTAGCATAGACCTATACAGCAGAAAGCCTTGCCAAAAGACACTGGCAGACCCAATATAATCTTACATATACTGAAACAGTGCCTCATGCATGAGCAGCTCAGACACTGGGCTATAAGACTGATTTGGAGAAGTTTTCCACCAATTTTCATGTAATTAAAAAATAGAGTGCTAGAAACATGCAAGTTTCAGAGTAGCAGCCGTGTTAGTCTGTATTCGCAAAAAGAAAAGGAGTACCCGTGGCACCTTAGAGACTAACAAATTTATTAGAGCATAAGCTTTCGTGAGCTACAGCTCACTTCATCGGATGCATTTTGTGGAAAAAAAACCACCAAATTTTTTTTTCCACCAAATGCATCCGATGAAGTGAGCTGTAGCTCACGAAAGCTTATGCTCTAATAAATTTGTTAGTCTCTAAGGTGCCACGGGTACTCCTTTTCTTTTTGAGAAACATGCAAGCAAGCAAACTTACTTTAATACAGAAAAAACAATGTAGCTGTAATTATTTAATGTGTTAAAACCTTAATCCCAAAAAGATAGCTTCCACTTTATAACAGAAAAACCACCACCTGGATACAAGCTTAATTTTACTCAAACTTACCATCGAACATTGGGATTTTGAGAAATTATATCTTTTTCCAAAGCCTCTACTAAGTCTTTATCATACCCAGTACCATCAAACTTTTTTGGCTCAGATTCTGAAACATCAGATGACGACTTGTTCTATGTTAAAAAATAAAATTGATACATGTAATAGTCTGAATTCATGAGAGGCTGTACTTCAGTATTATATATTGCCTTCTCCTGGGTAGATCCAACAGTGGCTCCAAAGGCTGGAATTCTGGGGGTAAAAGGGATTCCATCCAGCTCTGAATCCCTGCATAAATATTCTGCCCCTGTGATGCTTTCAAAGTGCCTTTACTAATAAATAAATATCTATCTCAAACTGACTTGGTTAAGAAAACTTTTCATTAACAATTCACCAATAGCAAAGCCCACTGAAGGCACAGAGGCAACATTTTTTTTCCTTTCTTTCTAAAGATTCAATGTAGCATATTACTTATTAGGGTTAATCCTGCTCTTACTAAAATCAGCTGCAAGACTCGCACTGAAATCAATGGGAGTAGGATTTGATACTATCACTTGTATAAAGCACTGAACCTGCCTACCTGCCTAACTCCCAAGCTAACTGTTTAATTTACAAAGATATACAGTATGGCATACATGCTATTTCATTTCCAGGTGTCTAGTTCTAACTAGGCAGTTTATATTATGCATAACACCCCTATATCGAAGCACTTTTAGAGATTACAGAAACTGAAGTAAACCCTGGATTCTATCCATCAATTCTGTGGACATTAATAGGTTGGCTTGGTAAAGACATTGGTTTATTTCAGAAAGCTATGTCAAAGATGGATTTTACTTGTTGAATGTGATCTCTTATTTCAGCCATTATCAGGTTATTATTATCTGACACTGTCCTTCTGGGAATTGCACAGTTCTGACCATTAAAGGTTCCTAGTTCTGAGTGAAAGAATAGGTTGTTCTTAGATTGAATCCAGATATATTGCTAGTTTGTTTTTAAAGAAAGAGAAATGTAACTAGCTGAGATCAGGCTGACCTTCTGAATGAGAGGTTTAAGATCTCCCTTAAGAGTTAATTGAATCCTGAGAAATTTTGCTTCCAGAGGTTTTGAAAGATACAAGGCAACAGCCTCCCACTGTTGTCTGCAAGAGTGGTATATAAAAAAGTAATTCACTCTGACTCTCAAAATTTGAATCAGTTACTGAAACGAGGACTGAAGTAATACAATTTTGTATTTCTTGTAAACAGCCATGTCCAAGAATTTCCAATGAACTCTTGTACAAGGTCTGAGTTACACAGCAAGAAGGGCTTTACAAAGAGGCAATATCGTCTAGAGGAATGTGTACAGGATTTGAGGTCAGCAACTGGCAAATTCTAAGCCTTGGCTCTGCTAATTAATCTGTGCGGCCTTCAGCCAATTATGCTGTCCTTCAATGTTCATCTTAATCCATTAAACACCTTACAGATATGTTCTGAGGTTTCATGCTTGTATATAGTGTTTTAAATATCAGAAGCACTATACGAGTGTTAAGTTTGGTCAAAGATAACGTCTTCTGCACTAGTCATCTCCCTATCCCCTAACATAAGGATGCAATGAAACCACAAAAATCTAAACTTCATGAAATGATCCACAAGTTTACCTTTTCCTCTCTTCCTTTATTCTGCTGATCCTTCCTTTCTCGGCCACGGACTGCTTTCCCTTTATCATTAGGATTTCGAGAGGCGGGCCGGTGAGGGCCTCTGACGGCTGCACTTACACGGTTATTGTGACCTCTGCAATCATTGCACTGAACAGACTGACGTTTTCTGGCTCCTGGAGAAGGTCTGATTGGTCATAACATATACAAAAGGTTTAAATTTAAAGTCTATGGTGACCTTTACCAAACCTCATCAAATCTTAACTATGAATTGCCCAAGATAAATACTCTCTTACCTATTTAATTTTACGATGCCACCAATATTACAAGTTGCCAATATAAAAGCTAAGCTCAAAAAACAGGACTTATTTTAAAATAAAGTCACTGAGATTTCAAATTTTTCAAACTCACTTCATCCTCTGTCTATACTTAGCCTACCTACACCAAAAGCTTAATGCATTTATAATATGTTAAGTACCAATGCTCTTGGTAATGCACACCACTTAGATAAAGGCTGTCCTAAAGATGCTTATGATCCAACAGAAACTGAAATCCCTTTACAGAGTATTCTTCCTTATCACTTGAACAGAATGAAAAAGCTTTTCATGAATGCTGGATCACTGGTCAGTACAAATCAAAAAAATCCAGTGGAGAAGGCTTACACAGACTTTGCAAACCAAGGAGGGAAATGAGTTTTGGGGACTTCAAACGTTGCCCCTCTCTGTTTAGGCCCTTAATTAATAACAAAAAGCTACATGTACAACTGCAGCTTTTTTTTGGAACACCACAAGGACCATAAGATTCTGACTCCAGAAATGAAATGCTAGTGCACTAATGCATGTTTCTTAGAAGCAAAATATTTAAAAAAATTTGTTACTGATAAAAAGGTAAGATTTAATACGAAGTTGCCTTACCAGGATCCAAGTCTCATCTTAAGCCTCCAAAAAGACAGCAACTCCACTAAGCTTTTGTTTTCTAACCCTGCACACACACACTCCCTTCCCAAAACCTCCTCAATATGACCAGCTTAACCCAAGAGAATGCAATTTATTCTAAAAATGTGTAAGTTTCCCACCTTCAGAATTCTCATTGAAACTACTAGATGTCTCTCCTACTCTTCCTGAGACTCTTGGACAACCTTTAGAAACATGCATGCAAATAAGCATGGAGGATATCACTGAATTTTTTTAAATTCAAGGTCTCTCCTCTGTAAATACAGTTGACGCACAATTTCTTAACTACAATTAGTATATATCATAAAGCATTAGTCTGTATTTTATATTCTTTGGCACCAGCAAGACTGTTATGCCTATTGATACAAATATTTTTGCACCTGCTCTTTCAGAAAAATTCCAATTTATAATCCTAAGAGTCAAACTGTTTTCTTATGGATTATTTCTGAGAAACAAGGAAGAGGAAACTCCATGAAGTTTGACTTGAATGGCCTGTTGAGGTTATGTGCAAGGGATCTCTAGTCCACAAAACTCATGGGTATCCTAGGAGATCTCTGGGGAGATTCTGTGCCTTAATAAAGCTTAACTGCTCTCTGGCTTCCATAGCAACACATTTTCCACCACGGTTCCTACGCGTGGTGGTTGGCAAGAGATGGAAGAACCTACATAAATTCATGCTAATATGGTCAATGTTAAGCAGCAGCTAACCTTCCTGCTCCCTAGTAGTAGTAGTAGTAGTAGTCTGGTGACAACTTTCTTTCCACCTGCAAAGTGAGTTGTGCTCATTGTCACTAAAGCCTGGTAGGAGACAGAAGGGTAGATTTCTGGCATCAGATCAAAGAATTGTTATGTTGCAGTCAAAGTACTGCATTCTGAGGGCAAAGTAATGAAATGTATTTAACTGCTTAAAGGACAGGTGAGATTAAATACAAGTAAAAAAACCTGAGGGTTAAAAAAATAAAAATGAAATGTGCAGATTTAAATAGAGAAATTATAAATAGAAAAGGTTAGAGTTAATTTAAAAATAGATCAGGCAGGGCTAAATATTAAAAATAGAACTCTCTGGTTTAGTTTATTAAATTTTATTTTAAAAGGACGGCAGAGTAATAACCAAGATGAACATCTGCCACCTTCTGACCAACTGACCCTTTCTCCACCTCCTATTTGGTGGTTTCGCCTTTCAGAATATATATTCAACACAGGGACTGTTCTAGCACAAAAAGGCCCAAATCCTCATTGGGGATTTTGGGTACTACCATTATCCAAGACTAAGGCCAGTAAAATAGTCACTTCTAATATAAAAGTTTACGCATACTTCTTGACCAACATTAAACACTTTCCTAATGCCCATTCCATCTTTAGGACCACAGGGGAAGTACAAATGAAGTCAACAGGTTTTTACATGGGGACAGGTATCAGCTGTGGGATCAGGGCCCAAGTCTTCAATTTCTACAGATTTTAAACTTTCATTTTTAAAAAAATAAATTACATTTCAAGCCTTTTTGGTTGCAAAGGCAACTTTCCAAAAATGTGAACTGAAATATTTTCTTTAATCTTCAGACATAGTTCCAATGCCTCTGCTCCTTAACAAAGCTGTTGAAATTGGAATTACCAAGATTAGTAATGTTGAAACTGACCTCTCAGAACACTGAATAGCAAAAACTGTCAAAAATCACACCTATTTCAGGCTGTTGCTTGGGAAAACTACTAGCAGCAGCAAAGGCAAGCCCAGGAGTTATGAACTAAAAGATGACCCTAAAAAAGAGAGGCCGTAGAAAGTGCTAAAGTAGCAGGTACTTCTCCCTCTCCTTCCTCTCCCTCTCCAATGAGAATCATTGCAGGAATGATGAGGAGAGTAGAGAGTCAGCTTCCTTGGAACCTCCAAAACACTCATGTTTTCATACTACACTTTCTTCCTGCAGCTAGAAAGTTGGTTGATGCTTCACATTTATCAGACTATTAAAGACAAAAATAAAATGACATCCTGAAGTAGGATCCAGAAATCTCACTCCCTTCCCAGAATCTGGCTATTTAGATGTCAGAGTTTCCAAGCCTTTTACCTTAGCCCTAAAAAAGGGAGGAATTCTCCAACTGCAGACTCTCATTGAAGTTGGAGCATGTTTTTACTTAATTACATGTTATCTACTCCTACCAATTTTCTTCTTACCTACGTTCAGCTGGCACAGGCAAGGACCACACTTCATCACGAGCTGGTAATTCTTGCTGTGCTGCTTTCAAGGGAGTGCAATCTAATTTAAAGCTTTCCAGTGTTTTCATTATATCCTTCACATGCTTAGCTTCCACGCTTATCTCCTGCCAAACCTAATGCAAAAATATGAAGTATATTAAAGCATATTACTAACAAATTTGTAACAGAGAATGCTAAAATCAACGTGAATGAACTCTGCTGGATTCCACAAGATTTCTCTAGCTATCTTAATTCTGATGCTTTAAATTAGACCAATAAATTTAAAATACTACTTATGCTACAGAACAAGAAATAATACACATTAAATTTGTGAAGGGTTTTTTTTTTGGCCTTAACACATTTTACACTGTGAAGAATCAGTCAGATAAATGAACAGAGAGGGGTTTAATACCAACTCCATAGAACCTGCTGCTGGTTTTCATTTCAGTGTCTTAAGAAAAAAAATCAGTACAATGAAAAAAGACTGGGTTACCCTTAGGAGGGTAATGCTTTACATCAAGGGACATGAATATGGTGGTCTTAACTCACTCTGTATTAGACAGCCAAAACCACACCACTGAAATATTGCAATAGGAATAAGAGTGATAAGAATTAAATTAAATAAACTGAAGCGTAACCAGGGCACTCATTGACACAGTTAAAAGTCAAACTAGCAAGCAAGTTAGTACAATACTAACTCAGTGTTGTTCTTCACTTCTTACTCTGCCAGGGGCAACAAAGAGAGAAATCAGCCAATGAAGCCTTAAATAAGAATATATAGTGGTATTACAATTACTAGGGAATAGTTTAGATATTTTTACATTTCTTATTCAACATTGAACTAAATCAGTCATATTAGCTTAATACTTTACTACTGAAATATTAACTGGCAAAACGGGACTGCTCACCTGTTGCCATTTCTGTTGCAGATATGTATCTTTGACAGAGTAGAGGTATTTATTCATTTGGTCAAGTACTCCTTGGTAGTAGACCATTGCAGAATCATAGTTTCCCAGCAATGCATATTCACGGGCCAGTTTTACATTCTCGCTAATCATAACAAGACTCATACTCAACATAAGCTGAAAAAAATTAAATAGTTATACTGAAAATTCAGTACAAGAGAACAAGTCAAAGCATATATCTGAAATATCTTCCACATCATTAAACATATTCTAATCTATACTAATCTAATTGATTAGTAGGGATGCTGGGAGTAGATTCATTAAGAGGAGTCTCACTGGAAGGAAAAAAAAAAAAAAAACAAAAACCAAAAACCAAACCTATTTGGTCAGTATAAAATTACAAATGAATTACACTTGTCCATAACCACAGATGTATGTGAAACTTATTACACAAGTTGAGTTATCATGCAGTGTAGAACCTACTGTTAAGAACACATGCAAGTGTGCAGAGATACACGACGTTGGGAGCCATGACCGAATACACTTTTCCCCACCTTTTTCCCCCATCCCTTCAGGTAAAGGGATCTGGAGGCAGTGAGTGTGATGGTTTGGGGTTCAGGTCACCATCTGCCTTATAATCCTGGCTGTCTTGTGGCAGTGCAGCTTTGGACCAGAGCTCTGACCCAATAGCCTACCAGCAGCCCACATGCCTCACCCTGACTTTGCTAGCCTGGATACTCCTTGCATGCTGACCTTAGTACCCTTCCAGCCCCAAAACTGTCCTACTGGGGAACCAGTCCCTCTCATTGGACTTTCACAGAGAAGGGTTAGGGTTGCAGCCTTTACAGAAACAGAAAAACATTCCAACCTGTTAGCTTTCTGGAAGCACACACTTCAATGAACTTGCACAGTACTGATTTATAATGAACATAAGAACGGCCATACTGGGTCAGATCAAAAGTCCATTTAGCCCAGTATTTCTGACAGTGGCCAATGCCAAGTGCTTCAAAGGGAATGAACAGAACAGGTAATCCATCCCGTTGCCCATTCCCAGCTTCTGGCAAACAGAGGCTAGGGACACCAACACGGGACAATAAAAGCCAACATGTTTATTTACAAAATAGAATGGATTAAGTGATACCAAGTAAAGGAGATGAAGAAAGATGTTTATAAGCAAATAAGTGAAAACATCTAAAAGTCTAAAACTTATACAATTAAGATACAGTTTTTGTACAAGATGGATTCTTCACCCAACAATCTCCTTGCTAGCAGGCTTAGCCAGGACCCATCACAGAGATCAAATTGCTTGGTTTCTTTGTCTCCTAAGGTGAAAGATAAAGATGGATTCTCTCTCCATTCCTTATATCCCCAAAGGGAATGCCTTTGTCTTACAAGTCAGAAAGGCCTGCTGGAGATTCAGTCTCCTGTCTCTCTCTGGAGTGCAGGAAGCTTGATAATTCTCAATCTTTCAAGTTCAGGATCAGGGTAACTCCCAATGGTTCAGTTCGACAGCTTTGTTTACTGCTATTATGGGAACACTCCTTTGTTTATGACAGACCTGTTTATTATCTTTATCTAGGCGAGGCTGTCTGGTTTTAAATGTGTTCTAGTAACAGCAAAGAATTCATAACTTCACATATAACGTTTAGACATGCAGTTTACAATTATATTAATTACAAGAGTATTAGCTTTCATACGATACCTCAATGCATACTTTGTACAAATATTACTGCACTCTGTGTTTAGGATGCAAATACAGGGGTGCATAGGGTTAAAGTGAGTGATTTTATTGCTGGTACTCCAGCATCATTAATATTACATGAGCTCTATAGGTTTTTTATTTCACTGAATTTGCTATTTAAAAAAAGTCAAATAAGGGGCCCTTCCACCCCTGGAGACTTCAGGCAAGAGTAAAGGTGCTTCCCCACCTACTGGAATCTTTTGTTAGTAGCCTATCTGCAGAGCCTGAGCATGTAATGAGGAAGGCAATGCTGGTCATTTCAGGGAGAAGAAACAGGGAAGCTCCAAGAGCTCAGGAGTACCTGTGCTAGCCTTATACCTCTATCTTCTTCCTGCACATGCAGAGATTACAGAGCTAGCAGGAGGAAGTGGCCACTGAGAAGGTACAAGATGAAACCAAATGCAGCCAAAATCTTTAACATGTCAGAACACACTGAAGGACATTGTCTAGCTTTCCAGGACTATCTCAGGAAATGGAAATTCTAAGTCTTGCTTCCTGTAGTTCTGGATCTCCTATTGTTTCCTCATCTTGTCTGTATTTAACAAAAGTAACATTCCACCTTAGAAGAGAGGCTTATGGGAGCATTCTAATTATTCTCCTCTGCTATTCCCTTCCTTCTTGACTTCTCATGTAGATCCCTCTGCAAGATTCTGAGTGAGAAACGTAATGAAACCAGCATATTCTGATTGTAGTACATAACCTGACCTGAGATTTAGTGAAGGAGGCAGGGTAAGGGAGGGAAAGCAGCACTATGTGGTCTGTACAAAAATGCACCTCCAATACTCAAACAACATATCCTCCCTGGAGCACATTTTTTTTGAGCAAAAGGTCTTTCTTTATAAGTATCTACCTTCCCCAGAACAACACAAAACTGAAAAGGTGTAAAGATTTCAAAAATTCACCAGATAACATTCAGAAGGAATTTAAATGTTAAAGGATCACAGCTGCTGCTTAGACTAGTTTATTTGATTATAGGACTAAGGAAAATAGAAAGGAAGAAGGGTTCTAGTGGGAAGAACGATCCAAGTACTGTGAACACACCCATTTGTACAGCGTTAAGAGTCTAGGTACAAAGTATATGCAACTAGTGCCTCTACAAAGAACAGCGGAATGAAAAACATGCATCCTTCAATGCATAGAAAAGAGGGAAATGAAGACCTGGACCAGGGATTCAAAGACTTAAATATCTACAAAGGAAACAGGGAACTGAAGAACAAATATTTAAGAAACTTTGGAAAAACAGCAGCAAATGTGTTCAAGATGCTGCAGTTGCTGCCGATATATTTAAATATGTTCTTGCTAAGATTTTTTTTTTTTTAAATAGCTACACAATAGTTAGTACCTTTGGATTGGCACAGCTCCAGATTCAGAGATGGGACATCAGTCAAGGGTAAAGCATCTTCTGTAAAACTACTAGACAAAGTTCTTTTTGTGAAAAACTTTAGCAAAGGAGTACTTGTGGCACCTTAGAGACTAACAAATTTATTTGAGCATAAGCTTTCGTCAGCTACAGCTCACTTCATCGGATGCATTTGGTGGAAAATACAGTGGGGAGATTTATATACACACACAGAGAATATGAAACAATGGGTTTTATCATACACACTGTAAGGAGAGTGATCACTTAAGATGAGCCATCACCAGCAGCGGGTGGGGGAAGGAGGAAAACCTTTCATGGTGACAAGCAAGGTAGGCTATTTCCAGCAGTTAACAAGAACGTCTGAGAAACAGTGGGGGGTCGGGTGGGGGGGAGAAATACCATGGGGAAATAGTTTTACTTTGTGTAATGACTCATCCATTCCCAGTCTCTATTCAAGCCTAAGTTAATTGTATCCAGTTTGCAAATTAATTCCAATTCAGCAGTCTCTCGTTGGAGTCTGTTTTTGAAGTTTTTTTTTGTTGAAGGATAGCCACTCTCAGGTCTGTAATCGAGTGACCGGAGAGATTGAAGTGTTCTCCGACTGGTTTTTGAATGTTATAATTCTTGACGTCTGATTTGTGTCCATTCATTCTTTTACGTAGAGACTGTCCAGTTTGACCAATGTACATGGCAGAGGGGCATTGCTGGCACATGATGGCATATATCACATTGGTAGATGCGCAGGTGAAGGAGCCTCTGATAGTGTGGCTGATGTGATTAGGCCCTATGATGGTATCCCCTGAATAGATATGTGGACAGAGTTGGCAACGGGCTTTGTTGCAAGGATAGGTTCCTGGGTTAGTGGTTCTGTTGCGTGGTGTGTGGTTGCTGGACAGGTTGGGGGGCTGTCTGTAAGCAAGGACTGGCCTGTCTCCCAAGATCTGTGAGAGTGATGGGTCGTCCTTCAGGATAGGTTGTAGATCCTTGATGATGCGTTGGAGAGGTTTTAGTTGGGGGCTGAAGGTGATGGCTAGTGGCGTTCTGTTATTTTCTTTGTTGGGCCTGTCCTGTAGTAGGTGACTTCTGGGTACTCTTCTGGCTCTGTCAATCTGTTTCTTCACTTCAGCAGGTGAAGTGTCAGCTAGTTTCTTAATTTGACGTAGCACTAGATTTGTCATAATTTCCTATTAGTAGTGCAGAATAATATAAACAAAATAAAAGTTAGTTGTCAGAGTCACCTTGTTCATATACTTAGAAAGTTTCTCTCATCTCCTTATGTCCTAATCCCATAAGAAAAGAAGACAAGCACTGACTTCCGGAAACTGTTAGATGCTAAAGTCACTGAGTTAAGTCCCAAGCATGCCTGGATTTATCTGACAGAGTCAATATGAGAAGCACACAAATGGGTACCATACAGAATCCTTCCCATCACCTCGATTGGTCTTGTTCTCAGAAGAGAACAGCTGTCTACCTCATCTGAAATAGAGCCATATGTGAGTAAGACCTCTCTGACATCTGAACACCATCCCATTTCTAAAACTTTTTTCTAAAAGCTAAACAAGAACAACAGATAACTATTTAGAAAGTGGATCGTAATTGACAATACATTTTTACAATCCCCCAAATCTGAGATTTAAAAACAGTTTGTATTGAAATTCAAAGTAAAACTGCTATACTGGATCAGACCTCTGACCCATCTAGGTCAGTATCCTGTCTCCATCAGTAGCCAGGACCAGATGCTTCAGAGGAAGGTGGAAAAGACCACAAAGTAGGCAGACCTGGGATAATCTGCCCTCGACCCCCCACGAAGGTCTCATCCTAATCTCTAACCAAGATCACCCAAAACCTGAAATGTAAGGTTTTATTTCAGTTCCAATACTCTTTTTATTAGCATTAACTATGAAAACTCTGGATATTCTTGTTACACATATAAATATTCAGTCTCTCTGAGTTTTGCTAAATCCTTGGCTTTAACATCCTGTGGCAACGAGTTATCAAACCTAATTATGTTAAAAAGTTTGGAATTTGCTATGTTCCGTTTCACTGAAACTGAACATAGCAAAGGGGAAAAGCCTCTTGGTCTTGTGTTATGACGACACAGGAAGAACATAACACTCCCAAGCATGTTCTCTGCACCATAGGCGCTGACTTCCACTGTTCACAATGGGTGCTCTACACCCCTCCGCCCATGGCCCCGCCCTCACCCCACCCCCTTTCCCCAAGTCCCTGCCCCTTCTCCACCTCCTCCCCTGAGCATGCCACATCCCCACTCCTCCACCTCCCTCCTGGAAAGTCCTAAGCATCACCAAACAGCTGGGAGGTAAGTGGAGAAGCAGGGATGCTGTGTGCTCAGGGGAGGAGGTGGGGCTGGGGGTAAGGGGAGCTTGGCTGCTGGTTGGTGTAGAGCAGCCACTAATTTTTCTCCATGGGTGCTCCAGCCCCAGAGCACCCACAGAGTCAGAATCTATACTCTGCACCATTCATTACTTTACATTTAAAAACCAAAAAGACAAACACTTAAAAGTTAGGAAGTGCCAGAATTAAGGTTTGTACAAGCCCCCCTGTGCATATGTATTATGGTAGTCTTTAATTACATGATCACATACTATTTTTCCACAGGACCCTGATTCAATGAAGAGAGTTATTCACTATTTATTTTTTCTTCCACATTCAACAAGTGGAGGACACATCATCCAAATCCTGCATGACTACAAGCTTAATTTCTTCATGAATATTTCTGTGATGCTCTCACCAAAGTATTTGGGAGGTTCACTAACAATTAATTTTTCTTAATGCCACTGTGAGATTAGATGGTATTATCCACATTTTACAGAGGACAAAGTGAGACACAGAGATGAAAGCTGAAATAGTAAAGTGTCCACTAATTTTGGGTGCCCAGCTTGAGACACCTCGAACCTGACTTTTCAGAATACTTTGCATTTTTACGGTGCTATACATGTTCAAAGCACTACTCCCATTGACTTCAGTTGCAGCTGTGAACACTCAGCATTTCTGAAAATCTGGCTCCAGTATCTCATATTGAGCACCTAGAAAGTAAAGAACACGAGTATTGCTCTGCTGTGAAAAATTGCTTTTAAGTGATTTTCCACCTTACATGGAAACTCTGTGGCAAATACAGGGATAGAATCTATTTCTCTGGGGTAGCATTTAATTCCCTTAGTCATGGGACCATTCTCTCGCTGTAAACTCACTCACTACACACTTTCTAAATTCTCAAAAATAAGGTAGGTGTCCTACAGACAACTGCCTTCACTACATAAGCCTGATTGATCTATGGAGCCTGTTCCATCCTATGCATTGAATGAGGCAGAGTAATATAAAAATAGCACATTACTATATAATTAAAGATCATCATAATACATACACACAGGGAGACAAAGTAAGAGTACATAGGCAACATTTAATTCTCATATTTCCTAATTTTCGAACGCTTGGCTTTGTAACCTTAATATTCTTTTAATGTAATTTAAGGTTATTTTTCTAAAGCCTGGACTAAAGCAGGGGCTCTCAACCTTTCAGACTACTGTACCCCTTTCAGGAGTCTGATTTGTCTTGCGTACCCCTCAAGTTTCACCTCACTTAAAAACTACTTGCTTACAAGGAGCTTATAAGGATCATCCCTGCACTCTATAAATAGCTGTAGAGACAGTGCTATGAATTTGTGGTTCCAGCTCTGAGGCCTATGGAGAATTCCCTATACAGCCTTCTTTTAAAAAAAGCAGGCCTGTTGACCCAGGCTGGGAAGCTCACGGCCACATGCTCTGTAGATGTACTCAGGGATGCCTAGTTCCCTTTCATGGAACAGCTAATTTAGATTTTGGAAAAGGTTTTAACTTAAGTTTTCAGAAGAAATCTATGTAAGGATCTCGTTATGTTATGTAGGAGAAAATACATAAAGTTCATCAAGGATCACTGCAGATATTACCACAGGTTTTAATAGCAATATTCAAGATCAAGCATTTCCACATGGTCATCCTACCAGATATATCTGTTTGCCTGTCCCATGAATTTTAACTGATGACTAAACCTGCTGAAATAACAAGTTAAGCAAGATGCTACTAAACATTTTAAATCAAGTAATGGCATGTTACTAAGGTAGAACTAGGCTTTCAAAATAAAAAGGAAGAAAACTACACCATAGCCATATACAATAAATACAGCGCAGAACTCTGAGCTGGGCAGGCATTCTTTAGAAATCTGTCCAGGGGAACAAACAGTTCAACCATATGAGTATTTTTTCTTCCAAATATGTGGTTTCACAAAGAACAGAGAGGAAACAAAGGAAATGAATGATCCCTGAATGGAAAGAAAAGAAGGCATGGAATGCCTAGCCAGGAAAATGGGGGTAAGAACACAAAAGATGGACGCTGTGCTGGTCTACTAAATGAATTTCCCAAGTTAAAGAAAAATGAAGTAAACAATCTGCAAAGGAATAAAATAGGCAGAGAACGGGAGTAGGAAGAGAGACAGTTAAATCAGTGGATTTTTACTTGTTTCAACAAAACAAGTGTTTCTCCAGAAGTTATCTGCGGGCTGTCAGTTTAGATGTGGGTGCTAAAGAGGCAACAATAACAATTTAATCTATTTGCTGACCGAGGTTTAACCTGTAATCAAGGTTATGTCTACACAGCAATTCAAGGTCTGATTGCAGTACAGATAGACAAACAGCTAAAAATAGGTACATACTCACTTTGCTAGCCTGCCCTGAAGCTCGTGCCACTGCATCTACACTGCCAATTTTATCTGTACTAGCATAGGTAAAGATAATACAGGTATGGTCCAATGAATAATGCATTCATATTTGCATCACAGTTTTACTATCAATTTTTCTTCATTTATATTGTTGGATAGCACACCAATCCTAGATATTTAAACTGTTCTTGTTACCATTTTAGTGGAGCACTATGTCCTACAATGTCTTTTAAAGAACAAGAATAGATTATGTAAATTAAGCGGACTGTGTAACACTATTTTCTCTCTACCTTTACTGCTATAGAATTAGATAATCAGAAATACATATCGTCTTTCAGAACTGTCCCAGACTGGTTCCATACACAAACAAGCATACGCAAATCTATGGCTACACTAAAATAAAGAAAAACTCCTTTATTAGACAAAATATTTTAACTTATGCGTGCACAGTGGCACTAGACGATGATAAAGCGGATAGTCTACATAGTACTTTTATCAATTAGAATCATTCCCCGAATTGTATTCTATGAAGTTATCTACGAACAAAGCCACTATGGTGAAGATGAGTTTGTAAAGTCACCGCCAGGCAGGAAACCATGCAAAGAATCCACATTGAATTTTGCCCTCTTAAATGTAACATTATGCTGAATCCCCAAAAATGTTTCAGAATTAAAATAATTTATTCAGAATACAATGCATAGGATTTCCCAGAGATTACTAATATAGAAATACAATTACAACTCTTGACAAATCATCCTGTCACTACCACAGACTTTAGTCCACTTGCCTCAAGCACCTGAAGTGCATCCAGAGTTTGGCGTGTCCAGCAGGGCAAGGGTTGAAGACTCATGGTAATTTCAGATAAAGAAAGAAGCTTTGGCATTTGCAATCCCATTATTAATCCTTGAGATTAAAAGTAGTAGTTCACACATATTAAGGATAAATCATGCTTTTTTTCTCTCCATAGAAGAGCCCTCGAATAGCCAAATCGGTGTAATTTCACCATATAAGATTTGGGAAGTCTATGTAGTGGCTGAACACCCACTTACCTCCCAACACACATACTGAGTTTAATCAAACCCAGTTCCACAATGGTATTCAACATACCATATGAAGCTGGTATATGAGTGTCTGACTGCTTTATCAACTACTACATGGATCCACCAGCTACTCTATCCACAAACTGTGCGCCACAAGTGGGACAGAGACAGTCCTAGGGCCAGAGTAACATTAATGGAAGAGTTCCAATGCTACAAAGAGGCCTAAGAATTTTTTCCACACCCAGAGGAACACTTCATCACACAACTTGGCTGCTTAGACTGAGCTAGAGCCAGGTTTTTTGAAGCCTTAGGCAGTTTCTATTATTTCAATTTGTTATGCACATTCTGAATGTGAACTGATACCATGGTTTTCCTGAAAGTTTTATTAGCTAGAAGATCAACATTTAAAAAAAAAAGTTTAAATTCTGCAGAAACTGATGGAAAGTCCCCTAGTACTCTCTCAACTCATGGGGGTCCTCAATATCAGCAAATGGATTTGTTAAGTTTGGCAACCGTATCTTTAGTTGCCAACATGGAATACTAGGTGTGAAATTAGGTGTATGTGTTTGCCCTTTGTGCTATGTATTCTGGTTCGTGCTTCCAATTCTGTTTTTTTTTTTCCCTCCTAGCCATCTGTACTTTTCTGAAGTGTGCCAGTGCTTTATTTCCAAATAGACTGAAGTGGTGTGCACTTTTAAAAAACAGTTTATTCTGGAACAGCCCTTCTTATTTTACTAACTGAAAAGGTCTGTGTTTCAAGATTCATTGCCTAAATGCATGTCAGACCCTCTGAGGTAAGGAAGTAAGCAGCATTCTGCACTGACTCATTTGAAAGACTCAAACTTGACAGGAGAAAATAAAAAAGGACTTCTAACAGACAAGTGCCAAGTCAAAGTTTTTCTATAAACAAAAGAGTATGTGTGAACCCTAAAATATTAGCTTTCTGATAGAAATACAATGAAGTAGTAAGAGCCAATTTATTTCTCTGTACCACGTAACTGACATACATCTGCACATGCATTCTTGCTTTAAGTTAGCCTACTGGCTAATCCGCCACTGGATAAACTAACAGGGCCTGTGCCAGGGGCCCCAGCCAATTGAGCATCCCCATGGCCTGACCCCACTCATCTGGCACTCCTAGGGAGCATGGTTGGGGAGCAGGGGCTTGCCCTGCTCCGCCCGCTGCTCCTGCCCAGGAGCAAGGCTCCACACCCCAACCCCATTTCCTCAGCAGGAGCAGCTGCTCTGGACCAGGGCTCAACAAAACTTTTATCCGCCTCCGACTATCAGAAGAACGAAAACACATGTGATAAGGGCTGCACATAGCAAGTTGTCATAAGTATGACTGGTATAGACGATAACAGCAGTTATCGCATAGAAAACGTAGCGACTCACATAGAAAATGCAATTTGATCACGGTCTTTAAAAAGGTTTTAATAATGTCAGGAATGACAATGGCTTGCAGGATGTTATAAAAATTGGGCTGTTTAGAATGCACAGCTATGGTGGAGAACTTTGAAAAAAGTTAAATTAGCAAATACTTTAATAGCAACTAGTGATGGGGTGGGATATTAAAGGAGCTTTTATTTCACTGTGATCCTTTTTATTGACAGAGACCTCATTTGAAACTTGCTTACTTATCAGAACACCTTAATTTGAGATGTGAAATGAGTGAGGCGGGCTAGGAACACTGTCTATTCTACACAGCCTCAAGAAGCAGTCCAAATAAGACTTCCTTCCATTTGTTTTCAAGAGATTTCCAATTCACACCCAAAATAATCTCCCTAAATGTGTCTCCCCGTCCTGGGTCTCTCAGCCATGACCTCACCACCACCCCAACCGTGGGGGTCAGAGGGAAGAAATCCCTTCTGGGATGACAAGGGAACATCATCTATACATGCTGTATACACAGATCACCCAACCCCCCGCCCCGCTGCGCCGCTCACCACCCTCACCGGCCGCTCACACCACCCTCACCGGGACACCGGCCCCCGCAGCGCTCCGCTCCCCCAAACCCGACCTAATGCTCTAGGTCAGCTGCAGCCAGGAGCGGGCACAACGGCACGAAGCGCCCGACTCGCCAAGGGCCGCCCGCCGCGCCGGGCTGGGGGAGCTGCAGGCGCCTGCCGCGGGCGGGGAGAGGAACGGCCTCCCCGCCGCCCGGGTAAGCCGAGGACCCGCAGCAAACCCGGCGCCGGCGCCGGCCCCACGCGCGCGCACACACCCACACAGCCCCGCCCCATCCGGAGCCCGGCACCTTCCCGGCCCCCGTCGCCTCAGCTCGCGGCGCGGGGAAGGGGGGAGGGGGGGGTGGCGACACAAGCCCCCTGAGGTCCAACGGCAGTTCGGGGATGGGAGCTGAGGAGACCCCGTAGGAGGAACGGCGGGCAGCGGAGCCTCCGCAGACCCGGGAGCCCCTGCCTGGCCGGGGCAAGGGCTGCGCTGACACTCACTCGTCTCCAGCGCGCTCTGTCAGCTCCGTAACGGCGGCGCTACTCTCTCTCTCTCTCTCTCTCTCTCTCTCTCTCGCGCGCGCGCGTTCGTTCGTTCGTTCGTTCGCACCCCCCACCTCGACCCCAAGCTCCTCCCACTGCCGCGTCCCTTTGTGGCCCGTTCGAAGGCAAATCGGCCTGCGTCATTTCCTGGAAACCTCGCGCGGTGCGCCCGCCCTTCGCCGGCTGTAGTGTGAGGGCTGGGGAGCCTGGGTCGGAGCCCCGCCTTAGGGATCTGGGCGGGGCTCCGCTGGCAGCGCGTCCTCCGCCCTTCCCGGGGCCTGCAGTCTCCCGTCAGTGGGGAACCTGAGCAGAGAAAAACAAACAGTATCTTGGCTCCGCTCGCTCTTGTGAACGTGAACCAAAAGGATATTCATAAGTGCGTGGGCCAGGAATCGAACCCGGGCTTCCCGCATGATGGGTCAGAAGTCTAGCCTTGAACCACCAAGGCAAACATAGCTAGAGAATTTAGCAACAGCTCAGTCAGCTGTGTTCTCACCATGCAACTCTTCAAAGCAGGCCCTGGGCAAATCCGTAACAGCTAGCTTTGGCTGACAGTAACATTGTACTCAGGGCTAGCATTAGATATTGTATTGTCTATAGTGGAAAACTTTTTTGACATCCACCAGTCCCCAAAACATGCTAGCAAAAAAACACCCTCAAAACGAAGGATTCGGCATCCCAAAATGTGGTGTGTGGGCAGTAGCTCTAGTCCTTAAAGCTCGTCCTCATGTTGCTACTGGGGAGTGTTGGGGGACTCACTTGCTTTAAAGAAATCAATACATGTCTGCCTGTTACCCTCAGAAATAAACCAAGCTGAACATTTTTAGGTTGAGCAATATGTTTATTTGGACCAAGAAATTAACATGCCCCCAATCAGGAAGGTGAACTCTCGTGAAGAAAGCAAGCAGGTTGGCGTGCATTCAGTTCTTATCAAGGATGTCCTCCAAGGAAAAATCAACAAGGCAACACATGCCAGCCTCTTCAACTCAACAGTACTGCCAGCAATGTTGTACGGCAGCGAAACGTGGGTGCTGACGAAGACAGAGGAGCAGCAACTGTCTGTAACAGAGAGAGCGATGGAAAGAAGGATTCTGGGAATTTCAATCCGCGACCGAGTCCCCAATGAAGTGATCAGACAGCAGAGTGGAGTGCAGGACGTTGTTAGGAGAAGGCATAATCAAATGCGATGGGCCGGGCATATAGTGAGGCTCACTGACAATCGATGGACTGCAGCTGACATGAGTGGTACTGACGCCAGGAACTGAAACAACCACTCAGCCAACCTCTAAAGAGATGGGAAGATTTTATTGTGAAAAGACATGGCCGCACACAGAGAGGGAAGGCCAGGAGTCAAGAAGAATGGATGAAGTGTTGTGATTGGTGCAATCTATTTGAGAACAGAAGGACTGATCGATCAAGGTGATCATATTTTGGCTGACATGGCTTTCACTTGTTCTGCCATTTGTGGTAGAGTGGGCTCAGTTAAGGCAGCTGAGTCTCTTTTAAATGTTTCTGTTTAAAGGGGAACTGTCACTTTAGATTTGGCCTTGACTTCAAAAACAGTTGATAAGGGAACACGTGCAGACTCACACACACACACACACACACACACTCTCTCAGCTCCTTCTAGGACTGGTTTTAGTTTTTTAAAAAAAAGTTTATCCAAGACAAACAAATATTCATACAAATATATAATGGGATTTTTTTTAAACTATCTTGCAGCGTTTGCCATTGAGCATTCCAGCACCGTGGTAGTGCATTAGAACCTAAAAGTGAAATCTACTAGAAAATTACTATAAATCAAAGCAGAACTAAATCCTTTTAACTTCCAGTGGAGTAAGATACATAAACAAATATAAATAATAAAAAGTTATTTTGAAAATCATTAGCATTACTAATGTTCTATATGAGTAATACAAATAAGAGCATTTGTCTTTTAGATATCACTTTTAATCTGGCAGTGTCCCTTTAATCAAGTCAGACTGAATGGCAATAAAATTACATCATAATGGTTTAAAAGGTTAAATTATTGGAATACATTCTTATTTAGGAAGAAGGGAATTTGAAAAATTATAAGCGTGTGGCACAATAAGAGTCTGAATGTGTGATGTATCCTTTTTACCTTTTCCTCCATTGTTTTTTGGGGGGCAGAATACATGGAGAGCCTGAGGTGATGCGCCTTGTTTGCCACTCAAGGTATACCATACAAGCTGTGCCTGCTCCGCATTTTAGGTGAGGAAGTGCATTTGAAAGTGCTGCATCAAGCTCCATTCGTCCCCACTACAAGGAATCTTTGTTGGACTCCCTGAAATTGAAGGCCCAGTAGAATAATCTCTACTTTGTTTAAAACTTTTAAGTGATGTTACAAAGTTGTGAGCCATGTTCACACTCCTACTAATCCCCCCCAATTTTTTTTTTTTGTCCTCCATGTCTTAAATGTAAAGTAATTCTATCATTCTCTGTAGTACAGTTCTAGCTTCACTCGGGAGACATAGGGCTGGTTGCATTGACTTAGCTAAATGCATGCAAACTGATTTAATTAAATCAGTGCAACCTCCTAAAGCAGATATTATTTAAGATACTTATTTAAGATTGAGTGCTATATTTTGATTTTGCTTGAGCTAAGTTTCTAACCAATTTAAATCTAAATAAGTGCTTGAAATATGCATAGACGGGACCCTGCTAAAGTTGCAGTCAGGAGCTGTCAGGGTTCCCTCCCCACTCTGAACTCTAGGGTACAGATGTGGGAACCCGCATGAAAGACCCCCAAGCTTATTTCTACCAGCTTAGGTTAAAACTTCACCAAGGCACAAATTCTTTGCCCTTGGAGGGTACGCTGCCACCACCAAGTGATTTAACAAAGAATCAGGGAAAGGATCACTTGGAGTTCCTATTCCCCCAAAATATCCCCCAAGCCCTTACACCCCCTTTCCTAAGGAGGCTTGAGAAGAATATCCTAACCAATTTGTTACAAAGTGATCACAGACCCAAAGCCCTGGGTCTTAGGACAATAGAGAAATCAATCAGGTTCTTAAAAGAAGAATTGTATTTAAAGAAAAGGTAAAAGAATCACCTCTGTAAAATCAGAACAGAAGATAACTTTCCAGGATAACAAAAGTTTCACAAACACAGAGGAACTCCCTCTAGGCTTAGTTCAAAGTTACAAAAAACAGGAATAAACCTCCCTCTAGCAAAGGGAAAATTCACAAGCTAAAACAATCTAACATACCTTGCCTGGCTTTACTTACTATTTTTGTAATATTAGATACTGGCTCAGGATTGGTTTATAGGAGGAGGAGTTTTCTGACCTGATGCTTCTCTGCTTCCCAAGAGAACACCCTCACACAAAGCTTCCCCCTCAGATTTGAAAGTATCTTCTTTCCCCATTGGCCCCTTTGGTCAGGTGCCAAACAGGTTATTTGAGCTTCTTAACCCCTTACAGATAAGGAGGAATTCTAGACTACCCTTAGCTGTATGGTTATGACAGGAGCAGGGGTGCTGTTGCCTTTAGCAAACCCCTGACCATTCTCCAGTTTCTTTACATGCCAGTTGAAATTATTTTCTTAGAATAAAACATTTTGAAACCATTTTTTTATTCAAATACACATTTCAGAACAGAGCCATTATAATTTTCTCTTCTGCTGGATTTCTTCACTAAGATACGCAAGACCAGCACAAAGAACCTCTAAAATTAATGGAAGGAATCTGTGTGAGGGTTTGGGAATGTCATTTTATGAATTCCATTTTGTTTTCATAGAATCATAGATTAGGGTTGGAAGAGACCTCAGGTCGTCATCTACTTTAACCCACTGCTGAAAGCAGGACCAACCCCAACTAAATTATCCCAGCCAGGGCTTTGTCAAGCGGGCCTTAAAAATCTCTAAGGATGGAGATTCCACTACCTCCCTAAGTAACCCATTCCAGTGTTTCACCACCCTCCTGGTGAAATTGTGTTTCCTAATATCCAACCTGGACCTCCCACACTGCAACTTGAGACCATTACTTTTTGTTCTGTCATCTGCCACCACGAACAACAGCCTATCTCCATCCTTTGGAACTCCCCTTCAGGTAGTTGAAGGCTGCTATCAAATCCCCCCTCCCTCTTCTCTGCTGCAGACTAAATAAACCCAGTTCCCTCAGCCTCTCCTCGTAAGTCATGTGCTCCAGCCACCTAATCATTTTCATTGCTCTCTGCTGGACTCTCTCCAATTTGTCCATATCCTTTCTATAGAGGGGGGTCGCAAACATGCACCGTGGAGTAGAACTTCTAGTTTGTGTATGGACCTATATTGTCAAGAACCAGTTTAAAACTGATATACGCATAGCCAAAGATGATGCATAGCAAGGCTGAAGAAGGAAGCTTTCCTCATCTTGGAGATCTAATACAGGATGACCCATCCAGGCTGACCTTAAGGACTACTGACTTGCTAATGATGTGTCTTGGTTTACCAGGCCCTCCCTATGAACCATAAAGGGTTAGTATGTGAGCCTAGCTGGAACAGATCTCATGGTGGGGGTTAGGACCAAGTCGATGTATATAAGTAAGAGGGCTTCTGGGTAGGGAGCCAACTACCACCAGCAGCAAGGACTTGCTGCATTAGAGACATGGGAGTCTTCACATACCCTGAACATAGACAGATTTCAGACCTAAACCAGAGGAGTGAGATCAGCCTAAGTGAGGATTTGCATTTAGATGATTGTTGTTTTTCCCCATAGATCTGAAAATCTTTTATGCTTCTGAGAGTAAAATGTGTATATGTTTAAAAAGTTCCTTTGCAAAGCCTATGTGTTTCTGTCACATGGTCCCTGCAGAGTTCACCAGCCACTCAGGAACATCAAAACTATCACTATATTTTATTTCAAGCCCAAGAGATCCAAGTCTGGTAGAGAAGTTAGCACGTAACATACCTCTTTGGTAAAGCATAGATTTATGCACCAGTTTTCATTTTTAGATATGCACTTTAAGCTGAAGCCTATTAAAGAAAAAGTCAATGTCCTATATTTAGATAGCATTATGCTAGAAATGGATTTCATAATTTAAGAACTACACTTCCTCTAGATCTCCAAGAAAAGCAATAATTTATTAAGTTAGTTGTCCATGATGTACAGTCTACACGGACTGTGTACCCATTCATTGCCTACTGAATAAGTAGATCCTGAGCAGGGCTATTTTAATCATTTGATGGTGGAAGTGGGAGAAAGAAGAGTGACATAAATTACAATTGTGTGACTTGAGTTACAGAATTCTAGAATACAGATCAAACTATGTCCAATTACAGCTAACAAAATCATTACTGTTAACTGCATAATGATGTATTAGTTCAGCAGTTCTGAACTGTTATGCCATTTGCACAGATTTAAGAGAACAGAGGAAGACCAACAACTTTTTAACAAAATTTAAAATTTTAAGTTGTATTTGATTAGTAGAACCAGAATTTACCATTTATAAGGAAAAAGATTTACGGTACTTTATTCTTTATTATCCCAGCAGATATTACACTAGAGAAACTGATTTTGAGAAAAATGAAACATTCATAAAACAGTTATAGAGAATGTCATTGATTACCAACAGCTGTTACATTCAGAAGTATGCAAAGAGGATTTATATTGTCTATAAAGGCTGCAATTCCTTCTCTTAATCTAGTGTCATTTTATAAAATTGTAGTGTTTTGTCAGCAGAACATTTATCATACAAAAGACACACACACACACACACACACAAAATACAATAGTAAACTTGAGTAGTGCCTTTGCTCAAAAGCATATTAAGGCACTCATAACATTTTTACCGTTATGTTGACTGAAATTTGTTTTCTCTGTGCTTTGGTTGAACTAAAGCAAACAGATTAAATGTCTGATTTTAAATACCAATAACATTTGGAACAGAGTCTTATGGTATGTAGGGTAACAGCAGCATCTAAGAACCCACCCACTGCATTAGCTAATAACTAAACAAAATTAAGTCCAAATAAATCATACCCACTGTCAGCTTTGTAATTAGCAACAGCAGAAGATTTTTTTTAAGTCAGTCTCAAAATGACTTTCTAGTCATACATACTATTGATTCCATTAGAAATATGAAGATAGAAAAGATACAGCAAGAGGGCCTGCCCTAAGATAGAATATAATTGAACAATACATCAGAACAGTATTTACAATAGTTACATGATTACAGAACATTTTATAAATACAATTTATATGTATACATGAGGCAAAAAGACAGTGACTCATTTTAATTCTTTACAATTGCAAATATTTTCAAGAAGTCCAAACTAAAACTGTGATTATACAGTCTCACAGCTGCTGGTTATAAGTATCTCTCCTCTGTTGTCAATATAAACTAGTCCGATCAAAGATCAATCTGAATTTCAATGCCCCAGAAGATTCTAGAGCAAAATTTATGAAGGACTGAAATATCAGTATTGTAAACAGTAGACACTAAGGGTTACAACATATCCTGGATCCATGTTTGGAACTACTTCTGTAGTCAATGGGAATTTCACACATGGGTGCAGGGCAATACATTGGAGAACTGAGATAAACAATTGTGTTATGAGGATATTTTCTGTTCTTCCAGAGCAGGATTTAGCGTTGTAATGGACTGGGAGATCCAGGAGAGAAATACACGTATGGAGTTTTGCAGCATCCAGACTGCAAACTTCAGAAATTAGAAGAATCAGAAATTTAATGGTAGATAATAGAAAAACTTGAAATACTACCAGTTTCTCAGGACACATATGTAAGTGTTTCAAAATGGCAGAGCGGTATCTCATATTTCAGTACCATGCATATTAGCTTAAAATAATCAATTATTTTGGTTTAATAGCAATTCCTTTTGGATTTAACTTCCTTATGTAGAATGGAAGTGCCTTAGAAAGGACATCTTTCTTCAGCTAAACCCATCACTGTTTGGCTAAGACCAATCACAAGTCTAGATCCTGATGGACTGGTAAAGGAGAAATATGCTCAGATAATCAATTATAAAAATTGTATTTGTAATTAAAAGGTGACATTGTCTAAGGAAGTTTTATTTATTACATGCCCACAAATAATGCTCACTTGATTAAATTGGTTTTAACCAGTAATATGTTACACTTTACTGCAGGACAAGTAAAGGAGATTAAAACTGCCAGTTTTACTGGAACACTTACCAACATTATGAATGAAGACAGTCCTTTAAAAGATTATTTACTGTGAAACAAAGCCTATTTTTACAAACAAAAATAAAAAGCTGAAATATTTATATATTGCATCCGTTTTATAATGTTGAAGCTAAACATTATAGATCTTAGAATGTTGAGACAGAACAGCTTTCTTTAAGATAGGCACACAGGACTTGAATTGTGTTTTACTGATTCAAGTCCTATTGAGACTATAGAGAAATAGCTATTTTTTATTATAAGGAATGGATATTTTTACATAAATATCTTTTCACCATGATAGATGCTTCAGAACAGAAAGACCAGTAAATATCCTTAAAGAAACAGAACTCTCCTCTTAAAATTATTTTTAAAAGACATTTATCATGATAGCACCATAGTGGTACTGCATGTACTCCTTACACTGCTGTGATACCAGCTCCGAGTGTGGTTTCATGATGCTTAGGGAGCAAGAATTCTAGTATAATGGCCTGGATGATCAGAGTAAACAAGAGGCACTGATGTTAAAAATTTCTGATTGATATTAACAGATGGGAGCTCAACCCAGGAGTGGGGAAACTGTGGTTGTTTAAAAGTATGTTTAAATTTTTGTTTTGTTTTGTTTTGTTTTTTTAAAAAACAACCACCACCTGCATTTCCCTCTGTCCCTCAAAAAAACTGCTGGCTATGGGATGGAGGGGCATTACTTCCCACACCTGAAACAACTGCTGGTCTTGTGAGTGGGACAGCTGTTTAGTGGTGTGTTCCCCTCTGAGCATCACAAAAGGCTTATTAATTTTGCATCTTAAGGCTGTGACACTAGAACTTCTGCTTAGGGGCTGCTTGAACACCATGAAACCAGTATTCAGAATTATATGCATCTGCTATCACAATATCAAACACCACAGAGGTGAATCTGCTTTGAATTAAGCTGTGAATGACACAACACCAGAAACGTAACAAGGGGGAAACAAACAGCTTAACTTATTTGTTCCCAGGTACATGCACAGCAGTGTTTCCAACTGGTTAAGGTTTAACACACAAAACTGGTCTTCGCAGCACAAAAGCCTAATGAAAGCCAGGTATCCCTCTCAATCCTTCCTCATAACCAGCTAAAAGGCTGGAGCAAGAAATAGAACCATTTTAAAAACAATTTTTCAAGCTATAATTTTTCTGATTGGAGCAGAGTTTGAGAGACAGTACAGTTTGGCTTCCATCAAAAAATGAATTTGGAGCAGATTTCAGTCTATTTTTTTTCTAAAGCTTCATTCCTCCCACACCTTTAAGAGGGGCTGACAGAGAGAGCGCTAAACTGCTGCTAAGTAAATACTATTACTGGTTTTAGTTATAAATCTAGTTATAACTTTCAATATAATTTTAAATTAAATATAAATAAAAACCCTAAGATTTTTTTTTAACCATTTATAGTCACATTACAACAGAGACTGATGCTTCCCATTTTCAAAGCTGTAAACTGTGCAGTTATTGTACTGACTGGGAATTACTTACCAAACAGGCTTAATTTTGCTAACAATGGAGCCTGATATTGTGGGAAGCCACAGTATAGCAGCCTTGTATCAGAGAGGTATCAGATAGTTTTTTAAGTGTGTGATAAGATTTATATTTGGTCAAAGCAAGGCAGAACTGTTTAAGTCTGGAACAAAGATTTTTTAAAAAAAAAAACTTATTTAGCCTATGTACAAATAGATAACATCTCCTTTTAAGAAAACACTATTTCCTATATTGAGTACTTAAAGTACAAAGAACTGATCATAAAACTCAGTTCATAATTTATTTTTCCTAACATCAGTTCTTTTCTAAATGAATGATTAATAATGCTGGAATAAATTAACGTTTTAAAATTATTTCCCTCCCTTTTGGGGAAACAAAATGTACAGAAAGCAAAAAATACAGAACTCTGTGATAATGGTAATTTTTTTTTAATAAAGTATGCATATATTTACCCAAGCTATCTTCTGTTAATTCTCTTATCACAGGGGATTTTTGAAAAATCCCAACTTCAAAACACACAGTTCAACTATCTTCAACTTCTCTGCTAAACATAAACTAGATCACGATTTTGAACCCCTTTGCCTGCCTGCCCATCATCATCATCTGATTGCTGCTCCAAGTTTTGTGGATTATTGTATTCATATTCAATGGGTTTTGGGTAGTTGTAAGGGTAGCCATTGTCATCAAAAAACCTTCGAAATGTGAACTCATAAAAAGCATGTTCAGGATGTTTCCCGTTTTTGTACCACCCATTAAGTGTGTCATTTACATTCCCTTCCTTATCATCATCACTCCATAACTTATCTGGATCAACTGGGTCAAAATTGGATGTGTCTGTGGGATGTGTAATTTTAGGAACATATGAAGCAGTCTGCTGTCGTAGATCACTTGAAAAATCAATAGCTTTAAAAAATGGATGAGCTTTTATTTCATCTGTACCATTCTTGCCTAAGCGGTCTTCTGGCCCTCGGCAGAGTTTGATAATAAGGTCAGAAGCCTCTGGAGTCAATTTAGCTTGAGGTGGGATGTGAAGAGCTGTTTGCCAATTTATAACCTTTAAAAAGAAAGTGTAAAAAGATCATAAAATAAAGTTAGATTTTTCATTTTCTGTTTGTAATTTCTTAAAAATAAAACCCGCCAAGTATGAAATGTACTATGAAAATTGTTTCATCATCATCATCATCAACACCTATAAGTGTTTTCCCCTAAAAACTCAAAAGCCCACACTCTTTATATTTTTATTTGTTTTGCCATCATCTCTCTCTTCAGTACTTATATGATGCTCCTTTCCTAGTTGCCTCAAAACCTTTAATGTATTTATGTCACAACACTCCTGTGAGGAAGGAAAGCACTATTATCCTCACTGAACAGATAGGAAACCTGTACTGACTAAGGGCTAGTCTACAGTAGAATTGCTGCAGCATCACAGATGTACTGATGTAGCTGCACTGCTAGTGCAGACACTATGCCAAATGGAGAGAGCTCTACAGTTGGCATAATTACTCCACCTCCCTGAGTGGCGGTAGCTGTGTCAACAGACGAACTTCTCCAGCTGACATAGCGCTGTCCACAGTGGTGCTTAGGGTCAGTGTAACTTATGTCGCACAGGGAGATGGCTTTTCCATAGCCTTGAGCGACTGAAATTATACTGAAGCAAGCGCTAGTGTGTACAAGCTGTAGTAAGATGAGGCCCTGAAACATAAACCCTTTGGTATCAGAGGCCTGGTGTGAGACTTAAGGCCTGAGCTAAAGTAATGGTCAAGACTTTGCTAAAATAAAGCAAAGTTAAACTGCAAGCCAGGGGCAGGCCCTGCTCACAGAAGCTGGCAAGGAAAGGGCTGATGTTGCACAAACATATATCTAAAGTGTATTGGATACCAGACCTATACACAAATAGTATAAGTACACATAGATAACAAGGATGGGGCAAAAGGCTAGTATGATGGATAGAGTTGTTTTGTTCACACCAACATGTACAAGGTGAGAGGTGGCACCTTACTGTGTAAAAGGGTGGTGCATTGTTATGTAACGGGTTTGCACCTCAATACCTCAGGAATGATGTGTAACTTGTTTGTACCTGTGTATAAGAATACATCCCTGGGTGGTGTCTTTCGTCCAGCCTGGGGGCAGTGGAAAGTCCCACCACTGACTGAGCTGAGTCCATTGCCAGGGAGCAGAAATTTGTAGTATGTCCTGTAGAGTCTATAGGGAACTATTACTGTGCTTCATTTGACAATAAACCTGGCCGACGTTCCTTCGAACCTTACTAGAGTCTGTGGTCATTGGGGATTCTCTCGGGGTCTGCTGTGTTAGCTCTCTGCGCAGAGCTGGGGCAGCACACAGAGGGAACACGCACACAGCCAACTATCATCATCATCGAACAAGAGCAGAGCACCACACCGGTAGCTACTGACAACACAAGCCTTAAGAGATGAAGACATTTGTTTCCTACAGCCAAATGCAAGGGTAGTTCATCTAGGAACAAAGAATGTAGGTCACAATTACAAGATGGGGGGGGACTGTATTTTGGAAAGCAGTGTCTCTGAAAAGGACTTCGAGGTCATGATAGGTAACGATTTGAACATGAGCTCCCAATTTAATGCTGTGACTGAGAGCAAGTCTACACTTAAAAAGCTGCATAAGCTGCACCGATGCAACTGTGCCCCTGTAGTGCTTTAATGAAGACACACTAAGCCGATGGGAGAGAGCTCAACTGTCGACACAGTTAATCCACCTCCCTGAGAGATGGTAGCTCCTGCTGACAAAGCATTGTCTATGGAAGGTGGTTAGGTCAGTATAACTACATCACTCAGGGGAGTGAAAAATCCACAACCCTGTCCTGAGTGATGTAGTTCTATATAGGTCTGTAGTATAGACCAGATCTAAGAAAACTAATGGGATACTTGGATGCGTAAGCAGGGGAATATTGAGAAGTAAGGTGGTATTATCACTGTATATGGCATTAGAGAGACTATTATTGGAATACCGTGTCCAGTTCTCATGTACACATTTTAAAAAGGATGCTGACCAACCGGAAAGGGTTCAGAAAAGAGCAACAAGAATGATTAAAGATCTAGAAAGCCCATCCTACAGTGAGAGTCTATAGAAATGTAATTTACTTTATCCAACAGAAAATTGAAAGATGGCTCGATCACAGTCTGCAAATACCTACATAGGGAGAAGACTTTGATAGTAGAGAGCTCTTTAATGTAGCAGAAAAAGGCATTCGAAGATCCAAGGTATAGAAGCTAAAGCTGGACAAGTGCAACTAGAAATAAGGTGCAAAGTTTTAACAGGTTTCAGAGTAGCAGCTGTGTTAGTCTGTATTTGCAAAAAGAAAAGGAGTACTTGTGGCACCTTAGAGACTAACAAATTTATTTGAGCATAAGCTTTCGTGAGCTACAGCTCACTTCATCGGATGCATTCGGTGGAAAATACAGTGGGGAGATTTATATACACATACAGAGAACATGAAACAATGGGTTTTATCATACACGCAGTAAGGAGAGTGATCACTTAAGATGAGCCATCACCAGCAGGAGGGGGAGGGAAGGAGGAAAACCTTTCATGGTGACAAGCAAGGTGAGGCCATTTCCAGCAGTTAACAAGAACGTCTGAGAAACAGTGGGGGGTAGGTTGGGGGGGGAGAAATAACATGGGGAAATAGTTTTACTTTGTGTAACGACTCATCCACTCCCAGTCTCTATTCAAACCTAAGTTAATTGTATCCAGTTTGCAAATTAAATTCCAATTCAGCAGTCTCTCGCTAGAGTCTGTTTTTTGAAGTTTTTTTGTTGAAGGATAGCCACTCAGGTCTGTAATCGAGTGACCGGAGAGATTGAAGTGTTCTCCAACTAGTTTTTGAATGTTATAATTCTTGACGTCTGTTTTGTGTCCATTTATTCTTTTACGTAGAGACTGTCCAGTTTGACCAATGTACATGGCAGAGGAGCACTGCTGGCACATGATGGCATATGTCACATTGGTAGATGTGAATGAGCCTCTGATAGTGTGGCTGATGTGATTAGGCCCTATGATGGTGTCCCCTGAATAGATATGTGGACAGAGTTGGCAACGGGCTTTGTTGCAAGGATAGGTTCCTGGGTTAGTGGTTCTGTTGTGTGATGTGTGGTTGCTGGAGAGTATTTGCTTCAGGTTGGGGGGCTGTCTGTAAGCAAGGACTAGCCTGTCTCCCAAGATCTGTGAGAGTGAGGTCATCCTTCAGGATAGGTTGTAGATCCTTGATGATGCGTTGGAGAAGTTTTAGTTGGGGGCTGAAGGTGATGGCTAGTGGTGTTCTGTTATTTTTTGTTGGGCGTGTCCTGTAGTAGGTGACTTCTGGGTACTCTTCTGGCTCTGTCAATCTGTTTCTTCACTTCAGCAGGTGAGTATTGTAATTGTAAGAATGCATGATAGAGATCTTGTAGGTGTTTGTCTCTGTCTGTGGGGTTGGAGCAAATGCGGTTACATAAGCATAGCTGGAAACAAATGGGGTGCAGATAAGAAGGTACTGAGGATGATGTACTGAGCATTGATAAGACCAGTTTTAGACTACAGATGCCAAGCTTTTGGTTCAGCCTCAAAACAACTCTTAGAAACTTGGAACTGCTGGCACAACAACATCATTAGTATGTGTGCTGCGAACAGCCACTGTGGAAGCACCTGTAAATCTAAGGATGAAACTATTAGCTCTAACCTTTCAGGCAAAGGTAAAAGGGAATCATGATAATGGAAGTACACAACTGATTTACAAGTATTACTAAGAGCTTAGTATACAAAGTGATAGGGATTGCCACAGACTGCCTCATACTCATCATCAGTCAGTCAACAAACCATCCGTTATCACTGTTCCCATTACGCCTTTGGAGTTTAGGGCAGCAACGAAGCTCCTCCATTCCTGTCTGTTTCTGGCAAATCTTTCAATGGTTTCCCAGTTGTGCCCCAGGGTTTTTCAGCTCAGCTTCTACAGTTCTTCGCTCATGTTGTTTTCGTGCAGCCTTGTTTTTGCTTGCCTTCAGGTGTCCATCTTATTGCTAAAACACATGGCCAATCCATCTCCAACACCTCCTGGGAATGATGGCATCATATTTTCTTGGCTGCACCATGTGATCTTTGTTTGAGATTGTTCTGGGCCAAAAGATAGAGGATTTTTCTGAGGCAGGCTGTATGGAAGACAGTTTGGACATGTCATACTCTCTCATTTCCCCAGCATTCTGCACTATAAAATATGTTGAAAGTACGCAGCTCTGATAAATCTCGAGTTCGGTTTTGGTGCTGTATTTTAATGATTTCCAGACTGTATTTAAGCTCCTGAAGGTGTTCCTGGCTTCACTGATTCTGTTCCAGATAACCTGGCTTGTTCCACCCTCCTGGCTAATGGTGCTGCCCAACTATGTGAATGTTTTTACAGTGGTGAAAACATGATCCTCTATCCATACTGGTAACGGTGAGAAAATATAAAAGGTCACAATATCGGTCTTATTGCGGTTGATTTTCAGTCAAATTTGCTGGTTGAATGTGTTAAGTCTAGTTTTTTCTTGTATATGGGGTTGGGTATGTGATAGGAGAGCGAGATCATCTGCGAAGTCTCTGTCTTCAAGGGAGGAGATGGGTGTCTATTTAATGCCTCTTGGCATGTCTTCTGTTGTACACTGCATTACCCAGTCAATGGCAATGCTGAAGAGGATTGTGAACATGACTCACTCTGATGCACTCCTGTTCTAACTTCAAAACTGAGCTCACTGTGATCAACATTGCATGTAAAGTTGGAACAGAAGCTTTTAATTATGTTGATTATATGGAGAGGGATTCCATATGCCCACAGAATGCACCATAGGCTGGTCCTGTGAATGCTATCAAAACCCTTCTCAAAGTCTATTAAGTTTATGTAGAGTTGCCGTTCCCATTCTAAGCATTATTCTGTTATGTTTCATAAAGTTAAGATCTGATCTGTGCATCCATGCCCTTTCCAAAAACCAGCTTGCTCTTGTATGAGAATACTATCAACTTCCTCTGATATATGCTGGATTATGATCTTGCACAATACCTTGCTTTGCACAGATCAGAATGTTATACCATGCCAGTTATTACAATCCCTAACAGTTCTTTTCTTCAGTATCTTCACTATAACACATATTGGTCCACTCATCTGGCACTTTTTCCCTTTCCCAAACTGATGTAAATAGAGGGACCAGGATAGATGCTGCTAACTCAGGATTTACCTTGAACAATTCTGCATTCAAGTTATCCTTGCCAGGAGCTTTCCCATTTTTTAAGGAGTTGATGGCTTGAATCTCTTCCTTAGTTGGGGCATCTGTGTTGATATCAAGATCTTCTACCTCCTGGATGTCTGCTTCCTCTTTAGGTGGCTCCCTGCTCAGCAATTCTTTGAAATGTTCTGTCCAGTGCATTTCTTGTTCTTTTTCTGGTGCCAATAGGTGGCCTTGTTAGTCCTCGATGAGGGTGTTTGTTAGTGTCTGCCGTTTACCACTGATAAGCCATGTGGACGGTTCCTTGTTCACCACAAGCAGCTGAATCCTCTGCTTGTGTTGCCAGATTATCAATATAATGTCATTTGTCTGCTCTCACAAGGCATTTGACTTCCCGGTGTGCCTTGCTATACTGCTGGTGGTATTTGTCTTTTAGCTTCTGGGATTTTGTGTCTAAAGCTTTTTTTCTTCAGGGCTCTTCTGGTTTCTATGGCATTCCATGTGCTGGGAGTAATCCACCCCTTTCTTCTCTTCTGCCTGTAGTCTAGACAGATTTCACTGCTCCGTTTATAAATTGTTGTTACTTTGTCCCACTTTTTGTTGATCTCATCTGTATTCCCCTCCTCTTCATTGTCTGCAAGTGCCTGAAACCGGTTCTTTAACTGCAGAATGAAGGCTTTCTGTATTTCAGGGGACTTTAGCTTGTCAACATCATAACGTCTATGTCCCTTGTTTGGTGGATCCACACTTCTCAGTTTTAGCTTGACGGAGGCTGTCACAAAGTGGTGGTCACTGCCAACATCTGCTCCCCTTCTCACTTTCACATCTGTCAGTGAGTGTCGCCATTTGTCAATCATCATCATATCATCAATCTGGTTCTTATGTCTACCATTTGGAGAACACCATGTCAGGTTGTGAATTTCACAATGTTGATACAGGGTTCAGCCAATGAATAGGTCATTCATATTGCAGAAATCAACAACTCTCTCCGTTTTCATTGATGGTGCCACACCCATGTCTTACCATTGCTCTGTCGTTGTTTGCATTGTCCTTACTGACCTTGACATTCAGGTTTCCCATGACAATAGGTCGTGGCATGGTATTCTCTCTAACTCTGCCTGTAATGCAAGGCAGAATTTGTCCTTTGCTTTTTCATCACTGTCATCTGTCAGAGCATAGCACTGAATCAGGGTGATATTATTGTGTTTCTCTTTCAGTCTAGCTCTCATAAGTCTGCTGCTGATGGACTTTCACTCAAGCAGGAAACGCTCCACTCCCTTCTTCAAAAGGATGGCAACACCCTTATGGTGTTGTCCATCATCCTGTCCAGAATACAGAAAAATTTCATCCTAGGCTGTTAATCTTCCTGATCCCATCCATCTGCTTTCGCTGACACCCAGAATTTGTAAGCTGTAGCATCTCATCTCTGCTGTGGCCTGAGCTAGCTTCCGTTTTGTAAATTGTCCGTATGTTCCAAAAACCAAGTTTGGTTTTTGTCTTGGTGTTGATTACTTTAGTCTTCATGCCAGTGGCTTCCTTTCAACTTTCAGCACTGCCAGTCATACAGATCACTGACTTCTGCAGGCCATCACATAGTAATGGTTAATTTCTCTGCCACTGTTTTATAACATATTTTGTTTTGTTTTTACCAGTCAGGGTTGTTAGCCCTGTGCCTAACCCCTAACCTGGAGGACCAGGGTGTCTTCATACTCTCAGGATCAAAAAAATGGTTAAAGGAGATATATAAAAATAAAAAAACAGAACTAAAAGTTTTTAGTCACAGGAAATGAGATTTCCACTAGACACTTATTCCTCCATTGGTGGATTTGGAATTGTTGGGGGGGAAGAGGGAAGGAAACAACCCATACATTATGACCAATGAAATTTCTGAACTTATTTATGAAAAACGGGGTCGCCTTTCCCAAGTGTATACAGATGAACTAAAAGATGACAACACTGGGTAGAGTAGTAGTTGCAGTCCTAGTTTTGGAATCCAAAAATCTAAAAGGCTATTGAATTATGTGAATGTACTGATGGCTGAACTAATGGGAATAAATGTTGGCACTAACCTGGGTAGGAGATGAGTGACCAACTGCAGTTATAATTTTATCTGATTCCTTGTCAGGTATTAGGACACTCAGAACGCAGAAATGACATAAGTGAATAACTTTCCTAACTACGGAAATAATGCAAGCAGATAGCTGTGTAACAATAGAAAGGGTTCCATCACATATCGGAATACCTGGAAATGAGACGGCTGACAAAGCAGCAAGACAAGCTCTAAAATATGAGGAGGTGTTTATTAAGATACCCCTAAGTAGACAAGATTTAAAAGTGTGATCACAAAGGAGCTTGCGAAGGAATGGCAAGAATTATGGACTCAGGAAATAAACCGTTTTATGATATATGCTAAAAAAAAAAATCAAAGATACTATACTCTAGTCATGACAGAAAAAAGCAAAGTAGTAATTTTTAGAGAGTTAACAGGTCATTGTGTCTTAAATGGTAAGGTAAATTTATTAAAGAGACTTAAAAGACAGACTGTACTTTGTGCAAAACCAAAGAAACTGTTGACCATATTCTATGGCACGGTGTGCAATATTCTATGGAAAGAAAGTTTCTTTATGAAAAATTGAGACAACTTGGAATCAAAGATTTTTCCCAAAAGGGGAACACCAGGGAAATGGAATTGTGCACACACAAAAAAACCTTGCTGCATTTCCTTAAGGTTACTAGACTGAGTCAAAGGATATTAAGAAAAAAGTTGGCCTAAAAATGAAAGAAGAAAGTGGCTGTCATAGCCTTGTATGAGACTGCTGTGCCAACTAATACTATACAAATACAAATAAAACTAATTTTATTTTTATTTTTAAAAATAAAAATAAAATAAAAAAAAAGACAGACAAACAGACTGAAGTTCGGTTCTTGGGACCTGGAAAGGAAGGGTGCTCCTTTCTGGACAAAGGAAATTGAGGGATAGCTGGATTGTTTTCTGGCTGCAATTTTGCATAGCTGGATTTGCAGGGAGAGAGATGACCTAAGAACCACAATTCTGAGATAAAGGTGAAGCTAAAGGGGGCAAGTAGGAAAAGGCGTAGGGAAGAAGCAGCAATTAACTGAATCAAGCCATAAGTGGCTGCTGTTTATAGGGTCCCTGGGCTGGAACCCAGAGTAGTGGGCGGGTGTGACTGAATACACCTCTGTGTTCATACTCTACGCTCTATTGTAATAATCTTTGTAAAAGGTATACCTTGTAAGGTATCATTTGAAAACTCAATTTGCTGGTCAATATTGTCTTGTTAAAATGTATGTGTTATAACTTAACATAGTGTTATGATTCCCCTGTATGATGTTATTAACACATATTCCAAACTTCACAGCCCTGCCCAGCCACAAGTTAGGTCTGTCCTAAACAAAGGAAGGAATGTGTGCCTGCCTTTGTTTGCATTTAAGCAGTAAACAGTGTCATCAACCAGGAAGGGAAAACAAAGGAAGTTCAAACAGGTGGAAAAAAAAACCCAACAGGGAACATCCTTCCACAAGACTCTGTCTCCTGGTTCTCAGCTGCACATGTTTTTTTTAAGAAGGGGGCTGAAACTATAAAAAGGAGGGACAAACACACCAAGGGACCCCTTTTTCTCTCCCTGCCCATCACCTCCTCCGCAACTGTGAAGACAAAAGGAAATAGCCAGTGGACTCCGAGGGAGGGGTCCTGACCTGAAGAGTTTGGTCAATAACATTGCCGTAAATACGTGGTGAGAAAGTTTGCTTTGCAACTAAGGGCTAGTCTACGCAGGCAACGTTAAAGCACTGCCACAGCAGCGCTTTAACATTCCTTGTGTAGTCGCAGAGCGCTGGGAAAGAGTTCTCCCAGCACTCTTAAAAAACCCCACCTCCACAAGGGACGCAGCTCCCAGTGCTGGTGCACTGTCTACACTGGTGCTTTACAGCGCTGAAACTTGCTGCACTCAGGGGTGTGTTTTTTCATACCCCCGAGCGAGATAGTTGCAGTGCTGTAAAATGCCAGTGTAGACAGGCCCTTAGATAGTTTCTTAAGTAGGTACCAATCAGAGTTTTATCTTTATTCTTCTTGTAACCACTTTGACATTTAAGCCTCATTACTTGTACCTTATTACTTAAAATCTCTTTGTAGTTAATAAGATGGTTTTAGTGTTTTATCTAATCCAATGTGTTTAAGTTAAAGCGTCTGGATAACTATTTAAAGTAATAAGAGGTTATATTATTTCCTTAATGATTTAATGGACTTAAATACATTTGTACTGTCCAAGAGAAAGGTGGGCAGTACAGGACATACATTTCTGGGGGAAGATTCAGGACTGGGAGCGTGTTGGGTCACCTGCAGTATAACCAAGGCTGGGAGGAGCCAGGGAGGCTGCAGTTACGCACAGGTACTCAGGGTGTGGAATACATGTGGAAGGCTGTCTGTGGGCAGCCCAGAGGGGAGTTACTATAGCAAAGCACTGTAAGGCACCCAAGGTTGCAGGTCAGAGCTGACACAGCCCCCCACTAGTGTGGACTGTGCCCTAGCATGTTACAGCAAGCTCAGGTTCCCCTTCTGGCCCCAGGTAAAGTGGTGTAAACCCCAGAAAGGGTACAAGGCTTATTTGGAAACCTGAACAAAGGGCCCACAGCTGGGGCTGAAGACAAAGGAAAAGGCAAATAGACTGTTTAGTTACTGGACTCTTACATACCCATGAAAGGGTTCATTTGAACTTTGCGACTTGGCTGAAGAGTGAAGACCCATCAAGGTCAGCTGGCAGCCTGCAAGGGGTGCCAAGGGTGAGAAAAGGACTGTGCTACTGCATCCAGCCACTAGGAGGCATTCAAGTGAGTACCCCTTTACACTGTTAAATTGCTTGTCTTGCAAAAAGAATGCTGGGCCAACGCTCTCGCTCTGTCTCACTCACACACGTGTCATGGCACTGTTTGAAAGAAGTATGGTACTGAGAAGGCTATACTGTAAGAGAGCAAAAATGGTAAACTCTTGACAAAGCATGAATAAATGACTAGCTTGGATTATTGCGTGAAACTAAACAAAAACAGATCTTACAATATTCAGCCTCTGTGAAAGATACCCTTTGGCTTAGAAATATGGTTAGTTTATCAGCTAGTTGTGCATAGTGCTTATTCACTTAAAACTCTCCTCTCACTTTATATAATTAGAAAATTTTGCACAAATTCTGACTTTGCTTTTTCAGCATGGTAATGCTTGTAGGATTATACAAACTACTACTTTTGCACATTACCATTACATAATTTTAAGACCCGATTTTCTTAATTACCTTCATTTGTGTTTCCAATGGTGTTTGTGCCAGGAAGGGAGGCTGCCCCACCAACATTTCAAAGAGAATTACTCCAACACTCCACCAGTCGCACAGTTGTGTATATCCTGAAACAAAAGCAAACTATAAAAACGAAACCAGTGCTTTGGTTACTTAAAGTTGCATGTAAATGGGTAACCAACGTATCAAATTACAGTAAGTATTTGTTGCATTATCTTCAATAATAAATAATAATAATAATAATAATAATTTAATACTTATTTTGACCCAGAAAAGCTTAAGAATGGCCATACTGGTCAGTATGACCAATGGTCCATTTAGCCCAGCACCCTATCTTCTGACAATGGCCAGTGCCAGATACTTCAGAGTGAATGAACAAGACAATTATCAAAATGATCCATCCACTGTCATCCAGACCCAACTTCTGGCAGTCAGAAGCTTAGAAAAACCCATAGCATGGAGTTGCGTCCCTAACCATCTTGGCTAATAGCCATTGCTGGACCTATCTCTCCATTAAACTTATCTAATTCTTTTCAAAAGTTACACTTTTCGCCTTCACAACGTCCCCTGGCAACAAGTTCCATAGGCTGTGTATTGTGTGAAAACGTACTTCCTTATGTTTGTTTTAAACCTGCTGCCTATCAATTTTTTGCGGTGATCCCTTGTTCCACTGTTACGTGAAGGGGTAATACCACTTCCTTCTTCACTTTCTCCACACCATTCATGATTTTATAGACCTTTATCATATCCCACCTAGTCATCTCTTTTCTAAAGGAGCAGTCTTTTTAATCTCCCGTCATATGGAAGCTGTACCTTACCCTCCTAATAATTTTTGTTGCCCTTCTCTGTACTTTTTCCAATTCTAATACAGATTTTTATTTATATAGAAGCCTTATGATATTCTCTGTCTTATTATCTATTCCTTTCCTAATAATTCCTACCATTGTGTTAACTATTTTGACTGCCAATGAGCAGATGTTTTCAGAGAACTATATCTGATGACTCCAAGCTCTCTTTCTTGAGTGGTAACAGCTAATTTAGATCCCATCATTTTATGTGTATAGTTGGGATTGTGTTTTCCAATATGAATTACTTTGCATGTAACGACACTGAATTCCATCTGCCATTTTGACAACAGTCACCCAGTTTTGTGAGATCCTTTTGTAACTGTTCACAGTCAGCTTTGGATGTAACTATTTTGAGCAACTCTGAATCCTCTGCCAACTTTGCCACCTCACTGTTTAACCATTTTTCCAGATCATTTATGAATATGTTGAACAGCACAGGTTCCAGTACAGATTGTTGGGAAGGACCTTACTATTTGCCCCTCCCCTTTGTGAAAACTGACCATTTATTTATTCCCACTCTTTGTTTCCTATATTTTAACTAGTTACTAATTTGTGAGAAGATCTTCCCTCTCATTCCAAGACTGCTTACTTTGCTTAAGAGCTTATGTGAGGGACCTTGTCAAAGATTTTCTGAAAGTCAAAGTACACTATATCTGCTGGATCACATCCTCAAAACATTCTAATAGATTGGTGAGGCATGATTTCACTTTACAAAAGCCATGTTGACTTCTCCCCCAACATATTTTGTTCATCTATATGTCTGATAATTCTGGTTTTTACTACAGTTTCAACCAATTTGCCTGGTACTGAAGTTAGGCTTACTGGCCTATAATTGCCAAAATCCCCTCTGGAGCCTTTTTTAAAAATTGGCCTTACATTAGCTACCTGGTACAGAGACTGATATAAGTGATAGGTTACATTTCACAACTAGTAGTTCTGCAATTTCATATTTGAGTTTCTTCAGGACTCTTGGGTGAACATATCCTGTTGATTTATTACTGTTTAATCTATCAATCTGTTCCAAAACCTCCTCTTATTGACACCTCAATCTGGGACAGTTCCTCATATTTGTCATCTAAAAAGAATGACTTGGGTATGAGAATCTTCCTCACATCCTCTGCAGTGAAGACTGATACAAATAATTCGTTTAACTTATCTGTTACTGATTCCATTATTTATTAGTCTGTACAAGTGCTGGTCTTCAGAAATGGCCAAAGCCTTTAGACATCAGTCATTTTGCAAAGGGATGCAATTAAAAAGCTTTACCTGTTCGTAAGAGTACTTCTGGTGCAATATAATTAGGTGTGCCAACAAGTGAATGTGCCAAACAACGCTGATGCTGCCGTGCTGCCCTACGCTCAAGTGGCTTAAGCCTGTCTCCACATCTGCAGTTTGCTGGATCACCCCATTCATTACTAAAATCCATGCTGTCTTGACGTGAATGGTCACCTACAATACAAAAATGAAAGAGCTAATATTTTGGGGTTTTACCCCTTAGCTGAGCTTCTCAACTAAGACCAGTTTCTCTCCAAATCCTTTTTATGAACACTCTATTAAAGTACTTTAATTCATTAGAAAATAAAAATAATTAAAAGTGAACTTGTAAAGAACTTAGAATATTGAGCTTGTGTGCTTTTTTTTTTTTTTTGCTTATGATGTAAAACAGTGCCTGAAAATTATTTTCTTTTGTTTGTTAAAAACTGATTTATTTTCCTAAAAAATAAAGGAAATGTCAATTCTGATCTTCCCTAGTTTTGCTGAAGAATTTGTTGGAAGTATAGGATGTATACGGTTATTTCTCTCACCTTCAGTGAAGGAGAGCCATCTTCAAAATATCAAAAACTGAAGTTAAATAGGTGTTTAAAAAATAGAAAGTTTTTAAAAGTCTGATTAAAAATCTTACCTATCACAATTCAACTTTCACTCTCTTGCCTTACGTAATGTCATCCCTCTTGCTACTTCTCCAATCACCGTAAAATATACCAGGCTAAAGAGGAACTGAATTTCTAGTGTAAAAACAAGCCAGAAAAGTGTGTTTTGAATAAAATCTATTAAAGAAAAAAGGTACAAGCCCAATTTTCATTTAATTCTTTGCAGGTTACCTATAAGATAAAATAACCGTAAAACGAAGAAAGAATCCAGATACTGCCACTTGCAGAACAAAATGCAAAATTATCTTTGCTATAAGCTTCCCTGAGGGCATTAAATAAACTTAAATCTTTTTTTAAAAGAAGCTTACTTAGCGAATTTCCACATAACTGCAGAAGAGGGATGAAGATTGTAGATCTTGGGTAAAATTGTCAAAAGCACCTATATGACTTAGGCGCCTACATCCCATTTTCAAAAGTGACTTAGGCCTGGTCTACACAGAATTTTTGTACTGATATAACTATTTTAGTTAGATTTTTTTTTTTTTTTTTTTTACCAAAATAGTTAGATCAGTACTACTTCAAGTATGCACGCTGCTATATTGGTTTAGCTTATTCCATTTCCCGTATGGGTATTAAATTCTAACTTTTTTCATGTCGTGTTCATCTTTCTACTCATACTTATTATTCATGAATTAGCATGGAATGCTACATCAGTTCAGATAACAGATTTTCTGCGGAAAAGGACCTAGGGGTGACAGTGGACGAGAAGCTGGATATGAGTCAGCAGTGTGCTCTTGTTGCCAAGAAGGCCAATGGCATTTTGGGATGTATAAGTAGGGGCATAGCGAGCAGATCGAGGGACGTGATCGTTCCCCTCTATTCGACACTGGTGAGGCCTCATCTGGAGTACTGTGTCCAGTTTTGGGCCCCACACTACAAGAAGGATGGATAAATTGGAAAGAGTACAGCGAAGGGCAACAAAAATGATTAGGGGTCTAGAGCACATGACTTATGAGGAGAGGCTGAGGGAGCTGGGATTGTTTAGTCTGCAGAAGAGAAGAATGAGGGGGGATTTGATAGCTGCTTTCAACTACCTGAAAGGGGGTTTCAAAGAGGATGGCTCTAGACTGTTCTCAATGGTAGCAGATGACAGAACGAGGAGTAATGGTCTCAAGTTGCAATGGGGGAGGTTTAGATTGGATATTAGGAAAAACTTTTTCACTAAGAGGGTGGTGAAACACTGGAATGCGTTACCTAGGGAGGTGGTAGAATCTCCTTCCTTAGAGGTTTTTAAGGTCAGGCTTGACAAAGCCCTGGCTAGGATGATTTAACTGGGACTTGGTCCTGCTTTGAGCAGGGGGTTGGACTAGATGACCTTCTGGGGTCCCTTCCAACCCTGATATTCTATGATTCTATGATAACAAAAATAGCTACTTACCACTTTGATAGTATTTGGAATCATGCGTCCATCGAAAACCTGTACAAAGCCCGAAGTCAGTCAGTTTAATATGACCATCACGATCAATCAAAATGTTATCAGGTTTAATGTCTCTGTGAATGAAGCCCATCCTGTGAACACTTTCAACTGCACAGGTCAGCTCTGCTATATAGAACCGTGCCAGATTTTCTGGGAAGACCCCCATTCTAATTAACAGGCTCATCATATCACCTCCTGGAATGTAATCCATTACAAAGTACAAATTGTCCTTATCTTGGAATGAATAGTACAGGCGAACCACCCACTCATTGTCAGCCTCTGCAAGGATATCCCGCTCAGCTTTAACATGAGCAACTTGGTTCCGAAGCAGCACATCTTTCTTCCGCAGGGTTTTTGTTGCATATAAAGCATTAGTGTCCACTTTCCTTGCTAGGCAGACCTCTCCAAATGCCCCAATCCCAAGAGTCTTAATTTTTACAAACATTGATTTGTCCATTTTAGCCCTTTTGAGACGAATGTAGTTAGACTCCTTCTGGCACAGCATTTTTCTCATTTGATCCTGGGCATCTTGGGACAACCCAACCTATGTAACAAAGTTAAATTTCACAAGTGAAAAACACTTTTTGCTTTGTGGTGATCATCATACATTAGAAGGTTCAAGCAAAGTAAAGGAAAAACTTGCATGTAAAATAAGGAGTAATGCTTGAAATTTTTTCCCTAACACACATTAGGTATCTATAAAAACACTTAAGGTTGAAACAAACAACCCACAAAATGTGAAACCTAAGGGACAGTTGTAACAACAATATGCACAAGGTGCCATGCACCACCATGCTTTTGATTAAGGGAGCCATTTTTGGGAAGGGAATAGGATGGGAGAAAAAGACAAGCTGATGGTGGTTGCCTTCCATGCCCTCTGTAGAAGAAATGGGTTTGTAGGATAGGAGGGAGGCCATTGGTAACCCACTATCCTTCACAGAGATTTTCCCACATGGGAATACTTCCCTTACATATTAACAACTGTACAGATTTGTCCATGACACTCTGCATATCCAACTTTTACTTGATTCTCTGCATTATTGGAGTCATTACTTGCTTGATTCCTAACACAATTAACTGAATGTACTGCTCTGTAGATTTTCTAATTAGTTAGCCATTGATTGATCACCGATTCTTTGCACACTTAATTGTTTTGGCATAACTATTTCCATTTGATTCTTAAAGGTGTCCTTCTGCCCTATTTTGTTTCTTATGAAATATAAAGGAACAATGAAAGCTGGTTCTGCTTGTGTTTTTACATTAAGAAGTCAAGTCTTGCATATCATGGAAAACACTATAGTGGTTGGAGAACTAGTGAAACTATCAAACAACAGAAGCCAAGATAGTAAAAGGTGAGCAACTGAGAGAAGATTTTCAGTCAGGGTGTTTAGTACTCTAGTTAATTATTGTTTAATGCAAATGACTAATGAATATTTTGATAAAGGGTATCTTTGTTGAAGATTCTACACCATCTTTTTAAGTAAGGTATTAGACTTAAAAAAAGCTCAAACCCTAAAGAGATCCCATATAAAGATAATTTAAGACAAAATAGGCAAACAAAAAGAAGAAAGAAATGAGGGAGAACAAGAACAGAAATCATGGTTACATAGGTGGCTACAGTTTAATGATTCCTGAAGGCACTTTTTGGTTTAAAAAAATAAAATCAACTATCCAACTCTCATAAAACCAGACAATAGCAGATTTCTTACAGGCATCACAGCAACAGTGGGTCTCAAGCAGAGATTTAAAAATCTAACTTTGTGTCTGTCCATACAGCAAAAAACCTGGTGCAGTCCTCACCATCTCCAGGCTTGACTACTGCAGCTTCCTCCTTTGAACACCCATGATGCTCTCCTTTGGCTCCATCAAAACACTGCCAAGATCGTATTCTTTGTCCATCAGTCAGACCATTCCATCCCCTCTAACCTCAGGGTACTAGCTCTCCTTCCTCCATGGCATCACATTTAAGTGTTTTGTCCTTATCTTTCAGAACCTCCAAGCCTCTGCTCTCCACTAGCCTTATCTCTTCATGTTGCTTGACAACCCCTCTGCTCCATCAAAAATCTCAGCATCAATACCTTATTTATCTTCTTTCCCCCCAAAAGACCTACACACTTTCCTCCATGCCACCCATACTGTACCTCAAACACCCTTCCTGAGCTGATCTGCAAAGTCCCCTCCTTCTCCTTATTAATATTGCTTTTAGGACCCACTTCTATAATGGCTACAAGAAATTAACCTTGAAATATATTAATTTTAAATTATATTTATACATACATACACCCCCACCAAAAAAATACACCGTTCTCTTTACTTCATGCCATACACTAGCTCTTTCTGAATAGCCATGTGATCTCACTGACATCGCCTCTATTTTCCTTCCCTATGGTCTTGTTATTCCCTACATCATGACTAATTTTGCTTTTACACTCTTCAGGGCAGAAGTATGTGTGTTCTGGCAAGTGCCTCACAACACTTTTGGCACCATTAGATAGAATAAGGTAATAGAAGCAAGTGCATACCTCCAAAACACATTACTAGTCCACCTGTGAGACAGCTGCTCCACACCCAAAAAACCCAGTTCTCTCCAATACACACCTTCCTTTAGACACCTGCCCTCCCACCAGGGAATATATACTGGCTGAAACATTTTGGTGGCCCTTTTCCCTCAACTTCCTGCAGAAGGAGAGAAATGAGGAAATCCACTCCTGGTTTAATCCTCTTAACTCTCCTGCAAATAAAGATGAAAAAGTGCTAAGGGAGACAAATGGCCATCAAGTTTCACTTCTCTTCCTACTCAAGATGTAAGGTGAGTTGGCCTATTCCTGTCAGATTTCTCTCCCATTGCGTACTAAAGGGAGCAGCTTCTCCCCCCATGACACCCCATTTTTCACCATCCAACCCCCCAAAAAGATCCTCCTTTTGAATTAAACACTTTTGTGAATTGAGCACAAATTACCATAAAATATATTTAGTGTAAATAAGAAAAATAAAATTTTGATTTTAATTGACTATATTAAGCATGCAGGGAAAAAAATCATTACCACTAAGAGGGATATATGTCAACATAACTAATTGTGCTTACACCATTGCAGAGCACACTCAATAAAATGACCCAAATAAGAAATGAAAGTGAGGTTTGCAAATCAAACTTAGTTATGATCTTGCACTTAAGTATCCAAATGTAATATAAAAAAATACATCAACTTCATGCTTTAGTTTTGATGCAGGTATACATGCAGAGTCCTTTGGAAAGGGTTCATGCTATTCTTAATACAATACTGTTGCTCCAAAGTCTTACTTGCCCACACAGAAATGGAGGCTATAGAAGTCAGCAAAGCTTCCAACACCTTAAGAGTTTAAAATCAGCTGTTAGTGAAAGTGAAAAGGAAAAGGAAGACTAAGAATAAACATCTAGAGAGACTTCTAGGAATAAATCTTATTTGCTAACATTTACTTATGTTGTGATTAAGTAGACACTTACATAAGAGTACAGTTTAAAGCAAGATTTTTTTTTAAGAACAGGAGAATGTGGATTTTGAAATGATGGCTCAGTCAAGCAAAAAAAAAAAAAAAAAGATTCAGTTAAAGGTATCAATTTCAAACCACCATGTGTCTAAATTCTGTTACCTATTATTATTCTCAGAAAAACTAAGATTACAAGTAAAACCTAAGATTACTACAAAAATCATAGCTAAAATTCTCTCTGTATTTTCTTGTTTTATTGTGGGTATTTCTCAATGTTTTCTATAAAGTCAGTTTCACTGTTTCCCCTGTTGTGAGCGTCTTTACATATCAACAAGGAAGACAAAAGTTTTAGTATAAAATGTGACTGTAAAAAACACAAATTGGAAAGGGTCATCAGATGCATCATCTAAAGCCAGTTTTTACACTAAAAGCTGCCTTTTTTTTTTTAAAACTTCAATTAATAGAACATGTACTCTTGGGCCAGTGCTAGATAAAGGAGTATAGGCTTTACAGAACTGTGGAATTTTTGTTGCTGCAATGTTTTAAAGTGCAGATTAAAGTGAGTTTTAAATTCCCTAGCCAAGGTTCAGTTAAATTACTAGGGTGGCAAACCCAGCCTTCCTTGTGTACCCAGAACTCTCATTGATATTATAGGAATTTTGCACAGTATGGAAGGACCATGGGATAGAGGATCAAACTTTCAGTATATTTAGCAAAATCTGGCTAATATTTAGAAGTATAATTCATTCTTTACTTTCAAATACTTTACTCGGGTAGAAATAACCTGCAACTCGGCAAACAGACAATGTCTCTTTTTCTTCTATAATATGCCTTTTAAGCACTTTTGAATATAGAACAACATGAAATACATTTTTAGAATGAAATTTCCTGGACAAATACCATCACACAATGGTGTCAAACTGGTGAAAGTGAAGGAAATAATCATTCTTTGGGGCTCTATATGGAGACTTTAGTGAGCCCTATTACCATTTTTTCCTAAATTGCATCAACAAAAATCTTAAATAATACTTAACTGTGACAATTTTAACTAATATAGTTTCCCCCAAACCACCATTAACATCATACAGGAGAAAAACCTGGGAGCCATGCACCTAAGCCCAATGCAAGCTTCAATAAATTTACTTCAGGCTTCTCATAAATGACTGAGACGATTAGTGTTTAGAATAAAATATTTTTGGTTTGCTTGATTAGTTTAAAATTATACTTTCCAAAGAGAGGAATGGGATTACCTAAACAAATACCGAAAGGCTGGCTGCTTCTTAAACATGTGGTCAAACTAAAAATGAACTTCAATACCAAAAGATACTACAACTGCACACAAAATTGCAGGATAACCAAGAAACCTGTCTAGATATGCAGTTTTTAAAAATGTGTACCAAAAGCTAAGTAGTTCCATTCAAATATTAAAGAAAATAAAGGTTTTACCCGCATCATTTCATTCTCTAGTTGTTTCTTGCGATGCAATCGTTGCTGATGAGACTTGAGTATGTTTTCCACATGTTGCTCCATGAAGAATTTAAAGGCCTGAGGAGAATAGCTTTGAATGCGAGACTCCCTTCGCTCTTCATCTCTCTTATTTTTCCTAACAGGAACAGGTGAGGTTGTTATTTGTTTTTTTTCTCTATCTGTCCCATCAACACATTCATTATTCTTTTCACTCTCTTCTTCCTTAGGTAAACTGGGATGATCTTCTTTGTTAGGTTTGGTTCCTGTCTCATATGGATTGACAGATGGATTCTGGTGTAGCAAGTGTTTTGGATAAGGTGGTGGAGGACCTTGGTAATTTGGAGCTTCTGCAACAGGTGACATAACTGCCATATTAGTAGATGGACTCTCAGAGAAGGGAACTGGTTGGACAGCTTGCATTGGCTGTGGCATCCAAGAAGGATGAGTTGGTGCTAAGGCAGTCTGCAGCTCTGGCTTTAATACTCGCATACTTTTTACTGGCTGCTGAATGGGAGCTGGGGTTATAGCTGTTACTGTGGTGGCTGAAGGCTGAGAACTGCTAGAGTGACTCTGTCTGTTTCCATGAGGGTTATTGAAAGAATTGGATCTTACTGGAATGTTGGGTTGCCATGTAGGGATTTCATGTCCACTGCCAGGTGGTGATTGGGGCGGAGCAGATGAAGGCTGTGACCAGGACATTGGTATTCCAGGTAGATTTATATTGTAAAGTTCCATGTTGTGGCTATTTCTATTTGGCACCATCACAGACTGAGGAATGTTTCCATTGGTGTATGCTGAAGGAGGAACAGATCCTCCTGCTTGCATCTGCAATGCCGTAGGACTTTGCCTGTTAGTTGGGGATATTGGGTACGGAGGGGGTGGCTGACGATTGACCGAGTTCCCAGATACAACATTCTGATGAACCATGAAATCAGTCTGACAATTGCCATTTTGCATTCCAGCTCTTCCTGATGGAAAACTAAACTTGCTATTGGCAGAACTCTGCATGATTATTGGTTGCCTGCCAAGTGGAACAGAATTAATGCCTCTTTGTCCCTGCGTAGAAGAACTTATGGGTGACGGATTCATTGGTGGGGGCGGATAGCCATCCTGCCATGCTCCCGGTGGTACTGGAGAAATGCGAGAGATCATATATTCCATGCTTCCAGAATAACGTTTTGTTTGAGCATTTGGTTCCCAGGAAGGAGGTGGAGGAGTTGTTCCTCTTGGTGGAGGAGTCTGCCCTCTTGGAGGTGGAGGAGGGGGAGTAACACTCCTTACTTGTGGTGGAGGTGGTGGATTCACTCTTTGTCCATTGCCAGGATGAGCCTGAGCAAATGCTGCTAATCCAGAACCAGATAAGGGCCTTCCTACATCTGACTGAGAACTCGGACTTTCTGAACGATAAGCTACGCTATCTCCCAATGGAGGGCCATGTCTCGGAGGTACCAAGGACTCTTTAGAACCTTTCCAGCTCTGTTTACGGTTAATTGATTGCTGCACACTACCTGCTTTTACAACAGAAAAAAAAAAAAACAACACCATAGGATTTTATATTTGTGGGGGAAAAACTACTTGCAGCTTGCAATATTTTAGTACGATACTAATTCAGTTACTTTTCCTTTTCTTGGCAGTTACCATAGTTACTGCTATGAAATAGATAATAAATTTTAATGTAAGCCACAGTAAATCACATGACTGATTTGTGACTAATCAGAAAGGAAGCTATCGAACTATTTCTAGCATGGAAAAGCTGAGCAAAGAAAAATGTATTGACCTACATTTTACATAACATTGATATGATAAACATTACATCAAATCAATCTTATAAAGTGACAACTTATAAACCTGACAGCTTTATAAAGTTGTCAACTCAGTGATGTACTTGAGGGGTTCATAACCTTTGAGTGAATTTAGTCAGCTGAAAGATTGCTATGACTTGTACACCTGTAAACAGGCACACTAAATTAAAAAGATCATGCACTTAACACAGTTTAATCCAAGTGCATTACGCTCCTTGTATGCAAAGTTCAGTTCATCAAAGGTTATGTTTCAAATCAGTCTGAAAAATACTATATGTTTGTAAGTGTAAGATAAGACTGCATACATGCAAAATTTACAATGACCATCTCAACACTGAATTCTTAAAATTTAACTCCTTTAAGAATTACAGCGCAATCTTTTATTGGAGGTACCAGAAAGTAATTACAAGATAGATGTCATATTATGGCACATGAACAGGGCAATTGTGTGTTTAATTTTAAAAGTTTTCATTTATTATTTTCACTGCTGCAGATCAACATTTTTTCCATAAATGAAAAATGGATAAATTGTGATAAATTGTGCAAGAAAGAATGAAAGTCATGGCTAAATTCCAGTATCCCACCAAAAGCTTAGTACAAATTCTAGTTAATTCAATTTAATAGGTTGAAAGATAGTAGACTGAAAATGAAAGACCTGTTGTACTTTGCTAGTGTTGTTTACTACGTTATTTTCTTGTACATAAATTAACAATTTAACTGTAATTGCACAGAAATTAAGTGATATGAACCCCAAATTTAAGAAATGAATGAAAAGTATTCAACACAGGAAACAAACACCAAAATGACAGGTCTGAACAGGATTACTTATGTATGATGTTGAAAACATAACCTAAAAGCTTATTATAAACTAATGTCAAGTACTGACATTTAAATGGATTACTTTATAAATTATACTAACAAATTTCACCATTTTCAAGAAAAATGGTATTTCAATCACCTATTTAATTGTTTAAGTTTATGCTTCATTTCCCCTCCATCCCCCAGTTGAGAGTGCAGAACTGAAATGTTTGGCTAATTTATGATTTCTTCCTATAAAGAAAACACGTATTGGATACACATACCTGCTGGTTTCATGCCTGCATTAACAGGTCTGGCTGCTGCTGCAGCCATCTGCTCCCGACGAGGATCTTGGTAGCTCATTTTACTTATGAATTCAATTGCTGCTTCTATACTACGGCTGTTCGTTTGCCTAAGAGCTCGTACAACCATATCCTAAAGGGAAAATTAAGTTAAAAATATTTTATTTTTAAAATTAACAGAAGAAAAACAGTCAAAAGCACCAACAGTTGAGATTTTCAAAGCACTGCACGGGGATTTAGCCACACATCTTCCATTAATTTTAATAGAAAATGCCTGGCTAAATCTCACTGACAGATTTGTAATCTCAAAGCATCTCCGTGAATCAGAAAAACTGCTGTTAAATATCATACTGCCAAGATGAGCAGAAAAAGTTAACATTTTAAAGAGTCTCACTTTAGTGCATCTACTGTGCTGTCTGAATCTCAGAATTACTGTTACTACAATTTGTTCATGTGCCTATAAATTACTGAAAGGTAGTAACCTCTACACAATTAAGGTTGCAACCAGTTTCCTATACAAGGCTCTATTTTTAGCCCCACTGAAACTTTTAAAATAGTTAAAAACTGTAGAGCTGAAAATCAACTGATTTATTGTGAAAGCAAAGGAGATAATGAATTACAGGTCACAAGAAGTACTCCGATTTGAAATTCTGAATTTTAGCTTTTTACTATTACTTCAGCATTAACTCAATCTCCTTGTACACTAATGCCCTGACTATATTGGAAGAAAATAGACTGACACCAAGTAACATTAAAAGCCTTTGATGAGGTCCCTCACCAAAGGCTCTTAAGCAAAGTAAGCGATCATGGGATAAGAGAGAAGGTCCTCTCATGGCTCATAACTGGTTAAAAGACAGGAAACAAAGGGTAGAGATAAATGGTCACCACTAACTCTTTCCATTCAGAATGGAAAGAGTTTGTGGTGGCTCCCATGGACCCGTACTGGGACCAGTACTGTTCAATGTATTCATAAATGATCTGGAAACAGAGATAAACAGTGAGGTGGCAAAGTTGGCAGAGGATACAAAATTACTCAAGATAGTTACATTCAAAGCAGACTGCGAAGAGTTACAAAGGGATCTCACAAAACTGGGTGACTAGGCAACAAAATGGCAGATGTTATTCAGAACTGATAAATGTGAAATAATGCACATTGGAAAAAAAAATCCCAACTATACATACAAAATGATGGAATCTAAATTAGCTGTTACTGCTCAAGAAAGATCTTGGAGTCATTATGGGTAGTTCTCTGAAAACATCTGCTCAATGTGCAGCAGTAGTCAAAAAAGCTAACAGAATGTTAAGAACCATTAGGAAAGAGAGAGACAATAAGACAGAAAATGTAATGCCACTACATAAATCCATGGTATGCCAACACCTTGAATACTTGCATGGAGTTCTGGTCGCCCCATATCAAAAAAACTATATTACAATTAGAAAAGGTAGAGAGAAGGGCAACAAATTAATAAAGGTTCATAATTTTCATATGAAGAGATTAAAAAGTGAGACTTCTCAGCTTGAAAAAAAGAGACAACGGGGGGGGGGGGGGGAGAATATGATAGAGGCCTATAAAATCATGAATGGTGTGAAGAATCCAGGGGTCATGCAATGAAATTAATAGCAACAGGTTTAAAACAAACAAAAGGAAGTACTTCTTTATACACAGCAGTCAGCCTATGGAACTCGTTGCCAGGGGATGTTGTGTATGCCAAAACTGTAACAAGGTTCAAAATAAGTAAGTTAATGGAGCATAGATCCATCTATGGCTATTAGCCAAGATAGTCAGGGATGCAACCCCATGCTCTCAGTGTCTTTAGCCTCTGGACTGCCAGAAGCTGGGAGTGGGCCACAGGGGATGAATCACTCAATAATTGTCTGTTCTGCTCATTCCCTCTGAAGAGCCTGGCATTGGCCACAGTCAGAAGACAGGATATTGGCCTACATGGGCAACCGGTCTGATCAAGTATGGCCATTATGTTCTTAATTATTTCTGTTGTGAACAGATTTGAGCCCTATTCTCTTATTGATACAAAGGGAATGTTTTTTGCCACTGACCTCAGTGACAGTAGCATCAGACACTTTGGTGGGATCTTTAAAAAGAATGAAGATTTAGGCACTTAATTCCCACTGAATTTCAATGGGATTTGTATGCCTAACTCTCCTAGACTCCTTTAAAAAACCTTATCTATATGATTGAACATGTTGCTTTCTACTGATTGGAAAAATAAATAAAAAGTATAAGGGTCCTTCAATGGGTGACAATTAAGAAATTTTCCTGTAGCTCAAGTAGTAGATGCCTATAGGACCAGATGACTACTCCCCACAATACTCAGGTATAGTTCACTGTGGAGCAGTAGTAGTCTTTCCATAGCTAAAACCGATTTTGATCTTTCTTCTAACCACCAAAAAAATCCTTATGCCTTTAAAAGTTTAGAATTCTGGCTCATTGACAATTAAAACGTCTGATAATTTTGAATAATTTAAGTCCTTTTTGAGATGACAAGGCTTTAAAAAAGGCTTCTTTTTGAAAACATTGACATATCTAACATCCTTGTGCCCCACCAGATGAAATCACACATCACAAAATCCATAATTTAAGCAGATTTTACCGGATACAGTGTCACCATTTCTTAATCCCGGTACAGTAGCAGAGTGAAATTCTTTATAAATGCCAACAGTTTAGATACTGATTTGTGTGATATGCAATTTTCAACAACAAGGATGTAGGAATTTTTTTTAATTGGATATTTGAAAACTAGACACAATGGTCTATCATTAAACAAAATGGAGAAAAGAAAGCCAACGGAGAACAGATATTATGACAACCCGTTGTCAATGAGTTCTTTCAGCAACTAAACTGAGCTGACGTATCATTTATATGCATCGATGAGCTGAATGCATTTGTATGTCATTGAGAAGCTCTTTTCATAATCTTTCTGTATGGGCAACAATATGGTGATCTCTTAACCACTCCTTCTTGAAGTCTTTGCTAACAACACTACGTTGATGTACAACTAATACATATGACACACCAAAACACTTTGCCTAACCTTTAACGGAAATTAGTGCAAAATAAATTGATTCTTTAATATTAACCTGCAATTACAACTTTTGATAAGATCATTATTTTGACTAGTGCAATTATGAATGAACCATTCTACCTTGTTTGCTTGTAAACTATCCTTGGCCTGCTATTATATATTTTTGAAAGTGATGGGCCTGAGGTCTGTGCTCATTTTGTATGTGCACTTTTGTGCTCAGGTTTACAAGTGCATGTATAAAAGAGTCTTTTAGACCCACTTCCCAGTAAATATATTGCAAACAAACACACACAATGGTCTCTAACTGTATTAATTCTTTATTCATGGAAACCAGATATTTTGTCAAGAAATGACGACACTCTTTCCCACACAAAATGAAAACAAGTTCAGCTGGTATTGAAGTAGATTGACAGGATTTCTGTCAATCACCTTATATGACCAACAATACCAACTTTGAAAGACATCATTATGGGACTCTGGCTATATAATGTCTACATTTTTTCTTAGAAGACACTACGTTGTTGAAGGTATTCTGCACTGTTCTCCTTGCAGTGTATTTATTGTACTATCATGATACATTCTATTGTATCTGATTTATGGTAACGTACATCATTTGAATATAGCTAAGGTTCAAGCGTTCAGATGAATAAGACAAAAAATGCAGTTTTTTGTTAATATTCAGCTCAGATAATGAAGCATTTCTCTGAACAAGTTTAAGTTATTCATAATCAGGGGTTCTGAAATACTCATAAAAAAGAATAAAAGTATTTAAATATTGTCAAGTCACTCACATTTGGTATCCTTGCTTTACTATTCTGAATTGTATTGTTCTCACAACACATTTAAACCACATAATCCAAAATTCCATTAAATTACTCTGAAGAAAATTCCAGGCTTTGAGGAGTCCACTCCTTTCCACACGCAGGGATGTAAATGACTAATCAAACTACAGCTAATCTTATAGAAAGAATAGATTGCACTGGATGTAGAGGGGGAAAAACATGGGTTATTTTAACATTACTAATTTCCTCCCCTCCCCCTTTTTCTTCTTTTTGGCCAGGTCACAGTTAAAAATTAATTTATATTTCAGGGAAACATTTTGACTAACATGCTACTTACACTCTTTAATTACAAAAAGGGTAATATACAACTAAAATGTGTGTGCATGGTTAATATTCCACAAAAATGCTTACCTCATCAAACCCAGCAGCCTGTAAATCTTGCAGCATTTGTCGATTGATTTCAGATGTTCCCCTGGCAGAGGGGCTGGTTTCGTTTGCAAAAGGCAGCAGGGAGTTTCGAATTTCTTGCAAAGCTTTATGGTATGTTACAAATTTGGTGGGATTTCGGCCTTGTCTGGGATCTTCAGCTGACATTTTACCCATATTATGTTCAACCTTAGCAGCATCTGAGGGCTTAGGCAAATTCCTAAGACTCTCTCGTATTTCTTGTAACATTTGCCGGCTGCTGCCAGTGTAGTTACTAGCAGGAAAAGTCTTAGGCCTCATTTGTCTATATCCTTCCGGCTTCTCACTTCTCTTCATGAAAACATGTATCTATATAACCTCCACCAAGGATTCAGCCACAAAAATTTCAAGAAAGGCTGGTTGGTAGTTTCAGAACTCACTCTTAAACAAGAGTGAAAACATTCACCACTGTTTGTGGTTCCAACAGTGCTGAAATTCTCAACAACCAAGTCAGCCACCCTGTAACAAAAGAACATTCAAGTTACACATGCAGTGAAAAGCTGGCAATTTGCAGGGCATACATATATCATTTCCTCCATATTTACTAAATTCAGCATATGCAATTTATCATTCATGCAGTCTTTAACCATTCTAAATTAAGAATTATTTTGGCCTGGCAACATTTAATTAGTAAACAATGTTTTAGTTGCCTCTCAAGTCTAAAGATCCCAAAGCTGGGAGGGATTGAAATCAGGCTTATCACACCTAGGGAGTAAGCTTGTCTTACAATTATTGACAGTGATAAACACTGCTGATTTTTTTTTCAAGCAGGGAGTGTACAGCCATCAGTTAACTGCAAACTTAGCTATAATCTTCAAAAGAGTCCTTGGTATCTGCTACAAAAATTAACTGCATGCTTGAGTCATTTTAAACTATGGCCCAAATGTTTAAGTCTTGAAATGTCCTTGAATTTAATCTCACCTAGAAGACAAGAGAGGGGAAAAAAATACATAATTTATTTTCCTCGACAGTAGTTTATCCTGATCACTGTCTTAACAGGTTGCTTTTCTATGCTACTATTTGAAACATCATATTACCACAACTGAAGGATTATCAAAGATCTACACATAAAAAAAGAATGTGATCTAAAGGACAAAGAATGGAGGGCTCCTTGATCCTGTTTCCTGCTCTACTCCTACTCACTGTGATACCTTGGATCAAGTCATTTAGCTCTCCATCACATCAGGGCACTGGAGTTTGTTCCCCACCATTCCTCCCACCTTTCATTTTATTTTTAAGGACACTACAGAATTTAATCATAAAACAGATTTTTTATAAATATCATCTGCTTCAATTTCCTAGCTAAATGCAGATGTCTGATATCAGCTTTGCTTGAACAGAAGTGGGACACAGAAGAGCTCTTTGTAAGCTTGAAAGCTTGTCTCTCTCACCAATAGAAGCTGGCCTAATAAAAGATATTACTTTACCCACCTTGTTTCTCTAATATCCTGGGACCAACACAGCTACAACTCTGCAAACAATTTCAAATAGTCTGCCAAGTGGGTGATTTTGTAAGAACTTCAGTGCAACAGACTTTGTGCTCTTAGAGTATCAGAAAAACTGAAATGTATTTAAATTGGCAAAAGTGAACTCAATAAAGTAAACTGTTTCAAAAGAAACATTTTTCTTAGTGTTTTATACAAAATGATAAAGCTACTAGTTCTCATTACATATACTTTTCCAACAAAATTTTCACAATAGTTTATATTTTGGTTTGAATTAAAGAATTGTACTTCTGCATGCCTAAGCAAATCACACAAGTTGATTCTGATACCACCTTTCTTACACTCTCTTTATAATGCACAACATATGTCTAAATAAGAGAAAAATGTAAATAAGTCATTCTTTTTTAAGCTTCCAAATGAATGCCTTACAAAATCAAGTAAAAATAGTCTGCTGTGTACAGGTCTGACATGACAAAGATTGGTATCAAACAAACAAGTTGGGGAAGAAAACAATGGAAGAGAAAGGATGGTGACACTAATAAGGCTGTGAATTAAAAACAACCTACATAGCATACAAACTTTAATGGTTCTAGTCATTTATTTTTTATAATGTTAGTCATAGATTTTAAAGTCAGAAGGACCATTAGGATCATCTAATCTGTCATCCTGCATAACAGAGGCCAAAACTTCATCCAACAAATTCTACACCCAGTCCATAACTTTTGTTAGAATTATAGTATCTCCTTTTAGAAAGATTTACAGTCCTGATTTAAATATTGCATGCAATGCAGAATCTACTACGTCCCTAGGTAAATTGTTCCAAGTGTTATAATCTTTCCTCCTCCATCACTTCTTGTAAGGGGGGAATGTGATGAAATACTCTTAAATCTTCACAAAAAGTAGCTAACAGTAAAATTATTATATTTACAGAAAACTATTTCAGACCTCCTAATTATGGGGTAGGCATGTATGTTTCTCTTACAAGCATTACAGCTGAGGGGGGAGAGGAGTGTTAGATGTGCCAAACGCTTGTAGCTCCCACTGCTGTGGATGCTCAGCACCTCTTAAAAACAGGTCAACTAGGTTTTAGTTCTGCAGTAGGATCTTAACCATTGATTTTACCCGCCTTGTGCATAAAACCAAACATTTGCCTGCATTTGTCTCACTTGTGACAGCTACAGTAGTTTCCTATGCCATTTCCATTCCAGCCCTGTTTTCAGGTACTCTTAAACTTCTACAAGTGTCACCCCTAAGTTCTCCCATGCCTGGTCATTGTCACAGATTCAGCCATTTGGGGGATGAGGAGAATTGGGGGAGAGGGGAAGGGGAAGAGAGTCTGAATAAATAAATCCAAAGAAAGGTTTTCCTATTGTAAAAATATTTTAATTTAAAAGTTAACTAACTTAAAAGTCACTGTGGGTAGAATCACGAAATATGGCATGGAAATAATCCTAAATGGGAGATGCCTTTGAATGTTGTAAAAGTTGTTTTTTGTTTTGATGGGATTTTGACTCATTAAGGAAACAAATTACACTGTATACACAGAGTAAGCTTTTAAACCAAGCACATAAGGTGTGCACAGCTAAGGAAGACCTATTGATTAACTTATGTTGTAAAAAGTTTGAGGTAGTGGAACAAGACAAGCAGAGGTATGCAGAAACACAATGGACCTCTGCTTCACTCAGCATGTATCTTATAAAGTAAAACCTGTGCAGCTCCTAAGGCTCCCCAGGAAAGGAACTCCATCCTATCAATAATGTAATGGGGCATTCTTGTGATGTCTTCCTTTTTTCTTTATAGGCAACCTGAAGAAAAAAAAAGGGCACAAATCCCCTATTTCTTTATTACATGTTAAGGTGGCCGGAAAGTTCCCCATTGTGACTGCCCAAAAAAGTTTTTCTGCTTTTTTACCACCTTAGAAATATCAACAATGCTGAACCATCTCTATATAGTTTTGCTGGATGCTTTCCTTGAAAGACCCAGACACGTGGAAAAGGCACTCTCTCATCCCTAAGTTAAAGAGACAGGATGTAGACAAAAGCCTTTGTCTTTTTTTTTTTTTAATTACTAAAACTAAGCCAAACAACTCTTTTAATCTCATTTGCACACAAGCCCAGAACTCCTGGGTTTGCACTGGGGACACAGAACAAGCCCTGTGCTGCAGCCCCACTTGGTGCCAGCTGGCAGCTAAACCAAGGGGGTGAGAATGCCTCCGCCTGGGGAGCCAGGAGCATCTGCAATACCTGAGCCTGTCTTTAAGCCTTCCTTCCTGGGTGGCCTCCTGACTAACCCTGCTCCATTTCCCTTTAGCAGGCAAAAACTTCCTCACATGCACAAGCCACATGCCTGTGACACCCTGTGGGTCCAGGCCTCAGGAGGTAGCAGGTGCAACAGGCACAAAGATTTCAGGTTGAGGCTGCACCCTGTGGGCAGCCTGCTAGGCTTTTCCTTTGGACTGGAGCCAGCAAAGCAACGGGCAAGGGCCATCCCCCAAGCCACAGGTGCATCAAACAGCAGTGGAGGATTCAAAGGCAGCACGGGCAGTCAACCCCTGGCACTGGAGGGCAGTGTAGAGAGATGCAGTGAAGGGTGGGGGGCAGCCTCCCACTCCCTGGAGGGCACTTCGCCAGGGATCTTCCTGGGGCTGCCAGACACCAGCTGGGATGACGCAAGGCCCAGCAATGAGGGTTAGGGGATGGAGAGGCAAACCTGCCTCTGTGCGTTACATTCAGAGGGGACAGCTCCGACTCCACTACAGAGAAGGATAGTGCTCCTTCCCGTGGGTCACCTCCCACTTCTCGGTGCCAGCAGCCCATGGAGGGCCCAACTTCACGCTCCCAGCAGGCAGCTCCTCCTTATCAGGCATTTGAGTTAAACTGGGGTATATAAGTACTTTTAAATAGTCTGCATAACAAATTACTCTCTCTCAATCCAGTTTTCATTTTTATGATCTCTCTCATGTCATAAACCTCTAGTTGTTTATGCTATTTTAATACAATATATAATCAATTTTTTTTGTAGTCTTGTAATGTGCTCTTTTATGCTACTCAGTGAATAAGGCATAAATCTTCAGGTATATACTTCCAGAGACTGTCAGGCATATATAAAATATTACAAGATGCTACGTGTTAGAATATAAATTGTAAAAAAAAAATATATATGTATAAATAGTATAGGATTATATAAAGAGTTATAATCCCTATAGGCAAGGGGACATAGTTAAGCTTTCCTGTGCAACCATAAACTCTTAAAATCAGGAAATGTAAAAGTTAACTGCAACTTTAACATTAAAAATTTCAAAAAGTCAAAAGTTTAATAAATAAGTAGTTGAAGTGAAATATGATAAAGCAGAAAGTATGCAATGAGTTATTAAAAATACTGTTTAAAATAATTATGCTTAGATAAATTAGATGCTTAGATTTTTGTTCTTCACTTAGTTTTAGTCTTCATTTTCTATTTCTTTTAATGTGTGAAATGTAACTTCAATGAGAGTGTCTGAATAAAGACATGTGTCCCAAAGAAAGGTAAAGGCAAGGGTAACTTATTGCCAATTCTAACTGGGACTTGTTCTTGCTTGGCCAACATAAAGGAGAAGGAAGTTTTTCTGCCTCCAAGAGATTGAATTAACAGCTATAAAGAATAACTGGCTACAAAAGTGAACATGGAGTTACATTTTAATAGTACTGGAAAAAGACACCATCATCCAGGAAGAAGGTTCTCAGAAGGTGTAAACTTATCCAAGACCCCATTCAAAATTATCTGTAAGACTAGATGGCTCAGAAGATTAGTAACAGAACATTTAGGTTATGGATTAGCATTCAGCTGAAACTGGTAGCACCCAGAAGCAATTATTATCTGACCACTACTACATAAGCTATTTAAAATGAGTTTGTCAGTCCACACTGTGATAGAGAGAAAACCACTACAATTTAATCTGACTACGTATTTTCCAAGGAACAATGCCACTGGAGGAATTTTCCTATATAAAATTTTCATACCCCTATAATTATGGGGAAAAGGGGAGCGTGAGGGGGAAAAAAGTTGCTTTGCACTCTTACGCTTTTCCATAATATTGTTTGGTGCTTAGATATCTAAGGGATAAGCATCTTTTAAATACCTAAGCCAAACAGACTTGCCACCCTTGAAAGGCTCTGTGGTCAAGTGGATAGGGCACTTAACTGGGAGTAAAGAGACTTGGATTTTATTCTGAGAGTTACTTATCTGGCCTTTGGCAAGCCACTTAACTTTGTGCGTCAATTTTCCCCCATATAAAATGGAGATAATTATACTTGCCTTCCTTTGTAATCTGCTTTGAGATTCTCAGACGAGGAATGCTATGTAATAAGTGTTACATATAATTTATTGTTTTCTTGGTGGTTTCAGCAAGACAGTCCAAATGGGCTTGAAAACTGAATTGCTTTGAAGTCAAATTGAGTTGGTTCCTCAACTGAGATTGTCCCTCTATATTAGGGAAGTATGAGGAAGCAAGTATTGCCACAGACTGCGATATACCTGTTTTGTGTACAGGGAACCTCAAACCCCAAGGCTGTCAATTCATCACATTTCACAAACAAGGAATTTACACACCCACTTTAAAAGGCTTTGCTAGGTGGTCAACACCATTCCCTTCATCTTGCACATTGAGCCAGGGGACAATAACTTCTCCCTGTACCTGAAGAACTGATGATGGCCCCACTTGCAATTCTGTAAACATTGTCCATCAGTACATTTTCAGCTGCATCTATCTCCACTTCTCAAATGAAGCGGCATCACCTTCCTTTTAAGGAGACAAAAACCAGGATAACAGGTTTCTTATTTTCCAGGCCAAATTCTCAGAATATGTTTATTGGTCCTAGAAATATCTGTACTGATCTGCCATAGTGCTTCCATACCCTGTATTTCACAAAATATTGGTCCCTAAAAATGGATGTTGTTTAAGCCAAGAAAATATTCAACTTGAGAGCTGGGAAGAGAAAGTCTGATAATTTAGGTAGTTGTAGCTCAATTTGAGAGCGTAAACGGTTGCAGCTTCTGACAGTAGCGTGTAAGGCCTTTCAGACTTCACTGGGAAAGGGAACCATTGGAGATGTAAAAATATTATAGTTGAAGGTTTTATTAAACTATCACAAAGTTGTACATAGTTAATATTTCATAACAGCAGCAACATTTAAATAAGTTATATAACACCCAATCCTTAAAAACTGTAATTGGAATAAACTGTCATTTCTCCTTCCACAGTTCAATTCTAAACAATTTAACCAGTCCAAATTTCTCAATCAAGAGTATCATACTAGAGATCAATTCTTTACACTTACTTAAAAGCTAAAATTCTTAGTTGTTTTCACATAGTGTACAGAAGTGATCCTAGTACGAAGACAGTAGCCACTAAAATCACTCTGGAATTGGCATGACAGAGAGGTATTAAGGTAATTAGAATAAAGCAATTTTAAAAGTACAGCATGTCATGGACTACCAGGGCTAGAAATGAATGTGATACTGCAGATGACATTACTTTGCATTACTTTGGCAACATTGAATGTGCATTAGAAAACATAATCCCAACTCCACATACAAAATTATAGGGTCTCAGTTAGCTGTTACCACACAAGAAAGAGCTCTTGGAGTCATCATGGATAATTCTCTGAAAACACTGCTCAATGTACAGCAACAGTCAAAAAAGCCAATAGTATCTTAGGAACCATTAGGGAACGGTCAGAAAATAGGACAGAAAACATCATAATGCCACTGTATAAATCAATGGTACGCCCACTCCTTGAACACTGCGTGCAGTTCTGGTTGCCCCATCTCAAAAAAATATATATTAGAATTTGAAAAAGTACAGAGAAAAGTAACAAAAATTATTAGGGAGGGTATGGAATAGCTTCCATATGAAAAGAAATTAAAAAGACTGCAACTGTTTAGTTTAGAAGACAGATATATGATAAAGGAAAAAAAATCACAAATGGTATAGATATAGCGAAGAAGGAAGTGTTATTTATCCCTTCACATAACACTAGAACCAGGGGTCACCCAATGAAATAGGCAGCAGGTTTAAAACAAACATAAGGAAGTACTACTTCACACAATGCAGTCAACCTGTGGAACTCATTGCCAGGGGATCTTGTGAAGGTCAAAAGCATAACTGGGTTAAAACATAATTAGATAAATTCATGGAGGATAGGTCCATCCATAGTTATTAGCAAGACGGTCAGGGACGTAACTCTCATATTCTGGGTGTCCTTAAGCCTCTGACTGCCAGAAGTTGGGACTGGATGACAAGGGATCAATCAGTAATTGCCCTGTTCCCTTCATTTCCTCTGCAGCCTCTGGCACCAACCACTGTTGGAAGCCAGGATACTGGGCTACATGGACCATTAATCTGAGCCAGTATGGCCATTCCGATGTTCTCATGATATCCTCATCCATACTGTATTACAATGGTTAACTGCTTTTGTTTCTAATCTTGGTGATTTGCAAGATATTGGAACAACACAGTCACTGATCCCTCAGATCAGCACTGTATTTTGGCATAGACCATGAATTTATAGCAAGTACCAGACCTGGGACCAATTTAGTTTTCAACCTATATACAAAAATTCAGAGCAGCATAAATACCATCTGCCAAAGTATCAGATTCTCCCTTATCTGTGACAGCTGGGTACTTGGAGATGGCACTTGGACTAAGGTGAACATCCACCAAATTTAAATCACTATAATAGGGGGATGTTCCTGGGACACCAACAGATAAAAAAGTTAAACTAAGTTTCACTTAAATGAAAGTATGCTAGCCAAACCTGACCTAGTTTCATATAACAATTTATTTGACTGCAGAACTTAGTGCCAGTAACAGCTGAAGAGGCCAAATGGGAGCATCGTGTTCAGGGAATAATCTCTAATCCAGTGTCTCCTCCTCAGCCTAGTGTCATCCCAACACCATAGTCCTCAAAGATTAATACATTTGGGTCTCGAATCAGTTACACACACACGCTTTCAATTATCCTGTCCCTTTCGCCCCCATCTTTATTTTGCAGATAAATAAGGGGAAACGTTTCGAAGTTTAGTCCAGGACTGAAATACACAAAAACTCCAGCTGCGGGAGAGGAGCGCCCAGAGAGGCAGAGACCCCAGACCGTACCCACCCCGGGGCACAAACTGGATTCTAGCCGGCGCCGCCCGGCCCCTCCCCAGAGCAACTAAGGCGAGGCGCTGGAGCAGCAGACGGGGAATCCCCGCCGGAGAGATGGATGATGGTGAATCTCCCCCAGGGGCAAAAGGCTCTACCGGGGCGAAGAGATCCGAGCAGGAGCTTGTGAGATGGGGGGGGGAAATGGAGGAGAGATGCAGCAGTCGGGCAGAGAGCTGCAAACGGCGTGAGCCAGGCGGGGAGCCGGGAGCAACCCCCCATTGCGGCTCCCGAGGGCGGGGGGAGGAGGAGCTGTTATTGTCTCCACTCACTCGCGGGGCAGCGCCCCCCACCGTGACGAGAGGCGGCGGCCGGGGCCGGCGGGTCACGTTCACGCGCGAGGCGCGGTCCGGACTCGCCTCCCGCCCGGGCACGGGATCCCCCTGGCCGCGCTCCCCTCCCGGGGCAGAGCGGGGCGAGGGCGCTCGCGGAGCCGGACTTACCTGCGGGGACAAGGCGGCGGCGTCGCCCCGGGCCCACGCGTGTTGCGGGGTGCGGCGAGCTGCGTGCGGCGCTGGGCTCCGCCCGCGGGGCGGCGGCAGCGCCGTTCGGGTCCCCGGCGCTGGTGGCAGCTCGTCCCCTCCCCCACCCCCCCGTGGGGCTCAGTTCCGGGCCGCCATGTTCTCGGTGGGTCTGGCGCAGACGGTTTCCCGGATATGGGCAGTTCCCGGCCACCTTTGCGCGTATTCCCTGCTGCTCCCCCCGCCCCCCTGGATTGGAATGTGAGTAGTTCGGAGTCAGCGTTCCGGGCCGGGCCCTGCGCGCGCTGCGGGGGGACGAGCCGCGAGCGCCTCACGCGCGCCCTCGTCCTGGCTCTGGCGGTGGCCCGTAGCACAACTCACTCACTCCCCCCCCCCCCAGGAAAGGCGCCGTTTCTGGTTGGCTGATGCCTGAGGATCCCGATCGCCTCCCGGCCGCCCCCACTTCTGAGTGCAGAGTTATGTGGTGCATGCAAAATAATCTGATGTAGCCAGCCAGGGCGGCGGCGTTCCGGGCAGGAAGGCCTCCGGGGAGCGGAGTCATTTTGCACACAGTCACCTGTCTCTCCAACGCCACTGAAATTCCGCTGCGGCGCAAATTCCATGCCTCGTACGAAACCGGTTCAGAAGGCTCCATTGCCTCGGTGGTAAATCAAACCCGGGTTGGCGCTGAGTGGGGGCCGAAGCAAGAGAACTCTATGTCACTTTCTCTGCGGACTGTGAAGTTCCCCACGCGTCCTCTACCGTACGTCCCTCACCCCACACTTAGTCACAGCTGGCAGCAGGAGGGCAGACGGCCATATGGGGGATTAAACGCGTCTTTAATTAATAATAGCGAAGTGGCATGTTTTGAAATTTTGTCACAAGCTTTGCTACGCTTTCCTCTCTGCCAACACTGGCCGCAGCAATATTGCAGAGCACTGGTAACTACGGTTAAGGTTAAGATTTTGTCATGGTTATTTTTAGTAAAAGTTACGGACAGGTCTTCATAATACACAAAAATTAATGGGAGCTATGACCTGTCCTTAGTTAAAGTCACGAATAACCGGGGCGGGGGGACAGCTGGAGCTCCATGGCGGAGACTGAGAGCCCAAGTCCTACTGCAAGGGGGACTGATAGCCCCACTGAAACAGGGGGCACACAGCCCTGGCCACTGCTTGTGGGGGGGCACACAGCTCCAGCTGAAGCCAAGGGTTAGGGGCTCACAGCCCCAACCAAAGACACAGGGTAGGGGTACACAGCTTTGGGCCCAGAGGCAGGGCAGCCCTGCTCGACCCTGGCCACAGCTATGGGGAGTGGGGGGAGCACAGCCCTGGCTCCAGCCCCAGCTGAAGCCACTGGTTAGGAACACCCAGGCCCCAGCTCCGGCCACAGCAATGGGCGGGACACAGCCCCAGCTACTGCCACAGCTGTGAGGGGGGCATACCGCTCTGGCTCCAGCCGAAACAAACTGGTACAGTTACAGAATTATGACTAAATCATATCCTTAACCATGGTAGCAAAGTAGATGTAAATAGGCCTGAAATAATAGGTGCAATTAAGTTACACGTTGATCATCTTTGCATGAGACAAGCAAGCCCCTACTGGAGCACAGTACTTCACCTCTGAATAACTGAGTGTCAAGGCTGAAGTACCTTAGAGACTAACAAATTTATTTGAGCATATTGTTAGTCTCTAAGGTGCTACAAGTACTCCTTTTCTTTTTGCGAATACAGACTAACATGGCTGCTACTCTGAAAGGCTGAAGTGCATAACATATGGGCATTGGCACCCCATGTCGTTCTGGCCAGTTTCCTGAGCAGATTGTAGCGCATTTTGACTTTAGTCGCTATCTTTGTAAGATGGTAACGATATGTGAAAGTTCTATCCAACGTGATGCCTAGACAGACCGTGTGTGAATCATGCTTTGGTCTCTGACCATTGAGAACTACATTCATCTCTGCCTGCTTGTGCATGATGTAAGTGAAAGGCACTCAACACACTCTTACTTCTACTTGGCATCACCACCAATAATAATCAGCAATAGCTACCATATCTGCATTCAGAACACTCTCAAGTATGTCAAAGGAGTGACTGATTTCTGAGGCATGAGGCGACAAAGGAGGCGCAGATCTCATTGCCTCAATATCTGCTCCTGGCTCAACGATACCTTGTGGTAATGACTGTAACTTGTGGCTAGACTATACTCAACACAGTCCTGTCATCAGCCTTTTAGTGTCAACCGCTCTCTGCGTGCTCTTGTTATAAGAGAGAAAACATCCCCTCTTTGATATGAAATAATGAATGGCTCTCTCTACCCCAGTGGTCTCCAACCTTTTTATGCCCAAGATCACTTTTTGAATTTAAGGGCAATCCAGGATCTACCTTGCCTCTTCCCTAAAACCCCACCCTGCTCACTCCATTCCCCCCCCCATCACTTGCTCTCTCCCACCCTCACTCACTTTCATCGGGCTGGGGTGGGGTTTGGAAGGGGATGCTGGCTGGGCTGGGGCTGAGGGGGTCGCAATGTGGGAGGGGGCTCTGGGCTGAGCCTGGGGCAGGGGGTTGGGGTGCAGGAGGGCTTGAGGAGTGCAAGCTCTGGGGGGGAGTTTGGGTGCAGGAGGGGGTTCCAGGCTGGGGAAGAATGTTGGGGTGCAGGAGGGGGTACAGGGTGCTGGCTCTGGAAAGGGGCTCAGGGCTAGGGCGTGGCCTCCTGCTAGGCAACACTTACCTCCAGCAGCTCCTGGTCGATAGCACAGCGTGGCTGCTACTAAGGCAGACTTCCTGTTACCCCAGCCCCATGCTGTTCCCGGAAGGGGCCAACGTATCCCTGCAGCCTCTGTGGGGGGAGGTATGTAGCTCCGTGTGCAAGCACCGCTCCCACAGCTCCCATTGGCCATAGCTCCCCGTTCCTGGCCAATGGGAGCTGCGGGGGTGCAAGGCAAGGTGGTACTTGCAGTGCACCGAGAGAGACCCCTGCCCCCTCCAAGGGCCGCGCTGGCCACTTCCGGGAGCCGTATGGGTCCAGGGCAGGCAGCAGCCTGCCTTAGCAGCAACCACGCTCAGGGCCATCCCTACCCATATGCAAAGTATGCAACTGCTCCACCCCAGCGCTGCCTCTTCCCACCCCTGCTCCACCCAGCCCCGTCCCCACTCCACCCCTTCCCCAAAAATCCTGTCCCTGCTCCGCCCCCACTCCCCTGCAGCAGCGGGCAGGCCTCCACTCACCAACGGTGGTAGGTAGAGCGACCTGGCCCCAGCCCGCTCCAATTGGTATGACCAACAGGTCATACATCTAGGAACAAAGAATGTGGGCCATACTTAAAAGGATTTGGGACAGAATCCTGGAATGCATGACACTGAAAAGGATTGAGATCTTGGTGTTGGATCAACTTGGAGGATAACCAACTAAGCAATACTGTAGCCAAAAGGGGTTGGCTGAATGTATAAATAGGGGAATATAGAATACAAGTAAAAGAAGTGATTGTGACGTTGAACTCCATATGTTTTATGGAAAAATGTTTATAAGTGTGAATATGATGTAACTGGAATATGCTTCATGCAAAAGGTCTCGTGTAAGGTATCATTACAAAGCTTATGATCTACTGAGTGTGTTCATCCTATTTGTATTCTTGTATTTGAAGCTAGAAATATGAAGTATTACTCTGAAGTCATATAGTAATTATGCAAAGTGTGGAACATTAATGTGGCTTGGAATCTTGAGGGCTCCCATTGACTAGAACAATTGGTTGTAAATGGCTCTGTTTACTTGCAGGCCTTCCTGTGAGTCAGGCCAGGAAGAATGGAGGCTTGGGGTCTCTCAGGACAAGTGCCCATGTCACCTGGTACTGGAATCCATCTTAAACCTGGTGCATTTCCATTTAGGAGAAGGGGTGGGGACCCAGAGAGACAATAGATTCCTGCCTTGTGCCAAAGCTATAGAAGAGGGTGGAACAGAACAAAGGGGGTTCTCATGAGAAATCCCCTAGTTACCACCTGAGCTGGAACTAATAAGGACTGTACCAGGGAAAAGGATTGGGCCCAGATTAGGAAGGCGTCTAGTCTGTGAAAGAAACTTATTGGAACATCTCTGAGGCAGAGATTTAACTGAATTCAGTTTCTTAATGTATTAGCCTTAGACTTGTGTGTTTTGTTTTATTATGCTTGGTAAATTATTTTGTTCTATTACTTGAAACCACTTAAATGCTCCTTTTTATACTTAATAAAATCACTCATGTTTATTAATTAACCCAGAGTAAGTGATTAATATCTGGGGAAGCAAATAGCTGTGCATCTCTCTCTATCAGTGGTATAGAGGGTGGACAATTTATGAGTTTGTGCTGTATAAGCTTTATACAGAATAAAACAGATTTATTTGGGGTTTGGATCCCATTGGGAGCTGGGTGTGGGAGACAGGAGTACTTGCTGAGCTGTTTTCAGTTTAGGTGCAGCTTTGGGGGTATGGTTCAGACTCTGGGTCTGTGTTGCAGCAGGCTAGCATGTCTGGCTCAACAAGACAGGGTTCTGGAGTCCCAAGCCATCTGAGAAAAATGGGCTCAGAGGTAGTTTCAGCATATCAGGTGACAGTCCCCGTGATATTACTTTTGTATACAGCATATGTGAGATTCATAGTGTCTCTGGCCAGAAGGGATCACTGTAATCATGTAGTCTGACCTCCTGCATAGCACAGGCCATAGAACTTCCCCCAAATAATTCCTGTTTGAACTAGAACAGATCTTTTAGAAAAATATCCAATTTTTGTTTAAAAGTTGCTAGTGATGGAGAATCTACAACCACCCTTGGTAAATTATTCCAATTGTTAATTATCCTCTTTGTGAAAAATGTACACCAGTGGTTTTTCAACTTTTGGTCCGTAGACTGGTGGGAGTCCGCAGACAACGTCTAAGATTTCCAAAGGAGTCCGCATCTCCTTTCAAAAATGTTTAGGAATCCGCCAATGAAAAAAGTTTGTAAACTACTGATATATACTATATTTCCAGTCTGAATTTGTCTACCTTCAACTTCCAGTCATTGGGTTTTGTTATTCCTTTCTCTACTAGATTAACAAACCCATTATCAAATATGTGTCTTCCATGTTCTTGTAAACTGTAATCCAGTCACATCTTATCCTTTGCTTTCTTAAACTAAACAGATTGAGCATCTTAGGTATCACGTAAGGCATGTTTTCCAATCCTTTAAATCATTCTTGTGGCTTTTCTCTGAACCCCCTCCCATCTATCAACATCCTGAATCAACCTACATCTTTAATTCTGGACACCACAACTGGACACAGTATTCCAGCAGCAACCGCACCAGTGCCAAATATAGATGTAAAATACCCTCTTTGCTCCTTCTTGAGATTCCCCTTTATGCATCCAAGGATTGCATTAGACCTTTTGGCCACAGCTTCATAGTAGGAGCGCATGGTCAGCTGATTATCACTGCTTCCCCAGATAGCATCCCATCCTGTAAATATAACCTACATTCTTAGAAATGTATATATTTACATTGTTTACAACCAGCTTACCAAACAATCCAGATTGCTCTGTATCAGTGGCCTGTCCTCTTCGTTATTTACCACTCTCCCAATTTTTGTGTTATCTGCAAATTTTATCAGCGATGACTATGTTTTATTCCAAGTTGTGATGGGGTGTACAAACCCCACATAGGGCCAGAAGAGGTGAAAGGGTAGTACAGGGCCCAGGTAGACCTGCCCCTCCAACCTTGTTGAGCATTCTCCAACTGGAGATAGGGTTGAAAGAGAGACCTAGCTCAGAAGGGAGAGGCTTGGGGGAGTGCAGATCTACCAAGAAGGCTCTTGCCCAAAAGAGGCTGGAGAAGCCTCCCTGCATGAAGAGGACTGTATGCTGAGCCCAGTTGGGGCTGGGAGTTTGGGTTCCATTTCTCCTTATCTGGGACCAGCTGAGGGAGTGTAGCAGCAGTAGGAAGTGACCCAGGGAAGGTAGCTCAGAGGGACCTATCTGAAGGCCAAATGATGCTGACCCTCTTAGGGCTGTGGGTCAGAGCCTGGTGGAATGGGCAGGCCCAGGCTCCCCTACCACTGCCTCATGACCAAATGGACATTAATCACTAGGCCCCTTGGCCCACCAAGGACCCTATTACACTGGTCATTAAGGACATTAAATAGTGTAGGGCTAAGACTCGATCCCTGCAGGACTCCACTAGAAACACAGCTGCTCAATGATAATTCCACATTTATAACTACATTTTGATACCTGTCATTTCGCCAATTTTTAATCTGCTTAATTAGCATCATGTAAATTTTATATGGTTCTAGTTCTTTTGTTTTTAATCAAAATGTTGTGCAGTACCAAGGCAAATATGTTAGAGAAGTCTAAGTATATTACATCAACACTGTTCTCTCTAGCAGCGGGATCACTACTGGAATATTGGTTGCAGTTCTGGTATCCATATTTCATAGATTCACATCTGAGAAGTCAAGCTATTAGGGCATAATAACTTAGATCCCAATCCCACAAGCTAATTTGTGCAGAAGGCCCATGGTTCCAGTGTGGAACCACATTGTGGGACCTTAAAGTAGGTGTGCTGCATATTAAGATCAACTTCTATCAGTCAATTGTAACACCAAACTAAGGCAAAAATACGTTGTTTAGCCTTCTGCAAAATGGCCATTCAAACTTATCTTTCACTTTATAATAAAAGCTAAGGCATAAGAACAAGTAAATAAAATTCTGGTGGAAAACATTTATTAAAAACATTGAAGAAAGGGCTCCTTGTTACAAAAGCTAGACATAATATTGAAAAATTAGGCGTTTTTACGATAGCTGTTGGGTAACACTTAGATTTAGTGCTCCATTAATTTTGACAAAACTCACGACTAAAGCTTTGTCAAAAATTGTTTATCATATGAAATTGACCTTAATAGGATAATGCTGGTCAGATGTCTGTCCAGCACTCAGAAAGACTAACTGATAAACAATTTTTTCTACAAATCGGAAGTGTACAGGCACAATGTACACATCAAATTTTAATGCGCCTATATCAGTGTTGTTAGCATTGTCTTAGACTACAGCTTCAAGATTTTTAGACTCTTATGGGACTTAACCATTCACCATTTAACCAGTCCTTTTTGCATTTCACTTAATTCTGTTTCCCTTTCTAGTTGTCACGCACCAGCATAACAATTGCATTTCTAATAGTGTCTGGGGATGTTTAATTATAAAAATTTCAAATAAAAAAAAAATTAATATTTCTATTAGTCTGTCTTTAAAAGAACGCAAGAATCCTAAAATTTGGCCCTGAATGAATACTTTAGTGTTATTACAATAGCATGAACATTAAGGGACTTCAAAGCTATCGTAACACCCTTAGAACATTTAAAATACAATTTATTTCCCTACCGATTGTTTTTTTGCTTGCTAGATAAGAAATGCAAAAGGCAGTGAGCAATAAAGAAGGGTGCACTTACATAACATATGGTAACTGCTATTTCATTCACTGGATGCATAAGCATCAATGGTAAAGGAATAGTTCTCAAGAGCCTTATATAGCTTGTTTTCCCTCTGCATTACTAGGACTGCTTTAAAGGCCCCTATGTTACCAGGCTTCTGTAAAAGATTTCATTTTTAAAAAATTGGAATCCTGAGGACCTTTCCTGCTAGTTCTCAAGGTAGTTAAACTACTTAAGAGAGTGTCCCTTTAAAGTATATTCAAGCAAAAAGGTGCCTATTAACATAAATGGCTTCTGCATCAGTACCACATACTAGACAGGGTCCTAAAACATCCAAGCTATTCACAGATAATGTCTGATTTGGAACTAAATTGGTGATCTCCATGCGGTCCTTGGTAGGATTGTTGCTTAGCCAGGCACTTATTACAGACTGGTTAGCAGTGTGTGACAGAAGTGTAGTACTTCTTCCACCTAAACAAAAACAAAAAGAACCAGTTAGCTTTGATTTTATTCATTTCAATTCTGGATTGGGGTGGCATATTAAGCATTCTGCGAAAATGGTGGAATACGAAAATCTGCATTTTAGATTGAATTGATTTGATGAGCTTTGATGAGTCTCCAATGGACCAAAAAATATTTTGCTTTATTTAACTGACAGAAGTCACTCAGAATAGCTAGTTTTTTACTAGCTCTTTACCTGATCTCCCCTCAACTGAGAGCTAATGCCATCGTAACAGTAAGGAATCACCTTCTTAGAGTACAATGAGAAACAACATATTATGTACTAGATACATTAACCTCCTGATTAATTAACTTGCAGAGGTCCAAGCTTGCTTTCAGTTTGAAAGTAATTTGCTTAGAAGGTATTTTCCTATGTTTATTGCTGCTTCAGATTTGTGTTTAAGATATTGATCCAAATCATCCCATCCTAATTTCCCCCCCCCCAAATTTCCTGCTTATCCTTTACATAGGATACACCTGGTTTTGACTTTGCTATGGAAAGAAACAGTCACAAATTTCACAAAATCAGAATTATGATTTCATTACAAGATTAAAATTGGAGGAAGAGAGAGAGACTGAGGGGAAAAAAAGCTATTTGTTTAGAACCCAGGGTATGCAATAGGCAAACCTGCTACAACTGAGAAGCAGAGTGCAACCAGATTTATTATTTAGTCTCAGTTATATCAGCTTTCCCCTATATAGAAATCCCTCAAACCTCTGAGTCCGGGAGAGAGGGGAGTTTACTTCACAAGAAAAATCTGAATATTTTCCCTATTTTTAGCTACAGTAATGTTTCGTACTAGAAATTTCAAGTGTATTTTACATCAACACTATGTTGTGAATTTTGTTTCTACATGGAGGTAGAATTTTGTATTCCAAAAACTACGACAAGAATGAAAACAGAAGGCAGCAGAATCTGACCGCCTTAGTATTAAGTCTCATTTTGCATTAAAATATGTTTTCCCCTACAATGATTTGTCTATAGGGCTGTCAATTAATCGCAGTTAACTCAAAAAATTAATTGTGATAATTGCAGTTTTAATCACACTATTAAACAGAATACCAATTGAAATGCATTAAATATTTTTGTATTTTTTCAACGTTTTCCAATATATTGATTTCAGTTACAACACAGAATATGAAGTGTACACTGATCACTTTATTACAAATATTTTCACTGTAAAAATGAAGAAATAGTATTTTTCAATTCATCTCATACACTTACTGTAGTTTGATCTCTATCGTGAAAGCGCAACTTACAAATGTAATTTTTTTGTTGTATATAATTGCACTCAAAAGCAATGTAAAACTTCAGAGCCTACAAGTCCACTCAGCCCTATTTCTTATTCAGCCAATCACTAAGAGAAACATTCGTTTACATTTATGGGAGGTAATGCTTCCTACTTCTTATTTACAATGTCACCTGAAAATGAGAACAGGCATTCGCATGTAGCCAGCAATCGCAAGATATTTACATGCGGACGCACTAAAGATTCATCATGTCCCGTCATGGTTCAACCACCATTCCAGAGGACATGCATCCTTGCTGATGACAGACTGTGCTTGATAATGATCCAAAGCAATGTGGACCAATGCATGTTCATTTTCATCATCTGAGTCAGATGCCACCGGCAAAAGGTTTTTCTTTTTTGGTGGTTTGGGTTCTGTAGTTTTCGCGTCTGAGTGTTGCTCTTTTAAGACTTCTGAAATCATGCTCCACACCTCGTCCCTCTCAGATTTTGGACGAGGCTTCAGATTTTTAAGCCTTTGGTTGAGTGCTGTATCTATCTTTAGAAATTTCACATGGATATCATCTTTACATTTTGTCAAATCTGCAGTGAAAGTTCTTAAAACGAACATGTATTGGGTCATCATCCGAGACTGCTATAACATGAAATATATGGCAGAATGCGGGTAAAACCGCAGGATACTCCCCCAAGGAGTTCAGTCACAAATTTAATTAACACATTTTAATGAAGCATCATCAGCATGTCCTCTGGATTGGTGGTTGAACCATGATGGGACATGATGAATCTTTAGTGCATCTGGCATGTAAGTATCTTACGATGCTGGCTACATGTGAATGCCTGTTCTCACTTTCAGGTGACATTGTAAATAAGAAGTAGGAAACATTACCTCTCATAAATGTAAATGAACTTGTTTATCTTAGCGATTGGCAGAATAAGAAGTAGGGCTGAGTGGACTTGTAGGCTCTGAAGTTTTCCATCGTTTTATTTTTGAATGCCTTTTGTTGTACATAATTCTACATTTGTAAGTTCAACTTTCACGATAAAAAGACTGCACTACAGTACTTGTATGAGGTGAATTAAAAACTAATTTCTTTTTACAGTGCAAATATTTGTAATAAAAAATATAAAGTGAGCACTGTACACTTTGTATTCTGTGTTGTAATTGAAATGAATATATTTGAAAATGTAGAAAACATCCAAAAATATTTAAATAAGGGATATTATATTATTGTTTAATAGCACGATTAAGTTTTTTAAATCGCTTGGCAGCCTATTCGTCTAGTTTATTAGACAAGCAATTTCCTTCAACAGGTATACAGAAAGTCTTCCATTTAGTCTCTAATATATTTGTCCAGTTAAAAGAGAGTTCCCTTATTCATACTTCAGTTTCCTTATGTCCTTATTACAGTATCCCAGAATCTTATCCATACCATTCTTTAAATCTCCCTCAAGGATATACACAGTTGTATATAATATACATTTAATGCCCTTCCAAATCAATAAATCTCTGATTTTTGGAAAGTGAACTGGATTTAGCTGTGAAAATTCTAGGTGTGCCCCTTGACCCATTTTTGGTACGCGTACTCACATCAGATATGAGGTAATATTTAAGGAAACAAGTGAAAGCCCTGAAATTCTCTTGAAGAGGACCACTAAGACCATCTCTTTCTAATAAGAAATAATCATACTCCCATCTTCAAAAGCCCTCGATATAAGTGATCAGAATATGGAATAGTGCCCTCAAGCCAATTAATTAACTACTCTGCACAAACTCAGCCTAAGATCTTCACTTTCCTAAAAGGAAGTTTGCTTCAAAAATACTTACCTTGATGGAAAAAAGATGGCTTTTCTGATATACCTGTGGAGGTATCCCAATGCCAAAGAGAGCCATCTTCAGAACATGTAAATAGGTGATCTGGGTTGGAAGGATGGAAGTGAACTTCCCACACTACAAAAGTCAAGCAATTCACGTTTATTACCCATGATTATATAAACAAATTATATTAAAATAATATCAAAGAGTTTGATTCTCCAAGAAAACAAGGAAATTCCAAATCAAGGTGTTCAGTGTAACTCCTCACTCAATGTACTGGAGATGAACTAAACTGTCTATAGAGCTTCCATTCTGTCTTAACTGTAAAAAAAAACAAAAAAACAAACAAAAAAAAAAACCCATCAAACCAAAACACAGAACAAAATTAAAACCATATAACCCATACACAAAACCCCCACTTCTTTTGCAATCATTTCTCTGTCATTGCAGAGGCATTGGTGCACCTCAGTCCCTCCTATTCTCTGCCTGTGGCACATCGACAACTTGGCCTCCTCGAAGCTGTAATACTTTGGTCTAATTTCAGTTGTTGGGTTTAACGTGCGGTTGCTGGGTGGTGTTGATAATCTCCGACATACAGGAGGTCATGCAAATGATTTGAGATTCCTTCTGGCCTTAAACTCCACAACTGACTCAACTTTTAACTGTCACTGTTCTAAATAATACTCGAGATTACTTTCTTTGAAAGACTAAAGAATTTTCTCCCTGGTTTACATTGTGCATCATGTATACCCAGTTTCACTGTTTCCCCTGGTTTTGTGGGTCTCTTCTCCCATCTGAAGTTGAATCATCTATCCTACTCCCAGCAATATGCTAGGTACTTCATAAAACAAGGCAAAAAGGTCCCTGTCTTGAAGAGTTTACAATCTAAATTTAGATAGACAAAAAACAAACAAGAAGGGGAAAGGACACAAAAATAGGAATGCATTAACTAAGCTATATACACTTTCCTCCGTTCACCTTAATGTTTAAGTTACCTGTGTCCTACCAGACCAAAATTTAATTTGCTTACTTAAAGTGGAATATATTTTAAAACCCATTTGTATCAGAAGAGAACCCATATTATCGTATCGACTTTTATGAAGTGTCACACATGAAATGTTAGAAAACAAATACAAGATACAGTAAAATCTCATTAGTTTGCACTAATGGGGGAAACCCAGTGCAAGTTAATGAATGCCAGGATAGTGCAGGTGTAAGCAAAATATAACGCTACTATACTTGCATAATCTTTTCTTGTTATTGAGATCAGGGGTAAGACAAAGACCACCAGAGCCAGGTTATCTAGCCAGTACTCGCTGTAGCTCAGATGGAGTTGTGGAAAAGATGTTAGTAGGCTTCTGTGGGGTGGACCATCAGAAGCCAAGAACTGGACTACTGTCTTTCTAAAAGGTGCACAGGCATAAACTTGATACTTTCACAATCTGCACACTAACTTCCTCTTTACTTATTGCCCCAAGAGGGCTGTTGGAGAAGCATAGACCAACCTGACCTTACCCTCCTCTGACTCATCAACACTTTTGTATCAGAGACCCATACTTGACAGCATGCAATTTGATTAGCCATTAGATTTAGTATCACATGCATCACTGTACCCATAGCTAGAACCTGGCTAATATAATCAATAAGCAACCAAAGTTATGTTTAGTGTGAATTTTTGGGCAAAGTTGTACATTCAATGCAATGGATATACAGAAAACTAGTAGCTTTTCCCCTGCCTCACCCCATGCAAATTAAGAAGCTGAGTGTAACAAGTGTACATTTTCCCCTATAAATCAGTGGTTCTCAAACTTTTTTTTTTCGCGGACCACTTGAAAATTGCTGAGGGTCTTGGCAGACCGCTTAATGATCTTTCTAAATGTTATTTGTACCGTTAGCTAACTATTGTAAAGCACTTTGGATAAAAGCGCTATATTTAAAAAAACTCAACAACAATTAATGTTTGTTTTGTTCTACAAAGAAAGGAGGGCCCTCTCTCCCTGGCAGCTGCAGCCCTGGGGCTGGGGAAAAATCGCCTCTTTCTCTGGCTGCTGCAGCCCTGCAAATCCCAAATTTCCCCCACCCCTCTCTTCTTACCCCACTTCCTCCTGTCACTTACCCCCTATTCCTCCCAAGGCTGCCACCTCACATGTGCTTCTTTTCCAGGGTCCAGGCACCTAATTAGTTGAGCCACACCAGCACAGCTCCACTAATTAGGTGGGTGGTCCTTCATTCTCCTGTGTGTGGCCGCCCAGGCGCACACCTTCTAGGGAACTATCTGCGAACCACCTGAATGGACCACAGTTTGAGAACCTCTGCCATAAACTAAGTTGATATTTAGACGTAAAAGGTAACGTTTTCAAAAAAACTTCAGTCCCACTGAAAGTGAATGGGACTTACGATCTTAAATGACATAAGCGCTTTTGAAAATTTTACCCCATATCTTTAAATACATTTCTGCAACTGTCAAGGAATATTTCCAGCACAACGTTGTGAAAAAAAGAGCTACTCCCTCATAGTTAATGCTCTCAGAAAATTGCCAGTAGAAGTGGTTATGTTTCATCATCTGAGGGAACATCCCAATCACAAAAAGGAACAAAAAAAACCTATCCCAAAGGATATTTTTAAAAACTATTTTTTTTAAGTTCTTTTTCTCTTGACTCAGTTGCACATTTTCAAATTTGTCAATTACTATAATCCTGCTCTCGGTGCTTATGTGATTCCTATCAAATGTTAATAGATGTTACACGAGCAAAGGACCACCAGTATGCCATTCTTCTAGAAACAATATATGTTTAAATGAGTTATAAGATGCATGTGACAAAAAACAAACCACTTTCTCAATTCTATTTCTTATTTGACTAGACTTTCGGTTAGCCATAACATACAACATTAACCAGCTCCTGTTAGACAAAGAATAAGCCTGGAAGCAAACAGTGTGGATGAACACACATTTAGTAGCTATAACAAAAAAAGCAGTGTTTAAATATTTCTGTATTTCTGGACAAGATTTAGAGATACAATATCTGTTTCTCTTTAGGTTCTTACTTTCAGCTTCATGAGCATTGAGCAGGGACACTGGCATGCTGCCTTGTCTAACATCCCAGATACTCAACATTCCATCTTGGCCACCTGTAGCTACAATATGCTGCTGGTTGGGATGCCTGTCAACACAGTGTAGTGGAATTCTGTCACCTGTCCTGTGAAGAGGGGGAAAACAAAAGTAATTTCCCGTTCAAACCATTTTTCCCCTCTCAAAGTACTATACTGTTGATCAAAATTGGTAATTATATTAATTATGATGTATAATTACCAGGAGCATCTTACTACTGAGGTTAGAACAATTTGACACCCACTGGAACTTGTTTCTTTTATTAAGTTATTGACGACTAATTAGACAGGCACCAAGCTCTGTACCTTGTGGTTTATTATTGACCACCTACAAAAGCTTAATAAATATTTCACTACAAGTGTAAGGGTGCTTTGTGGTAAGAAGTACAGATAAACTTATATTTACAAAGGGTTGTTACACGTCCATTCCTAATTCCAGTTCTAACACACAATAGGCTGCAAAGGGAGTTTTAGTCACTCACCCACTAGATAAGCCTGATTCCCCATTATCAACAGTGGGATTTTGATCAGGCCCTATATTTCAATTTCTTAACTACCTCATGAAGCACATGGAATTAGTGTTCATAAAGCACTCTGAAGGCTAAAAGTGCCAAGCGTTACACAATGCTGTTTTCCTAACCAGAAATATACTGTATTCAGAGGAGATGGGGGAAAAATTTCTATAGACGTAAACACTGCAGTCCTCCAATTACAATATCCAAATTCAATTATGTATCATCTGTTATCAAGAAAGTATAGTCCAAGAGATTTATATGTAATAGATTGTTTCCTTGTTTAAGATTTATTTACTAGAAAATACAAGCTGAAAATAAAAAGCTTACAAGGAAAATATTTGAGATGGCTCGTTTCTTTGCTGTCTGAAGTCCCATATTTTTAACTGTCCAATTGAATTTACTGTCAAAATCTCAGTTGTGCGAAGGAAAGTCACTGCATGGAGCGTACTGCTGTCTGCATTTTCTGCAAGAGGAAGAGATTAGGAAAATATTGATTAAACAACAAACAGTTTCAAACCAAGTGCTTGCACTATTAGCATCTATTTTCCTTTTATCTGTCAAAAACCCATGGTCTGCAGATTAAACTTCACCAGTTTTCAAAGCAGCTGCTTTTGAAACTCACTGCTAAGAACATCCTTCCTCCTCCTTTATATAAAATCGAGTTTTCCAATATGCTCTAGCTTCTTTTATGTCCACTATGTGTTTGTATTGATACTCCATCTCCCGAAGTCTATCGAGGAAGCCATTTCCCTAACCTGAATTCCCTACTATGAGTTTGTTTAAACAAAGTTATTGAACCAGATTCTTTTAAATTTGATTTTTACTGGGTTTATATGTGGTTTATAAAAATTTAAGTAATACATGAAGGTACATAGGAAAAAGAGATGCATGCTCTACAGACCATCTAGTTTGTTACTGACAGTCAGGTAATTGGTCTGTGCTTTATAAATTGAATTATTTTAGAAGAATCAGATCTAATTTTTGACTTGGGAAGATTTACTACAAGTGGTTGACAAAAGGAAGTCATTTAGTCAGTGTTTGTGGCATGCGCCATTGCTTTGCAACAGGCCTTTTAAAAAAGGACATATTGTATATCGCAAGTCCATTGTTTCACAACTGGAGGCTGTGAAGCTTTTCATAGTGTGAGTCTGTGTTCCATAAGAGCCACAACTCCAGCTACTATGATAAATTAAGCAGCTGTCTACAAAAGGATTTCAGTGCCATTTCATCAATCTTTACCAAGACATGACTTCTTATTCAATCATCACCACCTACATGATGCCCATCCAGCAGGTCATCTGTCCTTAAATAGGTCTCCTCTATAGAAGCACCGCCCACTATCGTTAACCCATAGTTAGGGTTAAAAATATTTGTTTTTCATTAAAATATTTGAGTGCTTTACAAACAGCATCATTTACCTTCAGAGATAAAAGCCAAGTCTAGCAGCATTTGGTCACTCTTTTGGAGTTTAGAAGACAGTGCCTTAATTGACTGACTTACGCTACATCTTCTTATTAACTTATGTTTCTGTATTGCTCATACTTTGTTTTTTACTGTAATGGAATAATGTGTATAAGAAGTGTACTGGTATCCTTTTTAGATGCTTTTGCATTGTACTTGTTAATTCATGCTTAAGATTAAACAAAAATTCAGGAGGTATCCCTATTTCTCTCCTATGGAGATTACCTGAATTGTATAGCAATCATGTTAAGCATGCATTTAAATAAATGTGTTCTTTTGTGTTCAACGGAGAGTAGACAACCAGAGAATCTTCTTTAAAAGTGAACTAGACTACATTTTGTGCATACTGCACAAACACAGGAAAGGCCAATTCCATTAAAATTTCAGCATATACTAACTACGAGAAGAATTTAGAAAGTTTGCACCCTTTTAGCATGACTGAATATCCGCCTTTTATATATTTACATAGACTTCCCCTCTAGCTTTTTTCCTGAAGATAGTAGCTTTGCAATCTATTCGATCAGAAATAGAGATGCATTACATTCCTGAACAATCTGCTAAACAAAATTTAATGTGCTTATTCATAAATAAATTAGAATAGCAGTTAACACAGTTGCCCAATTGAAGTTTATTAAGTTCAACTTCAAATTGCATATTAATTCAGTGAAATTTCAAAGTGAAACACACACTAAAGGCTATTTCCTAAAGGGAACCCCATCTTGAGACCATTCTGATATATCCTCTCATTTCCTCTATCCATACCAGAGAAACAAATTTTGCTGGTCCACTGAGTGTCACTTAAGACAAGTTTCACTTACAAGGAAATTTGTGCATATGATCTAAACAAAAAATACATTCTTGCACATTATTTCTTTTCCCCCACATACTCTGTCTCTTTATAAAAAACTATTCCCCTTTAATTTCTATTTCCCTATTATTCTCTTTTGTGTTCTGATGTATATTAAGTGCATGCCCTGCATTAGAACTTACTGCAAAATGTCATAATTTAGCACTTTACTATTTAGCATATATTGGACATATTAGCTAAACAGTAAATTCCCTTTTTATTAGGAATGTAGTGGTAAATAATCCTATATCTATATTTCAACAGTAACATTTTTTTAAGTGTGCAGAATTTATGTGGGTTAAGTCATCTGAACAAAACAATTACACATTTAATACAGTGTCTGTTATAAATCGTCACCCTGTCTTGTGTTCCATAGCAGAGACAGAAATAGGATTCTCAGTCTAGAAGAGATTACAGATCTCTTACAGGAATTCCCAACAGAACATTACCATCCCTATCACATATTTTTAGGATACATCTTGTATATTTCTGTAGTGTCTTTCATATAAGAGGATCCCAAAACACTTTGCCCATTAGCTTACTCATTATAGTTTGGATTCCCTCATCTACCAAAAATGCAACTACATCTGGGGTGAATCACAGCAGTTGTTTAACAGTGCAATTTCAGATAGGAAGTGAAAAATACCACGTCCAGCTGGAACTGCCTGGGAAGTAAAAGAATGTTATCAACGTAAACAAAAAAAAAATTCTATCTGAAAATTTTTTAGATACCATTTAAGTGGGGGACTTACTCAATATTACTGTAACAGAAAGATTAGAGAAACATTTCTTTTTCAGTTTGTTTACTTTGTAAATTTCACTTCTTATGGTTGTTTCTTTTGTGTGAATGGGGTTTTCCGCACAGAGAGAAAATGTAACTGCAAAGCCACAGAAAATGGCAAGAGAACTGAAGGACCAATATAGTACCAGAAGATAATTTATTTATAGTGTTCCTTTAGGTAGACATAAAACAAAAACAACAAAATTGGAATTTAGCCAGAACAAAAGGATAACATCTCTATATCATGTGAAAAGAAGAATGGGTTCATATTGACCACTTGTGGTCAAAATCTTGATAGTCATGTTTCAAAAGGAAGTACAATTTAAAATAGCTGCTGTGACAAATAATGCAGTATTTCAGAGGCTGTGAAAAACATATGCATGCAGGTAGCTCTACGTCTGAACTTTGTCTGTCAATTAAACACCATAAAATAGCAAATATTTTAGATCTGAATGAATACCCATTACAGGTTCTATTGAGACATTCAGCAAAATTCTGAAGTTACTGGCTATTTCTTTTTTTGGTCTGTCACCTGATGAGTAGAGACTGAAATTCTTTAGACCACATTTGTTAAAAAGTGATTATTTGGCCTACCTATAGTTCTCACAGCCTCCCTGTGGTCAGCTCTGAAAAGATTTATTCTACCATCTTCTCCAACAGTGACAATTTCTGGGTTGTTGCAGATGACCCCTGTACATGACGCTCCACCATAGAAAGGTGTATCTGGATCCACATGGTAATGGGCCCTCTCCCATCGTTGGTTTATAGATAAAGTCTAAGAAGTAAAGAGGAGAATTTATCTATAGTACTAATTAACAATCCTGTGACACTATTAGAGACCAAAGCTTCTGAAATGTTTAAAGAAGTTGAATCAGAAACTAGTTCTGATACAACCAGGGCACACCACATTATTTCAAGGGTTGTTCACATCATTACAGATCAGAAGATCTGTCGTTCCCCTTTAATCCCCAATGCACAACCCTGCATTGCAGCCACTATCCTTCTGGGCATGATGGACCAGACCAAACACTCTCTCAGCTCCATCACTGGAGCTTCTTAACAGGGACATGTTGAATAGCAGTAGCTCTAGAAAGCGTAAGAACCCTGCCAGACAAGAAATGCAATCTATTTAGATATTTATTTTTATGATCAGAGACATGTATTTCAACACAGTGATAATTATCAGGGATATAGAGTCTTCATGATGTCTGGATACTGAGCATAGACTTTCAGATCAAATAATTGGTTTATGGCAGTAAAGAAGTCAATTTATTGCCAAAAAACCCTCTCATATTTAGTTGTTCTCATAACTACACAATAAAGTAAAACAAATACAGAAAGTTAATTTACAGGTGGAACTGTAGAGTTCTCAGATATTGCCTGTCTTTCTATCAGACAGTATGTTCATCAGGAAATAAATCCAACAGTTATGGAACATCCTGTTTAGCTAAGCGTGTACTTGCTTTATAAATTCAAGTTGCATCTAAGTTCTAGACTCATACATGTTCTCTTTAAAAAACAAAGAAAAAAACAAAACAAACAAAAACAACGAACAGGCCAATATTCTTTCAGAAGTATGGCAACTACTACATGAATCAAGTAACATACCATTGTAATTTTTATATATGCATAAACATTCAATGAACAGACTATTTGCTGACATATTCATGTAAGGAAGGAGTCTGTCTAGAACAGAGGTGGGCAAACTACATCCCGTGGAACCCTCCTGCCCAACCCCTGAGCTCCTGGCCCAGGCGGCTAGCCCTGGGCCCCTCCCCTGCAGCCTCAGCACGCCATTCTGCCGGTGTATCTAGTGTAGTGCTCCGTGTAGGAATGTGCTACTGATAGCAGTTATGGAGAGCAATTTACTACACTACACCAGCGCAACGGTCTGGGCAGCAAGCCACCAGTGCTCTGCGCTGCACGGTAAGAGGGCAGGGGATGTTGGATAGAGGGCAGGGGAGTGCTCTAGGGGTGGGGGTGTGGATGGTTGAATGGGGGTAGTGAGGAAGGAGGGGGGGTTGGATGGTGCAGTGGGGGGCAGGCAGGGGTTCCGGGGGCGGTCAGGGGACAGGGAGCGGGGGTGGGGGCCATCAGGGAACAGGGGGGTTGGATGGGGCAGGAGTCTGGGGGAGCAGCACAGCCTGTCACAGCCTCCCCTAACCTACCCTCCATACAATTTCCGAAACCCGATGTGGCCCTCAGGCCAAAAAGTTTGCCCGCTCCTGGTCTAGAACATGGCTCTTCATATATCCTACAAGTCATCTGTCAGACAACCATAAGATCTGCTGGATTGGTTTAGATGAAATAAAGGACCCAAAGATGTTAACATGACTCAGTCTCACTTAATACTGTTCAGTGTTGAAACAAGGCCTGGGGTTTTGGTATATATATATATACACACATACACATACATATATATACATATACATACACACATACATATACATACATATATATACAGCCAGCTTAGTACCATGGCAAACACACCATTAAAAATCCTTTTAACCTTTTATTAAAAGATACATCAGACAAGAAAACAGTTAAAGCATTTGAAATGTAAACTATTAAGTAAGGATTTTATTTTAACAAGCTTTCTTGCTCCCTTTCCTTTTAACTGGAGAAAGGAAAACCCTCTTCTTTGACAGTCTCTTATATGGTATTAAAAATAGTAATAACTTCCCTTTTGGGGGAAAAGAAAAGAAGCTGGTTCAAATGGTCTGAAACTGTTGTTGCTGCCGTTGTTCAAGTCCAAAACTTTCCTTTCAGGGTAAAGAGAAGAAGTTAATCGAGATGAGCTGCAGCTATTAGAATCATAGAATATCAGGGTTGGAACGGACCTCAGGAGGTCATCTAGTCCAACCCCCTGCTCAAAGCAGGACCAATCCCCAATTTTTGCCCCAGGTCCCTAACTGGCCCCCTGCAAGGATTGTACTCACAACCCTGGGTTTAGCAGGCCAATGCTCAAACCACTGAGTTATCCCTCCCCCCTAGATCTTGAAAGCTGTGTTGATCACTGTACCAGTGGAGATATGTCTGCAGGTTTTGCATCTGTTGTCCTGGCAGGATCTGAAACTACTTGGAGTTGGTGTGTCCTGGTGAGTGGGGAGCTTGCTTCTGATGATGACTTTAGAAAGGTTGGGAAATTGTTTGAAGGCCAGAAGTGGGAGTTCAGGAAAGATATCTTTCACAATGGGGTCCCCATCAAGTATGGGTTGTAGTTATTTGAAGATACCTGGTCTGAGTTCCAATGTGGGGTGGTAGGTACTGATCATTGTAACAATGAAGATATGTCAACAATCTGTAACCCACTCATGAACCCCCTCTTTTTGTCCTATGACTGCAGAAGTGTTAACAGGCCACTCCGCCTTGAATTATCCTTCACAATATTGTGACACTGACAGACCAGCCAACCTGTGAATGACCCATAAGAATTTAACAGAAGGTATTATAATTGTAATCAAGGCAATCTACTTGCATGAGAATTTCAAAGAGATGTACTAGACTAGCAATCATCTACTCATTTATGTGTGGTAGTAGAAATCAAGGATAGGGGCTAAGGGTATTCATCTGTGTTTACCTGTATCTACAGAAAGAAAAGGAGTACTTGTGGCACCTTAGAGACTAACAAATTTATTTGAGCATAAGCTTTCGTGAGCTACAGCTCACTTCATCTAGTTAGAAGTTTAACAATGTAACCAGATTAGTTTGTATTGTCCAATCCCATTTCATTCTAAGGAGGGTTTGGGATTCAGCTAGAACTGAGTGAGGTGGTGTCATCATCAGTATTCTTCTCTTTGGCTTGGTCTGATCAGAACATCCCTCAGGTTTAGGACAAAAAAGTTCTAATGTGCAGAAGACAGTTGGGGGTGACAGCCATGATGGTGAAGCTTGCTCCAGTCGCCATCATCAGTTTTTATTTTTGTTCCCCCCCCACACACACAAAAAATTCTCTTTTAATGACCCAAAAAGGAAATGATGGGTAGAATACCCCATTCCCTCATCATTTTGTTTATTAATTAGACTTAGTATTTGACACACCATTTTTGGATTAACAACTTTTGTCTTTACATTCCGTGTTTAACAAGTATATAATTTTAACACAATCTTTGAATTACGTTCACTTATCCTTTTTGTTTAGACTAATTTAGTTATGCTATCTGCTTTTTATATCTTTTCCTATTACCATTTGTTATTATAGGTTATTGCAATATCTTATGAACATATGCATACTTTCTACAATAAAGTTCACAATCTAGGTAAATTTGTAAGCCCAGTTGTTTCCACAGGTCCACTTATGTAAGTACTATCTGACTATTCTACGTATTTTAAAAATTAGCCTAATTCTTGCTTTACAGATTTTAGTACTCATGAGTTCATTTGCTTCATGTTTTGATAGTTCTGAGAAGTCATGTCTCTGAACACTAAAATGATTTGTACTATAAGCAAGGAGTAGCTGAAACCAAGTGCAAGTTATGTCTACAGCAAGTTATTTACCTGATTATTTTGATGGTGACGGAAAATTGTTACATTTCCTGTTGATGAAGCAGCTACAATTCTTTCCTGGTCAAAAAACTAAGAAGAAATATCTTAAGCGTGTTACAGTTTGAGGACATCACCACAGAAACACAAGTGATTTGAATTTGCAGCAGTTTTACTCATTATTAGATAATCTCAGAATGTACACATGCAAAAACTGATGTTTGGAAATTGATTTACACAATAACCCCCTAGGAAGAAATTATTTGATTCTCAATATTCTGATATTCCACTGATACTTACAATTTTCTTAAAAAGTGGTGTTAAATCCTTATTAAAAAAAAGAAAAAAACCCAGCCATTAAATGTAACTATTTTACCTGCATGTCCATAACATCACCATGGTGCCTGATATCACATAAGAGCTGTGGTTCTCCTTGATACTCCCCACTGGGACCCAAACTTCCAAAGTCTCCAACAGACCAAACAGAGATCTTGTTTTCCTGTATGACAAGAGTGAAGCTAGCTTATTTTAAAATATTTTAAGACATTCTTGTCAATAAGTCAGCTGAGACAAAGTGGGTGAGATAACATTTTTATTGAACCAAATTCTGTTGGTAAAAGAAACAAGCGTGTCTTTTTGAGCAAGTTGGTCCAATAAAAGATATTACCTCATCCACCTTCTCTCTCTAATATCCTGGGACCAACAAACACATCTACAGCTACACCAGAAACAATAAGTCAGCTCAACTTTCTCTTCCCAAAGAGACCACCTTGGGAAAATAAACAAGCTGACATATTTTCATAGAGTTAGATTAAATACATTCAAAGCACCTGGAGAAAATTAAACATACCATAATTTTTTTGTACTTACACAGTTTATTAATCCTGTAAAATGCTAAGCAACTAATGGAATCTACATAACCAGTTAAATGCCGTGCTCTCTAAGGAGAAGAGAGCCCATCAACCAGCACACACCAAAAAGAGGAGGAATTTTTGGTCGTGGAACTAGGCAAACAAACACACACCGTGTCCAGCAAGGAGCTTTAGACTTCATGAAGAGAAACCAGGAGCTTAGTTCTTAAAACCTCACACAATTAGCTGCATGGTGCTCAATTTATTGAGATGAGAAAGATGAACGTCTCCGTTAAAAGTACCAAGATCTGAAAATACACAGAGAACCGCTCCGGGGAGGTCCCAGGGCTTCAGCACCGAGAGGCAGCGCCCGTCCCCCCGCAGCGTGGTGAAGCGCAGGGTCCGGGCACAGCTCTGAGGGTGGGGGACCCGCTGGGCACCGCCGCGGCACGAGGCGCAGCACCCCGCGGCTTGTGCCGCTGTTACACACTCGCGCCGCTCGGCCGCCTCTCGCCCGAGCCCCCTCGGCCCAGCAGCGGCCTGCCCGGGGGGGGGGGGGGGGCACTAACGGCGCGAGCCAGGCAGAGCCGAGCGAGCGTGTGACACGTTCGAGTAACGGCCACGGGAACCCAGGCCCGGCCACGCGGGCAGGGGCGCGGCAGCAGCACGAGCCGGGGCGGGAGGGGATCTGGGGGCGCGGGGCTGCCCCGGGCCGGTACCTCGTTGTCCCAGGAGCCGGTAGCGAAGAGCTCGGGCGGCTGCAGGGCGGCAGCGGGCACCGGCCGCCAGCGAGTCTTACTGATCTTCTGGGACACGAACTTGGCGGAAAAATCCTCCATGACGGCAGCAGCGAGAGGCCCCAGGACTACGGAGCGGAAACCAGCTTCGACCGCGGCGCCCCGACGGGCTCCCGCCACTGCCCCGCCTCTTCCGCCCCAAACAGTCTCGCGGATTGGCTGAAGCCGCCCGGTAGACGGCGGCGGCGGAAGGACAAACCTCCTCTGCGGTGGCGGCTGCGCTCAGACGTGGGCGAGACCTGCTCGGGGGGGGGGGGGGATGGAACGTTGCCTGGGGGCGGGGCCGCGCTGTCAGTCCTGCCAGCTTCCCGAGACAGCTTCCCGCGCCTGTGTCACTTTGCATTGATAGCGCATCCAAACCCAAACAAGGCTGCACAAAAATCTCAAACAGGATCCCGCTGTCCACATTTACGGTGTTGGATGCCAGATCTGGACCTGGCTGATTAACCAGCTGATAACCCAACCCTTCATTAGAGGAAAGCAAATATAGCCCCTGGAGAAAAAGAAAGGGCCGGTTTCACATCCGAACTTCAACGATCAGGTCAACATTTGCAGAAGAGTGCATTGGTGTAAAGGTCAACAATGCAGACAGAGCTTAGCACTACGAAGTCCAACACTGTTATCATACTAAATTATTCCAAGGCCAGAAGGGACCATTATGATTATCTAGTCTGACCTCCTGTATAAAACAGCCATAGAACTTCTTCAAAATAATTCCTAGAGAACATCTTTTTGGAAAATATCCAATGATGGAGAATCCACCATGATCTTTTCTAATTGCGGACTATAGTTAATTACACTCACTGTTAAAAATGTACACCTTATTTCCTGTTTGAATTTGTCTGGATTCAACTTCTAGCCATTAGATCATGTTATATGTTTCTCCACTAGCCTGAAGAGCTCATTATTAAATATTTGTTCCCCATGTATGTACTTGGAGACTTCAATCAAGTCACCCGTTAACCTTCTGTTTGTTAAAATAAATAGATTTAGCTCTTTGAGACTATCCTAAAAGGCATATTTTCTAATCCTTTAATCATTCTTGCAGCTCTCCTTTGAAGCTTCTCTAATTTATCAACATCCTTCTTGAACTGTGGGCACTGGAACTGGACACAGTATTCCATCAGCGGTCACACCACTGCCAAATATAGAGATAAAATAACCTCCCTCTTCTGACTTAAGTCCAAAGCAGACTGTGAGGAGTTACAAAGAGATCTCACAAAACTGGGTGACTGGACAACAAAATGGCAGATGAAATTCAATGTTGATAAATACAAAGTAATGCACGTTGGAAAACACAATCTCAACTATACATATAAAACGATGGGGTTTAAGTTAGCTCTGACCATTCAAGAAAGAGATCTTGGAGTCGTGGATAGTTCTCTAAAAACATCCACTCAATGTGCAGCGGCTGTCAAAAAAGCTAACAGAATGTTGGGAATCATTACGAAAGTGATAGATAATAAGACAGAAAATATCATATATAAATTCATGGTATGCTCACATGTTGAATGCTGTGTGTAGATGTGATCATCCCATCTCAAAAAAGATATACTGGAATTGGAAAAGGGCAACAAAAATGATCAGGGGTATGGAATGGCTTCCATATAAGGAGAGATTAATAAGACTAGGGACTTTTCAGCTGGGAAAAGAGATGACGAAGGGTGGATATGATAGAGGTCTATAAACTCATGACTGGTGTGGAGAAAGTAAATAATTAAGTATTATTTAATCCTTCTCATAACACAAGAACTAGGGATCACCAAATGAAATTAATAAGCAGCAGGTTTAAAACAAAGAAAAGGAAGTATTTCTTCACACAACGCACAGTCAACCTGTGGAACTCTTTGCCAGAGGATGTTGTGAAGTCCAAGACTATAATAGGGTTAAAAAAAGAATTAGATAAATTCATGGTGAGTAGGTCCATTAATGGCTATTAGTCAGGATGTGCAGGGATGGTGTCCCTAGCCTCTGTTTGCCAGAAGCCAGGAATGGGTGACAGGGGATGTATCACTGCATGATTACCCGTTTGTTCATTCCCTCTACAGCACCTGGCATTGGCCACTGTTGGAAGACAGGATACTGGGCTAGATGGACTTTTGGTCTTACCCAATATGGCCATTCTTATGTTCCCCTGTTTATGCATCCCAGGATTGCATTAGCTTTTTTGGTCACAGCATCACACTGCGAGCTCATGGGTCCCAGAGGGTGGACTGCTACCATGTAACATACTGTAGGACAGTGGTCTGCAACCTCTTTACATCCAAGATCACTTTTTGAATTAAGGGCAAACCAGGATCTACTCCGCCCCTTCCCCGAGGTCCCACACCTTCCCCAAGCCCTGCCCCACTCACTCCATCCCCACCTCTCTCCGTCACTTGCTTTCCCGCACCCTCACTCACTTTCATGGGGCTAAGGCAGGAGGTTGGGGTTCAGGAGGGGATGCAGGCTCTGGGCTGGGGGCAAGCAGTATGCAGTGTGGGACGGGGCTCTGGGTTGAGCATGGGGGAGAGGGTTGAGGTGCAAGAGTGGGTGAGGGGAGAAAGCTCTGGGAGGATGTTTGAATGCAGAATGGGGACTCTGGGCTGGGCAGAGTGTTGGGGTACAGGAGGGGGTGTGGGGGTCCTGGCTCTGAGAGGGGGTCAGGTCTGGGGCTGGGGCTTGGGTACAGGAGGGGGTTTGGGGTGCAGGAGGGGCTATGGGGTACTGGCTCCGGGAGGGGGCTGGGGTGTGGCCTCCCGCTGGGCGGCACTTACTGCAGGCTGCTCCCGGTTGGTGGTGCAGCAAGGCTAAGGCCGGCTTCCTGCCGGCCCCAGCCCCACACTTCTCCCGGAAGGGGCCGATACGCCACTGTGGCTGCTGGTGGGGCACATGGCTCCATGCACTGCCCCTTTCTGCCGGTACCACCCCTCAGCTCCTATTGGCCACAGGTTCCCATTCCCAGCCAATCGGAGCTGCTGGGGGCAGGAGCAGCGCTCCCAGACCCCTACCCCTTTGTCCCCTGGGGCCGCTCTGGCCACTTCTGGGAGTGGCATGGGGCCGGGGCAGGCAAGGAGCAAGCCTGCTTTAGTGGCAGCCCCGCTACACCACCGGAGATAGCAATCAACTGGGAGAGTCCCCAGGATCGACCAGTCGATTGCAATCGACCAGTTGATGACCACTGCTGTAGGACAAGGCCAGCAGTTCTAACATTAAGTCACTAACAACAGTCCTTCAGGTCACAATCAATGTTAGGATAAATACGCTGAGAAAGCTTTTTTAGCACTTATGACAAAGGTCAGTATGAGGCTTCAAAACAAAGCTGCTCTGGAGGGGACAATGTAGGTTCCTCAATCCATATAGTCAAACTTCAAACAGTCTGGAGGACTCTGGAGTACACAAACTGTTTTACTGTTAATATCTTATTTAGGGTTGCCAATTTTGATTGGATGTATTCTTGGAGGTTTCATCACATGACATAACCTTTAATTAAAGACTAAACTTTAATTCTTGGCAACTCCAGGACAGTCCTGGAAAGTTGGCAACCCTATCTCATTCCTGCTAAATCCATGGAGTCAAAATACAAATTGTTATTTTTTCTGTATTTATGGTTATTTTCTTTCTTCTTTGCTTCATGAAGATGTGGTCTTCATTTAAATAACCTATGTCCAAGGGTTTTTGGGAGGAAAGGCAGAGGGTAGTAAGTGGCAGTGTATCCATTTGTTTAAGAGAAAGAGAAGGACTTGAATGCATTCTGGTTCTTTACAAAGAATATTGGCATAAAAGGTATTCTGTTTTTCTGTTTACTGAATGTGGTTACCAAACATTTTCTGGGACATGTACATAATTATAGGGGAAGCTGGTAGCAACACCTTGATTTTGGTTCTCTAACACTTTCCATTATTATATACATTTACTAAAACCTTTTTTTGAGAAGCTCTAACATCTCACTTGTTTGCAGCAGGCCTCTGAAAATTCTGCACGCAAAAAGCTGTTGGCCTAGAGAATTGCCTTCTCTTTGTCCCATGGAATTCCATTCAGGTTAAGCTGAGTTGTAAACTATTAAAATCACCATTTCCCTTCTCTCACTTGCATTCCTCAGGAATAGTTTGGTAACATGATAAATGTGGGTATTGTGACAGATTTGGAAAGGTTTGGAAATATTTTTTGAATAATATATGTTCTATATGTAGTGTAGTTGTAGCTGTGTTGGTCCCAAGGATATGAAAGAGACAAGGGAAGCGAGGTAATGTCTTTTATTGGAACAACTTCTGCTGGAGACAGAGGCAAGCTTTCGAGCCACTCAGAGCTCTTCTTCAGGTCTGAGTGAAGAAGCAAAATGCAAGGTGGAACAGATTGTTTAGCATAAGTAGTTAGCACATATTGTAAGGGACCGTTCAAGGTAAAGTGGCCTTACCTGTTAAGACCTCTGCAGTCATAGGACAAAAGAGGGGGTTAGTGGATTACAGATTGTTGTACTAAGCCATAAATCCAGTGTCTCTGTTCCATACATGATTTTCAGCATCTAGCAGCGTAATGAATTTAAGTTCCCAGGCTCATCGTTTGAAAGTGTTGTGCAGGTTTCCTTTGAGGATGAGGCTGGAGAGGTCAGATATGGAGTGATAGCTTTGTGAAAAGTGTTCACCCACAGATGATAGGGTATTTTTATATGTTATCATTTTCCTGTGTGAGTTAATTCGAGATCATAGCGTTTGTATGGTTTCACCCACATAGTTGTTATTGGGGCAGTTAGTGCACTAGATGAGGTATACCACACGTTTTAGTAGGCATAGATAGAATCATAGAATATCAGGGTTGGAAGGGACCTCAGGAGGTCATCTAGTCCAACCCCCTGCTCAAAGCAGGACCAATCCCCAATTTTTGCCCCAGGTCCCTAACTGGCCCCCTGCAAGGATTGAACTCACAACCCTGGGTTTAGCAGGCCAATGCTCAAACCACTGAGTTATCCCTCCCCCCTAGATCTTGAAAGCTGTGTTGATCACTGTACCAGTGGAGATATGTCTGCAGGTTTTGCATCTGTTGTCCTGGCAGGATCTGAAACTACTTGGAGTTGGTGTGTCCTGGTGAGTGGGGAGCTTGCTTCTGATGATGACTTTAGAAAGGTTGGGAAATTGTTTGAAGGCCAGAAGTGGGAGTTCAGGAAAGATATCTTTCACAATGGGGTCCCCATCAAGTATGGGTTGTAGTTATTTGAAGATACCTGGTCTGAGTTCCAATGTGGGGTGGTAGGTACTGATCATTGTAACAATGAAGATATGTCAACAATCTGTAACCCACTCATGAACCCCCTCTTTTTGTCCTATGACTGCAGAAGTGTTAACAGGCCACTCCGCCTTGAATTATCCTTCACAATATTGTGACACTGACAGATCAGCCAACCTGTGAATGACCCATAAGAATTTAACAGAAGGTATTATAATTGTAATCAAGGCAATCTACTTGCATGAGAATTTCAAAGAGATGTACTAGACTAGCAATCATCTACTCATTTATTTGTGGTAGTAGAAATCAAGGATAGGGGCTAAGGGTATTCATCTGTGTTTACCTGTATCTACAAAAAGAAAAGGAGTACTTGTGGCACCTTAGAGACTAACAAATTTATTTGAGCATAAGCTTTCGTGAGCTATAGCTCACTTCATCTAGTTAGAAGTTTAACAATGTAACCAGATTAGTTTGTAGATGCTAATTCCCTTTGATGTCTTAATTGCCTTAATTATGTATGGGACTGTGTCCAGTTAACTTTAAAATCAAAGTTGTAAGATACTGCAGGAAAACTAATAATATTATGACAGGTTTCAGAGTAGCAGCCGTGTTAGTCTGTATCCATAAAAAGAAAAGGAGTACTTGTGGCACCTTAGAGACGAATAAATTTGTCCTTTTCTTTTTAATAATATAATCTACAGTGTCTTCAGTTTAACTATTTCTGTTATTTGCCTTATGTTAATATGTTAATGAGTGTAACTAGTTTACCTGTTTATGCATAGGAAATAGATCATCTTCAAAGCAAAGGTCAACACTGCTTGCTGTGACAACGAGGCATGTCAGCCTGCTAGAAGAGCTATAAAAGGAAAGCCCCAAGCCTAATCCTGTCATCTCTCACCTGCTTAAATTTTGAACAGGGAAAGTATACGTGGTAAAATGGAGATCTTCTAAATAATTATTTGGAATGCCTTGGAAAATGCATGTAAAGACTTTAACAGACTTTACATCTAAGCTGCATTTGGATTCTGACCTGTTGGGATGATTCCAGAGAGATTTTTACAAGCCAGCAGTTCACTCCATCAGTGCTCTGATCCTGAACTGTGAACACTAAAACTCATTTGTCTGTGTATTGTTCTTTTAACCATTTGTATCTCTCTTCTTTCTTTTTCCTTTTACTATTAAACCTATTATTAGGACCTTTACTTCGGTGCAGCTGCACCGCAATTAGCTCTGCAGTGTAGCCATAGCCTAAGACTTCAGAGCTTGGTCCAATGTAAATTTGGCATTTCCTAATTGTGCAGTCTAATTTAATGTCCATTTTTTGTCTGTCATTTAGAAGGAGATATCTTATGTTGCCCTAATTTAGCTCTCAATAAGCTTCCCCTAAGGTACACCAAGTAAATTCCACATCATAACCTTCACTCACAAAAGCCTGTGACAATGGATGGAGCTTTATACTACACTCTATACTAATGTTTTCTAAATGAAAAATCTTTGATGTTATAATTAAAGGAATGAGTTGATATGCTGATCGATGCAATCACCTTCATAGTCCCTCATTTCCCTTCCACTATTCACTACAATCACCCTCCCAGTTTCCAACACATTTTTTGTGTGGTGAATTTTAGGGCATGGCTACACTGGCAGAGTTACAGCACTGGCAGTTACTGTGCCGCTCAGAGAGTGCAGAAGGAAAACCGCTATTGTGTGTCCACACTGACAGCTGTCTGCACAATAGCATGTTCACACTTGTGGCACTTGCAGAGCTATTTGGAGCGGTGCACTCTGGGCAGCTATCCCACAGAGCACCTCTTTCTCTTTTGCTGCTAAGACTGTGGGAAGGCTGTGAGGGTCCTGGGGCATCCTGGGTCCAGTCCCAATGCCCCGTGATGCATTGCTTTGCATCCCAGCAAACCCTGTGCTTCCACTCACATTTGGTGCCATCTTTCAATGGCTTGTGTACTGCTCTCCCTGCCTCTTTTAAGCCGCAGGAATGGTTCCCGAACTGCTGACCAGTATGCTCGCTCTAACAAGTCACAAGAGGCAGTGGTTTTATTCCTTAAACTACAAAGGCAAGAGGAGTGCAACATTGATCTTGCCACGCATAGTAAGACACAAGATGGCTTTCACGGAGGTGCTGACCACAGTGGAACGCCACTTTTGGGCTTGGGAAACAAGCACTGAGTGGTGGGATCACATCATGATGGGATGACGAGCAGTGGCTGCAGAACTTTCGCATGAGGAAAGCCACATTCATGGGACTGTGATGAGCTTGTACCAGCCCTGCAGCTCAAGGAAACGAGAATGAGAGCTGCCCTGTCGTTGGAGAAGAGCGTGGTGATTGCACTGTGGAAGCTGGCTACTCCAGACTGCTACTGATCGGTCGCTAATGAGTTCAGAATGGGAAAGTCAACCGCTGGACTTGTGTTGACGGAAGTGTGCAGGGCCATTATCGCATCCTGCTTTGAAAGACCGTGCCTTTGGGCAATGTGTGTGACATTGTGGCTGGCTTTGCACAAATAGGCTTCCCTAACTGCAGAGGGGCGATTGATGGCATGCACATTCCAATTCTGGCACCAGACCACCTAGCCACTGATTGCAAGGGGTATTTCTCAATGGTTCTCCAGGCACTTGTGGCTCACCGTGGACATTAACACAGGCTGGTCTGGAAAGGTACATGACACATGCATCTTTAGGAACACTAGCCTGTTCAAGAAGCTGCAAGCAGAGACTTTCTTCACGGACCTGAAGATCACCGTAGGGGAAATCGAAATGCCCATTGTGATCCTTGGAGACCCCGCCTACCCCTTAATGCCATGGCTTATGAAGCCGTACACTGGGCAACTTGACAGCAGCAAGGACCAGCTCAACAACAGGCTGAGCAAGTGCAGAATGACTGTGGAGTGTGCATTGGGGCATTTAAAAGCTCACCGGCGATGCCTGTATGGGAAGCGGGACATGGCCGATGACAATATTCCTATGCTTATAGCTGCGTGCTGTACGTTCCGTAATATTTGTGAGTGGAAGGGTGAAAGCTTCACTCAGGGCTGGACCGCAGAGGCTCAGTACCTGGAGGCTGAGTTTGAACAGCCAGAGACCAAGGCTATCAGAGGAGCACAACATGGGGCCATAAGGATCAGAGATGCCTCGAGGCAGCAATTTGAGGCTGAAAGCCTCTAACATTTGTTGCTATGCTCAGGATTGCAGTGCTTGTAATGCTAGGAGGTGATTGGTGCACATGATGCAAGATGGGGCCTTAACATAATTGTATGTTGCTTTGCAGTGCTTTTTGCTTTCACTTAATAGAATAAAGATTGCCTTCAATCAAACACAATTCTTTTATTAAAAGACAACAACCGGAGGAGAGAGTCAAACAAAAAAATTCATCAGCAGGGAGGGGGATATGGGAATGGAAGGTCTCAAGAGGAGGAGGGGTCCTGGGACAGCTACAGATTTGTGTACGTCCAGGGATCATACCCAACCTTCTCCTTTGGAGTACAATGCAGTGGGTGGTGTACTTCAGCAGGGCCAAACTGCAGAGGGATGGGTGTTGAGTGCAGTGGGTATTGGGACTCCACAGTGCTGGACTGTGAGGTGGGAGGAGTGGAATGACGCGGGCAGAGAGTGGAGCCAGGAGGTTGATAACAGTGTGTTGGCAGTAGGGGGTGTGGGAAAGAGTTTTATGACAGCGGCTACAGGGGAGGGCGGACGCGGAGCTGCTTGGTTTGAAGAGCTAGTATCACCTGGAGCGTGTCTGCTTGGCGCTCCATAACGTTTAAAAGCCACTCCATGGCTTCTTTCTGGTGTGTTATGTTCTCCTTTCGGGCCCTCTTCTCGCTGTTCTGCCAGTCCTTCAATTCCTGCAGCAGCGGATTGCCCAGTATCTCCACGAGAGTTTCCGGGAGATCTCTGAGGAAGATTCCAGTGAAGTGAGGGAGTCTATGAACAGCCTGTTCCGCAGTTCAAAATAGGCATTCGGTGGGAGACAAGTCTGATTTGTGCAAGCCTCCTGCCTGCAACAAATTGCTTCAGCAATTCCCAAAATCAGATCCACTTACCAAGGGCCTCCTCTCCTGTTTGCGCTTAGCCAAAATCTGACTGCTGTGTCTGGCTAGGCTCTTCCGGGGTAGAAAAGAGCATGCATCTCTGGCCTCCAAGCCATCCTCTGCCTCTGGGTCTCCCTGCCCCTATTCGTCCAAGATTTCCTCCTCCTGGCTCGGTCCACTCTCGACTGGCATGTGAGCAGGGCCGTCCTTACCCATACGCAAAGTATGCAGCTGCGTAGGGCACCAGGAAACTTGGGGCACCAAATTTTCTGGTGCCCTGTGCAGCTGCGTGCTGCTCCAGCCCCTGCACTGCCTCTTCCCTAGGCCCCCCCACCCCTGCCCTACCCCAGCCCTGCCTCTCCCGCCTCTGCTCCGCCCAGTCCTGCCCCCACTCCACCCCTACTCCAAAGCCCCCACACTGCTCCGCCCCCACTCCTGCCCCTCCTCTTCCCAACCTCAAGGATTGCAGCAGGGCCAGGCCTGCATTCATCGGCAGCGGAAGTGCAGGGACCTGGCCCCAGCTGCCCTGCTGGTGAGTGGTTCCCCCTGCCCCCCTGAAGTCCTGGGGCCAGCTCCCCCGAGCCCTGCCATAGGGCCCCAGAATAGCTAGGGACGGCCCTGCATGTGAGCCAACGAAGTATCCACAGGGGCATTCGCAGGGAGGTGGGGTCACCACCAAGTATCATGTCCAGCTCTTTGTAGAGCCAGCAGCTCGTGGGTGCAGCACTGGAGCGGCAGGTTGCCTCCCTTGTGGTAGGCGTTCTGCAGCTCCTTCACTTTTACCCTACACTGCAGTGTATCTTGGTCATGGCCCCTTTCTATCATGCATCATGAAATCTGTCCATAGGTATCATAATTTCTATGGCTGGAGTGCAGCTGGGACTGCACAGCTTCCTCTCCCCAAATGCCAATGAGGTCCAGCAGCTCAGCATTGCTCCAAGCGAGGGATTGCCTGGTGCATGGAGCAGGCATGGTCACCTGGAAAAATGCACGCATCACCGAGCAAGCAGGAAGGGGACTTTCAAATTCGCAAAGGGATTTAAGGTGTGGGGATGACAGTTGGTCACCTGAGGGCAGGGCAGTAGAGTTGAAACCGATGACCAGAGAGGCAAGAACAGGCATTGTGTGACACCTCCTGGAGGCCAATCGCAACACTGTAATCACCACGGTGTCTACACTGGCACGGCAATGCTGTAGCCCTGGTGCAGAAAGCTCTACATCTCTCATCGGAGTGTTTTTTTTTTTAAGAGAGCTACAACTGTGCAGTTTTTGTGCACTAAGTGGCTTGGCAATGTATACACCTCGGGAGTTACAGCACACAAAGCTGCTTTACTGTGCAGAAACTTGCCAGTGTAGATGGGGCCTATGATTGTAAACTCCTTGGAACAAGGGCTGTAGACCTTAATCCAGTGTCGTACCGGTATAAATTCTCAGACAAAAAGTACATTAAGGTGTAGTTAAGGCTCGGAGTATGTATCAGTAATTTAAGAGTGAAAAAAATATCGCAGGAATATTGTAATAATCCAAGAAACAAGCATTATAAACTCTGGAAATTCAGAGTTAAATTTATAAGAAGAAATCCAAACATGTTAAAGTAAAAAAACTGCTGTTAGGCACCCAACCAACCTTAACTTTGCCCTGTATTGACATCATGCAAAAATCATACGGTTATGAAGGTATTTGAGGTCCCAGATTAGATTCAACTGATTTCTGTTGACATATTAGTATGTTTTCTTTTATATATTTTTCCCCTTGTAGTATCGCTACAAGGCAGCCTTAATGCTATATTCTGAGAATTTCCTTAGTTTTAAAAATATTAAAATTTTCATAAATAAACACTAAACTTTCCATTGACAAGGGATACTGGTTATTCTGACACAATTTGCAATGAATTATTTGTTTAGAGGACTGTGTTAGTGAAACCTGTGTTATCTGAAGGAGGAGCAGGGAGAGTCTATTCCCTAAAGCCCATTGTGTGTGTGTGCAGGGGGCACACCTGCTTTAAGATGTCCCCCATGCACCTGCCTCAGTATGTGGTGGGGGCGACAGCAATGCCATAGGGAGCTTTTTAAGTACTGATGTCCAAACTAGCATGCAACCACAGAATCTTTAAAGGGCAGTGACAGGCGGACCAACTAATCTGTCAATGAGAGAATCTGTCACGTATTTAACCTTCTTCATATCACTCACTCATTACAACCAGTAGAATTGTGGCATGCACATTAGCTATAGAGGATAGATGGTGATTGACTGAATTACCTCTGATGTCATACTGACTGAATTTCTTCAAAAATAGCATATGCAAAATATTTTAGTTAATTTTAACAATATGGAACATTTAAAGTATCTGTTATTTCATTGTAAAGATCATTTGGGACAAAGAGCAGATGTACAAAGATGTTAAGTTTTTCAAATAACCATTTAAACTTATAGGTTAATTAATAAAATTACTTAAATTCCTTCTGTACTCTAAGAGTAAGTACTGTACATTTAGGGAGGGTATCATATATTTTTCAGACAACACAAATAAGTTGAATCCTGCTTTAAATGCAAAATGGAACTCAACCTTGACTATGGAGTTGCAAAGAGCATTTTCATAATCATGTCAGTAATAACTCTACTGAAGTCAGTTGAGTTATTTGGGCATAAAACTGGACAGAGGAAAAAGAATCAGAGCCAGTATGTATATAAAACAAGTCAGGCTCAGGAAACCGAGTTTCTATTGTCATTTCTGCTAGTGACACACTCAGTGACCTTAGGCAAGTCATGTAATCTCTGTGCCACAGTTCTTGTGAGAGACAACTTTATAGGGGTGTTGTGAAGAAATACATGAACAGGAGGTGCTCAGTGTCACAGTTTAGTGGCGCCTGTATTTCCCCCTCCATGGTCCCTCAAGGGCACCCACTCTAGGCTTCTGGCTCCTCAGCTGTAACCTGTTTTGGGTAGAGACCTGCATCTCTCTCCCTTCTGACTGATGTTTTTTCCCGGCTGCCAGTTCTCTGCCTATGCTGTGATAGTTTAAGCAAGCCAGAATGCCTAAACAGGCCAGTGTCTGCAATTTGTTTCTCTCTCAAGGCTACAAACAGCTGTAATTGCTAGCAGTTACAAGCTCCCACACAGGTCTTTCTAAGCAAGCATTACAGAAACAAAACTAATAAAAATAAAATAACCTACATGCATGCTAATAAACTTACCAGAGATCACCCCAGCTCCAACATGGGCTCTGGTGTCAGTCCTTCAAACCCCACCAAGGAATATTTCTGTGGTTACAAGTTCGTAACAGGCTCAGCTCAGAACTAGCATCCCCATGCATAGGCACTGACTCCATGGGTGCTCCAGGCCATGGAAAAAAAAGTTAGTCGGTGCTTAGCACCCACCTGCAGTCAGCTCTTCCCCCTCACCCTCCAGCACCTCCTGCCTGCCACAAGCAGCTGTTCAGAGGCAGGCAGAAGGTGCTGGGAGGAGGAGAAGCGGGGATGGGGCGCACTTGGGGGAGGGGGAAGAACTGGGCAGGAAGAGGCGGGGGTGAGGGCTTGGGGGAAGGTGTGAAGTGGGGCAGGGCTTGGGGCAGAATGAGGGTTGAGTAGCCCCCTGGGGCAAGGAGGAAGCCGGCGCCTGTGCTCCCATGGATGGGTTGGGCTTTCCTTCTGTGATGGCCAGAAAGAGTTAAACATCCTGCAAAATACATAACCCTCAAAAGACATGTGGGAAGGTAATGGTTGTGTTTTTGAGCATTTACGTATGTATGAGTAGGGTCCACAATGTAATCAACAATCCCTGTCCACGCGGTATTCTGATAATTCAGAGATCAAAAGAACATCCTCGCATTGAAATTAATTGTAAACATGGGATATCTCTGTATTCATCCCTCTTTGAAATGTATAGCAAATAATCTGTGAATGGTGGAGGAACAAGCAAATTGCCTTATGTTAATTCTACAGCTAAGTACGGGTGATGGACCTCCTTCAAAGTCATCCTAATTGCCTTTTGTTCCCGGAGAAAGTCCCAACTTGTCAAAGAGGGCATGAAATTGTACACGAGATCCTTGGTCCTGATTCTATCATCTCAGATCTGCTTAGGCTTCATCAGGGGAAGTTTGAGTCACAAGACTGAGGTCCAAGTTATGCTGGTATGCCCTGAATATGATATTTGGACATTGGACTATAACCAATGAACTATTTCTAAAAGAACTCTTTGCAACTACAAAGCTCACCATCTCTGCTATGAATCTGCACCTAAAAGAATTCAACGCATGTCTGTATGTATATTGATCTTTTAACTATTCTCTCTTTTGTTTTTAAATAAAGTTTAGTTTAGTTCATAAGAATTGGCTGTAGTGTGTATTGGGTAAGATCTAAAACATTCATTAACCTGGGAGGTAATGTGTCCAATCCTTTGGGACAGAATCTTTTGTGTTATATAATGAAATAAGATTTACAGAAAATTTCTTCGCATTTGACACGGGTATCTGATGATGACCTGAGGCTGGGTCACTTTAAGGGAACTGTGTTGTTTGGACTTCTGAGGAACCAGTAAGGTAGTAAAGAAGCTGTTTTATTCTAGCTTGGTAAATCTAAGTATTGGAATAGCCACCATCTTTAAGGGGATTGTCTGCTTCATTCTTTGCAGTTCACCCTAATTGAGTGACCATAGCTAGCTCTCTACTAGGACTTCGGTCAAACCTTCATACAGCTTAGTTCTCTGACATTGGGGTTATGTCTACACTATGTCTACACTACTGCGATAAGTTGACCTACACTCCGCAACTCCAGCTACGCGAATAATGTAGTTGGAGTCGACATACCTTAGGTCGAGTTACCACGGGTTACATTGCAGTGGGTCGATGGAAGAAAAACTCCTGTTGACTTACCTTACTCATCTCGTCGGGGGTAGAGTACAGGGGTCGATTGGAGAGCGATCCACTGTCGATCTGGCAGGTTTTTAGTAGACCCAGTAAATCGACTGCCAATGGATCGATCTCAGAGCGTGGATCCCTGCCATAGCATAGGCCTGCCCTCACAGTCAGGGAACAGGTAATCAGCAGATAATAGTTCTCTCCTTGGGGTGCAGCTTCAAAAGGCTGGAAGTAAAGAATTTGCATTCACCTCCCGCTAGAAATTCCCAGGAAAACCACCTAACATTGTATGTCCCTTAAATCCATTCTTGTTTAGCACATTGTAAGCAGTCCTTTGAAGTTCGTAACACTTCCCAGGGTTCACATCTGCCCCCCAGGCATGGTATATACAATACTGACCTACAAACATACATAACTTGTGTATTTAGTACAATGGACTCCAAAGATACTAAAACTTAATTTAACTAGGTTTTTCAAGGACATTGCAGGAAATCGCCATATTAGTCACTCAGCTACTGCCACGATGGAAGCCATAGAAAAAGCTCCTGTAAACTCCATCCTTGCTGTTAAAGTGCCCCACGTTTAATAACGAGAGATAGGCGAGAACTGGGACCACAGCACTCTGGGGAAGCCTGGCTTTAGGTTCAAACTTCACATCTGCCCTTTTCTTTAAAACGGGCCTGAACCAACCCTCCCACACACCCCCAAAATCCCAAACACCCCAGCCTTTGCTGAGGTGTGGCTGTGCAGCGGCATGCTGCTTGTGGCTCTCACTGCCTCTGACAGCTCCAACCGACTGCATGCAGCCTCTCCCCCAAACAGATCCCACACATCCTCTGCTATGCATCCCATGAAGTGAGCTGTAGCTCACCAAAGCTTATGCTCAAATAAATTTGTTAGTCTCTAAGGTGCCCCAAGTCGTCCTGGTTTTTTTGCGCGGATATACACTAACACAGCTGCTCCTCTGAAATCTCCTATAGATATAGGTTATATGTGGGCAACTGCTACAGTGACGCAGCTAGAACGTTGCGACTTCTACTTCCCACGGTCCCAGCCCCCAAGCGAAGATATCCGACCTCTCCTAGCTCTTCCCCGGCCGTTCTATGGGCGCGCGTGCGCAGAGCTAGCTGGCGGCTGTTGAGAATGTCGGGCGCGCGGGGCGGTGGGCGCGCGGCCCCTCCCCCCGGCGGGCGCGCGGCTGGGGAGGAGGCGGTGCCTGTGTCCGCGCTAGAGGTTGTGTCGTTCCTTGGCAAGCTGCTCTGCGCAGTCGCGGCGCTGAAGGCGGCTCTGTACCTCCTCCGCCGAGTGTGTCTAGCGATGGCCTGGAAGTCGGGAGGCTCCAGCCACTCCGAGCTCATCCACAACCTGCGCAGTGAGTCTGGGGCCGGCCCGGCGAGGGAGGGGCCCCGGCGCGCACAGCCCCAACCCCGTTCCCCGGCCGTTACCGGCCCCTCGGCAAGACGCACGTCACATTCCGTCCTGGGCTGGGGAGAGACGAGCTGTCACTGAGCGGGCCGGGGGCGGGGAGCGCCGGGGAGGAACCCGGCTCTAGGGGTGGGTTGTCCGCGCAGGGCGCGGGGCCATCGCCGCCTCTGGGGATGTGTGTTGGGGGGACCAGCCCCGCCCCGCCCCGCCCCGCCGGGTGGGTTCCCGCGCAGCCAGTCTGAGGGCGGAGGCGGCGGCGGCTCCTCTCCCCCTCTCGGCTCGGCCTGGGCTGCAGCCGGCGGGGGTGGGGGCGTGCCGGGCGGCGGCGGCTGCTGCTGTCACCCTGCCTGCCGGTGCTGCCCGCCTCGTGTCCCCTCCGCTCTGCCCCGTGCTTCAGGCGGCGCGTGCCGGGGGCTGGCAGCCGGGCTGGGCTGTGGCTCCGGACCCAGCCCCGGCGGGGAGCCGTTGGGTCCGACTGCTAGCGGGGGAGGCTGGCTGGGAGCGTTGAAGGGCCTGAGGCCATTGCGGGGGTGGGGGAGGGGCGGTTACTTCACCGTGTCACGGTCCCTTTGTATCGGTGTCGCTGGACGTTCTCTGGCGCGTGGCTCTTAGCGGCCCTTGCTTAAATCCCGGGGCACGGGCCGGGTTGGAGAGAAGGGGGGTGGGGGGGGGGAGTGGTCGTGGCCGCGATGCACAAATCAAATCCAGGGCAACGCGGTGGTAGGACTCCAGTCCCCTTCTCTTCAGGGAGCGCGGGGCTCAGCCGGTGCCGCTGGGCCGTCCAGGTTACCAGGCTCCTCTGGAAAGTGCTGTGTGGCTGTTGATGTCACCCCACCTCCCCGTGCCCATCTGAGATGCAGTTTCCCTCCCACTTTTCCCAGGACTCGCACCGCTCCTGTGTTGGATGCGGCAAGGCTGGGACTGATGCCCACAGCTGTGTTCTGTTTTAGTGACCTGCAGCCCCAGGGTGAGGGGTGGGCTGGGCTGGTTTGTGTGTGTGATCCAAATTGAGAGGAGGCAGGGAGTTAAGTTCCTGGTAGGCTTAAGTTCCATCATCTTTCATATTAGCTTTTGATGGATAGATTTGTAGTGGTCCTCTCCTAGCACCTGGAAGGGGAAAGAATTTTTTCCCTCCCAGAGTCCCCTAAACATTGGGAGGTGAGGGGTGGCCCCAAGAAAGACATTTTTTCTGTAAACTGCATTAGTAGTTTCCCTCCATTGTTTTACTTCTGCAATTCTGGGTTCTGCAAGGGTGATCGTTTTTCAATTACTCAGTTTCATGGGGAGGGAAGAATATAGTTTTTGGTAATATCTCCGAGCTCCTTTATTTCAGAGCCCTTTCCCTTTCCCTTTGTGTTTACCTTTGTCATTGCTCATAGTTAGGTTTGGCAGAATTTGATTTTTATTTATAATTTTGATGGATATATTTATTTTTAAACACTGTTTCAATTTCATCAATTTAAACGTTCACAGTTGTGGGAAATTATGGGGGTTGTCAGGCAATAATTATTTAATGATGATAGAAGTTGAGATTCAAAAAGTTAAAGCTTCATAACATTAAAACACAAATTTGCAATGTCACCTGTCAAAATATCTAAAGTAAATATGCTTAAATCAAACTCTAATAAGTTGTTAAGCAGCATTTCTCTTACTTTCCTTCTTTGCAAACTTCAATGATTATTGCTGGAAATATTTTTTTGTCCATTAGTCAACATCAATTTCACCAAACACACACTGACATTTACTGATAAAAATCTAATCCTTCCAAACCTACTCATTCTTTACTCGTTTTGCAATCAGCGTAGTATAGTGCTGAGGTTATTTTCAGTTTCATACTGAGTACTGAGCTCTGGATAAAGCCTGTGAAACTGGCTACATTAGGAAGGCTATGAGCAGTTACAGTAAGAGGCACTGGCGCTGTCTCTTCTGCTGATGCGGTAAGCTAACACTAGGTTTGGTTATCATTTGGAAGGTTATCTTTGCAATTCTAAACGCTAAAAATGTTTTTAAATAAGTTTTGGCTCTCGAAGCGTCGATAGTTTGTCTCCTCGTTTGTCTGGGAAGCGTTTCAAAGGTAGACATGGATGTTTCAAGCCTTAAAAACAGTTCAAAAACATATATGCTCCTGCAGGGTTTACTGCTTTGAGAATCTAAAGGTGAAATGGACTTCATTGCCTTGCTTTGTCTCAGATGAGAGAAATGTAAAAATGTCAAACAGTGTAAAAAGTAAATTGGATTTCGAAACTTCTACTTTGAAGAAGTTGAAATAATAGTAATATAAAAGAACATATGCTGTAAAGAGATTTAAGTTGTACTTTTATTTTCAGTGCTTTTATTAAGGTATCTATTTAACACCACATAAATAGTATTTTTGTAGAGAATCTGAATTATAGAGTAGATGATTTATTCAAAGCTATTATGTGCAATGAGACCTGTGCCATTGACTTTGTTGTTCTCTGTGCTCGTGCACCTGTCTAAGTGGAGCCAACTTCAGGATGGGGACCAGAAATTCTAAATAGGAAACAGCAATTAAAATAAGTCTTAATATTGTATTGACCTAGCGTAGATAAAACAGACTTTAAAAAAAATCTGCAGAGTCACATACAGTTTATTTCCATTATACACTATGGAAAAGTCACACAAATGAGGGTCATTCTGGTCACTTGCCAGCTTGTGCAGATCAAGGAGTGACTGGTTCACATTTTTTTCCAGTATAGAATTATACAGTTCTTTCCCCAGATTTTCAGAAAACAATTTCTTCTTTGATCAGAGATCAGTCCTGGACAACTTAAGCCCAGTACTTTCAGTAAATTACCCTTAAACTGAAAATATTTTTGAAATAGACATACTTAGTCAATCTTAAATAACTTTAGCATTTCATTTTCTGGTGTATTAAGCGTGTAGTGATCCTAGAAAAAGGGAGAGGAGTTGCATAGTAGTTCATAATTCATTGATTGCTGCTTGGGTGAAGTGCTCCTTGTAGGATTCTGAACTGGTTCTCTTCTACTTTTCTCAGTCTGTTAACAAGTCCGCTATCCTCTCAATCCCTCAAATTTACAATGTTGGGGTCATCCTAATTTCCTTCTTGTCTTTCATACCCAGGATCTTGCCAAATCATATTGCTTCACAATATACAACTCTTCCAGAATTCGCCACCTCTTCACCATTTCTACAGCTAAAATGTTGGTCCCTGCCCTAGTCATGTCTCACCTAGGTTATTGCAATTTCCTCTTCCTCTTCTATCCTCTCCGAGCAATACAATATGTAGCCGCAAAAATAATATTCCTTGTTTGCTTCTCTTTGCCACATTATGCCACTGTCATGCTTGTGTTCAGGCCATAACCCCCCCCACACATTCTCAGATCCCCACCACTAGCTTCCCATCTGATCTCTCATCAAGCTGCATCATCCCTACGTTCAAGGTTCTGCCTAATACTGATCTCTATATCTTTGCTTGCTTGCTTCTTGTTACTTTCCCTCCTGGTTCACATTTGGAAGGTTTTCTTCATAACCCTATGAGATATCAACATAATTTAATAAATACACAATTGAAATGAAAGCTCAGATTCTGGAGTAGCTGATGACACTTGAGAGAGATTTCTGCTTTCCCTGAATGAGTGGATTTTTCAGCCCATGCTTTTACCAGTAACATAGGCAGGCTGTTCACAAATAATTGTCATTCTGCTCTCAGGTAAGCTAAAGATAATTTATCTGAAGATTTTGTTTCTTAGATATTTCTCACTTAAAATCATTTCAGTGTCTTTTGAAAGCAGCAATTTCATCATTGTAGGGATTCTTCAGCAAAGAACCTTCCATCTTCTTAGTTGCTGTCAGGAAATATGTTCAGAAATCTGCCTTCTATGGTAATCTCTTAAGCCTTTTGTCTAATTTACACTCATAAGTATATTTATGTAAAGCATTATGGGGTGCAGTGTCACACCCTATGCGTAGGAGCTGGACGGGGGACATGCCGCTGCTTCCCTGAGCCACGTGGAGTCACAGCACACATGAGCGGGGCAAACCCCTAACACTGGTCCCCGTTTAATCCAGCTCGAGGACTGGATTAAAACGTCTGGAGGGCTGGATGTGGCCCCAGACCATAGTTTGCCCACCCCTGGGATAGATAATAAGACAGAAAATATCTTATTGCTTCTATATAAATCCATGGCATGCCCACATCTTGAATACTGCATGTAGATCTGGTTGCCCCATCTCAGAAAAGATGCATTAGAATTGAAAAAGGTACAGAAAAGGGCAACAAAAATGGTTAGGGGTATGAAACAGCTTCCATATGAGGAGAGATTAATAAGACTGGGACTCTTCAGCTGGGAAAAGATATGACTAAGGGGGGATATGATAGAGGTCTATAAAATCATAACTGGTGTGGAGAAATTAAATAAGGAAGTGTTATTTACTTCTTCTCATAACACAAGAACAAGGAGTCACCAAACGAAAATAATAGGCAGCAGGTTTAAAACAAACAATGCATGGTCAACCTGTGGAATTCTTTTGTCAGAGGATGTTTTGAATGCCAAGACTATAACAGGGTTCAAAAAAAGAATTAGATACGTTCATGGAGGATAGTTCCATCAATGACTATTAGCCAGGATGGGCAGAGAAAACCAAAGAGAATTCTCCCTTCTTTTTTGTGAGAAGATCTTTCTGACCATGTTTGTACATAAATTAAATTAAAATAAACCCTTTTTTTCCCCTTCGTTGGTTCCCTCAAGTAAAAATTATTAGCTCAAACTATCAGTAAACTAGAATGAAATAAATGTCTGTCTTTGTAGTCAGATCTAGTCAATGAAATAATGCTTATTTTTTGTGGTAGTCTGGAGATCCACATTAATCCATAATATAATCTGATAAATGGAAATAATTTTACAAATGCCTCCATGGCAGGTGACTTACCCGTGATAATGGGTATATTAAAAACAGTGTGAACCTGGTGTGTTAATCTTAAAGCTTTGTGAAAATTCCAAACTTCAAATTAATGGTTTTATCCGCCATTGACAGGGTGGATTTGATTTAAATCAAATTGATTTAAATCACTAGTCAGGAAGACTCGATTTAATCATGGATTACTACATAAAACCTACATAAAAGTGCATTCTTGTTGATTGTTATAACCTTAATACATATTCTTCACAACTCCAAGATAGATGTAGGTTTCATATTTAGAAGGTATACACTATACATTTTTAAGTGATTTTAGTTTGAAAACTTTTCAGAGTAGTTTTACAGCTATATCAGAAAATGAATGATTGGTTATTTCATTTACCAAAGGTAATTGAAGCAGATATTTATGAAGTCATTTAGAGGTGAACTATCTCCAATTCAACAGGTTAATAATTAATATTTGGAGGATTTTCTTGCCATGCTGTATTAAGAGGAGAACATCACCAGACAGACATTTAAATTGTTTTATTTAACTAAAACAACAAAGTTATGTATTCTGGATTTTTTTCTTCAACAGCAAATGTATAATATGTTAACAAATGAAGCATATGAATTTTTGAATTTAGTTAAACATTCAAGTTTTTTAGCTTTGTTTTTGTTAAAATTGTTTTAAACTAAAATAGTTAAATGAAATTAAAAAAAAATTCAATAGACTATGTCAGCCAGGTCAACATGAGAAACTTAAAATACTGGCTTCTGCAGCTAACTCAATCATCTTCACCTTCATTTTCCTGTTTGTTCATAATCTGGAAAAGAAAAACAAACTTTCCTGTTTTTTCAAGTTCCAAACGATTTCTCAGTTTGGAATGAATTAGTCCAAAGGAAGAGAATATTCTTTCTACACCGGCGGAAGAAGCTGCTGCTGTTAAAAGTGGGATTATCACTTGAACAGTCTCTGAATCCAAGTGCTTAAGTGACTTCCACCAGTTCACTGGTGTGACTTTCTTTAAAACATCATCAGCAAACATATAATTCTTGAATGGTTCACCCTTAGCTCTGAAGTTTATTACAGTTGGCATACGGAGGGATGATTGCTAGATGTCTGTGTCATGGCCAACTCCTCTTCTTCAGCAGTTAAGGTTTGACCTTGGTACCAAGTATTGAGAATATTTGCAAGAACATAAGCTGGAGATAGTGCTTGTCCCATTTGTTTTTTTTTAATGTTTGTTTGTAATTTAACTCCGTCATTGCATATTTCTCTTTTTAAGATCTCATTCAGTTCCTTCTGGATTTCAACAGCCTGAGTAATAAAATAGCTATTTCCCTGCATTTTGTTCAAGGCTACAGAAATAGGCTTCAGGGTACTCATCACGTGTTCATCATTTCTCTTAAGCCCAATGTTGAGAACTTTGGCTGTGTGTGCATTTCCTGATGTATCAAGTCTTTCTGTAAGGAAGACGTTACCTTCTGTTGTCACACAAGCACATACAACAGGATCATTGTGGACATTGCTCCACCCATCAAGACTTAGGTTAACAATTTCATCCTCTAGACCTTTTTCACACTGCTCAGTTTCTCTTTCATACACTTTATCCTGCAATTTTACTGTGACATCTGCTCTGTTGGGTGGACTGTATCCTGGTCTTAATGACTGAACCATGTTAATGAAGTGTGGGTTCTCAATCAAACGGAAAGGAGAGTTTGTTGCATAAACAAACCGGACAATTTTTTCATTAATTACCTCTTTTTGTAATGTGCTGGTTCTTTTCAAAATGAATCTATGGTTGTTTCTGGATGATGGAGACTTTTTTATTTATTTATTTTGCTACAGCTGATATACTGTGGCTATGTGACATACATGATGTGACCTGAAATACTGTTATTGGCAGATAACTCTGAAACTATAAAAAATGATGGTGATCTTGAAGGTGGATAGTCTTAAGAATCCTATATGTTTAGGATAGATTCTCCTAAACAAAATAAGTCAATGCAGTTATTTAATTATTATTACCATACTGCTTATGTAGTATTACTCATTGCATTCACTGACACTCAGTACTACTTTAAAGGTGAAATTGTATAAGGAAATCTGCCTATTTCAGCTATTCATTTTTTATCACAACTGCATCTAAAATGATAGTACCATAGGGTAACAACTATAATTTTTGCTCAAACATGAGAATTCAAGAATAGTCCAGAAGGAAGATAGGCAGAAAGTTTACCAACCTGAAGATCCTGCATGTTCAGACATGTTCCATTCATCATCTTCAACGTAGCTTCCTCCTGAGAAGGAACACTTCTCATGATGTTGTTTCATTCGGGCAACCCAGGCCTTTCATTTCTTTGTTGCACTCTTTGCATTTTGCACATATGCCTGTTTTACCCACATGTAGAGGAACTTCATTAAAATATTCCCAAACTGGGTCTTTTTTATGGCCTGCTGCCATTATAGGTTTTCCCTTCTAGTGAGAGAATGGTATGGTAGATCTCAAATCAATGAAGGCTACACTCAGAAAGATATCAAGACTTCTGGAATATGCTTCTTGAACAGTTTCACTTTTGTTTCTACTGCCTGTCCCTCCCTTCTCACATTTATCTCCAGACTTCTTCTACTTGTCCAGAATTGCAAAATTAAGCATCTCTGATGGTATCTTCTAGACTGAGCACTGAGTCCCATGGGTAGATAGACAGATTAACCTAAATAATCTATACAGAAGCCCCTAGAACCTCATAAGATTGAGTCCCTAATCCGTGAACTATTGGAACTCATTTACAAAACTTTTCTTAAACATTAAATGAGTATATTGTCTCATACTGTAGAATTAGAATTTATAATCCCTATTCGATGATGAGAGAGTTTTAATTAAGATACATTATAGCTCAAAAATATTTTTAGGTTTTTTCCTCAAAAAAGCATTTTATCAAAAAAAAATCCTATTTAAATAAAAAAAAATCCGATTTTTTTTTTTAAATCCTTGATTTTTATCCACCCTGGCCATTGATGAAAGAAAAGTTAAAGTAACAGCAGGCCAGTTTAAAATCAACATGTTTTCCTCTTAGTAAGGAGTTCTTCATAATTTTCATTGAAATCCAAAGTAAAATTTTTCTCCAAACAGCTACATCCTCCAAAATACACATCCAGTGATGGCAAATGGGTAAATTCATTGTCTCTTTGTGTGGGAGAAGATAAACAATGTTATGTAAACCGTAATACAGGTCTTAAATTTATCAAAGTCCTGTTTGAATTATTGTCTGTTAAATATTCTAATACTTTTAAGTGGTCTATACAGGATGATAATGCGGCAAAATACCTTAAATAGATGTTCAGTTCCCTGCTCTCACTGTTGATCATCAGTTCAGATGCTTTGGTTGCTCCTTAAATTGCTTCTCTAGTACAGTTTTCACATATTGGTTTTTCTTAAAATGAAGACCAATTTGTGATGTTTGAAAAATTTACCTGACATTTAGCCCAGGGACTAAGCCCGCGAAGGTAAGTGAAAAATGTTTGTGCTGCCACGAAGAGATTACACTCCTCCAATTTAATGGAATGAAAAAGTTGTGTTCTGCATTAAACATCATTTTCTTACTTACATGTTTTTAAAATGTGTTAACTTGCTACTTGGAGTGGCCTAATGGGAAGAAAAAAAAGGTTAATATCTTGTTCATCACCTGTGAAATTCATTAAATATGTTCATCAAATAAGCTACTAATGCATCTTGTGCTCTTGTTATATCTTCTTTCCCCTTCTTGGCTTCACTTCATTTTTTTTCTTTATCTGAGTAACTTGTTTTTTGTCCAGTTCTTTTGTTGGTTCAATATAATTTAGTGAATATTTGCTAAATACCAGTTAAATTAATAATTGATTGATTCATGTATATAGTCAAAATTTTTCTGCTATTCAACCAGCCTTCGTAATTGAACTTTTCAAAGAAAAAATAAATGCAATACATAACACTCTAAATATTATACATTTCAGAATTGTGAGTTTGGGGGTGCATGGCAGTACAGGCAGTTTTTCACCCAGGCTAGCAGGCTTCATTCTTGGGATACTCCATATCAGGAAGCCTGGGGATCAGTTTGGCATACTCTCTTCCTCTGCTCCCCTACATATTTTCATCTTCCATTTCTTTCTTCTGCCTCCTCATTTTTCTCTATTGTACTTACATTTTCTAATTAATTCCATCAGTATCTCACTTGTTTATCGAGGCATGGGTTGCAACAGTTTTGATACCCATTGCTGAAGGGCAAAAATTACTAGTCACAGATCTATATGAAAGCTAGGGGGGTAGTAAGTAGAAACTGTTCAGGGATTTGGAAGAGATACCAAACCTTTTCCTTCCCTGTTGTATCAGGCTTTGCTTAGGAGGTGTCTGAAACTGAAGCTCCCCAGCACCCCACTTACAGCTACAAAGCAGCATTTTTCTCCACTTCCTGTCTTCTGGCTTTTATGAGGATGCTGTGTGTGTCTTCGTTACTTTGCCCCTCTGCCAGCTTCCTGGCTGTCATGTTTGGGGGATATCTACGTTACTCTCCTTTGGCTTTCTGGGTGCTCTGAGGATATTCTTACTACCTTTCTAAACCCCTCTAGCTAGCCTTTCTGTTGGTTGGTCCTCCTCAGTGAGTAATTACAGTGCCTTCTGCTTCCAGCTTTCTTAAGTAGGAGTAGAGTGAAATTGACTTGATTCTTGTCAGTTTTTTGTGGCTGCTCACAGGATTCTGTACATAATTAAAAATGACAATATTCTGATCAATTTTCTGCATCTTGCAGTTTGAAAAAGTTATGAACAACAACAGACACTTGGGAGCTGTCTGCACAGACAGAGGAAGACAGCACTGCATTAGCGAATACTTCTGTTTAGAAGTCTTTTTTTTCATAACTATAAGAGATAGGACACTTTTTGAAATAAAGCTTAGATTCAGTACAAATTGAAGAGACTTGCCTGGAAAACTTTATTGCTCTCCTTGGGGAAAATTGATTTTTTTTTTTAAAAAAAAAAAAAAGTCTCTGGTTATATTTTCTTTTCCTTCCTGGCTTCATTTAGCTTCTTCATTCCTGTATTATTGATGATGGTCTCTCTCTCTCTTTTTGTGTGTTTACAGTGTCTGATTTCTCCTTTTTTCCTCATACCTGTATTTTCATATTTTATATGACATGAAACATACAAAATTCAAGAGTCACATGTCTAATTATAAAACAGTAAAATTTGTTTCACATCCCAGGAACATTTATTATCTCTTTTTTAAAAGGGAAACTCAGTCTGAAATAAAACTTGAATTATTCTGCTGCATAGAACAACAAATTTAATTATAAGTCTTAAATATAAAAAAGCAAATAAACTTAATTTGTATAATTTAATTATATTTACTCCAAAGATATAGTTGAAGGAGATTTCTATTCTTGGCTCTGAGCTCTTGAAAGAAATCCAAGGTGGGAACTTTTCAAGCGCAGTTGGTTCCTGGAAGAGAAGCACATTATGTCAGTGCTGTAATGCTTTATCCACAGTTGGTGAAGGAGTTCCTGAATTGCTTTGTGCCTGTTTGACTCTCCTGGCGTCTCACTAGTTCACCAAAGATCAAAACCTATTCTACATCTCTTTCTGTCCCTAGTGTTTTCACTACTAGTACTCTTAACGCTTTTAATTCTCATCTCTTAACTCTCCAGGAGCTGAATCCTGTGTATGGTATCTTTAAATAGGAGAGTTACTTTGAATATATTTCCATGCAGCATTTATTTCCCTGTCATCTATCTACCAGTTTGCCCTCAAGATTTGGATGTTTTATTTAGAATTGATATTTTTGGCCTTAGTGGCCTTGCTTGTTTGTACTTGGGGATAACTTGTCTTGGAAAAAGTGTTTTTATTGTATATGCTTTTTACTAATGGATTTTTATGGGAGTTCTTTGCTTCCTGAGTGATTCAGGAACTGGCAGGGATTGTTCTAGACGGAACTAAGGTACCGGGAGTTGGTCACCTTGTGGGTGAACGATGGGGGCTTGCATTGACGTTTCAATATTTCAGAGATGCGTCTACACTGCAACTGGGAGCACGCCTCCCAGCCCGAGTAAACAGACTTGAGGTCTCTTTGCTCAAATCTGAGCTAAAAATAGCAGGTGGATGTTGCAGCTCAGGCTAGCTACCTGTGCCCTGACCTACAGGGACAGGCAGGCTTGAACTCTGATGGCTAGTCCAAGTTGGGGCCAGGGCTGCCATGTCCACACTGTTATTTTTAGCTCACTACGTTGATCAAAGTCTGCACAAGTCTGTCTGCCGGGGCTAGGAGGCATGCTCCATACAGCAGTGTCGGCAGACCCTGAAAGGGCTAAAAACGTTAGAGCTTCTGCCTTTCTCTTACTGTGAGCCTGAGCCTCAAGAAAGGGAACTCTGTGATACCTTCAAAAACTCAAGATTGTTGTAAAACCAAAACTTGTTTTTTCTTAATTATTAATACTGTGGCATATTTCTCCCCAAACCTCCTGCTACTATTACCTGGTGATTAATGAACTCTTTTGACGTGTTAGCCTGTGCTAATTATAATACTGTACAGTGGATACCATTTGAAAAATGGAGTAGCATTCTGTTGAGGAATTGCAGGCCATTGTATAAATCAGTGTTCCTTTTTATAATTCAGATCAAAATATTTATCAAGAGGGAGCATTATCTAGTAGTTAAACCAAGCAGTTTGTGTCAAGGAGATCTAATTGCTATTCCTGGTTCTCCTGCATACTGTTTGAATTTGGGCAAGTCACTTACGAAAGGTCAGATTTTCCATTTATAAATAGAGAATAAAATAATCAGGCTTCATATAACTAACCTTCATAAAGCATTTTTGAAATTCCCCTGAATGGAAGGTGCTGAAGAAATGTAGAATATATTTCTAGTTTGTAGCAGTTAACCCTAGTGCATATTAGTGTAGGTGGCTGCAGCAAACTTGCTAACATTCCATCATTTTTTAATTAAAATAGTTTTATTTAACTGGTGACCTGAGCTGTACTTTCTCTAAATTGGAGGTTTCATGCTCAACATTACAATCTCAAACAAGAAATCAATATTTGGGATTTTTCCTGTGCACTCATGTACCTTACATCTCAGAAGCTCCTCAGTACCCATGCAGTGATGGGTTATTTTTCTTCCGTATTGTCGTTTTAAACAATACCTGAGCTAAAAGAAAAGGAGTGCTTGTGGCACCTTAGAGACTAACAAATTTATTAGAGCATAAGCTTTCGTGAGCTACAGCTCACTTCATCGGATGCACGAAAGCTTATGCTCTAATAAATTTGTTAGTCTCTAAGGTGCCACAAGCACTCCTTTTCTTTTTGCGAATACAGACTAACACGGCTGCTACTCTGAATACCTGAGCTAGTGGCAGTCAATAATAAAAGTGTTAGTGAGCTTTCAAGACAGGATCTCAGAAGGGACTTGAGTGGTGGAAACCTTTTTGTGGTCTCTAATGGAAAGGTCAAAGTACAAATTTAGGAATATTTTTCCTAGTTGGCCACTTCTAAATATTTACTGGATTTCAGTTGTCTAATTCAATGGGAATATGGATATTTCTCACCTCTTATCTGTCTGTCGTACACTAGTGTTTTGTGTTTTAGGTTTAGTTATAATTGATCTGTGGAACTAACAGCTTGTTGTGATAGCAGGATAATGGCAGCTCAGCAAATATATGAACCTCCATGTCCATATGGATATTTTGCAGTAATATTCCCAGAATAAAAAGTTGTGTACAGGTTTGGTAGCACTTGGACTCTTACTTTAATACAGAATCAGTGAAGTATACAGTTCATAATGAAGTCAAAGTGTGTTACGCGTAATGTGATGGAGGAAAGAATTTTAGCTGGGAAGCCATCTGACACAGAGAAGTATTCTAAATAAAGAATAAGATTATATAATACATTGCTTTTGGGATCTTGGCCACCATGCTTTGATGATATATTTTCTTTTTGCTGCCTTACTTGTTTTTTCACATCTACAGAAACTTTTCTTGTTGGGCAAGTTTTGTTTTACTGTTTAGGTGCTTCCTTATAAGGATGTTTTGCTCTTGATTTGAAAAACTGAAGTAACTTTAATAAGAACAGTCCCATTATAAGCTTAAGAATTTGGGTTTAGATTACTAGCTCTTGGGTATAATTTTCAAAAGTGCCTATTATATGAGCCTAAGTCCCATTTTCAAAAATGGCTTAGGTGCTTTTTAAATTTTTACCCCTTGTTTAATGTGAATAGCTTCATAGAGCATTTCATTTTAAAAATGTTTGGTTTTGGTTTAAACTGTATATCTTTTTGTTATGTAAGTGACTGGCTGTGAAGTATGCTGTTTATTCCAGTTGTTTGTAAATTACTTTGTGATTACATGAATGTTTTTTTTCAGAACACTAAACAAAACAAGGCTAAATAATCATTTAGCAATAAAGAATTTGATCACAAGTTAAACAAAAATTTTATTGACTGAACTGGTAATGTACATGAATGTAAAATGGCAAAAGCATTTACAATTCAGTTGGGAGAGCAACAAAGATGTAACTGTTCTGATGTGAATACTCGTGTGGGCTGGCTAAGACCAAATGTCAGAATCCTAATGATGTAGGAGTTTCTTTTACGGGGAACATTTTTCTCAAGACAAATAGTGAAACAGCACTTTGAAAATAAATTACAGTTTGTCAAATAGGCATATATATTGTAGTTTACCACTTGTAAGTGGTCTTATTCCTTTCTGTGTATGTAGAGGAACCATAAATTGTTTGTTAGCAGTATGTTTATGTTCAGTATTAAATGAGAGATTTACAGTATTCTTTCGGGAATGGTAAAAGTATGCGACAAGTTCCATTTTTCGAGGGGGGTGGGGCGGGAGAAGGAGAGGGAGGCAGATCTTTGAAAAATGAATATATAATATTTAACATTACAAAATTGAAAGCATTTTATTATAATTAGAAACACTTGTGGTGTAGCTCAAAATTCAATGTGTTACATACTAGTCAAAGCTTAAAATGAAGCATAGTACAGGTTAAAGTATGCATAATAAATGATTTCTTGCAATTTATGAATTCATTTTACATTTTGTGTCCTTGCACAGACATATCATTATAAAAAAGGAATCATGCTTTCAGTTTTTGTAAATAAAACTCTCCTTTTTTTCAGAAAATGGAATAATCAAATCAGATAAAGTATATGAAGTAATGCTGGCTACAGACCGTTGCCACTATGCAAAATGCAACCCTTATATGGACTCTCCTCAATCAATAGGTAAGAGAGCATCTATATAAAATGTCTATCTTCACTTTTATAACAGAGTATGAGTTCAGCATGTGTGATAAGAATATGAAAGTATTTTATTTTAAAGAAATGCCTGAAAAGTTTATATGGGAGCATTTTTAGTTCCTCACAATTAGCTGATCCAGCCTCTTTTAGTTTGAAGATTTGGCTAGTGCAAACTTCAGTAGCTCATTTACTTAGTGACGCCTTTCAGAAAGTTTGCAGTTTAAAGTGTTGATTTTACTGTATAAAACTCTAAATAATTTGGATCTGGTTACATTAGAGATGTTCTTTCTCTTTGTATGATACTGCAGTTGAGATCAGCGGGTGTGAGTCTGACCTAAACTTGACCTAAAAGGTTAAATAAGAAGGGACTGCTGGCAGGGCATTTTTCGGTGAAGGATCGTGAATTCTGGAACTTGCTTGCTCCCACCCAGACTCTTTTTTTAATTTTTTTTCTTTTTGGGAAATGAATCAAAGTGTATCTATTTTTTCCTCTTTTTCAGCTTTTATATTGGTTGATGGTGGGAGTTGTTAGTAGTACTTATTATTGATTAGTCATATTGAACTTCCTTTATATTTGTACATAAACCAACTTCGTTTTGTGTGCATCTTAAAAATCAAATTAAAAATTGACTTGATGTTCCCTAAGTGTTAATGCGTGCAATACAATTCTCCCTCATTCATTTCCCTTATATATATGCATGCTGATTTACAGGCGAACAGATATGGTCCCTACGTCAGGGAGTTTGTAATCTGGTGCAAAAACGCATACAAAAAATTATGAACCAGGACTGGCACATGGGGAATAACATTGGAAAGGGAAAACACTGCTCTTCGGATGTAAATGTTGCATAGGCAGCTTTCATGCAATATAGCTTTACAAAAGTAAAGGTTTATACTAAACTAAAAATAGGATGCTAAATGAAAGAGAGTTTGGAAAGATATAGAAACTTTCATCTTTCTCAGTACCCCTCATTGCTGAATGTATTGACCAGTTGAGGAAAGTAGCCGAACGTTTTTCTTCACTTTAGAATTGGGCATGTCAGACCTTCTTGTATTGTGATTTTGAATACAGTACTAATATATAATTGCACAGCTAGAGCAGCTGTAGTGTCTCATTTGAGGGCTTGCATGTGTGATGGTTCATACATAAGTTGGATAGGAATGTTCTAACACTGTTAGCTCAACTCTTACATCAGTAGGTTTACCTCTTTCTTGTTTTACAGGTTTCCAAGCAACTATCAGTGCCCCACACATGGTAAGCATTAAATTTATAACACAGAATGGTTAGTGAAGATGATTAGCAATCTAGTCACTCTCCAGAATAAAAGTATACTTTTTCTAACAACTTTCACTATCTATTGGTGGTAATGTTGTAAACTACTGTAATATTGCCTGGACTTCTGTCTATCATTATATGTGAATTCAACCAGGCAAAATTGTTGTAATTTTATCTTTTCTTTTATCAAGAGAAGTTGTACTGAGATGTGAGACTTTTGCCTAGCGATTTGAGACCCAGACAGTTCATGGCAGAGTCTTAACAAGTAAACACTCGGAGATATTTCAGTGCAGTGATGTTGTATCACAGATACTAAAGTATTCTCAGATAATTTATTTCATTATTTGAAATTAAGCATTAATGTGGGTCTATTTAGCCCTTATAGTATTTTATTTGAGAAATAAAGTTTGTGGGAAAGAACAGTAAACATTTTCATAGCTTATGCTCCATTTGTCTTTCCCTAAAGTTACCTATTAGTTTGAATTAGTCCATACCCTTTGAATTCTATCTATTTTGAAACTTTGGCTTTTTTATATCTGAAAAAGTTAACAACCTTTTTTTTCAGAAGTGTATACCAAGAAGTGAAGAAATCACAGCAATAGTAGCTATGTTGTTGTTCTTCGAGTGCTGGTTCATGTCAATTCCAATCAGGTGTGCGCACACAGCATGCATGGTCATCAGAAAGTTTTCCCTTAGCAGTTCCTGTCAGGTCAGCTGTTGAGTCCCCTGGAGTGGCGCCTTCATGGCACTCAGTATACAACCCTGCTGACCCGACCCCCCTTGAGTTCCTTCTTACCATCCATGACGGCTGTTGGAACAGTGCTCGCTTGCTCAGCAAGTGCTCCCTTAGCGTTCTTCTGTTAGTCATTACAATTTTAGTTAGTTAGTTAATTTAGTATAGTTGGTTTAGATAGTAGGTTGGGAGCAGGGTCTCTCCCCAATCTCTAACCCCCCTCGGGTTCTGAGGCATCCCACGAGCCCAAGGCATTAAACCCTGCAGTGCTTGTAATAAACCTATGCCCATCAGTGACTCCCACAAATCTTGTCTAAAGTGTCTGGGGAGAGTGCACCAAATGGAAAGGTGCAAAATCTACAGGGGTTTTCAGCCAAGAATCAAAAAGGAGCATAATTTCTGATAATGGAATGTTCTGGCATCCGTACGCGACATGGTACTGAGGAAGGACTCTACCACAAGAGACCTTCAGCACCGGCGCTCCCTGGCACCGCACCCAGGGATAGTGGCCCAGCACTGCTCGACTTCCCTGGTGCCGCACAAGAGACACAAGAAGGCTGAAAGAGGGTGCTTGCCAGCCCCGATATCCGCGAGACTGTTGGGATGCATGGCGCACCCCAGAAAGAACCTGGCACCAAATCAGCACGAGTAGTGCCATTGACTTCGGAGCCCCACAAGGAACCATTGAGTCTGGCACTTAGTGACTCTCCGGCAGGGCAGTGCCAGGTGGAGGTGTTAGCCACCCTCCACTCCGGGCACTTTTGAAGCCACCAGAGACCTCATTGTGATGATGGCTGCACAGACCCCAGCTCTGAGGGACAAGGCTCTGGTGCTGATAAGACTGGTATTGTCTACAGGCAAGTCTGATAAGATGCAGCGCTCGAAGTCCCCAGCTCGGCAGCGTACCTGGCACCGCTTTCGGTTGCCTTCGCTGTGGCACTGCTTCCCGGCACTTAGTCCCACGAGAGCATCTCTGGTGACGTTCCCCCTCCTCAGCACTGAGGCCAGATCGGCACAGATACCCGGCACCGACCTGCGGTGATGTCGGAGGACCGGCACCGCGCCATGGCACCAAGCCTTCATCCTTGATTGCTGGCACTGGATACCTGCTACCGATCCCCATCACCGGATCCCAGGCACCAGTTCCCCACCTTATCGTGGCACTGGTTGTCGGTGCATGGACCCTCAGCCTTGCCCTGGTCCTCACAATCGGGATCCGCTTCCTCGGAGTCTGATGCCGACTCGTAGTACTTGAGATGTAGTCCCAGAGGCAACGAAGGAGGGCGCCACCAGCTTGGCAGCTGCAGCCCCAACGCAGTGGCCCTTTTGGACCCCCTGGGCTTACCATCAGGCCCAAGGTACCTTTCAAGGGGGTTGAGATTGATAGCATCAGAACACTGGTCACCCCACTCTCCTAGGGACAGGCCTACATCTCAGGGATCTGAGGCCACTCTGTCCTAACCACCCTTCAGGTTCCAGTCATGAAAGAGGTGACCCCAGCACAGGACCAGCTGCAGAGTCGAGCTACAGCATCCCACTTGGGCGTGCACTGATGAAGAGGAGGTCATGGAGCCAGAGGGAGGAGGACCCAGTACCCCCTCTGGCCACCTCGTCCTCTTCCCCGATGAATCTGTGGCAAGGGCATCCGCTTCTGGCCCTCCTCCTATTGACCATAGGGCACATCAGGACCTCCTTAAATGGATTGCCCGCAACATGGGGTTGCAAGCGGTGGAGGTGGTCGAGTCAGAGGACCCCATGGTGGACATTCTCGCTCCCGAAGTCCATCACTGGTAGCCCTGCCTTTGATCAAAACTGTTCAAAACAATTTAAAGACCTATGGCCGACCCCAGCCTCAAGTCCACCGATTGCCAGGGGTGTAGAGCGCAAATACTTTGTCCCTTCTAAGAACTATGAATACTTATTCTCACACATGCAGCCATTCTCTCTGGTCGTGTCTGTGGTTAACGAGAGAGAGCGTCAGGGACAGCAAGGACCAGCCTTCAAGTCTAAGGAGGCAAAAAGGATGGACCTATTTGGTAGAAAGGTCTATGCCACTGGGAGCCTCCAGCTGAAGATAGCTGACCAGCAAGCTATCCTCAGTAGGTATAACTTCAATTCATAGTCCTCCATGTTTAAGTTCAAAGAGCTGATCCCTGTGGACTCTAGGGCTGAATTATCTGCCATCATAGAGGAAGGGAAGGCAGTAGTTCGGACCTCTCTGCAGGCGTCTCTAGTCTTGGCAGATTCTGCTACCATACCTTCTCCTCAGGCATAGCCATGAGGAGAACATCATGGCTTTAAGCATCCCAGAAGTGCAGCAAACCCTGGAGACCTTCCTTTTGAGGGCATGGGGCTCTTTTCAGAGCAGACGGACTCCGAACTGCATAGCTTGAAAGACTCTAGGGTGACCATGAAGTCATTGGGAATGCATGTGCTGGCAACCCAACAACAACAGTGCTCATATCCTCGACCGAGGCAGGATTTTTATAGACGAAGGGGCAGGAACAGAGGGCAGAAACCTTCCTGCTCCCCTTCAGGGCAAGGTCATAGATAGTCTAAGCCTTTATCAGGCTCTAAACAGGTCTTTTGAAGATGCATCCGAGGATGGCACATTTGCCACAACACCTGATCCTTACCCATGTTTTCTGAATCGTCTATCCCACTTCTACTGTGTTTGGTCCCAAATAACATCGGACCGCTGGGTTTTTCTGGTAGGAGTGGGATATTCTCTCCAATTCTGCTCTTTCCCTACCTCCCACTCCTCCTTCCCTGTCCCTCTTCAGGGACCCCCTCATAAGCAACTGCTTTTCCAGGAGGTGCAATCGCTTCTCACCATAGGGGGAGTGGAGGAGGTTCCTCAGGAGCTAAAGGGCAAGGGTTTTCTGCTCCCGTTATTTCCTAATCCACAAGGCAAAGGTGGGGGTCTTGGACCCATTTTAGACCTGCGAGTACTCAACCAGTTCATGCTGAAGTTGAAGTTCTGCATGGTCTCTCTGAGCATGATCATACCTTCCCTGGATCTGGGAGACTGGTACACTGCCCTCAATATGAAAGACGTGTACTTTCACATAACCATTCGACCTGTGCACAGACATTTTCTCTGGTTTGCGCTCAACCACAAACGCTATCCGTTCACGGTCCTCCCATTCGGTCTGTCGACAGCCCCCAAGTATTCACCAAGTGCATGTCAGTTGTAGCAGTCTTCCTCTGGAGGAAGCAGGTGCAGATATAGCCATACCTAGGAGACTAGCTGCTCAGGGAGCAGGTAGAGTCTCGTACGATTGGTCAGTACTGGTCCACTTTCCAGAGTTTGGGACTCCTCCTCAATGTGAACAAGTCAACCTTATCACTGACCCAAAGAATAGAATTCATCGGAGCGCTGCTGGACTTGGTACAGGCAAGAGCGTTCCTGCCAGAGACTCATTTCCAGGCCATGGCAGACGTTATTCAAAGCCTCAGGTGGTACCCAACCACTACTGCAAGGGGATGTGAGTGTCTTCTGGAACACATGGCAGCCTGCACGTACGTAGTCAGGCATTCCAGAATGAGGCTTGCCCAGATATACCGACCGGGGAGCGACAGGCTGGACTCGGTAGTGATGGTGCCAGGACACATACTTGAGTCCCTACAGTGGTGGCTTAACCCTCAGATGGTACGTGAAGGTGTCCCCTTCAACAGTGCACCGCCCTCCTTGTCCCTAGTAACGGACATGTCAGATCTGGGTTGGGGGGCACACCTGGGAGATCTCCGAACACAGGGCCTGTGGTCGCGGGATGAGCTCTTCCTTCATATCGATATCTGGGAGCTCAGAGCAGTGCGACTGGCATGCCAAACTTTCCAGTCCCAGCTACAAGGCCAAAGCGTGGCTATGATGACAGACAACACCACTGCTATGTTCTACATCAACAAACAGGGTGGAGCACGTTCTTCCCCCAATGTCGAGAAGCCCTCCCAACTATGGGAGTTCTGCATATCCCACTCCATTCACCTGGAGACATCCTGTCTCCTAGGAGCACAGAACGAGCTAGCAGATCACCTCCGCAGATCATTCTGCAACCACGAATGGTCCATCTGTACAGATGTTCTTCATCCCATCTTCCAAAGGTGGGGATTTCCACCTCGTGTATGTCTTCCTCCCCCTGCCCCCCGGTCCCACTTGTACACAAGGTGCTGCTCAAGATCTGCAGGGAGAAAGTGGAGGTGATTCTTCTGGCCCCAGCATGGCCCTGTCAACATTGGTACACATTGCTTCTGGAGCTGTCAGTGGACACTGATCGTGCCCGATCTGATCACTCAGGACCATGGTCATCTCCACTACCCAGACCTCCAATCCCTCCTCCCCATGGCCTGGAAGCTTCCTGGTTAAACCTCATGGAGCTCCTATGTTCGGAGTTGGTAAGGGAAGTTCTCCTTGGCAGCAGAAAACCTTCCACCAGGGCTACTTATCTAGCCAAGTGGAAGAGATTCACTTGCTGGTGTGCCCAGCAACACACACCTCAACTCCAGGCATCTATACCATTCATCTTGGAGTACCTTCTGCATCTCAAACAGCAGGGCTTAGCTGCAGCATCCGTCAAGATGCTTCTTGCTGTTATCTCAGCCTTCCACCCAGGAACGTCTGGATGCTCCGTGTTCACTAACCCCATGGTAGGACGTTTACTCAAGGGCTTGGAATGTCTATAGGCACAGATTAGGCAACTGGTTTCTGCACGGGGACTGTAACCTGGTCCTCACCTTTTGAACTGCTGGCTACTTGCTCCCTGCTCTATTTGTTGTGGAAGGTGTCCTTCCTGATAGCCATCACATCAGCCAGGCAGGTGTCTGAATTAAAGGCTCTGACTTCTGGCCCACCGTACATGGTCTTTCACAAGGACAAGGTGCAGCTCAGGCCTCACCCAGCCTTCCTCTCCAAAGTAGTGTCACAATTCCACACTGGTCAAAACATTTTTCTACCCATCTGCTATCCTAAGCATCACATCAGTACCCAAGAGCAGAGGCTGCACCCACTGGATGTTTGGAGAGCGCTAGCATTCTACATTGAGCACACGAAACCGTTCAGGAAGTCAAACCAACTGTTTGTGGCGGTAGCAGACCTGATGAAAGGACTCCCCGTCTCATCTCAAATAATGTCTTCCTGGATCACATCCCACTTCTGCACATGTTATGAGTTAGCCAAGATCCCAGTCCCAACTCTTACAGCACATTCCACAAGGCACAAGCCTCGTCAGCTGCGTTCCTGGGCCAGGTCCAGACACGAGATCTGCAGGGCAGCAACTTGGTCATCGGTGCATACGTTTACCTCTCGATATGACATCACCCAACACGTCAGAGATGATGCAGCATTCAGAAGGGCAGTGCTCCAATCAGCGATTTCCTTTACCCCAGAGGTGGGGTCGGAGTTGAGCTTGGGAGTCACCTGATTGGAATCAACGTGAACAAGCACTCAAAGAAAATATGGTTACTCGTCATAACACCTTCTTCGAGATGTGGTGTTCACGTCCATTCCAATACCCACCCTCTTTTCCCTCTGTCGGAATAGCTGGCAAGAAGGAACTAAAGGGGGAGGTTGGGTTGGCAGGGTCATATATTGAGTGCCATGAAGGTGCCACTCGAGGGGGCTCCGCAGCTAACCAGATGGGAGCTGCTAAGGGAAAACTTTCCGATGACTGACTGACTGCATGTGGCGTGCGCACACCTGATTGGAATATATGTGAACAACACATCTCGAAAAACAACAGTTATGAGAAGGTGAGTAACTGTTTTTTCCAGAATCTTAATGTAGATTCGTGTTTCTCACACTGTACTAAACTTACCCACTGGTGGCACATGTCCCACAAACAGAGGACATGCAAGTTTCTTTAAACAGAAAGGTAAATATAATATCAGAATAAGAATCTATTATAACTATGCTGATTAGAATTATGTAAGTAGTGCACCAAGTATTTCTGAATTCTTAGTGGAACATTAAGCTTTTAAAAGTTTGACAACAGCTAGTCTGCATAACAGTAAATCTATATCTATAATTGTCCTTAGTGTTCAGCCTGAATTCACTGAGTCCATATTGCCACTCTAGTCCGTCACATAAGCAAGTTAGAAAGTAAAAATATGCATAAAGTGTTTATATGCAAACTATTCCTTTTTTAGCAGTCATGTCCAAGACTAGGATAGTACACCTGATGGATTAAAATATACACACTTTGTATATATGTTTTTAAGAAGTTACACATTCGTTGACAACTTACTGTTTATTAAACTGACTTTTTTCCAAACTTACTAACAGTGCTACTCACATATTTGGGTTCTAATTATGAACTTCAGCTGTTTTCAGCATTGCAGTATTGAGTTGTGGTTAGAATACACCTCTACCCCTATATAACACTGTTCTTGGGAGCCAGAAAATCTTACTGCGTTAGAGGTGAAGCTGCGTTATATTGAACTTGCTTTGATGCACCGGAGTGCTGCTTTACTGCGTTATATCCAAATTCGTGTTATATCGGGGTAGAGGTGTACTTTTGTTCTTGCCTAACTCAATAGGCTGATGAGATTTTGTTCTAAAAAATGAAGTCTCCTCTCAAAGGAAAAAGGAAAATGTATATATGGGAAAGGAGGGTAGGTTTTTAACAGCCTATACTCTAAGCTACATTGCTGTTGGTACCTGCTACAAATCAACAGAATCGTGAAGCTACTTAGAGCTACAAAATAACAGTAGTTAAAATTTTTTCTTATGTTCCATATCTTCCCATTTTTTTGTTCTCCTTTCTAAATAAATGGTACTTCGGTTTTAGGTCATCAGTTTACTATTAAGACTAATTAATTAGTTTTCTTCAATGAAAAGATCATCACTGCTATTGTGACTGACCTCTAAAACTAGTTTCATAATTTTCCTGGGAGTCTGACAGTTGAGGTGAGACATAGCAATTGCCAAGACTAAGTTCAGAGTTGGATTTTGTGGCCTGAAAAATATAATGGTCTTTATATATTACATTGTTCAGAAATTTAGTTGGGGAATGGGAAGGGGTATTCCTTCACTATCAGTATTCCTGTGGTGGGGTAGAGAAGTGAAAGGACTAGACAGCGATGGATCCTCCACCCTGCTCCTAAGCTCCTGTGCTGCACATGGAATCCCTACTATGGGGTCGGGGTGGGGATAAATCTGTGGTCTCCTGAAAATCCTGCCCCTCATGCAGAAAAACCTCCCTAGTTCTGCTTCAAGAAGGCTTTTTACACGCACGGAGAAAGTGGGAGAGTTTGCCCCTTAGTGCACAAAACAGATATTTGACTTGTAAAAAGATTGATTAGTCCTGAAAGAACCTTTTCACGAGGGCTGTTCAACTAGATTGCTGATGCATTAGAACCATAACTTAAATGGAGAACATGCTAGTGTAAATATAAAAATTATAGTCATCTGGAGAAATCTGAAGTTCTAAATATCTGACATGTTGTTATTGTGACAATATCTTCAGCAAAAAGATTGTTCGCTCTCCATGTTGATGGGTAATCTCAAATTAAATTCATACAGTATTGAAAGCTTATACCACACTAGTTGTAGTATAAATACCTAGCTGCAGATTTTTATAACAAGAGTATATATGTTGGTCATGTTAATGATTGGTGAAGTAAAGCCAAAATCTCTTCTACTTTCAGAGGCTTTTCAGGTCACCTTTACTTGTGGGCTTAAAATAAAAGAACGGGTAGCCTTCAAATTCTTTCTTGTATTGGATCTAATTGCATGTGGCGAACTTTAAATATGGCTTTGTGGAATTGCATGTGGCCCCAGATTCTTGCGTCTGCTTAGTTCAGTGCAAAGTGAACTGAAACTAACTGATTGGAGAAACCCGCTGGAGAATTCCCTTCGGTAGGGGGAATCTCTGGTTACTGTAAAACTATGACAGGTTTCAGAGTAGCAGCCGTGTTAGTCTGTATTCGCAAAAAGAAAAAGGAGTACTTGTGTCACCTTAGAGACTAACAAATTTATTAGAGCATAAGCTTTCGTGAGCTACAGCTCACTTCATCGGATGCATTTGGTGGAAAAATGGTGTTTTTCCACCAAATGCATCCGATGCAGTGAGTTGTAGCTCACGAAAGCTTATGCTCTAATAAATTTGTTAGTCTCTAAGGTGACACAAGTACTCCTTTTCTTTTTGTAAAACTATGCTGTCTTCTGTACCTGCTCTGCCTCTGCCTTCTTCCACAGGGCTGAGCTGCCTAGTATGAGGGTGGCAGAACACAGCTCCACTTTTCCTAATTTGCTGCAGTTAACATTAGGAACATTATGCCAGTAGTATGAATACAAGCTGCCCCTTTTGCTTTCATTAGGGCTAGTCCAAAGAAAATCAGGGAGCAGCGGTTGGCTTCCTGCCAGCCCCTTCTCTACTGTACCTGAGCTGTGTACCAATACAGCAGAGAACTCCGCTCATAAAATATGGCATTATTTGGACCTCCTAATTATGAATTTAAAAACAAATTATAGGATAACGTTGCTCATCCTGTAATAATCCAAAAATGAATTTTTTTTGGTCTTATATGTTTTGCTTTGTAAGTTTTTGGTTGATACAAGGTGGCATGTTAGGTGTGTGTGGCAGCCATCAGGGAGCTCTTTATGGCTTCTTTATTCTGACTCTGTATTGGTGATGTATAGGCTAGAGCAACCTATGGGCTGCTTCTCTCGTATTCCAACTGTCAAATAGTTTGCAAGAGACTCTGCAAGCTGAGGATAGCTGGAGCAGAGCTTACTTTAACCACCACCTGTGCCAGCACACTTCCTTTGTATGTTGCAGAATTCTCAACTGACTACATCTTTCTGGCCTCTACCATCGGTGTGTTACAAAGGGTCTGGAATGCAGTGCAGAATCTGTACCAATGATTTTATTTAAAAGACCATATGCTACAGACTTAAAAATAGTGAGATGACATAGTCAGTGTTTTGTTGTTAGAGGAAACAGTCGAGAACAATATGTGTTAAAGTTAGATGGAAAAGCATCAAAATTTTCTTGCTGTCGTGCAGAAGAACACTGACATTAGTTTCCTATAACAACACTGGGTTGTCCTGTATAACCTGAAATCTCTGAAAAAGTGAATAAGCAGTGGGTAAAATGAAGTTTTAAAATACATGCCCTTTTGTTTTTCTTTGTCAGCATGCGTATGCTCTAGAACTGCTATCTGAACAGTTACATGAAGGAGCCAAAGCCCTTGATGTAGGATCGGGAAGTGGAATTCTTACAGCATGTTTTTCACGGATGGTGAGCAACCTGTTTTAACCACTTGAATCAACAGAAATTTTTCAGTCTGGATAAATATTTCATGTTCTCGTTAAATTTAAAAGAAAAAATAACAGTATAAATGTACAATCACTTGATTTCTAGCAGCCGAATCTTTCTTTAGGAAACTGGAACCATTTAGGAACCATTGAAACTTCCCTACCATATCAGACAACTGAACATCTAGTTTAGTATCCCGTTCTGATGATGGTTAATACCAAATATTTCAGAATAAGGCGCAGTAAACCTCATAGTGGACAACCAAGGAATAACCTGAAGGGAAGTTTCTTCCTAACCCCAGTCAGTTAGCAGTTGTCTTATAGTCTGAAGCATGAGGATTTACTCCTGGGGGAATTCTGTGCAACTGTGCATGTACAGAATTCGTGTCCCGTACAGATTTCTTTGCTTCCCTGCAGAAAAATGACTTTCTGATGGGGATGCAAAGGGAAGCCACAAGAGCGGTCACATATCCCTTCTCAGCAGCGTGGAAGTGTCATTTTGGGTTCCTGGAGCAGCTGGTGGAGAGGTAAATCACTGCAGGAAGGAAGGGGGACCGGAGGATGCCCCGTCCACCCAACCCCCATGCATCCAGACCCCCCCCATACCTGGACCTCCTGTCCTTAACACCCCCGCCCCTGGCCCTCTCCAGCCCCACCCTGGCTGATGGCTCCTACCCTGTGCCAATCTCAGCTGCTAGTCCTGGTTGGGCTGGGGCTGAGGGAGGAGCACACTTCCCCTACATGAAGCGGCCTGGGCCAGCTCAGACTCACCCCCAGAAACCTGCCCTGGCTCTGCACTTCCCCCCCCCCCCCCCGACCCCGCTTCCTGCTGCCACCGCTCCTCAGTCGCTGGGGGAAGGGTCACCGTAAGGGGAGCTGTTCCCCCTTCCGACCAACCCCCATGCATCCGGACTTTCCCCATGCCTGACCCCAAGCTCAGACCCGCCCCCCTGCATTTGGACACCGCCCCCCAGCACCCAGACCAACCCCCACTGAGCCCCCCCTTGCGTCTGAAACCCCCCTCACCCTGATGAGTCCCACCCCTATGCACCTGGACCACCCCATGAGCCCCCCGCACGCAGACTGTCACCCCATGAGCCCCAGTCAGCTGTATCTGGATCCCCCTGCTGAGCCACCAAGACCCCCCCCCCCGCCATGCCCCAGACCCCCACACCCTCCTGCTCCCTCCCGCTGAGCCTCAACCACCTTCACCTGGACCTTCCTTGCAGAGTCCCATAGACTCTGCACTTGGACTCCTTCACTGAGCTGCCCGCATCCGTTTTGCCCCACACAGAACCCTCTCACCGCACACCTGGATCCCCCACATTAAGCCCCTCCACACTTGGATCATGCCGGACAGGGCTGGCCCTAGACCAAATGGTGCCCCAGGCAAGGAGCATCTTCAGCCCCCGCCTCTATTTATTGAACTTTTGAATACCTTTATTTTTATTGCATTTGTAGCCCATTTCATGTCTTTGCACGATTTGCATGCATGATTTATCTGTTATATGTAATGATAAATTTGTGCGTTAGGATATGTAATTCTGTATTTATTTACGTCATATATAAGCAAATAAAAAAATTGTATTCTCTAAGCTTATACAAACTTTTAAATTTAAGAATAACTGAAATGTACTAACATCAAGAAATTGATCTGTGCACAAACATTGGGTGTACCAGTATTAAATAGTGTTACAGTAGGTGACAGCCTTAGAATGTTAACCCTAGTTCTTTAGTTCAAAAGGTCGCTTTTCTCACCTTGCCCTCATGAAGTGAAGCACAGTGTCAGAGAGATCCAAAGACTGGCCAGTGGAATTTTCAAGCGATAAAATAGCAAACTATGTCAGTCTCTCAGCTATCGTTGATCGAAGATCTGTTTTAAAGAGACTGAGCTTTGTAAAGCTGTGCTCATCACTCGTGGCTGTGACTGGCAGCATGAGCAGAATATCAAAGCTATCTATGCATTTGGAAAAGTGTCCTTCAGCTCTGCATCATGAATGAATTGGAAAACTTGGAGTGGAGAGTGCTTCCCATGTGGCAAAACGTGATGGATGTTGTCCAGTTTGACAGAGGTCTTTATCATTGACGTCCAAACATTCCCCATGTGCTAGTGTCCAGTGAAGGTCTATATAATTGTTCGAGTATGTTCCTGTCTGCTGTTGGTAATCTCCTGTTGGTAGCTTACTAAGGTCATACAAAAAACACCAGGTCTTTTTGTGGTGCTTCATTTGTCCAAATCTTTCTTCAGTAGACGCTTGAGTAATGTCGACCATCGAGCAAAAAAAACTTCCTCTTGAATTTTTCTTCTGAGCTTCTCATCAGCTCACCTATGTAACATCCAGTTTACCTTCTTTATACTGCTCATTAATGTACATACTACCCTTGTGTCCCCTCTTATTAATCTCCTCTCTAAACGAGGTAGTGTCTTCATATGGAAGTCTTTCTGTGCTTCTAATAATCTGTTTTAAACCCCTCTATTTCATTTATATCCTTTTTTGAGATAAAGTGACTAGAACTGAACACATTATTACCTGATGGGGGCATGTCATTGACTCATGGAATAGTATATTATCAGTTTCACTCCTTCTGTATCCAAACCTTTTGTTTGCTTTTTTGATTGCTGCTGTGTTTAAGTTCTTCACTCTCCTCTCTATGGCGACACTTTGTTTGTCTTTGAGAAGTAAGTTAGTTTGGAATCCAGCAATCTGTAAGAGTACAAGGAATAATTTGCATTAATGCACATAGTCTTTGTTTCCCATCACCAAGTCAGCTTTGGTTAATCTGCTGTTCTTCTATTTCATAGTTAAACTGGGTGCAGATGTTATGCTGTGATTGGATAGTAAGTTATACTAGGTTTTTATCTTTTAAATTAAAAAAAACTTTAGCTTCTATTAACAATTTCTATTTCCTATCATCCACTAATGGCTAATTAAGTTGTTTACTCCCACTCAACCAAAACCAGACTTGGCTGGTCTGTACAACTCGGTAGCTAATAATTTAAAACTACAATGCCCAAGTGGTCATTTTTTGTGTTTGGAAGGAACAAGACTTGTGAACCAAATCTTCAAAAGAGATAACATGAAAAAGTCACATTATGGCTTGTCTTGAAGATGTGTGGAATCTTTATGCCTAACATTGCTTTTTCCTCTCCTGATACACTGATGTGCTGTTAATATCTGTTGGGTTTTTTTTTTTTGTTGGTGTTAAATCCTGAAGAGTGTGTGAAAATAGTATCCATTGCATAGCTGCGGTCCTAACTTCTCCTTCAAGTGTTGGCAACAACAACAAAAAAGACTTCCTGAGATGGCCTTCTTGTGAGGGAACTGTATCTGCTAATGATGAGCATATCAAATGCGTCTACTGTCTCAGGGAAATCTCTCACCTCTGGAAAATATGATTTGCATATTTACATCCTGGACCCACAAGGACAGAGAAACAAAGTTGCCAGTCTTTCTGTTAAATAAATCTATGGAGTTGGCATTGGATCCTGGCTGTCTGAATCCCTCTGTACACTCCTCTCCAAAAAGTGCAAATGCGGACTTACTGCATGGATCATTGTTTTCCAGTCAAAGTTGATGAAAATGGAGAAGAGGCACTGTGTAGACAGTGCATGGAGTTGTAGTTGAAGATCACTTTCTAACTCTGGTGAAGCGATCTCCTCCCCTCCACCATTCTGCTGAGACTTTTGTGCTTATGTGGCTACCACATAAGCTTTGAATGGCCTGCAGCACTGAGGACCCAGTGCTGTCTCAGAACCCTGAGGACACTCTGAGGCTTGCACCATCAAAATCCTCACCAGTGCAGGATACAGCACTGACTGCTTCCCGATCAGTACCAATGAAGTCACATGCAGCACTAGTACACCCTGCATCCCATACTATGCCACTAGCACTGATGGTAGAATCAGTAGTCTGACAAGAGTTGTTACTGCGGGGAGAGGGGCCTGACATGTAGTGACACTGAGAGACTTCCTGGTTCTATGGGAACTGGAGTCGCCGCTCCTTTCAGATTCATTCTCCCTGGCAGTATCAGGACTCTTCGATGTGGCACTGAGCACCTCATCCTTCCCAGGTACCCTGGTTCCCAGTCCATACCCCTCCATACCTATATGGCCCTATTGGGTTTGGTTGTCTCATGGGAGGCAATACTTCCTGGAATAGGCCACATGTGCCTGACACTCATTTATTCAAGGTGAGTGCTACTCAGGTGGCACCTGAACCCCCAACAGCTCAGGTCTTCATCAATAAAAACAGGAGAAAACTGTTCTTCCCCCATTAACACCCATAGGACTGGTCACCTTGTCATTCTCCTTTCTGGATGAGGCAGAAGTTCTCTCTGTCAGGCTGTCTGGAGCAGCTCACAAGTGTGAGTGCCAACCTCAGGGCAAACTGTCTAGGAACAGAGCATAAACTCTGAACAGGTTGTATGTTCTATAATTAGATTTCACGAACCAAATAACAAGTGTGAACTTCTAAAGCACTATACAACAACCTTAACATGGAGTCAGACAGTTCCCTTGGGAACTCTGGTCTGTCTTGCCACACAGGCAAGCTTGCCTTTATAATTGGTGGTCCCTTGCACCAAAAATCACAATATCACATTACTCTCGGTCTCAAGGGACCAGTTACTTACCTCGAGTCAAGTGCACTCTAGCTCTCATCAAAGACGGTTCTTGTAGCCTGTCCTATAATAAACTATCTAAAGGTTTATAACTATGAAAAGAAATAAGTTATTTACACACAAATGAGATCCAGTCTTAGCATCTATCACCTCCAGGGCAGATTGGAAGAGGCCCTGGAGGTTTTTCACCTTCCTCTGTAGCATGGGGCACGGGTCACTTGAGGGAGGATTCTCTGCTCCTTGAAGTCTTTAAACCACGATTTGAGGACTTCAATAGCTCAGACATAGGTGAGGTTTTTTGTAGGAGTGGGTGGGTGAGATTCTGTGGCCTGCGTTGTGCAGGAGGTCGGACTAGATGATCAGAATGGTCCCTTCTGATCTTAGTATCTATGAATCTGTGAATCTTTTGAAGGTATAATATGCAAGCTTTATATGTCCTTTAGGGCTAACCTAAGCCAGACAGCTGGGGACCTCTTCTTTATGCTTAGAAAACTTTGCTCCTCAGAGTTCAAGCAGCATAGGGATAACAATTTCTTCTTAACAGGCATTTTTATTCCCTTTCCCCAGCATTCAAGCTGTGATGGGATGGGATGAGGGCTTGTGTTTGTATCTTCTTCAGGGGTGTAGGGGAAGTAATAACCGAAGTCTTTTGTACACAGTGGCTTGTCTGATGTCTGTAGACCTTTCGTTAGGGAGGAGATAACCTCTTGTGGTGAACTAGTATTTCATACTTGGTAATGCTTTTCCCCTGACTTGGTGGATTTACAGTTTTAGTGAACATTTTTATAGTTAGAGCAAATATTTAAACATTACTTTATAACATGTGATATAGATATCATAAGTAGGATTAATAGATGCAGCATCATACAAGCATTCCATAAAGTACTAAGCACCAAAATACTAAGCACATTCTTAACTCTAATATCTATTTTAATAATACTAACACACAGGTGACCCAGATTGATATCCAGCTATACATTCGTCAGTGTTCAGTGAGGCCTGGGGCCTTGACTTGAGCTGGCACCAGGTCTGCCAGCATCAGTGTGAAGACAGATGAAGCCCTTCACGCTTTCAAGGATTGAGGGTGCAATTTCTTGGGGTCTGTACTCTGTGGGCTTGTCTACATCAGCATGCTAAATCAGCACTGCTGCAGTTGATACAGTGGCGTTGATTTAGCGGGTCTGGTGAAAACACAATAAGTCGATGGCAGAGCGCTGTCCCATTGACTTCAGTACTCTATCTTCCCGAGAGGCAGAAGGTAAGACAGCGGGAAAGCGTCTCTCGTCAACATAGCACAGTATAGACACTGCATTAGGTCGATGTAAGCTATGTTGCTTGGGGGTGTATGATTTTTTTTTTCACACCCCCTAAAGCGACTTGACTTAAGTGGTAGTGTAGACCAGGCCTGTTCCTTAGTAGGAAGCATTTCAGACAGCAGCTTCCCAAAGAAGTCTCACTGTTCTTCTACCAGAGGTCCTCAGAGCCACTCAGGAAGACACAACTCTTCCACAGGAGGAAAGTGTCTTCCTCAGTGACCCAACTGTTTCACGCTTTCTCAAAACACCAATTTTGATCAGTTGTTTGGGAGATCTGGACCCATTTCTCCAGAACCACAGCCAACTCTCCCCTTTGGGAATCATCTTTCTCTTTTTTTTTTTTTTTTTTTTTTTTTTTTTTTTTTTTTTTTTTTTTTTTTTGGTGCTATCTTGGACCAGTGACTGGATACCATTGCCATAATGTTGGGTTACTGTACACAACTTCTTCTGGTGCCTATCCGCTAAACACCTCTTCCCCATTGCTCTTCAGGGACCACTCTCATGAGGATCTGCTGCAATAAGAGATCCCCTCCTTTCTCCTGGAGCACTAAAGTATTTTCTGCCTTAGTTTTGGGGAAAGGGTTTCTCCAGCCTATACATCGTTATCCAAAGAAGAAAGACTGATTGTGACCCATCTTGATGTGAGACAGCTAAACAAATTTATTTGCAAGCTAAAGTTCAGGATGGTAACCCTTGCCTTGATTATTCTCACTCTGGATCTAGGAGACTTGTTTGCATCTCTCCAACTGCACCTTGCTGCTTGCAGGGATGGCTGAGGTTGGTATACTTCCCAGGCAAATATCACCTGGATATGATCCTGTCCATGTCCCCCTCCTGGCCCAGTAATCTCTAGCATGATAGAAAGACCTAATGTCTGTCTACAGGGCAATTCCCTTCACACTTCCCCTTTCATCTTGAATAGTAGTGACAGAGGTATTGCACTTGGGCTGGGGAGCATATGTTGAAGGACCTGCTTGCACAAGGTCAGTGGACATCCTAAGAGAGACAAATGCACATCAACCTCCTAGAGCTTAGGGCAGCCTGAAAGATTTGTGAATCTTCCCTGACTCTCATTAGTGGTCAAGACATTCAAATAGTGATGGACAATACCTACACCATGTGCCACATCAACAAGTGAGGGAAGGGCCAAGTCTTCCCCATTGTGTCAGGAAGCTGTCATGTTTTGGAACTGGTGAATCAGAAATCAAATTTCTTGCTAACTTGTCCACTTGCTTGGTCTGCAGAACACAGTAGCGGACACTTCTTATCAAATCCCAAGTGAAAAGTCGAACACATCATTCTCCATGACATCATCTCAGAGGAGGGCCATTCTCAAATAGACCTGATTGTGAGACAAGATGACAAAGTGCCACAGCTTCTGTTTACAAGGAGAACTGAGACTGGGCTCCCTGCCAGGTGCCTTTCTGATCCTGTAGATAAGGAGGCTTATTGTACACTTCACCTGTGTCGTTCTATTCTGAGTTTGCTCTGCAAGATCAAGCAGATCTCAGTGAGACTGATTCTAACTCTCCAAACTGGCCCAGACAATTCTGGTTCCTGGCTGTTCAGAGATGCTACTGCTGGTAACAGACCTGTTGTCGCAGGCCTAGGGAAAGATCCTACACCCAGTCCTCTATCCCACGGCCTGGCTACTGGATAGATATTAAGCATAGAACATAGTTACTTCTCTCCTATTGGAGGCATCCTAGTTTTAATAGTAGCAAGATCTCTAGAGGACAGATTTACTGGATGAAGTGGAAATCTCTGAAGCCTCGGTACTGATTGTTCCAATTGTAACAGATAATTCTAGACTGTCTAAACCTATCCGAGTTCAATGAAAGTACATCTGGCAGTGATCTCAGTGCATTATGCACCTTTAGAGGGTCAGTCTTCCTTGTGGCACCTGAATGTCATAAAATTTCTGAAGGACTTAGTAAGAGTGTTTCCACCTATCAAGGAACCAGTCCTCCCATGGGATCACAACCTCATCGTGACCTTGCCTAGACTGTTATTTTAAGACATTACATTAGTACATGTAAACAAACATGTTTAAAGGTCTAGTGTAAGCCTTGATCAGTTTAGCACATTTTAAAGTCTATATCCTTTTATACTAACATATGTTAATGTTTTAAGTCTGTGTGCTAATATTATACCTTTTTAAGGACTTGTCTACATGGGGAAATTGGCATTTCTATAGAGCTATGCTGGTATAACTTCCCATGTGGACAACCTCTATTCTGAAATAAATTAAAATAAAAATAAAATGATTCCAGAATAATTACTCTACTTTAGGAAGACACTTTTATTTAGAAATAGTGTCCACACAGGGAAATTATACTGCCATGGCTATAGCAGAATAATTATTCCACTGTAGCTATGCTGCTCAGTTTCCCCATGTTGACAGGTCCTAAATCCTCAACAGCTACATGTTACTGGATCAATGGAACTCCAAATCTCAAGAGTGAGACTTACGAGTGCAGGTGATGCAGCTTTAGGCCCATGACTGTCATCCTGGTCTCTTTCAGAAGCAAGCTCAATAAAGAATCTTGGGACTTTAGAGAAAAATGCAAAATCTATTGCTTCAACATGGCTTTTCTGCAATAACCGTACAAAAAAGAAAAACTTTCTTTCAACTGGGGGAGTAGAGAAACTAGTATATGTTAGACTTAATAAATTTGTGGGATGCTCAGATACCATGGTGACTGCCTCGGTTGGTAAATTTAGATAATAGTAGAACCACAAAATCAGATTTAACCAACCTCTTGTAGCTTTTGGTTTTGAATTAAAATTGTTCTCTAGAAAGTCTTAATCTTCCAAGAAAGATATTGGACACAGCAAAACGAGGTTAGAAATTAAACCTTTTTCTTTAAATTCTTGCTACCGATAGTAGATGATATAATTGTGTATGGTAGGACTTTAGCATTTAATAGTGAGGGGAAAAATCTGTATTAATGCTCTAAGATACCAAACTTAAACAAAACCACTTTTAAAAAATCTTAAAAAAAAAAAAAAAAAAAAAGTAGCTACAACAAAGAAATTAACTGATAAAACTGTATTGGGGCACACTTATATTGTGCATTGGTTCTAGAAAACAGAATTTAGTGGTTCTGAGCAGTAGCTTTATTAGGATTGGGGTAATGCTTTACTAACTGAGCAGACTTACTTAAAGAAGTGAACTCAGAAAATGGAAATCATGACATTTAAAATAAAACATCTAGCAAACTATTCAACTGTATGATTTTTTTCCAGGTTGGTCTCCAAGGACGAGTTGTAGGAATTGATCATATCAAAGAGTTAGTAGATGACTCAATAAATAATGTCAAAAAGGATGATTCTACATTACTGTCTTCAGGAAGAGTGAAACTGATTGGTGAGCATCAAAGACTTTGGTATACTTATTAATTAAATTAATATTCTGACTAAAAGCTGACTGCAAATTACCTGAATTTGGAAACCTGATTGGTTTAGTTTCTTTGAGGAAGATTTTCAGACACAAAGGGCGTTAGGTGCCCGACTCCAGTTGAAAATTTGAAGGTTTAACTCACCTTTTAGGCCTTTGAAAATCCTTCCCTTTGTATGATTTTGATTTTTCTAGCATTTAAAAAAACAAAAAACAGTAAGTGCACTGAATGCACTTTTCTGACATAATAGTGTATTCCTGTAGTAAAACAAAAACTGAACAAGAATTCACTTAAGTGTAACACTTTTTAAAACCAGGTGTGTATTTACCACTTCTCTGTATGTGTGAATGAACTTGCTTACAAAATTAGAGCATTATAGTACAGGCACTCTGTGCTTGTGCGGTAATAGTTGAAAGACTTACTGGCCAAAAATGAAAAAGTACTAGAATAGTAAAGTGCGCTAATTAATTTAATCAGTTCAATTAGTTCTAAAATGTACTGTCAGTGTCTGTATTTTGTAGGAATTGGTAATATAAATTGATACCAAGGCAGTATAATTAATTAAATCAGTGTTAATGAGGACTGAATGCCCAATCGTAACGTTTACTAGACTACAAATCTGAATTTAACTATTACGATGGAAATATAGCAAGAAAAAAAGCAGTCTCAATTATAAAAAATATAGTATTATATGTGTGTTAAATGCTTGGGGCTGGGTCACTAGGTGCTTCTGTAAGAAATTTGCTCGTAAACTATTCACCTTACACTTACTATTTCTACTCAGCCCCTGTAGCTGAAGTACTCTCCAAAAATTCTGACTTTTGTTTCTCTTCTCCAAAAAGTGGAGACATTCCAGATTTTTTCCACACTAGAGAAATTATGTGCTAACCGCCATGTGGTTGCCCTATGACAGCATGCCTATAGATACACCTTGGTTCCATATATAAATGCTCTCCGTGGTGTATCACCAATTCATTTAGATGTTCTTCAACCAAGATTAGTTGTGGTATTAACTTTCACCATGTTAATCTCCATTGATACAGTGCCAGAGTGCACAGATATCACTTTTGTAATAGCCTTGAGTGCAAATAGTTTTCCCATTACTGTCATACAGTGCATCAGTTGCTGCTTAGGTGGCCTGTCTGGTCTGTTTTCTGCACTCCACTGCACAGGTGTTGAGTTTCCTGGAATTCACTTAGTATGCGAATATAGTGATGTACCCCCCGATGCAGCTCAGTTATATGTTTTCACAGCATCCAACATCTTTTGTTTCTGCACCTCACTGGTTCTGTCACCAAAATATCTCCTAAGAAGACTATCCTACTAATGTGCTGCCAGCTATGCCAAAGCCAGTTTGCAGGCTCTGAGGTCCATCACTGGAGATCTAAGACCATCTAACTGTCATATGTAACTGCATGACTAGTGGTCAAATGACTGGTAGTGAAGATGGTGCTATGAGATAGTTAAAGGACTGTTGGCTTATAATGAGCCCCAGGACAACAATCAATCACTCAGAGTAGAAAATGTGCCCATTGTATGATGATCTGGACCCACTATTTTGGCTTTTACCAACTACCTAGTCCATTTTTTTTGTTATAGATAGTACAGCAAGTCTTGGCAGTCAAATTATGAGGGAGATGGGGAAACAAAGACTCTATGAAATGGGTGGACTTAAAAATAAATAAATAAATAAAATAAAAAAGCCACGTCAGCAGATGTTTGATACAATGCTGGGATTTTGGGATCTCTTTGGGAGAGACCCAGGACTCCAAGGCCATGGATACAGTAGAGAAGATGGTGGTTGTTGGTGGTTACATTGTAATGAATTCAGAAAACTGGACAGTTAGTGCTAGTGGAGAGTCAGTCTTCGGGAACATACTCCACTGCTACATCATAGCTTCCTTAAGTACTTCATGACTGCTTATCAAAATTCCCAAATAAATGTTTCTTGCCAAGCAAGGAACAAGAGCTAAGTGTTTAAGTTGGCCTAAGAACGACTTATAAATGGTGCCAGCATTGCCTGTGGACTTGTAGGATTGTCTCACATTATTTGAATTTGACTTTGACCCACCACAATTTCCACAGGGCTTCCAGAAGGCCTTTTTGAAATCTGAGGTCTGTGCTGATAATTATGGGATAGGTACCCAGAGGGCATTGCAACTACAGTACAAAAAGCATATAGTTTTAGTGTGGCAACAGGGCAGAATTACTACTTTCATGTACCCAAAACAGAACGGCTAGTGTGGAAATGGTGTACTTATTTGTAACAGTTCAAGTCTCTAATGTAGACAAGGCCCCAAATAGCTAACCTAAATTGGATATTCGAGTAGGAGCTTGGGCAAGGTAGAGGTTGGTGTGAGTTAACTTTTTTTGTTTTGTTTTTTATTTTGTAAAATGTGTGTGGTGAAAGGCATGTTTCATCCCTCAGTAACTTTTAATATTCTCCCTTTAGTAGGCTTCACATTGCCAGAGCTCCAGATTGGCTGATAGCAAGCTGAGCACACTGCTTCTACAGAGCTTTCAGGTGCTCCAGCCCAGAGACTGAACCCAAACTCAAATGTGAACTCTTGTTTCCCACTGGGCATTGAATTAGGGAGTCAGGCCAGCCCTGGGTAATTTCTGTACTCATATTAAATACATGATGAGATGCTGACTGCAGAAATCCAAATGTTTCTAAATTTCTTTGGAAGTAAAATTTACAGATCTCTATTGTGTTGCTTAAATAAAAAAAAAACTGTATTAAAAATATCAGTTGCAAATCCAAATACCAATATTTGAAATATTAGTTATTCTCAAGGAAAATGTTATAACCTTTGATTAGAAAGTGTAAAAATGATTCATAAAATGATGGTACTCCACTCTTAAATAGTAGAAAATATAAAACCTGTATCTGATGTGGTGGCATCCATATTCTCTGTAGTCTGGCCTTATTTGCACCTTATTTCAATTTTTGTATTATATCACAACCAGTTAACTTCTTTTAGCAAATGGATTACTTTCTTAATTTATATTAAATGTCCTGTGGTTTCTAGTGCTCCAACAGTTTTTCAGATACACTGTGCATGCGTGTGCGTGCGTGTGTATTCTTCATTGATTGAAGATACTACATACATAATGCAGTTAAATACGACATTAAAAAGTGACTTGTCACACATTCTTATGACAACTCAGTTTGTCCAGAACTTCAGTTTAAAATGGAGGTTAGCCCCTTATTTGCAGCTGAATACAACTTGAAAATTTTCAGCTCAGCTGTTGCGCATCCCTGTGAAAGGGTTAAAAGGTTTTGCTTTCTTGCAGTGGGGGATGGAAGAATGGGATATCCAGAAGAAGCTCCCTATGATGCTATTCATGTCGGAGCTGCAGCCCCGGTTGTGCCCCAAGCAGTAAGCCTTTTATGTTTTATGTGTGATTCATTAATCTCTCTATATTAGCTTCTTAATTAAAATGATTGCAGATTTATATAGTTGGGATATCCACAGGCATAGTGATTCTTATAAAAAATCCTTTTCATTAAACTTCCAATCAGTATGAAAATGTTGCATGTTGTAATACTTTTTCCCTAAATAAGAACATTTTAAAAATGGGTTTTCCACGTACTGGATTTTTGTTGTTTTTGTTTTGAAATTTTTTGACTCAATAAACTAATAGAGCCCCCTTGGCTTTTATCCGCTATTAGAGTGTAAAGTTTAAATACTTGTCTGATTCCTTGCTTCCTGGGTTGGAAAAGACTGAGTGTGTTGTGAGTGTGTTGTGGAGGGTAACGTGCTCTTCCCTTGTTGGGAAAGGGGAGTGACTAAGGAGTGACGTTTATGGCCTTAAAAAGAAGTCCACCATCGTTTCTGGCAAGAACTGAATGAGACTATACACAGACTTAAGTGAGTATAAATGGTGGGAATTAGGGTTCTAAAAGGGAAACTTTTCTCCAAGAGAGTGGTGAGAAGTGGCAGAGTTAAACACTGATCTAATATGAGCTTCGTAAAGGTAGTGGTATATTAAGTGCTAGTTAAGACTTTCAATTTTAAATTTATTGAAAATCCCTGTAAATTGCAGTGAATGATATTGTGGAACTTTGAGTTTTAGGGTGTTGTGGGGAAGTTAGCCATCACGAGATGTTGATTGTTACTTTTGTAATGGAATGCTATAGGTGTTGGCAGATGGAAATCTTAAATTTTTTACCTTATGCAAGCAATGAAATCGTGCAAAAATGTGTAGTTTACTATTTTAGTAAAATGCTTCCATTCAAACTTTGTAAGAAACTTCTTTGTTCCATAATGTTAGAGTGAAAATTAGACACTTCATCCCTATTGCCGTTTCTGCTAGAAACCTGTTGTGCTCAGAAAAATAGCACATTCCCTCAACATTGAAAGAGGTGATATTTTATGGAAGAAAGGCTGTTGGGCAAGAATTGCCAAGTGAGACTATCCTCCTGTAATTTACTGTTTGTATTTAAATATTTTGCTTTCTGGGATAACTTTGTAAGTCAAGGTCAAATGGTCACGATGGCTCAACGAGGTCAGCAGCCCTACAGAGTTAGGCTATTGCTACATTACAGAGCTTACAGCAGTGCAGCTACATTGATGCAGCCCCTGCGAGTGGCAGTCACTATGTTGGCAGGAGAATTTCTCCTGCCGACATAGTGCTGTCCACACTGGCGATTAGGTCAGTGTAACTTGCGTATCTCAAGGGGGAGGCTTACTCACATCCCTGAGTGACATAACTTATACTGACTTACGCTATAGTATGTACATAGTCTTAGACTATACCTTGTTCTGACTCAACAGCAAATAATGAGCTGTTAAGTTTAGAAAATTAGGTTATGTCTACAATGGCACTTTTGTTGATATAACTTAAGTCACTCAGGGAGATTGGAAAAAAAAATGACATAATTATACTGACAGAAGCACCAGTGTGGACCAACACTATGTTGGTGGGAGACGCTGTCCCGCCGACATAGCTACTGCTGCTCATTGAGAGTGGTTTGTTTATGTTGATGGGAAAGCTCTATCCTGTTGGCATAGAGCGGCTACGTGGGAGATCATACAGCAGTGCAGCTGCATCGGTACATCTGTGGTGTTGTAAGCTCTCTAGTGTAGACATGGCCTTAGTAACGAGTCTGCTACAGATTACCATTAAACTGAGTTGTAACCATGTTCAAGTAAATTTTCTGCTATTATGAAGAAACCAGAATTACAAAAACATAACTAACTACAAGCGATTATTTTATTTGCAGCTAGGATAACTGATGATCAGTTAATTATATTTCAGGCAATTATAATAAATGGTCTAAAATATCAATAGTTGTATCATCCAATTCAAATACAGTTTGATTAAAAAATAGATTTTGGCTGTGTAACTCAGGCCATTATCTATTGCATAACAGCTGAAATAGTTTTTTATGTATGCATTTTGATTAACCATGATAAAATATTGTAGAACTGTTTATTTGTAGAAGCCAGACTTTATTCACTGCACAAAGATGGATTGCTATACATATATATTCTAATAATCTTTGTATGTTGTGTTCTAGCTCATAGACCAATTAAAACCTGGTGGAAGATTGATATTACCAGTCGGCCCTGCAGGTGGAAACCAGATGCTGGAACAATATGATAAACTAGAAGATGGCAGTGTCAAAATGAAGCCTTTGATGGGAGTGATATATGTGCCTTTAACAGATAAAGAGAAGCAATGGTCCAGGTGGAAGTGATTTTCTGTTCCACTTTCTTCTTCCACAGATACACGCATACAAGGTGAAAGGGTGTGGATTTTAAGCAGATAGACTGCAAGGGCTGCCTTTGCTGCTGTCACTGCTTTCTGCTCTTCCATACCATGGAAAGTGACCTTCTCTGTATTGTTTCATCACTATGAGGAGGTTCTGTTAAGTTTCTGAGTAAAGTTAAAAGCAGAACAAAATGTTGCATGGGTTGTGCTTTGTTTCATTTGAACTCATGGCTTCTTGAGGTTTTGTGTTGGTGCTGAAGAGTGTTATCTACATAGTTTTGAACACAATACTTCCTAAAATTTAAACATCTCATCAATTATAACTTTTTTTTTGCTAGATTTACAGAGGTAGCGAAGATAAAATATAAAAGGATACTTGAGATGAACATCCGATGAAGTGAGCTGTAGCTCACGAAAGCTTATGCTCAAATAAATTTGTTAGTCTCTAAGGTGCCACAAGTACTCCTTTTCTTTTTGCGAATACAGACTAACATGGTTGCTACTCTGAAACTTGAGATGAACTGTGAGTTTGCACTATGCTTCATAGAGCTGCTATGTTTTTATCAAGTAGACCTACTTGTATTAGGTCAGGAAATAACTGAGAAACTTGTACTTTTACTGTAAATTTATTCAAGACTCCATAAGTAAGGAAAGTCCTTCAGGATCCTTATTAGGAAGCAGTATAGCTAATCTTCTAAATGAATACCTAATTTCCTGGGCCTAAAAATAATGGAGAGGGAAGTGACTATAACCCCCTTCTTCCGCAAACAAACAACCAAATGGTTGTTTTCACGGCGTTCAAAAGATCCTGTTTTAAACATACCCGACTAAAGTTTGTCATGTCACTTGGGCATATTATATTCTCTAATTCAGCAAGATGCCAATGCTCATCAGTTCTAAAGTCTTTTTTTTTTTTTTAGGAGAAGACAAATGAACGTTTGTTGTTGGCTCCCTAATCCAGCAAAGACACAACACAGCTGTCATCTTGAAAAACATACCAGGCATTAGTATGCAAATGAATAAACCAGCAGTCTCCCTTTGCCTCCTGAGTAGAAACACTTGTGCATGAGTTAGCTTCATTAACTGAAGTGCACACATGCACACTGATCTCTGCAAATAACTGTTTGACTTTTAATTGTGTTCGATAAACAATTTTTTCTCGTTACTCTCAAGTATCTATAGCATGTACTGTAAGTGCTTTGACATCTAGCATTTAAGTTATAGAAATGTCTATAAAAATAAAGCAGTTTCATTTGACTGCAGCTTATTGAAGTCTCACTTCAATTTTTGACTGATTACTCCATATTTGACACTTGTTGTAAAGCAGTGAAGAGTGAGTTTAATGAGTTAGTGTCTAGCTAATAGCTTGTAAAACTAATTTAACACTAATTCCTTGTCCCAGCAGGTACCCAGTGCACTGTTAGCACTGTACTGATGGGTTTCCTGCTTTTGTCCCATGCTTTGGAAGTTTCCTTTTTTGCCAGCTCCCACTGTTGGAATATAAAATTTGGCTGGCTGTGATTTTAAATTAGCACCTACTTAAATTACAGGTTTCAGAGTAGCAGCTGTGTTAGTCTGTATCTGTAAAAAGAAAAGGAGTACTTGTGGCACCTTAGAGACTAACAAATTTGTTAGTCTTTAAGGTGCCACAAGTACTCATTTTCTTTCTACTTAAATTAGGATCTCCCTTTTGTTTTATCTTCAGAGGACTTCAGTTACTAGTAATATATTTATATGAAGAGATAAATTAGAAGGATTTAGGGGATAATAAGGCCATAAGCACTAAATGGTTTGAGTCTGTATAGCAGGCTTGGCTTTGTTTTGTAGTTAATGTATTTTGATGGAAATAAGCATTCTAGACTTTTAAAGAATTCACATTCAAAATTGAGTATCTCATAAATGAGAAATAAAACCATGAGACAGTTTAATTTCCTGCTAACTGAGTGACAGCAAAAGTGACTTCAGTGGAGTCAGGATTTCACCCCAATTTTGCAACGTGTTTAATTACCTTTTCTGAAAAGGTTAATAATTTTACATCTTTCAGAGTAGCAGCCGTGTTAGTCTGTATTCGCAAAAAGAAAAGGAGTACTCGTGGCACCTTAGACTAACAAATTAGAGCATAAGCTTTCGTGAGCTATGAAGTGAGCTGTAGCTCACGAAAGCTTATGCTCTAATAAATTTGTTAGTCTCTAAGGTGCCACAAGTACTCCTTTTAATTTTACATCTGTCTCTGGTTAGAGAAAGAAGTTGATGATTGTCAATGCCTCAGTGAGCCTAAGGGAATTATGTGCCCAATTTCCACTGAAATTCAGTGAGAGGTGTGTGTTTGATTCTGATAGGCTCCTTACACTAGTGAGTGAGATTAGGATTTTCAATCAAGAGGATGGGGAATCTCCACAGACAAAATACAGATTTTTTTCAGTTTAATAAAAAAAAAAAACAGTGTCTTAAGCAAGCATACACGTACTGTATCTTGACGGGTCTAGTAGATGAAAACTGATTTTATAAAATACTGCATTTTTGGGCCAATTCAAATTGTCACATGGATTGAACACTGGTTGAAGAGCTACAGACAAAGGGCAGTGATAAAAGGCAATGTTTCAGGCTGTGAGATGCTTCTAGGATGCTGCAAGTATGTGTGTTGGGTCCAGTATTATTTATCATAAATAATCAAGAAGGGGGAAGTAATGACAATTTAATGAAACTTGCTCAAGATACTAAATTGGAAGGTGTTGTAAACATCAATGAGGACACAAATGCAAAGGGGTCTGAAAGGTTAGAAATAGGGCATAAAAGAGTAATATTCAACTAAGAAAAATGCAAGATATCTAGGGAAAAATAGTTAAACGTTTGGTGGTAGGAAGAACGGGAAAGCACTAGTATCGAATCATCAAAAGGTCTGAACTGTAGATTTGAAAGAGAAAATGTATACCTGTGAAGTTTAATTTAGTTAAAATTCCTCCCAGCACATGAAGACAGATCATTAAATCCTCTGATTTCTCTTCTTATAGACATCAAGGCTAGCTGCATCTCGGATTTCAGTTGTTTCAGGTCATTGTTGCCAACTGTCATGATACTTTGTGCTTTCCTTAAATCCCAGCTGGGAGAATTGGGTTATTTCCTGGTAATCTCAGTTTTCATTTTAAAAAAAATGTTTTTGGCTCTTATGGATGCAGACAAAAACTTGAAAACATGAACCATAAATACGCCAACACTAAAAAGGCAAGCAAGAAGAAACCAACTTTTATTTATTTTAAAATCTCAGGATTTTTAGCCAATATCATTGCTATGTTTGAGGCCCTGATCAGGTCTTTTGAATGCTTGGGAATTGGCAGTACTGGTTTCAGTATGTGCTGATTCTCCAGTCTCCTCAAAAATTCCAACACTTAAGCCAACACTGTCAGTACCCAGGGGTTGAAGGAGGAGACTGTTTTAAAGACTAAAAACTAAATATGTATAGCTTCGCTAAGCAGTAACTAGTGGGGGAGAAGTGTAAATGCCAAAGATAGAGAGGATTTATCAGCACTGTACAAGGCTTTCATAGTCAGTAGTAATGTGTAAGGAAGAGAGAGGTTTCTCTAATTCACTTAAATTTCCCTTTCTAACAGAACTAGTTTCAGAGTAGCAGCTGTGTTAGTCTGTATTTGCAAAAAGAAAAGGAGTACTTGTGGCACCTTAGACGAACAAATTTATTTGAGCATAAGCTTTCGTGAGCTACAGCTCACTTCATCGGATGCATTCAATGAAGTGTGAGCTGTAGCTCACGAAAGCTTATGCTCAAATAAATTTGTTCATCTCTAAGGTGCCACAAGTACTCCTTTTCTTTTAACGGAACTAGAAGACTCTCTAGAATAGGTTATCAAGGAAAGCTGGGAAAAGTCTCCTTCCTTGCAGGGATAAAAACTAGACATAAAAAGATTCAAAAAAAGCTCTGTTGCAGGACCAATCTGGCACTCTTCAGGAGGGTGTACTAAACAATTAGTTCTTCAATTTCAGAACTTCAGTTGAAACCTGATACTCTACAAAGTCCTTTTACACTTGAAGTTTAGACCAACTAATGCTGTTTTGATTATGTGCAGCTAAGTGCACAGCTTTAAGTTTACTTTAAATGGAAAGTTAAAAACTAGTGAATTGTTACATGATTAAATGGACCTTAGTTTTATAATTTTTGAAATACTTAATTCAACAGAACATTTTATAGCCTACTCATTACCTTCTTGTAATATTGGAAAATAACACAATTCAAATGCATAAAATATATCATGTCTTACTATGAACTAGCATGGACATTCTTTGATTTGGACACTGAAGATCAAGTAAAACTCTGTAGACACCAGCTGCTTCACTTTATTCAATTAATGTAGATTTTAATATGCAGAGATATGAATAATAGTACTAATTTTAAAGGGTGTTTTCATGCTAAAATTTACTTGTATTTACAGGAAGTTACATTCACCTTTTTTCAGGATTTGCTTAACATAGCACAAAACAAAAATAAAATGGCAAATTATTTATACCACAGTATTCCATTTGCCATGAATTTGAGTACTAAGAACACATTAGTAGTGTGAAGCAAAATAACTTCAGATTTAAGATGCTCAATGCATGAATAATAGTACACAAAATCGTGCCAAATTACATTGATGTGGGCCGGGGGGAAATTGTCTGCCACTGTCAGTGTTTCAAGACAGAACATTTTTTTTTTTAAATTAAAAAAAATCCATCATCTTGCTACAGTTAAAGTGAAGATCTTAATATGGTGTAATACTGCCTTTGTGCTTTGATATTGCAAATCTTTCAGTGTTGAAATGCCATCAACTAGGCACTTGAGGCTTTGCCAGAATACTAGAATTATCTGCTTTTTTTCTGTTGTAAATATTAAATGAAGTAGCAGAGTTTAGCCATTTGATCAACATTGTCTATAATTGTACCACTAAATCCATCTGCATTGCACTTAAAATGTTTCTCTGAGACCCAAAACTAACCAGTCAATTACTGTAAGGATTGAAGCTGCCTAACTGCTTTAGGAATTAGTAACAACTTCAGGAGAAAACTCAAATTTTAAACTCTAGTTTTGCTAAGTAAAAGCCTTTCAGTTGACATTAAGAAATTGTGTATGCTGTCATTCCATGCTATGACTCCAAATGCATCCTCTTTGGGATCTGAACACTCTTGCTTGTATGCATGTAGCTAGATATTTTGTGGGCTGGCTTGCATTAGTAGATTGATTGAGTTGCTCTTAATAAAAACAATGTGTGCCTTTTCTAGTATTACTGAGGTAGACTACTCATAACTCGGGCAAATGTTTTGCAATTGTATGAAGCATTTATTCTCTGAAGGTAAAGGCAAACTTACTGCTCTGTTACAGTAATAAAACTTTCTCATGATAATGGAATTGTTCATTAGCTGAAGGCATTCATTATGTAGCCCTGGCCTGAGTAGTTTCTTCAGGAGCTGATAAAGTCGCTCTATGACACAGGCATAGCGTATAGATAATGCCAAATTCTCTCCACTTCTTCAGAGTGAGATGTGCCCAGCACTGACCAGAAATTGCAACTAAAGTTTAACTTTGAACTCAGGTTTCACATTTTGCAGCCTTTTGTACAGGTACCGAGAATAATTGGACCATAATTTCAAACAAGTCTCTCTCCAGTAAATGGCCCAATGTGTAAGACAGTCACTTCTTCAGACAACAGGTAGTCATGTATTTTTTTAAGCTGTTGATATTTTAATTGACTTGTTTGTGAAAGCAAGTAATACACTTTAAAGAGAAGGAACAGGGACACATATTGCACATTAGAGCTGTATTTTACTGAGTAGTATAAGGTGCTATTGTATTGCTGGATTGATTTTCCTTGTGGCTTAAATGCTTAAAGAGATTTCTGAAGTTTTGCTGCTGTATTTGAGTACTGCGGCACATTCATTGATTTAATATCAAAATTGCAAGAGTGAACTCCTTGAGGAAAAGAATATAACTGCATTTATTTTCTTTCTGCAGGGATGAATTGTAAAAGCTACATCATCTTGACCCAAACATAGTGTTACAGTGGACTTCCCATCTACAGTTCTAAAAGCTTTTTGAAAACCAACAGCATTGCAGCTTGTTTTGGATTTTGTTATACTGTTATCAGCATGGAAAAGTGTGGTGTTTTTATTTCATTTTTTTTTTAGAGGCTTAAGGAAAATTTGGCAAAGAATTGATGGAAAGTTTAAATTTGGGCTGTTTTGTTTTTAACATGCCTTTTTAAATTTCATCTTGTTAAAGAAATGAATTTCTGCAAAAATGCGAAGACCTACAGTTTGTGAACTCTTTAATTTTGATGGCTGATACTTTTTGAACACTTTATTTCAGCTCCATTGTTCCTTGGTAAAATTGCTTCTGTGCACCTTATAACACTACATACACAATGGCAGGTTCTCTATGTTCAGATGTCTGCTAAATGTTACTAAGAAAATGAGATGAACTTCCTTTTTAAAGCTTGTGACACGGTGTCATAGACTAGCATGTAGTAAATACAATCAGCTGCGTTATTATCTTAAAAGTGGGCATTTGTATATATTAAACTTCAAGACATCAGAGGTGACAGCTCTTGTTATAAACTCTATGGTTCAGGTTGGACATAACTGACATAGTTTTTTCCTTCCTTGTCAAGAAATTTAGAGGAAACTTGTAGCTCAGTATTGTTTTGTAGCTCACTGCTGATATGTATATGAATTTAGCATAACAAATACTGTGTAAGCTATGTCCTAATCACTGAACAGTTTATGCAGTGCTGCTTTGCCAAATAAAGTTAAAAGCAAAAAGGGTTTTGTGTGTTTCTTGTATGGGAGATCAGGATCCATATGTTAAATGTAACTGCTTGAAATGCAGAACACTACTCCAATAAAATTAACATCCATATTTAAAAATTAGTTGCTTTTGACACCAAATTTCTGCAGTATTATCTACGTTCTTCTTCCAACTACAGGTAGTGATGGAAAAAATGTAGATTAATGTTTTAGGGGAACTTACATTTTTATAGAAGAGGGAAAAAAAGCTAATAAATACTGAAGAACTGATGGATCCCCAAACCCTGACCAAATAAATATATACTACACTACAAACTCTACAAATATCCATCTTAAAGAATAACTGAAAGGCTTTTTTTAAAGTTCTCAAGACCCAAGTTTTATGTTCAGTGTTTGCTGCAGTTAATGACATCAGGAAAACCCAAAGCACTTTAAAAACTGTATAGCTCTTGGGTTGCTTTAGGGGTGTACATGTTCTTCCTGCAACTCCTGATCACTAGCGTTTGAGCGGTAAAATACATTTTAAGCTCTTTGTGTTCTTTTTTATTATAAAGAAGCAGAGCTAGATGAAGAATAATCTGCATAATTTGGTTCAAAGAGGCCACTGTTTCTTTTTGAAAAATATTCAGCCTGCTTTTGTTTGAACAGACATATTTTCTGTGATAGAATTAATCATTGAAAGTATGAAGGGTATTATTGAAAGGGCTCTGAAATGTGAAAGAACAAGTAAATTACCTTCATATGAAGGACAGTCCCTCCTATTCCTGTGTAAAATATATTTGTCATATCATTAATGTAGACATTTAGGAGGCTAACGTATAACCTCCCCCTGATCTTTTAATTGAAGCTTGGGAGCACATACACAATATTAATCCTATAAGGGAGACCAATTTCAAATTAAGGAAGTTACTTGATTATTTAGTGCTTGTTCTAGAAAATACAGTGAAGAAAAATGGGTTTGCATCTGATGTCAAATTTGTGCTAATTGACAATCTATATATTTATTTATTTTAGCATTGAATTGAAATATCTGAAATGATGCATGCAGCAGGATAAAATATCTCAACAGATAACACCATCTTAATCCTAATTTTTAGCCTTTTGGTCACTGATTCTAATTTACTGAGTAATTTAATGTTAAATTAAGAATAAGTAGTCAAATGTATCCAAATTCTTCTCTCTAGACAAAGTGTAACAAGCTAGCCTACGTTGGGTGAGGTGATAGACATGATCCAAAATTTTCTGTGCAAAAGATCCACGTTATAGGAGCTATAAGACTTCTGGGACTAAGGCTGTTGGGAGTTAATATGCCTGTTCCACTGGAAGTGGTGGTGCTTGCTTGCCACATTACTTTACTTTCATGTGAATCTAGGGGTAGCATTGAGAGAGTCTGGAAGTTGAGATTCCTCCATGGTGAAGGAAGCAATGGTTCTGGTTTAAAGGCTTCTTGGAGAAGAGAAGTTGAAATGCAGAGGATTTAAAGAGCTTGAATAAATGCGGTAAACTATCTGAATTGCTACTTTGCCAAATAAAATTAAAAGTGAGAGGAATCCGTATGAGTATTTTTATAAATTCTTTTCAAAGAATTTTGCATCAAATCTCACTTTCTGATCATTCTTGTGTCCAAAAGAAATGTAAAGGCCACGTACATATTGTATAGGTCTTCATTTAGGACATGACCAGAAATGCCTCTGGCTTCAGTTAATTCCTGACCTGTTTTGGTTGTACCCAGATACTTGAGATATTAAGTCTGATCATTGTGTCAATTCCTTGTACTGATTGGTGTTGATTTGTGATTCACACATGTCAATCAGTTCAGAATTAGGGCTTCTAATTTTGTTGTGGGATTCAGTTGAACATCAGTGCCATTAGGAGAGTTACCTTGAAGATTAAACAGGAAAAAACAGTGCTAGCAATATCATTTCTGCCAAGAGGAGAAAAAACCTTGGTATTAAAATAGAGTACCTACCATCACTTCTCAACCAAAGTGCTCTGATTATACTTGCTGGCATGCTCAAAAGGCCGGTGTTGCTTACACAATAGATAGAGAGTAATTAAAGAAATAGGATGTGCACTTACTTCTTAACACTGTTTGGATCTGTGGTTGCAAGGATATTTTGGCTCCCTTTTATATATTTAGTGTGTTTTAGAGTGGTCTTCCATATTGTTTCTTACAGTGTTGAAAAATGTGATCTTTACAGAACAAATAAAGGTGACAATCCCAACTTAATTCAGACAGGACAGCAGGAATGAGAGAAAAAGACTGCAAAGTGGGGGAGCCTGGGGTGAGAGAGAGGACAAAAGTTATGGTACTAAGATCTTACTTAGCTTTTGGTATGTATGCACCTTTTCAAATCAAAATAAATTGAAAGGAACTATAAAAATATCCAACCATGAGGGACCCATCCAAAGTACCATGTGCCCTTGACATAAGTTTTTAAAAACACTATGTAGGTTAACAGAGCATTTTTCCTCCCCCACTCCCCACCTCTACACCACCTATCTTCATTGTCAGAAAACTATATATATAAAAGCAGAACAAAACCTTGAATTTTGTGGTTAAGTTCCAAAAAAGGCATAATATAAAGTGCTTTTTGTTGGTAGATCTTAAAGCACTTAATCTTTAATGTAGTGTGGCTCACAACACCCTGGTGAGATAGGAAGCATTATTATTATTCTGGGGTCTTTACTGTTGGAGCTGTTCCACTTCTTGCAAATTACATATTTTTAACAAGTAGGAACTTTAACTTGAGGCTACCACATCTCAGGTGAGTGCCTCAACAATTGGCCTATAGAAAGTCTCTTTTTCCAATGATTAGTTATACGAAGTGGAAGCTTTAGTAGGAAAGATTAAGACAGCAGAGTGTGACTGTAGCCTGCTTGTGCAGTCACTCAGCTGCGATGTAAGAGCCCCAGGTTCAAGCCTTCTGCTCTGCCTAATTCAGAGTAGTGATTTGAAGTTGCATCTCCCACATAAGTTCCCTAATTTGTTGTTCTGTGGTGGCTAATGCTCTATTTGTGTGTGTGTGTTGGAAACTTCAAAAGGTCTCTGTTCTATCCAAATAGAGTTTGACACACATCACACACACAAAATCAATCATCTAGTAAATAAGAAATGCATGATTCGCCCTTTCCTAACATTGTACAAATGTAAAAATTAATTTGAATATAGCAAGCTATAACATTTGTTTAAATATGTATTGATATAATGCACCCTTCTGGTTAGGAAAAAGCAGCACCAAATTTAATGAAAATACTGTATTAGGTTGCAAATCAACATGGATTAATGCTTGCTTACTGATAAATCAACCTTTCTTCAGGAAAATAACAAGTATAAATGCAAAATATGATTAAAATCTGTGATTTAAATTGCTTTGATTGAAATTAATCCACTCTGGGAAATATAAACTTCAGCCCCTTTTAATGGTGTTTGGGAAGGGGGAAATAGACTACTGATGTGATGCTTTGACCTCTCCTTCCCTCCAGAGAATGCAAAGTGTCTGGTGACGACAATGTTAACACGAGAATTTAAACTTTAATGCTAATAAACAATGCAAAAATTAAGAATAAAATAGGTTTATTATCGCTATTTTTCATAAAGGTAATCAAGACTTGAACATCATGGGCTTTTTGATTAGTGATTTGTATACTACAGCAATATTCAAATTGACTAATTCCTTGAAGTACAAAGGACCAACATACAAAAAGATGCATACTCTTCTGTCTTGATTTTTTTACTGGGACTCTTGATGGATGTGACATCCTTGCACATTCAGACAAACGAGATAAGCAGCACAGTATATATTTAACACATTTTACTGTTAGCACATTTTAAATTCATTCACACATCAATTACTTGCTCTAATTCTAGGAGATTTGTATTGGGATAGCCACTGAAGCTTTAAAGCTTTGCTGGGAGCTAAGGGTTCAATTCACAAGATTCTTAAATTTCTCCAGCAGCAGGAACCTCTCATCTGTAGTTATATGGGAAGTTTAGTCCTGAGTATCAAGCCCACTGAAGTAGAAGCAGCAGTAGCACTGATTGTGTAAGTCTGGCTGGAACTAACTTCACTTATTACTAACACTGAATAGAACAAATCTGTCCTCTCTAACAAAGATATGGCCAGGCTCAAGCACAAACCACAGTCACTGCATGTATCTCTTTAAAAATTCTGAGTGTTGGGCTAGGGATAGAAAAGGCTGAACAAGCTAGGAGCTTTGTTGGAGGGGACAGTCCCATGATCTCACATGTGCTGTTGGCACTGAGTAGGTCCAAACGTGCTGATATTTTTCATTGGAATGTTATGTGTTTGCAATTTTGAGTCCTAGCTGTAAAGAGATTTAAGCTATGCAGGATGGGGAATACTTTTTAAAAATCAAAACTGCAATTCAAATGGTGGCACTTTGCTTAGATACAGATTGCTATTAATTAACAGACAAAAACCCCTGACAAAAATATTTCCAGTGCATAAGATGCATTTTTAACAGATGCGCAAATCCTCCTCAGATGGTAAATTAACATGCTGCTCAACCGTATATATGTTTTAGAAAGCAACTCTTCTGACACCTCCGAGAGGAGCAAGACATGGAGTTGACTGACATTGTACCTGCTTTCCTACATAGTTCTGATTCGCTGTATCCCAGTTACTCTAATCCTGGGCTACTATCAGACATGAAACACAACTCTATTCAGCTGTGTTCCTGGATGGGAGCAAATGAGGTGTAAGACTAAGATACTGTGCCATCTAGTGGTGGGCTTTCAAACCTGCAGCATTTTCTGCATACGATAAAATTTTCAGGCATAGCCTGCATTGATTTTTATTTTTTTTTTAACCACATCGGGATTTATCCAAATTACTAATTGGATTTGGTAATTAATAGAAGAATCCTACTATATAACTTAAGGGGGCAAACATGTTTCTCACCTTGCAGACTTTAAAGAGAGATTTCAAGAAGGTTTTTTTTTTTTTAAAAGCTTGAAGTCTTACTAAAGAGATACTTATTTGCTGGAGGCAGAGGCTTATGGAAAACTGCAAAGTAGAGAAAACAGGCAACCTAAATCCCATCTTTATAGATACATCCCATTTATGAGGTAGTCAGACTCCTCAGATGTAATGGGGCGAGCTTTTTTAAGTTTCTGTCTCACCAAACGCAGCCGACAAGCAACCATAAGCAGCAGCAAAGCAGTGATGGCCAAGCCTAAAGCCAGGGGTAGCACAGCACCTAAAGAGAGGTTAAGAAAGTTTACACTTTAACATACCAAAAATGGGGCAGGGAAAAATTATAGTTCTCTTGCATGCACCCCAGCCTGGGGTTGAAGTAATGCTGAACTATCTTGTGCACCTTACATTGGGAAATTGTGACATACAAATCACGTATATTAGCAGTAATGTTGCTAGGGTAGCATATTACTCCTTTCCTTATTTTTATCTGGGTCTGTCACACCTATCTGAAAAATACTAGCTAAGCTGATCATGATCTGATTTTAAAGATCATAGAAATAAAAAGAGAAAATCTGTAGATTAAAATATATATTGGTCTTACCTGTTTCTGGGACTGGATGCCCCCCTACAGCCTGATCACTTTTTGACACAACAATGCCATTTTCGTTCTTATTTGTCCTTTTCCCTGAGGAACTATTGGCTGCATAAAATCAAGCAAAAGAGAGAGCAATATTACAATTCAGGTGTTTGAGGAAACAGATTTGCCTCTGAGTCATGTGACAATCTACTCAAGGTGCAAGTGGATAAATTTACCATACTCTAGGTTAAGTGCTGCTGATCTGTATATATTTTGAAATATTTTTTTTAAACTTTAAGTTACAAAGAAAAATCTCCCTACATCATGCACCAACCACAACACACTTCAGCCATGCACAGGTGATTTCACAATGTACTGGCTAGGAGATAGATATAAGTGCCAAACAAAAAATTTCACTAAAAGGTGGTTAGGGATGTAACCAAATATCAGTTAAAACACTACTAGATGAGAGCTATAAATACTTGAAAACCAGGACATTTCTAATTCTGGTTAAAGTTTTGTAAGTCAGGAAATTCAGTTATGTCCCACAAACACCCTTAACACTGACCCATCTCCCTATCCAACATCCAAATCTTATAGTACTGTATCTAAATACTATCAGGAGATTATAAATATGTGGGAAAGGTATTCTAAGGAGGGTGGATGTGTTGATTTGGGCTCTTCAACTTAATCTAGAAGAGCTGCTATAAAACTGTGTTTTTCTAGACTGTAAAAAGAGGGATAAGAAGGGACATGTTTTATTGCCGTTAAGGAACAGCTAAAGTTGAGAAGGTGGTTGGCCTACACATAATAGGAGTTTTGCTTGCACAGGTTCTACAGAATTCAGCCCATAGTCTTTTCTCATGGCTTTGCAATCTTACGTCATCCATGATGCAAATAACAGGGTGACTTAATGAAAGTGACAGGCTGCGGTTTGGCCTACACTTACAACTTATACTGGCATAGCTATGTCAGTCAGGGGTATGAAAAAACCCACACACTATGCTGACGAAATCTTCAGTGTAGATGCAGCTATGTCAACAAAAAAGTGCTTCAGTTGGCATAGAGAATGTCATTTGGGGAGGTACTGTTCCTACAGCAGCGGAAAAACTCCTTTTGCCAGTGTAGGCTGTATCTACACAAGAGGGCTATTTTGCCATAGCTAGGCTGATATAGGCTCCATAGTGTAGACGTAGCCTAGATCCATCAACATCCTCACAAAAATCAGAACTGTGTTCAACGACTGAAGTTTCTAAGTAGGTTTTTTTCGATGTTAGTTTTTGATGATAATATAAATTGTATGGAGCACTTTGGCTGCAAAATAACATACTCCCTAACAACTCTGGGCATTTTTATTACAATGTCAATGTCAAAACACTGTCATTGAAATAACAATGAGAGGTAACAAAATGAAGTGTGTAAATCATATAATTAATTTGGAAACTATATTATATGCAGCTATCCCACTGACACAGTAACAGCTTTCAAAGCACCATAAAAAGTCAGTTGTGTAATGGAAATGGCAAGTATATGAGTCCTGTCAGCTGAGGTCAGACTTGTTGTATCAGAATTGGCATGATGTCAGTGTTAATGTGTCCTGGCTAGATTCTTCTTTGAATGTGCTCTATATTCCCACTCATAAAATGTGCTGAAAGTGAAGTTGAAATGGTGGAACCTTCTCATAACAGTGCCTGTTACAGTGCTTACGTGCCCCTCGTACCCTTCCACATTTCTGATCCTTCTGAGGATAAGACTATTAAAGGGGGCATAGAATCAGTGCTACCTTCAGTTCCTTCCAACTGCAGCAGCAGACAGATGTGAACCTCTCTGGACCCCCCAGATCCAAATCCTTCTCTCAAGAAACTAATAATGCCATAGACAGTGTTATTTATTGTTAGTAGTTTAGTGTTAGTTAGGATAAGCTTAGTTTAAGGAAAGTTCTGTTCTTTGTAGAGTTAATAGTTATTAAATCTCAGTTCCAACTTCTGGTTTCACGGTGGATTTGAAGGTGAAGAGACCTGACTATAAAAGGTGTGCCTCTTGTCCAGAGATCTCCCTGGCATAAGACACCCATGCCAGATGCTTAGCATGCCTTGGCGAGGGTCACTCTCCTTTGAGGAACTCTATCTGCAGCACATTTACTTTGAGGGCATACAAGAAGCACCTAAACAGACTCAAGCCCTCTTGTTCCAAGCTCTCTGGTTGCAAAGCTACTGTGATCTGATATCTCAAAGGGATCTGAACACAGGATTAAAAGACCAGTGTTTGGTCCAGACACTTCTAGGTCTTAGAAAAAGGGTGCTATACAGAAGGCTCTGGTCTCAGCTACAGGATCAGGTTCCAACATTGCTGTATAGTTGGTTAGTAAGTAATCTGATCTGACCTTGAAGCATTAGTAGACACCATCGGAGCTGGCCTATGAGATAAGAGCCAAACCACAAGTAAAAACATCAGATCAGTCTTCTTCAGTTCCAGAAAAGATGGTGTGAGACAACAAGGCTCCTATTAGCAGAACCATGTCCCAGTCAGGAGAGTCCACAGATCTGTCAGATCCTGGGCTGAAACCAAAGACGAAGTTCAGATCAGGGTAAAACACTGCCTAAAGCTCATCTAAAGATCACATCAGATCCAAAAAGAGTTCCAGAGCCAGTGGTAGTTTCCTTGTTGCCAATTCACAAAGCTCCAACTGTTACTATGGTATTGCAAGTACACTGCACAGATCTGCAGTCAGATCATTTACTAGATCTGCAAGAGACACTGAGAGTGAGAAAAGAAAAGCTCTTGTGAGTTACCAGTCTCAGACCTCCACACCTAGGAAATGGAGGTTGGATGAGTTGTCAGTTTTCCCCAGATACTTCTCTACCATCCTAAAAAACAGCTTTGGGCTTTCCACATAAAGTGATTTTGCCCTTCGCCATTTTATACATGCTAGGTCTGATCGTGTCTGGGTCGGATTTGAGGTCAGATCCACAGTCCAAGGAGGAATCTGATTGTGAACAGCTGCCAGATATTCCTCTGAGGCTTCATTCTCAGAGGAAAGAAAATAACTCTAGATACAGTGCCTACAGATCATCTTATCCTTCAAGTACTGGAGTTTGCTTATTGTTACAACTAGTATGTTCCACTATGCGCTGGAAGTACGACAGAAATGTCCAACAGCCTCACTGTAGTAGGAACTTATCTCCCCTTAAAAGATCAAGAAAAGGCTTTCACAGCAGATCTGGCATTCCTGGATCTGGCCACTCCTGCTTTCAGAGAGCATTCTCCTACCATAGTAACTGATGCTACTGGAGGAAGAAGAGGAGCCTGTGGCTCAGATGGAATACCAGTTAGAGCCAGAAATGGAAGCTGAATCTTCCCCTGATGAGAATGTTGAGATTGCTTCAGCTTCTTCTCCTTCTGAGAATGCTTTACAGTTACCTGAGCTTGTGAACCGGCTGATGACAATTTTGATTAGCTTCCATCAGTCACACTGGAAGAAACTGCAATCTTTTTGACATCTGGGTGCCTTATCCAAAAATAAACTCATTCTTCCAATTTTAGATGGACTAATGCAAAAGCAATTCGATGTACCCTTTCATCTCCTCAAGCTATATCAAAAAGACCGACAAATTGTATTGTTTTGTTCTTTCATGTGCATCCTACACCTAACTCTCTGGTAGTGGCGGCAATAGGCCATAGATCTAGAGGAGAACAATATCATTCCACACCCTTTGATAGGGAGGATAAAAAGATAAACACAGGTGGCAGAAAAATGTTTTTTTTCGCTTTGCTTGGAATAAAAGTGGTGAATTACTAGGGAGTGATGTCGTGGAATCACTATCACTTACGGAAAGAAGATTTCCATGTTTGCAAAAGTGCTTCCTGAAGATCAATGTAAGTTGGCTAACACCTTAAGAACTGAAAGTCAGGTTGTGGCAGGGCACAGGACTTCTACTCCAGATATTTTCCGATACCAAAGAAAGACTGACAGCTTTGTTCCATACTAAATCTAAGGAGATTCAATGTCTTTCTCAGAAAATTCTGCTTCTGCATGTTGACTCTAGCATTCATCATACCCACCCTAGATTGGTTTGCAACTTTCTACCTAAAGGATGAATATTTTCAAATCTCTACTATGCCAAGACAATGCAACTTTTAGGGCCAACAGCTTATTGAGGTTCATCTAGCAAACATGGCTTAATGTGTATGGACAAAAATTTAGTGGGAGAATTTGGGGAACAACACAGACCCATCACAAGACATGCTGTAGGATCATTAAGAAAATGGCTATTAATATAGGCTGGGCAAGGCCAATCAAAGCTAATACTGCTAGTGTCCATATCTGTTGTGGGCTGGAAAAAAAGACGAGGCAACTCCAAACAGGTTTTTGAACAAGATACAATGGGCAACTGTAGTGCTTTCATACAAAGTGTGTGCATAGATTTTTGAAGAACAAAGGAATTTGGTTTTCCTTTGAAACAAATCATTCACCCGAGCACAGTCTCTTCCTGGGTCTTGAAATCCATTCCTGAGTCCTGCATGGACATATGACCCTGAGCTAACAACCTGGGTGACAGTTTTGCTGAGATAACTTAGGAGCACTGAGTCAGAGCAATGATTTTTTTTCCTGATGTGACATAATGTATACTTCAGCTTGTGCCCAATACAGTGTGCTTTTATACAAGATAACAAATTGGTTATAGATTTAAGTTGTGGCTCCTGCTGTTGTGTGCCTCAGAAGCATAAGTAAAGTAATGGCTTAGGGATTCAATCAAGAGTTGTAATTCCCTAACCAAACAGCGCCGCAAGGCAGTTGGCATAGGCCGGTCAGGACATAGTGAGAGACATTAAACCCGAGGAATGCAAAGTTGTTACCGTGACGTGTACACCCAGAATCCTGGAAAGTGAAAGTCTTGGAGGCATTCCTAAACTCAGGCCTCCTACATAGTCTGTGATTGCTAGAGCTGCTATTGCTGCTCACAGCCAGCTTGCCATTCCAGTTTGCTTAGCTGCAAGCAAACTTTTATGACACTACCTCACAAATGTAATAGCACCACAATAAGCAGCCAATTGTGAGCACCACACTGGAAAGCAGCTTTAGGACAGCAACTTAGAAGTGATGTGTTTGGGCTCTTGGAGAGGAGGTGTGTGAATTACACAACTTAGAGGGTGTGTCTACAGAGGGAAAGTTATCTCCTTTTGACAAGTCCCCCAGAATCTGATCTCAATGACAGTTGAAAATGTTTTGGGCACTCGAGTAGACAGAGCCAAGCCATGACCCTCTTACAGAAAGTGTGCTCTTTGCACAAGGTGTCTAAAATTTTTTCTATCACAAGCTTTGTCTACTTTGTGGTCTAACTTTCCAACATCAATTGGGGAGGGAATGTAGGGACAATGAGTTAGCCCATGGTTAACAACAGGTAATTCGTCTAGTGTAGACAGGGTCCTAAAGAATCCACAGCATGGTTAGTCCAGTCAGACACATTAATGACCAGTTTAATGATAGAGTTTTACATTGCTGTCCATCACTATAGTATCTGAGCACCTGTAGCAAAGAGATTCATTTATCCAATATCTTAGTACCCGGAGGCAAGTTCACTGATGGGGAGCTCACTAGTGGAGGGGAGAAGGGAAGTGTGACATGTCCCCACTAGTGTTATTAACAATCATTGTAACTTAAAGGAAGAGTAAGGAACTGCTTCCTACAACCTCTTATCACCTTATCACCTTCTCTTCACAGATTAAGATCACCAGCGGCCATTATGATTTCCACGGCTGACCTTCTGCATAACACAGTCCACAGAATTTACCCCAATAATTTCTACATGAAGTCCATAACTTATGGTTGAACTAGAGCATACCACTGAAGGACTGCTAGTCTTGATGTAAAGATTGAAAGTGATGGAGAATGTACCACATCCACATGTAAGCTGTTCCAATAGTTAATTACCCTTGCTATTAAAATTTGCACTTATTTCTAGTTTGATTTTTGCCTAGTGTCAACTTCTAACCATTACATCTATTAAACCACTTCATTCACCTTCCCTCAACTATAATTTTGTGACAATATAAAAAATAATTATTTAAAAACAAATCAAACCTGGCTCTGAATTGGACTGAGATGACGGATCCGTTGCGGTCTGTTGTGAAATTGCACCTGTTAATTAATACATTTTAAAAAATCATATTTTGCAATTAAAGTCTCATTGGTTGAGATTAAGACTTCATTTTAACATATTTTTGAGGCACAGTGGTTTACAACACTACCTTTGCAACATTGGGAGACATACTGTCAATTTGATTGAGCTCATAAGTAAAATTAGCTTGGTGGGCTTCATCTAGTTATTCACAGGTGTAAACATGATGTACATGTGGTCCGGCTCAGAGAACCACTACAGAATTTGGCATGCCAACTCATAGATTCATAGATACTAAGGTCAGAAGGGACCATTCTGATCATCTAGTCCGACCTCCTGCACAGCGCAGGCCACAGAACATCACCCACCCACTCCTATGAAAAACCTCACCCATGTCTGAGCTATTGAAGTCCTTAAATCATGGTTCAAAACTTCAAGGAGCAGAGAAGCCTCCCTCAAGTCAACCATGCCCCATGCTACAGAGGAAGGCAAAAAAACCTCCAGGGCTTCTCCAATCTGCCCTGGAGGAAAATTCCTTCCCGACCCCAAATATGGCAATCAGCTAAACCCTGAGCACATGGGCAAGATTCACCAGCCAGATACCCAGGAAAGAATTTTCTATAGTAAATCAGATCCCATCCATCTAATATCCCATCTCAGGGGATTTTGCCTATTTACCCTGAATATTTAAAGATCAATTACTTACCAAAATCCCATTATCCCATCATACCATCTCCTCCATAAACTTATCGAGTAGAATCTTAAAACCAGATAGATCTTTTGCCCCCACTGCTTCCCTTGGAAGGTTATTCCAAAACTTCACTCCGCTGATGGTTAAAAACCTTCGTCTGATTTAAAGTCTAAACTTCCTGGTGGCCAGTTTATACCCATTTGTTCTTGTGTCCACATTGGTGCTGAGCTTAAATAATTCCTCTCCCTCTCCTATATTTATCCCTCTGATATATTTATAGAGAGCAATCATATCTCCCCTCAACCTTCTTTTAGTTAGGCTAAATAAGCCAAGCTCCTTAAGTCTCCTTTCATAAGACAAGTTTTCCATTCCTCAGATCATCCTAGTAGCCCTTCTCTGTACCTGCTCCAGTTTGAATTCATCCTTTTTAAACATGGGAGACCAGAACTGCACACAGTATTCTAGGTGAGGTCTCACCAGTGCCTTGTATAACGGTACTAAAACCTCCTTATCCCTACTGGAAATGCCTCTCCTGATGCATCCCAAAACCGCATTAGCTTTTTTCACAGCCATATCACATTGGCAGCTCATAGTCATCCTATGATCAACCAATACTCCAAGGTCCTTCTCCTCTTCCGTTACTTCTAATTGATGCGTCCCCAACTTATAACTAAAATTCTTGTTATTAATCCCTAAATGCATAACCTTACACTTCTCACTATTAAATTTCATCTTATTACTATTACTCCAGTTTACAAGTTCATCCAGATCCTCCTGTATAATATCCCGATCCTTCTCCGAATTGGCAATACCTCCCAGCTTTGTATCATCTGCAAACTTTATTAGCACACTCCCACTTCTTGTGCCAAGGTCAGTAATAAAAAGATTAAATAAGATTGGTCCCAAAACCGATCCCTGAGGAACTCCACTGGTAACCTCCCTCCAACCTGACAGTTCGCCTTTCAGTAGGACCCGTTGCAGTCTCCCCTTTAACCAATTCCTTATCCACCTTTTGATGTTCATATTGATCCCCATCTTCTCCAATTTAACTAATAATTCCCCATGTGGCACGGTATCAAACGCCTTACTGAAATCTAGGTAAATTAGATCCACTGCATTTCCTTTATCTAAAAAATCTGTTACTTTTTCAAAAAAGGAGATTAGGTTGGTTTGGCACGATCTACCTTTTGTAAAACCATGTTGTATTTTGTCCCATTTACCATTGACTTCAATGTCCTTAACTAATTTCTCCTTCAAAATTTTTTCCAGGACCTTGCATACTACAGATGTCAAACTAACTGGCCTGTAGTTACCCGGATCACTTTTTTTTCCTTTCTTAAAAATAGGAACTATATTAGCGATTCTCCAATCATTCGGTACTATTCCTGAGTTTACAGATTCATTAAAAATTCTTGCTAATGGGCTTGCAATTTCAGGTGCCAATTCCTTTAATATTCTTGGATGAAGATTATCTGGGCCCCCCGATTTAGTCCCATTAAGCTGTTTCAGTTTCGCTTCTACCTCTGATATGGTAATATTACCTCTATATCCTCCTTCCCATTTGTCATGCTACCATTATCCCCAAGATCCTCTTTAGCCTTATTAAAGACTGAGGCAAAGTATTTGTTTAGATATTGGGCCATGCCTAGATTATCTTTAACCTCCGCTCCATCCTCAGTGTTAAGCGGCCCCACTTCTTCCTTCTTAGTTTTCTTCTTATTTATATGGCTATAGAACCTTTTACTATTGGTTTTAATTCCCTTTGCAAGGTCCAACTCTACTCGACTTTTAGCCTCTCTCACTTTATCCCTACATCTTCTGACCTCAATTAGGTAGCTTTCCTTGCTGATCCCTCCCATCTTCCACTCCCTGTATGCTTTCTGCTTCTTCATAATCACCTCTCTAAGATGCTTGCTCATCCAGCTTGGTCTACAACTCCTTCCTATGAATTTTTTCCCCTTTCTTGGGATACAGGCTTCCGATAGCTTCTGCAGTTTTGATTTAAAGTAATCCCAGGCCTCCTCTACCTTTAGATCCATAAGTTCTTCAGTCCAATCCACTTCCCTAACTAATTTCCTTAATTTTTGAAAGTCAGCCCTTTTGAAATCAAAAACCCTAGTTGCAGATTTATTTTTGTTAATCCTTCCATTTAGTTTGAACTGAATTAGCTCATGATCACTTGAGCCAAGATTGTCCCCTACAACCATTTCTTCTATGAGGTCCTCGCTACTCACCAAAATTAAATCTAAAATGGCATCCCCTCTAGTCGGTTCAGCAACTACTTGATGAAGGAATCTATCAGCTATCGCATCTAGGAAAATCTGAGCCCTATTATTATTACTAGCACTGGTCCTCCAGTCTATATCTGGGAAGTTAAAGTCTCCCATGATCACGCAGTTTCCATTAGTATTTACTTGATTAAAGACATTAAAAAGGGCTCTATCCATATCCAAATTAGATCCCGGAGGTCTATAGCACACCCCAAGCACTATCGTAGGAGAGGCTTTACTAGTTTTCTTCCCCAATGTAATTTTTGCCCAGACGGACTCTGTCTTATCCATTGCATCGCTTCTTATTTCTTTACATTCTACCTCATCATTGATATACAATGCTACTCCACCCCCTTTACCTTTGTTTCTGTCTTTCCTAAACAGCACATACCCTTCAATACCTGTAGTCCAGTCATGACTACTATTCCACCATGTTTCTGTTATCCCTATAATATCTGGTTTCACTTCCTGCACCAGTAGCTCTAGTTCCTCCAACTCAGGAGAGGACCTATACTAAAATGGGAGTGTTGTTTATTACACAGCAATGCATTTGTAGAACTGTGTGAGGAAGCCTGAATGGCTTCTACTCATGCTATCCTTAGCTATTACCACTTTTTTATCCTGACTGAAGACTTGGGTCTTTCTTTCCTTGATGGGATTTATTCCTTTGACTCTGCCTATGTCAACACTGAAGCTACAATCTTTCAAGCGGAGGACTGAAGACGTTTCCTTGAAAGCTTAACAGTGCCACTCATCAACTGGCTGGAGGGACCATCTTGTGCAATCAAGGCCCTCTCTTCAGCCAGAAAGGACAGCAAGCCCAGAAACAAAATTTATCATCATTCCCCTATATGATATCACCACCAGGCTGGTCACTACTGGGAGACTATCATGTAGTTGATTCTTCTCACTACACCAGTAGAAACACATCGGTAGTAGCAAACACAAGGTACATCAGACTATAAGCTTCAGTGCTTTGAGTTTGCTACCTAGGACTTTAGGCCCAAATTATTTGAGGCTGAGGTGCTCACACCACACAGCTTCAGGTAAATATTTTGTGTCAGAGTATTACTGGATTTATTCAGAATTCTTCAGAAAAAAGCAACACCGTGTCTTAAAGAAACATCTCATCCCAAAAATGTGTACTTGTCTGCCAAGTCTGTATTTCTTACAGGTGCAGTAATTGATCGTTTTTTTAATTGACGTTTTTAAGCCCAAAACCCCAATATGCTGAGATTTAAAGATTTTTATCAGCACAGACTTCCTAATATGGGACATGAAGAGATACCGCAGAAACTTGCTAACTGTACATGAATGCCCTGCAGACCCATTGTTATTACTAATCCTTCCATAGTATGTTTATTTGCTTAACCCCTGATAATTCAAGACTACTTTATCACAAAATACACTTGCTTTCAATTATTTTGAAAAGTATCGTTTAGTTATGTTACTCTTATATTAGCATACTAGTAAATGTGCTGTATCATATGTTGTAAAAGTGATGAAGTCTTAGAAACGTAAACTATTATAACATTGCTGAGATATGGGCAGAGATTACCATGCGTTTTAGTTAAAAGTACTGGGTAAGTGGATCAGTGAGATTCTATTCTACAAGGAAATTTTTAATTGTAACTGAAATGAGTTTAAATTCTAACTGAAACTTATAAAAAAGTAATAGTAAAAGCACAAGAATTAGAGAAAGACAGAGTCAGCTGGAAATCTTGCCCACTTAAAAAAAGTGAGTTAAAAGTAGTTTCAGGTGCTATGCCTGCCCCTGACTCCCCGTACCAATTTCTGTGGTTTTATAATCAGTTTCCTGTTTTTAGAAATGTTTTTCCGTTTCCTCTTTGTGGGTGTGAAAGGCACATGCTAACATGGGAAGCTGACCATGAAACTGACTGGGCAAAGGTAAACAGACACTGTCAGTACAGAAGTGTGGACAATAGCACAAAGGAAACAAACTGAATAAAAGCTACTATTCCATTTTCCTCTAACTTTCAGTTATAATCTTGGTGTTAGTAATAAATGTAAGAGGTAAAAGAACTTCAGGCAGAATAGAGAATTTTAAAGAGCCTCTGTTGCAGAGTTCCTTTTTACACTGCTGGAGCAAATATAAATAAATAAAACGCTTTATAAAGATATATTCCCTTCTTCCCAACAGAGGGAATTTTTACCATGAATTTCTACACATTCACTGAGGCAGTCAGATTCTTGAAGGAAGTTGTTTTCATTCCCTTTGCAGCCACCATAGATGAAATGTAGGCAAGTGCCTGAAGAAACATCAAAGTGCCAGCGAGGGAAGTGCCCTTTACAAGGGCCAGCAGCGGGAAGCACTAAGCACTGCTCTGTTGCAACAAGAAAAGAAAACCATATTTCTAATCAGCTGTATCTCTAGAAGCTAAGCTCACATCTAAACATTAAAAATCCATTAAAATGTGAGAGTCTTGTACTCTCTGTGTACTTGTAACTTATTCTTTAATAAAAGGCTCTAGTTAATTTCATTTGTTAAACATATTGGATTGTTTCAGCTTCCTGGCAAGGGAACTACCTATGCTTTGACTGCACTGAAAGCTCTGATTTCACTGCAGCTTCTGTAGCTTTTGCTAAGATAGTGTTTTATAACTTCCAACAGTGATATTGTTCTTCACAAAAGCCTCTTTGCCTACTAAGGCAACAGTATGTGGGGTTTTGGGGTTATTATTATTATTTTTTTTGGTCTCCATTAGTAGAAATACAAAGGTGTCACAAAAGACTGTGCTACATCAGACACATAGATTCATCGATATTAAGGTCAGAAGGGACCATTATGATCATCTAGTCTGACCTCCTGCACAACACAGGCCACAGAATCTCACCCACCCACTCCTGCGTAAAACCTCTCACCTATGTCTGAGCTATTGAAGTCCTCATATCGTGGACTTCTCTACATTTACATCAGCTAGCTGTACTCAGAAAAGTGCAGTTCTAAAAAGGGAAGAGACCATAACATAAAGAATTTCCTTCTCTCTCAGTTCACATTGGGTCAGATACTGTCACCCTTACTCACACTAAGTAGTACCTTCCTATGTATGAAGTCCCATTGAAGCTTTTTCCTACATATCTGTAACTGCCTAGCATGCTGCTAGGTAAATAATTAATAACAGCAGAGCCCACAGCAGAAGTTTTCCATATTTGCTTTCTTTGAGTGTTTTGTACTGTTTGCCTCTAAACTGGTTAGATTGTATTTCTAGCATTTTGGAATTTTTCTTTTATTTTTACCAACTGCTAGAAATGATGCCTGGCAAACTTTAAAGGTAAATTTTTAGGTATAATTATTAACCTCCTACAATTTCCCCCACATAACCTATATTTGCAAGATTTTGATTTTGACTAGGTGCCATCTATTATAAAAGGTACTTTTTTTGGTTAATGAAGACTGACTAACTGAAACTATTTCTTTTTTTATTCTTACCTGGGATAAACCCACTGATTTGTTTCTTTGGTCCCTGAGAGAGTGATTGGTTAGACTTGTCTGCATCAAGTGAAAGTTGTGGCTGATTTCTTATAGTGTTTTTCTGGGTGTTTTCCACGGAGTTGTCTGCATCTTTAGTCAGGCCTATGCTCCTTTGTTGGGCAGTGCTGATAGCTGCATGAGTTGCTGTCTTTCGGCCAGGATTGACTGAATTAATGTAAATAAAAACAATTATTATTTTTGTATGGAAGTGAATGGGAGTTTTTTGATAGTAAAGATGGCAGAATTTGGCATCAGGGAGTTTTAACATGTTTATCAGACTCTGATACCACTCAGCATTCAGACCTCTATTATATGACAGTTTTTCTTTGCCTTCTGAGATGCTGACTCTAAATTTCAGAGAGTTACAGAGGATTTAGATGCATAGCTCCCACTAGGTAATCCCTTGAAAAGAGTTATGTTCTTAAAAGTGACAACTCAAAAGTGAACAATGTATGGCTACAGCAATGAATCAAATGAGGCTTTCCTTAATCTCACCATTGTCATTATTGCAGCAAATCTGTTACCAACAATAACCAGTTCTTTGGATTTAGGATTCTCTGCTCTCCTGTGTTTTTTGCTAAACTCTCCTTAAACTGAAAAAACATCCCACGGGTTGCCCTGTGATGTGATATAATTATAAAATTAACTTTGAATCTCTGTTTTTGCAGAGCTAGTATATAAAACTAAAATACAATGAGCTATGTAATGATCATGCTTTTCACTTTATTGTAAAGTGTAGATTAAGACTATAGCAGTTTAAAGCTACCAGCATCCCACAGTCAAACTCTAATTATTTCACAAAATGGGTAGCACATCTCTGAAGAAGTGTCTAAGCATTTCAGCCACAAAAACCACAATCAATCAATCAATCTTAGGTACTTATATGATCCCAATTACCACAGTATCTGAGCACTATCCCCATTTTACAGATGGGGAACTGAGGCACTGGGAAATTAAGTGACTTGGCCTGTGGCAGAGCAGCGACTTGAATCATGTCTCCAGAATCCCAGGCTAGCATCTAACTACTGGACCATCCTTCCTTCAGATACCATGTGTTGGGAAGGTGCAATCATTCCAATTCAATTCATAAAAACACTCTCCAGCACCACTACATAAAACTGAGAGTGGATAGAACTGACAATTTAATATACCCTGGGACTATATTCCTTTCTAAATGTTAATTATGCTCCTAATAAACAGTGTACCATATCAAGAAGGGAGAACATCTTACAGCATATTCCTACTGCAGAACAAAAGAAGGGCATGAAGTCAAAGTTGTGTGAGTGGTGTAAACTGGGTTGGGGGATGCAGGATAACAAGGCAGTGGGATTGGCTGGATCCAATAACAGATCCTTTTTAAACATCCCCACATTTTGAATTTTTGAAAGATGTACAAATTTTTTGTGATGTGTACTCTGCATTAGATGTTTCAACCTCTCAGCTATTCCTTCAGATGAAAATAAGAACCCTGGCCTTAGAACGAAAGTGAAGAAAGAACTGATCTTTCAAATGTTTTGTTGAGAACTATTTAATATCTGTTACTCTGGGATCTCCAACAGTTCTAAAGTGATTTAAAAAACAATTCAATTCATTTTTGAACACCCAATAAGAGGACAGCTACCCTATACACCTGCTGTTTTCAATGAAAGGCTCTAAATAACTATTTTGATTAGAGAGAGCTAACTGTGCAGAGGGAGCACATTACTGCATTTCTTATCAGAACCCCCAGCCATTGCTTCCAAGACAAAAAACAGTGTACTATGCACTCACAGTTCTGACAGAAAGCTTCATCAGATCCATCCGGGCATTGATCCACTCCATCGCAAGCAAAGGTGATGTCAATGCAGCAGCCATCATCACAGATAAACTGGTAGCGAGAACAAACTCCAGCACAGCCTGTTGTAGAATAATTCTCAAATTACAAGAAGGGAAGCCCAAATACAGGATACTAAATCTAAAGAGGTATTACTATTTCAATGTTATAGCAAACCCCAAGGAAGACATCATGTAAAATAAAATGCTGCAGAAAGACTAGAACAAAGCTGCTGTTTCACACTATATATGTTGACACAGGAACTATAAAGAAGAGCTGGAACCTGCACCCTCTTCACTATTTTGGTAGCTTTTCTACAACAGGAGTTCGTGAGCTGGGGGCTGTAGCTGCCAAGAGGTCTGCAACACCTCAAACTCTGTGTAAACATAGCCCCTGTACTGAGGGAGATCAAAATAGCCTCTTTCCTGACTTTCTTTACCTAGCTCTGCACGTCTGCTCCTTTCAGAGAGTGAGTTTAGGAAGCTCTCTAATTAAGAAATAGAGAGCCAGGTTGGGGACTAGATAGTGCTGCTGCTATTCAAGGAAAAAGGAAGTTTTACCCTGTACTCAAACAGCAGAGGGAGCATAAAATTGGCTACAGTAGGGAGAAGCCAGCAGTTGGCTTCCTTCCTGGGGGCTCTGCACAGCAGCTCGTAATGGTGGGAAGCAGTTTGTTTTCTACAAAAATCCAGAGCAGCAAATACCACGCTTCCTGGAGCACTTGCCCAGACTATCAGTAGGGAGTCCGGCTTGGGTTAAAAAACCCAGGACAGTTCCTAAGTCAAATAAACAGGAACATTTTGAATGATGGAGCTTTAATTCCATTTGCTGCACACACCATTTCATAGTTGGATATTTATTTCCTGTCTGTGAGTGTTAATTTACATATGCACACACATGCATATTAATTTTGTTTTAGAGCTGTGTGCATTCCTTCTTTGTGTTGTATTTTGTCAAAACTCATCAAAGGACAAATGAAGGACATGATCCTGCATCCTTTATTCATATGAGTAGCCCCAGTAATTTCAAATGGAGCATGTACGTGAGTAGCATTGAGCCAACATTCTTGCAAATGACTTGAACTGGAAAGAAATTGATTGCTGCCTGCCCTAATCTTTAGATTTCTCTGATAATGAGAATGTCTATATCTGGACACTTCCGCATTGCTGTTAAATATTAAAGGTTTTCCTGCAACACATTTTGACCTTGTAATTATCAGATGTTTACAAATCACTTTTGCAGCAGTCCTCCCAATGCCAGCATGTTTCTTTGGTTTGTAAAATGCTATCAACTCCAGCATTTGGACACTACAACAGCAAACCAGTCTGCGGGAACAACTCAAATGATCAATTATTACACTGCTGTACTCCATAACAACAACTACAGTTAAAGCATGGTATGAATGTACACTGTCAGCTAAAAACCATACTTGGAAAAACACATTTTATAACCTTTAGTGCTAAAAACACCACAGGCCCTGTCTGCATTAAGAAAATCTGTACTAGTGTAACCACATCAATATCATTTGGGTTGCAACATTTCTGGGGAACATTTAAAAGGAAACCTCATCCCTTCTGAAAAAACACCGTCTAAAGAAAATTCCTGAATACTGTACATTTATATTATTAATTTGTGGAGAGTATAAGTCATTAATTGGTTCTTTTCTACTCTTCTGCTAAGCCATTTAGTTACACTAGTGCAAATGCCTAAAGGAGAAGTGCTGCACTGGTGCAGTTTAATCTGGTAATATTCCAAAGTATGCTCTTCCAATGTAAGTTAATCATAGTTACACAGATGCAAATTTCCTTAATGTAGAAAAACCCTATTACTAAAACTGAGAACTTCAAGAATCGAAGTTCCTCTCATCATTCATGCTGTTTGCCTCCCCCGCTCTCCCCTGCAGTCTTGGTTTCAGAACTTGAAAATACATAATCACTTTCTAGCCAATTTCAAAAAGAAAAGGAGTACTTGTGGCACCTTAGAGACTAACAAATTTATTAGAGCATAAGCTTTCGTGAGCTACAGCTCACTTCATCGGATGCATTTGGTGGAAAAAACAGAGGAGAGATTTATATACACACACAGAGAACATGAAACAATGGGTTTATCATACACACTGTAAGGAGAGTTTCAGAGTAGCAGCTGTGTTAATCTGTATTCGCAAAAAGAAAAGGAGTACTTGTGGCACCTTAGAGACTAACACATTTATTAGAGCATAAGCTTTCGTGAGCTACAGCTCACTTGCTCTAATGGATTTGTTAGTCTCTGGGGTGCCACGGGTGCTCCTTTTCTTTTTGCGAATACAGACTAACACGGCTGCTACTCTGATAAACCCATTGTTTCATGTTCTCTGTGTGTGTGTATATAAATCTCTCCTCTGTTTTTTCCACCAAATGCATCCGATGAAGTGAGCTGTAGCTCATGAAAGCTTATGCTCTAATAAATTTGTTAGTCTCTAAGGTGCCACAAGTACTCCTTTTCTTTTTGCGAATACAGACTAACACGGCTGCTACTCTGAAACCTATTTCCCCATGGTATTTCTCTCCCCCACCCCACCCCCCACTGTTCCTCTGATATTCTTGTTAACTGCTGGAATTAGCCTACTTGCTTGTCACCATGAAAGGTTTTCCTCCTTTCCCCACCCTGCTGCTGGTGATGGCTTATCTTAAGTGATCACTCTCCTTACAGTGTGTATGATAAACCCATTGTTTCATGTTCTCTGTGTGTGTATATAAATCTCTCCTCTGTTTTTTCCACCAAATGCATCCGATGAAGTGAGCTGTAGCTCACGAAAGCTTATGCTCTAATAAATTTGTTAGTCTCTAAGGTGCCACAAGTACTCCTTTTCTTTTTGCGAATACAGACTAACACGGCTGCTACTCTGAAACCTAGCCAATTTCAGTTTCCATTCGTGCACTAGGACAATGTTGCAATACCTGGGTTGTAAACGTTTCAGAAGAAAGTTTAAAAGCATAAAAAAAAGAAACAATCCAAAACTGCTGTAGTTTGAATACAAATTCACAAAGAAATTTTAATAATCATTAGTCTGTGGATCTTACACTTATTAATTGCTTCTTCCGTGGTCTTTCACAACAGCATATGCCCTGCCATGTTCTATTGATCCTGCATTGAATGTACAATATACCATCATAACATGCCTGATACATATGGCAATACCAAAGCTATGTTTTGCTTGCCCTACCTTGCATGTTCATCTGCAATGAAGTGATTAATCATGCAAACACATAAAAAGATGGTTTTCCTTCCCTTGTCCAAAAGTGTTTTTAACCCCTTCACTCATTTGAAATAGGAATACAGAAGGAAGGAAGCTATTATTAAATAAAAAATGACATTATGATATGCATCTGCGTTCCCATCTACCCCAAGAGACTTTTTAGGTATGCCACACTGCAGCAGTCACACAAACTGTGATTTCAATCATTTTCTCACCTAATACAGAGTGAACCATTGGAAGAACGGTCACAGAGATATTATCTGAGCTCTTTTGACCAGCAGTGTCTGTCACAGTCAGCTGGAAAATGTATACACCTTCTTGCAAGTGAGAGAGCTTCAATGTTCCTGGCTGTGGTACCTGATCAAAAGAGAGGAGCCAGAAAATTCATTTTTGAAATTCTAGTCCTGGCTACTGTACATTAACTGACATAGACACATTAACAAAATTGGACTTTTGTACGCTGCTTCTCAAGGAGATAAAATATTTCTCTTTAAGTCAGACTAGATCAATCAAACGTAGATATAATTTCATAACATTTAGATCTTTTGATGCCTTCTACTTGCAAATACCTAATGTTTAGCTTTCATGCACTGGTCTTAGTAATAATTCTCTGTGCTCAATTATCAGGTGTTGCAGCTGTAGTTATTAAGAGAACAAACAGGATATGTGAACGTCTACAGTATCTACTGGGATGATGGGTGAAATCCAATTTGGAAGCTTATTTTACCTCATTCTTCAATTGTAAAAAATATGTAGCAACAATTTGGCTAGAAAACTGGGTTTTCATGTAAGTGATGGACAACGTATTTAAAGAGCTTGGTAATATTCCACAATGCTGCTAGTGTGTGCTTTAGGAAGAGGTTCCCTACATTTCATCTGTAGCCTACGTTTGTCTCACAATATGCAGTCACATCAGGCCCACTACACCTAAAAGAAAGTTTTTCTGAGTCTAGAGAGGCTATCCAAACTTCCAAGGGAAGAAAGCTTATATCCCAATGTATATTGAGCAGGTGTTACACATAATGGCATGTGATGCTGGACTATATATCCAGCAGGTGATATAAGCAGGTGAACACCTGGTAAGCCTGAAGACTGATTTTATGAATCCAAATTTGCTTTATTCTTTACATCTTTATTCCATAAAGATTCAATCTGAGGCAGCATCTGGTATGAAAATTGTCAGCCCAAACTGTTGAAGTTTGGTGAAGGTATGAGTAACTGAAAACAGCATTTAATAATGGAAAGTGTGGGGCAACTTGAACAGTAGGGAGTGCTATCTACCCCACCTATAGTAAGTCAATATATTAAATATTAAAGTAATCTCTGTATATATATATTTCTACAAGCCCAATAATTTTGATGGTAAAAGGACAAAATATTCAAATAGCTTTCCTCCTCACGCTGTGAAACTACTTTTCTAATAATTGAAACATTGAATTATGTTGGAATGAAATACCATTTGATTCACAAATTTGTGTTGTATTGAGAGAACATATTTATTTAAAAATGTATAAGAGACTTTCCTGGGTTTCTAAATATTCTTAAATTTTGTTTTACAGACAACTTAAAAAAAAAATTCAGAACCACTACATTTTCTTAAAATGTATTTAGCACCATTCATCAAAGTAAAAACCCTATTCTTTCTTCTTTTGTCCAAATGCAGTGTGAGTGTGATAACCTGACTATTCTCTGAGGAACAATATGTGCAGAATACAGCAATTTGAACTGCTCATTTTGGCTTCAAAGAGTAGCTGTTGTAAACTGCAATTTGGCAAGAGGCAGCAGTTTAAAGAATGAACAGCGGTTTTCACTAGGCTATGAAATTACTTTCAAAACTCCCTTGCAATTTCCTTCAGATGCACCTGTGCTACTCATAAATGTTTTATCCCATTCAAACTCAGTTTTCTGCTTTTGAAAAATTGGCCTATATTTGTTTGATCCTAGAATTCTACTAGATTTTCTCTTTAGGCTCATTTTTTCTAACACTGCTACATAATGAACTAGTGGGCTTGTTTTGAAGAAGGAAGGCAAAAGTAGTACTAAAAGCACAGGCCCAATTCTGCTGGACTTACATGCATGACCAGTCTCACTTATAACCTTGGAGATCTTTTTATTTCTTTCTGAACATGTTCAGCTAGAACAGAAGCAGTACAAGTTTCCCTCCCCTCTTCACAACCCTCATGAATAGAAGAGGAAACTCTGATGATAGTTTTATTTTCATGCTGGTTCAGTCCTTATATTCTCTTAAGACTACCAACAAAGACACCCGTTACTGCCAACTCAGACAGTACATTTTGTGATGTGGATACCTACCACCCCGGTAACTACACTGAAACTAGCAACTCATTCACAAATTCACACTGGTGACCAACAGGTGAAAGGCTCTAGGCTCCTATTACAAATTCTTTGAGCCAGCAACTCCCTGAAGAATCTTTTAAATTTCAAGAGCCTGCTTGTTTCACTCACAAGAAGAGAACAGCAAAATGATGCAATAAGGACATACTAGTACCCTGCATTGTTTGTTGGTGCGTCTCCTGCTGGGTTGAGATTTTCAAAATATTGAAACTGTCATTTTGGAAGTGCTCTCTTTTTTCTCAAGAGGACATTAACAAAGAGAATTAATTTTTGTGGAGAGGAAGAGATTAAAGTATAGCCCTTTCCACCCTACTTTACAAACTAACTTGGAACTGAAGAGTTTATAGAATCAAAAAGCTCAAAAAAATCGAACACCTCAAAATGACAGCAGGTATGGTGCATAAGTTGCTGTATGGTTCATTGTATCACTTTCTTCTCATGCTTCAAATCTCTGCAAAGTGATTTCCAATACACTGAAGGCATCAGAATGTGAAAGGATGTCAACTTGTTCTTCACCAACATCACTTTTGTAATGTGATTTATTTTTTCCCCATGGGGGAAAAATAGTTTGTATTACTGGTCATTAGTTAGACTGGGTTTCATAAAATCCAGACTGCACTGTATTTAACAAATAGTTTCTCCTTATTTGATTCGTTTGTTTGACCAGTAAGTGTCTGCAGCCTAAGAAACCATAATCTCATAAACACTTGCCAAGCCTTCTCCAAAGCCCACAGTCTGTTAGTCTGTCTCAGAAAAACACCACAGTTATTATACAGGAGATTATATTCACATCTAGTTATAAATGACAGTAAAGTTACTCAATACAAGGGGCATCCTCCAGTGGTACAAATATGATGCTCCCCTTCGTTAGAGAGGAAAAGAGGGTGTGATCAGAGATAAAGAGGGGTTGCTGGGACATCTGTGCATCATATTGGTCACTGGCTATGCATTAGCTTCCTGGGGCCATTTGCAGCTGGTGTATCTCTGCACAGAGGGTCTTGCCCTGAACATAGCCAGCACTAGCGTACTGCAAACGTGAGCTTTACGCCACCTTTGTACATACATCCTCTGACCTGAAATCTCTGCAGATCCATTACCCCAGTCTGATCCTTTGCACTTCAATTATTATTAATGCTCCAAAGTGTACATTAATATAAAATATGATAAATAATGTATTTTAAAAAAATAATCTCTAAGACTTCAATCCAAATGAGGATCCAGCAGTGGAATCTCATTGCAATTTGTAGGTAGAAGGGATGTTTACCTATGTTCTGTAACCAGACTAAGCCTTGAACATATATCCTAATACACTTATAAAACAAGTACAATTTGTAGTGGAAAAGGAACCTTAATCTTAACCCCAAGGCTTTAACGGAGTTAAGGAACATGTTTAAAATCCTGTCCACACTACATATTGCAACTGTGTGATACTTAAGACTTCTGGCTTGGCACTATTTGAAACATGGATGGATCCAAAGAAAATTGAGACAGAGGATATTGGAGAGCCAGTGGAAGCTGAGAGAGCACTCTGGAGCTGCTTTAGGAAACTAAGGATATGTCTACACTTTGAGCTGGAGGTGTGATTTCCAGATCAGTTAGACATTCCCATGCCAGCTCTGATCTAGCTAGTGCGCTAAACATATAAGTATAGTTGTGGTGACACAAGTTAGCCTCCCCAAGTTCCTACGGTCCCAGGCAGGCTTGCACTCAGAGTGGCTAGCTCATCCTTCAGAACTATCTTGCTGCAGCTACACTTCTATGTTTAGCATGCTATCTCAATCAGAGCTAGCGTGGGTATGTCTACCTGAGCTGGAAATTACACCTCCACCTCTAAGTGTAGATGTAGCCAGAGGCAAGCTCTGGAATTATCAGGTGGGAAAAAGGAAGGAGAGCCTGAGTTTTAGAGTGGGCAAGACACAGATGACAGAGTGCCAGAAAGGGCCATTAAGGCAGAGGGATTATGGCACACAACACTAAAAGACGGGGCAAAAAAATGTGCCAGAAAGTACTTGTGGTGGGATGGGAACGGAGACAGACCAGCAAAGGGACCAGGGCAAGACATAAATGGAGTGGTCCATGGAAACTTTGATGGTGCAATAGGTTATCTGGGAACAAGGTAAAGATCAGAGAGGCTCAGAAAGCATGCAGAATGGGCTGCCGGGTATAGTGTCTAGACAAAATAGTACATGTAGATTTGCTGTCTCCAGTCACTGCTTGTTTTGCTCTTGCACTTATAGCTGAAGCTACTTATTTTGTTTAAACACTGTAATATAGGGCATCATCCAAAATGTATATGAAAACCAATTTGTTGCATTTGCATTAGGCATTGTCAACAGGAGAAAACCAGTGGGGATAGAAAACTATTCTTGATCAAAAGTCACTTGTACTCCCTAATAATTACTGGACTTCCAAAACAGAGTCATTATTCTGAAATAAAATTACTTCTATTCTAGAACAGAGTGTGCACATGGAAAGCTATTCTGGAATAGCTATTGCAGAACAGTCTATTCCACAATAGCAATTCCAGTGAATTTCCCCAAGTAGACCAGCCCTTAAGGGTATGTCTACAGAGCAGCTAGGAGTGAGCTTCCTGGCCCAGGTAAACAGAATCACAAAAGCTCTGCTCAATCTAGTGTGCTAAAAATAGCAGGTGGCAGCTTGGGCTAGCCACCCTACGTAAGACTCAGAGGGTCAGGTGGTCTTGGACTCAAGCAACTGGCCCATGCCTGCTTCTGTCCATGCCATAACATCCACACTGCTATTTTTAGTGAGCTCGCACAAGTCTCTCTTCCTGGGCTGCGAGGCACACTCTCAGCTGGAGAGTAGACATACCCTAAAAGAACCTGGACTGAAAATGCTCAGAAATATGTACAGCAATGCTGTACTGAAAATGATTAGAATAATATCAAGAAGGAAAGAGATGTTAGTTCAAAACACCTTAAATTGTTTTTTATATAGCATTAACAGTTAAAAAACTAACCAAAAACTACTAATATTACATAGTTCTGGGGAAAAAACATTTAGATGAGCAAGACAAATATTTGAGGAATGAATTAAAATGTTTTTGGAATAGCTGTGGCTGAATTGTAATCTTGGCAAGTGCTTATGCACACAAATCCAGTTAACAATTAGTGTAGTGTGCCTAACTCCCCACATACGGTCACTGAAATTCAATTATTCATGCCTGCCATGTTTAAAAGGACTCAAAAGCCATTACAATTTAAAGGAATTTCAATTGTAAAAACGGTAAATAAAGAAAAATGGCAAATTTTAAAAATCACTTCACTAGAGAACAGGAATATAGTCTACGTAACACGTCAGAGAGGTGTAAAGTGACACTGGTGTAACTAAGAATCAGGCCTCTTGTCTATAGTATATTTAGTCACCTAAATTTTTTGGCACAATGCCTCTTTAGTAATTTAAATAATCAATTTTTTTAGCATGTTATGTATAAGATAATTCACTAATAGTGACTGCAAAAATGGGCTTTCCTTAATGTGAGTGTGTTAAATTTTTAAACTGAACTTTTTTTATGCTTTTAAAAATTGTATAAGATACCCAACGTTTCATCTAGGCACTTCTGATCATTTGAAATAAATAAATATTAATAAATATTTATAAATGGCATTGGAACATAAATGTTTTTAAAAGGATGTCTTATAGTTAATATTAATTTAAACTGCATACAGAAATGACTGTTACCCTATAAACTAATGTAACAATAATTTAAAAAACCAGTACAAAATGATAGTTTCCATAAAATGTCGAGTGGCTTTTTTAATTTGACACCAATTATCTAGTCACCAATTCCACATACCAACCATGGACACAGTAACATGTTCTCCAGTATTTAGAAAACAGTAATCTAAACCTATGGTGAATTTATACAAATGAAGAACGCATGGCTATTTAGGTACATCCCAGGTGCATCCTGAAGCACAAACTGAAGACAAGCGTCTATCATACCAGAGAAATGTGGTTATCGTATTGTAACCATATTCCCTAGAGTGTGAGATTCCATTTTAAAAATGGTGTAATCAAAAAAAATAGTAAGGTTAAGTAATTTTGGGACATGAAATTGGACTAGTTGAAAACTTAGGCCTCAGTGAGCAAGTAGCTCCGCATAGGTAGACCCTTGCACCCATGTGGATCTTCTACAGTCTACTCTGAAATCAGTGGAACACTACACAGATCTGTTCATTGTCAAAGTAGAACTTTTACGTATAAATCTTCCAAAACCATGTACGGGTTATGACTTAACCTTTTATGCATGTGCCTATTTCAAAGTGTTACTTAGTATTTGCTACTGTATGATGATGCTTAATTGTTACCGCCATGAATGTTCTAGAACTTTTTTTTCTCAACAGACTTATGGTGCTGAGCACCTTCTGCAAAGTGTGACATGCTCAACGTGGGAGTTGAGGGTATACATGGTTTATAATGGGGGGCACTGAGCACTTTACAGTACTGAGCACAATGTAAGGAATGCTGAACACTAATCAAAATGAAGAGAAATCTGTGGAATTCTTTCATTTTATCCATTTACAATTATTTTTTAAAACCTGAAAGACCTCAGGAGTTTTTCAGCACATACGACAGTAGCACTCTAGAATTAATGCTTGCTTTATAACATGGTTTATTGATAAATTCACTTTTCTCTTCTCATGCAATTAATCTCCCTGATGTTACTTATTCTTATTTTGGAGCAGGGTAGTTTGCTCCACGGGCTGGATAGCCCAGGGCTAACCAAATCCTGATTACAGGATGAGCCTCACCCGAGTGGGATCAAGTAATTCCCTATAAAGGGCAGCAGGTGGCTACAGGGGGGAAGAGATCAGAGACTGCTAGGAGTAGGCAAGAGTCCTGGGAGTTGAGACTCTAGCCAGAAGGAGTCCTGGGAGTTAAGATTCTAGTAGAAAGAGTGGGAGTAGCCTGCTAATACAAGATGGACCCTGAGCAGGTAATGGAAAGTGCAAAAGCTCCCCAGGCAGGGAAGCCTGGGAGTCGGAAGAGAAATGTTTGTTTGTGGGACTTTAATTTAGCACTTTGAGTCTTATTTTGAGTTATTTTCTGTGAATAAACCCAGATACCAAGGAGAGGTTTCTTGACCTCAGAAAAAAGCATGTGGAGTCTGTACAAAGAGGCCTTTGAGGGAGACATTATTAGCAGGACGCTGCAGAAGCACTCATGGTGATAAGGAGGTGCATGGAAGGTGGCCAGCCCCGTTACAAGCCTTATGACTTTTTTTTTTTTCCACCTTCCACTGGAATAGGGTCCTGGATCTATCTTGTTCTAATCCTTGGATGAAACTAAGCAGCAAATTCCCAGAAAATTATAATAAAAAGCCACCTGTCACATACTTTAATGGCTACATTCTGTAGGCAACAATTTGACAAGCAAATTATTCTTTAGCTAAATTATCATGAAAGAGAAGTTTCTTTCTACTGATTGCCTGCTGCAATATGACAGGATCTGTTTATAATCACCCCATCTCCCTCTGTGTCATCTACTTGCTCTTTTGTACATAAGTGCAATGTAACAGCTGTCTTATCTTGTTTAAACAAACAGCCCCAGTCTCCTTGGTGCTTTTGGATTTATGTACCATTTTAAAAATGGACAATAAAACAGTCAAATATCAAAATCATAAAAGTCAAGGTAAAAAACCGGAATATGTGTATGAATAATTATGAATATTAACTAAACTCTAATAAATTTAATGTGGTCTCTGCTAATTATCAATTAATGGGTGAAATCCTGACTCCATCAACGACAATGGAAAAACTCCCACTGACTTCAGTGCAACCAGGATTTCACCTATTAAGCATAAATTTGTGAAAAGTCTTTATTTTTGTTGAGCAGATCTACTCTTTCACAGGTATTTACTTTGGCACCAGTACTGTGGTTCTTTCACACATAAAACTACCATTAACTTTAATGTGACTTTTGCAAGCTTATATAATTCCAAGATTGACCTCTCCGTTTTATTGACTATACTTTGGTTTGAATCAAAGATAAAAACATTAATGCATATTGTTTTAACATGCAAACTTTAGATTTAGATTTTTTTTAGTGTTCTGGAAGCATATTCCCAAAGTGCATATTAATTAAAAGGAACTTTTTTAAAAACACATTTTTGGTTTTTGTATAACAACTAATTATTTTCATCACTATTCTATAAAATTATTTAAATGTAGTGATCCTGAAAGGGGCCTGAATAACGAGCAATTCAGTTTATCCACAAAATAGGTAAAAGGTATTCTTTGAATTTCATTCAACTCCCCTATGGAGAATGCATACCTAATTAATGCCTTCCAGACCTTCTAAATTCCACATCAACAAAACATTAAATTAAGATAAACAGACTAGCAATGAGACACTGACATGTGACAGACTCCAATTTTGAAATCACCTCTAGTCATTTAACACTGGGATGATTGCAAATTGGCTCAGTTGTGTTTGCAGTTTTTGTGATGTGGGTCCGGTGATAGCAGGTGAGATTTTCAGAACTGCTCAGGACTGGTTTAACTAACTCTGAGCGTTTTTGAAAATGCCATCCTATATGTTCTGCAAGTAGTGTGGCAATAGATATATTCCTGTACATAAATTCAATGACTAACCATCAGAGAAGTCCACATGCTTTCTTATCAGTTTATAAAGCACTTTTTTTAGCTGTGAGATGGGGACTTTTAATAAGAATCCATAAGCAAATACAGTAAAACCTTAAATTATCACCCAAGGGAGTAAAAATCTGAGGCCTTGTCTACACTACAAAATTTTGTTGGCAAAAGTTATGCCACTGTAATTAAAACCACTGTTGCATGTCCACACTAGCTCCTTGTGTCGGCAGAGTGCATCCACACTAACAGCTCTTGCATCGACACAGAGAGCAGTGCAGTGTGGCAGCTATCCCACTGTGCAACTGGGGCAGGGTGCTGTGGGGAGTGTTGGCAATGCCTCATGGGGCAGGTACAGTGAGGTACTTAATCCCATTGTTCCAGGGGCATACTAGTAGATTTCAGCTACTTTTTAAACTGAAGCATGTGGGGGCAGGGAGAGGAGAGTGGTGTGTTGGGGCAGGGGAGACAGTAGGCTGACTGATCTATCCTGAGGCGGGGGAAGGGGACACCCCCCCCACCTCACACACGTCAGGCCTGGCTCTGTTCCGCACAGCAATATCCTGAAGCAGCCTGCTCTGCCTGCCTGCCTATGGTTCTGTCTGCGATTCCTTCCAAGTTCTCCCACAGCCTCCTCATCTGCCAGGAGCAGCATCCTGAGCAGCTCTGTGAGCTCTCTGTGCTGAGGAATGGCTTAAAGTGGTTTCCATTATATACAGGGTTTACAATTTGGTTCAATGGCTCTCAGCACCCCCGCTATAAAAATTGTTCCGGAACCCCTGCCCAGAGCTTTGAAAGGGGAGGGTGCATGCCTGTAGAGATCAAAAAAGTAAGTAGAATGTCACGGCAGGCATTATGGGATACTGGTGGAAGCCAATTCTGTCAACAAAACAAAACAGCAGTATTTACAGTGATGCTTTGTCACTTTAACAGTGCAGCAAAAGACCTTATGCCTCTCACTGAGGTGGTTTTATTTTGTTGGCAAAACAGCAGAGATTTGCCGCCAAAAGTAGCTTTGTAATGTGTACACCTCCATTGTTTTGTTGCCAAAAAGGCAGCTTTTGCAGATGAAACTTTGTAGTGTAGACATGGCCTGATTGTCTGACAGCTGTTGGGCCAAATACTGCTCTCCATTACACCATTTCAAATACAGAGTGACTTCACTGAAGTCAACAGAGTTAGTTCAGATTTGCTCAAGTGTAAATGAGGAGAATTTAACTGTGTGCGGCACCTCTTGGAGGCACAGTACACACAGTTGCAACCCAGGAAAGGGTTGGCTGAGGGGGCTTTAAATGGCATTTGTGCTCTCCTGATTCTGGGCTGTTCCAGGGAACAATGTGGCCTGTATATGGGCAGCAGCATTACCCAGAATCTCTGCAGCATTATGTGCTGTGGCCCATTCCCTCCTGTCCCTGACATCTCCCCTTCCCCTTGACTGAGTCCCAGACATGCCCACAATGCTCATACTTGTGAAGAGTCCTGGGTAAGGCCACTATCACAACCTTATGCAATGTCTGTCCCATAGGAAGTCTCTCCAGCCAGCTAAGGGTCTCTTCTGGTCCCTTTGTGCTGCCATGGCAGCATTCAGGAACTGGGCCAGGATGTGGTATCCCTACCTTGGTGTTAAATTTCAAGTCAAAACAAAATTGTACTGGAAACCTTAGTAATAAATTAATACAGTCTCTTAGGATTGGTGTGGCCTACTGGAGATAGTCCTTAGTGTGACTTTTCTTTCGAGCTTCTCTATGAGCTCTTCCAACAAGTTGTTGGTGAAAATACTTTGTTTTAATAACTAAGTTACTGAGGTACCCCTATCCTGGATCTTAGAAGCTGAACAACTGCCATGAAAAAGAAGCTGTATGGAGAAGAGAGAGTAAATATAAAGAGAATTTTTGAATCTACTTACTTGACCATAATTTCTCATACCATTAATTATTCAATTTAATCACTACTGGCAAGTCAGAAAAATGAGGCTCTAATCTTTTTATCCTAACTTGATCACGAACCACATCTCTGTGAATAGACTAACATTAAACATCTACATTTACAACTGAACTGAATACAATGATCAGCCAAATAACTGATTTTTGCATGCAATATGTACCTTTATATCAATTGATGAGTCACCTTGCAGCAAAGTCCACTCGTATTGTATGATTCCATGGTCATCTAAGCTTTCTCGGCCATCCAGAATCACCCAGTCCACTGGCGACTGCAGCACAATATCTTGTCCTGCCTTGCTGTGTGGAGGTTTGTCGTTTTCTTTAAAAAAAAAAAAAAAAAAAGTTATTCATCAGAGGAAACAGAATTGTTCATATTTAACTAAAGAATAAACATTCTACGTAAGACACTGATTTATTACTCTGCCTTTCTCTGATTTGAAAGGTAGAGAAAATAGCTTTCAGCGCTCAGTTAGTTTCCTGTCCCTCAAAATCTGAGTTCCTATGTTTTTGCCTGTTCAGCATTAAATAAGTTCAGTGTGTTTGTGTCTGTTAGTTGAACATGCTCTGTCAGAAGTTTATGATTATAAGCAACCTAAATTCACAACATAGGCTGAAGGAAAAAAATATCCAGGGAAGTTCTCCAAAAGCTAAGATTTAATTAATTAAAATACACAGAGGCTTTTAAAACAGCATTTACAATGTAAACTAATCCCATGCCCTTTTGAGTCTTGAGAGACAGAAGCATGCACCTTAACTTTTAAATGTGAAGTTTAATTATGACTAAGTGGCAATACTGGTAAATTGCTGCATGAGGTCCCAGCTTCATCCAGGAAGAAAACTGGTATATCTTCATGTTATGAAACCTCATCTACAAACAGGGATGCTTCAGTTGCAACAATTATACAGCAAGTAGGATGGCTGGAAGTGGTTTTTATTTAATTTAGGAGGACCAAAGCCAACATAAATCGTATATAAAATACACAAGCACAACATTCGATATGTGGTCCCAGGGCTTTACATCTTCCAGATCCAACAATGAATACAGGATTATTTATTTCCTTGTGGCCTCTTATTGGTACTCATTACTCTAGGAACTGAGGACTCTACAAACATTAATGGACTTATTTTCAAACAATATAGTGAAGTGGTATTATCACTAATTTACAGATGGGGAACTAAAGCACAGAGGAATTAAGACCAGAAAAGTAACACTAATTTTGAACGACTAACTTGAGGTATCTAGAAATATTTAGAATTTTATAGCACTCTGTGTTCAAAGCACAGTTCCCACTGACTTCAGTTGTGAGAACACAGCACTTGTACAAATCAGGCCACCAGTCTCTCAAGACGGGCATCCAGAAAATCAGGTAAACAGCGGGGAACTAGGAAAACACTGGTTTTGGTGACTTTCCCAGAAACGCACAGGAATTCTGTGGCAGAGGCAGGGACAGATTCTAATCCCCAGGGCAACATTCAAGTGCCCCAACCATAGGACTATCCTTTCACTTCTTGCAGTTCCCTGCCTCAATCACTGCCTACTCTAGCTGGCCAGAAACTGGGGAATTCCCATTCTGTGGAAAAGCCCAAATACACTTATTCTGTTCTAAAACAGAATTCATTTTTTTAAAAAAAAATCAAGATTTCCCACAGAACGAGAACGCCCAAATTTAATTTTTACAGAGATGAAATGACATTTTGTCTTGAAATTTTCAAAATGTTTCCAAGGCTCCCTGAGTGGTGTGGAAAAGGAGTACTTGTGGCACCTTAGAGACTAACAAATTTATTAGAGCATAAGCTTTCGTGAGCTACAGCTCACTTCATCGGATGCATTTGGTGGAAAAAAAAAACGAATACAGACTAACACGGCTGCTACTCTGAGTGGTGTGGAACTCTCTCAGCCCACCCAGTAGGGAGCCAGGCAATTTGGGGGTCATCTGGGTTCCTGAGACCCTGGAAGCCGAGACCCTGGAAGCCCTGGCTCCAGAGCAGTCCACCTGGTGGGCTGCCAAGGAGTCGAGAAGCCCTGGGAGCCACAGCTCTGGAACATTTTGCCTGGAGGGCTGCCTTGGAGTTGAGGAGCCTGAATCCCCAGGTCTGAGGCAGCCTACCAGGCAGGCTGTTGCAGAGTCAGGCTTCCCAGCAGCCCACCTGGTGGGCTATTTAGAAGCAAGGGAGCTGTGGAGATGGGAATGATTTTCTGATGGAAAAATCAAAACTTTCCAGCAATACTCAATTTTCCAAAAGAAAATTTGAGTTTTTTTTTTTTTTTGTGGGAAGTCATTCCAATGGGAAACTCCCAACCAGCTCCACTACAAATCTTCCACCTTCCGCAACAACTGATGCAGGTCTTACAGAAACCAGCTTAATTCACTATGCATTCCTTTCTTGATTCATTCCCTCAGCGCAGTCCAGTCTGTGCTCGACTGAGACAAAGTTCCATTCTCCTTCTGCTTCTGTCCCTGTCTCCCACTGTGCCTGAGTCCCTGCCCCGTCCCCTGCTCCTCACTCGCATTTGAATCATACTGCTTCCTCCTTCTCCACAATGCCTGGGTGCCAAGGTGGTAGCATTGAAAAAAGAGGAGAAACAATCTCTCTGCCCTCAGTTCCAGTTCTCAGCACCATAGCAGTTGCAGAAGTCCTGTTCACCCAGGATGGGACATGCTCTGTGGACATAGAATATTTGGAGAATTTTGCTGCCAACCTCTAACCAACCTGTATTGAGCATGTGGAAACAATTTTCACAGGCTTATAACTTTGAAAATCCACCCAAATTAGTCCAAGGAAAAGCACATCCCTCACACCAGAGCAATCTCCTGCCAAATTTCAAATCCATGCTCTAAAGAACAAATGCAAAAGAAACGGTTGTAGCAATTTAACATTAACAAAATAGTTGAACCATATTTTTTCTTAATCTCATTCTCAACAACAGTTGAACCACTTTTGCTGAATCTTTCAAAATAAACTCAGCCTAAGTCAGACAGGCAACATGAAAAACTTCAGCCCAAGGGCCTTAAACTTGGCAATTTAATAAGCAACTGAAAACAGGGAAGGGTCAGGCAACCTTAATAATTTAGACCTATAGAAAGTGAATACAAAATGCCATGATTCTCATTCGGTAGCAGTTTACACTCACACGGCACAGGTGTAAATGATGACAAAGCACAAGGAAGGGAGATAAAGTTCATAGTTTGCATTTCAACTTCTATTTTTTAGCTTTATTAAGCTTTAATATGGATACTAATATGCTGATTTTATAACTTAACATTCTCAGATTGTATAGCTGTCTGTCTGCAGGAAAAGGAGCTATAGCTTTGGAACTCCCCTCCCCTTTTTCTGCAGACAACAGCAGATTTAATCAGATCTCCTTTCCCCTATTTCTTTCACAGACTTGGAGTGTCACCAATAAAACTGTTAGGTGTACTGGTATGGCATCTGAATGGAGGCTTTGTTGTAAAAAGATTGCTTTATTAAAAGCTCTTACATTCCTGTTGATATCAGTTTACCTGAATATTAATTCCCCTACTTTTTATCAGTAACAAGAACCCTGGGATACTGGAATATTGTATCAGGCAAAAACAGAGGGCCTACTATAACACCTCTGACTTCAGTGAAATTACACAAGGGATGCAATTGGACTGAAAAGTTTAAATCTGCCAATAGGTGCTTTCAGAATTACAAATACAATTTAGGTTGAGATTACTGAAAATTACTCAAAGAATTTAACAGTGAAACATTAGAGGCACCATATTTTAGGATTATAAAGATGCTGTTTTTTAAAAGACATCTTTTAAATATATCTCAAGAAAATGAAAAAATAGGTAAAAGAAGATTCAATGTGCTCTGAACCCAGGATTCATCAAAGAACAGGAATAGGTAAAGTGTGATTCTAGTATGAGGAAAAATCTTGAAATGTAAAGCTTATTGTAAAGCCAGTGACAGCATGACATGTGAGGAGACATGTCTTCATTTTCATATTAACTTTCAGATGAACTTTTCAGTTTAATTCAAAAATGAAAGGACAGCACCGCATTAGACCTCAATTTAACAGTCTTCAGTTTTTCTTTCCTGTCATGGCTGACAGAAATCTAAATAAATGGCCTTTCTGCCTCACAGCTCTGCTTCAACTCCTACGTAATTGTATTGAGCAGTTATAATCCCATTTGTGATATCACAGCCAACCCACACAGAATCAGATGGAGGACAGGTAATACCAAGACACTGAGCACCTCAGAAGTTTGGGCCAGAAGGCAAATTTCTATCCTAATTCTAAAATAATGAGCAAAAAAATAGGTTGTGAGGAAGTATAGTCTAGATCAGGTACTATAGGCCTAATTTTGTTCCCACTGATTCCAACAGAAGTTTTGCAAATTATGTTTATGGGAGCAAGGGCAGGCCTGACATTACTGGTACAAATTTTTACTTCAATGAGTTCAAGATCACGCTCTTCTTAATTAGGCATCCTGAGGTGAAGAACATATAAAAACATAACTGGTGAAGAGCATAAATTGGAGGTCAACTTACCTAAGGTGTTATATTGCTATTAAAATTGCATTAAGCATGAAAGTTACCTTTTAAGAAAGATTTTAGACTGATTTTTAATAGAAAAACAATTTTAAACAAATTAGTTACATGATGAAACTACATTATAGTTTTGAACTAATATTCACTATTCAATATTCATTGGCTTCAATCAAGTTGTAGTGGCATAAAACTGGTGCAACAGAGGGGAAAATCAGGTCCAAAGTCTCCACCCCAAGTGGCTGTCCTATTGGGCAAATAGTATTAGGTTTTGTCTACACTAGCATGTTTGTCAGCAAAACTTTTGTTGGTCAGGGGTGTGGAAAAAACACACCCTAACAGTTCTAACAGTTTTGTTTTTGCGTGAAGTCTATCTTGCTCAGCCACTGTACAAATCCTTAAACTCTACTTTGCTAGATTCTACCATTCTGGGGCTGAATTTTCAATTGTATAAGAACTCTCAATTCCACATGAGACCTATATAAATATGATAATCTTTTATCCTTGCAAGGAATGCTGGGCTCATGAATGTTTTAACTCAATTTGTTAGCTCTTCACTGAACTGCCGTCTTGAATATCGGGTACTAAGTTTCATATTGAAGCAAAGCTCCAAAGTCTATTTTCCTTATACTCATAATTACTGCAGAATGAGCCACATCATGCAAACACTACACACATGAGTAAAGCTACTCAGGAGTTGTCCCACTGACTTCAATAGAACTATTCATCTGAGTAATTTTAGTCGTGTAAATAAGTAAGTGCAGGATTTTACCCAGAGTTTATATATAATAAGGGTCTTTTTCTCCCATAAACTCTCTTCCCCTACCTTGGTATCTATTTATGATATCAGAGAAGTAACAAGAGCCCTGGAACTAAGTGTGATCTCACTAATAAGGCTGGGTCAGTGGAACTAATCAAGACTTGAAGGAAGCCACATGCTCAAGTACCTGGCTGAATTGGGGCCCCTGTGCCCAAGCTTACTGAGTGATTTAAATAAGAGGCGAGATGCTTAGCACCTTGAAGGACTGACCCCTCAATCAGATTGTTCTACATATGGGATAAAACTGTTCTGATTAGCTGCCTTATCTGTAGATGCACAGCCAACAACAACTCCTGTAAAATTCTCAGAAAAAGAGGGGTGCAATTAGTATCACAACCAGCAACTATCCTACAGCTCCTTGCAATCTGTTTGTTGGTGTATTAACCACATTATACATAAAACAAGCCCCCGGTTTATTTAAACTCTTTTAAACAGTGACAAAATTGTGCTATTGAAAAAGCTGCCCTGGGAGCTTTTATACCGCACTCATCCCCTTCACAGATTGCCCAACCCTCTGCTTATCAGACCACAGCAGCTTGAATTCTCCGCAAAGGCTCTGGCTTGCCCCCGAGAACAGCCAGCTAAGGTGAGCGGCCAGTGGAAACTCTTTGGGACAGAGCCATTGTCTCGTAGCAGGTCTAGCACAACAGGATCCTGACTGGGGGGAAGCGGGGGCGGGCTGAGAGCTGCTGCAATGGAGGAAACGCAGGGAGCTCCAGAGCCCATCGCGTCCCCAGGACCGAGCCAACCCTGCTTGTCCGGCCTATTCCCCAAGCCCTCCCGCTCGCGGGGGGGGCCCCAGCACAGTGTCACGCACACCAGGCCCCCTTGCTGGGGCTGGGCCCAGTGTGAAGCAGCGATCCCGCCGGGGCTTTGGCGCCAGCGCCGCCTCCTCCCCTACCTGCTGCCGGGGTGAGGGCGGGGAGCGGGCTCCCGCGCGGGCCGAGGGCGGGCAGGTGCGTGCGGTTGGCGGGCTCCAGGCTGTAGCTGCTGTAGCCGCGGTGCGGAGCGAAGCGGCAGACGGCGCGGCCGCGGTAGGTGCAGTTGAAGAGGTAGCAGCTCAGCGCCCCCGGCTCGCCCTGGGGCCGGGCCCGCTGCACCACGGCCAGCGAGCAGCGCGGCTCGGCGCAGCAGGCCTGCAGGCACTGCCTCCAGCCCGCCCCGGCGGCCGGCGCCCGCAGGAAGGTGGCGCCCGCCGCCAGCGAGTCCTTGGTGCGGATGATGGTGTCGGGCCGGGCGGAGAAGGCGGCGCCCCGGCAGCGGCCCCCGCCTGCCTCGTCGGGCTGCAGCTGGCGGCGGAACTCCTCCAGCAGCGACTCCACGCCCGAGACCTGCGAGCGCAGCTCGGCCAGCGGCGCCGCCACCTCCCGGCCCGGGGCCCGGCCGCACAGCGCCGCCAGCAGCAGCAGCAGCCGCCAGGAGGCCATGGCGGGGCGAAGCGAAGCGCGCCCGCCTGCCGCAGTCACCCGCCGCTGCAGCCCGGCGGGCAGGCGCGGGGCCGGGCCCGAGCGGGAGCCGGCGACCTAGCGGGCTGGGGCGGGGTCCCCGGCGCCAGGAGGCGGCGGCATGGCCCGGCCGGGCCCGCGCGGGGAGGAGCCGGACGCAGCAGAATCAAGCGGCGGGCAGCGCCGGATGCGGCTCAGCACCAGAGTCCCTGGACAGCTCCGGGAGCCCCGCCCGCCGCTCCCGGGGCGGGGCCAGACCAGGCCCCGCCCACCGGCTGGGCCCGTCCCGCGCCTTTCCTCGTCCTGCCTACTGCGGCTCCTCTGCCCCGCCTCCACTCTTCCTCCCGCGCTGTGGCCGGCCCCTATGAGAGTCTCAGGGGTTGTCCCAGTGGCACGGGGGCGGCTGTGTGTGAGCCTTTCCCTCTGTGTCACAGCAAGGCCTGGTATAGGCAGGCAGAGCACCACCCTGGGGTCCCAGCCGCCTGGGCTCTGGTCCTCTGTGACCACAGACCAGTCGCTTCATCCCTCTGTGTCTTGTTTTCTCCATCTGTCAAACAGGGATAAAGACACTTGCCTTCCTGTGTGATGCACTTAGAGAGCTATGCAGGAAAAGCACAATAGGTAAGAACGGTGATACTGGGTCAGACCAAAGTCCATCTCGCCCAGTATCCTGTCTGCTGACAGTGGCCAATGGCAGGTGCCCCAGAGGGAATGAACAGACAGGTTATCATCAAGTGATCCATCCCCTATGGCCAATTCCCAGCTTCTGGCAAACAGAGGCTAGGGACACCATCCCTGCCCATCCTGGCTCATAGCCATTGATGGACCTAGCCTCCATGAACTTATCTAGGTCTTTTTGGAATCCTGCTATAGTCTTGGCCTTCACAACATCCTCTGGCAAGGAGTTCCACAGGTTGACTTTGTGTTTTGTGAAAAAATACTTCCTTTTTTTGTTTTAAACCTGCTGCCCTATTAATTTCATTTGTTGATCCCTAGTTCTTGTGATATGAAAAAGAGTAAATAACAATTCCTTATTTACTTTCTCCACACCAGTCATCATTTTATAGACTTCTATCATATCCCCCCTTATTCATCTCTTTTCCAAGCTGAAAAGTCCCAGACTTATTAATCTTTCCTCATATGACAGCCATTCCATACTCCTAATAGTTTTTGGTTGCCCTTTTCTGAACCTTTTCCAATTCCAATATATCTTTTTTGAGATGGGGCGAGCACATCTGCACGCAGCATTCAAGATGTGGGTGCACCAGGGATTTATATAGAAGCAATATGATATTTTCTCTGTGTAATCTGAGCGTGAAGATCAGAAAAGAGCTTTGAGAGCCTTTGCTGAAAGGTGCTATAGAAATGGGGGAAATGTAGCCCCTACTGTACCTTTCTCATCTAAGTGACTAAAAAAATGTGGAGTCCTTTTTATTGGATGTGGGATTCTACTTCACTTCCTAAACTTCTGGTTCTAAACTTCCCTCTAATGTCATGTGCTCTTAAATTTGTCACATTTAATTTCAGGTAGGTGCACTCTCATGGTAGATAAAGCACCATTGACTCTTTTGATTCTTTTGCCTCAATCTCCCATTGCAAGATCTGCCCAGAGAAAACAAACCCTTCCTCACCTCCATCTCATGCTATGGAGTGTCTTTGACAAAAATTCTGTGACCAGGCTGGCTTCCTCCACTACAAATTCATACTCTTCTCCTCCAGTTCTGCCATCTTCCTTACTAAACAGTTATACCTCTCCAGTTTAATTGAAACCCACATGCATAATTCCAGCCACTATTTTGCCACCTTTGACTCACATCTTAAACCCTCCCCTACTCCTGCTCCCACTTTGCTCTCTGCATAAGATCTTTTTGATTTCTTCCATGAGAAAATTGACAAAATAGGATATGACTTTCCCTATCCGCTCATCATTCCTTCCCTTCTCTTCCCCCCTCCCAAGTCTCTCATCGTTTTCCCCTGTACAGACACACAAGTTTCTCATCTGCTCTCCTCCTCTAACTCTATTTGTTCCAGTGATCACATTCCAATCCATCTCTTGAGCTCCCTCATGCCCACTCTCATCCCCTTCCCTTAGACTTCTCTTTAACCTCTCATTTCCCTTTGGCTCTTTCCCCTTACAATACAAGCATGCTTCAGTTTCTCCCATCCTAAAAATATCCAACCTTGACCAGAAGTGTAGTTTTAAATCTGAAGGTACAGGAATGCCTGCCTCCTGCTAACATGCCTCACCAAGAAGTGGGGTGTTGCTGCTATCTGCCTAGGCTCGTGGTTCTCAAACTTATTTGATCTGGCCCCCTTCTTTGTGTCTGTAGTTGTTTATGTCCCTCCCCCACCCCGCACAAATACATTTACTGCCACCCAGCTCTGAAAGCAGAGTGGAGAGCAGCGGCTGCTGGCTGGATGCCCAGCTCTGAAGGCAGTGCCATGTCAGCAGCAACACAGAAATAAGGGAGGCAATATGAAAAGTGATATTTGTCCATATCACTTTTCACAGAAGACTTAGCACCCCATTGCCATCCTTACTTTTACACTGCTGCTGCTGCCACCCCGGGACAGACAGCCGGAGCCCCACCACCTCCAGGTGAAGATGGGGTGGGGAAAGGAAAATCTGAGCCCAGGCTGCCTCCTGGTGTGGGATTTGGGGAGTGTGGGAGAAGGAGAGCCCAAGCCTGGGCTGCCTCCCAGTAAAGGACGGTGGGGAGGGAGAGCCCTAGCAGCGCGGTTTCCGGCTGTCCCCCTTATCACTGTCTCCCAGGTGTCACAGCCCTTCTGCATGAGCCCTAGACTCCCAGGGCTGATGGAGCTCTTTTTAAAAAAAAAAAAAAAAAAAAAAAAAAGGCACACAGCTTGCTCCTCCCTTGACACATTCCTGTGCCTCCCTTGGGGGGCCCGCCCTATAGTTTGAGAACCGCTGGCCTAGGCCCATCACAGGGCTCCCTGACCATCTAGGGGGAGGCGTTTATCCCAGTATGGTACTCTGCTGCTGTGATTGGTCTGCTGGGTCAGGCTAGTCAGGATGTGATTCGCTTTTGGGGTATGGGCAATGATTGGCTATCAGATGTGAATACCGTGACTGGCTGCAGAATTGGGGATAGCTAACACTAATTGACTGTTGGATTTTGCTCTAGGGATTTATTGTCTGTTCTATTTATTGGCTGTCCACACTGTTACCCCACTTTGGGGCCACTTTGTGCATGGTGATTGATGTGTGAGAATGAGACTGGGTTCATCACTTTCCATTTAGGCTGAGAGCCAGGAACAGGACTCTGCCTGTAGAATGTCTTGGTCCTTCTTGCTTGCTGAGCCGGGCTGTGACTGGGTGAATTCAGCAAGTCTCTCCTTGTAACCGCCCATCCCTCAGCATCACTGGGAACTCCCAACTCCCTGCCCATCCCAGAAATAGACACATCACCACCTCCTCCCTCTGACTCCTTTCTCCCCAACAACCCCCCCCCCCCATCTCTGTGATTTTTAGCTTGCTTATTATGCACATTTTGGCTCAACTACAACATAGTACCCCAACAGCATTCCAGCTTGATTACATCACTTCCCTTGACCCTACTTGCCTCTCCACCTACTACCCCATCTCCTTTCTCACTTTCATCTCTAAGCTCACTGAATTCACTGTCTGCAATGGCTGTCTGGAGTTCCTCCCCTCCAGTTTCATTTTAGACTGTCTCCAAGCAGTCTATTGCACTCCACTGAAACTGCTATCACCAAAGTCTCTAAAGACTTCTTCCTAGCCAAAGCAAAGAACCAGTACTCCTCTTTGACTTGTCAGCTGCCTTCAACAAAGTTGATCATACTCTTCTTCTTGAACTCTTGTCCTTCCGTGGCTTCTGTGATTCCACTGGCTTCCATGGGGCTCTGTCCTTGGTCCTGGTCCTCTTCTCTTCTTCTTCTACTGGGCATCCTCTCACTGGGTAATTTAATCCATGAGCACAAATTCCACTCTCATTTCTGTGCTGATGACTCACACATCTATCTTGTTATTCCAGACCTGTTTCCTTCTGTCCAAATTAAAATCTCAGCCTGTATCTCTTATAAATCTTCATGGATATGAACATGGCTCCAGCTCAACATGGCTAAAACAGAGCTCTTAATCTTTGCCCTTAAGACTTCCTTCCACATCCTTTCTCAATCACTGTGAACAGCCCCACCATCCTGCCTGTCATTCAGACCTGTAACTTGGAAGTTTTTTTCAACTCAGACCTCTCTTTAGGTCCTCACATCCAGGCTACGTCTAAATCTGGCAGATTCTTTTTGCATAATATTTCTAAGATATGGACTTTCCTATCCGCCTACACAGATAGGACTCTCATCCAAGCTCTCATCACCATCTCACATCTTGATTACTGCAACATCCTCCTCTCTGGCCTAGATAAATGCGGTTTTGTCCCAGCAACAAAATGCTGCTGCTAACATCATTTTCCTAGCCCATCTTTTGACCATGTCACCCACTCTTTGCATCCGTCCGCTGGCTCCTCCTTCCACATCACAGCAAATGTAAGCTGCTTGTCTTCACTTTCAAGGCCCTTCACAGCCTATCCCCACCCTAATTGTCATCTCTCATTCATTGCTGAGATGTTGACTCCCATTTCCAATCAACCTATGATGCCCATCACCTAGTTGTTAAATTTTCAAACAAACCTTCATGCTTTTCTCCTGGCTGCCCCTCTTCCTTGGGAGATGCTCCCAATAAACATCTGCAAAGCTGACTCCATTCCTGAAAACACTTCTTTGCTGTGCTGCCTACAAAAAACTTTACAATGATTAGATTGATGATGTGCTCAGATCACAGCCTATCATGCTCAGCAAAATTGTGTCGTTGTTTCCTCATACTCACCTGTGGGCCTGTCTGTAACCCTCTGTTGTCTCCAGTCTTAAACTTAGATTGTAGGCTCCTTGGGGCAGGGACCATCTTTTTATTCCATGTTTGTATAGCGCCTAGCACAATGGGGTCCTGGTCCATGACTAGTGCTTGTAGGTGCTATGATAATATAAATAAATCATAAACATAATCATATTGTGTTGGTAGAGCCTCCATAATTAACAACATGCGTTTCCTTATGGGTAATGTCAGACTCAGAAAAGAAGGCATGGAGTGAATAGGCCACTAATCCCCAAAAGTCCCTCTGGGTCCCTCCAGATCAGGGTTGATGACTTGTCAGCAGGGCAATGTAGGGAAGCTTCTAATTGCCTCTGTCCATGCTGTATTTGTTCTGTGAATAGATTATCTCAGTCTCCAGGGCTTTCATCAATAACAAACCAAGCACATTTTCTTTATAAAGAGTCACCAAACTAACAGCCCCACATTATTTAGGGGAGGGAATAGGAGCATTTGGAATCCAAACCCAGATCTGCATCTGGATTTTGTGGCTAGCCTCTAAGGGTCCACTGCAGCGGAGTGTTAGCTAGAGCAGCTATGCCTCTGTGCTCTGAAGATACTCGGATTCCTGTTTGGGTCCCTATTTGGCCTTAGACACGCCAAGAATATGAGGGAGTAAAAAATGAAGGGAGAATTATCCCCTTGGAATGAAAACCTGATCCCACTGATGGTTCCATTTATGGTAAATCTAAGTTTTATTCAGAAGGTGGCAGCAGTTTATTACTTATTAATATCATTTTTTAAATTAATGCCTGTTTTAGTGTGGATGAATATTTTGTATGTTTCAATTTCTGTCCTTTTTACTGCTTCATTATTGTGAATATTACAGGTTATTTTTTCTAGGTCATAAAGGTGCATATTTTTTAAATTTGGTCAATTAAATTGAAGATATCCTCTGCATGTCTGACATTGACATGATTATAAAACTGTGTGTGTATGTCAAGAATGATGTCAGAGATTGATAAAGGTATTTGTATGGATTTCTTGTTCTTTTTTTAATGCTACTTTCATGTACCCCAGTTTATTGTTAGTGCAGGTGCTTCATGAGAAATGGGAATAGTTTGAAAGAATGCTAGTTTTCTCTTTCAAAAGATGATGGATGGGTAGACAATGCATTTGATCATTAAATATAAACAATTGTGTGACTCAGAGGCGGATTTACCATGAAACAAACAGTTTGGTGGCACAGGGCCCTCAGTGACAGGTGGCCCCCAAAATGCAGGGCAAATCTCATCTGACATCCGGCCCCCGAGTCCCAGCTGGCGGTGCAGCAGGGCTCAGGCAGGCAGGCAGGCAGGCTGCCTGCATTGCGTGGCCGGTGGCCCCACGCTGCTCCCGGAAGTGGCTGGCTGCTGACATGTCTCTGTGTGCCCCTGGCAGGGCAGGGTGGTGGCTCCACACACTGCCCCCGCCCTAGGCAGCGCCCAGAGACCCGCTGCCCCCTGTCCCCAAGGGGTGCACACAGACATACCAGCAGCAGCACAGCAGGGCTAAGGCAGCTCCCTGCCCATGCTGCCTCTGTCCCTCTGCACCACTCTTGGAAGCGGCCGGCATGTCCCTGCGGTCCCTGGGGGTGTATGTCTCCGCGCGTTGGCCCCACGCTGACTCCAAGCTGCAGCCAATGGGAACTGAGGCCAATGGGAACTGTGGTGGCGGTGCCTGTGGGCAGTGGCATGCAGAAACCCCCCTGGTGCCCCCTGCCTAGGAGCCACTGCCAGAGGGGTGTGCCGATTGCTTTGGGAGCCACACTGCCCAAGGTAAACACCGCCCCCTGACTCCTCCTGCACCCCAACCCCCTGTCCCAGCCCAGAGCCTGCACCCCACACCCAAACTTTCTCCCAGAGCCCGCACCCCTCCCCGGTCCCACACCCAAACTCCCTCCCAGAGCCTAACCCCTGCACCCCCTGTTGCACTCCAACCCCCTGCCTCAATCAAGGTACCTCACTTTATTTTCATTTACTTCCTATTACTTATAATATAGGAAGAGATGAAGAAAAAAATAATGAAAAATGGGGGGGGGATAAGAGAGAATGTTTTCTTGGCTGGGTCGCCAGGGGCCCCCCACCTCCGAAAATGAAGCTGCTCACAGGGCCCCACTAACTCTAAATCCGCCACTGGCATGACTGCTTAATAGTCTATTTGGGAACTCATGAATGTTCATATTTTAGGAAATTTGTCAATTTATTCCCCTCTGGTCATGTTCAAACTTCACAGGACAACATAAATATAGGAGCCTGAGTAGGATATGAACACCTCTCTTTAAGACTAGTGCTTCTATTTTTGTTTGAAAATGTATTCTAAAAATAAATATGCCTTCCTTTTCATGCTGTGTCTTCAAAATGCTCTGTGAACAGTAAATATACTGCATAAATCGTATGTACATAAAATCTGTCATCTGCATGATTCTGTGCTTAAAACAATTTTTCTCTTCTCTAACTTGTTTGTGAGTATCTGTCAGCTAACCATCCACATGAAAAATGTGAATCTTCCTACTTGCTGGAAGAGGATTGGTGATTGATGGCTGGGTTTGAACAATTTGTCCAAGTATAAATTGCAGTGATAACACTCTTTGTAATGTGGAGCTTCACTCCTGATCTACACTACAAAGTTAGGTTGACGTAAACTGCCTTGCATCATCCTAGCTGTGCATGTGTCTGCACTAAAATTTGTCTCCCACTGATGCAAGTGCCCCGTTATGCCAACATATTAACACCACCTCCTGAGCGGCATTGAGCCATGGTCGATGTATGTAGGTTGACACACTGTGAGTATAGATGCTGCTTTACCTATATCACCCCTAGCAGTCTTCCAGCAGCTGTCCATAATGTCCCACACTGACCACTCTTTTCAGAATTGTGAACTGCACTGCCCAGGGGGCCACATAGACCAGAAGCCCTCACTCCTTTAAAACCCCTGAAAATTTTTGAAATGCCTTTTCCTGGTTGCCCCACTTGGCAAGCACATCTCTATCTGCTCTCCATTTTTGTGTGCAACTGCCCAGCTGACCATGCTGGCTCCAGGCTCCAGTTGCGCTCCAGCCTGGAGTAGACAGGAGATATTGGATTTTCTGGGCCTACGGGGAGAAGAGGCTGTACCTGCACAGTTCTGAACCAGCCATAGAAACATTGACATCTATGAGAAGATTGCTTGGGGGATGCAGGAGAGGGGTACCACCGGATCAGCAGCAATGCCATGTGAAAGCCCAGGAGCTGCAGCAGGCATGCCAGAAGGCCAGGGGGACCAACAGTCAATCTGGTGCTGAGCTACAGACTTGCCACTTTTAAAATGAGCTGCTTGACATACTTGGTGCAGATTCCACCCCCCTCCCCCACAACCGTGGATACTTCTGAGGATCCTGAGTCACAGGCCCCGGCTCTGAACAGCGAGGAGGAGGTGCATGAGGAAGAGGAGGAGGAGGATGGGGGACAGGTGACTGGGGGTATCTGACTGTGCCACGAGCCAGGATCTGTTTTTGACTCTACTGCAGTCCAGTCAGTCGCAGCAGCTGAACATGGGTGAGCCTGATGCAGAGAAAGGAACCCGAGGTAAATGTGGAATAAATTTTCCATTACAGTGTTGGTGCCTCCAAATTAACAGGCCACAGCTATTGACATTTCATTAATTTACTCATAGTAGAAGAGGTAATGGTACAGGAAAGAGACGTAGAGATACTATCTGCTTTTCATTTCCCTCTAGAGTTAGACAGGGGTGGGGCATCTGGAACAGTTTATTTATGTGCCCAGGAATGTCCCTTGAATCCTCCCGAGAGATCCCAATGAAACTTCCATGGAGGTACTCTACAATCCTCTGCTGAAGGTTTCTCGGGATGGCAGCCTTATTTCCTCCTCTGCGGTAGAACACTTCCCCACGCAGTCAGCAATAACTTTGTCAGGCACCATTGCAGTAAACAGGCTAGTAGTGTACAGGCCTGGGCAGCTTCAGGATGCCAGCAGCTTTGCTTTCTGTGCCTTTGTTATCTTCAGGAGTGAGAGATCACCTAAAACCACAGCCTGTGGAAAACTGTGCCAGTATCCAGTGCCCTATACTCATAGTTTCCTGCAACTAAGCATTTCCCTCCTTTTTTCTCTAACCCGATGGATCATACCCACCATGGGTTGAGCTGAGCGTGGCACTGGAAAGCAGGACCTCCAAAGCAGGAGTGTCAATTAGCTCATCTTGTTTACCCCTTTAGGGGAGCAAGGGAATGGAGGGTGTCTGAGTGTTAAGTTTCGTTTTCCATTCCTACTATACTGACAGCAGTACCTTTGTTAGCTTTATCTGTAGCTGTGGCCACTGCGGCCTTCAGGGGTACCCCGTCCATACCAGTGGAACGATTGTCCCAGATACAGAGGAGAAAAAAGAGGATGTGGGAGGACCTGTTCTGTGAGATTCTGTAACCCAGTGCTACAGCAGACCTTGAACAGAGGGCAAATATTTTTCCTTGGTGCTGTCGAGGTGGCTGGTGTATGGCTTCATGAGCCAGGAGAATAAGGAGCAGGCTGGATCACTCAGGATCATAATTGTCATTTCAACATTGCCAATGGTGATCCATTGATCTGGAAAGGAGGTCCCTGTTTGTAGCTTTTTTGAAAAGGCCTGTGTTCTTAAAGATGTGAGCATCATGCACCTTCCCTGACCTGCCATCACTGATGTCAGTGAAGCATACCCAGTGATCCACCAGTGCTTGCAATACCATAGAAAACTATCCCTTTCTGTTGATGTATTCTGTGGCAAGGTGCTCTGGGACCAAAATAGGCATGTGTGTGCCATCTATTGGTCCACTGCAGTTTCGAAACCCCATAGCTGCAAAGCCATCCAATGTACATCCTGCACATTGTCAAGAGTCAGTCCTACATAGCCCGAGACAATTAATGGCCCTGCACACTTGCATGACAATGGCTCCCACAGCGGATTTTCCTGACTCCAAAACGATTTCCCACTGACTGGTAGCAACCTGGTGTTGCAATCCACAGTGGGATTACCACTTGCTTCTTTGCTGTCAGGGCAGCTCTCAGTTTGGTGTCTCTGCACTGGATAGCTGGGCTGAGGCTGGCACACAGATCCAGGACTGTGGCCTTGTACATCCGAAAGTTCTGCAGCCATTGCTCTTCATCCCAATCCTGTATCACGATGTGATCCCACCAGTCAGTGCTCATTTCTCAGATCCAGAAGCAGTGCTCTGTGAACGCCAACAACAATCTTGAACTGATTCTTGCTGTGTCCCACAGTAAACTGACCACCAGGAAATCATCATGTTCTTCTTGTGGGTCTGCAAATACTGGAGGATCATGCGTCCTATACTTGAAACTCTCACGACAACAGTGTAGAGCTGTGCAGACATCATGCTTCTGTCGGAGATGGCAGGAAGTGATAAGTCCTGTGTGGGTTCATGAGCAATCAAAAATAGGCTCAAAAATTATGGGACAGAGATGATATTATAGGATGGAAGACATTGCATTATGGGAAGTTGACCCCTTGCTCCCAGTCACCCCTGCATGGGTTGTTTCTGACCTAACATGTGTTGCCAAAATGACCCAAAAGACAATGTCCTGAATGGTGGAAGGTTGCACACTGGGATACCTATCCATGGTGCACCACTCTGTGCATTGACACAAGCACTCATGGTGAGTACACACTGTGCCAATGCAAAGAGCCAAGTGTGCATGTGCACAAGAGATATGCTAACTGCAGCAGCTGTATCTGATGTAACTTGAGGCGGCAAAACTTTGTAATGTGGACATGGCCTTAGTCTGATGGTAATGAGATCCAGACTCAAGATATGCAGCAACAATTAGTGAGTTTAGACTGGAATTTAGGGGTTAGAGCAGTGTTAATAGAGGAGTGAGAGTTAGATACCTTTGTTTCTGTGTTTTTTTTGTCATTTTCTACTAAATTTTTACTTTCTGATTTCTCACTAGAATAATGCTGTAATGTTTGTGCTTTAGAAACAGCAGGGGGATGTTTAGTTTGGGGTTTTTTTGTTTTGTTTTAAAACATCTTAATTGAAAATTTAAAATAATTGTATCATTTGGACTAAATTCATCCCTGGTGCAAATCCACATAAAGGAATGAAATTAGAGCCAGCTCTAACCCTTTGGGTTTTGTAAACATCTTCCCACATCCTGAAAAACAAAGCAACCCTGGACAAGTGTATTTTTAAATTCCATTGGGATTTTTTTATTGGTAAATATCAATTTAAATAAAAATGTGAGCTTTACTAATGATCATTGTGGGTTATTTATAGAAAATATTCTTTCTCTGCCTTTGTCTGTACAAATTATGTCCTCACACACAACATTTGTATGTCCTTTTTTATATGTTAAATATGCTACTAAACCAGGGACAAGTCTGAAGTGAGGAAGAGAGTGAGGTTTGAGGTTTTGTTTTTTAAAGATCTCCCCCAGCAGCAGCAGTGGTAAGGGCCAGGCAAAGAAAATCATATCATGTGATTATTTTAACATACATTTATATGTGCTATGATTGTTTCTCTGCCCAGATACTGCATAATTGACTGAACAGCATTAAGCAGACACCATGTGGTACAATAGCAGACATTGAGAAAGACACTGAGACTTTGGTGTAGAGAAATCTTTTCAAACCTCCTTTTTAAGAAACAAAAACAAACAAAAAAGGGACAGTGGAGGAAGAGGAAACATTTTTTTTCAGAGGTTCATTTATTTTTTCTTTATTAGCTGATTTAGGGTGAAATTCCCACATGACAGTAGTGGTCCCATAAGCCCCCCTTCCTCCCAAAGTACTGGAGTTCTTCTGCCTGTGGCATGGGCATTTGTGGACAGAGCAAAGAGGTTGACCCCACAAAATGGAGATTAGCATGGAGTGGAATTGGGGTGAGGGAAAGCACAATAACTGAATCCTCATAACTGCTGATTTAATGGTACAATCTGTCACCCAAATACTAGACTAGATCCAGGAATCAGCCACCTGGGACACATGCTGGAAAAGTGCAGGTTTTATGTCCAACACAGGATCCCAGTGATTCCTTCAACAACTTTCTTATTATCAGTGCATGAGTTCTGGAAATACCTGCATTTGGAAAGGAGTGTGAAAAAATGTGAAATTGTGTTCTTTCAGAGTGGAGGAGCGAGGAGAGCAGGAAACAGTTGAGCCATTGATATATAATGACCCCCAGATACAAGGTATTAAAGAAGTAGGCTCCAGAAGAATAGGTGAGTTTCAGTTTGAGAGGAATTATAAAAATAAGGAAAGATGAATTCAGCACCACCTGCGTGGGACCCCCTTCCCTCACATCAGAATCTTCTCCCATGCAGAAATGCCCCACAGGAACACATGGGGCTGTATTCTGATCTCATTTACACTGGAGTGACTATTATGCACCTTCACTGAAGTTAGCTGAATTACTCTGGATTCATAATGGTATAAGTGAGAGTCCATGGAATCCTGTACTAGCATCAGGCTATTTTCTGTGGAAAGGTCAAAAATTTCAGAGGCTCCTTTGTGTTTCCTTTTCCCTATGCAGTTATCATGGACCAAATACCTGATAGCCTTCACCAACAGTAAATGACTTCCATCCTTCAAACAGAGCATGTAGATGCAAACAAATATGAAATTTGGAAACATTTTCTTGGCTGTCTGAAAGGTGATAACATTCCTGGCCAAGGGTCTTAAATTAGGCCCCGGTTCCTGAATCTGGCCAAACTGTCCTTAGTGCATGACCTGATGGGGACAGGGTGACTCTGTTACTTTTCTACTCCCAAATCCTTGTAGTTGCTGGGGCTAATTTATTCCCAGCAGAAGTAGGAGAAGCCTCAAGCTACATCTACACAGGGATAAAAGAGCCATGGGATGGCTGTGGCTGGCCTGGCTCAGCTGACTTACGCTTGAGGGGTTCAGACTGTGGGGCTAAAAATCACTGTGTAAACATTCAGGCCCGGACTGGACCCAAGCTGTGGGATCCTCCAACCTCACAGGGTCCTGGATCTCAGGCTCTAGCCTAAGCCCAAATGTCTTCACAGTGATTTTTCAGTTCTGGAGCCGAGCTCCACCAGCCTGAGTCAGCGGATCTGGGCCAGCCACAGGGTTGTTTTTATCCCTCGGTAGACATGCCCTCAGAGTGCTTGGTCTCAGTGTCATTATTCTGGCTGGGGAATCAGAAGCAGGCAGTGTGCTCCAGCCAAGCTGCCTTCTCACTGTGGCAGAGGAAGAGTGAGAGGGTGAGAATGACTCTATAGTCCAGTGGTTAAAGCTCCACTGGATCCAGTAACTCTCTTTATACAAAACCAGAACAGTTTCAACAGAAGAAAGTGAAGGAGGCCCAGATCAGAATGTCCCATAGCTCAGTGTCCCATAGCTCGCTTTCTCTGGAGAGACTCCTGTTCAAATCCCTCTTCTGGCAAAGAGGGTAATTGAATTGGGTGGCCAACATCCTGGCTGAGTGCTCTAGCCAGTGGGCTAAAAGTTATAAGGTGGGCACCCCCCCTCAATGCCTCCTTCAGCTACATTGTGAATGGGACTGGATTTGGTAGATGGCCTCTGAATATGCCTACAGGATTGGGCCCCACAGGTGGGGATTGGACTGTCAACTTTCTAATCACACAAAACCAAATGTAGGAGCAGGATTTAATAATTGTATTATAAGAATAGAGGTACTAATGTATTGATTTCATTTTACCAGCCACCCCATTTGAATAGCAGAAAGGAATGATCCTCTGGGACACTGGTAGAAATGCATCTGACAGACTGCCAGTGTCTGTACTGATGTTAAGGCAGGGACAGACCAGAACAATCCTTATGACTGATTATGGTCACCCTTTTGTTTTAGGATAAGTTATAATGTCTACTATGGTTTCCTATATGTATTACAAATTAGGTACTCTAGTTAAATATCCATTTCCTTGTTTTAAGGTTTAGTAAGTAAAAGACAGGATCTTGTATTGCATCTATGTTAAGGAGATTCAAAATAAACTGACATTGTTTGTATTCTCAAAGGTCTCTGTAAAAATACTGTTTGTGTGAATGAGGAATGTATGCATCAGGAAAAGATAAGATGTGAAGGCCATTGTTATAGTTGGATGGTCAAGGAAGAAGGAGTAAAGAGTCTTAACAACACCAGAGAATCATCAATGTGCATCCATAATGAAGGAAGGGCAAATTGACAACCCTGAAGTGAAGGCTGGCACCCCTAAAGACAGGACAATTGATTAAATCGGAATCAGGACAGGATGACCCTCTCGGAGGTGTATTGGAATGTTTACATCAAAAGATACACCAATGAAGAAGTAACCAGTCACAAACTGACACAGCAAAATCCATAGACTTCAAAGGTGAAAAAGAACAGGGTGCTTGGCCATGGGACTTTGGGTTCATCTTGTCAGGAGCTCCAGGAGCATCGGATCGCAACCGACAGAGCCCTGCTCCCCTCTGCGACCAATCTGCCTGGCCACTAGATTGATCCAAACTCTGGACTGGTAACTATAAACATCAACTGGCAGGACTCTCTCCTCTCTCTCCCTGTGTGAGAGAGATTGAAAAGCCTATACTATCTGTTGTATTCTCAATAAATGCGGTGTGCTTCCTTCTTCCCTATAAAGATTCTGTGTGCTTCTTATAAATATAACACAAACACCCCTGCCCCTTCCCCGAGGTCCTGCTCATTCCATACCCTCTTCTTCCATCGCTTGCTCTTCCCCATCCTCACTCAATTACTCATTTTCACCAGTTTGGGGTGCAGGAGAGAGTGAGAGCTCTGGCTGAGGATGCAGACTCTGGAGCCAGAAATGAGGGGTTCAGGATGTGTGAGGGGGCTCCAGGCTGGGGCATGGGGGTTGAGTGCAGGGGGGTGGTGAGGGCTCCAGCTGTGGGTGAGGGCTCTGGGATGGGGCCAGGGATGATGGGTTTGGGGTGCAGGAGGGGGCTCTGGGATGGGGGTGGGGCCAAGGGGTTCGGAGTGTGGGAGGGGGTTCAGGGGTGGGGAGAGCTGGCTCCCAAGAAGTGGCCAGCATGTCCAGCTCCCAGGCAGAGGGGTGGCCAGGGGGTTCTGCACACTGACCCTGCCCACAGGGACCAGCCCTGCAGTTCCCATTGGCCACAGAACTCAGCCACAGTTCTCAGTCAATGGGAGATGTGGAGCTGGCACTCAGGGAGGGGACAGCACATGGAGCCCTCATGGCTGCCCCTGCGCCTAGGTGCTGGAGGGACATACTGACTGCTTCCCCAGAGCCACACAGAGCAGGGTAGGGAGCCTGCCAGCCCTGCGCCTACCGGACTTTTAATGGCCCAGTCAGCAATGCTTTTCAAGTCCCTTTTTGAGTAAGTGTTCCAGTCAAAAACTGTACACGTGGCAACCCTAGTGATGTATGTTCTCCACCTATCTTCCCTCACTTCATGGATCACACTGGGGTATAGGCATCTGGACACCTAGAGGGAGGCAGCTGTGTGCATGCTCAGAAGCGTAGACACCTATGGAACTTTCACAGTGAAAATGTAGGTGCCCGCAGGGTTACGTGGCAACTGAGTGGGAGTTTTGCAGATTGGCAGTGGTTCCTAAAACTAGGATTTAGATACTTAAATACTTTGTGGGCCTGATTTATTAGCACGGCCCCAGAAGTAGGGCTGTGAACTCTTGAATACAAGGAGGATAAACCTATGGGCTCAAAGTCCTGGCCCGCGGGCTATATGCAGTCCAAGAACCTCCCCACTGCGGCCTGCAGGGAAGAGATGCATGTAGACATGCTGCCGGCAAAGTCTGTTGCAGGCACTGCCCCCCACAGCTCCCGTTGGCTGGGGTAGAGGGACAGAGATACTGTCACTAGATGCCGGGCAGAGTCAGACATGGAGGCAGTGTTCCTTTTTTCCACAATGAATATAAACAAGTCAAAATACCGAACACAACTATCTGATGCTCACCTTGCTGCAATCCTGAAGGTTTCAACTGCTCAGTCACTGAGGTCAAACATCAACAAACTGACAGAACTGAAGCGTTGCCAGGTGTCTGGCAAACACTAAAAACTCTCTGGCAGGCGAAGAATTGTATAAAGTTATATGACAGTCGTATTATTTCTAAGAAATTAGAAATAAAAAATACAATATAAACGTTTTCTTTTCTGAACACCATCTTCAGTGACATTATTGGCCCACTGGGAGGATTTGAGGACTGGTACTGGCCCTAAGGTAAATTGAGTTTGAACCTCTGCCCTAGACATTGAACTTGGCCTTTGTTGCTGCCAACTCCACCTGGCAGAAGGGTTACATAGCCCTAGCTGGATGGCTGCATCTTGTCTTTGGTGCTCAATACCATGGAAGATGCAATTAAATCTTGAGTTTGAAACCTGGGCTTCAGAATGGCCAAAAGGAGTGGAAGAAGATTCTGACTATTAGATGTTGGCAAAATTTTAAAATTAAGTATTCTTACTGCAAATCTGGGCTTAGAGGGTTAAAATATGCAGTGGGAAAAATTTACCTGCCAATTCCATTTTCCCTTACTTGCCCAATGTAAAACTACTTGATGCAGGGAATTCTTCTCTGGAGGGATCTAACTTAAAGCTTGAAGGGTTTACTTCTGAGAGGACTCCAATACTTTTTTTTCAGTTCCCTTAGTTCACTTCACTGCCAATTCACAGGGGAGTTCAATGACAGTCAGAAAGACTGGGTCACCACAGGAGCACTGCAGTATATGCATGAAAGCAGAGTGATCTCAATTCTTGGACTTTGAATTCACAGCTGTTGCCAAACTACAGCCAATTTTTCATCCGACACAGCTGGATATCTAACTCTTTGGTGACAACGGAGTTTATCATGGATCTTGCTAAAGCAGATTAGACCCTCTCTGTATTTCACTCTCTCACAGATCAAGAATCCTCTCTTCTTTCATCCTGGCTGGATGTATCCTTTCATCCACGTTCAAGTGATTAGATTTTTTTCCTCCCCAGTGTAGAGATTTTGACTGCCTTCATGCTACATCTTGTTCTGGTTACTAGTTGGATGATTTCAGGCAAGAGTAAGTTATATGATAAGTTGGTTTGGTTATCGGCTGTCAGACTATCTGAATTTTCAGCCTGTCCTCAAAACAACACTTTCAATTGTCCCAGTAGCTAAACAATGATCTGAGGTACGTTGTGGCTCAAGATTACTCTAAAAGAGTTTGCACAGGAATTATCCTACTGCTCTGTGAAATCTGTACTTATTGTGTAAAATAATGCACACATACTGTACTGTGGTCATGAAATGTAATATGCAATAATATAATTGCTAAAAGTGTCTACAGTGTGGCTAATGGTGTGAGTACAAATGCCATTTTGATTCCCCCAGATATAAAAACCAACAGACTGTAGGTTGTATGATTATTAGCACAACAGGGCACCACCATGATGCTTCAGGCAAAATAATAATAAGGTTGCAGATAAAGCAAAAACCAGCACAAGTCAGCAGCACTAGTTAATGTGTTCTGTTGCATTATTAGTAATACCTACTTTCATATTCTAGCAATAATCTTCAGGCTGTAATTTTTTCTGAATTCTTGTCATCTCGAGGTCTTACGCCTTTATTGATGCTAATGTTTCAAAGCAGTATCTAGGGACTATAAATTCCATTTCCTTTGAACAATCATAAGGCTAAAAGAAATACTTGGTTAGGAATTAAGCCAGGCGGCTAGTTTTCTTGAGACTGCAGACTTATGGTTCCTCATAGTTGTTGAATTTTTTGAGTAATTTATATATGTTATTACTACATCAGATCAATAAAATATAGATCCTATGTCCTGGGTGCCTATCCCATAAGGTGAAACACACAACACAACACAAAGGACTGCCTTATCACCAACCCAGTTCTTAGCCCTTTTCCTCTTTAATAGCTGTAACATATCAAGGTACAGCCCAGAGCAGTGGGAGCTGTGTCACCCTTGACCTGCAACCTTGGGTGTCTTACAATGCCATGATGAAGTCGCTCACACCTAGACTACTCACAAACGGCCTTCCAGCATGCAAGCCATATCCTGAGTGTCTGTGGGTTACTGCAGCCTGCCAGCTATACTCTGGCTCCTACCAGCCTCAGTTATGCTTCAGGGTGACCCCAACACACCCCCAGCTCTGGATTTTCCCCCAGCAAAGTATGTCCTGTACTGCCCAGCCCTCTCCTGGTCAGGACAGATATTTTAAATCCTTTGTTCCTTTAAGGGAATAATATGCCAGCTGATTATCTCAAATAGTTATTCAGAAACTTCAATTTAAACACACTGGATTAGAAAACACAGTAAAACAAGTTTATTATCTACAAAGAGTTAGATTTTAAGGAAAAACAGGTAATGAAGCATAAAAATCAGAAATGGTTACAAGACAAATAAAGATAAGGCATTTATGAATGCCTATTATAACAAACTATATTATATTCAAGCAAAGTTTCTCACCACATGCTCCAGCAGATTATTGACCAAAATCTCAGGTCAGGACCCCTCTCTCTGAGTCCAACACCTGCTTCTTTTGTCACTTCAAGTGCAGTGAATGTAATGGGCAGGGAGAGAGAGAGAGGGGTGTCCCTTGGGGTTTTTGTCCCTCTTTATTCTTTCAGTCCCCTTCTTGAAAAATCATTTCCAGCTGAGAACTAGGAGACAAAGAGTCTGTGTGGAAGGATGTTCCCTGCTGGATTTTTTGGCGAACAGAGTAGCACCACCTTACAATATGCACCCTACAGGGCTTTCTGCATGCCCAGGCAGACTCTCCCATGTCTACACTGCTATTTTTAGCACTATAGTGCCCTGCTGCCTTCCTCAGAAAGGATCTGGCAGTGGGGAAAGGCTCTGATGGGGGAGGCTGCAGGGAAAAGCTCTGCCAGTTCCATCCTTTCAGAATCTTTCCCTGCTGCCTCCCTCCTGCAAGAGGCTTTCACTGCTTCATGTAGCTACACACCACATTGTGAATGCAGACTGCTTTGCACTGCAGCGAGTAGCTACATTTGTGTCTACATGCTGCTGCAAGTGTAGGAACAAAGTACGTTAACACCTACTGCACTATATGGATATGTGTGTGGAGCTGCAAAGTTGTGTTTCATAAATGGCACTTTCAGCAATGACCCAAAACATGCATAGTTGGTCTTCAAGAGGGTCACTTACATTACTAGTTATGAGAAGGATCTAGGATGTAATTCCATTTCAAATTCAGTTCCAAACTGAAACTGGCTGCGTGTCTAAACCATTTTAATTTCCTCACACACCTGATGGTTTCCAGCTACTTATCCCTTTTCAACAAAGCAGTTAAGCACATATTTAAATGATTTGTTGCATTGGGATGGACTTGAGCATGTGCTTAAATACCTGCTGATTTGGGGCCAACTGGAAAACAGTTCACTGTCACGTAACAGCAACTGTTATCAGGCCTGACAAACTCACTACACCTAACACACTGCTATCATAGTATTTATTTATAAAGAAAGTTGTGTGAGATGTCAAATGAAAGCTTATATCATACTGTTCATGATAAGTATTGTGAGCTGTACGTACGAGTATTATTCAAAAATTGTATGTATGTACTAAAAATATGTTTAAACTATGTAGCTAGCCAGGGTTGATAAACAAGTTTTTCCCAGATAAAGGAATGTTAATTGACCTGTCTGCCTATATCTTTGATGTAAATTAAATAGGATAAGCCAAATACAAGTTCAATGGAGTTCATGTGCATCTGAGGTAAACAGGAAGAACAAGTTAACAGGAGGCTGAGACAGCAACACACTGTCAGCACACCTGAGCACAAAGCAGCAGGAAGAAGGCTCTTACCTGGGAGTACATTTCAAAAGGATACATTTCTGAGGTTTGCTGGACTACAAGAAGAAGGGAAAAGAACCGTTTTGTTATCCCTCACTGTGGGAGTAAAAAGGACAGTGCTTTTTGCATCCATGAAAGTTGGTTCCTGACATTCGGGGCTGGTGACACTGATAGTTGTTTCAGTGGTGCTGGAACAGGTGGGATCAGGGGGCCATGACCCTCCCACTTTTTGAAAGTCCACTTTTCACCACAGTGACCCACCTCCTTCCCCTCCTCTTCCCCCCTTGTCCCTGCTCCCGGGCTCCTAGCCCAGGCAGAAGGAGGTGGAGGGTCCACGCCAGCTCCCCACAGCTACCCGCATGGTTCTTACCCTAACCCAGCTCCAGCTGGAGGACAGGACCTCGGAGCTGCAGCCCAGCCATAATGAGAACCGCGCGGGCAACTGTGGGGAGCCGCAGTAGACCCTCCCCACCTGCCCATGGTGTGGGGGGCCTGAGCAACTCCCGGTCCATGTCCCCACCCCCTGGACTTCCCCACCTAGGGCAAGTGGAGGGTCTGCGCTGCTGCTCCCCACAGCTACCAGCGGGGCTCTGACCATTGTTAGGTTGTGGCTCCAAGGCCCCGCCCCCCAGCTGGAGTCAGGTCGGAGTAAGAGCCGTGCTGTGCAAGCAGCTGTGAGGAGCTTGGGTCCCTCCACTGCCCTGGGTGGGAGTCTGGGGAGTGGGGACACAGGCGGGGGTTGCTTCAGCTTGGCTGGGGGTGGAGCCCCTGGGGGGAAAAGGAGGGTGGAGGCGGGGCCTTGGGGGAAGGGGAGGGGCCTCGGGGAAAGGGGTGACTAGGGGAGGGGCCTCAGGGAAGGGGCATGGCCTCAGAGGCTGGGTCCCTGTTCCCCCCACTTTTGGGAAGGCTCTGGCACACTTGAGTTGCTTTATGCAAGAAACTTATCTTAGATAAAGTTTGAAGCCTGTTAAAAGTTATGATTAGTCTCTTCAAAGCATGTTATACTTTTGTTTTATTTGTAACCATCACTGTTTCCATTCTTCTTAATACTTGAACCTGTGTATCTGTGTTCTTTGTTAATAAACTTATTCTCCTTTTATGATAAAGTCATCTCAGTGCTGTGTTATTAAGCAGAGTGTGCCTCCCCAGCTGAATCAAGCAAGCTGGTCTGTACACTGTCTCTTTGGAGGCAGCAGACTTGGTAATTACTGTGAATGCCCAGTGACAGGGCTGGACACTATAGGAGGATGCTTCTGGGAGGTTCAGGAACTGGGGTACACCAAGTATTAACCAGTAAGGCAAAGTCAGGGCTGGCAGAGTCCTGAGAAGTTGTCTGGCATGGCTAACAGACTGGAGCCAGGGAGTTGTCACTCAGTTAACAACAGCAAGTCTCTGTCACTGAGGCATCGAGGCAGGGAGAACAGAGTGACCCATGATTCTGGATGCCCAGAGAGAATGTCACACCTAGGAACTGCAGAAATGTTATGTTACATAAGCTTACAAATTTTGCCTACTTAACTTTTGTAGGTACATGTAAAAATGTCTTTATTTTTTTGCTGTGACTTCAGGCCTTTCTTGGAGCACCTAGAATCTAATTTAAAAGGGCCTCATTACACAACAGATGCCAAATTTCTAGACTTGTCTAATTTAAATGAGATATTTAAAAAATTCAATAGTTTCTCTTCTGCTTATGGGGTATTTGACTTTTTAAAAGTCTGTGTGGATTGATAGCAAGCCATTTGTCAGCAATCTGAGCTATGTTGGGTAGCTGTGATTGTGCAGGTAAGTCATGTGGTACTACTTCTCTTCCCTGATGAGGTGTCAATTCTTGAAACCATCCTTGTTCAAGACAGCACTTAAGCATGTGCATAGTTTAAGGAAGTCACTGGGATTTAAGCAAACGCTTAACGGCTTTCCTGAAACAGGGCCTAGGTAAATGCACAAGCACTTCTGGCAAATGCAAATCTTAAATTCAGTTACCACGAATACTTCCACATGCAGCTTTGCATCTTATTTTTTGTGAACAATATTGCCAGTAAAAAAAAAATTATTGCACAAAAGTTCATTGAAAGCTAATGCAAAATGGTGTGAATGTGCTGAAGTAAATACACTGCAAAATATCAGTACATAATTGTGAAACTTTTCCAGTATTTACCTAGCTCTGATATTTGATTTAAAAAATGGAGTTGTATCATTACTATAAATGCTTTTTCTATCATTGGCCCCTTAATAATAGAAACACTGATTGATGACTGAGCTTCCCACTGAGCTAGAAGAGTGCTATTTTAGTCTCCTGGGATAAAAATAAGTGACTGGTAGTACATAATGAGCTCTGATTCAGCAAGAGGTAGTATAGGAACTCCTTTTTTATGATCAAACTGAAAGAAGACATTGGAGAAGAGCTTTGCTTAAATGAATGGTCGGACACTCTGGAAGCCGTTTGGAGAAGCTCGCTATGTCAAGCAATTTTAGCCTCAATGGAAGAGCACCCAAAATAGTCCAGCACTAGTCAAGCTACAAACCATGGGCCAAATATTCAGCTGGAGAAAATTAGCATAATTTCACTGAAGTCAGTGGAGTTATAATGATTTATCAAAGCTGAGGATCTGGCCCCATAACTAAGTCATAGGAACTAATTATAATTATGATGAAACTATGTTTCAGATACTCTGTTCTTGCTAAATATTGGGAAATTGGGTTGGTGAATATGTAATATAATGTATACTATATACACATATACCATTTTCCAATATGGTGAATGATGTACGTGATGTTCAGATGCCTGTTGATGTTGCCAAAGTGGCCACAGATTTCCCCTCTTATATGCTTGCAGATAAGGAAGTATGTTAAACCGACTGGAACTCTATTGTCTGTGAGTAGATTGACTGTCTCTCAACAATCGAAAAACTTCCTTCCACCTATTCCATTTGATTGGCTCCAACAAATTTGTAAAGTAGCGGAGCTGAGCAAGATTGGCCTTGCAGGGGGCTGAGGATAAAATGATTAAGAAAACCTCTTTATCGTGGTGGGATAACTTCCTAGGAGATCACTGACAACTATAGCTCTGTATGAGTGTGGCAATGGAAACTCATCTGAGTTTCACCCTGTGTACAGCTTCCCAAATCATTCCCTTCAAGTGGAGGGGATGAGGGCATGGCACATGAAGCTTTAGGAACAGTGGTTAAGGTGGTCATTGCACTTTAAGGTCTGGAACATATTGGGCTGGCTGAATTCAAAATGATTTTTCAGTAGCAGCTGGACAGAGCTGGAGATTGTACCCTAGAATGAGGTGGGGCTGGATGTCACTCATCGGCAAGGACATACTCGCTATACTAACTCAATTATTTTTCCTATGATTTAATTTTCTTGTTATCCTGGTAACATTACATCAAATTTAGTTTATTAGAAAGGCAAAGTTGGCATACCGGATTTTGGGAGACACTGGGGCTTTGGGGAGATAGAAAGGGGTCTGATCTCCCAAATCCATGATCTGCCAGATTTTGTCCCCTCTGCCCAGGGAGATGGAGGGAATGATCTGAGACAACAGTTCTCTTGTTTACACATGATGAATCTAGTCACCATACCCACTATGAGGTCAGGGGAATAGGGTTTGCCCTGTTTTACACGTTAGAAGGAAAGTGCCCTTCACATAATGCTCACAATGTTCTGTTTGGCCTGTATTTATGAACACTAAATTGTGCTGTGAATTGTTAATTACAAGCTGAAGGACTCATCTTGCAACCCTCTCACATGAGCAGGCTTCACTGCAGTCAGTTGAAAAGAAAAGCGTGGTGCTTTCAGAGGCACAGTTCTGGTTTGATCTCCCTTGTAGCTCGGAAAGGAACCCTGGAACCCCTAGGAGAATTGTGCCTCATTCTGTGAAATTCCTTACAGAATGCCTCATATGCTGTGAAAATGCAGCTCCCCCCTTTCCTGTCTGTCTCGCTGCTCACTCCTATTCATCCCTTTTCCAGTTCGTCACTCCATTTCCCTAGGCTTCCCCTGGTTCCTGAGAAGTGCTAGAACACCCTTTCCTCCTCCTCTGCCTGCTGCCCAGCACAGATGGAGAGCCTCAGGCCCTACTTCAGCGGCCTCTCTGTGGCTCCGACACCAGTCGTGTTGCTGGCTGTGTGCTTGTTCCTTCCTGACTCCTGACTTTAGCAGCACTTGTGTGCGACCTATTCCTTGACGATTCATGACAGGGAGAGGAGTCTTGGAAGCAGGGAGGAGGAACTTTCTAGCATTCAGACCTCCTGGGGGAGAGGAGTAACTTGAGAAGGGATGTTGAAAACTGGCTAGACCGACCCATCTCCAATCCTGGCGCACATCTATGTAGGGCGTGTCAGGTGGCAGCTCCTCTTCCAGTTCCTTCAGGACCTTTTACTGAGGTTCTGGCTGCACTTCTTCTCCCACCTCCTCACTTAGGCACATGCCATCTGTGGCCCCATGAAGTTTGCAGGACCTCCTTGTCAACTTCCTCCTGGTGCTGGTCAAGATAGCCATCCATCACTCCTGTGGAGGAAGCTGGATGGGTTGTGCTCTGTGACTGTAAATGTAGGGCCTATTTCCAGTCCCTTGTTCAGTCATATCTCTGGGCAGAGTTCCACTGGGTAGTGTCCAATGACTTCCTGGACACCTTTGAGGAGCAGTGGGTACTACCGGGGTTTTCTGCTTGGTGTCCGCCTCTGGATCCCTAATTTTTTGTCTTTGACCTCACTCCCACTCCTGTTTTTTCATTTGTTGTCCCCAGAAATCAATTGTAGCCTGGGCTTTGAGGTTCCAGCCCCTTAAATGAGGGAGGTGGGCCTTTATTTAGAGGTGGGCCTAGACCTGCCTGGACCAGTATTTCAAATAGTAAGGCCCCAACTTCAATTCTCTTCTCAGACCCTCACTCGCTCTCCACTTCCAACACATAGCACCTTCAGACAGCCTAGCTGCAATTAAGGAAACCCTCCAATCCTTAAAGGAGAAAACACTTTGACTACCAAGTTTCTTAAGAGTTAAGAGCCAAATTATGCCTGTGAGGTTTTGCAGGGGAAAGGGCACAAACCACCTCTGTTGTGACCATGCAGGGCCAACCACAATCTAAATCCTTGCACTTAGGATATGGAAGCACTGCTTTAAGCTAGCCCCTTCAGGAGCAGTAGCCTTCACAAAGTAGACATGGAAGGTGTATGGGTGAGGCCTACCCCTCTGAAAAAGCTACAGTCATCCTAGTTATTCAGAGGGGAGCACATGCTGCTTTCTTTCAAATGGTGTAGTAGTGTCTTTCCATCTTCCCTGCTCTCTCCTGAAGGCATCGTAGCTACCTATTCCTCCAGGAGTTCTTGCTAGGACAGTACACATCCACACTATCTCCTTCTGAAGGCTGTAGCTCTAAGCCGCAGTTTACTCCTAAATATGTTAGATTTCATTGTACATGGTGCCCTTAAATAGGCCTGTAAATAAAGTAACTTTGTTTTCTTTGTGGTTTCTGTCTTTTGATCTCACTGAGTTTGTAATTCTGGATTACGTTTCCAGTAACTGCATGATGTGTTTTTAAATGCTGAACATTAGTCACATTTTGAAAGAAATTTAGAAATAAAGAGGCAAAAAGCATGATTGTTAAATGAGAAAGAGCAAAATCAGTAGGGAAAGCCATTTCTTTCTGAGCTTCTACAAATCTTGCAAAATAAACAAGCAAACACTTTTAAAAAACAAACTAACACTTAAACTGCCAAAGTATAAAAAAAGCCTTCTAAAATAATACAAAAAAGCCCTGTGTTCCTTTAATAAAACTATGTGTAATGACCAAACTATATACTTAACTGGTATATAATGTATTTATCTGAGAACAGTAACCCTTCCACTGACAGAAACATTGTGAGCCAAACAAGAATTGTACAAGCTAAAATATTATTCCTGAGTCTTGATGTCTATATGTCAGTCAACTCAGTGCATTTCAAACTGTTAGAGAATTGATTAATTAAAAATGAAGCAGCCACACAAAAAACACTGAAAGGACACCACTGTGCTTAACTCTAATATTTTAGATGGTTAAACCTAACTAAATAAGAATAGACAAGGATAGGCCTTGATACTGCACTGGATGCAAAGACCTGCCCTTGTGGAGCATAATACTAGATTGGGACCATAGATACTGTGGCGTGTGTACTATACAGATGACTACTATTAAATAAATATACAGAAAACAGTGTCGTACCCTTTAAAAAGAAATACCTGCCATTGTTTTAATATCTTGCTAATTGTTAGAGGTTCTGGTGTGCTTCATTCACAGCTGCCATTGTCCTATATTTCCCAGCAGGAAGTCTAGATTGCTGACAATGCTTCTCTTTTCTTTCTCTATCAAAAAGGTGAATAAAGGAGATCTTACCTGTAAAGAGCTATCACTTCTGCTCTCTTGATGTCCCACCAAATCCTGCCATACTGGAAGCAGGAGGCCTGGCAGGCAGTCCTTGAGATGGGCATACAGATCTTAGTCCATTTTTCTTTTTGCTCTTGGGCCATCCATACTCCTTCCAGGCACATACAGCAGCAGCGCATAGTTACTGTCCCTACTGTATTGCCATTGTCTGGCTGCCCACCAGCTTGGTGTTTGTGCCCCTGTGCAGCGTGTAAAAGCTGAATTTCAGCTTGAGCTGCCTGGAGCTTTAGTAACATACTCTGTTTGCAGCATAAGGTGCTGGAGATGAGAATAGTCTGTGCAAAGCCAGCTGCTTTGCTTGGTAGTCAGGCTATGACCCTTTTTTGCCACATACTCAATCACATTAGTGGATAAAGGCTGTGTGATAGCTACATGGTGGAAGCTAACAGAGTATTTGGGATAGTGGAGAAAAATGTAATGGCTATTCAAGGCTTCACTAGATAGTCAACTCAAAACTGAATTTCTGAATATTCACTGATTTCCTTCTGCTCCCTGCCCCCCCCCCCCCCGTTCCTTAAGTACGATTGGAATCATAGTCGGTGGAGTTGAAATATTGATGCACATTCAAGATTTCAGCTTCCTGAAATCCAGCTGATTTCAGCGCCCAGCAACTATAAGAGAAGATATTACACATAATTCATTATAAAAAGGAAAAAGTCCCATTTCAGCAAAACACTTAACCACTTGCTTAAGTGCTTTTCTGAATTGGGGCTTGAAGTCTGCTGCTCAATCCTTGTAATTATTGGGTACTCTCCGCATGGCTTGCTCATTGCTCCACCTGCTGGATGCTTGAGCACCTCTGTGCACATGACTACGTCCAAATATCCCACCACTAGAATGCGGGGAATCATTTGTAACAAGTTTTAGAGTTTGCTACTTTTATTCTGTTTGCAAACACATCACACAATTTTCAAATTTATTAGTTCTTTAAAATTATTTTGTAGTTTCTTCAAACTATTTTTTTGCTTAGATGAATAGTTTTGGAAGAATTTCTTGTGAATATTTGATAGTCAAGCTTTGAAATTCACATTGTGTTGGTTTGTTAGATAAGATGCATGGTTTTGTTTCATTTCCCTGATGGGTTGACTTATATAACAAACCAACACAGCATGCATCTAGAATAGATTATTGCAATCAAATATACAATGTGAAATTCACTGTCAGTGAATATTTGAGCATTTAAGCTTAAAGGGACGGTCTCTTTTGTGTGCTGGCCCTCTGCACCATTTCCTATGCAGGGTTGGTGGAGCAGGCAGGCAGGGGGAAGTGGGGCATGGTGGGCGAACAGTCAGAAGGAGCTGTGCTGTGTTTATCCTTGATGGCACATGGCCCCTTGGAGACCATTGACAGCTGGCATAGATCTGCTCCAACCTATGCAATGGTGTAGATACGAGTTGAGGAATGACTCCCTGATGTGTTCCCCATTCTACTGTGCTGAACAGAAACATGGCACAGCAGAGACTAGGGACTGAAATGTGTGTTTTGAGAGTGTTTGTGCTTGTAAAGCCTGACCACTCAAATATCTGCAGAAAGAAATCACGACAGGGGTGTGAACACAGCCACTTTTGAATTATTTTTCAAATTTGGTTAAGTATTCATGGATTTTTTCACCCTGGTTAGCTCAGCTTCCCCCATTCCTCCCCACCTCTGGTTATACTCACTATCAGCATAAATTCCTTCATGAGATTTTAACATTCTATAACACAAGATCAGAACTTGTTAGCAATCCCAAGGATAATGCTTGTGGCAGCATCTTGTTTTGTTGTGACACATTCCCTTACTCTAAGACCAGAAAATAACTTACCAGGACAGAAAATCCCAGGGCTTGAAGCAAAGGAGGGGTGACAAACTCGCACTTGAATCAACAATCTATTGTTCTAGTCACAGAGTCAACACAGAAATTGCCAGACCTATAGTCATAGAAAACATTAAGCATAAAAGCCATACAGCCCAGTAGAGTTACCTAATTAAAACCCTGCTGCTGAATAAAACAATGTCATGTATTCTTCTCCAGAGCAGCTCACCAGGGCCAGATTAACTCTCCTGTGGGCCCGAGGCTATTAGATTTTGTGGAGCCCCTGTATACAAGACTTTTTCCTGGAAGGGAGTTTGGTGCAGGAGGGGGATTCTGACCTTTGGTAGGGGGTTGGGGTGGAGAAGGGGGTGCGAGGTGCAGGCTGTGGCCGGGAGGTGCTTATCATAGGCGGCTCCCGACCGGTGGCCCAGTAGGGCTCAGGCAGGCTGCCTGCCTGCCATAGTCCCATGCTGCTCCCGGAAGTGGCTGGCTGCTGGCACATCTCTGTGGTTCCTGGGGGAAAGGGGAACAGCGTGTCTCTGTGTGCTGCCCGTGCCTGCAAGTGCTGCCCCCTTAGCTCCCATTGGCCAATTTGCAGCCAATGGGAGCTGTGAGAATGGTGCTGGGGGTGGAGGCAGCACACGGAGCTGCCTTCCCCCCTGCCAGGGGCCGCAGAGACGTGCCAGCAGCCAGCTGCTTCCGGGAGCGGTGTGGGGTCACAGCATGCAGGCAGCCTGCCTGAGTGCATCTTTTAGTGGCCTGGAGATCACTCACTGCCTGTGATTTATTTTTGCTGGGATCCCCTTGAGCTGGAGTCCTGGGCTGCAGGCCATAAAGCCCCTGCCTTAATCCGGCCCTGCAGCTCACCACTAGAAGAAAATCTCCTGGGAATAATGGGGAAAAACTATGGAATCATTGATAAAATGAAAGAAGAACAATGCTGTTTGTTTATTTATTTATTTATTGCAGTAGCACCAAAGTTTTCATGCAGAGCTCACACCCCAGTTTGCTAAACCCTGTACAAACACACAGAAAGATATGGCCCTTGAGCACTGAGTAGCTCAAGAGATTCAGAGAAGCTGTGGGAATCTACTGGCATGCTTAGAATGCCAAATTTAGAATGCTAAATCTACTGGCATGGGCAGAATCGGTGTGACATAGAGACAGCATATATCCATCTTTGCTTCCCCCGAGACTGTGTTTTCTAGGAAATGCAGCACAGAAACTAGCCCAGTACCTTTAACAATTTATTTCAAAATTTATATCTTTAATTTGTACCTTCTTTTGTTAGCAATCCTTCAGGATTCTTCTTAAATCATTCTAAATTTGGGGGGTAAGTTGCATAACATGCAACTAATTCCCTATTTAATACAATGTACATTTCTCTCTATATTTTAAGCAGCTCCTTAAGTACTAAGGGAAAAAAAGATTGGTCAGTTATAACATTAGATCTTTATAGCCTGTGTTTATCATTGTTCAGATTAAAACGTCAAAGTATTATAATAAGGAAGTAATGTAGCATTTGCAATTTAAGACCCAGATACTACAAGCTGTCCCTCATGGGCACAGGCCCATTGAAGTCTTCCATGAAAAGCAGTTTGTAGGATTGGGACCAAGGAAAGCAAGCATAAAAGAAAGCACAAGTCTCATGGGCCATATTGTATTGTACTGCTGCTCCTTAGTTATGGTAGGGTATTTTAAAATGTATTTTTAAAGTGATGTCAAGGGCAGCTAGAGCATAAGGGTAGGGGCCATTTTTTTAGCATTTGTGAAATAAAAGAAAGTAATAGTTAAATAGGAAGGTCAGAGAACTACAACAAAACAATCAGGAATAAGAAGGATACTTTCAGAAATCATCTCAAAACCACTGACCATGCAGCAGTCAAGAATGGCTTCAAACAACATCACATAACAGAGGTTCTAACCTTGATGCAGTATAACTATTATGAATAAGGTTAAAAGTAGGTATGGCAGAATTTAATTTTTAAATAATGTTGATAGATAAAAATAAAAAATGCTTTAAAATGAACATTGATATTATCCATTTAAATTTTCACAGTTGTGCAAAATTATGGGTCAAACATTTTTTCCCATTTGTAAATTTTCATATTGGCAAGAAATTATTGGAGGGAATGATGGGGTGGACTTGGTCTGGAGGCCTCCTGCTGGAGGCCTTGTGGCCCTGCCTCACCCCCACCCCAGAAAAGAGCAGAGAAGAAGATCTCCAGGTAGCCTAGAGTGGCTGCAGAGGAGCAGCCAGCCAGAAGTGCTGCAGGAGTGACCAATCAGGGGCCAGAAGGGCCATATAAAAGGAAGCAGCAGAGCCAGAGCAGTCAGTTGCTGCCTGGAGCTCAAAGAGGGAGGCCTGGGTGCTTGGAAGAGCAGTAGAACGGCAGACAACTCACTGCAGGCAGGACTGAGCCCAGAACCTAGCCTGATCAGGCAAGGATACCATTATGGGCCCTGCTGATCTGGTTGAAGACTGAGTCCTAGTGAGGGCTGCTGAAAGGACACCAACTGAGTGTACTGAGAAGGGCCCCTGTTGGGCTGTTAAAGAAGGCAGTGCCTCTGGGGAGAAAGCCTTGATGTTACAGACCCATAGGAGAGCCATGAGCAAGAACTAGAGACTGTATATGCCGAAGGGTGGGGGGGGGGGACAGTGTGTGTGACTCATCTGGAAGGCTGAGTCATGGAAGACCTGCCAAAAGAACTATCAGCTAGGGGGCGCTCATGAGAGGTGGGTGTCACCCCGTTGTGAAAACAAAAAGAAAAGCAGGCTCCCACTCAACCAGAAAGGGGGTGCTTATAAGAGGTTGATGCTGCCCTGTTCAAAACTGAGTGATTGCAGGCATGTATCAGCCAGAGATGGGGTACTTGTGAGAGGTGGGTGCTGATGGTGTTACAGGGGGTCAGACAATTATTTAATGACAATAGACATTGAGATTCAAAAAGTTAAAGCTTTATAAACATCAAAACACAAATTGCCAACAGCAGATGCCAAAATATACAGAGTAAATAGCCTTAAATCAAACTCAAGTTTTAAGCAGCATTTTTTAGTTTTCCTACCTGTACATTTCAGATATCAATGGAAATATTTTTTCATCACTTTGTGTATACAGTGAAAGATGTTTACCAATAAAATTCTAATCCTTCCAAGCTTCGTTACAAGTGTGAGCTGTAGCTCACGAAAGCTTATGCTTAAATAAATTTGTTAGTCTCTAAGGTGCCACAAGTACTCCTTTTCTTTAAGTGTGACTGAGCAATCGTTTAATAAACATTGTGTATTTTTTAAAAGCAAATTAATCCAATAATATAACACCTCCCCCCCACTTCAATGTGATGTATTTTTTTGTTTCTAAATTAAGTCAAGACAAGATGGATCACCTCAGAGCAGGTCATCATCACAGCAGTGCATCATAGACATAAACTGGGAGGTGTTAAAATGCCAGAGCAGATGCATCACTGTCAAAGGCAATGGAAATTCCCATAGAGAGGTGGAGGGAGAAAAAACACAGCAAAGACAGAGCCCCTACTTCTAGTCAATCATGATGTGGTGGCGAATTGCAAACATTCAGAGCATGCGACAGCAGGGAGAAAGAGATGTGTCATTGTTAATAGAGACACTAATGGAAAAACATTTTGACTGACATTGCAGATAATGCAGAGGACTCTGCTATCAGGAACAATGTTTAATAATGAAGGTACTGGTAAGAAAACTGGAAAAAACAGCTTAGAGGGAGTATTAGGAGACAGGCCTATTTAAGACCTCCTGCTATTTTTTATTTACTTCAACATAAAAAAAAGTGAAGTCATGTCATGTTAATCTATGAACCTAGAAAACTCAAAGTCCATGACAGATTTACAAGGGGTAGAAAAGGATCTGTTGAATAAATACACTGCTAAATAATCAACTGATTATTGCTGAATGACTACTTAGTGGTATAATTGATGGTGCCATTAATATCCTGTCCGATATAATAGATATTTTACAAACAGTCTGATGCACTGAAACAGATGGAGCAAAATGTGGCACAATACTAATTCAGAACTAATCTCTCCATTTCTGATGAGTCACTGCTGAGGATACTTTTATTTTATTTTAAAAAGAAGCTTCCAAATGTAACCCACCTAGAGATTTTTGCTGCTTTCCTCTGCAGTGATCCAAGAATGTGCTTCTCTTAGCAGACATGTCAGGCTAGAGGTGACGCCATCAGCCAGGCACGTCTTATTGATTTTAAAGCATTATTTTCACTTCTAAAACACTGTGGGCCCAATTCCAGCAAGCCTAATGGATAGCCCCCCCCTCCGCCCCTTAGAAAAAGTGCACCCAGCCATGAGAGTAGGGAAGAGGAGTTGAATGCACCTATTCTGGCTGCTCTTAAAATCTGGAGAGAGGCTGCATTGTAGTTTTTCCAAGAACAAAGCTACAAAGAATTTTTCCTAGAGTGTGACAAGATGGACTAGCTGTTGAGGGGACATGGTCTTTGTATTTATGTGTGTATGCTTCAGTGCATAGCTTTGCAAGGCAGATTATTCCAGGTATAATCTACATGAGTGAAACTATACATAGCCTACTGATAGTTAATTCCAAAGTAGTTTGCAAAGAGCTGCAAAGGGATCTCACAAAACTGGGTGACTGGGCAACAAAATGGCAGATAAAATTCAATGTTGATAAATACAAAGTAATGCACATTGGGAAAACATATTCCCAACTATACATATAAAATGATGGGGTCTAAATTAGCTGTTACCTCTCAAGAGAGAGATCTTGGAGTCATTGTGGATAGTTCTCTGAAAACATTCACTCAATGTGCAGCGGCAGCCAAAAAAGCTAGCAATGTTGGGAATCATTAAGAAAGGGATACATAATAAGACAGAAAATACAATATTGCCTCTATATAAATCCATGATACGCCCACATCTTGAGTACTGCGTGCAGATGTGGTCACCCTACACAAAATAGATATATTGGAATTGGTAAAGGTTCAGAAAAGGGCAACAAAAATGATTAAGGGTATGAAATAGCTTCCATATGAGAAAAGGTTAATAAAATTGGGACTTTTCAGCTTGGAAAAGAGATGACTAAGGGGGGATATGAATGAGGTCTTTAAAATCATGACTGGTGAGGAGAAAGTAAATAAGGAAGTGTTATTTACTCCTCCTAATAACACAAGAAAAATGAGTCACCTAATGAAATTAATAGGCAGCAGGTTTAAAAGAAACAAAAGGAAGTATTTCTTCACACAACACGCAATCAACCTGTGGAACTCAGAGGATGTTGTGAAAGCCAAGACTATAACAGGGTTCAAAAAAGAATTAGATCACTTCATGGAGGATAGGTCCATCAATGGCTATTTGCAGGAATGGTGTCCCTAGCCTCTGTTTGCCAGAAGCTGGGAATGGGCGACAGGGGATGAATCACTTGATGATTACCTGTTCTGTTCATTCCCTCTGGGGCACCTGGCATTGGCCACCGTCGGAAGACAGGATACTAGGCTAGATGGACCTTTGGTCTGAGATAGTATGGCGGTTTTTATATGCTGCTGGTGACAGTGTAAGAGTACACAATTCTGCTACTTTTGTAGCACAAATGTAACATGTGCCTGATAGGAAAAGCCATTTCACATAGTCCCAGAATCTGGTTCATTTTTTTCCACAGATTCTATCTCTGTATTTTATTTCATTGTCACCTTAAGTTTTTTAGAAAACTGCATTAGAACTAGCCTACTCATCAAAAAGCAAGTCATTTAACAGGTGTGCCTCCTCAAATCCAATTGCCTCTCATTTTTCTTAGATTCATTAATTTCTTCCTCCTGTTCTAAACATAACCTATGACAGATTGCAATCTTTTTCCATTTACAGCATACCAGGAATATTTTACATGCAATATTTTAAAGGTACATTGATAATCTACTATACCACAATTTATTAGACATCTAAATCTGGGTTTTTTTCTATTTAGAATGGACCTTTGGCTTTTTATGTCCAATCTAGTGAATTTTTGAGCATCATTCTGGAGGAGTCTGGGCTGGTGGAATAGCGGTCACTAGAAATGCCTAGATGGACAGACAGATGATTAGATTAATATTAGGCAGTTCCTGAATTTACAAACTAGTGTATTCACATTTAATTCTAAAATGTTGTAAACATGCCCTGAGGCCATGCCATTTCATAATGCATAGCACCTGCATATTGATGGAATTAATTTTTTCCCCCATAACTCACCTTATTATGTAGTGGTGCATGAATGAATATACAGGTGCAATCTGCAGGACAGAGGAAACTGAGCTACGTTACAAAATTCATGCATAGATTGCTGATGTTGCTCTATCTAAAACTAATATATTGATTAGGCCTCGTGAATAGGAAACTGCTCTAACTGATTCCTGTGATATGTCTCCAATAGTTGCTTGAAAGAGACAGATAATAACCATGATGTTGTTTTTACCACTACAGGCAACATATAAGGGCTTCTATTATTATGATTTTCTGAATCCTACTTGAGGACACAATTCTATGAAGTGCTGAGCATCCAAACTCCCAAAGGTGCTTAGAACCATCTAGGCCCCAAAAGAGAGAATACCTTTAAAGTCTCTAAGAGTTATAAAAAAACTGGACTAGTTTCTGTGCAGTTTTTGAACTGGATGACATTTCTTTCTCCTCTCCTTACATTTTAAAATGTAAATATAAGATAACATTTGTAGGTAAAGGGTCCCACATCGTGCTCAAACTATGTAATATAAAGCTTGATAAATGGAAGCAAATTCCCATGTACAGTGATCTCACAGAATAACTAATTCATGTATTTAAGAAAACTCAGTTTAAATGTGAACATATCATTCTGTACACGGCATTATTTTGGAAAACTGACTTAATATTTCAATGGCAAGGGATAAAACTCTAAGCCAGACTTTTCACTGAAGATTATTACAAGACAATTGAATTTTTATGCATTCCAGAATAATCTTTTATGTAACAACACGGTCTATACAGCTATGTATTCTACTTGTCATCTTAACGCATACTATACACTTTTTGAGACAGGAAGTGTCTCTTATTATAGATTTGTAGAGAGAGATAGTAAGCCCCATTCGTGGCATCTTTATGCTACTGCAGTACAAATAAACACATAATATCATTTTATACCTGAACGTACATCTATTTTTATGAGTTTTCATTTATATGGAGCAAGTATACTGTGAGGAGAAGTAGTTTGGCCACGTATGCAACTTTATGAGGTCACACCAGAGCTGGCTGATTGTTATGAATATAAATAGATTATTCAGTTAAGTCATATATACATAAATAGGGTTTATGTAATCTCCTTATTTAAGGATATGCTGCTAAATAGTACAATTGATAAAAATAGATTGTTTGCTTGTTTCGTTTTGTTGAATTCCTTTCTTTAATTCTTGAATACTGTATGTTCTCTATTGACTGGAACTGGTTTGGAGCAGCAACTTGAAATGTGGCAGAGGGATATGTCTAAGATTAGAACAGTGCCTTTCATAATCCCTGTAAAAATCCACCCAGATTTGCCTAAATTATGATCCTCTGAACAATCACCCTTTGCATATGAGCTGTAGAACTTGTTCTACTCTTGCTCCTTAATTTTCTGAATGCTCCATCTGCACTGAAAATGCTCCCAATCTTTGTTGAATTGTTTGTACCAGCCATTCATCTTGTTTGCTTGCTTGCTTGCAGTTCCCCCCCATCAAAATAACTTTCAGCAGGAAGGACCCGGCACTATGTTGGGAACCAGGCGATCATGAGCTCTAGTATAATAGTTTTCACTGCTTTGACATTAATCATTCTGTGCTCTTCACAACCCTGGTTATCTAGACAAGACCCCCATAGTAGGTAGACAAGTATCACTCCCACATTTTAAAGATAAGGTAAATGGGGATCTGTGAGATAGAATAAGATTACTTTTTATAGCTAGGAATAGAACCCAGGACCCATCTACTCAGCCATACTATCTTTCAAAATGATTTCACCAAGTTACATGCTTGACTATGCTCTGTAAACTGGGGATAATTCTGCATGCCTATCTTCACAAAGTACTTTGATGCATTCAGAGGAATGACCATTCTGTAAATGCAAAGGATAATTAACAAATAGAACACCCAAGAATCCTAATTCTCAGCTATCTGCCCCCACTTGACAACACTTCTTCCTTAGAGAAAAGAACAGACTCCAGGTCTCTTGAGTCTCAGAATGCCACTGCTCTTTAGCAACCACTTGTTTAACCCACTGACCAAGTGTAAGTGTGTTGCATCCCTCCCTGCAGTCTGGATAACAGCTTACTAGTGTTACCAATTATTGCTTTAACTCAAGTGGTACAAGTTAGAGCTGTAGGTTCTAGGGTCAAACCCTACTGATGACTCATTAGGACAACTTTGATTTTGGCATATTTTAACTTTTTTTGTTAGTTTGTTCTTTGATATGGAATAAAAAAACATTTTTCATATGTCAAAATTAATGCTTCACTTTGCACACTGCATTTCTATTTAAACATAACTGGGCTCAAGGTCACAACAGAAATCAATATTACTAGAGGCAATGTGATTTTATCAGTCTATCACTGCAGGTTTTCTTTTTTCAAACCTTTTACATTATTGATTCCCTATCTTTCCACCAAGCCCCTTCATAAAAAGGAAGCACATCCACATCTTTATTAGTGAAAAGCAACAGGCTGCATGGTAACATGTGTAGAAATAATCATATACATACATACCCAGAACCCTCAGCTATTAGGCTCACTTGTGCCCACTGCAGGGGCAATATGGCCCTGCCCCATACCAGAGGAGATCTGGGAGGAATTTTGGCCTCAGAATTCCTGCTGCTACAACTTTTCAGCTGGCAGCAAACTCTCTCCCCTCCATCATGTGGGGTCAGCTCTTTGGCTGGTGCACAGTGAGAAACAGAACCATGACCCCATCTGTTCCTTGCCATGTTTGGGGTGGCTTGCATCCCTTCGTGTCCAAATAAGGATCAGTTCCTGTACTTTGGGGAGCGCAGGAATTGCTAGCGTAAGCATACCCAGTTGCTCTGTAGAAGTCTCTGTGTGTGTATTTATTTGCACCCTCTTCCCCTTTGACACTGATAAAGCATCTGGGCACAGCCTGGCTTGTATTGTTTGTAAATGTCTAGCCATCTTTTGCTGAGGTGCAATACCCGCTCACATTTCAATAAGGAGTCTCTTAAAATAAATGTACTATATAAAACTGATAGGTTAATACTATTAAATATAGCACTGTTAGTTTATTAGTAGTAGTACTACTACCATAATACTCCATTAAGCTGACATTAGAGAAAAAAGATAATGAAAATTCAGGGTGCCACATCCTGCTAATCTCACATCGGCTCTCTCTTCTGACTTTGGTGTGGTCCAGACAGCGGTATGTAACATTGCTTGAAGGGAAGGTGGAGAAAGCCTTGTGTTAAATTTGTACAAAGGTTCCTGTCTTGCTGAATTGCTGTAGTACTCCATGAGGGTGCAGCAGTGATGCAGCATGGGATATTGTAGAGAGATCTGGGGAAGAGAGGAAAAGGGCAGAGGACTGAACAGAGGAGATAGGATAAAAAAGGAAAAATGATAGGAGTATTGAGGCATGAAAGGTAGGAGGTAAATAGAGGAACCAGACAACATGAACTAGGGGGAAGACTGTAGTAAAGGTAGAGACACTGGTCTGGATTCTCAGGTGCATTGTTAGGGACTTTGCTCAGCACGCTTGAGGAGAAGCATTGCAGAAGCACTGGTTTCCTCCTTTGATCCATTGGGCTGAATTGGCCTCTGGCCCAACTTAAAGCAACTAGAAGGCTGCATCTTTTTTTCAACATATTTCTGGGGCAAGCTCCAGCAAACTTTACTTCATCTCCACTCACTCTCACTTACTTTTGGGATTCACAACCTGCAGAAAATTCAGCCATTTCCATCAGTATGTCTCCATTCAATTTCTCATTTTTCAGCTTAATCTGAATCATCTGGTATGAAACAGGCAGATTTTATTGGCGGGGGGGGGGGGGGGAAATTGGCTCTAACTCTTCAGGCTGCCTTTTTTTTATTGAAGTTTCCTCCTAGAAGGTCAATTTACATGCATCATTGATTCTAGACAGGGTTCTGAGCCTGACCACCTGCTGCCAGAAAGAGCATAGTATTCTGAGGGTATCACATTCTGGCTACCCTTTGATGCTATTGGATCAATAACCATTTTTAGATTAAACATATTTTTGTGGGTGTAACATAACCACTGGAATGTATTGTCTATGAAGCCTTGCTTTATAGTGCCTGAATTTATTCTTCTAGCCAGGTTTGAAATCTGGACTGGTAGTGGGGAGATGTAGAAGATTTCTTCCTTCCCACATACAGGTTCCTGTCTTTATCAATTAAAGGTTCCATCATCAGTGGTTTTGGAAAGCTTCTTTTAGGAAATCTCTGTAGCTTCTTTCTCTAAAAAGTGGTTGTTATTCATATCTGACTTCAGGCGTAAACTCTATAAACTCTGTCTATGCAGTAGCATTGATCATTTCCAGGATATTAACAGTTGCTCTAGAAGTTTTTCCTCAAGTTCGACTTTCAAGCAACTTCATCTTTTTCTCAACTGAAGCAAAATTGTAATCAAAATTCTTGGCAGTAGTTTTTGTCTTGGCTTCCTGAGAATGCATTTTCTTTAAATACAGAATGAAAAACCAACTGTGCATGGAAACTGCCTTCTGAGAATGCTGCTCTCAGCTCCACCAGTTCCCCTTCCACCAATCACTATACATTAACTTAAAAATGAAATATTTTTTATTGTCTTTGAAGAATGGCCCTGAGGAAATTAGTTCTCATCTTCCACTTTTAGAGTGTTTTTGAAGTGTTTATTTTGAACAGCAGGTGTCTCCTCTTTGGTGCCGGTACTGATTATGATGTCTGTTAGTACAATATCTAAAAGGCATTTAACTTGCATTTTTTTGGCGTATCACACTTAGACTAGATAAGAACACAAGCCACTTGCACACCTGATATTTGCTACATTGGGAATAAAAATCCAAGGCTGATTGTCTTGAGCCTTAGGCCCCATGTGTGGGGACATTTGTGGAATGTCTTAGTGCTCTATTGGCTTTGGAAAGTTTCCTACTATGGAATTTGACATGGGTCTTTGTGCTCAACTCCCCTTAAGGGAACGGGGGACTAAAAGACAGAGGGTCAGATCCTCAGCGTAGCTCACAGTAGAAGCTCTGGCCCGGAATACTTTTCCCTCTCCCTGAATAGCCTAGATTTTTCTCAGAAAACTGCTGAACTATATCAAATTCTAGTAATTGAGGTCAGAATCTGTCTAGAAGGATTTGATAAAGACTTGAAAATCTCTCTGCTCTCAGGAGAGAAATTTGAAAGCATACGGTCAAGAAACTCTGGACCAGACTTTTCAGATGACATACAAAGCTTAAAACCCAAATTACAAGCATCTCAAAACACAAACATTCAAAAGGCAGCCACTCCCCTCCTTAAACCCTCATCATTTTCTTTTATGGTTTCCATAACTGTAAGAAGCAGTTGCTGACAGTGACCCTTTCTTACTCTCCAGGCCTATATTTCCAAAAGCTAAAAATCATTCTAGAGCTGGAGCCTGATAGACTGGTGTCTACATTTGTTGGGATAGAAGTAGTGAAGCGCACCAAATGGGAGGGAAGGGAATGGTGGCAGTCTTTCAGACTCCTCTCATAAACACAGTACCTGGATGTTTCTGCTAAAATGATCAGTAGCGAAATAGTTAATCAGGTTAATATTGAAAATGTGTCATTGTCATAAATATAAAGGGAATGGTAACCACCTTTAAATCCCTCCTGGCCAGAGGCAAAACCCTTTCACCTGTAAGAAGTTAAGAAGGGTTAAGAAGCTAAGACAACCTTGCTGGCACTTGACCAAAATGACCAATGAGGAGACAAGATACTTTCAAAGCTGGAGGGGGAAACAAAGGGTCTGTCTGTCTGTGTGATGCTTTTGCTAGGAACAGATCAGGAATGCAGCTCAGAACTCCTGTAAAAAGTTAGTAAGTAACCTAGCTAGAAATGCATTAGATTTCTTTTGTTTAATGGATGGTAAAATAGCTGTGCTGAATGAAATGTATATTCCTGTTTTTGTGTCTTTTTGTAACTTAAGGTTTTGCCTAGAGGGATTCTCTATGTTTTGAATCTGATTACCCTTTAAGGTATTTACCATCCTGATTTTACAGAGGTGATTCTTTTACCTTTTCTTTAATTAAAACTGTTCTTTTAAGAACCTGATTGCTTTTTCATTGTTCTTAAGATCCAAGGGTTGGGTCTGTGTTCACCTGTACAAATTGGTGAGGATTTTTATCAAGCCTTCCCCAGGAAAGGGGGTGTAGGGCTTGGGGGGATATTTTGGGGGGAAGATGTTTTCAAGTGGGCTCTTTCCCTGTTCTTTGTTTAACACACTTGGTGGTGGCAGCATAGAGTTCAAGGACAAGGCAAAGCTTGTACCTTGAGGAAGTTTTTAAACTAGGCTGGTAAGAATAAGCTTAGGGGGTCTTTCATGCAGGTCCCCACATCTGTACCCTAGAGTTCAGAGTGGGGAAGGAACCTTGACAGTCATATTGATGGTGATACTCCTTCCTATTCGGCCTACAAGCCAAGCTCCAACTGTGATTTCATTAATGTCAATATGAGTTGCAGATGCTCAGCACCTCTAAAAATCTTAAGGTGCCTAAAATATGGATTTAGTTGCTTTGCTTTTAGGCAACCAGATTTGGAAATTTTGATTTCTTTTTTAAAATGAAAGTTTAAGCCTTGTCTACACTGGGATTATGCATATGACAGATATAAATCATGCCTACACTAGAGCAGCAAGCCTGGTACAGTTACACTTGTGGCTGAAAATTTAGGGTTGATAAAAAACTGACGGAGCCACCAGACCATTGCTAGTACAGTGTACCACCATGTACATTACTGGCTTTAATAGGTGCTAGGCTATTGATAAACAAACTTTTTTTTTTTTTTTTTTTTTTACTAGCATCTTTGCTAACTGTGACTTGGAGGTCCCCACTGAAGTTTTTGAATTATGCTAGCTGGTTACTGGTGGTCATAACCAGGTTTCTGTGTATGGGAAATGAAATCTGTGGCTGTCAAACCTGGTTTTTATAATACAGCAAAAGAACCTCCTGCAGTGGATGTTTCAAGGGGACCTTCCTAGTTAAAAACTAATATAATAAATCAAAACACTAATCCCAAGAGGTTTGCAGTGTTGTCCTAAACAGCCTCTTTCAGATAAAATGTTTTAATTTGCTAATGATCAGAAACATTGGTGTTAGTTTGAAATATTTGCTATGTATTTGATTTCACTACAATGGAAATATTCAGCCTCCCTACAAAGAAGATGATTATGAATAACATTTTCATGCTCCAGTATCTGGACATGTAACGTTAATAAATGCAGTTCGTGTTTCACAGCATAAATACCTTTTAAAAAAAGTATAAAGGGAAAACTACTGTCTTGTATAAAGGTCATTGATTGCCGACTTCATACTTTACTAGATGAAAATGAAAAGCTAAATGAAAAATTCAGAGGAGCACAATCTGTCTGGAAAAGATTTGGATTTCAATGATATAATTATCTAGATTGCAAAAGTGCTGCATGCAGTCACTTGTAAATTTATGTTGCAGATTTGTGATATGATGCATGTATGCGTGACCCAGAGTAAGAAATATTTGTTTTTCTGATAACATTTGAGAGTGATCCAGGTATACTGACCCCCCCAAGATAATTGTCTTGAAAACATGTTTGTGTATGTGTATGTGGGAGGGAGGGGGAGAAATATCTACGCTTTTGCTATACAGCGTAATTACTTGAAAAGGACTGTGTGTTTGTGTGAGAGAGATAGCAGGCAACTGCTGGAAAAGTCCTGTATATGCGTGATATTTATGCTTTTGTCTCTGAAAAGGTGCCTGTGTGTGAGAGAGAACAAGGCAGAGAGCACTTGCCATGCCTGTTTTGTTATCGCGGGTAATTTTATTTTACAGAGGCTGCAGAAACCTTCAGAGCTGCACGGTGAGTGTCCCGTTTTAACAGCCAGCCCAGATGGACGCTGGTAACCCTACAGCCCAGCTGTACCCATACCGGCCACCTCCTCAGGCTGGAAGCCGCCCAACCTGCCTTCTCCTGAGCTAGGGCTGCCCGCTCTTCCGGGGGCATAGTTTGAAGAAGAAAATCAGCCCCATCGAAGCAGAAATAGCCACAAGCCCGAGCCCGGCAGGCCCCCCTGAGGCTACACTCTCCTTGGTCTAGCCAAGTAGGGGCCCAGCGAGTGCACGAGGGGCAAGAATTGGCAACATCCTGGAGGAGAAAACCGCCCGGGGGCCAGCTAGCGAGTCCCACGCACTCCCCGGGCGCCTGCCCCTTCTCTCCCGTGGGGCGGCGACGGGCCGAGCGGCGCAAGGGGCCCGCGGCGAGCCGCCGGCAGAGCAGCAGGGGCGCGGGGAGGTTTGGGAGCGGCCTGGCCCAGCGCCAGGCGAGCAGGGCGGGGGAGCTCCCGAGGCGGGCACGGCTCCGCGGCGGTACCTTTAAGGCGCTGTCCCCGCCTTCTCGCCCTCCCCCGCCGTCGGGGGCCCTAAGCACAGCCCCCCACCCCTCCCCGCGCCCGGGCAGCCGTCACGCCGCAGGTGCGGAGCGGAGCTGCAGGAGCGGAGGCGGCGGCGGCGGCGGCTGCTGCACCACCGGCCGGGTGGGAGCCGCGGGCGCCAGGCAGCCCCTTGCCGCGGCCAGAGCCCGAGCCGGGCCAGCGATCTCCCTAGGGGCGGCAGCGCGGAGCATGTCTGTGGCGACAGGGGGCAGCGAGCCGGGTGCCGCTGGGGGAGGCGGCGGGAGCCGGGTTTTCTTCCAGAGCCCCCGCGGCGGCGGCGGCGGCGGCTCCTCCCGGGAGGACGCGGTGTCCGCCACGGCGGCGGCGGTGCAGGTTCAGCAGCAGCAGCAGCAGCAGCAGCAGCGGCGCCAGCAGCAAGGCAAAGTGACGGTGAAGTACGATCGGAAGGAGCTTCGGAAACGGCTGGCGCTGGAGGAGTGGATCGTGGAGCAGCTGGGGCAGCTGTACGGCTGCGAGGTACCGCACCTGCCCGGGGGCCGCGGCGGGGAAAGGAGCGAGGCTGCCCGCGCGCGGTGCCCGGGGAGAGCCCCCGGCTTGTGGGCCATCGCCCGCTGCACCCCTCCCCCCTCGGCCGCGGGAGGCATGTGCGCGCCGTGCTGTGTGAACGGAGCGGGGCTCTCCCCTTTGCTCCCCCTCTCCGGCCTCTGTGTGTGTGGTGGGGGGGAGGGGTGATCTCCCTATGCTGCCGGTACCTCCGCCCCCCCCTCCCCGAACTCTACCTGGAGACACATGGGGGGGGTGTTTAAACTTTTGCGCCTGTCTATGGTTTGATTAATTGGAAACGTTGCTGTGGTGTGGTGTGTTTTTGTTTTGTTTAACCCCCCCCCCTCTAAAGGACATTCCCAGCTCCGGCGTCCCCCGCCCCCCCCCTTTCCTCCCTCCCGTTTCTTACGTTGGTGAAGCTGAAGCAAGATGCATGTCCCTCTGTTAAGCCGTGTGCTTCATGTCCCGGCAAGGCTGTCTTTCCGCGGGAACGGTCGCTGCAGAGGCGCGCGGGGCTTTTCTTGCAACTGCGGGGGTTGCAGGATGCCTGAGTGCGTGTTTAAAACACACGTTTAGTGGCCACGTGTGGAGCGAAGGGGCTGAAGGCTGCTTTGTATGGCTTTTGAGCAGCCCTGATTTCAGCCCTGTGAAGGTGACCGTTTCTTTCTTTTCTGTTCCCTTTCCCCCGGCCCATCCCCCAGAGAGGGATGGGGGAAAAACAAGCCTTCTGGGCAAACACTATTGATGCTCATATACGGGGCATGCGGTAAGCTGGCCTTGATCCTCCTGCCTCTAAACCTGTCTCTTGCTGCATAAAGGGGTTTTAAGTACAAATTGACTTAAGCGGTTTAAAAACGACGTGATCGTGGGCTGGCTTCGGTTACGTAGGCTACCTCCTGTCTTGCGTGCGTGCAGTGTTGCTTGAGACATGTTGGTTCCTAGGGTATTGGAGAGACAAGGTGGGTGAGGTAATACCTCTTATTGGACCAACTTCTGTTGGTGAGAGAGACAAGCTTTAGACCAGGAATGGGCCAACTATGGCCCAAAGGCCACATTATCTGGCCCCCGGGCTCCCACTTGGGAGCGGGGTCTGGGGCTTGCCTCACTCCAGGTGGGGAGCAGGCTTGAAGGCTGCTCCACACAAGCGTTCTGCGGCTCCCAGAAGCAGCAGCATGTCCCCCCCCCATCAGCTCCTATGTTTAGAGGCAGCCAGACAGCTCTGTGCACTGCTCTGTCTGCAGGCGCCACGCCTGCAGCTCCCATTGGCTGGGAACTGTGGCCAGTAGGAGCTGCAGGGGTGGCACCTGTGGACGGGGCAGCGCACAGAGCCAGCTGGCTGTGCCTCTGCGTAGGAGTCGGAGAGGGACCATGCCACTGCTTCCAGGAGCCGCGTAAGGTAAGCGCCGCCTGCAGACTGCACCCTTGCCTCCCTTCGGTTCTCCAACCCCTGCCCCAGCCTGGAGCCCCCTCCTACACCCTGAACTCCTCTTTTCTGGGCCCACCCCAGATCCTGCACTCCCAGCCAGAGCCCTCACCCCAATTTTGTGAGCATTCATGGCCTGCCATACAATTTTCAAACCCAGATGTGGCTGATGAGCCCAAAAGTTTGCCCACCCCTGCTTTAAAGTTTTTATAGAGCTCTTGAAGAAGAAAAGTTTTTTTTTGTCTTGGTGGATTCAATAAAAGTTGATTTCAATAAAAGAATCACACACCTTGTCTTGTCTTGCATGTGTATCTGAATGGAGTACTGTCATCCTATGAAGTAACATTATATAGAGCAGCAAGTTTGTTATGTTTACAGTTTACATAATATGCTGCTGAATGACTATAATATAACTGATGCTTAGCTGTATGTTAAAACATGTTTTTAAAATTTAGAATTGTCTCCAACCCATTCCTTCTTTTAACCAAGTAATTGCATGATGAAAAGCTAGCAGAAACATAAGAAAGCTTCTCTCTGACAAGCATAACTTGAGTGATTTTTTTTTTTTTTGTGGGCAGAGTTCTTTAAAGAGGATATTTTCTCTTTAGGCTACAGTGTAAATATGTTCGCAAAAAGAAAAGCAGTACTTGTGGCACCTTAGAGACTAACAAATTTATTGGAGCATAAGCTTTCGTGAGCTACAGCTCACTTCATCGGATGCAATATGTTGCGTCTCTTGTATGTATGGGCCTATTAAATGAGACTCTGGTCTATTCTGTTTTGTATTCGGCAGCCTTTTAGTAGAAAAAATAGCAATGGCTGGATATTGACTGCTGCCTTTAGCATTGTTCACTTTATTGGAGACTAATTGGTTGTAGCTTGGGAACAAAAGGGAAGCATTCCAGAGGCTCATCATGTTAGTGAATAACATATATTACACACATTCTTCAGAATAAATGGAGAAACAAGTGCTTGATTCCTACTGCATTAAATATAGATTAAGTGCTTATTTAATAACATTCTTTACCTTGCATGTTTCCCCACTTTTCTATATTCACAGAAATGAAGTGAATGTATTAAATTGGGGACATCAGCCTTCGAGCTCTATGGAGGCTGTGCTAATATGGTAAAATATATAGTGTACATACACTGTAGGATACAACAGTCTTGTCAGAACATTATAGCAGCAATTCTGAAGATTGCATTTATGTGCTGATGTTATACTCAGTTCTGGACAATATTTTAAAAATAAGCCCTGGCCCCAGAGAACTTGTCACTAAATAAAACTAGTAAATATTACAGCATTTCTCTTTCCATGTGTGATTATAAAGGCACTAGGATGAAAGAGTTCAGCATACTGATCTTGCATATTACCTTTAAGCAGCTGATAATAAAAGCTTGTGCCACAGAAAAACTGGTAATAGGTCCTGTGTTAGGAACAAAACACTTCCTTTTGCAAGGGGAGGGTTTCTATTGAAGACTATGCAGGACAACATATACTGTGAGTGATTCCTTATTTAAAATGTCTTTTGCTAAAGCATAAGTAAAATAAAATTAAAAATCCTCCAAAAAAACAAAACCAAACCCCGCCACAAAAAGCAACCCCTCACATCCCCAGGGTTATAGTTTAGCATTTACAAGGTCTCAAAGTTAGACATTTCTCAGCTGAAGTTCCATTGTTGCCCTTCTTTTCCTGTATGCCATGTCAACTTCTGCGTAGGGATCACCTCAGAACAAAAGCTGAAGAAGTCAATATTACTGTACTGAAGCCAATATTAATTTTGCCAGTGGCTTCAGTGGAGCCAGGATTTCACCCCAGGGTCAGGAGCGCCTGTCAACAAAGAAGGAAAAGCCTGAAGTGCTGATGTCTAAATTAGATGTGAGGTTTGAATAACCAGGATGTGGGCATCTAACACACATGCATCTTCAAAATCAGCGTGGCTATATTTTAAAACTAGTTACTTACTATAGCTGTCTAAGATTGCGCCCCTCATTAAGAAATGTGTGTAACAAGTTCAAAGGTGTTAACTAATCAGACATATGGATTTGCATCATCAACTGAGGGACGGGGATAGGTGGGAATTTAGTGAAAACCAAACACACCATTGTAACTTTAACTCCTCAGACAGATTTCAGAGTAGCAGCTGTGTTAGTGTATATCCGCGCAAAAAAATCAGGAGTACTTGTGGCACCTTGGGGATTAACAAATTTATTTGAGCATAAGCTTTTGTGAGCTACAGCTCACTTCATTGGATGCATGCAGTGGAAAATACAGTGGGGAGATTTTATATACACAGAGAACATGAAACAATGGGTGTTACCATACACACTGTAACAAAAGTGATCAGGTAAGGTGAGCTATTACCAGCAGGAGAGGAGAGGGAAAAAAAAAAGCCTCTTGTAGTGATGATCAAGGTGGGCCATTTCCAGCAGTTGACAAGAACGTGGTGGTGGTGGTGGTGGGGGGGGGGGGAATTAAACATGGGGAAATAGTTTTACTTTGTGTAATGACACATCCACTCCCAGTCTTTATTCAAGTCTAATGTAATGGTGTCCAGTTTGCAAATTAATTCCAATTCAGCAGTCTCTAGTTGGAGTCCCCACTGTATGTTCTACTGCATGCATCCAATGAAGTGAGCTGTAGCTCACAAAAGCTTATGCTCAAATAAATTTGTTCGTCTCTAAGGTGCCACAAGTACTCCTTTTTCTTTTTCCTCGGACTATCTTTCCAGCCCCAGATGGTGAAAAAAGCATTCACCTTTGGTCTGAGAGGAGCAGGGGATCTCTTATAGAAAACTTGAACAGTTAAATGGAAAGATAAATGTATAACTACTTTGGTCTTGAAGTTTCTTGTTCTTTAGCAAACTCTCATGACTGGCTCATTTCAGATCTGTTGAATTTACTTAGGTTTTCTAAGAAAATGGTGTTAAACTTGGATTAGAAATACTAATTTAGGTTAATGTCTTGTTCCCCCCAGCTCTTGCTAGACATGTTGTCTTATGGTTAGGGCCCTACCAAATTCAAGGTCCATTTTGTTCAATTTCACGGTCATAGGATTTTTAAAAATGTAAATTTCATGATTTCAGCTATTAAATATGAAATTTCATGGTGCTGTACTTGTAGGGATCCTGACCCAAAAAGGAATTTGGGAGGGGGAGTGTCACAAGGTTATTGTAGCGGAGGGTTATGGTACTGCTACCCTTACTTCAGTGTTACTGCTGGTGATGGTGCTGTCTTCAGAGCTGGGTAGCTGGAAAGTGGTGGCTGCTGGCCAGGAGCCCAGCTCTGAAGGCAGAGCTGCTGCCAGCAGCAGGAGAGAAGTAAGGATGGCATGATATGATATTGCCCCCTTTACTTCTGTCCTGCTGCCTGCAGAGCTGGGCCCTCAGTCAGCAGGTGCCGCTCTCCAGCCGCCCAGCTCTGAAGGCAGCAGCACAGAAATAAGGATGGCATGGTATGGTATTGCCATCCTTACTTCCGCGCTGCTACTGGCAGGGCATTGCCTTCAGAGCTGGGCACCTGGCCAACAGCTGCCACTCTCCAGCCACCCAGCTCTGAAGGCAGCACAGAAGTAAAGGTGGCAATATTGCAACCTCCCCCTAAAATAAACTTGTGACCCCCCCCCCCGCAACTCCCTTTTGGTCAGGACCCCCAATTTGAGAAATGTTTGTCTCCTTCCCCCCCTCCCATGAAATTTGTATATAGGGTAAAAGCACACAAAAGACCAGATTTCATGGTGGGGTGGGGGGAAAATCAGATTTCATGGTCCATGACTTGTTTTTCATAGCTGTGAATTTGATAGGGCTCTACTCGTGGTACTGTGTAGTGTCATGGTATGTCTACACAGCAAGTAGAGGCTAGTGGCTGGCCCATGCCAGCTGACTCTGGCTTGCAGGGATTGGGCTGCAGGGCTGTTTCATTGCTGTGTAGACTTCTGGGCTCTGGCTGGAGCCCATGCTCTAAGACCCTCCCACCTTGCAAGGTCCTAGAGCCTGGGCTCCAGCAATGAAACAACCCCGCAAGCCTGAGCTGGCTGGCACGGGCCAGCTGCACGTGTGTAGTTGCTGTGTAGACATACCTTCAGAGTTGATGGCAGTGGTCAAAGGGCTAAACAATTACTAGGCTGTCAAAATTCAAAATAGTATTCAATATCTATAGTCTGGTGGCAAGTGTGATGAATAATGTAAGATTCTTTGCTTAAATTATTTTTAGGTTTGGCTGTAGCTCCCATATTGAAACTTAATCACGCTATTGCTAACTGTGAGTGAAAGCTGGTTGGGAGGAATTGGTCAGTTTAGCTTCTATGAAAAATCTAGCACAATTTCATAATATGGTGATGCTCGGATTCTGAAATAATTTTAATCCTCCAGAATGTCACACTAGCTGAGGAATAGATAATTCTGGAATAGCAAGTCCATGGTTATGTTTCTTCTCTACTCTGTTGAGGGACTCGGCATTTCCATTTTTCACTGATGGTGGAAATGAGTAATTACTATCCATTCTTGGGAAAAGTAGAAGAAGGGAGGTGAGGGATACTTTGTAGCTTCGTGCAGAGAATGTGTGCAAAATAAATCTTGGACTCTAATATTGTGACTGGGTAAATTTTGCTGTCCACCCACTGATCTCCATTTAAATAGCTTCTTTATAATGAATTACAGTAAGACTCATTGGTAAATAAATACTTCCAAAACCAGAAGTGTCCCTTTATTTGAAGCCTGAAATGTGGTCCTGTATCTCGCTTTCAGTGCTTGAGAGAACACAGGGTATAGGAGGAGTTGAGAACAGGATTTTTAAAAGAAGTTTGTGACTTTGAAAACCTCTCAATTTTTTTATTAAAAAACTGAAACCTGAAGTTAAACTGGATAATGAAAAGCTTTCTTTAGAACATCAATTTTTCTTCAGAGACGTCTTTAGTTTTATAAAGACTCTTGCCATGATTACAACATACAAAATGTGAGTTGCCTTTAGGAAGATGAATCTTATGTAAACAATCATTTAGAGTTGTTTATGTTGGGGATGAGGGATGGCTTGTATTGTGAAGGGCTGGCTATTTTGAAAGCAAACTTTGCAGGGCCAAAGAATTTAGAGTAGGATTGAGGTTGAAGCATTTCAAGTAAAGGTGCTCTGAAACAAGGTCCAGTGGAATCCAAGGTGATCCAACCCACTCACCAATTTAGTTGTGCCGGGTTCTCAGGATGACTGGCCTTAAAAACTCAAATATGAACCCAACTCAAACTCCTGTTCACATGACCTCTGGCACTTGCGTGAATTACTCTCGATCAGGGGGTTCTTATTATTTGTCATAATGAGCCTCCCTAAGCTTAAAAAACGTCTCAAAACAATTGCACCTCACCATAGCTTACTAAGACAACACAAAGAATGAAAACATAAGAACAGCCATACTGGGTCAGACCAAAGGTTCATCTAGCCTAGTATTCTGTTTTCCGACAGTGGCCAATGCCAGGTGCCCCAGAGGAAATGAACAGAACAGGTAATCATCAAGTGATCCATCCCATCGCCCATTCCCAGCTTCTGGCAAACAGAGGCTAGGGACACCATCCCTGTGCATCCTGGCTAATAGCCATTGATGGACCTATCCTCCATGAATTTTTCTAGTTCTTTTTTGAACCCTGTTATAGTCCATGCTTTGCAAGAGTAAGAGTATTCCTCAAATATAATCCTATGCTTTGCAAAAGTAGAAGAGCTTTGATCAATGTAGTTTATAATAAGCGTATAAGTGTCAAAGGTACTAATTTTAGTTCATAAAGCATCTTTCATGTTCTCTCACAGATCTGTTCAAAAAGAGTACAAATCACAGCAGCTAAAATAAAACTGCACAAACATTTTAGGAAATCATAATGTCAAACAACCTCTTTGTGCCAAGTGGCTGAGGGCACACAGTTTTACAGGTATCTCCTGGATCGAGCATATGCAGCATAATGCACTAAAAAGAGGCATGTAAGGTCTCTACTGAGAGCCAATAGCCCACTGGTGGTCATAATCATTGCAAAATGTATCTATGGAACATATTTAAGAAGGTATATATCTGTACTGGCGATTAGGTTCCTTGAAGTTAAAGCAGGTCACCTGCAGGTGACATGCCTCGGACAGGTTCTGATCAGGCAGGAGGTAGTAGACGCTTATCTCTCTGACTGGTTTTTGTGTATTGTGTGTCTCACAATGTAAGTCTACCTGCATAGGGGGCCGCCAGCTCATCAAGATTGTGAAATTGACAAGTTATCACAAAATCTACAGGAAAGAATACACACAGCAGAAGAGTGTCCCGTTTATGAATAAAAATCAGAAGACTGTTTTGATACATCTGGGGGTTGCAAAGAGAGAGCGAGAGCATCCTACACTGCGGAGACAAGCTGACAGTATGGCTTGTCTCATGAAAAAGGGATCACAGCCTTCCAGGCTAGAAAATGCTGGTGAACAATATTTACATTAGATATGATATCTTATTAAATCTAGGCTCTGGAATGCATGTTATAAAATAAAACCATATGTAATAATTTGTTTCCAATATTTCTATTTGCTATTGCCTGAATCGTTTTACTGTTTTAAACAAACTTTTACTTGTTTTTACTGTAAACATACCCAAGTGCTGTATGTTAAATGGAATGGTGTTCTGAGGCGGAACTGGCAAGTTGGCTGTACTGCCTCTTTGGAAGCAGTGAATCTGTGAATGCTGCGAGTGTCCAGTGAATCGGGGGGGTTGGACACAGCAGGGGGATGCATGGAGGGCTCAGGTGTTGGAGTGTTCTTATTGCTAACCTGCAGCTGCGTGGGGGTGACAGAATCTGTGGGCAGGGAGTCAAGAGTTTAGCACTCAGGGTCGCCATCACTTTACGCTCCACATAAGTCTGGCATAGCAAGAAGTATGTGGTGCTGAGCTAGTAGCTGGAGTGGCCTCTGCCATGAGTGCCATTGTTGTCCCTGGGGCTGGGGGTGAAGTAGAGCTGTCACTGGCTGAGACCAGCTGGTTACTTGTTGGCTGTATGGGCACTATGCAGGAGGCAGCATGTCACCATGGGCAGGGACTGCATGGGGCCCTGACTCCCCCGGGACCCAACCCAACCAGCTACAGGGACCCCACATCTGCAGTGACTCTTCCCCAGCATGAGTGGCTAAGCTCCAGAAACAGGGAGGAAAGTGACCCCAAGAGCCTTTATAGAACTTATTTTGGGGTTGGGGTGATGCTCCAGCAGCACTAAATACTTGGCCAAAAGACAGGAAATTGGTGTCCCATTCTGGCGCACACTCCATCCTCCTCATGGAGAAGGGCACCCCATTGTTTGAATGCCTCTGCTCTAAATTATCCAAAACTACATACATATTTAGTAATGAATCAGTAAAGTGAAAATGTAGTGCTTAAGTCATATTAGCCTTTAGAACCACAAGATTTGGTGGCCCTCACTGGACTAATACTGAATACATTCATTCTGGTCAGTTTCTTCAACCTCTGCAGTGTCTTTCCTTTTTTAAAAAAGCTTTAAATCTTTTTGTAGGAGTATCTTTCTCCACAAGTCTGGCACCTTTAAAACCCCTGCCCAAATTCGTAGGTGATGAGTAAGATTTTGTAACTGATGCTGCCTTAGAATCACCTGCAAATGAATAAAAGAATCAAAATTGTACCATCTGGCTGGTGGCCATGTAAATTACACCATTGAGGATTTCCATATGCATAATTTGCCTTTGCCTTATGTTCACCACCAGATTTAAAATTTTACACGTCTCCTCTGGGACAATTTCAGAGATGATCAAGTCAGTTGTATAAGTAACTTTCTGTGCTGTGGTACTTTCTCCCAACAGGTATATCTGTAATAAGTAGGGCCCTACCAAATTCACAGCCATAAAATCACAGACTGTTAAATCAGGTCTTTTGTGTGTTTTTACCCTATGCTATACAGATTTCACAGGGGAGACCAGGGTTTCTCACACTGGGGATCCTGATCCAAAAGGGAGTTGCAGGGTAGTGAGAAGGTTATTTTAGGGGGCTGCACTATTGCCATCCTTCTTTCTGCACTGCCTTCAGAGCTGGCCGGCCAGACAATGGAGGCTGTTAGCCAGGTGCCCAGCTCTGAAGGCAGCACTCTGCCAGCAGCAGCATAGAAGTAAGGGTGCAATACTATACCATGCCACTCTTACTTTTGTGCTGCTGCCTTCAAGTGCTTGGTGGCTGGAGGGTGGCAGTTACTGACGGAGGGCCCAGCTCTGCAGGCAGCAGGGAAGAAGTAAGGGTGGCAACACTATATGATGCCATCCTTCTGTGTTGCTACTGGTGGCGGCTCTTCCTGCAGATCTGAGCCCCCAGTCAGCAGCTGCTGCTCTTCAGCTACCCAGCTCTGAAGGCAGTGCTGCTGCCAACAGCTGTGGAGAAGTAAGGGTAGCAGTACTGTAACCCCCCCTACAATAACCTTGTGACCATGTCACAACTCCTTTTTGGGTCAGGATCCCTTCAATTACAACACCGTGACATTTCAGATTTAAATGGCTGAAATCATGACAATTACAATTTTTGAAATCTTATGACCACGAAATGGACTGTGAATTTTGATAGAGTTTAGAACAACACAGAATTTATTTTATGCCTGTTCATGTTTTGTTCTAAACCTTGATTCAGGGGGGCAAGGTTAAACAGGTAGTAAGATATAGATAGGCTATTGAAACTTGTCTTGTCTTGCCTGGCATGCATTTGACCAAAAAATTGTATTATATAAAAAGAAGTATAAAAAGAAGTTGTATTATTCAGATTATCATATCTAAGTCACATTTTTTTAAACAACCTTATGATCTCAGAGGGGCAAAAGTAGGTATAATATGATGCAGGTGACTTGCTCGTATTGTGGGAACTGGAAGAAAGGGTGGTTTGGTTGTCTAGGAGACAGTCTGCTAGGATAGGAGACAATGACCAATCTCAGTAATAAGTGTCTGTTCCTGGCTGAACTACAGCAATGCAGTAAGTGTACCTGGGCATGAAGCAATCGGCCCTTGAGGAAACTCTCGCTAGCACAAAATGCAGTTGCATGTCTCTTTAGCACTATGCACAAACATAAATATGCAATGTCTGACCCCACAGAACACAGCCAAAGTGAAGATCTTAGTCTTCATCTTCAAAGTGCTTAATGGCTTGGGCCTAGGATACCTAAAATAATCTAAAACTCCAGGATGAAGGATTTTCCATGTGTCCAGCTCAGCTTCCTGGGGACAATGGAGCCGTGCTGTCCGCCACAAGGGTGAAGCTTGTTGGTGTAGATGTAGATTTCTTGGGAGGCCCACTCAGAGGTGGGGAACAGACTCCCAAATGGTCAAAGAACTGCTTTAAATCTTACCACTTTCCATTCCAAGTGTAATGTGCCCTTTTCCATATTGCCTTCATAGTAAGCACAAAACACAGCAGACATAAAACAGTTACGGGAACCTCCAACAAAACCTCTTGTAACATTCCCTCTAGAGATAACGAGGGAGGCCGGGGGAACCACATGTGACAGATGCTAATTGAGTTGCCTAATGGGTTTCGGAAGGTGCTCATACTATGGTGATAGGGCGGTAAGGAAAACTGAGCAGAATAAAGGATTTGTTCTTAACCATAAAAAGAAAAGGAGTACTTGTGGCACCTTAGAGACTAACAAATTTATTTGATCAAATAAATTTGTTAGTCTCTAAGGTGCCACAAGTACTCCTTTTCTTTTTGCGAATACAGACTAACACGGCTGCTACTCTGAAAACTGGTCTTAACCATACTAATCATCATCAACCCTTTCCAAGAACAGTACCGAAATGGAGCAAGTTAAAACTACTACAATACAACTACCAAAGATAATTTACAATCTCCTCTGAATTGGACAGGTCTTAGATGAGCCCTACTGATTTTATTGTATTTAATGTCATCATTCACAGCATTTCCAGTCCCTATCTCATTAACAAAATACCAGTCAAGGCTAATGTGTATTGACAGATACACCAGAGATAATACTGTATGTGCTGCACCACTGAACATGGCACATTGCATCAATTTCTATATGCTTTCACCTGCTAGTGAGCCGATGAAGTGAGCTGTAGCTCACGAAAGCTTATGCTCAAATAAATTTGTTAGTCTCTAAGGTGCCACAATTACTCCTTTTTGTTTTTGCAAAGCTTCTTGTACATCTCTGATTACCTCTGCTATTACAAGGTGCCTGCCTGGGATTTTGAGGCTGCATTCCTGTTCACCTCTGGTCTTCCACAATAGTACTGTCTGTCTGCTTCAGCCCCTACCATCACCTGCTGCTATGTCTGTCTGTGCTATGCAGACCTTAACTGTCTGAGGTGGTTGCTATGGTTACCAGCAATCTGCTTGTTCTGCGTCTGCAGGAACAGTAAATGGAAGGGTTTGCAACATCTAGGTAAAATATCTATTTATTTATTTATTTGGCACATCCCATCCTTGTTGAAGTCACTTGTGCTGTTTTTGTTGCCATTGCAAATTAGCTATATGGATTTGATGGGCTGATGTGGTATGGTGTACTCTTTATCCTGTTTTTGGAGCAATGGTTGAAATATTCTTTATTTTTCTTATTTCAAAGAGGATTGGACCCCGTTGGGTAAAATATTGTTGGGTACAAAAATTTAGTGCCAGTTGTGTGTCTCTTTGAAGAGATTCCCTTTAATTTGGGTGGCACCCCACTCTCCCCAGGCTAATTGATGTCTGTATTCATTCTTGAATAGAATGGATGTGGCCAGAAAATGAGACGCATTAGCAATAATTTGTGGAGTGAGGAAGAATAAGTAGCTAGGTGCTCTGAATTTTTTTTTTCTCAAGGAATTTAGTATAGTAACCCAGTGCTTGAACAACTATCCATTCAACTGTTTTTTTGAAATATCTCTCAGAAAAACTTAACTCAGCACTAGTAATGAAGTCATCTAAGATGACCTCCTTTAGATAACCGATCAGGAATGGCCTAGATTTCATACTATACTGCCCCCTCTTACTACTGAATAGAACTATGCTAGTGAATTGAGTGCTGTGATCAGGGCTCTTTACAAAGGTTAAATACTCGGGTTAACAACACTCTAAGATATGCAAAGCAATTACTAAGCTCCCATGAAGTTAAAGGCATGTACCATGCTTGGCCTAAAAGGGCCTAAGTATCTAAAAGGAACACACACTTTCCTTAGAGAGGTGCTGAGCTCACTCACCTACCTTTGGGGGTCTTAGAAACTTACAGGAATGGTTTCTCAGTCTCTTTTTTTTGTTTATGTGAATGTGCTAACTAAACTTCGGAAAATCTAGAAACAAGGTTTTTAATTCTGGCTTTGAACACAACATTCAGCTGTCTCCTCCTTTCTTTGTGTGTGTAACTTTAGAGATGTTGCCCCCTCAAGGAACACAGGAAAAGGTTGTATTTTAAATCATGTAAATATTGTATAATTTTGTTGCCCTTTCAGCATCCTGATCATTACCATGACTTTAAAATGTAAGAAGTGTCCTTGACTTCTGCTTCTGAGACTTTAAAGACAATGAAAGTCCACTTTATTTAATCATCTTCCCATGCAGATTAAATCCCTATTTACTGATGGTCCAGAGAAGAACTAGTTAAACTGGAGAGCTAATTTACTTCATCTTTTTTTCCCTTCTTTTCTCTCACTCTAGAGTATACAGGTCTTGTTCTTTGTGGTGGGGTGTGGCTGTCTTTTGACAAAGCAAGGAAAAGATGAGTCACTTATTTAAGTATATAATTGTACTTGTTATAAAACAACATCTGTAAGCAGTCATAGCTATAAGCTTTTTTTTTCTGCCTTTAGGTAGATAGCTTGAAATATAAAGCTGTTTCTGTTATAAGACAGTAAACCAAATTTTGTGCTGACTTGCATCGCATTTAACAGGGTGCAAGTCAGGGCAGAATCTGCTCCAGTCCTCTCACCTTGCCATATAAGCAGATCTAAATTCTGCAACTGAAACAAATACTTGCAATAAACATTTCTTCATTTAAAAAGGGTTATTTTTGTTTCATGTCAGACTCCAGTTATGAGGCACAGTGAAGTGTCTCTAAATAGGCTTGTTTCAGAGTAGCAGCCGTGTTAGTCTGTATTTACAAAAAGAAAAAGGAGTACTTGTGGCACCTTAGAGACTAACAAATTTATTAGAGCATAAGCTTTCGTGAGCTACAGCTCACGAAAGCTTATGCTCTAATAAATTTGTTAGTCTCTAAGGTGCCACAAGTACTCCTTTTTCTTTTTGTAAATAGGCTTGGTATCTGGGTAAGAAGACATTCTAATAGAAGTAAAATCTCACTTTCCAAATAGTGAATTGTTTCAGATTTGCCCTGTGAATAATCTGATTCTATACTCATTTGTTAAAAGAAAAGGAGTACTTGTGGCACCTTAGAGACTAACAATTTATTTGAGCATAAGCTTTCAGTGCCACAAGTACTCCTTTTCTTTTTGCGAATACAGACTAACATGGCTGCTACTCTGAAACCTGTACTCCTTTTGTTGTTTGCAGATACAGGCTGAATTTCCTGTTTGTAGTCTAGTAGTGCTCACTGTGTATTTGGTGCTTCTTGAAAAGATGCTGTCCCTGGACCCTGACCAGCAAACAAATCTCCAAACAATCTCACTGTGCACTAGGGATAATCTCTTCATTTCCTGTGCTCTCAAAGAATTGCTTTGCTTACAGGTTTAAAAATGTACTCGACCTGTAACCTGAATCGAACTGAATAGCAGACTCCTCTTGAGTCTCCAAAGATGACAAAGCAGCGAAGTATCAATCTGTTCTTCTGGCAGACTTCCATCTTGCTTACCTACCATGAGAGAGTACTTCTCTCTCATCTTCCCCTTCTTCTATCTCCCTTGCCACCCACCCACTGAGCTTGAGAAACTTCAGCTTGACAACACAAATTGAGTAGGTTAAACATTACTATCCATCTGTCAGTTCAACTGCTAGTTGCATGTCCTAAAATGTTGGCAGTCTCACAACCCCAGTGTGACTGCAGAGTGGAATTACACAAGTGATTTTCTAGAGGTTATCAGCACTAGAGAAAGGGAGTGAAATTTAAAATCATATATCTGCTGCATGTACTGGCTGTCACTTTATAAGCAATTATTTCAAAGGTTAAATAAACTTAACTATTAAGTTAATAGTGTCCTTGGAACAAAGGAGCATGAGTCTGAGTACATATTGGGGTACAAATCTTCATTAAGGTGATTGTAGATCATAAATTGACTTAAGTTCTGGTAACTGATAAAATCCTTTGTTTAAAAATCCATCATGCTATTCTAGGAACTACTAGAACTACTGTTAAATACAGTATCCAAACTATTTCCAGGGAATAGACAAAATGCCTTCTGTGTCTATGACCTGTGTCTGTTTTGTCCGTATGGTAGTTGGTGTACTTAAACCTTGATGGAAGGTTTTGTGTTTTGTGTGTGGACTTCAATTATTACATAATTGATAGCTTTGTTAATCCAGTGAAACATCCTTCTGGCTCCAGTACAAAACTAGCACACTAAACGTTTGCTATTATGTCTCTCTAATGTTTTTTATCTCTTACTCTTATTCAGAAGGCTCTAATTTATAGGTGATTTTATTAGTCTATTATAGTGCAGTTTTTGTTCTGAAAATAAAAGGCATCTTGCATTTCTGACTACCTTGCTAATGTGAGGATTGTAAATTTTAAGTTTTGTGTGCTGGACTTCATAAATACAGAATTATAGCACAGTCAGTGCTTCATAGTGAAAATCCTCTTATCTGACTGTCTCAACAGTATTACATTCTAGTAACTGTAAGCTTTTTGCATTTGATTTAAATGTTAATAGGGTAATCGTAATAGTATATAATATGCAAATAGGTTCAGCCTCATGTTCCTTTCATGTTGGACTATAAGTTTCTATGTAGACTCTAAATGTCTGACTAAACTGTTTTTTGGTATTGGGGTCTTCCCTAATGCACTTTCCTCACACACTTTATAATGGCACAAACATGAGACCTGAGCTCATCAAGGGATGTAGCTGTCTGCACCTTTATATGGGAATGAGTCCCACTGCAGTAAAAAAGAATTAGTTCCACCATAAAGGTCTACCTTGCACATGCACCTCTTTCTGTGGTTGGGGCCTTGATGGCCTCACTATGAACAACATAGGTTTGTTCTGTGGCTTGGATTACATGATGATCTTGAAAATGATGCACAAGTATCTTAAAAAAAGTATTTGAACTGTGAGTTTCTTGAGGAGATAGAACAGTTATAAGCCTCTGCTACCATTGCTCTTTTGCAGGAAAGACTCTGGCAGGACTAATATTTCAGTCACCATGCCCAAGTTAGTTTGCTTATTTTGAGAAGGTTGACTTGCTCTGTAATGTTGTAGTGCAAATACTCTTAATATTTGTTCAACAGATGTGATCTTTCTCCATTAGACAGTTAATTTAAAGATGGGAAATGGTGTATTCAGATATCCATGTAATATTGGAAATGCTGTTAACTCAGATTAGTCTACTGTTTGGGCTAGGCCATCATTTTGTCACTCTTTTTAGCTAATATTTCATGTTTTGAGGAAGACAAAAACTGACTGACCTTAACTATACAGGTTTCAGAGTAGCAGCTGTGTTAGTCTGTATTCGCAAAAAGAAAAGGAATACTTGTGGCACCTTAGAGACTAACAAATTTATTAGAGCATAAGCTTTCGTGAGCTACAGCTCACTTCATCGGATGCATTTGGTGGTTTTCCACCAAATGCATCCGATGAAGTGAGCTGTAGCTCACGAAAGCTTATGCTCTAATAAATTTGTTAGTCTCTCTAAGGTGCCACAAGTATTCCTTTTCTTAACTATACAGTATTGGATGAGAGTAGGAAGAATATGTTCCTGAAACACTGTCGGAAATAGGCTTGCATCCTGAAGCTTGAGACTTGGTCAGTTTATCACTTGTTTTGCAGAGTTATAATGTTGTTAGACATAAATGAATCCAACCACAGTATTTGAATCCACAACTGCCTTCAGGTTGACTATATACTGTGCAATTGAGAGCTTCATTTTATTGGTTCTAAACTTAATGTTGTCTTAGTTTCACCTGTGAAGGGACAGGGTGAAAAGGGAGGATGGATCAGTGGTTACTATGCCCTTCTTGTTTTCAATTACCTCAGTCAAATCCTTTGACTTTTTTCCCCCCTGTCAAGCTAAATCCTAGTTTTGGAATATTTTATAACAGGAAATATAATATACATAAGAGATAAAAGCAACCTGATACACCAATAGATGCTTGTTTGCCTGCTTGCTTCCCACTGGAAGAGCACTTTGCTTATAATTTGTTTTAATATCAGATCTCTAGATGTGCTGGAATTCAATTATTTTCCCTCTTGCCGGCTCATTAAAGAATCTGAGGGACTAAAGGATCAAGGGCCAGGTTACTGAAGGTCAGATTTGGAAATCAATGGGAGTTAAGCACCTAAATACCTCTTAAAAATCTGACCCAACCATCAACCAGTGGGATCAGGATTTGAAAAGGCATGCCCACTCTGACACTAGATATTAGTAATATTGCAGGTATAAGGGTGGAGGCATAGAGTGGAGAGGGGATTAATAGGGGGTTGTTGTGTCTTCCTCACATCTTCCTTCAAAAGAGAAATAATATTTAGGACCAGTTCCTGGAAGCACTCAATAGTGAGGAGTAATTCCTCTGAAGTTCAGTGTCTGGGGCTCAAGGCTCCTAGCTCTGCTGTGCTGACTGCATTATAGGAGTAGTACCTAATGGCTGCTGTGATTTCCCATGTTGGCTGATCATCTTAGGGCTACTAAGGAAAACGTATGTGATAATGATCTTCTGGTTAGTATTCCCCTATTAAATGTGGAATATGTTTGCGTCTTGAGGTTAGCTACAGAAGCATCCGCCAGTTACTTCCCAGGCAGAATACTTAATAAACAGCTGGCATCTAACTGTACATTCTGATTTTTCAGAACCTAATTTATTCTGAGGGTTTCTGGAGCCAAACCATGTTCTGGCTCATGTGAGCTCTGATCAGCATTCTGAATCTCATTTCTTCCTTTCCCTTGTTATACTTCAACAGTTATGCTAAAAAATCTTGAACCACAGAGGCTTTTAAGTGGAGCTCTGTGAAATCTTATTTCTTTATTGACTTCATATTTAATAAACCCACAAAAGACATACAAGGAAATCCTACCACAAGCTTCAAAAACAAAAATGAGGTTTTTAATTATGAACAAATCCAAAAAATACTTAATCTAATTTATGGTGCACCCAAGTTCTCCGCTTTCAGCATGTTGCAGATTCATTGTGTTGATGAATAACCGAATTATAGCTGTTTCTGGGAGAAGAGTTGGAGGCTTGCCTGCTGTGGGAGTGATGAGGCATGCTTGGTACCTGGGAAAGTCTGAGCGATGACTTGATCTTCTGGCATACAGGAAGTGGTTGAGGCAGCAGAGAGGAAATGCAGCATCTCTTCCTCGTGAGTAGGATCAGACGTTGCCTGGAGGGCAAATGAGGAGCGGAAAGTACTAGTTCTGTTTTTTGTTCATCTCTTCCCTCCCTCCCCTTGCAGTAAGCCACACCATTGCCCTCATGCCATTATTTATCACTGTTAGATACAGTGATAACTTATCAGAAGAAGGAGAATTGTGGGTACAAAAACGACTCCATTCTATAACTCTGCGGTGTCCTAAATTTTGGCTCCGTGCTAAATATTATAGAAATACTAAGGTTTCATTTGGCAGAAAAGATAAGCTTTTGCCTGATAGACAAGCTTTTGTCTTGGGTTTGCACTCTGTTGCAACCTGCTGCTATTGTGTTAACATTGCCTTGGAGAAAACTTTGTGCAATCAAATAGCAACACTAAAAGTAGAAATTTACCCTCTCCATCTCAGTCATCACAATGAGGTGAGAATTTCCAACTCTAGTGGTCCATTTAAATGCCAATATTAAACACACAACATCTTTTCTGTCTTTTAAAAACCAAAAGTCCCTGTGTGATTAAACAAAAATACATTTAAAAAATAGTCTGCTAGTGCAACATTAATCTTATACAGTTAAGAACAATCAAACCGTGTAAAGACAAGGTTCTAAAAACAGTGTTAACTCTGCTCTTTTGTACACAAAGTAGTTTCTGTTCCTGTTTCCTGGCTAAATGTGTGCGTTGTTTTGTTCTAAAGCACTGTCAATGCAAAGATTTCAAAATGGTTGCGAATGTTAATTAACTAAACCTGAACATTCTAGTGAGCTACCCATATATTACCTCAATTTTAGAGATGGAGAGTCTAAGGGCAGGTCTATACCTAAAAAGCTGCATTAGTGCAGCTGTGCTGCTGTTGCTCTTTAGGGCTTGTCTACACTGGCAATTTACAGCACTGCAACTTTCTCACTCAGGGGTGTGAAAAAACACCCCCCTGAGCACAACAAGTTTTGGAGCTGTAAAGCGCCAGTGTAGACAGTGCACCAGTGCTGGAGGCTGCACCCCTCGTGGAGGTGGTGGTGTGTTTTATTTTTATTTTATTTTTTAAGAGCACTGGGAGAACTCTCTCCCAGCACTCTGCCACGACCACACGTGCCATGTTAATGGCTTTAGCACTGCCAGTGTAGACTAGTCCTTAGTGAAGATGTGACCATGCCAACTGGTGAGCTTCTCCATTCAATCTACTTAATCAGGTAAAAGTTAAGTTGTCAGGGGAAGCTCTACTGTCAACATAGCACTGTCTGCACCAGGGGCTAGGTCAGTATAGCTGCGTCGTTTGGGGGGTGGATTTTTCATAACCCTGAGCAATGTAGCTATACCCATGTAAGTTTGTAGTGTACAGCTGGTCTTAGTCATGATGAGGTTAAGTGACTTGCCCAAAATCATTCAGGTATTTCATGGTAGGTCCTGGTTACCAGATTCCTACTCCCATTGTTCTGATTTAATCGCCACTCCACCCTTCCTCACTATTATTTATAAAGCATACTTCCTGAAATGAGGTGTCTACTCTTTTTTTATAGGGTGGATTACATATCAAGAGTGTCCTATGGCTATCCTTCCCCTCCCTTTAAAACTATATAATAATCTTATGGCAACTACAGCAAGTATGTATATGAAAAAGAAACCTTGGATATAGTGCCTTTTACCTTCTCTTAATGCAACTTTGTAGCGAGAAACAAGGAAGACTGTCAGCATTATGTAACCAGCTAGCTCTTCATAGGTCACTAGCAGTCCATAGCCCCACGGTATTTGAACTTCGGCAGTATACATCTTGCATTTTTGTAGAGAAGAGTTCCTGTTGTTGGTATCTTAAATCTAGCAAATCCTGATTTTAATATTCTAATAGGCGTTTGAAGTTAAATATATAGTAATTTAGTTATTGATCTCAGATATTAGAATATCGTTCCCAACATCGATATGTTAGGCTCGAAGAAGCTTCCCCAGACGAGTGTATTCTGGAAAATCATTTAAACTCTACAATTAGCCTACCTACATGCCTCTAGCTTTCATCCAGATCATACCACTCGATCCATTGTCTACAGCCAAGCTCTACGATATAACCGCATTTGCTCCAACCCCTCAGACAGAGACAAACACCTACAAGATCTCTATCATGCATTCCTACAACTACAATACCCACCTGCTGAAGTGAAGAAAGAGTGACAGAGCCAGAAGAGTACCCAGAAGTCACCTACTACAGGACAGGCCCAACAAAGAAAATAACAGAACGCCACTAGCCATCACCTTCAGCCCCCAACTAAAACCTCTCCAACGCATCATCAAGGATCTACAACCTATCCTGAAGGATGACCCATCACTCTCTCAGATCTTGGGAGACAGGCCAGTCCTTGCTTACAGACAGCCCCCCAATCTGAAGCAAATACTCACCAGCAACCACACACCACACAACAGAACCACTAACCCAGGAACCTATCCTTGCAACAAAGCCCGTTGCCAACTCTGTCCACATATCTATTCAGGGGATACCATCATAGGGCCTAATCACATCAGCCACACTATCAGAGGCTCGTTCACCTGCGCATCTACCAATATGATATATGCCATCATGTGCCAGCAATGCCCCTCTGCCATGTACATTGGCCAAACTGGACAGTCTCTACGTAAAAGAATGAATGGACACAAACCAGACGTCAAGAATTATAACATTCAAAAACCAGTTGGAGAACACTTCAATCTCTCTGGTCACTCGATCACAGACCTAAGAGTGGCTATCCTTCAACAAAAAAGCTTCAAAAACAGACTCCAATGAGAGACTGCTGAATTGGAATTAATTTTCAAACTGGATACAATTAACTTTTAGGCTTGAATAGAGACTGGGAATGGATAAGTCATTACACAAAGTAAAACTATTTCCCTATGTTGTTTCTCCCCTGCACCCCACCCCCCACTGTTCCTCTGATATTCTTGTTAACTGCTGGAATTAGCCTACCTTGCTTGTCACCATGAAAGGTTTTCCTCCTTTTCCCCCCCCTGCTGCTGGTGATGATTATCTTAAGTGATCACTCTCCTTACAGTATGTATGATAAACCCATTGTTTCATGTTCTTTGTGTGTGTGTGTGTGTGTGTGTGTGTGTGTGTATATAAATCTCTCCTCTGTTTTTTCCACCAAATGCATCCGATGAAGTGAGCTGTAGCTCACGAAAGCTTATGCTCTAATAAATTTGTTAGTCTCTAAGGTGCCACAAGTACTCCTTTTCTTGTTCACAGGAAGTGCTCCAGCAAGCCTCCTTTATCAGTCTTGCTTTGTAAGAATGTTTGGTGTTCGAGATGCATATTGTTCTCTGTACAAGCTAGGGATATGTCTTCACCACAGAGTTAACTCTAGTGATGTGCATTTCGATTTAAGCACCCCTTGTTTGACTTGATCATGTGTGAGCAGCCACACTGCAAAGCCGTCCCTGAATTATTGTGACCGCACACTGGTGTTGCTGTCACCTATGTGAAATTCTGGACTTCTGGGGGTATAGCTCATGGTGCTTCATGCTGCTGTAAGCTGAGCTGCTCTATTTCTTGTGGGAGAACTGTTCTTTCTGGGCACATGTGGCAAATTGTGGGAAGTCTCTGGAGAGCTATAACCACTTGAATAGTTTAACCTGCATCCTCACTGCAATGTAGGTGTGTTACCAGCTGGGCTGTAAAGAGCACTCCGGCTTTAGCCTGTACCCCAGGATGGGCCAGCTAGCCCAGGTATAAAGCATCACCACCCTCAGCTGAGAGCATTTTGTGAGTGGATGAGAGCTGGGTTGGGGCAACACCTGAGAGAGAGAGAGCCAGAGTTACTCCTTTAGTGAAAAGAAGCCTAAAGGTGTTGGCATTTCCTCTTCAAATTTTCCTTTGGTGCCCATTATTAAAGAACAGTCATGCGACAAAACTAATTATGGCTTGTAAAGCAGAGCGAAATTTCATGAGATTGATCTGATGTGAAACTTCCGCTCAATAAGTGAGACTGTACATACTTATCGTACCTGAGTCAGGTTCCCAGACTGACTACACGTCTAACACTTACCAGCTATCAAGCTGTAGATATGCAGCTCTTGTTCTGTGCAATATCTTGTAACTCTAGCTTTAATTTGTCTTCCGTAAGCATTTTCTTGTGTAATTCAACCCTCCGAAGTATTTTGTTGTATCACCATACCTCCATGATCTAGGCACTCTTCTGACAATAGCTAAAAAGCATTTCAGAATGCACACCTCCAAATCTGTATTTGCTATTAAATGCAGCCTGTGACCTTTCCAAAACTGAACAAGTGGCTGACATGATAAATGTATGAGGAACAGCATATAAGGACATGGTGAGGCAGTTTAATTGCCTCCATGGTGGTTCTTGAATATGAGGCTATCAGAATTGGTTTCTGTAACTTCCAGAACAAAATGAGTTATTTACCTATCTTTATTGAAATCTCAAGAGAATCTAATGCCTGGGTTTTTTCTAATGAAATCAATGATCGTTAATCTTAGTGTTTTGAAGCTAAACTTCACAAGTTTGGGCAGAATGCATATTTTTGTTTTGAATATTACTCATCTAGAAAGTCTTTCATGTCCTAACTTATCTTTTTATCAAACAATGGCACCAAAGGCATTAGACCAGGATCCTCAAACTCCTTTGAAGGGCAGAGCACTCTCTCTAACAGAGCGTGTCTTGTGGACCATCTCACTTCCCATTTGCAATTGCATCAGGTCCTTCTGGCAGCTACTTAATATTCCTTTAGAGATGGGCGTTATAATGCATTTTTAGCTCTCCTTTAATGTGACTTTAGCTGGTGGGAGTGAGGAGATGGTATCATCTTGCCACACAGTACTCCACAGAGCCTCTTTGCATTAGACCATTCACCAAGATATAGATTCAAATTGTTTATTTCCAGTTGAGATAAAGCTCCACAGGTGTACGTTGTGCTGCACAGAGATGATCAAAAATAGGTTTACTGTCAAAATCTGCTTACAGTCTAAGGGTTCAAGCCTGCAAAAAAAATTGAGTGCAGTGTTTCCTTGGGTGAGTGGTCTCACTGAATCTGGTAGGGCTAATTAAGGTAAGTAAACACCATCTGCACACACTTGTCAAGCAATCAGGATCTAAGTGCAGTTTTACATAGGTCACATGGAGATGCCGCCAGACAAGAGGTTTACACAGATAAAGCTAATGGGTGGCTTGTTACACAGGGTCATGTTCATCTTTTAATGTAACATGTTGGCACAGGTTACTGCTGGAGAGACTTGAAAAATCTGTTTGCCTATGGTGAGCAGGCTGCTTTTCCTGGTGCGTGCCACCAACCTCCCCAGAATAGCTTTCTCTTTCTAATAGAAGAGAAGTGAAGTGTCTGGCCTTCTGACAAAAATGGCAATTTAAACAATAAACATTCTAAACCAATACTGTGCTGTCTCCAAGTCTGCAAATGGCTCCAGGGTCTGGGTGGTGCTGCCCAGAACTCTTGCAAGCTTCAGAAGAATGAAGGTTGATCATCTGGTCACTTCTCATCCTGGTGCTGCATAGGGGAAACTGAGTTGCAGGATTTGGCACTGGAGAGAAGGACCCCAAAATGGAGGTCAGGGTTGGATGATGTAATGGAGATGCCTCTGCAGGTTAGACAGAAGGCTGAGGGAGGGGTAGAGCAGCTGAAATCCATGTGTCTGCTCCCTTGGTACAGCTAGGAAGTGCAAATTAATAGATTTTCCTCTACCTGTCTCTCTAGCACACTTGGGAAAGGCTCTGGGGGGAGGTTTCAAGTTTAGATACCTGCTAGCTAGAGGCTGATGTGAAATGTGGAGCTCCCAAGCAGTATCCAGAAGTAGCAGCTTGACAGTAACCTCAGCACCTTCCATTTTCCTAGCAGATGTGAGGAAAGGCTGAGAGGTTTGCCTACTCATTAGGGTATTGCCCCTGGATAGTAGCACCGCCTTCTGTAGTATTGTCCTAGGGCTAGTAGGTTTCATTCTCTAACTCTCATGAGTACTGTATCTGGTAAAATGTTCAAGCCCAAGGGCAGTATAGATGTGGATGGAGAAATGGGAGGGGAGGAAGCTTTTTTTTCTTATCTTATTGAAAGTGTAGTGCAGTATAAATATATAGTGATTATGGAGGGAACTGAGAGGAGAGACAAAATTTAGAGGAGGAAGCAGAGGATAAAAGAATAGATGTATGGAGAGAGAGAAAAGGAAGAAACTGATTTCAATGCAGAAAAGAAGCCCTGTGGCCTTATAGGAAAGAAGAATAAAAATTGGAGGTGTAAGAAGACTTAACAAGACCAAGAGAGATGAACTATGCTGCATTTTTTAAAAAGTACATAGAACATTTGTACTTTTAAACTGCAGAAGGTGAGGCTCTGAGATTGTGTCAGTACAGGTATTGGAAGCCTAGTCCCCAGGCTAGTGTATGTTGAATATATCTTTTAAATCCAGGTAGAAGATAGTGTGGGATTTGAACGTGGAGGGGGAGGTTGAGACTGTATGTTTTGTAAGTGCCTTGTCATCAAACTGCTAGAATAATTCCTCAGCGTTTCATGTCAATAGTTTATCCAATGGTATGGCCATGCAGCGCCTGTAATGAATGCAGTTTCATATAATCCTGGAGACTTCATGTCACTTGTCTGGTAAAGCTTAAACTTAATTTTCTCTAGTGAGTTCAGTGACTAAGATGGTTATCATCAAATGAAACTGATGACAAACAAATGAGTAATAAACGTGCGAAAGGAACAGATTATGCCACCTTGAGATGACATGCATGACACTTCAAGTGCTGTCTGCAAACAAAGCATAGAAGTTCTATTGAGCGAGCTAGAAAGAATGCTTTTGTAGCATGGAATCTGGTTCACTTTTGGAGGCTGCATATATGCAGAGCCCTCCCCTGTATGTTAAGGGCATGGAAGGAGTTTGTCTAGTTTGGTGGATACAGGATGAACAGTGAAAGAGAAACTTAGGATCATAGAAAAATAGGGCTGGAAGAGGACTTGAGAGGTCTACTCCATCCCCCTGTGCTGAAGCTGGGCTGGACCAAGCTTACCTAGACCATGTCCAGAGGTTGATTAAAGTCTCCTGGGGCCCTGGGCTGGAACGGGGGGGAGGGGGCAGCACCATAATCATGGCCCCACTTCAGTCCTTCCGCCAGCAGTCCTGACCCCGTCTGCCCACAGTCCCGCCCCACTCAGCCCCATTCCACCCGTGGCCCCACTTGCTCCTTTCCACCACCTCATTCCCGCTGTGGCCCCAAGACTGGAGAATCTCTGTGACCCTGCTGTGGGAGCTCCTTCAACACCAGGGCCGGGACAGGGTGACATTTTTCTGGGGGCTCCAGCCCCCACCACTGCCTATGTCTGACAGGTGTCTAGCCCATTCTTAAACTGCCACTTCTCACTTTTCTGTTATAGTTTGGCATCTCTCTCTGGTCTATTGTTGATTAAAATACTAATGTTTCTTTTAGAGTAGCAGCCATGTTGGTCTGTATTCGCAAAAAGAAAAGGAGTACTTGTGGCACCTTAAAGACTAACACATTTATTTGAGCATAAGCTTTCGTGAGCTACAGCTCACTTCATCGGATGCATTTGGTGGAAAATACAGTGGGGAGATTTACATTTACTTACACACACACACACACACACACACACACACACACACACACACACACACACACAACATGAACAGGTCAAAACTATTCACTGTAACTTTTTTAATTTGAAACTGGTATTCTATTAATATTACTCTGGGTCTGAAGGGATTTTAAACCCATCTGCCACTTTGATTATGCTGACTTTCTTTTTCCCATAGAAGTTTTCATTGATAAAAAGAAGGTATTCTAAAAATGTGATCCCTCACAGATATTAAGTAATTAGAAAATGAAGTATGGTAAGGGCATTAAAGAAATCTGGGAGGGACTAGTGGGAAAGGAGCAACTACACAATTTAGTGTAACATTTTCATGGCGTCACAACTGAATCACTTTTAGGGGGGAAAAGCAGTTGTTGGATCTTCTCTAGCACTGGGTCACAATGATGATAGAAAGAAGCTCCATAATTGTGAAGACCTCCTAGACTGGTATTGGCAGTGCTTAAAGACTGAGCAAGAAGGGATTTAGTGTTTGTAGGCAGGAAACCTTTTCCAGACTCAGGCCAGCAGATGAGTTTGCCAAACCATTTCAAATGGAAGGCCTGGAGGCTTTTGCTTGATCTGGTGCCAGTTTGGATTGCCATCAAAACAGGACAGACATGTTTTGGGGAACTAAATAACCTTGTTGCCTTAATCCAGGATAAAGAGCTAAAACACAGGAGGAAAGAATATCTTAGCATGAATGTCATGGAACTTTATCAGAATTAACGGCTACATTTTCCTAAGTAGGAAACTTTTAAAAAACATCTACTTTGCATCAGATTTCAGTTTCATAAGCCTCTCTTTACATCTCCCAAATGCAGAACTCATGTTGGATATCTTGAACTCAAACCTACAAAGAGAGGAACTAGTTTTCTTTCTATTGTAATATAAAGGCCTAAATTGCAACATTGTCCTGTAAATGGACACAAGGGATCCAAACCCAAGCACAGTATGTAACACTTTCCTGGGTGGATCATACCCCCATTTCTGTTGGAGATCTCAGATGGGGCTGCCTTTTTTACATTTTGGCTACTCTTGTATAGCTTGCCATGTCAATAAAATCTCATTGAACTGAACTGAAATCTTACTAGTATTTTCTTCTTGACTTAGCAGTACAATGTTCATTTTTAAAATACTTAACAACAACAAAAACCCCAACAAAACCCAAATGTTAGTAATAAATCAGAAACCTCAATGTGAAATTGCTTTTCAGACTAGGTTTGTAATTCTCTGGTTTTAAGGTCTCTTTGTTTATATACAATGAGTGTTTGATGCCCCCTGTTGGTCATGATTTCAGGTTGTTGGAGACATTAATGTGATTAAATGTATTAAATTGCTTTAATTATATTGCTGTTAAAATGTATTAAAATCTAAGCAACAGGAATAAGAGACAGAAAGACTCAGCTTTCTCCTCTCCTTTATCTCTCAGGGGTCCCAGCTTAGCTCTTGTTCCTCTCAAAGTGTGTGTGTGTGTGTGCGCGCGCGTGCACACTGACGCATGTTTTCTTTACTATTCCCTTTCCACTATGGATTATCAGCAGGGACTGAACCCACAAATTTGAGATCCCCCAGCACAGACCTCTTCCACTTTTATCAGAATTCCTGGATTCTCTTCCTGGCTCTGTGAACACATTTATATGATGTAGTGCCTAGAGGCAGCATAGCCAAATGTAAGGACACCCTGTTTTGGTCCCTTGTTGGCACTGAGTCTGGGACTTGTGGATATAAAATTATGAGCCTTTAATTCTGGGGAAGTTGCAGACTCGGAAACCTCAATATGTGGTCTCACCACTGAAAGTGACACAGATCCCCAGGGCAAACACTGCGTAATATAGCTGCTTTAGCACATCTTTAGGCTTGCTCCATCTGAAAGGCAGGGTGGCAAAATGGCTGAGACTTTGATATATTAGAGACCCGAGTCCTAACTCTTCCTCAATGACCTTCTGTAAGCTCTGTTGTTTTTCCTACAAAATGGTGAATATACTAACTTCCCCTGAGAGAGGTATGAAGCATTTTCCACTGATACAGAGGGGAATGGCCTAGCTATCCTTATAGAAATTGCCAAGTCTCTTGTCCTAGCATTGTAAAAATACCAGTCTCCTCTGTCTCTTGATGTGTGGTTTTAAAATGGCTCTATGGAGCCGTAGGATTGCACATATGTCATGTTTTTTACCATCACAATTGGTACTAGGGTTGTCATAACAGTGCTGTGTTCCAAAATGGCATAGGGAAGGGAAGTAGAGTGTAATGGCAGCATACTTTTTTCTCTATGAAAACATTAAAGTAGAAACTTGTATCACCTGTAGGCCTGTAAAGAGAAACCTGCTATCATTGAGATTGGCAAAGGAGAGGAAGGTGTTTGTCAAAATGCTAAAACAGATCAGGGGGTGAGGAGTACAGAAGATGTACCACAGCTCAGAAAGCATCTCAAAATGGAGCCCTAACCTTATATAGAATGCTTCTAAGTTAGTGGGTTGCTTAGAAGAGGATGCATTGGCTGGAGCAGATGGATCTTGGCACAACAAAACTAGGTGTAGCAGTGTTTTGAGTTGGAATTTTGCATTCACATGAAGAGACTTGTGCACTTTCAACCAGGCTCAAATTTCACGGTTTTAAAACAGTCGGTTCCTGCCTTAACTCACATTGTGATGTGAGGATCAAAGTACTATATGGAGTGAGGCACAATGTAGGGTTTCTGGGTTTAACCATTACCCTTTTTTGTGTCTGATGGAGAACAAAATATTTTCAAATTTGTTCTTAAACTTTTTTTGTAGCTAAGATTTTTGCCCTGTCCAGCCCTCCTCTTTGTAATAACAAAACTGTCTCACTTTAATCCTAGTTCCAAATGACTTTCATCCAAATACTATGGTTCATTGTGTTTCTCATACAAAATGGTTGACTTCAAAAGTCAGCTATTTCTTGGCTTGCTGCAGATTACTGTGCTCCGTTCTCACATGCTTGTGACTTACTTCAAATGAGTTTGAGCCCATGCTGGGATAGATACTGAAGTTGCTCAGTGAAATTCAGGATTAGAGCTTCAAAAAAGCAGCCCATTTAATATTTTTATGCTGTCATTTCTGGAATGGTAGTTGGTATTGAGCTTGGTAAGATTTCTAAGCTAACAAATATCAGAACTCGTGGAGTTATTTGACAGTTTAATAGAGCTTATTGTCCATCTGCTCTGTCTAGTTTGCCACATGGCAGAGTATAATTAAGCCAGAATACTGACTGAACAGTGCATTAGCAAAACAACTTGCTCTTGTACATTATAGTGTATTAAGTTTGTTGATGTTCATAAAACGTTTAGCTGGTCTGAGTTCTATCCAGTCCCCCAACTCAGGTGCTCAAACTAGGGTGGTGAGTGCAGTATAGGTGGATAGAAAAGGGTTGTCTGAATCCTAACTGGAGTCCCTGTTCTTTTTCTTCTATTAGTTTCCCCAACAGATGGGCAGCAGAGCCAATTACAATTGCCTCTCTTGACATCCCCTGCTGCTACTGCAAGAGTTTGAAATGCAGTGCTGTATGCAGATTAGACACTTCAGTCCCTCTTTATTTTGTACACTCGTACTGGGCCAAAGCACCAAATAGCTGGCTCTGCCCTTCTCAAACATTCTTTATTTCCATGTGTTCTAAATGAATTTAATTTCAGTCTCTGATTGTGGAACTGTAAGTCAGTGTCCGTCTGTCTCCCCCCCCCCCCTTTTTTTTTACTTAAGAAAAGAAAAAAGGCCCTATATCATCCATAACTGTTAATTCCCCCTGAACTGTCTAGAATTGTCACTGGAAATGTCAACATATACTTTCCTTTGGCCAATGATAAGTTTCCAGCAAAGTGAATAACTAGGGATTTTTAGTTGCAACCCTTGATTCTTCTATCAGTCCCTCGACAAGTCAAAACTAGGGGAAAAACATGTCGTGGTCTTTTATATATTTTTAATTCAGTGCCCTTTTAAAAATGTTAGCACTTCTTATAGACGGTTTTCAGGATGTTTAAAGATTTGGTAGCTTGTCATGGTCAGCCCGAAGGGGGTTGGGAGAAAAAAGGTGACAGCAATAAGATTCATGTGGCTGCTTCATTCTTAAGGGATATAAAATTTATGACTTGGGTTTGTAAGCCCCTGAAGTATTTCGAGAGGAGGGTTGGTTGAGTCATGGTGTGTGGACTCAGGAAGGAGTTCCAGATATATTTGGTCATGTGAAGGAACTTATGAAAACAGATGTAAGAGAAGGGACTGCACATCTGAGCAATATTTGATGTTTTGCCCCAGGTTCCCTTGATTAATACGCCTCTCTCCCCTGTGGGTTGGCTGGAAACAAAGATGGATTATCTTTGCTTTCTCTTCTAAGGTTCTATCTTGATCAAGTTGGGAGCTGAGTATTTAATCAATCCTCTCATCTTATTCTTTATGAGGGTAGTAGTTTCTCTTCCCCTGCCCCTTGTGAGGAAAGCTGGAGAGCCAGAGGCAACTGCAGGAGAAGGAAACTAATAATCAGGCACATGACTGCAGCAAAATGATAAATTCAGCCATAAAACAACTGAAGTCCATGACTATCTGGGTGGGGAAGGGAAAATGTCCAGTTTTGAAGCTGTGGAGTCCACAAGGACTTGATTGAGATGAACAGGGCTAATCGTATCTTAAAATTAACTGTTCCAGGCTCTCTGCAGACTCGGGCAGGTGACACTGCATCTGTTTGTTTGGCTTACATTTTCAAGGTTATCTTCAGAACCATTGGGCTAGAAACATCATTCTGATCCTTTTAAAGAAGGAAAGCTGAGAATCTGGAGCATAATTCTCTGGCAATGAGCAAGTTCCTCAGCCACAGAATTAGAGACTTTCAACCTGGCCTGGGCCTGATGACAAGAGTCAGGTTGGGTTGGATCTGAAAACCCTCTTGGGCTTGTGTTGAGACTCCTCTGATCACTTCTTCCCATGGGGTTGCTGCAGCAATGGCTGTAGGCCCCACTCTTACTGGCCACAGTAAGCACCACCTTACTGTGCTCTGTGTGTGCTGTGGAGTGAGGGTGGCCAAGTCACAGTGACTGGCAGGTGGTGGTGACTGGCAGGAGTGGGGCATTCAGCTGCTGCTGCACTGATCCCGTGGGCAGGAGGTGGCTAGAGATGAATTGCAGGCACAGGATGTGGGGAGTGAGAAGCCCCCACAAAAGATGAGATGGTGGTGCCGATACAGGTTCAGGGGAAAGTGTCTGAGGCTGGGTCTGAAAGAGATTCAGAATTTGGGGGTTGAGTTTGGATTGGCTGTGCTCATCTTGGGTTCAGATCAGGCTCTAAAATAAGGCCCTCTATACAGAACACCTGCGGCCCTGCTCATAACTCCTCAGACCAGGATTGTTTTATATCCAAAGAAACAAATGGCTTCATGGTGAGTGGGTCATAAAATTCGTAACCAAACATATACTTGTGTAACTGTGAGGGGGAAACCAGGTGTACAAGAACCAACACTTAACACTGCACCCCCTCCCCACTCTTAAACCATGATTTTCTAGCACATGCCTATGTTGGCTGTGCCTCTTTGTAGGTCCTCTTGCAAAGAGAGGAATGTGGTTCATGGAACAGACAAGGCCACTTAAAAAAAAATGGTTCTGGTTACACTAAATATAGAGGACCATTCCATGGGAGGTACTAAGGACTAGTTGTTAAAGCCAGCTTGTGTTTGTCCTGTCGCAGACTGAAGTAGTGCTTGTTACAAAGAGCTTTAACCTCTGTGGGGAAGAGAACTAACCTCATATGGTCTTGCTGGGTCTGAGGAAACCAAACAGCAGTGATACTACCTCATAACTAGAGGCTCCAGAAGCTCTGTGGTGAAGTGGTTTTTCCTGCCACTCATGGATTGTGGAGAATACCTTTTCCTACTATGTTACTGATTTGGAAAGGATGTGTATGATGAAGGGGGAATAGATGATTTGAGAGGCTCCTTGAATGGTTATGAACATCTGAGGTGCTCGAGCTAGCAGCTCAGTAGTCATTTAGTGAAGGATGGTTGCTGGATATCCTTGGTGGGAAAAGGTCGTTTTTTGTTTTGGAATAGAACTCCCTTCTTGAGCCGCTGGAGCCTTGTTTAGGTGACTTCAGGACATCTCAAAAACTGCCTGTTCTCACACGTCCTCGCTGGGCAGGGAGTCTGCATTGAGAGATGGGTAGGATGATGCAGTGGAACTTGTTTTGGGGACTTGGGTGAAGAGGGGTTTTAAGAGGCTTTTTTTTTTTTTTTTTTTTTTTTGGGAAGTGTGTTTGTGGCTTTCATTGCTGTACTGCACTCAACACTTTAGATACAGGGAAATGCATACATTTTTTTATTTGAATGTATGACTTGTACTAATACTTTTTAATCTTTAACAACCACAGCTTCATTAGTGCCTACCTATCTTAGAGAGTCTCATGAAAGAATAAATGTGATGCAGTGTGAAAGTACAAGGACAACTTTTTGTATGGCGGGTGTTCCCAAAACACACTTTAAGGTGAACACTTGGGGTTAAATGGGAAGCTATTTCTGTCAAACTTCCTAAGGTCTCCTAGGCTGAGGCTAATATAGCATAAAACCTGGAATTCAAACTGCTGTCAACCAGGCTGTAAAGATGCCAAGCAAGCTTAGATGTGTTGGCAAGGTTTTGGTAGGATGGAGATAAAACTGAATGACAAACAAGACCCTGGACGTGCAAGCAGGTAGAATAGATCTTAAAATGCTTTTGCATGTGCAGTTAAGCTAGAGGTAAGGCATACGTTGAACTTCAGGGTCTGAAGGATAAAAATCCCCCGTTGACAGCCCTGGAGGGACAGACATAACCCTTCCATAAAAGGAAAAGAACTGAACGCTTTTTTATAAATTATAGATATGTAGTTGTGTATCAAAGCAACATAAATTTAAAGAACAAAGCATAATCTCACCATTTTACTGTTGTAACCCTTATCTACCCCATACTCCCCTATCCATTCCGTTATCCCCACAGTAAACTCCTCAGGTCAGGGACTTATTGCTTTTCTCTTTTCCTGCGAAGCTCCATGCACCCCAATTGTACAGTGCTACAGTAATATCAAGATCTTAATATTTGGTTGTCCAGACTGAATTTAAAGCAATAATAGCTTGTTGCTTGCATACTGTATATGATGCTGTATTCTTTCTCCAGCAGAGCACTGACTAAGAAGGCAACTCTTCTAACTTAATGGCTGCGCCTGCATCTGGATCATAACTACTCTTCTCTATAAACTTATCTGAGAGTGTGCCAGTAGAGAGCAGAAAGCATGATGAGGTGCTCTAGCAATTTCTCTTGAACCTGCCAAACTCTTAATTGAACCAATCTTCTTAGTTAGTGCCGAACTTTATAGTTGAAGCCATCTTACCTCAAGAGCTATAGAAGTATTACCTAAGTTTTCAGTACTTGCATAATTAAATAGATTCAAACAAAAAATAGCATCTCTCCAAACATTTACCTTTAAGTATTTACATCAGTTCGTTTTGAGAAATAAAGATTTGGCCAAGACACTAGAACAGGGCAAATGCTGCAAAACTGTATTTCTGAACATCTTTAGAGTCCAAAAAACTGCTTATTCAACCAAACTTGTGTTCTCCTTTTGGTTTTGCTTCTGGCCAGCACTTGTCAGTGTTTTTGCACAAACATTAGGGAAGTGGTTTTTATTTTATTTTATTTTATTTTTTTTAATGCAAACACTAGTAACAGTGCATGAACAGACATTTATTATCTGCCCTGTAAGTGCACTTCTCCTGATTTAAAGCTTCAGTCAGCCAATAAGGGGGAAGAAACAAATCGTATGACTTTGCATGGTAAATAAAAATAGCAAATCTAAGATCTAGGGTAAAATTTTCAGTTGTCTCAATGACTTATGAGTCTGTCTCATTGACTTTCAATTAAACTTAAGCTCCTAATTCATGGCTTTTGAAAATTTTACTTGTAGTCAAAACATGGTGCAAAGAACTCCATGGGCTGAAAAATGAGTACACAGGTTCCTGAATAAATAAAAAAGGTAGACTTGTTGGTTCATTACAAATGGCTTGTTCAGCTCAAATATTGTGAAAAGGTGGAAGGAAACCCTGTTGGAAAGAGATGAGAAAGTTAAAGCATGTATCTTTTCCTTTTATTGAGTAAGCCCCTTGCACAAACCTCAGCTAGTTATGGAAATGCAAACTACATAAATACAAAAAGAAAAGGAGTACGTGTGGCACCTTAGAGACTAACAAACGGATTTCTTCCCCCACCACAGATACTCAGTCGTTTCTGCTGTAGAACATGACAGTCATTGTCATGGTGCCAGCAACGCTACACAATGATTTAAGTATTTGAAATGAGGCCTATGGTATCCAGTTAAAACAACAAGAATATTTACACATGCAGAAAGTGTTCTCCTACTGTAATTTGGCCACAATAGTTCAGCTGATGCCCTTGTCCCTTACTCATGCAAAAGGAGATTTAATGGCCGCTAGTGGGCAACACATGTTGGCAAGCTCATCTGAAACATAGGTCCTCTGACATATGTGACACTGCACCCCGTATTTCCATAGTGATATGATTATGATATGAGTGTGCCATAATTATGATGTATTTTATGCAAGATAGGTCATGTGAGATCATTGGAAAGGTTATGATTTTTTGAATATGATTATCCTGTTTGTATGCATGTATCATTTTTGTATCTGAATTTATGAATAGAGAGATTCATAGTCAATATTTCAAATGTAGTTACAACTGGGTGACTCCCAGTAGACAAGATGTTTTCATTCTAGACAGTGGCTGGGGAAGGGACATTAGGGAAAAACAAAAGGCCTTGGGAGAAGCTTATCTCCCACCTGGGGAGCCTTCCTGTGAATGCTCCAGACAACCTGTGAGTGATGGCTGCTATAACTCTACAAGGACATATGATGAGACCACATGTATCTAGACTCTATCTTGGGATGTTAGTGTTTTTTCCACAGACTGGTTTGGGAACCAAGCTTTGGGAACAAAGGGTTCCCGCCATATTGAAAAGCTATATAAAGGAGGGAGTGACATCTGGTGTTCTTCGCTCCCCACTCTAAAAGACTCCTGGCAACACCCGAGGAACAAAGACTGAACAGGGGGAAGTGCTGGACTAAGGCTAAGGGGTTTTTAGCCTGTGAATGGAACACCTGGGGTTTCCAAGCTGTAAGCATGGGCAGCTTGCCCCTTAAGAATCTGCAGCCTGATTTGTATCACCTCTTTGGTTACAAATAGATTCTCACCCTATCTATGTAATATATTAAGTTTTAGTTTGCATTTTTGTTTATTTGCTAGGTTGTCTGCTTTGATCTGTTTGCTATCACTTATAATCACTTAATCTATTTTCTGTAGTTAATAAATTTTGTTTTTGCTTTATCTAAACCAGTGTGGGGGAATCATAATTCAGGGGCAAGAGGCTGTTGTATATTCCTGTCCACTTTGAGGGAGAGGGTGAATTTTATGAGCTTACGCTGTACAGTTCCCTGTGAAGTGCAAGACCATATAATTTTGGGTTTGTACTCCAGAGGGGGCACATGCCTAAAGAGCTGGGAGTAGCTTTCCCATAGAGGGGCTGGTCAGGGAGCCTGCTTGTAACTGTAGCTGGGTGTGTCTCTACCTGTCTGTATGCTGGTGAAAGTGCAGGCTGGAAGGCTTTGTAGCTTGTCACAACAGAACAGTGTGAAAGGAAGTCCAGGCTGGTGCGTCGAGAGCTCAGTGGTACCCCAGTGCCTGGTGGCACCCCTTGGGGAACGCGTCAAACATAGTTTGCAGAGACACAGGGCTTGGTTACACTTGCAGCTGTAGAGTGTTTTGGGTTAAATCAGCCTTCGGAGAGCGCACCAGGAAAAGCGCTCCAGTCTGTCCACGCTGACAGCCTCAAGCGCACTGGCGTGGCTACGTTTGCGGCACTTGCAGTGGCATTGGGAGCGGTGCATTATGGACAGCTATCCCACAGAGCACCTCTTCCCATTCTGGCTCTGTGGCTTGTGGGGAAGGGGGCATAGGGTGTGGGGCATTCTGGATCCTGTCCCCGCTTCGCATCCCAGCAATCCCTGTGTTTCCGTCCACATTTGGCACCATTTTTCAATGGTTTCTGAGTGGCGCACTCTGTCTTCCCTTTCCCTTGCTCTGCGGGAATGGAGGTCTGCTGAGGAGGATGCTGATGGGTCTCGCCAGCACGTCACGTTTAGCATTCAAGCTACTCCTTAAGATCCAAAGTGACAGGGAGGAGTCCGAGGACATTGAGTCACGTAACACATATTACACAAAATTGCTTGTCTCATTCACGGACGTGCTCTCTACCATGGAATGCCGCTTTTGGGCTCGGGAAACGTGCACTGAGTGGTAGGATCACATCGTTCTGCAAGTCTGGGATGACTAGCAGTGGCTGCAGAACTTTCGGATGAGAAAAGCCACTTTCATGGGACTGTGTGCTGAACTTGCCCCCCACCCGTAGTGCAAGGACACAAGATTGAGAGCTGCCCTTCCGGTGGAGAAGTGGGTGGCTGTTGCAATCTGGAAGCTGGCAACTCCGGACAGCTACTGATCAGTCGCTAACCAGTTTTGAGTGGGAAAGTCAACTGTTGGAATTGTGTTGATGCAAGTCTGCAGGACCATTAATGGCATCCTGCTCAGAAGTACCGTGACTCGGGATAATGTGCATGCCATTGTGGCTGGCTTTGCATAAATGGGTTTCCCTAACTACAGAGGGGCAATAGAGGGGACGCATATTCCTATTCTGGCACCAGACCACCTAGCCTCAGAGTATGTTAACTGAAAGGGGTATTTCTCTATGGTTCTCCAGGTGCTTGTGGATCACCGTGGGCGTTTCATTGACATTAACGCAGAGTGGCCCGGAAAGGTGCATGACGTATGCATCTTTCGGAACACTGGCCTGTTCAGGAAGCTGCAAGCCAGGACTTTTTTCCCAGACCAGAGGATCTCTGTAGGGGAAGTCGAAATGTCCATTGTGATCCTTGGAGACCCTGCTTACCCTTTTAATGCCGTGGCTCATGAAACCCTACACAGGGAGCCTGGACAGCAGCCAGGAATGGTTCAACCACAGGCTGAGCCAGTGCTAAATGACTGTGGAGTGTGCTTTTGGCCATTTGAAGGGCCACTGGCACTCTCTCTTTATGGGAACCTGGATTTGGCTGAAGCCAGCATCCCTGTGGTTATATTTGCATGCTGTACCCTCCATAATATTTGTGAAGGGAAGGGTGAAAGCTTCACTGAGGCATGGGCGTTGGAAGTTCAACACCTGGAGGCTGAATTTGCGCAGCCAGAGAGCAGGGCTATTAGAGGGGCCCAGCGTGGGGCTACAAGGATTAGGGATGCCTTGAAGGAGCAATTTGAGGCTGAAAGCCACCAGTAATGTCTGTTGCTCTGTACAGGAGTTAAGTGCAGTGACAGTTTTTGGTGCACTGAATTGTAGTGCTTGTTGCTTTCCTGGGCTAAGGTGTATTTTGCTTTATGCACTAATAAAGTATGTTTTCAAAGTGGAAAAACTGTTTATTGAAAAGAAAATTCATTTATTGAAATAAAAACACAGTAACACAGGAATACCACAATGGCAAGGGGGTGGGGTGGGGACCGGTTCACTCACAGACTTGAGTATGTCCTGATTTCATACTCTGGAATCCTGTCTGGAGTGCTGTGCAATGAATGCTGCACTTCCGGATGGCTATAAGGCATGTTGAGGCGGGTTGAGTGCAGTAGATAAGGGTTGTAGTTTTTGTGGGTGGATGGTGAAGCTAGGGGTGTAGGAGGCAGCTGGGGGTGGTAAGAACCCGGCTGTAGGGGAAACTGGGTTGGAGGGGACATGGGGGCACAAGGGAAAGTTTTGGGACAAGGGCTGCAGGGATGGGCGGGGAGCGAGTGCGGTAGTGCTCTGCCTGCATGACAATGAGCTCCTGGATAGAGTCCGCTTGGCACTTCATTATGCTAATCAGCCAATCCGGGCTTTGCTGCCGGAGCACCACGTTTTGCTGCTGGCAATCCTCATTCTTCTGGCAGATCCTCCTTTCACACACTGTCCACTTCTGTGCCTTTCGATTTTCTTCCACAGACTGCCGCATCACTTCCTGCAGCATGTTGTCTTTGCTTTTATGGGGCCTCTTCCTGAGTGCTCTGTCTGTCTGTCTGTTGGCCGGTGATAACACTGGTGGCTGAGATCTCAAGGTTGCACCTATACAGGCAAAATGCAACACTTAACGGAGGAAGCATTGTACACACCAGACAGAGCAATGATTCCCCTAGACTTAAGGAAGGCAATCACAGTCCATACAAAACCATACTTTGCCTGTCTCAAAGCAAGCGCACATAACCCACGGGAGCCCCAGAAATGGTGAGTAAGCACAAGGTCCGGGTGGACTGATTGTTTCATAGATGTACTGTCCTCTGGGTTTCTGTGTCTTGGGGAGAGCCACAGCTGCAGGGGAAACCTACACTGAACACTGTCACGACATTCTCCACAGGAGTTCGTCCTGGAAGATATCTTGCTGCTGAGGTTGACCGGGGAAGCAAGGGAGGGTCTTCTGCTACGATGTGACTTCCGCCCTGGCCCATATGCAGCTTGCCTGTGTGCAGCAATGGTCCCCTCATGGCACAGTGGTGCGGACACATTAGCCTGACTGGGACAAGAACCACACTGGCTCTCCCAGTAAACCTGCGCAGGCACATTGCCCATGTTCTGTCTGAGACTTTTGAAGAGATCACCGATGCCGATTACTGTGATGTGATAGACCACATCAATGTGCTATTCCGCATCTAGGCATGCATGCATCCCAAACCCTCCTCGCCCAAAGAGCCCACACCGAATAACTTCCTTCCTGAAGAAAAAAAAAAAAGCCGCTTACCAGGGACCCTGGACGCTGGGACTGGCTGCTTTGTGACTGGCTGCCTTCCTCCTGGCTTGAGAAGAGCTCCTGGCTGCATGCATCTAGGGATTCCGGGGTGTCTTCTTCTGCCAGAGCACCCTCTCGTGCATTTTCCTCCTCCTCCAAGCCCAGCACAGCAAGGCGGGAGGGGAAGTGTCCATGGTGGTACTCGGCGTGGAGGTGGGGTCGCCCCCAAGTATTGCGTCCAGCTCTTTGTAGAAACTGCAGGTTGCACAGACAGCACTGGAGCGGCCATTTGCCTCGCAGGCTTTGCGGTAGGCATTCTGCAGCTCCTTCACTTTAACCCTGCACTGCACGGTGGCCCGGTTATAGCCCCTGTCCATCGTGTCCCTTGATATGTGCCCAAAGGTATCTTATTTCCTACGGCTGGAACGCAGCTGGGACTGCACAGCTTCCTCCCCCCCCCCCCCCCCCCACAAACACTGAGGCCCAGCACCTCACCATTGCTCCATACTGGGGCTCGCCTGGCCCGTGGAGGCATGGTCACCTGGAAAGATTCACTTATAGCACTCCACGCCTGGCTGAACAAACAGGAAGGGGATTTTAAAAATTCCCAGGGGAATTTAAAGGGTGGGTCTGATGGTTGGTCATCTGAGAACAGGGCAGCAGAGTCCAAAAGTGATGACTGGAGTGGCTAGAACAGACATCGTGGGACACTTCCGGAGGCCAATTAGAGTGCATTAGGTGTCCACACTGGCGCTGTTGCGCTCTAGCGAGAGCGCAACAAATGTTGTTCCTCTTGGGGAGGTGGAGTACCAGGAGCACTCCAGCCACGGAGTCAGAGCGCTCTACCTGCTTTGCCAGTGTGGTCGGCTAGTAAGGTAGAGCGCTCTCGGTGGCTTTATTGCACTGTAATCCAAGGCCACAGCTGCAGGGATGCTAAAATCAAAAACTATGTGGAAGGAGCTTCTTGGTCCTGCCGGTGAGAACAGCGATGGTTGAAAGCACACAGCCGTGATTTCTACTTTGCCAGGAGGATTTCAGAATACTGGAGTAAACATGGATCCCTTGCTAGGGTCTGAATTGGCTCTTCGGTATTCTTATGATGTGCCTCTGGTGGTCAGCTTATCATGCAGAACTGTGTAAAGTTAGTTTTTGTGGTTGATTAACTGAAGAGGGGCACAGTTTTCCACCAATTTTGAGAGAATGGGCAATAATTACTTATTCTAAATCTCCTATTTTAGTGTTTTAAAATCCCAGTTCCTGGGGTCATAGAATCATAGAAATGTAGGGCTTAAAGGGACCTCGACCTAGTCTGATGGTTCTCAACCAGGGGCACACATACCTCTGGGGGTACACAGAGGTTTTTCAGGGAGTACATCAACTCATCTAGATATTTGCTTAGTTTTACAACAGGCTCCAGAAAAAGCACTAGCAAAGTCCAAACTAAAATGTCATACAGACAATGACTTGTTTATACTGCTCTATATACTATACACCGAAATTAAGCACAATATTTATATTCAAGTTGATTTACTTTATAATTCTATGGTAACCATGAGAAAGTAAACAATTTTTCAGTAATAGTGTGCTGTGGCACTTTTTTTTTGTATTTTTTTTCCTGATTTTGTAAGGAAGTAGTTTTTAATCTGTGAGGTGAAACTTGGGGTACACAAGGCAAATCAGACTCCTGAAAAGGGTACAGGAGTCTGGAAAGGTTGAGAGCCACGGATCTAGTCCAGTCCCCTGCACTGAGGCAGGACTAAGTAGTAATCCAGGCTGTTGCTGACAGGTGTTTGCCTAACCTGTTCTTAAAACCTGCAGTCATGGAGATTCCACAGCCTCCCTAGGTAATTTGTTCCAGTGCTTAACTACCTGACAGTCAAAAAAAACTTTTCCTGATATCTAATCAAAATCTCCCTTTGGAGAATCTAAGTTTTTTTTAAATAGAAAACCAAATTTTATATTTAAATAGTCTTAGAATCTAGTTAATTTTCAGGGTTGATGTTTTCCAGCTTTCACGATGTTGAGTTAGGTTTTTTAAAAGAAAAAACAACCACCACCCCAGCTCTACCTTATATTAGTGGGTTCTGAATCAAGATTTTTGAGCACTTAAGGCTAGCAGTATTACAACATCCTTATGAAGAAGCTTGAGCTGTGTTATGAAAATGGACCAGATCAGGAACCTGATGTTTAGGCTCTTCTATGGACTGTGACCGCTTAGGGTGTGTTTTTGTTTTGTGGAACATGAAGTGGCGCAGTGCTTCGAATGAAAACGCAGCGATCTGTGTGGCTTATTAGTATAGTTCCATATTCCATACACATAGTATATTTTACTATGTATGAACTGAATATCAGACCAAGAAGAGGGAACAGTCCATATTTTGTATTGCCCAAATTCTGAGAAACTTTAGTTGCACTGAAGATTTGCTTCTGCATCTGTTATAAGGCATCCTCTGAACTCTGCCCCACCTTTCTTTCCATAAATAACTTCTTTTCATCTTGGGGAATCTTTCTATACTTACACAAGCATTTGTATAGTTTAACTTGCATTTCCCCTCTCCCTTCCAACTGGCTTTTGACAGTTTGACAACTGCACTCACTTCTGTTGTCCTCCCCCCACCACTCGGCTCCCATTGCAAAGCGTTGTGCTTGTCAGTTGTATTCTTAATGGTGTAAGAATACAAGTATCTGACTTATAGTTAGCATTTGGATAACCTGTAACCTAGATAATGAGTTTGTCCAGGGGAAATTGGGAGTGTACTTTCTATAAGGTTTCTGGTCTATAGTCTTGTAATTGAATAAAAAAGGCAAAGATGCAATGGCATCTAAAAAGACAGCAGCTGTTCCTCTGTGCCATGTCTATGCAGATTAACCTTATTTTCCCTGTGGGGATGTGTTCACTGAAGTGGGGGGGGGGGAAGGAGGGGGATGGAAATCTTTGTTCCGTAGCCCTTACATATTGAGGTCTGTTCCCATTCTCCTTCATAAAGAATTGCCGCAAAGGAGCTTTCAAAATAATTGCTTTAAGGCATATTATTCCATCATTATCTATACACCTCCCCCACTCAACGAAAATAAGAGCAAAGCCCTTCAAAAGAAAAGTATTGCTTTCTGACACATCAATGGAGCACCAGATCTTTGAGGAGGGCTATTAGAGGGTACTTACAGCATTTTTCTGTAAAGCAGTCATGTACACAGTGTTCATTGCCAAATGGAATCTAACTTTCAGAACAGAACTTGTAACAGCATTATTGCTACTCCTAACTTATCTCCTTTTTTTATCACAGAACCCCTATAAAGATACGACATGGTGTCAGTGCTAATTCATAACAAGGAAAAATGGTCAACAAATATCTGAATAAGAACGTGGGTTTGCTCATTAGGGTTGGCAATTTTGGTTGGATGTATTCCTGGAGGTTTCATCACATTACATATCTTTTAATTAAAGATTAAACCAACTGTGGATTTGATTTAGTCAGGAACTTGATTTAATCATGGATTTCTACATAAAAGTGCATTCTTGTTGGTGGCTATAACCTTAATACATATTCTTAACTCGGAGATGGATGTAGGTTTCAGTTTTAGACCGTATACACTACACATTTTGAAAGTGATTTATTTTGAAAACTTTTCAGATTGATTTTATAGCTATATCAGAAAATTAACGTTTGTTTGGTTATTTCATTAACCAAAGGTAATTGAAACAGATATTTATGAAGTCACTGGGAGGTAAGCTATCTCCAGTTCAATAGGTTAATCATTAATATTTGGAGGATTTTCTTGCCATGCTGTATTAGGAGGAGAACATCACTAGACAGACATTTAAATTGTTCTATTTAACTAAAACATTATGTATTCTGGATTTTTTTCTTCAACAGCAAACATAATATTTTAACAAAACAAGCATATAAATTTTTGAATTTAGTTAAACATCCAAGTTTTTTAAAACAGGTTTGTTTTTGTTAAAATTTGATTTTAACTAAAATAGTTAAATGAAATATTTAAAAAAACAAGCAAATAGTAAATTGACTGTCAGCCAGGTCAACATGAGAAACCTAAAATATTGGCTTCTGCAGCTAACTTAGTTGTCTTCACCTTCATTTTTCTATTTGTTCATAATCTGGAAAAGAAAAACAAGCTTTCCTGCTTTTTCTGGTCCCAAATTTCTCAGTTTTGGAATGAATTAGTCCAAAGGAAGAAAACATTCTTTCTGTACTGGCAGAAGAAGCTACTGCTGTTAAGTGAGATTATCACTTGAACAGTCTCTGAATCCAAGTGCTTAAGTGACTTCCACCAGTTCACTGGTGTGGCTTTCTTTAAAAGATCTTCAGCAAACATATGTTTCTTGATGGTTCTTATTCCCAAACTATGTCTCTTTTATGGCCTGCTGCCGTTACAGGGTTTCCCTTCTAGTGAGAGAATGGTATGGTCGATTTCAAATCAATGAAGGCTACACTCAAAGACCTCAAAACTTCTGGAATATGCTGCTCAGTTTTTTTTTGTTTCTACTGCCTGTCCCTCTCTTCTCACATTTATCTCCAGACTTCTTCTTCTTGTCCAGATCTATTCCGCCCCCAACAATCTTCTAATCATTGAACTTTTTGAAACTTTGCACTTTTAGAGAGAGCTAAGGGATTGACTCTGTGTACACAAATTTGCAGAGGGACAATAGGGTTGAGGTCTATTATCTCACTTCTGTATATTATTTATTAAAACATTTTTGCTGTTAACAAGCATGTTACCTCAGGAGACACGAATCCACAGTTTGAGAACTGCAAAACTAAGCATCTCTGATGGTATCTTCTAGACTGAGCACTCAGTCCCATGGATAGATGGAAAGATTAACCTAAATAATCTATACAGAAACCCCTGGAACCCCATAAAATTGGGTCCCTAATCATGAACTATTAGAACTCATTTACAAAATTTTTCTTAAACATTACATGAATATATTGTCTCAACTATAGAATTTATAATCCCCATTCCAAGATGAGATATCTTTGAACTAGAACGTATCTTAAATTAAAACTATCTTTAGATAGGTGTTTTTTCCTCAAAGAATTTTGTCAAAAAAAATCCAATTCAAATTCACTTTCCTCATTTTTTGTTTAATATTACTTTTTTTTTCTACTTCTGATTAGTATCTTCAATTTGCTGCTAAACTAGGATGGCTTTTAGCCAAAATTATCCTCTCTTTACTGTGGAGTTATGGCTTTTTGACCATCTAATCAAGTCTTCTGAAAGAACTCCCAGGTCTCATTCATTTTTTCTGTTTTTAAACTTTTCCTTCCAGTCTGTTTTGTTCATTATTTTCCTTATCTTTGGGAAATGAGCCCTCTTGAAACACTAACTATATATATTACTGGTAGGAACAGTTTTCTGTTTGCCCACATTGAATGTAATCAAGTCATGATCACTGGTCCCTAGGCAACCACCAACTTCCAAATCAGTGATTAAGTCATATTTATCTGCCTTAATGAGGTCTATAATAGTTCTCATATTGGGCAAAATATCTCTTGTTGGAAAAGTCTTATTTTTAGAAACTCTTAAGTCTTACTACTAGCTGCATGAGACCCTCCAACATGTCTCCCAAAGTGAAGTCCCCATAACACCACAATTTTTTTTTCTTGGCTGCATTACAGACAGGTGCTTTAAGGAGTGACTTAGTCTGTTCTCTAGATTGATTTGGGGATCTGTAACAGATCCTCACCATCACCCCCTCCTAGGCTTTGTTAGTTAACACATTGATCCATATGCATTCAAGATCCTGTAGGTTCTGAGTTGTCAATAACCCTAAAATAAGGAATGTTATTTTTAATATACACTGCCACCCTCATCTTTATCCTTCCTAAACAGGCTTTCCATTAGGGGGCTCTGAGCCATGAAGGAGTTGAGGCCCCGCTGGCACTTCTGCAATACAGATAATGTATCTTTGCAACAACTTGATTGAATCTTCCTTGCCAAGCTCTTTGCTCCCATACGCCCCCTATCCCCATTAAAATAAATAGAGTAAAGATACTTTTTCTTCAAGAAGACAACGGAAATGTCTCCTCCTCCCAACTCAGACTTCTCCTAACTTGACCATGGGATGGGCCATATATAATTATGGTAAATTTGGGGGAGTGAGAGAGTTTATGAATTGGGGTTATAATGGGAAATTGGCTTAAACCTTAACCATGGAATAACTACCACTGTTTGTAATCAAATTTCTGAAGTATGTTAAACTAAATTTCCTTGGCTATTTGTCTACAAAGAATTCATGTGACTTAACATGTAACACCTGACATGGGAATAGAATCTAGATGTGTAATATGGCAGCTCAAAGTCTCTTGCAAATCTTGAGGTTTGGGGGAGGGATGGTGAGGAAGGTCTTCAACTAGGGTCCTTGATTTCAAAAGGGAAATTTTTTTTAAAAAATAAGGGAATTAGTTAGGGAAGGGGACTGGACTGAAGAACTCTGATCTGAATGTGGATGGGGTTTGGAATTACTTTAAGTATAAATTGCAGAAACTATCTGAAACCTACATCCAAAGTAAGAAGAAAAAAATGTGTAGGAAGGTGTTGCAGACTGAACTGGGTGAACAAGCGTCTCAAACAGGTTATTAAGAGAAAGCACAAAACATACAGGGAATGGAAGGATGGGATGGATCAACAAGGAAAGCTACCTCTTGGAGGTCAGAATGTTTAGGGAAAAATGGAGAACAGCTAAAAGCCAAGCAGAGTTGGAGCTCACAAAGGAAATTAAAACCAATAACGAAAGGTTCTTTAGCCATATAAATAAAAAGAAAACAAGAGGATGGAGTAGAGATTGAAGGCTGTACTTAGATTATCTAATTCCTGAACAAATACTTTGCCTAAATTTTTAATAAGGGTAAGAAGGAGCTTGGGGGCAAAAGCATGGTGACTAATGGGAACAAGGATATGGAAGTAGAAATTACCACATCTGAGGTGGAAGCCAAACTCAAGCAGTTTAATGGGAGCAAATTAGGGGGCCTGTTTAATCTCAATCCAAAAACATTAAAGAAACTGGCACATGAAATTGGCAGCCCAATAGCAAGAATTTTTAATGATTCCGTAAACTTGGGGGTTGTACTGCATGACCAGAGAATTGCAAATATAGTACCTATATTTAAGAAAGGGGGGAAATAAGTGATGTGGGAAACTACAGCCTGTTAGTTTGACCTCAGTTGTGTGCAAGATTTTTAGAACAAATTCTGAGAGCGAGAATAGTTAAGGACAGAGAGGTAAACAGCAATTGGAATAATATACAACATGGTTTTATAAAAGGTAAATTGTGCCAGACCATCCTGATTTCTTTCTTGGAGAAGATAACTGATTTTCTAGACAAAGAAAATGCAGTAGATCTAATCTACCTGGATTTCAGTAAAGCATTTGATACAATTCCATATGGGAAATTATTAGCTAAATTGGAGAAGATGGGGATTAATATGAGAATTGAAAGCACAAGGAGCTGGTTAAAGGGGGAGGCTACAATGGGTCATACTCAAAGATGAACTGTCAGGCTTGAGGAAGGGTACGAGAGGTTTTCCTAAAGAATCAGTCTTGACCAATCTTTATTAACGTTTTCACTAATGACATGGCACAAAAAGTGGAAGTGTGTTAATAAAATGTGCAGATTATACAAAAGTGAGACAGAAGAGGACGAGAATATCCTTAAGAAGAGGTAGACAACCTTGAAAACTAGAGCGGTAGAAATGGGATGAAATTTAATAGAGCAAAGCACAAGCCAAGCATGTAGGGAGTAACAAGAAGACTTTTTACTAGCTGCTGAGGACATATCAGTTGGAAGCAACAGAGGAGAAAGACCTGGGTGTATTGGTTGATCAAAGGATGACTGAGCTACCAATGGGATGCGTCTCTGGAAAAAAAGCTAAATCTATCCTAAGATGCATCAGGCGAGGTATTTTTCGTACAGATAAGGAAGTGTTGTTACCATTATATAAGCTGCTAGTGAGACCTCATCTGGAATACTGTATGCATTTCTGATCTATGTTTTTAGAAAAGAAAAATTCAAACTAGATCAGGTGCAGAGAAGGGCTACTAAGATGATCAGAGGAATAGAGAACCTACCTTATGAGGGTTTCAGAGTAGCAGCCGTGTTAGTCTGTATTCGCAGAAAGAAAAGCAGTACTTGTGGCACCTTAGAGACTAACATTTATTTGAGCATAAGCTTTCATGAGCTAGTGAGCCGTAGCTCACAAAAGCTTATGCTCAAATAAATGTTAGTCTCTAAGGTGCCTCAAGTACTCCTTTTCTTTTTACCTTATGAGGCAAGATTTTAGCCTAACAAAATGAAGGCTGAGGGGAGATACAATTGCTCTCTCTAAATACATCAGTGGGATAAGCACCGGGGAGGAAGAGGAGTTATTTAAGTTAAGGGTTGATGTTGGCACAAGAACAAATGAATATAAATTGGCCCTCAATAAGTTTTTAGTCTTGAAATGAGATGAAAATTTCTAACCATCAAGGGAGTAAAGTTCTGGAACAGCCTTCCACAGGAAATAGTGGGAGCAAAAAACCAACTTTGTTTTAAAACTGAGCTTGATACATTAATGGAGGGGATGATATGATGAAATTGCCTACAAAGGTATATAACCAGTTCATGACTGCTGTTAGCAAATATCTCCAACAGCTGCAGATGGAACACTAGAAGGGGAGGGCTCTGAGTTACTACAGATGATTCTTCCCTGGGTGTGTGCCCACGTGCTCAGGGTCTAACTGATTTGTCATATTTGGGGTTGGCAAAGAATTATGCCCCAGGTCAGATTGGCAGAGGCCCTGGTTTTTTGTTGATGGCGAGTGTTTGTGTTTTGCCGCCTTCTGCAGTATGGGCCACTGCACTGCTTTCTAGCAAACAGTTGTGTAACCACTGGAAAAGTGTCACACACAACCCTCCCTGCTACCCCCAGTCACTGGCTTACTTGAAGGATGATAGCCTTCTTTTACTACCTGTTACTCCTTTAGCTTGATCAAGATAAGTCTGATAACGAGGTCCTGGGTTTAAACCCTGCTAACAAACCATGTAGGAAGAAAATAAGTTTTAGTAAAGATTGCATCATATGCATATGCCTATACAGACTGAATAAAGTTTGCTTGGCTATGTTATTTCTAACGTTTCTTAACTTACAAAGCCATACACTCAAAACCTTAACATAGTGAGTATGAGAGAGACCCTCTCAAGTTGTGTGGTGGTGTCATGCTTATTCTCTGCCACTGTGCTAGGCAGTGTACAAACAGAACAAAAAGTCAGTCCTTGCCCCAAAGAGATTACAATCTAAGTTAGCATTTATTGGAAGATAGGATTTCTCAGAACACTGCCAGTGGGCTACTAAACCTTTTACTTGTTGGTCATCAGTCTGACTCTAGCTCAGCCTAGTAAGGACTGATTTCTCCCCCCCCCCCCTCTGGTGGATATATGGCTTCTGTATGATAAGGTTGGATCCTAACCCATTACCTCAGTCCGTCCTACGCTCTGTCAGGAGCACACTATAGTTTAGTCTCCTGTGGGCTTTAAAACTTTGGTTTCTTTTCTGTTGTTGGGTTTAGTATGCAGGTGGTGGTGGTGACCTGTGACATACAGAAGGCCAGACTAAATGATCTGGTGGTCCCATTTAGACTTAAACTCCATGATTCTATGGTAACCTGGCCTACAAACTTGTACAAGCCGATGCTTAGCCCAGGCTTGGAACTTGCATTAAATCTGAGGCAGAAGCAGGAAACAGGTTGATTTAGAGGAAGCCTCCAAATCCGGTATGGGAGGAGAGAGCATTGAGGATAGGGCAGATTTCTTCAGGGAAATCTTGTGTTCAATTTTAAAATCCATTGTTGCTTTTACATCAAAGAAGCTAACCTAAAACTTGTCAGAATGCATATATGGCTTTTTGGTAGATCTCCCAGATCCTGGATTACTTGGAAAATTGTACCTGACAATGTGTGATGTGCTGATCACCGCTGCTAATCTATAATGGCAGGTACAAAACGTGTGTGGTTTAAAAACAAAACTAACTTTGACCCTGCTTTGCATGTGTACTCAAAGTAGTTTTGTGGCCTGTGTAGCTATATAAATCAGTGTTTATACACAGCTCTGTAGTGGCAATTTAGATGAATGTCTACATGTTAATGAAATAACAGTTTGCAGTCCATATTGTGGCAAAATACCTTGTTCGCCTCGGTAGGCTCAGTCCTTTTTAGCCCTGGAGACTCAGGTTTGGGGCAAGACGAATCCTTATAGGTGGCCCAGGCTCCTGCTGCTACTCTCCTCAGTCAGTCCCTTGTGCTTGTTTTCCTTCCCTTCTGGGGAGCAAGTGCAGCCTCCCTACTGGGAAGGTTTGGTGTATTGCTGCAAACAGCCTACTAGCAGCTTCCCTGCTCCTCTCATTCCCTCACCCTCCCTCTCCTACTACCCAGGGGAGGGTCTAAAAAGGTCCCAAGTAGTTGGAGTCAGCTGAACCTAATTGGTTCCCTAGCAACCCCTTTTCCAGCTGAACCTTATTGCCCTGTGGTTCTCTCTCCTCAGTGGATAGGGAGGTGCCTTTTAATCCCCTGGGACTAATTACTACCCCCCTTTTGTAGCTGTTTGTCCTGGGGTTTACCACAGTATACACGAGTATTAAGAATATTAAGCAAATTCTGAATTTCATCTTAATTCCAAAACAAGGATTCTTTGGGTATTGACAATAGTCAAAATACATTGCATATGTAAAATATTGTGAAGGTGCAGGATCTGTTGATCAGATTTCTGGATTTTAACATGGGTGATTTGGAAATTAATGTAGGCCAGGCTAGTTAGACACCTTAAGTAACTACTAATGAATGGTCTAGGGAGCTAGCGAACAGGAGCGGCTAACGGGAGTTTTGCGAGGGACTTCTCCAAGTGAAGGAGGAGTGATTACATGACTCTTGAGGTAGGGGTGTGTGTGTGTGCGCTTGCTGATTGACTGAAATGTACTGTGTGGTGTATTTGTTTGGGGGTCCGTATACTGACCGTGTGTGTGCTGAGCCTAACGGCCTGCTAGGCAAGGCTGAGAGCTTCTTAACGAGGTTTTGATCCCTAAGCCCTGTAGCATCTATCAACCCTTAACTAGGGGAGACTACAATGGGTCATACTCAGGAAGACCAGTGCTTTAAATAGCCCACTCCTAAGCGACCAGAGGAGTGGCTAATGGGAGTTTTGTGAGGGAGTTTAGAGGGGGCGTGTGTGTGTGTGTGTGTGTGTGTGGGGGGGGGGGGGGGGGGGGGGCGGCTAGATATACTTAACGTTCTTTAAACTTAAACCAAAAACACCTCCTGATAAAAACAAAACAGCAACAAAGGAACGAGCTTCAGGAGTAAAAATATAATGCAGGCAGAAGTCCAGCAACAGAGTGGGGGCTATCCAATTTATCGCATCCAATGCAACATGTATGATTACCTGCCCTATGAGTGGGTGGCATCTGTGTGCATTCGGTGAAAGGAGTTCCTGGCCCTCGGAAACCGTGTACGGGCTTTGGAGACCAGAGTGGCTGAGCTGGAGGAGCTAAGGGAGACAGAGAGGTACATAGATGAAACTTTCCAGGATACAGTAGGAAGGTCCCACTCTCGGTCTGACAGCTTTTGTCCTGTTGAGGAGGATGAAAGTCTCCGGGAAGGAGACCATTCAACTGGAGCAGAGGGAAATGATCCCATAGTTGGGACCCTCCTTCCAGATGATGATATGATATCCTCTCGCACTGAGGATGCCCCTCCGAGGGAGAGAACTCCAGTTATTAGTAAGAGACAGGTAATTGTTATGGCAGATTTGATCATTAGAAACCTAGATAGCTGGGTTTGCGATGACTGGAGAACCACATGGTGACTTGCTTGCGGTTCTCTCGAGATAGCTAGATAGACTTGTATGTAGTGCTGGGGAGGAGCCGGTGGTCGTGGTACATGTAGATACCAATGACATAGATAAGGATAGGAGAGAGGATAGATGAGAGGTCCTGGAGGCCAAATTTAGGCTGCTAGGTAAGAAATTGAAGTCCAGGACCTCCATGTTAGCATTCTCTGAAATGCTTCCAGAGCCAGTTAGACAGGCAGAATTGCAGGGTCTCAATGCATGGATGAGATGATGATGTAGGGAGGAAGGGTTTAGATTTATTAGGAACTGGGGAAACTTTTGAGAAAGGGGGAGCCTATACAGGAAGGATGGGCTCCGTCTTAACCAAAATGGAACCAAATTGCTGGCACTTAACATTAAAAAGGTTGTAGAGCAGTTTTTAAACTAAGGTCTGGGGAAAAGCTGACAGGTGCAGAGGAGCACATTATTTGGACAGAGACAACCCTTAGGGGAGGATCTATTAATGGTGATTCTCTGTCCTAGTAAGGAGAGAGGATGGAAGAATATAAAGTACAGGTAGGATCTGATGAGAAACAGTCAAATGAAAAAAATCCCATTCAATTACATCATGTAATGACAGACAGCTAAAAAGTGACATGTTTTTTGAAGTGCTTATATACTAATGCTAGAAGTCTAAATAATAAGATGGGTGAACTAGAGTGCCTTGTATTAAATGAGGATATTGATATAATAGGCATCACAGAAACATCGTGGAATGAGGATAACCAATGGGATACAGTAATACCAGGGTACAAAATATATCAGGAGGACAGAACAGGTCATGCTGGTAGGGGAGTGGCACTATATATAAAAGAGAGTGTAGAATCAAATGAAGTAAAAATCTTAAATGAACCAAACTGTACCATAGAGACTCTATGTATAGTAATTCCATGCTTTAATAATAAGAATATATTACCAACCACCTGACCAGGATGGTGATAGTGCCTGTGAAATGCTCAAGGAGATTAGAGAGGCTATTAAAATAAACTCAATAATAATGGGGAATTTCAACTATCCCCACGTTGACTCAGTACACGTCATCTCAGGACAGGATGCAGAGAGTGCGTCTTGGAGCAGCTAGTCCTGGAACCCACAAGAGGAGAAGCAGTTCTTGATTTAGTTCTAAGTGGAGCACAGGATCTGTTCCAAGAGGTGAATATAGCTGGACCTCTTGGTAGTAGTGACCATAATATAATTTAATGTAACATCCCCTGGCAGGGAAAACACCACAGCAACTCAACACTGTAGCATTTTATTTCAGAAAGGGGGACTACAGAAAAATGAGGAGGTGAGTTAAACAGAATTTAAAAGGTACAGCACCAAAAGTGAAATCCCTGCAAGCTGCATGAAAAGTTTTCAGACACTATAATAGAGACTCAACTTAAATGTATACTCCAAATTGAAAAACATAGTAAGAGAACCAAAAAAGAGCCACCGTTGCTAAACAGCAAAGTAAAATAAGCAGTGAGAGGCAAAAAGGCATCCTTTTAAAAAGTGGAAGTTAAATCCTAGTGAAGAAAATAGAAAGGAGCATAAACTCTGGCAAATGACGTGTAAAAATATAATTAGAAAGACCAAAAAAGAATTTGAAGAACAGCTCGCCAAAGACTCAGAGTAATAGCAAAATTATTTTTTTTAAAGTAAAACAGAAGCAGAAAGTCTGCTAAACAACCAGTGGGGCCACTGGATGGTTGAGATGCTAAAGGAGCACTCAAGGACGATAAGGTCATTGCAGAGAAACTAAATTAATTCTTTGCATCGGTGTTCACAATTGAAGATGAGGGAGATTCCTAAATCTGAGCCATTCTTTTTAAGTGACAAATCTGAGGAACTGTCCCAGATTGAGGTGTCTTCAGAGGAGGTTTCGGAACAAGTTGACAAACTAAACAGTAATAAGTCACCAGGACCAGATGGTATTCACCCAAGAGTTCTGAAGGAATTCAAATGTGAAATTGCAGAACTACTAACTGTAGTCTGTAACCTATCATTTAAATCAGCTTCTGTACCAAATGACTGGAGAATAGCTAATGTGATGCCAATTTTTAAAAAGGGCCCCCGAGGTGATCCCAGCAATTACAGGTTGGTAAGCCTGACTTCAATACCAGGCAAACTGGTTGAAACTATAGTAAAGAACAAAATTGGCAGATGCACAGATGAACGTAATTTGTTGGGGAGGAGTCAACATGGCTGTGTAAAGGGAAATCATACCTCACCAATCTACTAGAATTATTTGAGGAGTCAACAAGCACGTGGACAAGGGGATCCATTGGATAAACTGTCGTGGGATAAGAGGGAAAGTCCTCTCTTGGATTGGTAACTGGCTAAGAAATAGGAAACAAAAGGTAGGAATAAATGGTCAGTTTTCAGAATGGAGAGAGGTAAATAGTGGTGTCCCCGAGGGGTATGTACTGAGACCAGTCCTATTCAACATATTCATAAATTATCTGGAAAAAGGAGTAAACAGTGAGGTGGCAACATTGCAGATGATACAAAACTACTCAGGATAGTTAAGTCCCAGGCAGACTGTGAAGAGTTACAAAGGGATCTCACAAAACTGGGTGACTGGGCAACAAAATGGCAGATAAAATTCAATGTTTGATAAATGCAAAGTAATGCACATTGCAAAACATCATCTCAACATAAATTAGCTGTTACCACTCGAGAAAGAGATCTCGGTGTCATAGTGGATAGTTCTCTGAAAACATCCACTCAGTGTGCAGCAGCAGTCAAAAAAGCGAACAGAATGTTGGGAATCATCAAGAAAGGGATAGATAATAAGGCAGAAAATATCATATTGTCTCTGTATAAATCCATGGTACGCCCACATCTTGAATACTGTGTACAGATGTGGTTGCCCCATCTGAAAAAAGATGTATTGGAATTGGAAAAGGGCAACAAAAATGGTGAGGGGTATGGAACGACTTCCATATGAGGAGAGATTAATAAGACTGGGATTATCCAGTTTGGAAAAGAGATGACTAAGGAGGAATATGATTGAGATCTATAAAATCATGATTGGTGTGATGAAAGTAAATAAGGAAGTGTTATTTACTCCTTCTCATAACACAAAAACTAGAAGTCACCAAATGAAATGAATAGCCAGCAGGTTTAAAACAAAAAGAAATATTTCTTCACACAATGCACAGTAAACCTGTGGAACCTTTTGTCACAGGATGTTGTGAAGGCCAAGACTATAACAGGATTAAAAAAAAAGTAGATAAATTAATGGAAGATAGCTCCATCAATGGCTATTAGCCATGATAGACACGGATGGTGTCCTTAGCCTCTGTTTGCCAGAAGCTGGGAATGGGCGACGGGATGGATCACTTGATGATAACCTGTTCTGTTCATTCCCTCTGGGGCATCTGGTATTGGCCACTGTTGGAAGAAAGGATATTGGGCTAAATGGATCTTTGGTCTGACCCAGTATGGCCACTTTTATTTCTTATATCTAACTTTAGAATTCTGACTTCATATTGAATGGTGGTTTTTTTAGTCCACACAATTCTTTTAAAGTATTATTTTTTTCACCCTTCTTACACTTAATTTGTACCCAGTTTTGGGGAAGAGGTTGGTGGTTTTGTGTGTGCGCATGCACGCAGTATTTTAGGGGGGAAAAGTAACTTCCAGTTGAAAATATTTTTGATTTTACTCAATGAATGTCCACGCCTAACTACTGTCTACTGCTGCATTTGCTAACCATGCAGGTGACTTGCATTCCATATCCATATTGATGTTAACAGTGTAGAACTGCAAACGAGCATGTTTCTGTGCCATTTCTACTTTTTTCAAAAGAAAAAACAATTCATCCACATCCCTCAAGAAATAACAAAATGCAAACTTAGTTTAAAGGAGAAGCTTAAGTCTCTGTCCTAGTTGGTGTTTTATTTGCAGGTGGAATCTGTGATCTGGCCAGTTATTTTGATGGTGTGAATAAAATGAAACTTGACTGCTAACATTGAGATACTTGTAAGTAACAGGGGAACAACTCTGACATTGTATTTGTTCAGACAGTTAAAACGCTCAACAGATTTTTTTTTTTTTTTTTTACATAATTTAAATGCAGTAAGCGGGGATATCTAAATTTTAGCAAAAATGCTTTCTATTGGAGAGACTGAAGAAGCATGTAGTACTTCAAAATCTATATATTGCTGATCATGTTTCCTAAAACTAGTGGGCAGAAAGATCCAATTTCTGAATGGCTTTGTCTCACATGTAACATCTGTCTGATTTCAGTAGTGATGCAAAAACTCTGGGATATCAATTGAATATAAAAATTTTATGTGGAAAGATTTTGTGCATGAAATTTCTCATTTCTTCATTGTGGGTGCTTGAAATCTGAACTTTTCTGCTGGGAACTAGGGTGTCACTTTATGCTAACAGTGAATGAGCATGCCTTTCCATAACTGAAACAAGGTATCAGAGTAGCAGCCGTGTTAGTCTGTATTTGCAAAAAGAAAAGGAGTACTTGTGTCACCTTAGAGACTAACAAATTTATTTGAGCATAAGCTTTCGTGAGCCATCCGATGAAGTGAGCTGTAGCTCACGAAAGCTTATGCTCAAATAAATTTGTTAGTCTCTAAGGTGCCACAGGTACTCCTTTTCTTTTTGAAACAAGGTAGGAACAGCTGAAAGAAGAGTATAATCCAGAGTATAATTTTCAAAGCAAATTTTCAAATTTTGCTTCTCTATCCCTTCCCCCACACCGAACACTTCATCGCTCCAATCCAAGGAGGGCTGTATGCAGCTATTGTTGAATTAGTTAACACTGTTCCTGAAATTGTCGGAAGAGTTGATTAAGAGAAATCTCCCTTCCTGTACTACCAAGGCCTAAGCATGCTGTTTGTGACCTCTCTTGGCTTAGGAATGAAGAACCAACCTGTTGTCTCTAATTGATTTCTTTCTCCTCTGACCCCCAGCAGATGGTAATGTACATACTATTGCTAGACTGCCATCTCAGCTTTTAAGTCGGACAACTTAATGCACTCATCCTGATTTTTTTTTTTCCCCTTTTACAGGAAGAAGAGATGCCAGATGTAGAAATTGACATTGATGACCTTCTTGATGCAACTAATGAAGAGGAGAGAGCTATCAAATTACAGGTAAAATATTTTTCCTTAAGTAAACTTGAGCATAGCTGACTTAAGATATAGTCACACTGATATGTTAATTCTGAATGACTCTGCTTTTGGTGGTAGCCTGAGAGTGAGTATTTCCTAAATTTGAGAAAAGGAAATTTAATGTAACCTATCTAGGACTACTGTCTGAATGTAAACGGATTCCCTAGCATTATGAGGAAACATCTTGAATGAGGATGACAATAGTAAAAATACAATGTCCAATACTCTAGTGAGAGGGATGATAATTCTGAGAAGTAGTAGAGCACCTTAACTTTTCTCCAAGTGTCATTAGTATTGTAAAATGTGAAGAGGAAAAACCCACGTGTAACTTTAAGAACCTCAGAAACCAGTGGGTCTTCTGGTCATGACAGTTGGCATTATTCCCTATTAATGCATGTATACTGATCCCTGTGGTCTTTATTACATTACTAATCTTTTCCTAGCAATGGAAAAAATAACTACAACTTCTGTTGAAACGCATGTAATTTTTTGAGTGTAAAAGCATAACTCGCTGGTAGCCATTCAGGGCTCTATCTAAAAATGTGGGGGGAAAATCAAGATAGTCAACAACAAGAATTAACAAAACGGGGAAATCCAAAGTATGTTGTCTGAATTAGGCAATTACTGTAGACTTCTTGGTCTAATTCCATAATCTTGTTTGAGGTAAATGTTAATAAAATAGAGTGCGGGAGGGAAGAGAGAGGAGAAAGGAAGAATAATTGTGTGTCTGGAAAAGACACTTGAAGCCAGTGCAGGACTTGCCATAAAATGGGTAATAGTTAAGATATATGAGAGGAAATGAAACAAGATCTAGTATACAGTGTTAAGAACCCAATTAGTGATGCCTTAGTGAAAAGCTCCCAGTAGAAAGTTACTTGAATCTTGGGGTGTGTTGGGGGTAGTGTTTGTATGTATGAAATCTTAGCTTCTCCTCCTCTCTGTCTCCTTGGAGATTTACAAATTGGGATTTTTAAAGTAGAATTCCTTTTTAAGGAAGCTGCTACTACTTCCCCTCTGAGCCCTGTGGTGTAGTCCCTTTCTGCTATAGATACTTTGCTCCACCTATGCTGCTACGCTCTTGGAGGAGTTATTGAATGTAAAGATTGCACATCTCTCCTCTGTAAGGTACATGAAAGCTCATTGATCTAGCTTGATTATATATGGGAAAAATATTATGAAAGTACAATAGTCTTAGATTATAGATTTGTTTTTTACTTTTCAAAACTTAATACAGAAACTGTATTCAAAACTTAATACATGACTTAATACAGACTTCTTTCATGTTTTACTTCTAGGAAGTTCTTGTAGATTGCTACAAACCAACAGAGGTAAAATACCCCTTTTCTTGAATACCATTTTTCCCTGTTAAAAACAGTGTAGTTGTACTATATCTATATCTTTAGGTAAAAATATGGGAATGCTGATTGGGAGTTGAGGGGGTATGAACATTTCAGGCCTGACAGTCTCTCCTGGAATGCTGGAGTTCTGTTATTTGACTGGAGCAGGATTGGGCTCTTTGGAAGAAAGTTGATTATTCCTAGATAAGTGTTAGGGTTTTGATTTGTGATGCAGGTAAAATGTGCAAACTATTAACGTAGTGTTACTTGTCCTTCTCCTCTAATGTTTTGGTTGCCTTCAGTAACACCTAAATCAAGATGTGAAGCTCAGATGTGAAGAAGTGAACAAATGGAATTACTTCATCTGAAATGATAAAAATCTAACTGACCAAATGACTATATTTGCATAACATTGTTTCAACCTATTAAATGTATTATATGGTCTCCTAAACAAGACCATTATACTCTTGTCTTTTTTAGCTTTATCTTTGGGGAGAGACTTGCATCTTACTTTACAGACATCTGTTTGAGCAGAATGTGTCCAGCCACCTTATAAATGGATACAAATACAATACAGTGGAATGATTAAGCCAACAGACTTCTTTTAAGTGGATATTCGGATGGAAGTTTAGTATTTTTATAGAAAATACTTATAAGAACCTGTATCACTTTTAATATATTACAATTGCACATGTTTACTAGGAAGAGTGAGCCTGGTGATCTAACAGATATTTTGAGTAGTTGAACTACTAAAATGCATGATTGAAGCTTTTAAGTTCCTGAACAGTTTATTTTAAATAAAGTGGTCCCCATTATAAAATCAATACTTTCTGAACAAATGCCAAATAGTGGTATCTAAGATACTGCAGTTGTGGGTGGGGAATGCATGGTAGGTTGGATTCCATTATTTGGTAACTGCTGTAGTCAAGCTGTGCTTGACAGGGATGTGTGCCGTTATTAAACAAGGCTGTGGGTAACATAGTTCTGCTTCAAGGGAGAACAGGGCTGAAATGGCTGTAATCTGAGCTGCTTTCTTTAACGTAGAATACTGAAGCAATCTGTCAGGCAAAACCTCTGTCATGGCTGAAAGGACAATTCTTTGTCTATTTCTGCCTTAAATTCTTACTGAACCGTATACTGGAGAAGTCTGTTTATGACCAACTGCTGCAGCCAATGAAGTCTCTTGTTTGGGATGATGGAAATGTAGCTCAGAAAGACTTGGATACTAATGCTCGTATAGCTTATTCTTCAGTGTGATGGAAATGGTAGACGTGGTACACTGCTGGGATTCCTACAGAGATGCCAGGCTAAAAGGCCAAGTCTTTCTGATTTGTCTCACAGTAGTTGTGCTACGTTTGAGATGACCCAGTCAACATATTCCAGCAAAAGCCATTGAACTTCAATTGTTTTTCCTGCTATTGGTCAGGAACCTGACATTGCTGATGTCTCTTGGACTTTGAGGTGAAGAGATGCAGAACAGGATGCTAATAGCTCAAATGGTCTTATCGAGTGTGGCTCTGAATGTCTCTTGTTTTAATCTTGCAAGATTACCCCATTCTCCCAACTAGATAAATGTGTGAGGATGGCTTTTTTGGGAGGGAAGGGTAGGGTAAGAGGGCAAACTAATAATTACAAAATTAGTTTAAGCTAAAATTATTTTGCTTAAAAATCTGTTTATTATACCAAAATTCTGTCTAGTTTGTATTTGTCTCAAGAAAAATGTTATTTCTGTATTCTAAATATACACCCGACACTTGAGAATGAGGTGGTGTTCAGTGTTTAACATAATTTTAAAAAATATTTGTATGCATGAGGGAATGCACTTACAGTATAAAGACAGGGTTAATTGGTATGGCAGCTTAAATGGAATAGTACGTAGATCTGTGTGCACACTAATGTTAAACTGAAAGTAAAGAGCCAAAGTTTGAAAGCACCACCATAGGGGATTAGATTTTAGTATTCTAATTTCTTGATCCTTGACTCCTGTGCCAGTGAAGTGGAGGCAATGCTCTTACCTTGAAGAGTCTCCCCTCGCTCCCTTGATAACCCTTTGAGCTGGCATGGGAGTAGAATTGACAGACTGCAGCGAGCAGGGTCTCTTCTTCCTCTGCTAGTAGGGTAATCTGTCCAGTTTGGGGTTGAGAAGGGGAAAAGAGAAAATCCTGGGACATGGAAGAAAAAAAATACTATTTACATATGTATAAACAAATACACAACACACACACACACTTTATTTTATAATACATATATATATATATGTATGTATCTGGCTGTTTATCACACTAGCATGTGAACTATTTCTATAAGAGCAAGAGGTGTGTGTGGGGGGTATGTGTGGAGAGAAGTGTACTGTGTGGCATTTCTCCTTCTAAGGAGCTGTAATTCAAACATAAGTTCTGTTTCTGGCAAGGACTTAACATTTAAAGATCTACCACCTGAAAAATGCTTGTGATCCTGAATTCTAACCAAAAAGAATTAATGTAGTATGAAATCTGCAATTTTACAGCACATGAAAGGAAAGCTAATAAAGCCAAAGTTCACTAACTTGAAGTTCATACAATCATAGAATATCAGGGTTGGAAAGGATCTCAGGAGATCATCCAGTCCAACCCCCTGTTCAAAACAGAACCAATCCCCAATTTTTGCCCCAGATTCCTAAATGCCCCCCCCAAAGATTGAACTCAGAACCCTGGGTTTAGCAGGCCAATGCTCAAACCACTGAGCTATCCCGCCCCCCTACATTATATGTTTGATAAGGTGTCACTTCTGCAGATTGGTCATTTCAAGTCAGTTCTGCTTAGTTTCCGCAATTCTCTTAGGAGGTGAAAGGTTAAGAAAAGTTTCAGGAGTGTTACTTCTGTGCATTAATACTCAATGGCTTTTCTGATCTGAAGAAACAGAATTATTTAAGTAATTCAGCAGGTGGCAGGTTTTAAGGTTTTCTCTCTTAGATTATCTAAAGTAATAATAGGCACTAATTTATAAGTGTTTATCTTCCTTCAAAGTAAAATACAACTAGACTCTTGAGCATGATCAAAAAGAAAAGGAGTACTTGTGGCACCTTAGAGACTAACAAATTTATTTGAGCATAAGCTTTTGTGAGCTACAGCTCACTTCATCAGATGCATTGGATGCTGTAGCTCACGAAAGCTTATGCTCAAATAAATTTGTTAGTCGCTAAGGTGCCACAAGTACTCCTTTTCTTTTTGCAAATACAGACTAACACAGCTGCTACTCTGAAACCTGAGCATGATCAGTTATTCTAAAAGCTTAGGTTGTGTAAGACAGCAATTGCTGCTACTTTCACCTGAACTAAACATGTTTAAAGCTGGCATATTGCAGTAAATTATCATTTTCATAACTTTATAAACTTTCAAATAAAGAAATATCAGTCAGTCAATATCCTCAAATTATTTTGATGAAGGTATTATGGATTATAGTTTGGCTTGCATATAAAATAAGACCCACTGACTAAAAGGCATTTAAATATATTCAATGTAACATCTTAATCAAGAAAAACATGTAATGTGACTGATATGTTCCCTAATCTCAGAAGCACGTTTGATCATGTGTGCCAGGAACTAAAAATGTCTTCTGGGCACATGATGCCAACTTCACTGTATTTCTAAAATCAATGGCTAAGAGGCACACTTTGCAAGCTACTGTTAGATCTTAAAGTATAAATAATAAAGGCCTGCTTCCTTAATGTGATTAGGTCACACCTGCTGAAGAGAAACTGAGATACCTCTAGAAAACCCAGGCTAGGGGAGAGCATACAAGTTTAAAGAAAAGCCTCCAAGTCTGGCATGCCCAAGTTTGGAAAATTCAGTCTGCAAGACTTTGAATTGTATTGCTGAAATCTTTACATCACCGAAGAGTGGATATTCCTCTTCCATTTTTTCCTTTCCATTATACACTGTTCAAAAATGGGAGATCCTTCTGTGACAAAGACCCAGGCTTGGGTGAATGAATATTTTGGAAGACTACTGTAGCTTCTTTTTTAGATGGATAGAGAAACTTAAAGAGCATTTTAAATCTCATCTGCAAAATAACTGTCATGAAGACGTGAGGAATGTATGTTGGGTCCATATTTTTCTTTATCCATGAGGTCACTTAATAAATTTTCATGTTCCAGTTGATTTTAATATTTATGTATTCTGCAAGAACTTGAGCTTCTCTACTCAAAACAGCTAGCCATTCTCAGAATAGAATACCATCCCTATACTATAGCCTGTGGAAGAAGCATGGCCTTTCTGCACTGTCCTGGGAGTGAGAAGCTCAAGACAGACCTGGGGCAAGTCAGTATTTCTGTTCCTCAATTCCCTGTCTGTCAAATGCGGGGATGCTTACCCTGAATCACAGGCAGTGTTTGTGGTGATAAATTTATGTTTGTAGCACTCATGTTGCAGTGATGAGCACCATAGAAAAGCCTCTGGGTATTATCATCTGTCAGGGAGGACACTAGAACTTTTTTTTTTTTTTTTGCTGATCTATTGAAAATTTAATATTAAAGAACTGTTGTGGACCTGAAAAGAATGAGTTTTTTATCAAGGCATCCATTTTGAAGAAGTTGAGGACTCTATCTTTATTAACTTTTGAGACTCTCTCACTGGTGCAGCTCCACCATTGATAGCAATAGTGAGAATGCTAGTGTAAGATAGGCTCAGAGCAAGTCTAAGAAACCTCTGGCTAGTCTACATTAGTGCTTGCGCTGGTGAGGCTGCCACAGTGACTAGCACAATGGTAGGAGATTTCCTGTTGTAAACAAGGCCAATGAGGTTGGTAATTCTGATAATTCATGTCTAGGCTGTCTCTGACTGGGGTGGTTTGTGTGTGTGTGTGTACGTACATACACATACCAGAGATAGAAAACTTCAATTTCTCTTAAAAGTTGTTTTTGACAAAATGCTAGAAAACTTGTTGTTTTTTGTTTTTTTTTTTTACTCTTCCTTTTACCCTTTATTTTCCACTGAGAAAAGGGAGGAAAGGAAGAGAAGCAGGGGAAACCAAAAGCACTGAGTGGAAACATCAAAAAAAAGTTTTCACTGGAAATTTTGAGAATTATTGGCATTTTTCAACAAGTCAAACAGTGTCTAATGGCAAAGGTGCAATTGGCCCTTCATTGCAACTCTTGAGCAGGAAATTATGGGCTTAACAACATCATGTATCCATGAATGGAGTCAGCAAAAGAAAGTACAGGACCCTATTAGTTAAGTGACTTAATCAGTACCCCTTAACTTGAACAATTGGAGCATTTGAGAGGTTTTCAGTCCTGCATTGGGAAGAATGCGTTTGAGCTGGCATTTCCCTACAGATCTATTTTTCCAAGTTTAATTTCTAACTAGAGGAAACGATAGCTTTGTGACAAAGCTTTTGGATTATGGTTTGGGCCAAATGTTTGGGCATGCCTTACACAATGCACATATTTTGCAGTTTACTCTACAGATGTGGCCGGCAAGTTCTATTTCAAACTAGAAGTTTACAACCTCAAAGCCAAAAAATCATAAATTGCTGCGGCTTTGAAGTTTTGAACTTTACTGTTGTTTCATCTTTAATCACAAAGTTGTAATATTTACTGTTCAAAACCAAGTAAGAAACTAAACACCAAAGAAATGCATCTTTTACAAAAGAGGAAATGCAGTAATCCAAATAGACAGAGTATAGAGAACATGGGGCAATTCTTCGGATGGTACATAAATTCTTAGCTCCACTGAAGTAAATGGAGCTATGGCAGTTTGCACCAGCTGAGGATCTGCCTCGTATTGTACAGCAGAAGTGAGCAAACTATGGCCCGCAGCCACATCCGGCCTGCAGGACTCTCCTGCCTGGCCCCTGAGCTCCTGGCCCAGGAGGCTAGTCCCCGGCCCCTCCCCTGCTGTTCCCCCTGCCCCGCAGCCTCAGTGCGCCAAGCCGCCAGTGCAACGCTCTGGGCGGCCAGGCAGCGCAGTTGCAAAGCTGCAGTCTGACCCGGTGCTCTGTGCTGTGTGGCGCGTCTGTAGCGCCACCAGCCAATGGTGCTCCAAACAGCACGGTAAGGGAGCAGCGGGGGTTGGATAGAGGGCAGGGAAGTTCGGGGTGGTGGTCGAGGATGTGGATAGGGGTCGGGGTGGACAGAGGTCAGGGATCAGGGGGTTGGATGGGGCAGGGGTCCTGGGTGGGGGCAGTCAAGAATGAGGGGGTCTGGGGGTGGTCAGGGAACAGGGGGGTTGGATGGGGCAGGATTCCCGGGGGAGCCATCAGGGGTGAGATCGGGGGGGGAGGGGGTGTCTGATAGGAGGTGGGGGCTGGGCCACACCTTGCTGTTTGGGGACACAGCCTCCCATAACCGGCCCTCCATACAATTTTGGAAACCCGATGTGGCCCTCAGGCCAAAAAGTTTGCCCGCCCCTGTTGTACAGTGACACTAAAGAGCACTAGATTTGCTCTCTTTTAATACCACAAACATAAGCAAAGGACCAGAACTGTGTTTCCATTGTAGTGATGCTGGTGCACTGTGTGGGAGAGAAGAAACAGCAAAAACAGCAGTGCCTGTGAATAGTTCAGCAGGTGTGGGAATACTCAGGATACATGATCTCTTCACCGTATACCTTCCACAAGTCACTGGCTAAATGCCACAATAGAGATGGGAAGGGTCAGTCCCAGTGAAGTGGTACTATCCCCTGGACAACTTGGGGGAAGGGATTATGTTTCTGTGAGCATCTTAGTGTGCAAGAGGACTGCTATCTGCTCACACCAATATAGATTGGAGAGAGAAAGTAGACCCATGGCTCCACCTCCTTCCTTCCCCTTTTGAGGCACCTGGCACCACCCCGCTCCACCAAGGACCCATAGAGGGAACAAACCCTGCTTTCTCTTTAGCACACTGTTGGCAACTGAGGCTTTGTATATTTTCTCCCCCACACACACCTGTGTAAAGACCTGTCCATCTGTTCCTTTATTGAGACCAGGTGGGTGAGGTAATATCTTTTATTGGACTGACTTCTTGAATGTCCTGGGACCAACACAGTGATAGCTCACTGTGTTGCTCCAGCTGATCAGTGTCCCTCTGAAGAGATGTCCTCCGCCTATGGCCAGTGTTGCTCAATGACCCTATCAGGAGTTTTATTTGGCTGTGGAGAGCTAAGACTGTGGAGGGAAAGGTTATTTTGTGTGAATGAATACTGTCCCTACTTTGGCTTGTCTAGTAAACCAGACTGGAAATGCTTCTGTATAGGATTCCAAGTATTTCTAGGCTAAGAGGAGCTCTTATCACAAGTATCCTGTACATGTGGAGAAACATCTGTTGGGATGGTGTCCAATTAGACTCTGAAACTAATTGGAGTAACTTAAACAGGAAACCTGGAATTCATTGCTGGTCATTAAAATAGTGAATCACACCTCCAAAGAGGAGAGGTGAAATGATTTCCCCTCTTGCTGAATTACTATTTCATCTTCCCCCCTCACCCTGTTTTATCTGAACTGCATGCCTTTGATTCTAGGAAAAATGTTGGGGGGGGGAGACCAGGAAAATGCCTGAAGGTCTGAATTTAAATGGAAATATAGATTTAGTCTCTCTCTCTCATGCAAATTTGCTCTTTTGAATTAGAAGGGCATGTCTTCCAGAAACAATGGCCTCCCATGGTTCATTAACAGGGATCTCCACATTTGTAACAAATTGTGTTTAGAGGTGACCTGCAAAAAAAATTAAACTGGGTTTGTGCCTTTTTTCCCCCCTGCTTTGAAATTAAAGGCCTTACTTAGTGTGGTTCTTTGTTTTTTTTGTTTTGTTTTTGTTTTTTGTTTTTTTTTTTTAAATAAGAGCGGTGCCAAGTTTTGCTTCAGGGACTTCTTGGAGATAGCAAGGAGCAAACTGTCTTAGCCCTTTGAATCTTTAACAGAATTGTTGTTCCTAAGTGTTTCTCAGGCATATGAGTTAAATAGATGTTAACAAAACCTGGAAAGGGAAATGTTTTTTTTTTTTTTTTTAAAAATCAGGTTTTTTAACATAATCAGTTTTCATTTGCATGGTGACTGTCAATCCTATCAATTCTCAATCATCTTAAATCAAGCATTCCAAGAAAAACAAGGTAGAGAGAACCAGAATTTCTAATGTAAAAGTAAACTGTTTCTGAGGGGGAGGGTGTGTATGAGGGGAACAAGTAGCCTCCCCACCTATTAAGCTGCCTCCTAATACACCCGTAAAGAATAAAAGGTGCAAACAACCAATTTCAATCCTTTCTGTGTAGCATTTAAAGAAAGCAATGGGCCATTGCTGTGCCAGAAGTATTGAGTTAGCTAATTTGGTGATTATAAAATGAATGCACAATAAACCATTATGAAGCATCTTCCCATCTCCCAATCAGCCAAGGAAAACAAATCTGCAGCCTTGTGAGATCCTTCTTGCTTTCTCTTTGCATGCTTTCAAAGCAAAGAACAGCTGTGTATTAGCATCTGAATTTTATGCAGGCATCAGGTGCAGAATGATGCCCAGTGCAAAGCAAAAATGTTCTGGAAACACTCTGATTACGAGCTTGCTTCACTGCATACCTGTGGCATATATTAACTACCGCATGGTGTGAAGTATCTGCAACCTATAAATGCGTTGATAGTTTATAGTTTAGAATTCCTTATCACAAGTAAAATTGCTCCTGAGGGGGAAATCCTTTCTAATAACTTCATTTATTTCCTTAAATGAATGGTAATTTGTGTGGTTTGTCTCCTTTCCTGATCAACATCCTTAACTTAGCTTAGATCTGGCTGCGGATTTCTCTTCTCCACCTACCAGCCAGTCAAATCAGCTTATTTTGAGGTTCTCTTGGGAGTATTAAGCAGCAACCAGCTGAAATTTCCAATGTAAAATGAAAGCCTCTTGCTCTGTATAAGGTGTAGGAGGGTTATGGTTCTACTTCAAAGGAGGAGGGGAAAACCCTCTTTGAATTTCTAAAACAGTGTTTCTTCTACTGATTGCTCATAATTTCCCATGGGTCTGTTTGCTTTCATTTTACACAGAGATTTCGTCTGAAAGTAAGCTGGTCATAGTTAAATTTGATATCAAAGGGGGAAAACTATTGAACAGCTCCTCTAGAAGGAGGGGTGAGAGAGGAGCTCAGTGGAATTCCATGGCCACATTTCAAAAGGAAAACTTGAGCAATCCAATACCAGAAGTGCAGCTATACAGGTCCCTGTATTCACTTTTTAGGTACACAGATTGCTGATAAACTCTTTTGTGTCCCGTCGACATTAAAGAGTCAGCCAAGTTCTGAACTGGATGGTGTGCAGCTGCCTATTCAGGGGGAAAAGGAGGTGAAGTACTGCAATCTTTTATGGGAGCAGATAGGGAAGTTCCAGGCATTTAGAAAGGGAATGGGAGACTGATCAAATAGGGCAGAAAGGCAGGAAAAAAGTTTTAGGAGGAGAAGAAATATCTTAATTGAGTGTTTGAGACATTGATGCATTCTTTTTTTCATTTGGGACAGCTGAGGGAGAAACCTATTTCAGGTTTTAAAAAGTCTGTTTTCCCAATCAAATCTCTTCTAAATGGGCAGGGAAGAAGCTTGCTTTCCTTCTACTGTATTGCAATAGAGAGTGTTGAGACTCGCGCAGTCCATCCAGAGAAACACTGATCCCTCTCTTGAGTTAAATGTATATCTAACCATAAATGTATATCTAACCATAAATGTTATTCATAGTGACATCTCTCATAAATACTGTAGCCCTGGTAGCAAACAAACTTAAGCATTTGTTTTATCAGGGTTTCAACAAGTATATTTGAGCCTATCAGTGTGGCATGTAGGTGCTGACTTTGTTCACTGGCATTTCTAACCCTCCCCCCAGGGAATGAAACTTGGAAGTGCAACTTTTGTTACGGGCTAAGCAAAGGGCTTCATTTTTATTTAATATCACCATAGTGACATTAATGAAGATATCTTTTAAATCTAGGTCTATTGATTATTTTCATTTCCATTTTGGAATTATCTTGTCAGCTATTTCCTGGCTTGCTCCCATAACTATATTGTATTTCTGTATTTAAGAACTTAATGCCAAGCTAACACTCACATGTGCTAGTGCTTACGTCAACAAATCACCATATGTTTTTACAGTACTACGTATGGCACTACTGGTAAACTCAATTATCCAAAAGTCTCAAATGACATCAAATATCTTCAGATTAGTTGGAATTCCAACTAAACAAATTTTGGGATCTAATCAAAATTTTGATTCAGGGGATAAACTAATTTTGTATAAATTGTTTGGACAATCCTGATCCTATGTATTAAGAGGTAATATTGTACCAGAATTCATTAAATGTAAACTAAAAGCTATGATCATATACAAATAATAGTAAATAAATAATAACAAAGCAATTTTAAATTGTGGTCTATTTCTGCAAACCCTGACTCATAACTAGTCTTTAAACGTGAAAGAAAACCCCTTCCAAGTCCATCAGACGACTAGCTTGATTAAGGACCAACTATGTGCATAAGTTTATTATTATTTTAAACAGCACTGGCCCTTTTAAAGTTTAAAAACCATCCTTAACCACTCATATTGTATCTAGATGTTAGTTGCTGGTTTTGCCTGATGTAAACCTTGCCTACACTAGGTAAACTTACATATGTTCCCATGTGTGGTGACCCAGCTTCCTCAGAAATTGTGAAAGCACCATTGGGAGACCTCATGTGGGCAAGAATCCCTCAGCCAGATCCACTATTATTGGGTCAATTAAATTTCCTTTAATTTAAAAAGGTGGTAAAATGGGGTTTGGCTCTGGGACCAATGTAGCACTAGGGGGAACCCTAGTGTAACTATTTGTTTGGCAAAAGTGGAGCTAACAGTGATGGGGAAAGGGAACATTTTTGGCAAGCTTTTCCACTGTAGATGTGGCATAAATGTCAGTAATTTCTCAGTAGTAACCACTGTAGTCAGAGTTTTCATAATAACTTCATATTTTTCAAGATTGTAGCTTTCTGAAACTGTCTTTCTGGGGCTGAAATTTCCTGAGCTTGATCTTTGCCTGAAGGTGACATGTTTTGAGGGCAGGTTACCAAAATTGCCTGTTGTGTTTTGAGGAAAGTGCAGGTGAAAACACCTTGTTCCACTTAGATTTTAACTCTGATCTCAGAGAGAGCTACATTTAAAAAAAAGACTAAGGGCATGTCTACACTTACCAGTAGATTGGCAGCGAGTGTCCATTTTAGCGGGTCTGGTGAAGACATGCTAAATCAATGGGAGAGCACTCTCTCATCAATTTGTGTACTCCACCTCCCCAAGAAGCATAAAGTGTAGCCACTGCGATGAGTGGATCTAACTACGCCGACTTCAGTTAAGTTATTCATGTAACTGAAGTCGCGCAAGTTAAATCGATTTACCACCCTAAGTTTGAAACAGACCAGCAGTAAGTTTGAAACGTAACATTTGACGTGAGCTGCTGCTTCTAGCTTTTGAAGAAAGCTGCCCAGTGGACAACTAGACTTGTGTAATAAAAGGGTGGAAGATGGATAGCAACTGAGTTATATTGCACATGGAGGGAATAATGAGTTTCTTTCCTTTCCACTTCATGATGGAAGTGTGCGTGTAGCCTTTACTTTAAGGTTCCAAGAGCTCATATAAATTCCACCTTATCAGTAAAATCTTATCTCCAGGATAAGCTTGTATAGTTTGCTTTAGTGTTCCTCCTTTTAAAAAAACCAAAACTATGATTTCTTGATGATGCAAAATATTGTTTATTTCTAATCTTTTTTTTTTTCCCCCTAGGAATTTATCAGAGAACTGCTAACTCGGATAAGAGGGATGAGAAAGCTAAGCCCCCCTCAAAAGAAGAGTATATAACTACTCAAATAGTAGCACTCTTATAAGAAACCTAGCAAGGGAAACGGGACTTTGACTACAAGACCTTTATTAAAATAGAGTTGTCTTTCTGAGCAACTTTTTTTTTTATTTGGTTCAGTTTTGACATTTACTCAAGGGAGTCCTATTTCATGTGCTTTCAAGGGTTTTTTTTAAGTGTCATTTTTTTTTATCAAGGATATCAACATTTTTGGATGCTGCTCAACTATCCTAAAGGATTTTTGAACCAGTGAAGAATCCAGGCATTAGTGACCATGTCATAGCAATGAAGTGCAGCAATCCCACATGGTGAATCAGAAGAGTATGTAAACTTGCAGAGGTTGAAGAATTGCCTTTTTATTTTCCCCTAGCAACTATTTGGATAACGTTTTAAGTTGGCTGTACATTTAACTCATGGATGTCAAGTTTCTTGTGCTTGTATGTACATAAGTTGTAAAGTGGGGGTGTGAATACTGTTTCACGTGGCTGGAAGGGAAGTTGTGACAGTAAACTATTTAAATGGTTGCTGAAGCTAACATGTTACTAGAGGGCAACAATTTAGGTTACCAAAATGAGTGCTGCCATTTTCTAAATCCATTTTAAAACACCGAGGTGAAGAATTTCACCATATCTTCTCATACAGAAAGCAACATATGAGAACTGGGGGAGTTTAAGGGCTTAATTTGTAGACTTCTAATTGTTTTATTGACTTTGATGCTTTGCCAGATCATTTTCTCTTCACCTCATGGTGTGTTAGAGTTGTATTAACCTACTGTATAAGAGCCTGATGTGATACCTAGAGAAATGTCAATCGCCATCTAAAAAATGTTTCACAGTATGGGGGAAAGAAGTGCTACCAAAACAAACCAAAAGCACTGTTTTGCATTGCAGGTTTTAATGCAGATCCCCCTCTCAATAAAGAATAGTGTAGCATTTGTTCAGAGCTCTGTCCCCAGAACTAGGGGCGGCTTGTTAGTTATGGGTCCTCTTTTCTTGTGAAAGCAAGAATGGAATACTTTCAGTGGATCCCTGACACTTCTTAATTAAGGACATTTTCCAGATGTTCCATAAGCTACCATATGCCAATAGATGAATTTAGTCAGGCATTTTATATCAAAGGGTGCTCTGAACATATTTTATTTTTAAAAATAAGAAATACATGTTTGTGAATTTTATGTATGCTGGCAAGCTTTTTTAAATGTATTTAATTTTGTAATGTTTATCAATGATTTTATTTACCAGATATTTACTCAAATAAATGGAACAACTTGTGACTCTTGTTACATCTACACTTCCCAAAGCTACTAGTGTATATATTCAATGATGGTTATAGGGATGTATACACAGAAGGAGTGAGTTAGTCAATACATGTCAGTCCACCTTAGGCTGCCTAATACCCTGGGCTTGGGGGTAATACCACCTAGCCTCAAATGTTTGAGTATTAGATTTCAGTAGTCTCTGCAGACTGAAATCAAATTCTGGGTTTGGTACAAAGTTAAAGTTGTCCTTTCTAGTCATTAGAGAATGCATTATGTGAGATGATTATGGGGCTTCCCTCTAGAAAACGTACTGCTATGTACACACTTAGACCTTTTCATAATCTCCAAAGTAATAATTCAGTGAAGTATTGACAGTGAGAGACATTCCAGTTCGAGAGACTTATCACTGACATGGAGACTCGTGGTTATATTTATTTTGTTACTGGAATAATAGCTGCTTACATGAATATTATTCCCCTACTATCTCCCAACTTTGGATACCTGTTTCTCCTCATGAGTATAATGGAGATGGGCCTAGAAAAACTCCCTAGTTCTAAACACCAGAGAACTTTGCTTTCTCTGAATAATGCAGCTGGCTTATGGGTAGCAACATCCTACATCTGAACACCCTGAGAGTTGTGGTATTGGAATCTGTGTCTGAATTTTGTGACTTGGGCCCATAAAAAATAAAAAAATCTTTAAGTATGGCAAACTTTCTAGTCCTGGGGTAATGAAGTGTAGTACAACTAAAACAATACCAAATCACAAATATATTGATGATTACACTGCTTCTTCACAAACAATTTTCACTATATTTAATTTTGCCTAAAAATTATGCACAATGTTGCTAAATGTTAATTAGCCAGAAAGGTGTAATATGCTATCTTTGTCATTAATTGCATCCTTTGTGATCTTTTGATTTGCACACAGCAGATATTGCTGGAAATAATGGTACCATCCTTTGAAGAACTGTTTGGAACAGATAAAATCATGACCTTAGAGCTGATTTTTAAAATCAAGGATAACGTCTGCGATTTTGTGTTTGCCCAGTGTGTGACTAGTGAAGGGCCAGTGCTGGGAAGGGCTTCCACTTCCCCAGCTGTAATGCTGTAAATGCTTCACTCTTAAGTGTTTGGTAAGCAGAAATGAACTCTAAATAGCCTTTCTTTCCAGCTGGTATAATGTGCCAGGGGACCTACAAGGTCTGATTCTCCTCTTTGACTTTTAATGGAGCTACTCTTGGCTCACTGGTGTGAGAGGAGAAATCAACTTGTTGTTTAAGATCTCATGGTGCTTATTTCTTTATACTCTGTGGATGTTCCTAGCACTCTACAGTACTTGAGTGTGGTTTCAATAGCACACACTGTTAGTGAAACTAGAAATAAGATCTTGCAAGCCATCTTCAGTGCCTAACTGGGCAGCTTGAATAAAAAGGGCCAAGTTTGGCTGCAATACAAATTTCTTTTGGCTTTAAAAACTGCTAGTGAATTATACTGAATTGACTCCAGAATGAATGCACATTGAAGCAGAGTTTTTTGTTTTGCCTCTTTTAGTGTACAATCAGAGTTGCCAACAAGAACATAGGTTTTCAGGGTACACTTTTTGCATAATTCCACATTAGTGTTCGCATATTTTACAGAAGTAGCTGGCACCAAAGCAGTGTGGAATCTTCACTATCCACTCTTCCCAATGGCCTAAACTTAGCTGGCGCATACAAGGATTTTGTTTCCAGCCCACCTGACTTTTAATCACACCAGCTATGTGACTCTGGAGGCAACAAGAGCAGGTCAGTAAATTCCTGTGCTAGAGAAGAAAAGCAGATAACTTGGTTGTCCCAAATACTCACCTATTAAAAACTCTTCTAGTCATGGGATAAGCTTCCTTTTGCCTGCAGAAGTAAATTGTAAAGTTGGAAATCCTGAAAAAGAGGGCATTTGGGGGGTGGGAGTGGTAAGTCCCCTTCCAAGGGGATTAAAAATGACTGCCAGGGAGGGAGGAAGATCTAGCTAAGAATCTGCTTATGCACTTAATGTTGAGACCTTGAAGGTAGAGAGTGGCATGAAGTAATAAGCAGGTGGGAGAGGCACATGCTCCTCCCACAGGTAAGTAACAACACAAAACACTGGCAAGTACTGACAACTCTGTTGCCACCTATGGCTCTGATCTTGCAACTAGCTCAGTGGGTAGGTCCCTATGCCTGCATACAGCCAGTTGAAGAATGGGGGCCTACCTTACTTGGAAAGTTTTAGTGGTGGCAAACTTCGGATCACGAGTGTGTGATAGGTACCACAAGGGTACTGTCAGAATAAACACAATTATTAATTAATAACATCTGGTTGCCACTCCTGGATTTGACTTGAAAATGCTGCCTCCAGTGCAGCACAGGCTGGTGCAGCCTGTACGTTGTAATGGAGATTTAAGTCCTCTGCATTAGTCTGAAGGATTTAATTTCTTGGTTGACTACAATAGTTACACCAGAGATTAATTTGGCCCTTAACCCTTAATTAAAGTTGTCCCTCAAGGACTTTCACACCTTGTGCAAGTAATAAATGATCTTCAATGAGTTGCATCCTTCTGTTCTAGTTTTAATTTCAAGCCTATCAGAGCACTAGGTAACCAAATCAGTTTTAGAATTTATTGCCTCAAGCTTTGTCATGGTGCATTTTTCCATAGCTTGAATTAATGTTTTCCCCACTCCCAGAGGCCTATCTTGATTATTTTTTTTGAAGAACCTGCTTATAATGCTGTGAGTTTTCTTGCCAACTCAAACTTGAAAAATGTGTAATTCTCTCTCCCCTGTGCACATCCCTTAAACTTCAGTCTCTTTCTTAATACGTATAACTATTATGCAATATCATAAATTAACAACTTCCTGAATTATTCCTTTTCTGGGAGAAAACAATCGTTGGAAAGTTCCTTGACCTGGTCCTACTGAACTTGGCACCTCCTTTATCCAGATTTCCTTAATCCTGGTCTTCCTGGCCTTCTCAAACATCCCCCTGGGGGAAGAAGTCCAGTGCTGGTTAATATTTGCTGATTGTACATGATGCTAGACCGGGGGAAAGGGGGGCAGGAATGCAGTTTAAAATGTAGCTAGTTTATAAGATTCATGTCTTTACACTTACAAAAGTGCAGCCTTTCTGTTTCCATTCTAACAGGAGCCGTGAACTTTTTGCAATGATAGATAAAACCCTAGAGTGTCCATTCTATCTTGAGTCATCTTTTTTCCCTTTTGTTCTTAGATGTACCTTGCACATGAACTGCCAGTTATTGTACTGTATTATGTCTTCTCGTATTAATCTGGGCATTGGGCTTAGTACTTAATCACTCCAAGGCTGGGTGCTCTACTCTTGACACAAGGACAAACTGATTTTAAAAAAATATCTGGCTAGCCTCTTCTAAAACAATCCCTTGGGGATCCCAACCGTTTTGCTTCTGCAGGAAATACGCTGGGTTAAGTGAAAAGACTGACAAATAACTGCCTAACTTTCCACCTCCTTTGTTGCTCTTCCAACTCCAAGGAATTGCAAGTTTTAAGATGGGTTTTTAGCTGACCTTGTGAGCTGGTCTCTAGTTCGTTTGTTATGGCTGTAATTGGCACATGACCTAACCCAAAAGAGTGCTTCATTCTCCTGTTGGAATTCCATTTCTAAAGGTGTGGAAGGCAATAAACTTGTTTTTTAAATGCAGATTTGGAGATCCTTCTTGGCTTTTAAAAAAAATAGTTTATTGCTTTTACCACCTTTGTGTAACAGGAATTCAAACAGGAGAAAGAAATGTATTGCATGTTAAATCACAAGTCCTTTGCGGTGATAGCATATGAACTAGGGAAGGCCACAGGAGGTGCGATGAATAGGACCCAGTCCAAAACATGAACTGACTACAAGTGAGCTTGATTTCGTGAGATTACTAGCCCAATTTCTATAACGTATTCATTTCTAGATCAACTTGGATAAGAACCTGAGTTTTTGGATACTTTACCTATACCTATAATCTGAAGCGTCATTAACTAGCAGGAAATCTAGGAGCTGTTGTCAGTGATGTACAGTAGGACTAGAGATGGGCCCAAACCAAAAGCCAGGATTGGAACAACCGGACGCTCAGGGTGTTCCAAGCATTGCTATCCTGGCTGCTCATAAAACCATGAGGTAAGTGCTGCACCTCCCTCCCCACTATTCCCACTGACCCTCCAGAAATCATGAGACTTTAAAAAAATAAAAATACAGCTTGGGTTTTTTAATTTGGGTTGTGAGTGGGTCAAATTTCCCAGTTTTTCTCCGCAAAGATGAGGGCTTGAAATGTACTTTTAAATGAAAGCTGAGAGTCTCGTGTAATCATGTGCCTTCAGTTACTGGGGTTTTAAGAAAAACCCCAAATGACCTATGATAAAATCATGAGTCAGCCACACTGCAACTGGCTTTTTTTTTTTTCTTTTCTTTTTTTTTTTTTTTAAGTCCAAACTAAGGCCCTGCTCATGCAACTGGATCTGCACAAGCACTCTTGGGTGGCATGTAGCCCAGTGAGCCTAACGGTTCTCTGTGGAGGTGCCTGCCTGTATGTAGCTGCCAGGAAGGGATATCCCATTTTAACATTCTGAGTTTTGGCACGTCTAAAAACATAATTGAATTTTTCAATTTAAGTCCGTTTCTATGTTTATATTCATCCACTTTAAAAAATAAAATAAAAAAATAATCCAGAGACTGGCCATTTTGTTTAATGATAGATGTACTTTCACTAAATTGGGACTAGAGAATAAAATTCTATCTGGTAACTTTTGTGTTTTGCTGGATTATATGGGGATAATGGCTTCTGCTCACTGGAATAATGTTGTACTTGGTTGCATAGTGTGAGGCAGTTGCTCTCAATACATTTACTAATTTTCCTCTTCAAGAAGAAACAAGTTGGTTAGAAAATGACTTCTGGCTGAAAATGTTTCAGTGGAGTCTAGCTAACACCCAAAACCAATTAAACTTCACTTCGCAAATTGTGCCTTTGTGGGAAACACAACAAACGTTAGGCTTGGTCTGCCCTTAAAGCATAGGCTGACATAGCTATGGTGCTCAGGGTGTGAAAAATCCACATCCCTCAATGCTGTAGCTATGTCAACCTAACCCCCAGAGTAGATACAGGTAGATTGACAGAAGAATGCTTCCATTGACCTAGCTACTGATGCTTTTGGAGGTGGAGTTCCTATGGCAGTGGAACAGCTCCTTTTGTCATGGCAATCAGTGTCCTCAGCCTTGGGACCAATCTTATTTAACATTTTCATTAATAATCTTGGCACAAAATGTGGGAATGTGCTAATAAAATTTGACAGGTTTCAGAGCATAAGCACGAAAGCTTATGCTCTAATAAATTTTAGTCTCTAGGGTGCCACAAGTACTCCTTTTCTTTTTGCTAATAAAATTTGCAGAAGAGACAAAGTTGGGAGATACTGCCAATATGGAGGATGTTTGGAATAACATACAAGAAGATTTGGACGACCTTGGAAACTGGAGTAATAGAAATGGTATGAAATAGTTCAAAGTGCAAGGTCATGCACTTAGGATCTAACAGGAGCTTTTGCCACAAGCTGGGGATTTATGAGGTTGAAGTGACAGAAGAGGAGAAACAGCTGGGGGTATTGGTTGATCACAGGATGACTGACTCAATAATAAAAGGAGTACTTGTGGCACCTTAGAGACTAACAAATTTATTTGAGCATAAGCTTTAGTGAGCTACAGCTCACTTCATCGGATGCATGCAGTGGAAAATACAGTAGGGGGATTTTCTATACACAGAAAACATGAAACAATGGGTGTTTAAAGACATAAACACTTCACATGATTTTATATCCAACTGCAGCCAGGCATACTTAGCCTTCTGGAATGTTCTCCTTCCCATGCACCTTTCTCTGTCTTGGGAATGGAGTTATGTCAAATTACTTATGTTTTTAATTTAAGATCCTTATGTAGCACCAATTACTATAGCATCTGAGGTCTTCACAATCATTAACCTATTTATCCTCAGAACCCCTTTGAAGTAGGGAAAGTACTATTATCCCTATTATATAGATACTCTCCATGTCTCAGTTCTCCAAGTGACTTAACTATGTTCATGCAGGAAGTCTGTGCAGAACAGTGTCTTGACCCCACGTCTCCTGAGTCCCAGGTTAGCACTCTAACTATTGGACCATGCTCTAAATTCTTCCCAGGCAGTAGAAAGAAGGGAAGAGCTCCTGCCCAGTCTTGTGCGTGCCATTCACAGGAGTCCTTAAGCCGAGATGCAAACACCTCATTCTCTCAAACTGAGACTACTAAGAATTTGGCCCTCTCTTCTTTCCTGGGCTAGGCTTAAATTCAACGCAGCATAAGGATCTTCTCCTTGTACTCCAAGGGTGATGAGGTTACCCGTTATGCGGGCAGTAACGGGTGATTTAAGGTGATGAGCACCAGGTAATTTTTTCCCAAAATTGCTAAAAACTTCTTGTCTAGAAAAACAAGAAATGGTAGGGGCCAAATCTTAATGATTGTCGTTCAATGCCAATTTGGAGATGTGACCTCCACTATTTCAGTCACTTAAGGTTCTTCTCACCTTCCCTAAGAAGACACAATGATTAAAGACAAAATAAACACAACTATTAACCGAGATTTATTAAAGAAAGAGAGAGAGAGGGAGAGAAAACTAAATAAAACCAAACACAAACAATAAACAATGTTATTTCAGCTAGAATCTGTTTTGTACGTCTCTTTAGTGGAGAGCTTTCAGGAGACAGTACACCTTAAGAGTGGTTCTGCCTCTGTTGGAGAGATTCTTTCCCAGGTAAACTAAAACCAAAGTGTATCATCCCCAAATCCACAGTGAGTCTTGTCTTAATGTATCATATATTACCAGAATACTATATAGATGGACAAAGGAATTGTTTCGTTTATTGTAGATAACATACAGTTTATAAATGGACAGAAGCAAGTGATCTTAACTAAGTCCTGTGAAACCAGAGAGAATATTTTACTGAGTTACATAAAAGAAGCCAGTCACACTGAGACAGGCAAATTAATAAATCTGAGGAATCTAATATCCAAATTAAATGACACCATTTGTCTCTGAAGTATTGCTTTCTTCGCATTTATCAATACAATTTTATTTGCCATTGTGCTGTCCATTCACCTCACTTGTTTAAATCTCTCTGAAGTACCTCACTAGTCCTGACTAACCTAGATGCTTTTGTGTCACCTGCAAATTTTGCTACCCCAATACTCACTCCCTGTCCCACCCCTCTTTTTTTCCAGATCATTAAAGTATATATGAAAAAACACAGGACCTACTATGGAACCTTGTGGGACCCTGCTGTATAACTTTTGCCATGATGAAATTTGACCATTTAATACTACTCTTTGCTCTCTGTCTTTGCCAGTTTTTGATCCATTGACAATACTTTGCCTCTCATCCATAATTACTTAGCCTCAGTCACCTTTGTGAGAGACCTTCTCCAGGACCTTTTGAAAGTCTAAAGTCTATTTCAAAAGCAGGAAAGGGAAGCCAAAACGGAAAGCTACAAACTTTCCTTGCTAGAGTCAATCAGTAAGCTACAATAAGGTTGGAGTCTAACTTTTTGCCATGCCATGTATCGGAGGCTGTATTGAACGGTGCCTCTTCAATAGCAGCGTATAGAAGCATTTCGCCTTCTCTTAAAGCTTGCAGGTTGCTAGGAGGCAGATGTATATGACTATGCCCCTTAAAGGAGTGCTGTGCATATACTCAGGTTGGCAGCTGAGCAGCTCTGTTTGTAGACTTCTTCCCAGCTCCTTTGGGGGGCTACAGCTTCAGAGAAAAACTTGGAAGAACACAGGAATACCAGTTGTAGCCTGTACCTGCTTCTTGTCCCAATTCAGTCACAGCCAGATATCTCCCATTCAGATCCAAAGCTCATTTAGGCACTGAGAAATCACAGAAATATTTTTGGAGAACATGATAGAACCGTGTGTCATTGGCATACTGGTGATAGGGCAACCCATTGGTGCCAACAGTCTGCCATGCTATAATTTGCATGGTCAGCAGATATGTAGCCATGGAGTAATATTTTTCTAACCCTAAAAGATTCAGTGATTATTCCCATGCAGAAGGATCAGAGGACCTGCATATGGCCGTGTGTTAAAGGTCACAGTCCTTACACTCTTTGTCCCCCAGTGATCATTATAGGATTCATGGTGTACAAGCAATCAATGTGTGCTTTCCCCTTATCCTCCCTAGAAGGAAAACAGAGGCTACCCAGGAGAGAGCTGCTACCTTAGACTCTGCCGTTGCCATCGTTCTGGAAAAGGACAGTATTTCTGCTTCAACCATACCCAGGAGAGTCTCCTTCTAGTAAATGCCACCACTATTACTTCAGATAAAAAATGCATTTGAATGGCATTTCTCAAAGACCTTTCTTTATATCTACATGGCATTGCATCATGTAAAGTCAAGATCAGTTCTGTTATACTAATGTAAATCTAGAGTAACTTAACTGAAACCAGATTTACACTTGTGTAGTAGGAAGCAGACTTTTGGACCCTATTCGTTACTGTTAAATTGTCAAACCTGCTGAAATAAATTGTATTGCAACGTAATACATGTTGAATGCATAATTGATTATATATTGTATTAGAATTCAACTTTTGGCCCATATTGTGGTTTTTTTATGTCCATAGACTTTAGTAGGAAAAAAAGAAAATGAAACTGATCCAGACAATAATTAAATTGTTCCCGCCTAAAGTATTTTAGGGGGTTAAATTCCTGTAGGATTTAAATAGGAATAATCTTTTAAGCACATAATATGTTTGTTAAATACTAGAGCTTGGCAAACACTTTTGATTAATGCAAAAGTTGTAACCAAATCCAAAATTCTTCTACAGTTAAAACATGTAATGCTTTTTGTTCTTGTGCTTCTCCCACCAGCATGCCCAGGTGACAGTCAACATTGGAATTGCAAAACTAAGAAGAAACCCCATTTCCTATTATATATGTGACTTAGGCCACTTGTCTGTGCTGATTTTATGTGTAGTCTCCTGCCCTTAGGAAAACATATGAACAAACTATCCTGTGTCTAATACTAGGTATGGCAGCTACAGTAGAAGGTAATTCCTTGTGTGCAGTGTCTGTCTGTCTCTGTCTGTCTGTCAGTCAATCTCCATCTTGATTCCCAGTATTCTTCCTTTGGACCAAAAAAAAAGTCAGTCCCATCAATTTCCTAAATGCAGTACTTCTCGTATCTAAATAGTACATCAGCACCTTTCATTCCTTGTCCTCCCCTCCCATGTTTCTAGTTTAGCAAAAGGAATGGAATAGTTCATTTTAGCAGCTGACATATCAAAAGCAGCCAGGAAGAGACAGGCAAAAGTTGACAGAGACTTGGAAAAATGAAGCACAACCTCAGGGAGTCTCTTGGCTGATTAACTGCTTTCTAACATCTTCCCCTACCAAATTGTCTTCAGCTACTGAGCTATTGCTCCTGCGAACAAAGCACTTTTTCCAAGGTAAACTCAGTAGTAGCAGCAGCAGCATGATTATATACGTGCTTAAATGCTTGGGATTAATCCTTTTTTGCTGTTTTAAAGGCATGTCCCTAAACAGAAGTAAAGGAATCCCAGTAGCTACACCCTTCCCCCACACCTCAATTGGTCACTAGCAGAAGACCTCAGTAATTAACTATTGTAAACATACATTACAATATATTTATCTGTGTGTGCCAAAAAATAATTGATGCAAACTTTACAGGTCATCTGTGAAGAGCCACTATGCCAGATGTAACAACTGTAAATCCTGCTGGTGAGCAATTGATGTTGCTTTATTATGTTTCCAATATTAATTGCTTAAATAGGCTGTAAGGTATTTATCATTAATAAAAAAAAAAGACTCCTCTCCACAGTAAAAGGCACCATTTTCTAAGGTGATTTATCACAGAAATAAGGGGGTTACATTCTTTTAAAAAATATGTTAAGAATTTTTCTGTAGGCAAATATTTGTTTCTGTAGTTTAGCTGGTGTGGTTTAGAGATCTTGGAGCCAAAGTTATGATTCCCACTGACAGCGTATCTCTCTTTCCCCAGCCCACAAAGCATACTCCCAAATTGTGCTGTTAAGGCCCATGGCCAAGATTTTGGGTGCCTCAATTTCTAGCACACCTCTAAAGGGGCCTGATTTTCAAAGGGTGACTGCTCAGCCCTTTCTGAAAAACCTGAAAAGGTGTCTCAAGTTGGGTCCTAAGAAACTGATGTTCCCCCAAACTTGCTGGTCCCTTTTTCAGAAACTCTTATTTGTAGAACTGAAGGCTGGTCTCTCATTAGGCACTATATGGCAGCTTAATGCCATAGACATAGCAGAATACATAGGTAAATATGCAACTCACTTACATATGGCTAGATAAACTGCCATTTTCTGAAAGCACAATGGTGCCCTTTGCTGAATTGTATAGAGGACAATCCTTTCCTCCCTTATTTAAATAATAAATGGAATAAAAAGAAACCCCTAAACAAACACCTCCATGTTTAAATAGCTTCTGTATTGTATACAGACTTAAGTATGAAGTGGCTTATTTAACTAAGACTACTCCTTTCCTCTGTCTTTTTATGCAGAAACTACTAATTCTGCTATTTTAACATGAGAAGAGGCATTTCAGTGAATTCTCCCTCAATTCAAGGACTTATCCTCTGCTACAGAGTGTGGTGTTAGGAAATAGCCTGTGGAAAGAACAAGATAACATGGTGCAGACTGGGGAAGGGAATTCATCAATGAAATGAGCAAAGACATCTACTGGTAGCTATCTGAGAATAAAAGAAAAGGGTTTGGGTATAGAATGCTGTCTCTGCCAGTGAAGGTGGCTTTAAATTCCTCAAGCCAAATGCCACATACACTTTCAAAAAGATACTGACTTTCCCACAATCATGATCAGATCTTGCAGTTATATTAGCTGAAGGAAGGTCAGTTTGAAACAATATTCACTGACAAATGGAATGGATTAGGTATTGTGTATTATCTCTGCTGGGAGAAGTAGTTATTTGAAGAGATGGCTTGGATGCAATAAAAACCTCACACCCTGACCTTTCATCCAGAGTTTCAAAATGAACTTATTTTAGGGTTGGCAAAAGTTCATTTAATTTATTTGCCCATTAGTTTTCACTTTTCTACCCCATTTGCAGCTAGCCTGGATGTGAAGTGACAAAATAGTGTAAAAGAGGTTGTTACTGGTACAGCTATGGAGGGAGGTGATATCTCTTTGGGAGGTAGACAGCCTGGTTTGCAGCCCTAAAAGCTTCAGATGATTTGAATAAGCTTGGAATACCAACAGTGGAGTTTACTTGGAGGTGTGGGTGGCTTTGCCTAGTTTGTTTCGAGTCTTACATATATTTTCATCTACTGCACTGGCTTCTCAATTTCTTATTTTTATCACCTTTAGTTTTAGATGATATTTGGCAGCCTGAAACCAAGTACAATACTCGGTTTAAAAAAAAATGTGGTGGTGAGGGAACTGGGGGAAGTGGGGTGGTGATTATAAATCTAACATGCCATCCCATTGTAAAGCATAATCATTCTAGGTATTGTTGCTATTTGTTCCCATTTTATTCTTGGGTTTAATTCTAAAACAGGAGACAGCCTATCACATTAAAGGCCAAGTTAACTGAATGAATTAATAATACAGAGAAGAAGGACGTTCCAGTGGTTAGGGTGCTATCCAGTGACTTGAGAGACACAGGATCAATTCCCAGCTTTGCTAGAGACTTCCTATGTAACCTTGGGTCAGTCACTTAAGCTATGTTACCACTTATGTCACTCAGGGGTGTGAATAAGTGACACCAACCTAAATGCAGGTATGGACAGTGCTATGTTGGCGAGAGAGCTTCTTCCACTGACATAGCTGCTGCAGCTCATTGGAGGTGGATTAATTAAGTTGATGGGAGAACTCCCTCTCATCTGCTTAGAGCAGCTATGCCAGAGAGCTTACAGCAGTGCAGCTGCAGTGGTAAAATCTCTAGTATAGCCATAGTCTTAGACTCCCTGGCCCAGATCCTTCAAGGTACTTAGGTGTCCACTTAGCATTGTAATGCCTAACCCCAAAATGACTTGCTGCCCAGGGGAATTTTGAGCACTGAGCTAAGTGCCCAGGCTTCCAGTTCAATGTGGTAGGAGACCAACGGATTTGCAGAAGCAGACCAGTGGAGCTGGGAGGTGTCTAAACTAGCCAGAAGTGAAATGTTGAGGAGAGGGCAGAGGCAAAGGATTTAGGCACCTAAGTGTATGTCTACATTGCAACTATGCACCCGTGGCTGGCCTGTGCCAGCTGCCTCGCGCTCATAGGGCTCAGGCTGTGGGGTTGTCTAATTTCAGTGTAGACATTTGGGCTTGGGCTGCAGCCTGGACTCTGGGACCCTCCCACCTTTGCAAGTCCTAGAGCCCAGGCTCCAGCCTGAGCCCGAATGTCTACACTGCAGTTAGACAGCCTCTTAGCCTGGTTCTGAGCCAGCTGTGGGTTTTTAATTGCATTATAGACATCCCCTTGGTGGCTGACCTGGTGTGCTTGGCTGACGGGCCAGAGACAAGCGCCTCTTTCTGTTTGGGATTCTCAGCTGTGAACCTTCTCCTAGAGAGAGGCACCTAACCAGGTCAGCTGCTTAGGTAGCCCAGGTCCTACAGCTGAAACCCTTTGTCTTTGTCTGTTGCTTATGCTTGATATCTCTTATGCTCGCCCTCAGTTTGCCTGTGCCCCCCACTTCTGCTGTCTTTTGTGTGGGTGCTCTGTTGCCTCTCCATCTGTCGGTGGGGGCTGGCAGGTAACAGGAGTTAGGCATGCTCTGAGCAAGCCTCTGGGATTGGGCCTCTCAGGTGAGAGGATTTTCTCCCATGCCTAGTTTGAGACTCCTGCTTTGGGGCCTTAAGGGCTTCATCTTGAGCTAGGGCTTTGGAACAACTTGTTAGCTGTGGAGTGGTGTCCGCACTTAGCTGGCTTGGCAAACGCCAGCTGGCAGAGAACTTAGTCATGCAGGGGATTTAAATATTATGGGGACTTAGGTGACAACTGAGTGATGACTTTGTTAGTGGCACCTGACTGGTAGACTTGGATCCTGGAGGCAAATAGGCACCAAATACCTTTAAGATTCTTTCTGGGCCTCCGTTCCCCATCTATTAAATGGGGTTAATAGTAGTTCCCTACCTGGCTGGGTGTTAGGATAAGTTCATTAGAGATTGTGAGTGATTCAAATGTTGTGGGGAAGGGGACCATATAAGTACCTGAGCTAGAACTGAATACATAGCTGCAAGCTTTGTACCAGTTTTTTAAAAATCTGCAATATTCCATTTAATAGCTTCATTCAGTGGAAGTAGTACTTATAGAAAGACTGTCTCAATGATTTTAAGTGCAGAACAGAAACCAAATTTCCAGCATGTATAAACTACCAATGCAGGTTATTTTTAGCAGTGTAGGAAGTGTTGTACTTGTAAGGATAGTGCTAACTACAGTAAACGCTTTACATTTTACTCCCCAGCAATAGAACCCTATCAGGTTACTGAGCTGAACCAGAATGAGAAGTCACAGTGCTAATCCCCATGTTACTATTGCAAGGGATGGCATGGAGTTGGTGTGGTGGTGTTGTTCCAGTAGTGACTACCAATGGCAATGTATTTCAGGCAATGTTAATGTTTCCGTTCAGCAATCTTTTTTTTTTTTTTCTCTCTCTCCAGGTGAGTTATAATGTGGTCAATAAAAACATGAAATATCTCCGGCATTGGTGTTGACTCTCTGTTTTTTCATAGTTTGATGCGTTGGCTTACTCTGAGTGAAACGTTTCTGGCTTTCCTGTATTGCTTGCTTTTCTTTCAGTGGGAGTTTCATATTTCTACTCCTAGAATGTCTCGTGCTCTTTTTCTAAAAGTCTTATCCATTAGTAGGAAAACTCTATTTTCTTTTAGAACTTTTTAGTTGTTTCCTGGTCTCTCAAATATTTAGGGTTGTATTTTCACAGGATCCACAACCCTGCCACTGCATTCATAGACACAATATTGAGTAGGCCAAAAAGCTGAGTTTCAGCCTGATAGTTAGATATCTTCCTAGCCAATTTATACATGGAAATGATGGGTCAATTAATTGTAGACGCAAAGGCTGAGGTGGTTTTTTGCAAGTTTTGGCTCTAGTTTCCTTTCGATGCTTGCACTGAAAAGATACTTTGTTACTCTTTTGATATACAATAAAGCTGCTGCATCACTAATTAAAAGTAAAGCTGTTTGGGAAATGATTACTCCCCCCACCCTCCTTCTGTGAAAATTTTCAACAAGAATAAGAAATGTTTCATCTTCAAAGTTTCCTGAGCTGGAGAAAAAAACCTCTGACAATTTTCAGTGAAAACAAACTTTTTCATGGAAACTTCCATTTAATTCAGAAAGCGTTGTTCATTTTTGGCTGGTGTGGGGAAACAGGTCAATGAAAAAAGTTGACTAAAGGCTTGTCTACGTTACCCGTTGGATCGATGGTCAGCGATCGATCCAGTGAAGACACCGTGGTAAGTAGATCTAAGTACGTCGACTTCAGCTACGTAGACCAGATCTAACTCTAGTGAATAGTGACTTGACTCCTCACCACCTCCCACTAATCCAGTATACAGCGCATCTTCCAGGAGGCATGTAGTATTTCAGATATCATACAGGCAACAGGATTGTGAGAAATCATTTATTGTGGGGTAGCAACACTACCAGTTCATTGTCATGTCACTGGGGGTGTTAAGTAGACCTGCAAACTTCCAAGTTAAAAACAAAAATGATAAAAGGAAGGTGTGCATCTACTTGGCCTTCAGCTCCACATGTGCAGCTCCTAACTGACCTCAGTAGATCAGCATGCACATATCCAAGGGCAGAATGTGTCGGGAAGGTATGTGTGTTATGTAAAGTGAATGGACCTTAGTCATGTATTGTTTTTCATTAGTCTCGGCAGTAATAGTGTACTATGTTACTAAAGTACATATAGCTGTTTTTGTTACAAATATAAACTATAAAGTATATCCCAATATGCTACTGTAAATTTTTGCTTTTATTCCATGGTACTGTAAATTAAAGTGCTTCATAATGAAGGACTGATCATACTGTTAGACCATGTCTCATAAAGCAATTTTAAATATTGACCATTTAATATCGCAATGAAGTGAAAAACTAAATGTTATCTCCAATCTTTAATAGTTTAAAATAAATTAGATAATACTTCAAAAGACACTAAAGTACAAAAGCAAATTCACATTGGGATAGACCAGTGTGCATAGAATAATAGCAGATCATGTGGTTGATCTGGATTGTAGGACTGGATTGACTAATCAGTTTAATAAAAGGTGCTATTATAATGATGGTTCTGTGCATGCGGCTGTTCTATGGGTTTAGAATTGATGTTTTTAGTTAGCTGCCGCAGAAATCTGCCTTTTTATTCTCAAGTGTGGTTCTCATCTTGCCTTCTGTGTTGATACCTGCTTGTGCACCTGAATAGAACTCTCCCTTTCTGTCTGTTTGCCTCTGCCTTCCGTTGCGTAGGCTGGAAGTTGTCTGAGTGGGATGCTGCAAACTTGTGGCACCTACGTGACCCTCAAGGTACAAAACTAGAACATACCCCTTGCAGCCTTTCTGGACCCTTACCCCAAAATATATCTGTCTATCTTAGGTACTCACAAGCCTCTGCTACCATTGTATCTGAGCAACTCGGATCCCTTCATACATTTATCCTCACATGACTGTGAGGTAGGGAAGTATTATCCACCTTTTATAGATGAGCAACCAAGGCGCAGAGTGATTGTGATTTGCCTAAGGTCATTAAGGTCTTTTGTGGTAGATCAGGGAATTGAACCTGAGTCTTCCATAGCCATGGCTACTGCTCTAACAACCACACCATCCTTGCCTGCCAGACCTCTTTCCATAAACTCATCCTGAATGTCTAATCCCTTTCCTCTCACTACTCTCCCTATACCCACTATCTGCTCACAGCAGCCAGAATGAGAGAGGCAGAGTTCCCACTCTGCTTTTCAGGAGCCAGGAGAAAGTGAAATGAAATGACATGTTGACCCTAAATTTTGCAGCAAAGCCGCCTGAGTTTTGCAGTAGGCAACACACTAATATTTTGATCCCCAGACCCAGATGGAAATCAAGCGACATCTCAAGCCTGGCTGTAGGAGCAGCTCTGTTTAGAGTGTCTCCTGTCCTGCCACTGAAACAGAAGCAGCAGTGAATCCTTGTGGAGGACCCTCGGAGAAGGTGGGAATGGCTTGTTGCCTGTGCTCATGGGTGGATGCATGTGATTGATCATATGTATGGGAAGGGGCAGCTAAATGCCTGCTAAGACAGGCTGATGGCTTTGGCTGAGGGTAAGTGACCAGACCAATATATGCTGGCTAGCATATATATATATTTATAGGTTTCAGAGTAGCAGCCGTGTTAGTCTGTATTCGCAAAAAGAAAAGGAGTACTTGTGGCACCTTAGAGACTAACAAATTTATTAGAGCATAAGCTTTTGTGAGAAGTGAGCTGTAGCTCACGAAAGCTTATGCTCTAATAAATTTGTTAGTCTCTAAGGTGCCACAAGTACTCCTTTTCTTTTTATATATTTATAATTATCCATACCATATAAATATTAGTGTGTAGCTCAAAAGCTTCTCCCTCACAAACAGAAGTTGCTCCAGTGAAAAATATTACCTTGTCTCTGTAATATCCTGGGACCAACATGGCTACAACAACACTGCATTCACAACTATTATAGCAGCTATGTAGCTTAAATTGGTTTATACCTTTACTATAATCCTGTTCACTTATAAGTAATCCGATAATACCTTGCATTAGTTGAAGTAAGCTTTTGCTTAACTAAATGGGAAAGTGGTGAGGATCAAGACATATGAGTATTTGACCATAGTAACAGGAAAGGCATTATTGTCACAGACCTGCACAGGAATGTCCCATAGGAAGAGGATAAGACATATGATTGTCCTACCTGTAATACATACCCAGGAGGTGCCTTCATGCACTTTGGTACCTGGAACCCGTGTGTTCAGAACAAAGGAATAAGGGGTACACCATGGTACCATTACAAACAAGGTAGAAAGTTAAATGGTTTAAATCTAGTTTCAGATGCTGTATACGGTACCTTTTACTGGTAAAAAGATGGCTTTGGAGTTTAATGTGGGGAGCACACCTTCTGTGTAAGATGAATGTAACAATGTTGCACAAGATAGCTTCCTAGGGACTGGTACAATATTGAACCTTTTTCCTGTTCTATATTCTTATTGGCTTAATAATACTGACTGACATTGGTTATTTGGTCTCTTAAATATATTTATATAGTCAATTGCTTGACTACACTTCCATTCATTATAAAAATGTATCAACAGCATTAATGAGTGGAATGGGGAAAAAGAGAAATGCTGGATGTGATTTCTGCTCTTACACCAGTGGGAAATAAGGTGTAAATCCATAGAATTCAAACTGAGTTGAGCTAATGTAAAATGCATGTAAGTGAGCACAGAGTCAGGCCTTGAATGTTGTGTGAGGGAGAGAACAGAAGAGGATGGATGAATGAGTGAGACATAGGGAAGCAAAGTGGGCAGGAGTTGTGAATGAGGGACAGAATGGAGGGAGAAACAAGGAACAGTTAGAGATCAAAGGGAGAATGCACAAGTACACTTAAAAAAAAAATCCAGGGGAAGGTAGGAGCTAGAGAACAGATAATAAGGAATGGCTGCCAGCTGGGGAGATTAAACAATAAATGAAAATTAATTGAAAGCCTCTAGGCCTGCAGAAACAGGGGAGAGTAGCACAGAAGAGACAAGGATCAATACACACACACACACACACACACACGTGCAGGTCTATGTAGATTTATTTATAAGCATGTGAATGTATAATTTGTGCAGTTTATATGTAATGCAAATACAAAATACACCATTTTCTGTTGAAGGAGACTCAGAATTATTGCCCATTGTGGCCCAGAGCATTCTGGGCACTGGCCATCATGTATGACTATGAATAATTACAGGTGAGGCTGGTAGCACTACTTAAGATTCCCTGATGCTTCCTATTAGATCCTGTTTTCAGTTGCTTATACCTTTTTGTCAAACTTTAATTGGGCTGAAATTTTCCATGCTGCATGTCTACCTCAGCCTGAAGTGTTGTGGAAATTTTCAGCAAAAATTGTTCATCCATTTTCAAGAACAAGGTTCAGAACATTTTTTTTTTGTCCCCGTTACAAAATTTGGATGGCCTTTTCTTTGAGAAGCTCTTGCACCCCTATGCAGGGTCTTGAAATTTAGTAGGGCTGCGCTTGACCTTTTTGGAAGGGATGTGCCTTTTGCTACCCCCATGCAAATTCAGCCAAATATGGCCAAGTTATAAGCCTTTGAAAAAATCACAGGATAAGTTCAGTAGAGACTTACTAGAGCTTTTCAGCTAAATTTCCTGAAGATTCTATCCACACTGAGCCCTGGCCTACACTGGGGGGGCATCGATCTAAGTTATGCAACTTCAGCTATGTGAATAACGTAGCTGAAGTCAACGTACTTAGATCGACTTACCATGGTGAATCAACTGTGTCTAGACTAGACATGATAAATCGATCGCCGCTGGATTGATCACTGCCCTCTGATCCAGCGGGTAGTGAAGGCATGCCCTGAGCATGCTCCAGGCCAGGGATGATCAAGTCTTTTCTTGCAATTGCAGCTCTGGATCGTGGTGGGTAAGGCCAGGCACTGGAAATGAGAGCAGGGGGTCTGTGTCTCCTGTTCTCTCAGTGACTCCCTTGCTGGCCAAGGATGGGTGGAGGAGGAATATACCTGATTCAGATGCAGTAGGTACAAGAATCAGATCTTGGAGGTGGGGGCATTGGGAGTACACTAGGATTGGGAGTCTGGGAATGGAGTATGGCATTGGAGAATAGACAGAGACTGGGATTGGCTGGATGAGGAAGTATGGTGGTGGGCAAACTGGGAATGGCTGGGCAAGGAGATTGGGACTAGGAGCTGGGGGAGCCTGTGACTCTGATATGGAGCCTGAAAGAGTGAGACTAAGATTTTCTGGGCAAGGAGACTGGGATGAGAAGCCTAAACATGAGGACTATGCCGGTAAGGGGAATGGAACAGAGTTGAAAAGCCAGGGGTTGGAAAGAGACACAACTGGGACATAGAGAGGTTGGAGGGAATGGGGAAGGAAGAGGATAAGCTTGGAGGGGATGGATTCTTTCTTTCTTTCTTTATTTTTAAACCTAGGACATTATACATAGACAATTACATCAAAACCATTATTAAGGTTGCAAAGTCAAGCACTCAAAAGCTAGAAAATTCTGAAATTAAGGTTGATTGTGCAACCTAATTTTGGCCTCCTTCTGTGTTTGCGTTCTGATGCAGTCTTGAATTACATGACTGCATACTATTTTTCCCACAGGTCCCTTCCTTCATTCAATGTTAGAGTCTCTATGTGATGCTAGTCAATTCACTTAAACCTTCCTTTTCACTGGTGGTCACTACTTGTGTGTTTCTCATTTTCTGGCTGCCTGATTTGAGACCCGAGTCTGATTTGCAGAAGTGCAGCTGCAGGAGGAACTGTGCTTTGAACTTATAAAGCGCTATAAAATGGTAAGTATGCTAAATTTCTGTTCTGAAGTGTTTCAAATTGGGCACCCAAAATTAGTAGATACTTTTGACTTTATTAACCCCATTTTACAAATGGGGAACTGAGGTATGGAGAAATTTAATCACCCCTCGTCTCACAGGGATGCTTTGAAAATAATGTCATGAATGTATGTGAAGTACTCAAATGCTATTGATGAGCTCTATAAAAAAGAGGAAATTAATAATTCTGTATTCAGAGCATGGTTTGAATAGTGTACAGTGAAGAAGGCCTGTCCATATCATACGTTGAAGAGACTGGAGTAACGGAGTGCAGGACTAATCCAAAGTGCGAATAAAACGTTTTGCCTGTACCTCCCTTGGACAAAGAATGTAGTTGTTGGAAGAGAACCTATTTCTATAATAATAATAATTAATAAAAAAACCCCCTAACTACACACCCCAAGTTGTTATCTACTACCCCACATGGGATATCATCAAACAACTACAACTCATACTCAATGGGTACCCAATCCTGAAAGAAATCTTTCCTTAACTCCCCTTTTCTGGTCTGCGAACAAGTCCCCAACCTCTCCAAGATCATCGTCATAAGCAAGCTTCCTACAGTCAGCACATCAACACAAAGGAGCATCAGACACTGCCAGAACAGATGCAAAATCAGCAGCCACATCTCCATTTGCTACAATGATCTACCCCCCCAACACACTTTTCAAGATCCATGAGTTCTACACATGCCTATCACAACATGCGAGTTACCTCATCCAGTCTACTAAATGGGCCAAACCAGAAAATCACTGTGCTCTCAAACTTACAGAGGGTGTTTTCTTTATCATTTTCCTGTCACCTGTGGGTGAACACTTTTCACAAGGCGATCAGTCTACATCTGACCTCGTCCTCAAAGGAAACCTGCACAGCACTTTCAAACAATGAGCCTCGGAGCTTCAATTTATAATTTTGCCAGGCACTAAAACTCATGGACAGAGACCCTGGATTTATGGCTTATTACAACAATCTGTAACCCACTAACAACTCCCGCTCCCCATCTGCTTCATCCTCCTCTCCATTCCTTTCCTCTATATGACTGGAGGGGTGTTAATGGGCCACTTCACTTGGAATGGTCCCTTGAAATAGGTGTTAACTACTTATACTAAATAATCTGTTCTATATTATATTTAGCTATGATCCTCCCGAGCGCAAGTCTACACTATAAAATTAAGTCAACGTAAGTTATGGTGACATACAACCACACTAGTTTAATTACTTTTGCATGTCTGCACTATGCTCCTTGTGTTGATGCACTTGCACTGATTTAACTGTCAGTATGGGGCATTATGGGACTGTTTCTGAAAGGCATCAACAGTCAATATAAGTAATGCAGTGTCTACACTGGCACTGCGTTGACTTAGCTACATCAGCCTGAGCCCTATGCCTCTCATGGAGGTGGAGTTATTGAGTCGGTGTAGTGGGTGAGTTACAGTGGTGGGGGCTACGTTTTAGTGTAGACGCTTACAGAGTTAAGTCGATGTAAGCAGATATATGTTGACCTAACACTGTAGGTAGACCAGACCTGAATAAGTTTCCCTGAAGAAGAGCTCTGTGTAAGTTCTAAAGCTTGTCTCTCTCACCAACAGAAGTTGGTCCAATAAAAGATATTACCTCACCCACATGTCTCTCTGATATCCTGGGACTGACACAGCTATAACAATGCATACATCTATCAAGGAAACAGTTAAGTCTTACACTGTGCTCTTGGAGTCAATAGGCTTTGGATTAAGCCCTAAGAAAGGCAAGGCAAGATACACTGGCCATCCTGATACACTGCAATAGAAAGTTCAATAGTTCTTCAAGAATTCCTTGTCTGCAGCTCTAAATCTGTTTCATCCTAGAAACCATTAGCTTTACTGTTGCAGGAAGGTCATTATAAAGGAAGAGCTGATCTTCAGCTGGTCATGTTGTAGCCCATTGTGGGCTTTAAAGAGGACTGGGACCTTGAATTATATCCTGTACTGAATGAGGATATGTGTGTACAATGTGCAGTACAATGTGCAGAGTAATGGAAGGACGTGTTCGTGTCCTACTTAGGAGAATAGCTGCTGCTATTTGGACCACTTTAGCTTCTGCAGTCAGCTCCAGGTTCAGCGCATGGCAGTAATTCAGCTTCAAAGTAAAGAAGATATAGCTCACTAATGGCTAGGTTCTCATTTATGAAGAAGTGGACAGTTCTGAATTGTGCAAGGTCTTCAAAGTGCTTTCTCTTACCACAGCATCATCTTTTACCTGGGTTATGCTTTCACCAGCTGTTATTCATTCAGGTCCTCCAGATACTGGGGTAACAAGGTGATGGCATTATCTGCTTGGGATGAGAGAGGTAGGGGCAGCTCCATATTGTCAGCAGCATATTGTTGACACTTCACACTTAAGTATGATGTGGTACCCCCTACCATTTTAACCTTATAATTGGATGGGAGTGGGAAGGACTCTGCAGTGTAAGGGTCTTGGTGAGGCTGAGCAGTTGCCTCTCTTGGGCATGCAAGACCTGGCCCCTGAATAGCCATTAGGCAGAACTGACTTCCAGTTATTATTGAGTTAGACTGGATTCAAACTGATTATCTTAAGGTAAAGTCTCTCTATCCTATTACAATTCTGCTTGGCCATCTATGTTCTAAAAGTGAATGGACATGCCAAAGCAAATTTTTTTTTTTTGCTTCTCATCAGGTGTTAACATTTAGTAGTGCCAGGTTAATGATCAAAGTGTACAAGGACAGGACTGCCTTGAGGGATGCAGTAGGCATGGCAGGCAGGAAGCCAGTGTCAATAATATGTGTAGAAACTAAATCAGTAAAAATAATATTTGATTTAAAGATCTTTTTTTGGCTGATATTTAACCTGCACATTGAGTAGGGTGAGGAGACTCAATGCAAAGACACATGCATCCTGTACATAATGTTTCCCACCTCATGCTTCAGGACCCACTGTCTGGCCTCCTAGCTGTGCTCAGTTAGCCTTCACTGGTGACAGTTGACTTGTCACAATGCAGGTTTCACATTGAACTTGCTGTCTGGTCTACCCTCACTATGGCCAACACCCAGCATTCAAAAAAACATGAATTACACTCCAAAAAGTGCGTAGTTTTAAAAATACTATGTTTGGGGTTCTTGTTATGTCTTCTAGTATTAGAATACTTAGTGGCAGTGTTCTGAAGTGTTTCTCCACACCCAGGAGGGCAAGAACTTTTTTTAATATGAAAGCCAAGATGCTGAGGTTGAGAGAGCTAGCAATTTTGCATCCTTCTGTGGCATGATCACACTGTAACCCCCATGTCCGTCAGGCCCATGTAGAGAATTCCTCCAACAAAGCAGCATATGGGGAAACATATTCCGCTACTTGCTCAGTCAAGGGATGATGTCTAAAGCCTGTCTTCATTCTTTGATATGACTCAAACAAAAATTTACTTGCTGACATCAATATTTGCCAGCTCTCTGCCACTTGCTATCAGACTGAAAAATTAATATGCTTACACTTGGACTAAATTATACAGTACTCTAATTCCTGAAGAAAATGTTGATAAGAGTGCTTTTGAAAAAGGCTTTTAAATACCCATTGCAAATGACTAAAGGAATTCCAATTAGACCTCACATGTCATTTTCATTTCTCTTGCTATTGAAGTCTAATTCTGAAAATGCTTCCATATAAACTGCTTTCATACATCGTCTGCTCCTCTTATTTGTCCACACAACCATAATCTTGGTGGGAGACGCGACAGCTATTTCCATGGTGAGATCATTACAAATTCTAATAATATTTTCCATTTACACAGCACTTTCATCCTTATTACAGCTGTCTGAAGTTCTATTTCACAGATTTCTGAATACAAACTTTCACCATTCTGCAAGATTTTACACCACCTCATTCTTACTGTTTTCATAGGTTCCACAAGATAGATAAATTTGCATAATAAAACCCCTTGCAAAAAACATTTTTGCATTTTGTACAGAAAATCCCATTTGGCTTGAAAATATGGTTTTTACATTTTTAATTGGAAATGAGGCTATTTTCCCCCCTCCTGCTTAAAAAAAAAAAGGCCCCTTCCTGCGTAGAAAAATGTAATGTACCATCATGATATGGTGTGCTTAAAATGGGCCCATTTTCAAATGCGTAATGGAAAACTCTTGAATTTCAGCCGGTCTGCCTTGCATTTCTTTATACCTGCATCAGTCACCATTATGCTGAAAGGATCACAAAATGATTTTTTTTGTTCTTTCAACAAACTTTTACATGCAGTAATTGCTTCACCTGAAGTTGAAGTACAACCGCTTCTTGGAAGAAACGCGACAACTGTTTAATGGCTTGCAATAACACTACACAACAGTTTATGGCAGGAAGTAATGAACAATACAATGCCCAAGTGAAACGACAGGCTGGATTTATATGGGTGGAATGTTAATGACTCAAACTGGAATTTTCCCAAGACATTACAGTTAACTGCCTTCTGCACTTAGGAAAACTAGGAGAGGTAGGGTCTTCTCCCTCTCACCCAAATATTTCTTTGGGGCATCACTTCAGTACTGATGCAGAGAGAAGAGAGGCACATTCTGAATCACCAACCACTGTCATTTTCTGGAGTATCTAGGCTTTCCTTTGTCCCTGCTATTGTGTATATAGCACTTTTGCAAAGGAAAGGCTTCTATTGACTTCTGTATGCTTTGAATGACTTCCTGTGCTTTAAAGCAGACCTTAAGTTATATCCTCTGGGTCTTACTTAATACAGCTCTGTTCTGCTTTCTCAAGTGGCTTTGACTATACAATGTATAAATTAATTGACTGATTAATGCTATTGCCTCCAATCAAGACAATGGACTATTTGTTAATGCTCAACTCAACAAAATTGTTTCTGTGCAATCCAGGACCACGTTATGCCAGATTCTGATTTAATTGCACTGAAGTGAGTAGAATTACACTGGTGTAAAAATGGCTGAGATTAGATTCAGGCCCTCTGAATAGGAATATAGACTACCCAACTCATATTTAGAATATGACTTGTAGGCAATAAGAATATATGACCTCTTGTACTGGTAAAATGTCTGGCCAACCTTTGCTCCACAGACTGACTGGTGCCCAGATCACCTTGCTGGAGGCTGTTATGGAGTCATGAAATCTGAACCTTTGTAGCACTCAGTTACCTGCAGGTTAGGATTGCTGAATTGCAGATCTAAATGTACTACATGATGATCCATCATTTGAATGAAAGCTTTCATATTGGGTGCCCTCTGCTTTATAATGTGTCGAGCTATATATCCAGTAATGCTGCTGTTTCAAATAGAGTACGTCCTCCTTTGCAAAGACTCACACAGAGGAGATCAACAAATAAATAAAATAAATAAATAAATACAGTTAACTGCCTTTAATAGCCATATAAATAAGAAGAAAACTAAGAAAGAAGAAGTGGGGCCACTTAACACTGAAGATGGAGTGGAGGTTAAAGATAATCTAGGCATGGCCCAATATCTAAACAAATACTTTGCCTCAGTCTTTAATAAGGCTACAGAGAATCTTAGGGATAATGGTAGCATGACAAATGGGAATGAGGATATGGAGGTAGATATTACCATATCTGAGGTAGAAGCGAAACTGAAACAGCTTAATGGGACTAAATCGGGGGGCCCAGATAATCTTCATCCAAGAATATTAAAGGAATTGGCACCTGAAATTGCAAGCCCATTAGCAAGAATTTTTAATGAATCTGTAAACTCAGGAGTAGTACTGAATGATTGGAGAATTGCTAATATAGTTCCTATTTTTAAGAAAGGAAAAAAAAGTGATCCGGGTAACTACAGGCCAGTTAGTTTGACATCTGTAATATGCAAGGTCCTGGAAAAATTTTTGAAGGAGAAATTAGTTAAGGACATTGAAGTCAATGGTAAATGGGACAAAATACAACATGGTTTTACAAAAGGTAGATCGTGCCAAACCAACCTAATCTCCTTTTTTGAAAAGGTAACAGATTTTTTAGATAAAGGAAACGCAGTGGATCTAATTTACCTAGATTTCAGTAAGGCATTTGATACCGTGCCACATGGGGAATTATTAGTTAAATTGGAGAAGATGGGGATCAATATGAACATCAAAAGGTGGATAAGGAATTGGTTAAAGGGGAGACTGCAACGGGTCCTACTGAAAGGCGAACTGTCAGGTTGGAGGGAGGTTACCAGTGGAGTTCCTCAGGGATCGGTTTTGGGACCAATCTTGTTTAATCTTTTTATTACTGACCTTGGCACAAGAAGTGGGAGTGTGCTAATAAAGTTTGCAGATGATACAAAGCTGGGAGGTATTGCCAATTCGGAGAAGGATCGGGATATTATACAGGAGGATCTGGATGACCTTGTAAACTGGAGTAATAGTAATAGGATGAAATTTAATAGTGAGAAGTGTAAGGTTATGCATTTAGGGATTAATAACAAGAATTTTAGTTATAAGTTGGGGATGCATCAATTAGAAGTAACAGAAGAGGAGAAGGACCTTGGAGTATTGGTTGATCATAGGATGACTATGAGCTGCCAATGTGATATGGCTGTGAAAAAAGCTAATGCGGTTTTGGGATGCATCAGGAGAGGTATTTCCAGTAGGGATAAGGAGATTTTAGTACCATTATACAAGGCACTGGTGAGACCTCACCTAGAATACTGTGTGCAGTTCTGGTCTCCCATGTTTAAAAAGGATGAATTCAAACTGGAGCAGGTACAGAGAAGGGCTACTAGGATGATCCAAGGAATGGAAAACTTGTCTTATGAAAGGAGAATCAAGGAGCTTGGCTTGTTTAGCCTAACTAAAAGAAGGTTGAGGGGAGATATGATTGCTCTCTCTAAATATATCAGAGGGATAAATACAGGAGAGGGAGAGGAATTATTTCAGCTCAGCACCAATGTGGACACAAGAACAAATGGGAATAAACTGGCCACCAGGAAGTTTAGACTTGAAATCAGACAAAGGTTTTTAACCATCAGAGGAGTGAAGTTTTGGAATAGCCTTCCAAGGGAAGCAGTGGGGGCAAAAGATCTATCTGGTTTTAAGATTCTACTTGATAAGTTTATGGAGGAGATGGTATGATGGGATAATGGGATTTTGGTAAGCAATTGATCTTTAAATATTCAGGGTAAATAGGACTAATCCCCTGAGATGGGATATTAGAGGGATGGGATCTGAGTTACCCAGGAAAGAATTTTCTGTAGTATCTGGCTGGTGAATATTGCCCATATGCTCAGGGTTTAGCTGATTGCCATATTTGGGGTCGGGAAGGAATTTTTCTCCAGGGCAGACTGGAGAGGCCCTGGAGGTTTTTCGCCTTCCTCTGTAGCATGGGGCATGGTTGACTTGAGGGAGGCTTCTTTGCTCCTTGAAGTCTTTAAACCATGATTTAAGGACTTCAATAGCTCAGACATAGGTGAGGTTTTTCGTAGGAGTGGGTGGGTGAGATTCTGTGGCCTGCGCTGTGCAGGAGGTCTGACTAGATGATCAGAATGGTCCCTTCTGACCTTTGAATCTATGAACAAGTGGCCCATATCATAAAACATTGTCATGTAAAAGGAATATTCTATGAAATTCTAAAAAAATTATATTTATTCTCATGTTTAATAGCCACTGTGATGTATATCAATTTTTTTTTTACTTTTCCTGATTAAAAAAGGGAGGAATCATTTTATTTGCATTACAGTAGCACAACAGAACCCAGTCAGGATCAGAGACTCACTGTAATACGGATGAAACAAACACTGAGGAGAAGGAACTCCCTTGCTTTGAAGAGTTCAAAATGTGAACTATTTAAAATCTGACTATTCCAGTTCAGTTTGTTTTCTGGGCAGCCCTGGGCATTTTTAGAATTTTCCTGCTGACACTCCATTATCCAAAAAAACACCTCCACTTCCTGCACTCAAACTGTCTCTGTCTCTCCCTCTCCAAAAAGCAGAAAGAATACTGTTTTCATTGGTATTTTATAACTAAGCTGAAAAGAGCTAAGCAATTATCTGAAGAGATCTTATTGCAAGTTAAAGTATACACCAAACTACTGACAATTCACCATGTTTAGGATTGAGCTTTTGTCATAGGGAATCCCCTCTTGTATGAGGCAGAGTGGGGTGAGAGAAAGACCACTGTCTGATCTCTGGAGTGCCCCAGTTATTGTTCTCCTCCCTTTCTGATCACTCACTCTGTCCCTGGCCCTTCCATCAGCTGCAAACAGAACAGCCAATGCAATACTCCTCACCCTTCTTCAAATATTGTGGTGGTGCTTCCCAGGAGGATTTTCCCATCATCAGATAATGGGACAGAGCATCTGTAATGTGCGCTGTCAGTCTGAAGTGAAAAGGGGACCTCTTGGAGTGCAAGGGAAGTTTGGTCTCCAACCCCATTTGATCTACTGTGACTGCCAAAGAGGATACCAGTTGTGATACAGACATCCATGCACAAGGAACTGCTTTGAGACTACCACTAACTTTTACCTTGGCTTCTGACAAGCCATAACCTGGTAATTTTCCAGCCATCCCAACCTGGATTGGGTTTGAACTGTGATTTAGAGGTGAAAGGCTCCATATCTAAGGAGTAATCCCATGAATCATTTGGTCACCCAGTAAACCCTTATTGATATGAACATTGCAGACTAGGTTCATGATTTGGCTTCCTTAGTTTATATTTTATATGGAATGTTTAATCAAACTTTTGTCTTTTGTCCCACCATCTTCTGGCCAGGAGTGCTTTTAAAAAAGGTGCATTTGGGCGAATGTATGCTAGAAAAGGGTTTTACTCTCTATTTGATCAGTTCATGGCACCACAATGCAGCAGCAGTTAGAAGACCAAAAGGCTCAACAATATCAAGAAGGGGCTTTGCATCAAGAAAGGACTCTGATGAGGATGTATTGTTGCATCTGTTCAGTCTTTATGCTGCGGTGATATGTACTGTGTGCTGCTGGTACCGCCCGATGCTATACTCCAAGCATTGATGCCATCCTTCTGGCCAACTCTGAGGAATATTTTCAAGAACAAAGAAGGACTCCCTACTTAAACTATGGTTATTCTCTAGAAATATAAAAGACAAAGATGACTATGCTTGGTGGGAAGGTGGCGGGGAGGATGGTCTGTAGCCTTTCTTAGAAATACATTAGATTTGTATTATAAAGGAAAATGAATAAGCCAGTCATGAAGAAGCTGACCAAATGAAGTTCTCTCATCTCTAGTGTCTGATTCTACAGTGTGCAGTTCTAGAGATGCTGTCAACAGCCAGAGTTGTACGCAGTATTGTAGCTGTGGTGATTCCAGGATATTAGAGACAAGATGGGTGAGGTAGTATCTTTTACTGGACCAGCTTCTGTTGGTGAGAGAGACAAGCTTTTGAGTGTATGTCTACACTGGCAAGTTTCTCTGCCACCAGTTATACCACTTTTATTAAAACGCTGGAATTAAACTGCTGTTACGTGTCCACACTGTGCTCCTTGTGATGCTGGAGCGCATCCACATTAGCAGCTCTTGCAATGGCAAAGACAGCAGTGCATTGTGGTAGCTATACCACTGTGCAACTGGTCACAGGGTGCTTTGGGAAGGGTTTGCAATGCCTCATGGGGCAGGCACAGCGTCACATGATGCAGGTTTCCCAATCCCATTGTTCCATGGGCTTCCTACTACATTGCCAGCTGCTTTTCAACTGAAGTGTGTTTGTGGGGGGGAAAGTGTGTGACAGGGAGAGTGTGTGCATGTGTGTGTGTGGAGGGGGGAGAGTGTGTGTTTTGGGGGACAGTGTGCCAGCATGCTGTCTTGTAATTTCAGACAGCGGCAGGAAGCAATCAATCCTGGCGGAGGGGGAAACTCTGACATCAGCCCCTGCCTCCTTCCCTGGGCTCTCTGCACAGCAATCTCGCACTCTCACTCACAAAACCTGCCTATAGGGGAGGGATGCATGTCTCCAGGGCAGCCAAGTTCAAAACTTGAGGCATTATGGGACAGCTCCAGAAGCCAATTACAGGACAGAAAGCAATCAAGTGTCTGCACTGGAGGAGCCTTTGCTCAAATAGCCTTACGACTGTCGTTGAGGTGGGTTGTGGGTTTTTTTTGTTTTGCAGCGCTGTAACTGAGGAGTTTCTGTGCACAAAGTGGCTTGGCAGTGTGTACACATCTGCAGTTTGAGCACAAAAAGCTGCTTTACTGCACAGAAACTTGCCAGTGTAGACAAGCTCTTCGAGAGAGCTTACAGGGTAGCTATTCCTGATCATCCTGAGGCTGAAATTCATAGAATATCAGGGTTGGAAGAGACCTCAGGAGGTCATCTAATCCAACCCCCTGCTCAAAGCAGGACCTATCTCCCCTTTTTAAAAATTTCTTATTTTATTTACCCCAATCCCTAAATGGTCCCCTCAAGGATTGAATTCACAACCCTGGGTTTAGCAGGCCATTGCTCAAACCATTGAGCTATCCCTCTTCCTGAATAGATTGCTGCTGGGGTTGAAAAGCCAGTGCTCAGGAAAACAAACAATTTTCCTATGTTACTTAGCTTCTTTGTGATTGGTAGCTTACTTCAAAATAGAAATTGCTCTCTAACCAGCATCATTTTAAATGTATGGCAATTTCCTTCCACACAGCTCTATTTCTCAATGAACTTTTCTTTTAATTATGGCATTTTAAATTACCCATACAAGAAGCAAATCCAGGATTTTTCTTTCTAACATTCATTATTTAATGCAACTTAAATTGACTTCAGAAACCTTTCTGTGAACATCTTTGTCATTTGAAACCTCCTGTTCTAGTGTTTTTTAAGAAGGGAAGAAAAAAACCTGGGTCATTCATGCATAACAATGAGAGAGTGCTCATTCATTGATTTCTAGCAAGCAAATGTTCCTGTTCTTTGATCACCCATTACAATATTTCTGTGCATGAATTCATTATATCCTCCCCCAGCCCCCAAAATTATCATGATATTCAGGTGATGCTGTAGCAGAGAAATAGACCTTTTCTTTCAGTGTGTGCATTGAACTAGAAGCCAGTGATTTACAGCATACATTAGAGGAAGCAACAAGTCAAAGGACTGTGTGGATTGCATTCATAAAACCACTGAGCTGGCACTTTGTGACACTTCCTTGTGAACAACACATTGAAATTCCAGGCAGAATCTCTCACGCTGCAGATTGTCCTGATTACAGGAGCTTTGCTTTAACTAAATCTAGTCAGCTGCAGGGCTTGTTTTTGTTTATATTACAGCCCAAGTTGCAAAGTTCAAATCTGAATCTTATAGGGTCAGGTGCTGGGCAGATGCTGGCTTTTTGTTTTGTCCCTTTATAGAGATGGGAACCGGCTGTGAAGTTTGGATCCAAGGTGGAAAATTTTGGGTTAGGTTACTTTATAGTTTGGGGGTGGGGGTGTTAAAAGATAAAAGCAAATATTTATGGCACAGGAGGAGGAGTAGCGCATATTTCAGAGCTCTTCCAACTGTGGTGAGGAGAGAGTCCTGAGGTTTTTACTGGGGAGAAGGTGCCATGAAAGAATGGGGATGTTTTTCTTTGAGTTGTCAGGTGTTCATGTCCTCCTGTCCTCTTTGAAGCCGTCTTGGTTCCCTAGGACCAGCTCTAGACCTATTAATACTTTGAGAATGGCTGCAAAGGAGCGTCTCTCTATTTGTGGCCTTTATATGAGAGTACAATAGGAATTGTGAATTATCCTGTTTAAGTTCTTGTATCTCACTCATCACTGTATTAAGCTACATACGGTGCTGTACATTGCAATGGAGACATCTGCTGGTGAAGTGCCATTTTTTCTAGGCTCCTGTAAAGATTGATTTATACTGAGATATTTGGGATCAAAGAAACGTGAGCTACACATAGGGAGTAATTGACACTTTGGTGCCCTTCAAATAAAGGGGAGTTATTTCATTTTCCATCTATATCAGAAATGGAATGGATCCTGCTAAGAGCAAAATCATTCCGTTCATCAGGCTTCAGGCTAATGGCTGTACAGTAGTTGCCTGACAGCCTACTGTCATATTAAAGAGTTTAAATGGCAGCAATAGATAGGTCGTGGATTTATTAAGCTTGCTGGCTATTTTGGACTGAAATGTTTAAGTGTGATAACCCTTTCTGAGTCTTGCATTTCAAATGATTTTTAAATATGTGCTACAAGACCTGATTCAGTCTGTAACAGAGCCCTGCTCAGATGGCATATTTATATGATCAGTCTTGCATTTTTCACTCTGGAGCAACCATTGATTAAAGCCACAGATCGTCTCTGCGGTTACTATAGAGCATTACACAAAGCTGCCTGATTGATTGATCCGAGGTGCTCTAAATTAGTCACTTTCAGTTTTGTTAATGTTTTACCCTATACATTTTCACATCATATGATGTTTTAAGTCTGAATTTCAAACCAAGTATATAAGACTTGATGAGTGCCTGAAAAATGACATGTACCCGACTATGATTATTACAATGAATACAGCCATTCATAAACGAGCATGTGATAGACAGATTGTTTGTGTAGGCACATTGCCACACCTTTGCACTTAATAGTTGCGAATGTGCTGCTGTATCTCTGTCAGGTCCTTTGATTCCCTCTTGTACTTCCTCTTTCACTACTACTCTCATGGCCCTGTTACAGACATCTTTCTGGTAGAGAAGAGTTGGTCAGGAAGCCCAAGGAAGCTCATCAACACCACAATTTCTCATAAGGACCAGTGGAAATATATAACAGATAAGAGCATAAAGAAGTTATTTTACAAGGTTTATCTGATGCCCATGGACATGTTTGTGTACATCTCCAGGCTTATAGAGTTAGTGCAAGTGTTAATGACCATTAGAAGAAGAAAAATATATGGAATATATGGAAATGTATACATACAAAGCACATTTAGAGTAGTTGCTTCCCAGGAAGCTCCAACTAGCTCCAGCTTTGTCTAGCAAATATTATCCTAAGACAGATAACGATGGAGTCTGGAATATGTGCCTTCTGTCTAGAGAATATTTTTGACATTGTTTTCTAGTATGCTAGTCCTTTTCTATGCAGCAGCACAACACAGCCCTTTAAAGTTGTACAACAGAAAAATGTACGCTTAGAATATGTGGTGGGGTGGGGTGCCATGATGTGTTGTGAGATTAGATGTTACGTTTGGAGAATGTAGACTGTATTGTCTCTGCAGCTGTTTTTTTTTAAACTTACAATGTGGGATCAAATAAACCAGTAAGGCACTCAGAAAACAGGGTGATGGGTAGGGCATAAGACCCTGAATAGAATAAGATACCATACATTGTGGGGGAAAGGTATTAGAAAGTATTCTCAGCAAATCTCTAGAAAATACTGTATGAAGTAACCTTGATCTGACTGGGGGATGGATAAAGCAATGAAGCTTTTCCATCTCTAATTTTTCTGATTATAAATTACATTACTCATCATGAGTGGTGCTGGGTGAGTTATGCAGGGCTTCCCAAATAAGTGGTTATAAAAACTGTATAGCATCTCCTATCAGTCATCCCTTTTGTTTATGCCATTTATTTTATGTGACGGTTACTTTAATAGTCTCCATCTTACCCCCCCCCCCCCGAACTACATTAGTTACTATGCGAACAATGTCAAGAAAATGGGAAAGAGTTTGGTGACCTCCGCAAGTGCAATATAAAAAGTCACTTTAAAAAATGGTTTGAAACTAATACTTTGATGTGGGGACCATAGTTATCAACATGCTAAGTCAGAGAACACATTTGATATAAATTGTGTGCAGATATACCCAGAGTGACTTTCTGGCCTTCAGTGTATTGAATTGTTGATCAACAACATCAATATGACTTGGTGACTGAAGAATTTCCCCTTCAGAGGTATAAATATGAAACAAATAGGACGAATTCAGCCTGTACTCAAACCAGGGATGAATTTGGTCCTAAATCTATAAGCCTTCAGAACATGTACTACTTTTCTATCAGGATGTCATTAATCCCAGGCTGCAAAGGAAGGGTTTAAAGAGCTGCTCAGGACCCATGTGACCCTGCCTCACTGTACCTGCAAAGCCTGCACAGGCTGGAGGAGAAGCTTAAAAAAGGGAGCAGAGTAGCTCAGTGGCGAGTAGAAGGTGGAGGTGAGCTGAACTGCACTGTGGGAACTTGGGAAAGAGCACATGGGAGCTCTTGCTTCTTGAGACCTGGCAGTAGTGACCATACCTACAATGAAGGGACTTTTGACTCTCTGGAGGTGTAGACTGACTTTGTATTTTAGTTATTTACTTTACCCTGTGGAAGACAGAGGACTGGTAAGAAGTGATTCAGGGACACAGCTGCCTAGCACCTCAGGGATTTAGCTACCTACTAACCTTTAATCATTCTTGTGGCTTATTATGGTTTCAGCACAGATCTCTTATGAGAGCCCCCTTCTGGCTGATACGTGCCTGTAATCAGTCAGTTTTGAACAGGGCAGCACCCACCTCTCATGGGTGCCCCCTTTCTGGTCAGGTGTGAGCCTGCTTTTCTTTCTGTTCTTACAATGGGGTGGCACCTGCCTCTCACAAGTGCCCCCCTGGTCGCTGCTTGTTGGGGGGGGCGATCCTTCAGCGATTCAGCACTACAGACCAGCACTTGTCTTTGGCAAAACTTTTGTCTTTCGGAGCGGTGTTTAACACCTCTGAAAGACAAAATTTTTGTCATTCAGTTGCCAAAGTCTATGTCTGGCTAGGTTCTGGGCTCAGTCCCCGGGCATAGCCTGCCCATACTGACCCGTCCATGGTCCTGCTGCTCTTCCAGCCAGCTAGGCACTGGGTCCCCAGCAGCCTTCCCTGGGCTCAGTCCTGCTTGCAGTGAGCTGTCCATGGTCCTGCTGCTCTTTCAGCCAGCTACGCACCTGGTTCTCCCTCTTCAAGCTCCAGGCAGCAACTGACTGTTCTGCCTCAGCTGCCTAGAAGTGAGACTAAGTGGAGTTGTAGGCTCTAAAGTTTTACATAACTCAAACAAAACAAATCTACTTTTATAAGTTGCACTTCTACGATAGAGATTAATTGAAAAATACTATTTTACGATTTTACAGTGCAAATATTTGTAATATAAATTTAGAACTGAACACTTTGTAATCTGTGGTGTAACTGAAATCAATATATTTGAAAATGTAGAAAAACATCCAAAATATTTAATAAATTTTAATTAGTATTCTGTTTAACAGAGTGATTAAAACTGAGATTAATCATGATTATTTTTTTAATCCTTTGACAGCCCTAATTTCTGGGTTAAACAATACATTTCCCCCCCTTCCCTTCCCTCTCCCATGAGGTGCTATAATTGTCAAAGTTTGGACATACTGCTGCCATTCATAAGGGAACAATGAGGTGCAGTAAATGTGGAGGAAAATCACTCACATGGCAACTCTGTGGAAGGAACAGACCCTAAATGGAGCATTTGGGGGTAGGAGAAACCACAGTGCATCATATAAAGAGTGTGCAGTAGCAGAACAAGCTAGAGAAATAGAAAAATGTAAAATTATTCCAAAAGTATCGTATGCAGAGGCTACCAAAAGGTTCTTACTGCAGAAAAACAGAAAAGTACTTAAGAAAAAAGATGTATAGGGGCTGCAGAACACATCTCGTGTCAGAGAGGAGAAAGAGAGGAATAGGAGATGTACTGTATTGCTTGTAGGTAAAGAAGTTTATAGAAGTAATTAAATGTACCTTGCACATGAGGGGAAAATTGAAAGGATTAAAATCATAGCCAAAACAGCAGAAAAATATCTAAAGATAAACAGCCACTTGATAGATTGTATTCATGCAATTTTAAATAAAGGCAATAATACAGCTTAAATAACATGATCTTAATGATCCTTAGCTGGAATACATGTAGTTTAATAATGCATGAACAGGAATTTAAGAAAGCCATCTTTGAAATGGGGAAAAAGCATGCTGTAATGTGTGCAAGAAACATGAATAAGTAAATTTGTGATATATTCGGGGGGAATCAAGCAGCTACCAGAGGAAGGGAGGTCTGCATATGTATGAAAGAGAGACTTTGTTACGTCAAAATGGATGTGCAGAAACTAAGTTCTGAATATAATGCTATTGTGATTCCAGTGCAGAACAAACCTCTGTTTATAATCCATGTGTCATGAGGTTCACTGATCACTGCTCTGGTGTCTCCTTGTGGGTGTGTCTGGGCATTTTCTCTCAACCAATCAGATGCCTTCTCCTTCAGTTGCTTTCTGGACTTGAATGCTCCCTCTTCATGGCTTGGTCTTCTGGCCAAACCACAATAGTTTTCCCCTTCTATGATATCAGAGTCCCACTGGATGAACACTCACAGGCGGTGTTCCATTTCACTAGCCCTACTGTGCCACTTCCACAGTACAGGAACCAGAGCCCAACCCTTACACTGAGTTCCAGTCCAGGGACACGTGACTAACATACATTGTCTAAGCAATCGTAGACGCTGTTGCTGTTTCCCTAGGCTCTTTCTACCCTCCTTTCCCTGTCTTCTGGCCCACTCCCTGCGTTATCACTGGAAATTCCTCTGTTCCCTGTGGTTACTTTACCCTGACTCAGGCTCTTGCTATAGTCTGTATTCCCAGGTTTACTCCCCATCAGGCCACCTCCTTATCTTTTACCCGCTGCCCTCTTCTCTAGGAGGTGACTGCAGTATTCCTTCCTCCCGTACCTTCTTGCTCTTCACTTCCTGGTTCTATACCAGCTCAGCCTGCCCCTGCCCAGCTGGGCTTCATCATCAGAGCTTATCAGCTGTGCCTCTTTTCCAGGTGCCATCTGTCATGGGGATCATTAGCCCTTTCTATCTATTCAGATCTTGCATGGTGTAGACACCACATTACACCATGTAAAAACTACTTATTTTAGAATTAGAAAAACTAGTTAATGTCAAAAAACCCATTCAAAATCTGCAGAAACTTTTAATAGTCATAATGAGCTAAGAAAACTGACCTAAATGGTAAATGCTTAGTACTATTTATTGATATGCTTTACCTGGTAATATGGAATTCAGGAGCACCTACTAGATTTAATTTCAGTGGACGGCTCCTTTTCTGTTTTGGATATGGGAATTGCAACAAATATGGCTAGTAAATACAGCTGGGAAATTCATAAAGAAGACTGAATCAGAAGTGATTGCTTCCCTATGCTTACTGAGTATGAAGGCAGAGGAAATGGTAAAAAAACAAAATGAAGTTCCTAGCTGGAATTTTTGAAAAGTTGATTGGGTCCTTTTCAGGGTTAAATGTGATTAATATTTATGTAGTAAGTGTACATGTGACAATCTAGGAGACTTCTATAAAAATGTAATAGAAGGAATTACAGCAGCACCTGATCTGGCCATGTACAAAACATCAAATTAGAAATCTGGTTCCCTGGTGGAAGGAGGATTGCAAATTAGCAATCAAGGAAAGCAATAAGGCATACAAGCAAGCAAAACACACAATGAATAGTAAAGACTTAGCGAATTATAAAAGATGTAAGGCGGTGCACAAAGGATTATCAAAAAGACAAAAGAAGTTGGAGAAATTTCTGTGGGAAATGAACAAAGATTCAGAAATATATAAGCAAATTCCAAGAGTGAATGGAATTTGAAGTAAAAGTAAAGGTCTTATTGTAAACAATGAAATTGAGGTTGTCAGCTCCGGAAAGCCAGACATTTTAGCAAAAGAATGCCAGAAGGTCAGTAGTATGAATCTAAGCAGTGAGTTTCATGAGAAAAACAGTTTATTGTGGAAAACTGTCAACTATTAAATTGCTGGGAGAGCATATACTGATGCATTAAATAAAAAATTTAGTATACAAGATCTTATTGCTGCCATTAGAAAAAGGAAAAATACAGCTCCAGGTAAAGATAATAAGTAATGAAATGATTCAACTCCTGTCAAAAGAGAGTCTAAAGATTCTTTTGTGGTTATATAATGATATAGGGGAAAAAGGACTGCAGCCAATAGAATGGAAACAAAGCTTAGGTGATACTAATTAGAAAACCAGGCAAGGTACATACAAGACCTGATGCTTCTAGGCCTATTGCCCTCACAGCATATGTAGGGAAAATCATGTGAAAAAATGATGAATGTAATACTAGTGGAATACTTGAAGAAACATATTATAACTGAGGCACAAAGTGGTTTCAGAAAAGGAAGATTCACTGTATGGTCAACTGTGTGACTAGAAATGGAGGGTTTTTTTAAAAAAGCATAAATCACTAAGAACTTTATATCAGTCTGATGGAAACTGAAAAGGCATATGACATGCTATGGAGGGAAAGCCTCTTACTTAAACTAGCCAAAATTGGAATAAAAGGGAGAATTTTTTGGTGGCTTTCAAGTGACAGAACAATATAAGTCAAAGGGGGAACAGCTTTCTCAAAACCCTACCCTCTTACAAATGGAACTCCACAAGGGAGTATTATCAGCCCTACTTTGTTTTCCATTATGATAAATGACCTCCCAGAAATTGTGCAGATGGGAACAGGTATTTCCTTTTTCCTAGATGACTGTGCCATATGGACTAAGTATAAAGACGAAAAGTATCCCTGGAAAAGACAGATGAAGCACTCCAGAGAATTTCCAAGTGGGGAAGTGATTGGGGATTTAAATTTTCACTTTCAAAAAATAAGGGAATGCTTTTAACCAGGAAGATAATTAGGGAAGACTGGGGCTTATTTCTTTAAGGTGAAAGAATTCAGATTGTTCAAAAGTTTGTTCCTAGGAGTAGTGTTTTATATTAAATTAATTTGAAAAGGTCACATAGATAGAACACAGAAGTTTAGAAGTAGGAAGAACTTACTTAAAAGCATAGCTGGAAACAAATGGAGTGCAGATAAGGAGGTACTGATGATCATGAATAGTGCATTGATAAGTCCAGTGTTAGACTACAGCTACCAAGCTTTTGGTTCAGCCTCAAAAATAACTTAGATTTGGAACTTCTTCAGGCCCAGCCTCTGCAATTGGCATGTGGCATAATGATAACAGCACCAGTGTTTCAGAGTAGCAGCCATGTTAGTCTGTATTCGTAAAAAGAAAAGGAGGACTTGTGGCACCTTAGAGACTAACAAATTTATTTGAGCATAAGCTTTCGTGAGCTACAGCTCACTTCATTGGATGCATTAGTGTGTGTGCTGCAAATAACCACTGGAGAAGCACCTGTAAATCTAAGGATGAAACTATTAGATCTAACCATTTGGGCAAAGGAAAAAGGGAATCCTGAAAATAGACGTACAAATCAGATGTCTGAGGGTTGAGAGTTTAATAGACATATATTTTAGACATCTTCATACTATTAGGTCAAAAATGGGTAAAGGGGATATATAAAAAAGAAAAAAGAACTAAAATATTTTAGTCTTGGGCAATCAGACTGCAGCTAGACTGTTATTCCCACATGGGTGGATTTGGAACGGTAAGGGAAAACCCTTTAAGACATTGTTATTGTAGTGGGGTGGCTGCCCCACTCCATGAGAAACAGGGCTAGAACAGGCCAGAGAGGTTGCACAGACCAGCAGCCAATCAGCAGGGGCCTGTGAAGAGCCAATTAGGGCCAGGCTGGGTTCTATATTAAGGCTGCCTAGCAAAGGAGTGGGCAGTCTTCCCCTGACTATCAAGGGAGGACGACTGGCTCCTGAGGTAAGGAGGTAGCACCTTGGACAGAGCAGCGCTGGGCAGGCTCAGGCGAGCAGAGGAGAGCTTTAGCCCTGTTACCTGCCAAGCTGCAGCCCCTGCTGAAAAGGGTCGAGAAGGTGTATGGGGCCAAAGGGGAAGTGGCCCAGGGAAGATAAGTGGACAAGAGGGGAACAAAGGAGGGCAGAGAGAGAGAGAGAGAGAGAGGTTGCTGATAGATGGTCAGGACCCAGAGTAGCAGGTGGGCCTGAGTCATCCCCCTCCCCCACCTTACACTGCACCTGGTCACAGAGGAACATGGCAGAGACAGACTGCAACTTGCCCCTGAAATGAGGGGCTAGACTTTGGGATTGTTGTTGGCCACTGAGGCAGGTGCTAGCTGAAGAACTGTCATTATGCCCCACCTCACCCTGGAAGGGGGTGAGAATGGAGTTGTGGGTACTGTTGGAGGGCAGTGTCCTGAAGAGGATGCCACCAAGCGGAGAGCAATGTGGGCCCCAAACCAGCAGAGCAGACAATGGGCAAGACACCAAATGCAGAGAGTGGTCCATAGCTGACCCGAGCTAATTCCTGGAGCAACCAGAAGGAGGTGCCAGCGATGGTGAATTTTGACCCCGTTACAGTTATGTTTAAACACATTCTGACCAATGAAATTTCTGAATTTATGGAAAATGGAGCCAACTTTGCCAAGTCTATACAGATGGATCAAAAGTCAACACTGCGTAGAATGGGAACAACCTTCTGTGTTCCTAGTCTTGAATCCAGCAATCTAAAAAGCTATTGACTTTGATGGCTGAACTAATGGGGATAACATTGGCACTAACCTGGGTAAGAGATGTGTGACCAGCTGAAGCTGTAATTTTATCTGATAATTTGTCAGGTATTATGACACTTAGAACAGAGATTTCAAAAAGCAGAAGTGAAAGTGACAAGTGAAAATGTTAACTACAGAAATAATGCAATCAGATAGCTGTGTAACAATAGCATGGATTCTGTAAAGGGATTAGTGAGAATGTAAAGGAAACAGAATCGGGGGGGTCGCAGGGGGAGGAGCCCTGCTGTGTTTCCTTAGGGTTTTTCCTCTTTAAATCCTTAAAAATGAAAGTGGCAATCAGAGCCTCATTGGATGAGGTTACTGTGCCAAAAACCCAAACAAAGACAAAGCAGGAAGACTGAGGAGAGGTGAGTGAGGAAAAGGCCTGAGAAGGTCCACAGAGAGCAGGGGTGGCTACAGTGTGGAAGCTGCCAAAGTCTGCCACAGAGGGGAAGAAACGGGAAGCAGTGGGGGAATCCTGATAGGAAAGTAGCATAGGAGGAATTCTGCAGGGCCTAGGAGGAAGGGTCAAGAAGCTAAGAACTGCAGTATAGCCCAAGAGGGGCAGAAGAATTATTCGCAAAAAGAAAAGGAGTACCCGTGGCACCTTAGAGACTAACAAATTTATTAGAGCATAAGCTTTCGTGAGCTACAGTTTGACTTGGCCCTTCTTGTTATCCTGGAAGGGGTGCCAAACTTGTGACTTGGCCAAAGAGCCAGGCCATGGAAGACTCAGACAGAGGCAGACAACGTGCAGGAGATACAGGAACTAAAAAACTGCAACATTATGCCAGGATTGAAAGGGGGGGTGCTTTAATGGTGACTGCACCCTTATGGTAAGGGGTGAAAGGTACCCATGAGGAGGGAGAGGAATGAAAAACAGAAGGAAGAGATGGACAGAAAAGGGGAGGAGCAAAGGAAGGGGAGCCAAAGAGGAAGAATAATTAGCAGCTGCCTTAGAGGAAAAATGCAACTCAGTGAGCAGCCTTTGTCCAGCCCCCCAGCACTTTCCTGGTGAACCTGGTCCCTGCTGGCTTAAAGCTCAAGAAAGTGATTCATCTAATAAACATTCTGATCTTGGACTCATTAGTCTGGCAGCAAGGACCTTGGCAGAAGCAAGAGACAGCTGCACTTTGGGGCAGAGTAAGCGATACTATAGGCACCGACTCCCATGGAAAAAAAACTAGTTAGTTATTGGCAGCCCCAGCTCCATCAGCTCTTCCCCCCCTCCCTACCAGCACCTCCTGCCCGCTGCAATCAGCTGTTCAGCAGCATTCAGGAAGCACTGGGGGTGGAGGAAGAGTTGCGAGGGTGGGATGTGCTTGGGGGAGGGGGTGGAATGGGATGGAGTGGGAAGAGGTGGGGAAAGGGTTCAGTGGGGACAGAGCCTGGGGCAGAGCAGAGGTTGACCACCCTCCAGCAACTCAAAGACTGCCTATGCTATCGGCCTCCATAGAAGGAGCAGAGCTATGATAATACTGGGCCAACTGGCAAGGCAATGACTTCCTTTAATTGTTTTCAGCATGACATTTTTAAAAACCCAACTCTGATATCTTCACTGCAAGCATGTAGCGAAGGCAGAGTCTGTAGAGAGACAGAAAAAGGCAGTAGGAGCCAAAACAGCTCCGTACAGGGTGCTAGCAAGTCATCTGAGATTTGAGATGGCTGTTATAAAAGGAACATGACCTGTCACTGTTTGCAGGCAGCCTCCACCGGGTCACCACAAGTGACATTCACATCCTGAAAAAGAATAAAGACATTTTACAGGCCAGAGCCTGCCTGCTGCAGCATTGCATTTCACTGCAGTGAGGCAGGGCTCAATTCACATTCCAGCCTTAATCCCGCACTTTCCCAGGCCAGCAGGGTTTGGTGACTATTTTGACTCCTGGTAGAGAGAAATGGTTAATGATTGCGTCCTAATCAATGCAATCCCTCCCAGTAGATTAGGAGGGAGGGCAGCAATTGGAAAAGGGCCTGACTGTTATCCTCATCTGAAGGAACCTGCTGTGATTCAGGCTTATCCCAGGAAGGGCTGGAGATAGTCTTGCTAAAGGACAGCTCTGGTCTGGGAAGCAGGAACTATTTACAGTGAGGTGGTTTTCGAATTTGTGCATGGGAACTAAAGTGTGGGAAACGTGGGCATGTCTCGAAGCAGCTTGGTTCAGATTTTCGATCCCTCTTATGTAGGTCCTGGATGCTGATTCAAAGTTTAAGTGCAAAAGGCCCTACTTGGGAGTAGTAGGACAGAAGGGCAAACCCGCAGAGAAAACAGTTGTGTGGGGTTAAGGAGACCTAGTGGAAGAAAGAGGATTCCCCATAGTGCTCGCATTAAAAACAAATGTTTTGTTTGGAGCTTTGTTCATGGTCTCCTGGACGGGCAAAATGTACAGGCTTAATCACATCACAACATAGCTGACACAGAATTTAAACTTTCTCTTTGCTACCTTTGAACGGAGTATATAAGGTAAATGAGGATCTTCACAATATGGAAATGGGTGGGGGTTTTATCACTGCTTGTCTCTTGCACCCTAATTTTTGCTGGCTCTATTGTCTATACTATATTGTAACGAACATGCTGGCTCATTACTGGGCACCTTCCTCTCCCCAACCTAAGCTAGAGGGAAAAGATCTAGGCAATTGAATACTGTTACCCAGTTAAGCATCTAGCTAGAAGAGGGCTTCCCTAATCCTGAGAGTACTGAAAAGGGAACTAATTTCCAAAGGTTGGAGGGAGAAATCAAGCTCAACTGAGAGCTAGAGCCTGTTTGCCTCCACCTCTGTGGCTACCAGCGTTCTGGAATCCACCTTATCCAGAGAGGAAGGCTGGATAACAGGCAGCCTGAGATCGGGGACTAAAGCTAGGAAGCACCCTGTTTCTGGTAGGGGGTCTACAATAGTGGCAGTAGCCACATCTCTTGCTAGCAGGACATGTGTTACAGCTGCACAAGCATCAGCAGAAGCTCAGTGTAAATAGGCCTCCATGAGACCATAGACTAAGGAACTGAGCTCTGGCCAGTGGGGACTTGTGACAGGGTTGGGACTCATCACTGCAGTGTCTCCCATTGTTCGGTCTGGGAATTAGCTCAGTCCATGTGGAGCACCCTCCACTGATGGTGTCCCATCAGTCTCTCACTCTCTGTTGGTGTCTGGACCCATGTTGCTCCTTGCGCAGTGGCATCCTCTTCAGGACACTGCCCTCCAGCAGTGCCCCCTAGGCCATGCTCACCCCCTTCCGGGGGAGGGGGTGTTATCAGCAGTTCTTCTCTTCACCCCACCCACAATGGCCAACCACATCCCAAAGTCTAACCCCTTTTGGCAGGGGTCTGGTGCAGTCCGTGATGGCCACTCCTAATGGCCAGGTGTTAGTGCAAGGGGGGGGATCCAGGCCTGTCCTCTACTCTGGGTCCCAACCCAGGGACCCTTTGGCAGCAGCCTTCCTGCCTGCCCTCCTTCTCTCCCTTTGTCTGCCTCTCTCCCTGGCTAAAGGGGAAACGGCCCCCTTTGCACCAGCTAGGCCCTTTCCTCAGGGCCTGCAGCCTGGCAGGTACCAGGCTTCTGCTCCCCTGGTCTGGTCTGGTCTGGTCTGGTCTGGTCTGGTCTGGTCTGGTCTGGTCTGGTCTGGTCATACAGGACACAGACCTTCACCCTCTGAAGGCCTGGGAAAGACTGCCCACCTCTTGCCTAGGCAGCCTTTATATAGGGCCTGGCCCTGGCCCTGATTGGCTGCCTCCTTGCTTGCCTCTGATTGGCTGCCGCAGTGTGCAGTTGCTCTGGCCTGCTGTAACCCAGTCTTGCCTGGGGTGGGGTATTGCCCCACCACAGGGCTCAAGAACAGCACTTGATTACCTCTGGGAGAGGGGTGGATTGAAGGGCCGCTAGACCTGGGAGCCACACTGAGAGTTGTTGCCTTTAAGCCCTTCTACTGCACTGCCCTTGCATTAGGAACTGTTGGGTTGCTCGTTATTGTAACCATTAAGTCATCGTGCCTAGGGTGTTAGCACTCATTATTTCTGATAAAATAGCCCTGTGTTACTTCCTTGAAATCTGAGAGTGCTAATGGGGACCCAGAAAAGCTTAGTGCTTGGAGCACACCAAGCTCGCCCTTCAGCCCATGATGAACAGAGCACGCTACTAGACACTTGGAAGAATCTGGCGTAGCACATCCCCACCCTGCAGTACTGTCAGTCACAAAATATTAAGACTAGAGCTATTGCATCTTTTTCTGCTCCATAGTTATGTATTGAATTCAACACCTTCAACATAATTCTGTCACTGATTGGCTTCCAGAAGCCTGAATGAAATTAAACATTTCTATTAAGCTGCCCCCCCTTTCTTTTGATAATTTTGATTGCTTTCAGCTGATGATGATGTTGGATCATTTTTTATCAATGTTACTGAAAGTTGTCCCCCTCAATAACAAAGGCCAAACTCCAAAGTGAGACAGAACTAGAGTACAGCGAGGACCTATGGTAACAAAAGAGAACGAGAATGCTACTGTGTTTAGACATTGTTATGGGTGTTACAAGTGTTGTGGGCCTTGCAGGCTGCAATATGCATCCAGTGATCCTATGGATAACATGATCAGCTATTCAGTTCAAAGTGATACGGTAGGAACAGACTTTCTCAAAATAAGAGAACAAAATAAGATTCATCCCATTTAGCACATGGGGTGTGTGTGTGTGTGTGTGTGTAAACTGTATCCTCAGGGACCAGTGGCAGCCATTTTGTTTGAAGAGGATGTGGTATTTTCAGAACCTCTTGTCCCAGAACTTGTACCCAGGTGAGTAACTTTAAACTGCAGCTGGGGCTTCAAATTTATTTACTTATTTAATATTATTTATAGGCTCCACACAGTAGTACATGGATGCCCCTCAGACCTCATTAAAGTATTTGACCTCACCACATCTTTGTGAGGTAGTACAGTTATATTATCTCTAGTTTCAGATGGAGAATTTACACATTGAGAAGCTAAGTGACTTGCCCAAGGTTACACAGGATGTCATAGAAGATGTGGGTTCTATTCCCAGCTCTATCGTGTCCCTGGCCCAGCGTAGTTAAACAAAAGACTGTCTTTCTTCCATAAGTTCCCTGATGGCAGAGGCTGCTAAGGGGGATGCATAACTCAATTGTCTCCTTTTCCCCAGAGCAGAGTCAAGCACCCTCCCCAGCCAGCCTCACTCACTTTAGGCTTGGTTCAAACCCAACTAAAGTCTTTCTATTGACCCCAGTGGGCTTTAGATGGTCCCTTTGGGCATGGAAGCCTTTTCAACATGGGGTGAATCTAGACCAAAATCTGTATTAAGGCTTCTACCAATACAAAAATTCCTGGGTTTTGTTACAGATCAGGTGACCAACATAAATTCTTCTTATGTTAGGCATGAAACTTGCATTGTATTCTACATTGGAATATTTTCAGTCCTAGTTTAACACAGCAATTTCTCCCTTCTCTTCCAGAGGCAGTCATTTAAAAGCACTAAAATTTTGATGAAACATTTTACCTATTGCTTACATGTGGGAAGAAGGGATTTTACATATTGGAACTTTCCCAATGCAATGACAACCATAATGTGGTTTTGGGCCACTGTTTATTCTGTGATGTCTGCATTGCCAAAATACAACCATTTGAAGGAATGGCTTCAAAGGAAGAACTTTCTCTTGTGTTTTTTAGTTATGCCTACTGTAGTGAAACATTTTGGCTGCTTGCTTTGGTAATTGATATAAAGATCTTCCTAAAAACACCATCCTAGCCACTATGGATGTAGAAGCCCTCTACACCAACATTCCACACAAAGATGGACTACAAGCCGTCAGGAACAGTATCCCCGATACTGTCACGGCTAACCTGGTGGCTGAACTTTGTGACTTTGTCCTGACACATAACTATTTCACATTTGGTGACAATGTATACCTTCAAATCAGCGGCACTGCGATGGGTACCCGCATGGCCCCACAGTATGCCAACATTTTTATGGCTGACTTAGAACAACGCTTCCTCAGCTCTCGTCCCCTAATGCCCCTACTCTATTTGCGCTACATTGATGACATCTTCATCATCTGGACCCATGGAAAAGAAGCTCTTGAGGAATTCCACCATGATTTCAACAATTTCCATCCCACTATCAACCTCAGCCTGGACCAGTCCACACAAGAGATCCACTTCCTGGACACTACGGTGCTAATAAGCGATGGTCACATAAACACCACCCTATATCGGAAACCTACTGACCGCTATTCCTACCTACATGCCTCTAGCTTTCATCCAGATCATACCACTCGATCCATTGTCTACAGCCAAGCGCTACGATATAACCGCATTTGCTCCAACCCCTCAGACAGAGACAAACACCTACAAGATCTCTATCATGCATTCCTACAACTACAATACCCACCTGCTGAAGTGAAGAAACAGATTGACAGAGCCAGAAGAGTACCCAGAAGTCACCTACTACAGGACAGGCCCAACAAAGAAAACAACAGAACGCCACTAGCCATCACCTTCAGCCCCCAACTAAAACCTCTCCAACGCATCATCAGGGATCTACAACCTATCCTGAAGGACGACCCATCACTCTCACAGATCTTGGGAGACAGACCAGTCCTTGCTTACAGACAGCCCCCCAATCTGAAGCAAATACTCACCAGCAACCACACACCACACAACAGAACCACTAAGCCAGGAACCTATCCTTGCAACAAAGCCCGTTGCCAACTCTGTCCACATATCTATTCAGGGGATACCATCATAGGGCCGAATCACATCAGCCACACTATCAGAGGCTCGTTCACCTGCGCATCTACCAATGTGATATATGCCATCATGTGCCAGCAATGCCCCTCTGCCATGTACATTGGCCAAACTGGACAGTCTCTACGTAAAAGAATGAATGGACACAAATCAGACGTCAAGAATTATAACATTCAAAAACCAGTTGGAGAACACTTCAATCTCTCTGGTCACTCGATCACAGACCTAAGAGTGGCTATACTTCAACAAAAAAGCTTCAAAAACAGACTCCAACGAGAGACTGCTGAATTGGAATTAATTTGCAAACTGGATACAATTAACTTAGGCTTGAATAGAGACTGGGAATGGATGAGTCATTACACAAAGTAAAACTATTTCCCCATGGTATTTCTCCCCCCCACCCCACCCCCCACTGTTCCTCTGATATTCTTAAAAAGAAAAGGAGTACTTGTGGCACCTTAGAGACTAACAAATTTATTAGAGCATAAGCTTTCGTGAGCTACAGCTCACTTCATCGGATGCATTTCCATGCATCCGATGAAGTGAGCTGTAGCTCACGAAAGCTTATGCTCTAATAAATTTGTTAGTCTCTAAGGTGCCACAAGTACTCCTTTTCTTTTTGCGAATACAGACTAACACGGCTGCTACTCTGAAATCTGATATTCTTGTTAACTGCTGGAATTAGCCTACCTTGCTTGTCACCATGAAAGGTTTTCCTCCTTTCCCCCCCCTGCTGCTGGTGATGGCTTATCTTAAGTGATCACTCTCCTTACAGTGTGTATGATAAACCCATTGTTTCATGTTCTCTGTGTGTGTGTGTATATAAATCTCTCCTCTGCTTTTTCCACCAAATGCATCCGATGAAGTGAGCTGTAGCTCACGAAAGCTTATGCTCTAATAAATTTGTTAGTCTCTAAGGTGCCACGGGTACTCCTTTTCTTTTTGCGAAAGCTCTACTAAGATTTTCTAACTTGCCATCTCTCATTCTTATAAAGTGAGAATTAATTCTGATTGAATACTTTGCTTCAGTGAGCTGCAAATAAGATGAATGGGGAATTATTGGCTAAGGAATGGCTCACACAATGTGTTTTAAACCTCTGTGTCCCTGAGCACTTGATCTATTAATGGGTTTTGTAATTCTGTTAGCCCCTACAGTTCTAGTAATCTCACATTGCAGAGCACCTGCATCAGGAGGAGGAGGAGAAGATGACTAGTGGTGACCCAGTTTTTCTCTTGTGCACATACATGGTATGCCCCAGATATCCTCCAAGTCAGTTTTTGAAAGCAGCATTCTTTAAGCATAGAGTGATTTCAGGGCTTGCCAGACATATGGTGTCTCATGAGGACAAAGTAAGTGCTTACCCCCTGAGGTTCAGGTGGGAGACTTAAGAATGCTCATGCCTCAGAAAAGCATTTGGATTTTATTTTGTTACAGATGTATTTATCTGTGCTGCTGATACTGCATTGCAGTCAGTGGCAATGGAGATGAAGATGTTAGTGACAGGAAGAGGCAAGTGCACGATACCTGTTTACCCCCATGTGCACAGACTCCAATTCTGGGTAGCCTGTGCAGGGATGTAAAAGGGGCTTGCTTACATCCCTGTATAGTTGCACAGGACAAGAGACAATCTAGCTCTGAGTCATACTAACCTAATCCAGGCATATTTACATATTCAGACCTTTAAACATCATGGCACATCGGCAACTATGTTTTCGTTTAAAAGCTGGTTATTTCTGACTGAGCTTATTTTCACATTTGTTTTGACTTTTGAAACAGTGCCCAGATGCCCCAGAAATGAGCACAGCGCATAAATGCATAAGTAAATGAAGTAAGCTAAATTACATCATTGACACAATATCCAGTCTGAACTCTCTTAACACTTCTTCCTAAATAGCAATCCTCTCACCATTCCATTACATAGTCCCAGTCTCCTCCTGCCTCTAGGAGACATTGTAATATGTTTAGATTAGGTCTAGAGAAGCACCCCACAAAGGTGTGTCTGTGATTTGAAGTGTGTGGTGAATTGAAAACTGTAAAAATTACAAGCTGTCCCTTTAAATCCTAAGCATTTCCCTGGTTGTGCTTGCTGGCTAGGGGGCTCCGTAGGGAAGCATGCAATCTGTGTCCCTTATCTTCAGAAAGCCAGCCTAGAATAAGGTTTGGTGAGTTGTGCCTCTCTGTTTCAGGGAGAAGCCTGCCTTGTCTCTGTATTTTGGGGTCTTGTATGTTATCGTTCTGAATTCTAAGAAACAGTGTTACGTTGCAAACTTCTGGCAAGAGTACTTTGTTTCTATCCAACTTGTGTGTGTATGTGCCACAGACATTACAAAAAGGAATGGTCCATTATGCTGAGCACTGCTATAGAAGGGATCCAGAGCAGGACAATATAATTACAGTAAGCATAGAAAACTGCCCACTTAATATTCCATGAAGAAAGGTTTCACCATCTTTGAACAGTGTTGTGACCTTTCTGAAGAGAAGCTGACTCCCCAGGCAATGCAGGGACAAAAGCCTTGGACACAGTGCAGTAGCTTAATTGTCTGCTAATTTCACATAGCAGATGCTTGACTATGTAGGTCAGGCCTGGCCTGCTGCATATAAACTATGGGGACGACCAAAGCAGGAAAAGCCCAGTTCCAAAAGCAGGTGGCTCTCTTGCCACAATTATTTGAAAATGTTGAAATCTAGGTGAGAATGTTGTCCTTCCACATCCAGAGCTCCCACAGAGTATCGGGGAGAAACAAAATAACACAGCTGAGAGTACTAGAACAGGAGAGCAGAACACTGAGAGCAGCAACTCTCCTTGCAAAGCAGGCCCTATGGGCATTTCAGCCTGTATTGGTTCCAGATTAGAGACAATGGGCCAAATTCAGCCTTGGCATAAGATGACACAACTCCACTGACTGCTCCTGCTGGCTCCTGGAGCTGTCTTAGTCTAATCTCCTTGAAATATGAGACAGGCAGGGTCAGATTCTCATCTATTACATCATTTCATCCTACCAACTCCTGACACACATGCATCACCTCTACTCTGGGGGACTAGATTGTATTTTGAACTTAAATTTTTCATGGATCTAGGAAAAAGGAATAGTAAAACGTTAGTTTCTAAAGGAATGAGAGGCTTGCCTTGCCAGCTGTGCAAATTGTATGGGAATAACATATTTAGCTCCTAGCAAAAGACTGGCTTCATGCTGCAGAATTGAGTCACAAAGACTCAGGGTTCAGGCACATTGTTTCATGGATTCCAAGGCCAGAAGGGACCATTATGGTCATCTAGTAACATCTGACTTCCTGTATAACACAGGCCACAGAACTTCCCCAAAGTAATTCCTACAGCAGATCTTTTAGAAAAACATCCAATGTTGGTTTAAAAATGGCCAGTGATGGAGAATCCACCCACCCCTGAGCAACTTGTCCCAATGATTGATTAGCTTCACTGTTAAAAATGCATGCCTTATTTCCAGTCTGAATTCAACTTCAACTTCTGGCCATTGGATTGTGTTATCTTTCTCTGCTAGATTGAAGAGCCCATTATAAAATATTCGTTCCCCATGTAGGTACTTATAAACTGTGACTGTCGCCACTTAACCTTCTCGTTGTTAAGCTAAACCTTGAGTTTCACTATAAAAAACGTTTTCTAATCCTTTAATCATTCTCATGGCTCGTCTCTGAACCCTCACCAAATTAGCAACTTCCTTCTTGAATTGTGGACACCAGAAGTGGACACAGCATGCCAGCAGCAGTTGCACCAGTGCTGAAACACAGGTAACATACCTCTCTGCTCCTACTTGAGATTCCCCTGTTCATGCATCCAAGGATCGCATTAGCCCTTTTGGCCACAGCATTATATTGGGAGCTCATGTTTAGCTGATTATCCACAGTGATCCCCAAATCTGTTTGAGTCACTGCTTCCCAGGATAGAGACCCCCATTATGTAAATATAGCCTTTGTTCCTAAAAGTATACATTTTACACTTAGCCATATTAAAATGCATATTGTTTGCTTGTGCCCAGCTTATCAAGTGATCCAGATTACTATGTATCAGAGATCTGTCCTCTTCTTTATTTACCACTCCCACAATTTTTGTGATATCCGCCAACTTTCTGTGATTTTGTTTTCTTCCAGGTCATGATAAAAATGTTAAATAGCGTAGGGTCAAAAACCAATCCCTGTGGGACCCCACATGATGATGATGATTCCATTTACAATTATATTTTGAGAGCTATCCGTTAGCCAGCATTTAAGTGTGCCATCTTAATTTTATATTGCACTAGTTTTTTAATCAAAATGTCGTCAGTGGGTCACTGTGGGAAAACTTATACTGGTACTGACCATAATGGGCCTGAGGTGAAATCCTGGCCCCACTGAAGTCCATGGGAGCTTTGCCATTGACTTCAACCAAGCCAGGATTTCAGTCCAAGTGTGTCGATCACCTGAGTGCTTTAAGAAAAGGAGTACTTGTGGCACCTTAGAGACTAACAAATTCATTTGGTGGAAAATGCATCCGATGAAGTGAGCTGTAGCTCACGAAAGCTTATGCTCAAATAAATTTGTTAGTCTCTAAGGTGCCACAAGTACTCCTTTTCTTTTTACGAATACAGTCTAACACGGCTGCTATTCTGAAACCTGAGTGCTTTAGACTCTGAGCCTGCCCAATGCAATACCTTTTGGGAACAACAATTAATTTTAAATCAAATCCTTCAACTGATTCCTCAAGTTGACATGTGGGAAAAAGAAAAAGTTAAAATATTTGAACAGGAGTAGTGTGTGTGTGTGTGTGTGTGTGTGTGTGTGTGTGTGTGTAATTAATTGCCACACCTGTACTGGGCCAGCGTGGGAACTCTGACTGGCTGCTAAATTCTTTAAAGCCACAGCCCTTTTAAATTTTCATATATTACTCACACCTCAAAGGTGGTGTTAAATATCCTAAAAGCAACTGGAGAAGACAGTCAATATGGCTTCATAAATGCCATAAAAGGACACTGAGAATTCTACAGAAGATTAGGGCTTGCTTTTAAGTTTTCTGGTTTCACTTTTAGTGAATTGTTTATTGGGGAGGGGGGAAGGGAAGGCAAGGGAATTCTCCTACAGTATAATGTTGAGGCAAAGTTGTGATGAATTAGTGTATTTATCTATTCTATATCAAGCTCCATTTTGTTTTGTGAATGCCATTTTGGTTGTAAAACTGCATTTTAGCTTCACTGTTGTCTTTTAATCTCCATATTGAACTGGGATTCGGGGAAGTGTTGGCACAAGGCCAACACTGGAAAACAATCAGGAGTTGGCTGAAGCCTAGGAAAACTAGTTTTACAAGTCTGGACTGCCATAACCAAGCAACATCCTTAATGAGGGACTTGAGTCAACTAAGCAAAGTGCCTTGATGTGGTTGGGGGGATGGAACCTTACAAAAAGTATACAACATGCCAGTAAAGACAGTTGGACTGCAAAGTCTTCTCTCTCAGGGAGCAGTCCTAGATAAAAGATCTGTACTCCAAGAGTGTGCCTAGAGAACCAGAGTCTTGAGACCTAGCTTAGATTTGCCTCAGACCCAGTCAGCTAAGAGCACATGGGATCCAATGGGTGGATCTAAATACAGGAACTTGGTGAGCTCATCAAGTCACTCCGGAGCAGTGCTGTATTTACCATATCTTGTGAGATTACTCTAGTCTTTGTCACACAACCATGTGTCCTTCAATGGAAGAATGAAATAGATGAGAAGTAGTCAGACTTGTGCCCAGAGTAATCTCATCAGATACAGTGAGAACCACAGACAGAAAGGCTCTGCACCAGAATAGTATGGTGGCCCACATATCTTCTGCTAGACATGTACACTTAATTTTTAAGGCATTGCTGCTCCTCAGTAACATCTTTATAGATGCATGGGGGTAAGCATGCCTGACAAGGGCCAAATCTGATTTTCTTGGGGCAACTTCTTTGAATGTTTGTCAGGCTAGATTCTTTAGGCCACCTTATTGTTCATTGGGGTAGCTCTATCAATGCCAGCTATGTGTGCAACCATCTGCTGCAAGAGATTATGGATATAGTGTAGCTAGGAACCACTGTTTGGTCTATGTGAGAACGTATTTCAGATTGCTGCTATATACCAGAGTGTGTGCTGCACTATGTCCCATAATGCAGCTGTATGGGCTTAAAAAATACAAGCGGTGCTCCGCACTGACCCCATATATACTGGACTGGACACTAACTAGCTTTCAGCTTTTCACTTATTCCAAAGTGAAGGATATTTGTTTCTAATTTAAAAACCATTCCTAACAGTGCAAAAATGTCCCTCTTGAAGAACTCCTAGAAATAGAACTGGATGAATAATGCAAAAACAGATTTGCAAATTCATGCACCAGCTTTACTCCTCTACTAAAAATGCGGTTATACTATATTATCTCTTCATGAGTAGCTGCAGGAGTGATAAGTTCTTGGTTTAACATGTGTGTGAATTCAAAAGTTTCACAGTTTCCTCCTTCACCAAAATAGCTTTATTGTGGTCACAAATAGTCAAATACAAATCTTACAGGGATAAGGATACCAAGAAAAACAAGTGAAATGGGCATATGGGTCACTGACATAAAGTCTATGCAAAAAAAATCAGGTTTAGCATGAATAATTTTGTCCAAACATGTGTGCTAGGGAGGTATCTAAAGTTTCAGCCATCCAATCAGAGGGCAGAAACAATACATGTGACTTAAGGGGCCATTAAGAGTCGTCAAAGTGACAGTTTGTGTCCAGCCCCACCATGACAATTGTTTATCCAAACTACTTGGCAAATGCATATAATGAATACATTTGCTCAAAATCAGGATTGGTTTGGGAAAGATTCAGGAATCTAAAGAAATGCTATATTCCCAACCAAAATTAATCATACTGATAACTGTGACCAGCTGTATGTGGGATACATGTTTGGGCTTTTCAATGTCTGCACATATCTAACCACTACTAATAAACTCCTGATGCTCTTCAGCTTCTAGTGCCTTTGGCTGGCAAACACAGTAACCCACACGAAGTGCTGAAAGAGGCAACTTATTGCATTTTGGTGTCTACACTCTGCTTTCTACTGGCAGGAAAAGCAGTTAGAGCCAAATGAATATGACACCTACATACATGCAGCTTTACTGACAGAAGATCTTTTGGTTTTAGATGTACAAAGAACTTACTGTTCACTAGTTAGTCATCAGCCTGTCCACAAGGATCCCATTCTAAGGCATCTTGGCCAGTTTCCTGTCTTAAACAACACTGCAGTTTTCTGCAATGATAGAAACATGGTAGTAATACTAACTGAATGACTAGGGCATCATGGGCTACTGCAGACTGCTGGGAGGAGGCGAAAGGCAATTGCCTCTCTTCCAGGTGTGTCGGACTCATCAGGCTTCTACAGATTATATTTAGAGGAGGTTCGGTCAGGTGATCCTTCTCCTTTCTCCCACATCCCTCTTTGGGTTGTTGCCGCTTGAAGCAACAGCAGCCTTGTCTCTTTGGTCAGCCTTCGATGCGGCTGTCTCTAGCCCCTGTTCTAGTTGTGTATGAACCTACCTGAGAAGGGGAAAAGGTGGGTGACATTCAGTCTGGGCCCCCAAATGTCCAAAACTAACAAAAATAAATGTTTCTTTAAAATAAGGCTTTGGGCCTGGCTCTTCCCTGCCTTCACCTTGTGTAGGCCCTTCCACCTATGCAAAGGGAGTGCCAAATGCTACTGCTGGGAAGAGCAAGTAGCAAATTCTGATGTGGTACTCTTTTACACACATCTATTGCAGGTGTGAATGAGTACACTAAGTGCAAGGCAGTGAAAAGTCAGGCTCATAACATGGCCATATATACCTCTGATCCTAAATTGCATGACATCAATGAACAGGCCTGCACTTGAATGGTTAGAGAAAGCAGGAGAGGGCTTTTGGTGGCCTAGGAAGAATATTGCTCTGCCTTCATGTTCCACATTGGGATCCACTCATCACCCTGCAGTACATCTTTATTTTGCACAGATTATATATGTATTGTAGTAGGGCCCACAGGCTTTAGTCAGGATTGGGGACCCAGTGAGCTAAACACAGGATGATCTCTGCCAAAGAGCATACAATCAAAGGAAGACAAGATGTAACAAGTGGGTGTAACGAACAGGGGGGATGGATGAGGGGCAACAGTTATAAGACCAGATGTGTGGTGCAAAATTATTTTGTCAGTTTATATATTAAAAAAATAAATAAATAAACATGTAAGAGAAGTATCCAAGTCCCTACTAGCTATTTACCTCCTATTCACATTAGGCAGTTTTCTCACAGTAGAAATATGTCTCGAGGGAGGATTTGAAGGAAGACCGTGTACACTGTAAATCTCAAAATCGTCACCACTAAAGTTTTCACAGATGCCTTTGCAAGTAATGAATGTTACCATGATCTTTTCCCCCACTGAGAATAGGGGATAGCTTGGTCAAGTTATGTTCTTGCAAGGGCAACATTCTAAAGATTTGAATGGCAATGGTTGTACCTATATGGGGAGGGGAGGAAGGATTACCTACTGATTGGGAGCTGCTGAGAAAATCTCTAGTTTTGAAACCCCTCTCTGCATAATGTGACTTGGATGGCTCTGGCTTAGATTGCTATCAGAAATATTCTCTCTTCCTGAAACTTGTACGTGCTTCCCCTCTTCCCCCCCCCGCAATAGTAATAGTTTATATTGGAGCAGAGCTCTCTTTCTCCACTGGCTTTTTTGCAGTGCTGTCAGTAACTCTGGCAGCTGTCCAGGCAGAATAGATGTCACACCAATGGGCTCCCCTTAGGGCTTGTTTTATGAAGGGCTAATTGCTTTGATAGATGGCAAAACTGAGGTTTAGAGATGGATGAGAGGTTGAATAGTCTAATTTTAAAAAACAAGATGCTGCCAGTCCTGTGAGATCCCTTGAAAATGAAGTAGAGCCAAACCAAACAGTTTGGTATGCTGGGTAAGCCTGTTGAAGATGAAAGCTGTTCCTGTGATGCCTCATGTGTGATGCAATGGGGAAAACGCATCAAGGCCGGGAAGGACAGAGCAATGATGAGAGAGAAATGGAAAGCTGAAGGCAGGAGAGAAAAATGAGAAGAAGGAAGAGGAACGCCTCCCCACCACAACCACTCCCACACTGAGGATGGGAATGGCCACTCCTGCAGGACAGTTGACAGGTTGGTAGACTGGAGACAATTGCAGAAGCAAGTGAAATTTAAAAAGAAAGAAATTAGGCTTTGTAGGAGGCTGAGGTGCTGTGTGTGTAATTGGGGCTAAGTCAGGCAGGCAGGATTTCTACAAGGAGGCCGGAGCTGACAGGGGAATTCAGTGAGTTTTCCTGTTTTAAGAACCTGGCTAAAGGAAGCTGTATTTTGCCCTTTACCACTGATTTTAGCTGGAACTCAAGTAAGCCCTGTTGTGGTTTTTTGGCTATTATAGGGGTAGGATACTTTCACTTTTTGATTTTATACTAAACCAACCCACCAATGTATTTAAATTCCAGCCAGGTGTACCCCCCATTAGGATGGTGTAGGATGTTGTCCCTTTTCAGCAGCACAAATGAATCTGTTACTCCTCCAACATAAGACACTTAGGGAGAGATTTTCAAAGGCAGAAATGGCAGTGAAATGTTTACTTCTGAGTTTCAGTGGGATTTAGGTGCCAAACTGCCCTTTATACCTTTGACAATTTCCCCCATGTCTTCAAGTGGTAGAGGCTTATGCTTTCATCCTGAAAGTCCCAGGTCCGAACATTCTTGAAACCTTTCCTGCTTCTTCTGCCTGTCCCAATGTTTCTATCTTCCAGATTACATGACTCATAGGTTTTTAAGGCCAGAAGGGACCACTGTGATCATCTACTGTGTCCTCCTACATAACATAGGTCATAAAGTCACACTGAAGTAATTTAGAATTAGAAGAAAGTAATAAGTCCCCACAATCCTGAAAAGGCTTGAAATAAAATAAAACCCTACTGAATAAAAAATACAAGACATTCTATTGCATTTCTTCTTGAAGCTGTATTTGATGATTTCCATATCTATTAATCAAAAAGAGATTAAACTTCCCCACCTGTTTTATACTTGGTTCAAAGTTATACAGTCCATTGGCTCTGACCAAATGTTTCCCTGTTAGGTGGAACTTTTACTAAAACTATTCCAGTTAATCAATAGTCATTAGAATACATTAAACATCTCCACTTTATGGAGTACATTGTAATAACACCCTTTAGGTCTACATGTGATTGTTTGCTTTGTTCCACCCACTTACATTGGAAGCCCTCTCTGGTTTTGTTAAGCCACCATAAATTCACCTGGAAGAAACCCCATAACTTTCTATAAAATGCCCTGAGAGAATTCTTTTTTGTCTGTAATTTTTGCTTTTTCTCTTGCATTTAAAAACAAAGCCTAATCGTATTCGCTTTTCGAGGCCAAAATACATGAAAGCATCAGAGAAGTGTGGGGAAAGAGGGAGTTCTCAAGGTTATAGAGAAGTGGGCTTAAATTCAGGCAATGTTAATAAATACTGGATAATTATCTGAACTGAACCTTTGAAGGTTCTGCCATCATTAATATAAAGCTAATAAATGCACACAAGACAGGGAGACACGTTTGTAAAAATAATGAGACAGGCTTGACAGTTTGGAGGAGAGAGAGACACTGACTATGTTTTAAAAAGTATTTTCAAGGCAGGTCAGTGTTTGCCTGCATTCTGCAGCATCCATACAGGATGCTTATTGCAGCCTCCATTCTGGTCATCTTCCTATCTTCTCCCCACCCCCTTGCCCCTTTTCCCCCATCATGGCTGTGGACAGAATATGATCTGATTACAGCGGGCTACCAGTCTAATGTTCATCTCCCATAACTTTTGCCTCAGCATTTATTGATGAGTGCTGCTGCTCAGCCCAAACTGGGTGTCCTCTAATTACAGCAGTTCTTGTGGGAGCTCTGTCTAGTGTTTTGTTTATTATCTTTTCTTTGAAGGTTATAAAAGAAGTCAGGAGTTTCACACAAGCTCTGTTTGAAGGGATAACCTTATTCTGAATGGTATCTCTTTTCATCATAAATGTGCACAGAGATAGAAAACTGTAACCTCCTTCTCCCCCTCTCCCCCACAGTGCAATTTATTCTCTGACTAGCATGCTGATTGAGCAGAGAGCTCAGACAGGCTACTCAGTGGAAAATCATTAAGTGGAAGCAACCCTAGCTCAGCACTATATCATGGCTGGACTTTTTGCCCCCTTTCTTTACAAATGACAAAATAATTTGTGAAAAATAGCTTTGCATTTCAGTGGAGAAACCCTCCTTCCTTGCTCCTCACACTTCAACCTTTAGTGGGTGGGTAGGGGGGAACCCTTGGAGATGATTGAAATAGAAAATACCAACCTTCTGGATGTGGTGGTGAGTTAGAGACTCTGTGTGTGTGTGTGTGTGTGTGTGTGTGTGTGTGTGTGTGGAGTCACATGGCTGAGGTGGAATATTACTGGGATAGGATTTCCACTGTTAGAGGTTCCAGTGTTTTAGATCAGATCATGCATAGAGCAGTATTGCTAACCCCATGTGTGCTGTTTTTGTTTTGTTTATTAAATTATGCCAAGCTCCCCAAAATCATGAGATTGGTCTAAAAATCATGAGTTAAATTAATAAAATTGGGGTTCTTATTAATTTGTCTTCTGGCTTTTGAGTGTGTGTGTGTGTGTGTGTGTGTGTGTGTGTGTGTGTGTGTGTGTGTTTATGAAAGCTGAGATAATCCCAGGGCTGAAAGAGCTGGGGCTTTCAGAAAAACACAAGTTCCACCAAAGCTCAAACTGTAAGAGTCAGCAACACTGATAGAGGCCTGTTGTACAAAAGGTGCAGCTGTTCGGTTCATACAGAGATGCCAGTCTAGGGGATTGTTATACCACTTGAAATTCAAGAGGAGGTTCCCCATTTTCTGGAAGTTTGTGCTGTGTCTTGCACATTTATCCTTTTGAAGACATTCAAAGGGTCCCAAATTTACTTCAGGTTACATGATGTATTACAACATTCTGAAGTATCACACTGGGTGCCCAAATACTGTGGTGGTGGCTGCTCTACAAATGCCTGTAATAAATGTTAATATTTATATAACATGTTTCAGCTGGAAAGATCCCCAAACACCTCACACTATAGAGAGAGGACAGATGGCCCAGTGGTTTGGGGTGCAAGCATGGGACTCAGGAGCCCCAAGCGCAAGTCCCTCCAATGCCACAGATTTCCTATGTGGCCTTAGGCATGTCACTTACCCCCAGATCCTCAAAAGATACATAGGCATCTTGCTCCCATTGGTTTGAGGATCAGGGCCTTAGTCTCTTGTGCTTCAGTTCCCCTATCTGATGGGCATCACAGCACTTCCCTGCCTCACAGGAATGTTGTGAGGTCAGATAATACAGTAAAGGTTGTGAGGCACTCATATACTATTGTAATGGTAGCCTTATAAGTACCTAAGAAAGATAGCACCACTGGACTCTAGCAACCATTGAGGTAGATGGCAGGAGCCACACAAACAAATAATGCATAGTGGGATAGGAGGAAAGGGATCTGTTAGCTGAAGACAGTAGGATAATCCCCATCTGGTATTAAAAGCACCAGTGACTCTTTAATATCTGGGCAGGGGAGGGCAGACTTCTGATTTTGAAGTGGCATGCAAAGGATGCCCCATGCAGTAAACTTCACAGAGCTCAACATATCTCTGAAGCTTAGAGGGCTGAGTCAATCCTGATGGTGTGTGACCTTTTGGTACCCTAAGTATTTCCAACCTACTGCTTAGACCCTCTAATCCATCCAGGATCATGAAGATCTTGAATATATAGGAATGACAAAGTAGCTTATGCTGGCGGGAGAGTGGCACTATATGTGAAAGAAAGCAGAGACAAATGTAGCAAAAATCTTAAATGAATCGCAATGTACCATAGACTCTCCATGGGTAGAAATTCCATGCTTCAATAATAAGAGTATAGTAGTAGGGATATACTACCAACTACCTGACCAGGATGATGATGGTGATTGTGAAATATTCAGAGACATTAGAAAGGCTACACACGCAGACAAAAAAGCCTAATAAAACACAACACCAAAAATGCCACAATAATAATGAGGGATTTCAACTATTTCCATATTCACTGAGTACGTCAGGACGGGGTGCAGAGATAAAATTTCAAGACACCATGAGTGACTGCTTTTTGAAGCAGCTAGTCCTGGAAGCTTAAGGGGAGAGGCAATTCTTGATTTAGTCCTAAGTGGAGGACAGGATCTAGTCCAAAAGGTGAATATAGCTGAACCACTCAGGAATAGCCCCAATAATGTGGTTAAATTTAATATCCCAGGGTTGGGGACGGATGGACCAAAGAAACTCATCACAGTGGCATTTAATTTCAAAAAGGAAAACTACACAAAAATGAGGAAGCTAGTTGAATGGAATTTAAAAGGAACAGTCACCAGTAAAATGCCTGCAAGCTGCATGGAAATTATTAAAAAAAAAACTACCATAGTAGAGGCTCAAACTACATGTATACCCCAAATAAAACAAACCAGTAAGAGGATCAAAATAAATGCCCCCATGGCTAAACAACAGAGTAAAAGAGACGGTTAAATAATCCCAAATATACATGCAAAATGTGTTCTAAATTAGCTGTTACCACTCAAGAAAGAGATCATGGTGTCATCATGGTTAGTTCTCTGAAAACATCTGCTCAATGTGCAGTGGCAGTCAAAAAAGTTAATGTTAAGAATAAGGATGTCTTTATATAATAAATAATAATAATAATGTCTTTGTCTTTCCATAAGGAAAGAGAGAGATGAGATAGAAAATACCATAAAGTCACTGCGTAAATCCATGGTATACTCGCACCTCAAATACTGCATGCCATTCTGGTTGCCTTATCTCGAAAGACATATTAGAATTGAAAATGGTACAAAGAAAGGCAACACAAACTATCAGGGGTATGGAACAGCTTCTGTATGAGGAGAGATTAACAACGCTAAGACTGTTCATCTTAGAAAAGAGATGACTAAGGGGGATATGATAGAGGTCTCTAAAAGAATGGTGTGGAGAAATTGAATAGGAAAGTGCCATTTGCTTCTTCACATAACACAAAAACCAGGGATCACACAATGAAATTAATAGGCAACAGGTTTAAAACAAACATAAGGCAGTACATTTTCACACAATACAGTAAGCCTATGGAACTCATTGCCATGGGATGGTGTGAAAGCCAAAAGCATAACTGGGTTAAAAAAGAATTAGATAAATTCATGGAGGATAAGTCCAGCAAGGTTTATTACCCTCGATGGTCAGGGATGCAGCCCCCGTGCTTTGGGTGTCCCTAAACGTCTGACTGCCAGAAGCTAGGAGTGGACAACAGGAGATGGGTCATTTAATAACTGCTCTGTTCTGTTCATTCCCTCTGAAGCATCTGGGATGAGCCGCTGCTGGAAGACAGGATACTGAACTAGGTGGACCATTTGTCTGTCCCAGTATGGCTGTTCTTATGTTCTTCAAGGCCTAGTACAAACCAGACAGACAGGGCTAAACAATTACTGACACATATTTTTCAAATATATAAAATATAATTGGGGGCTGCTGGATTATAAAGAATTATTAATAACTAAATAGACAGCTAATTACACTAGCTCATACAAATATTTTTCAGCAGGTAGGCGCTTGATAGCAAAACAACAATTGCAGGGCTAACAACCGGGGCAAATCTTGGCAGACCTGCTGAGGACTGATCCGTTTACAGGAGCATCAAACAACATGCTTTCATCACCGTTCTATGGGCAGCCAAGCCTAATTAGTGCATTTGCTCAAATAATGAACGATGATTTCCTACAAATCAAATTGCCCTGGTTTAGATAAGATTTTGAACTGTTTAAAAATGAATGAAACACATCTATTAGAGTGGGAGAGGCAAGAGAAGGTATTCTCCCTCACCCCCCCCCCGGCGAATGGGTATATAGGCAAAACGGTGGTTAACTCTCTCCAGAGAATGTTTCTGAAATACTAAGTCTGAAAAACATACTCTGCAGAGGTCCAAATCCTACTTGCCTTTCCCCTTACGAGCAGTGCCCTGCGAACCGACACAACCACTCTTGCATGCATAAAGCAAGCTGGATTTGACTCTAGCTTTATATTTGCAAAGAGTGGGAGGGAACATAAAGGTCCTAAAGGTCATTAATATTTCAGCAACAGTAAAAATGATTTTGTGCTGCTGTTTTTTTATTTTTACATGTGCAGTCAAGTTGTTTTTACCTTTTTTTTTTTTAAAGACATTGCATCAAAGGGTGTGCAGTTAGGCACATCATTGTGCCTGCAAAAATTTCATATTTTCAATTGCAGGACTCATTTAAATTGCCCATAGGAACCTGTTTCCATTTATTTGTCTTCAGTCATAGATTTGGGGTGCATTTAAGAGTATTCTCTGAAAATGTAGGGCATGGTTTTCAGAGGTGCAGAGCCACTGCCACTCCCACTGGCTTCCCTTGGATTTGTGAGGGCTCCACGTCTCTGAAATTCAGGTTCTTGCTCTTAGAATTGTGGTGAAATTTAGTTTTAATGACATCATTTAGCCATATGGATCAAATCTTACTTTCCAGATGTTATTTCGGATTATGCCCATGTGTTTGCCCCTTAAATTAGAAGTTATTTTTTTGAATTTCTGCGTTTTCAAAGGTAAGTAAGAATTTCAGACTTCTGAGTGTTACTGGGCTGTAAGCTAACAATCTTGACATTTTCAAGAGTGCCAGTTATAATCTGGCTTTCTGTCATAGCACAATGGCCTTGTCTGCACCAGGAAGATTATTTGTAATTCACCATTGTGCAGCTCCTTTAGTGGTGGCACTGATGGAGATGGAAGTGTAATCGGGACTTGGGTATTTTTACCACCACGTTGTCTAACTCAGATTTGAGCAGCGCTATTGAATTATGGTTGAACATTTTGCTAGTGTAAAAGCCTGGCAGAATTCTGTGGTTATCCTGGCATGATGACAATTTTATGTCTATAGATGTGTCTGTTTTAGAAAGTGGTTGTGGATCTAGATATCGTGATTGTTCAATTAGAATGATAAAAAATGGGGGCTGGTAAATTGATCTATGTAACAGAAATCCACTGTACTAAAAAAAATATTTCACTTTGGCATCGGTGCTCAGCTAACACCAAGTGTTGAGTATTCAATTAAGTTGTAGTGCCATTTAGAGGCTTGACAGCCAAACTCTAATCATATGACATAACTTAAGACAATCGGAGCTGCAAACGTTTTTTTGCCTCAGAGGATAGATAGCCACAGCTAGAATGAGCTAGGAGATCACACAGCAATGTACAATGCTGCATATTGTCTTAGGCTGTGGAATTTATTTTAATTGTCAAAATAGCTTTTCTAAAGAAGGCTAATGTGATGCAATATTTTTAGAAAAACAGCTTCTGTTTTTTACAGCCTTGTAAAGGAAGGAAAAAAATTTGCACAAATAACTGACATTCAGCACCAAAATGTTTGTTATCCTTCATACAAAATATTACTAAGGCCTGCTCCTGCTCCCACTGAAATTAATGGGAGTCTTGTCACTAATCACATTACGGTGATACCAGTGCTGGCTGAAGTGTAAGTCTGACATCTTTGGCATATAAAAATAATCTTTTTGACAGTTAGGCTCCATATCTCCATATTAATCAATTTCATCATTATGGTTGGCCTCCTCCCTTTAGCTAGAAAAGTAAGACCAGAGAAGGGAAGAGGAATCCTTTAGAGCTGCAGTAACTTCTCTGGTTTCAGTCGGGCTTGATGGTGAAAGAGAGGTTGAGGATCAGCGTGTTGGTGCAGATTGGGGGATTCATTAGCAAGGGCTCTCCTTTTCTCTGCCTTTCCAACAGATGCTGCACGCCAACAGATGGCAAAGTGGCTGTAGATTCACTCTACCCACCTTACGTTCCAGGTCTGACCATCATCAGGATTGGGCGGTTCAGTTTGGTGCTCATTCGTGTGGCAAAATGGGGCTACTACACCCTTAAATGTGACATGACCATGCATCAAAACCTGGCCCAAAAGAAATAATAAAGAAGCAGAAAAGGGACAGAGTGCACTAGTCACTGGTGAAGGCAAAACTTGTTCTTAGACTGAAGTACAAAGTAGCAGATAAAAATCTAGAAGGTGAAGAAAATCTAGAATGGCAATATTCCTCTCTCCAGCTAATTGCAATAAAGGTGGGTGGGGAAATAACTATCTTTCAAAATAGGTCACACATTTAGCCAGGGAACAAAGGTGTATGCTTTTGAGAAAAGGGTATTTGAAGAATTTTATGTGAATGCAAAACCACATCAGAAGGGGGCTCAGTTTTGCCTATTGGCCAAATCCTGCAGTCCTAACTCAGGCAAAACAGCAGGTGACTGAACTTGAGATTTGCAGTGATGTTACTTCAGCTAGTGGCATTTAGGTGCAGTTAAGTCTGGAAAACTGACTATTTCAAAAATGTCACTGGCTCCTGATCTCTGACTAGGCCTCTAGGCACTACCATGATACAAATACAATAATGCTGAGCTCTTACATTGTTATTGTTTGCCTATGCTAGTTACAATTCCTATTTTCATACATCTGCAAAAATCCAGCTCGGAATCCAGAGTAGGGCCAAAAATAAATCCAGCATATTTTACAATAGTTCAATCTAAGTTAAGCAAGTAAATGTAGTCATGATATTTCATAAAAGCTTCTATCCTGCAACGAAAATCAGTTCATATAAAACAAGAATCTTCACTCTTTGCCCCAAACTCCTATTCCAATAGTGCAATTCTTCTACAGCCTGTGTGTGTTCAGGTTTCAAAGTAGCAACCATGTTAGTCTGTATCCGCAAAAAGAAAAGCTGTACTTGTGGCACCTTAGAGACTAACAAATTTATTTGAGCACAAGCTTTCGTGAGCTACAGCTCACGATGATCCTTCTGTGTGTCCGGTTTCTTAGCAAACAGTTAGTTTGCTTATTTTAACTAAACAAATGTCCCCATGATATTCTGATTAAGTGTCCAGAAGCTGTTTGTAATCCATTTTTCAGACATCTTTTGATGGACCAAATGTAATTCTGCAATAGGCCTTGTACAAAAGCTGAAGAGTAGAGTCCTTATTCATTCTGCATTGCTGACTATACAGCCACGTAATGGCACACAAGCAAAGTTTGGTTTCAATCAAACACCTCTAATTGGCCTGCTTTGAGAAGATGACAGTTCTTTTCTTTTCCAAGCAAGGGGCAATACAACAAAAAGAAGAATCCCGCTTATATAAACCATTTTTTTCATGGACTAAGGTATATCGGCATATCTTCAGCATGCTGCTGTGACAATTTATATAACAGAGCAAGTGTGGCAGAAAAGTGTAGCTCAAGTGATCATTTAAAAATTTTGTTCAGTAGAAGATCTATGAAAATATTGACAGGCTCCAAGGGCAATAGCAGTAAAATAGAGCCCATGTTAAAATAGTTCCTGAGACTGCTTTCGTCATTTTTCTATGCTCTCCATAAATCTATTCCCACCTATATTTTTATCCTTTTTCCTCCTACACCTCATATACTTTGCCCTTCTCTAACTCCAGCTGCTCACGCAAGGGTTTATATCTTCCTTCATGCTGATCCACATACTTGTTTCCAGTTAATATATTCCTTGTGTCGTCCTTCTTCTCTTTCAAAGAACCCCTGAAAACCCACCTCTCCTGAGTAACATTCTACCTAGAATGACCACATGCTATAGAATCAATGCAGAATGGTGTAGCTGCTCTGCCTTTATGCTGAAAGCTATTTGGAGGAAGGATTTGCTATTTAGTTGACAAACTTATCCAGCACTGTGTACACTGACAGCGCCATATACATAATAATAATTAATAATAACTTTTGTATGGTCTCTCTGGCACTGACTGGAGAATCTACATCTCTGACTGTTGTCATAGTTGCATTTCAAGCAGGGCGAACAGCTTGCTACCACATAACTGTCCTACATTATATAACTTGTCCTGTACATAATGTCACAAGTTCATTTTTTACATCTTTTGTAACATTTTTTTGAAGACTCTGCAGCACCACAGTTTTAGATCCTTTGAAACAATAACCCGTCTTTTCATCTTTGTGTCTACCTTCCTGCTACATGTGTCAGTAACTTAGATGAATATGCTATAGGTTGCCAGCGGTCTTCGGACTCTTTCCAAATTACCACACCCAAAATAAGAATGTGAGATATCTGCTGAGTTTGCCATAAACAGTTAATAGAAATTGAAATACTAGTTCTTGTATGACTTAAAACCTGTCCAAGCATCTTAAAACCTGTCCAAGTGTTCATTTGCTTGTGACTCCATTGCTATGTTCTGGTATCTTTGTCAAGGCCAATATTTACGTACAAACATTGGGTGAAAAACTTCCCCACAAAAAACAGTGACAATTATTTGCTCAAGCAAATTAATTAATAAATAAATTCATTTTTTGAGACTTTTCTTCCTTTAGTTTCAAAGTCTCAGACATGACCTTTTTAAAAAAATAAAATTGCATCATGGAGTCATGATTTTTTTTGTCTCATTAATTCCAAGTCAGGTTTGCTCAGATTCTAGCTACCAGAACAACCAACTCAGAACTTAATCAGACACTACACAGACAAAATGCTATGTGCTTTAATCTATTAGTTTGTAAGATCAACGGATAAGATTCTGAACACTCACGGAAGCAGAACTATTGCATAAGAAGACGTGTTATACACAGACATCATGGAAAGACAGTCCCTGCCCCCAAAGAGCTGACAGTCTCACCTGTGCATCTCAAAATGTTTCACAAAAGATTGGAAGTAGCGAGAGCTGGTTGAAACCTTTTCCACTGAAAAATGTGGTTTTGTGGAAACTGAAATATTTCTCAAACATACTGGTTTTGATGAAAAATTTGTCAGGAAGGTTTGAGAGAGAGGGGGACTAGGACACTTGTCTGGGATGTGGCTGTTCCAGGTTCAAGTCCTTTCTCAAAACCACATCCTGAGAGAGTACCCTAAACACTGGGCTATTATCAGGAATCAGGGTCTGCAGCAGAGCAGGGCCTGCAGCAGTTGCCTGATTAGCTACACAATTTGATTGACTACAAAGGCCAGCAAGCTGGCTCTTAAGCCCGCACCAGGAGCAGCTTGCTGACTTCTCAGTTCTCATACCCATCACTGTGCCTGCTCCTACATTATCTTGTTCCCAAGTCTTCTGCCTTGCACCCAGCCTTTCCTCTGCTGTCACACTCGTAATCCACATCGAGTATGCACACCAAGAACTCCAGAGACAGATGCAGTTAGAAGTTAGAAGGCAGATGATTAACTATATGCCCCCATCCCTTGTAGCCCCTACATAAAGAAGGGCACAGCCAGGGGAAAGGGAAGTGGAGAGCATACTGCTTATGTGCTGCCTATTCTTGGCTGCCAGACAGGCCCCAAGAGCAACTGGCAGTTGGCTGGTAGTTAGAGCAGCCCAGAGGCTACTCTAATTTAAACCTTCTTTTTGTAGTGTTCGTAGGAAGGTCCCTGTGGGTTAACACATTGGTTAGAGGTGTGTTGGAAATATTCCTTAAGTCGGAGACGTCGAAAATAGGATTCTAGTTCACCACAGAACTGTATCATGTTCGTGGTGGTGTAGGGGCAAAAGGAGAGGCCCCAAGATAGGACAGATTCTTCTGCTGGGCTAAGAGTATAGTTGGACAGATTAATAATATTGCTGGGTGGATTAAGGGAACCACTGTTGTGGCCCCTTGTAGCATGTAGTAGTTTCGAGAGTTTTTAGTGTCCTTTTTCTTTTGTAGAGAAGCAAAGTGTGTGTTGTAGATGGCTTGTCTAGTTTTTGTAAATTCCAGCCATGAGGAAGTTTGTGTGGAAGGTTGGCTCTTTATGAGAGTATCCAGTTTTGAGAGCTCATTCTTAATCTTTCCCTGTTTGCTGTAGAGGATGTTGATCAGGTGGTTCCGCAGTTTTTTACCATTCTGCAGTTTTAGTACCGTTATTCAAGGCACTGGTGAGACCTCACTTGGAATACTGTGTGCAGTTCTGGTCTCCCATGTTTAAAAAGGATGAATTCAAACTGGAGCAGGTACAGAGAAGGGCTACTAGGATGATCTGAGGAATGGAAAACTTGCCTTATGAAAGGAGATGCAAGGAGCTTGGTTTGTTTAGCCTAACTAAAAGAAGGTTGATGGGAGATATGATTGCTCCCTATAAATATATCTGAGGGATAAATACCAGAGAGGGAGAGGAATTATTTAAGCTCAGTACCAATGTGGACACAAGAACAAATGAATATAAACTGGCCACCACGAAGTTTTAGACTTGAAATTAGACGAAGGTTTCTAACTGTCAGAGGAGTGAAGTTTTGGAATAGCCTTCCAAGGGAAGCAGTGGGGGCAAAAGATCTATCTGGTTTTAAGATTCTACTCGATAAGTTTATGGAGGAGATGGTATGATGGGATAACGTGATTTTGGTAATTAATTGATCTTTAAATATTCATGGTAAATAGGCCTGATGGGATATTAGATGGGTGGGATCTGAGTTACCCAGGAAAGAATTTTCTGTAGTGTCTGGCTGGTGAATCTTGCCCATATGCTCAGGGTTTAGCTGATCACCATATTTGGGGTCAGGAAGGAATTTTCCTCCAGGGCAGATTGGAAGAGGCCCTGGAGGTTTTTCGCCTTCCTCTGTAGCATGGGGCATGGGTCACTTACTGGAGGATTCTCTGCTCCTTGAAGTCTTTAAATCATGATTTGAGGACTTCAATAGCTCAGACATAGGTGAGGTTTTTCACAGGAATGGGTGGGTGAGATTCTGTGGCCTGCATTGTGCAGGAGGTCTGACTAGATGATCAGAATGGTCCCTTCTGACCTTAGTATCGTCTCTATGTCTATGTCTCTAAACCAGGGATTGGACGGGTCCTCAGCATTAAAGCAGCCTTTTCCTCCCGTCAACACCTCTTTCCTGCACTGAGCAGAGCTTGACTAGAATGGAGAATCATGCCCTTAATCTTCAATGGTCCACAGGAAAAATACCAAAGGGGAATCATTTCATTGTGCGTGTGTCAGAATTTCCGGTCAATCTGCAGAACATGCTCGACAATAACTGATTTTCTTCAGGTAAGTAGAGAGAGGAGCCCATCAGAGAGAAGATCCAGTACATAATTAATCAGTCTTATTAATTTTGGATTGTAATTCATGCTGAGCAGCACATAGAACTGGTCAATATTGAAAAATGAACTAAAGTATATTTTCAGATGCAGAAGACACTCCAGCACTGACTTCCAATAAATCACTTCTGTGGTCTGCTTGCAAGGCAAGGTAAGATTGATCACTGAAGGGAAGACATGGGTCTCAAAGTAGTACTTCGGTTAATCTGTAGAAGCAGCAGTAGCAATAGAGAGCTGTCCCAAATATAACTTAACATAATATAAATAAATATCCTATTGCGACTGAAAAATTGTCAGAACATCACAAAACTACACCACAGTGTGGCACAAATCAGTCAGCGTGAGAGAGGCCCAAGACCGGAATAGTAAAGTCAGGATTAATATGCACTGGCAGAACTGGGGGGAGAAGGTTGCACAGCCATATGCAAAGTCTCTGACTTTAGCCAGTGCTGTCACTTCTTCTTCATACATTTTAAAATATCAAAATCTATGGGGCCTGAATCTCTTCCTGCTATTATACCAGTGGAACTCTGCTGACTTGAAAGGAGTTACCAGCTGGTTTACATTGGGTATAAGGAGAAGAGAATCAGGTCCATAAAGTGTAGGAATGCAGTTGTATTTCATATTTGTCTGGTCTATACACTGATTAAAGGATGGCTGCTATAAATAGAAAAAAGGCAGATGCTAAGCAATGGTACTGTGAAGACTGTAAATATTTTCTGATTCCCTGGCAGATTGTGCAGCTCCATTGCTCAGTGATGCTAGGTATGCTGCCTTCTTGAAATCGCTTTCCAACAGAACCGTGTGGCAAATGGCAAAATGATTTCTTTGCTGTTCACTGATGCCTTCACTCCTAAGTACTTCATACAACTTCTCTTTGCAGTGGGATTTTTTTTAATAAAAAATGGGGAAGAAAGTACAGCCCCCAAAGACTCATCCTTTCTATTTCAAAATTGTTTGGAATGAGTGTGATGCGAGCTCTGTAAAAGAATATGTTAATCACACAAACCTATGCCCCCATTAACCCAGTATCTGAGCGCCTGAAAATCTTTTAGGTTTCAGAGTAGCAGCCGTATTGGTCTGTATCTGCAAAAAGAACAGGAATACTTGTGGCACCTTGAAGACTAACAAATTTATTAGAGCATAAGCTTTTGTGGGTTACAGCCCACTTCATCAGATGCATAGAATGGAACATATAGTAAGAAGATATATACAGATAAGTTGGAAGTTGCCATACAAACTATCAGAGGCTAATTAGTTAAGATGAGCTATTATCAGCAGGAGAAAAAAACTTTTGTACTGATAATCAAGATGGCCCATTTAGACAGTTGACAAGGTGGTGTGAGGATACTTAATTTAGGGAAATAGATTCAATATGTGTAATGACCCAGCCACTCCCAGTCTCTATTCAAACCCAAGTTTGGTATCTAGTTTGCATATTAATTCAAGCTCAGCAGCTTCTTGTTGGAGTCTGTTTTTGAAGCTTTTCTGTTGCAAAATTGCCACCCTTAAATCTTTTACTGAGTGGCCAGAGAGGTTGAAGTGTTCTCCTACTGGTTTTTGAATGTTATGATTCCCACCATCAACCTCAGCCTAGACCAATCCACACAAGCAGTCCATTTCCTGGACACTACTGTGCTAATAAGCGATGGTCACATAAATACCACCCTATACCGGAAACCTACTGACTGCTATACTTACCTACATGCCTTCAGCTTCCATCCAGGACACACCATATGATCCATTGTCTTCAGCCAAGCTCTAAGATACAACTGCATTTGCTCCAATCCCTCAGACAGAGACAAACACCTACAAGATCTCTATCAAGCATTCTTAAAACTACAATATCCACCTGCTGAAGTGAAAAAAACAGACTGACAGAGCCAGAAGAGTACCCAGAAGTCACCTACTACAGGACAGGCCCAACAAAGAAAAGAACAGAACGCCACTAGCTATCACCTTCAGCCCCTGAATAAAACCTCTCCAGCGCATCATCAAAGATTTACAACCTATCCTGAAAAATGATCCCTCACTCTCACAGATCTTGGGAGACAGACCAGTCCTCCCTTACAGACAGGACCTCAATCTGAAGCAAATACTCTTCAGCAACCACACAACAAAAACAGGTTTCAGAGTAGCAGCCGTGTTAGTCGGTATTCGCAAAAAGAAAAGGAGAACTTGTGACACCTTAGAGACTAGCAAATTTATTTGAGCATAAGCTTTCGTGAGCTACAGCTCACTTCATCGGATGCATTTGGTGGAAAATACAGTGGGGAGATTTGTATACACACACAGAGAACATGAAACAATGGGTTTTATCATACACACTGTAAGGAGAGTGATCACTTAAGATGAGTCATCAGCAGCAGGGGAGGGAAAGGAGGAAAGCCTTTCATGGTGACAAGCAAGGTAGGCTATTTCCAGCAGTTAACAAGAACATCTGAGGAACAGTGGGGGGTGGGATGGAGGGGAGAAATACCATGGGGAAATAGTTTTACTTTGTGTAATGACTCATCCATTCCCAGTCTTTATTCAAGCCTAAGTTAATTGTATCCAGTTTGCAAATTAATTCCAATTCAGCAGTCTCTCGTTGGAGTCTGTTTTTGAAGCTTTTCTGTTGAAGAATAGCCACTCTCAGGTCTGTAATCGAGTGACCGGAGAGATTGAAGTGTTCTCCGACTGGTTTTTGAATGTTATAATTCTTGACGTCTGATTTGTGTCCATTTATTCTTTTACGTAGAGACTGTCCAGTTTGACCAATGTACATGGCAGAGGGGCATTGCTGGCACATGATGGCATATATCACATTGGTAGATGCGCAGGTGAACGAGCCTCTGATAGTGTGGCTGATGTGATTAGGCCCTATGATGGTATCCCCTGAATAGATATGTGGACAGAGTTGACAACGGGCTTTGTTGCAAGGATAGGTTCCTGGCTTAGTGGTTCTGTTGTGTGGTGTGTGGTTGCTGGTGAGTATTTGCTTCAGATTGGGGGGCTGTCTGTAAGCAAGGACTGGCCTGTCTCCCAAGCTGTGAGAGTGATGGGTCATCCTTCAGGATAGGTTGTAGATCCTTGATGATGCGTTGGAGAGGTTTTAGTTGGGGGCTGAAGGTGATGGCTAGTGGCGTTCTGTTATTTTCTTTGTTGGGCCTGTCCTGTAGTAGGTGACTTCTGGGTACTCTTCTGGCTCTGTCAATCTGTCTCTTCACTTCAGCAGGTGGGTACTGTAGTTGTAAGAATGCATGATAGAGATCTTGTAGGTGCTTGCCTCTGTCTGAGGGGATGGAGCAAATGCGGTTATATCGTAGAACTTGGCTGTAGACAATGTGGTATGATCTGGATGAAAGCTAGAGGCATGTAGGTAGGAATAGTGGTCAGTAGGTTTCCGATATAGGGTGGTGTTTATGTGACCATCGCGTATTAGCACCGTAGTGTCCAGGAAGTGGATCTCTTGTGTGGACTGGTCCAGGCTGAAACACTAACCCAGGAACCTATCCTTGCAACAAAGCCCGATGCCAACTCTGTCCACATATTTATTCAAGTGACACCATCATAGGACCTAATCACATTAGCCACACCATCAGGGGATTGTTCACCTGCACATCTACCAATGTGATGTATGCTATCATGCCAGCAATGCCCCTCTGCCATGTACATTGGCCAAACCGGACAGTCTCTACACAAAAGAATAAATGGACACAAATGTGACATCAGAAATCATAACATTCAAAGACCGGTAGGAGAACACTTCAACCTTTCTAGCCACTCAGTAAAAGATTTAAGGGTGGCAATTTTGCAACAGAAAAGCTTCAAAAACAGACTCCAACAAGAAACTGCTGAGCTTGAATTAATATGTAAACTAGATACCATTAACTTGGGTTTGAATAGAGACTGGGAGTGGCTGGGTCATTACACATATTGAATCTATTTCCCTAAGTTAAGTATCCTCACACCTTCTTCTCAACTGTCTAAATGGGCCATCTTGATTATCAGTACAAAAGTTTTTTTCTCCTGCTGATAATAGCTCATCTTAACTAATTAGCCTCTCACAGTTTGTATGGCAACTTCCAACTTGTATACCTATATCTTCTTACTATATGTTCCTTCTATGCATCTGATGAAGTGGGCTGTAACCCACAAAAGCTTATGCTCTAATAAATTTGTTAGTCTCTAAGGTGCCACAGGTACTCCTGTTCTTTTTGAAAATCTTTTAGCGTATCTAGGGTAACCAGACATCCTGTTTTTAAAGGGACAGTTCCATATTTCAGCCCTCCTACAGGTATTCCGACTCTTTCTTAAAAATGGGCAAATTGTTGCATATTTTCTGTCTCCTCCTCATCTGTACTGGCGGGTCCTGCTGCTGGCCAGATCCCTCCTTGCCAGCTGCCTGCCAACTTGCATTCAGTAGCCTACAATGGGTGTAGGTGTGCAAGGCTAATGGCAGGGAAAAGATGCAGGGTGCAGGACTGGCTGCTCCTCCTGCTGGTCTGTCAGCACAGTCCCTGCTGTGTGCTGTCTCTCGGCCAGCAGGACTCTGCTCCCATATTTCCAGCTGTTATTGGCTGCGCACTGCAAGCTGCATTGGCCGGTGAGTGTGGGCAGGTGCGAGGCGGTGGCCAGTTACACGTCGCTTCTGCTGCCCACCCATTTGCCCTTTACCTGCTCCCCTTCTTGCTGTCTTCTCCCTGCTTCGCCCCTTCATCCCTCCCCACTGCTCCTCCATATTCTGTCCCGCCGCCTCCCGGTGGCCTGGCAGCTGGATTATGTTGGTGGCCAGCAGCTGCCTGGAGGTGTTAGCTGCCTTTCGACTCTGTGCAGCAGGAAGGGACAAGCTGCTTCCAGCCATGGAGGGGGTGGGGGAAGAGATGAGTTCTGCAAAGACATGGGCCAGGTCATCCTTTCCCCCTCCTGCTCCCCAGCATCTGGAAGCAGCTCCCGTCCCTTCCCTCCTGCTGAAAGGCTGCCACTGGCCAGATTCTGGTGTGAAACCTGGCAGAAATCTGGGGAGGGTGGCATGTGACCCTGTGCGCCACTCACCCCTCTTCCCCCCCGCCGCCACATGTTGCTTCAGGAAGATGTAGCTCCAGGTATGGATCTGTCCCGGGGCCCCAGCCAGGCATGGAGGGCAGAGAGCAACAGGCAGAGAGGGTCAGGTTGGTCAGTCACACTCCCTGTGTGAGAGAGGTGTACAGGAGTGTGTTTGTGTTACCCCCTCCCCGTGTGAGCCCTAAAGCCTTAAAGATAAGAAAGTAAATAAAAAGAATCCCACTATGCAATATTCCTTTTTAAAAGGTGCTCAGTCAACTTGATATTAATTTGAACGTTTGTACTGCATAGTTCTGATTGATTGCTGTTGAACTCGCTTGAATAATTTTATGAGGTGTCCTGTATTCAGCATAGAGAAATATGGTCAGCCTAAGCATATCTATTCTCACAACACCCCCAAGAAATAGGGAAGTATTATCATCTCTATTTTACAGATGAGAACAGAGAGCAAAGTGACTTGTCCAAGGTCACACCAGAAACCTGTGGTGGAGCAGGGAACTGAACACAAGCCTCTAAATCTTAGCCCTGATCTACATTAGGCATTGAGGTCAAATTTAGCAGCGTTAAATCGATGTAACCCTGCACCCGTCCACATGATGAAGCCCTTTTTTTCGACTTAAAGGGCTCTTAAAATCGATTGCCTTACTCCACTCCCGACAAGGGGATTAGTGCTGAAATCGGTTTTGCTGGGTCAAATTTGGGGTACTGTGGATGGAATTAGATGGTATTGGCCTCTGGGAGCTATCCCAGAGTGCTCCATTGTGACTGCTCTGGACAGCACTCTCAAATCAGATGCACTGACCAGGTAGATAGGAAAAGGCCCGCGAACTTTTGAATTTCAATTGCCTGTTTGGCCAGTGTGGCAAGCTGCAGGTGACCATGCAGAGCTCATCAGCAGAGGTGATCATGATGGAGTCCCAGAATCGCAAAAGAGCTCCAGCATGGACCGAACAGGAGGTACGGGATCTGATTGCTGTATGGGGAGAGGAATCTGTGCTATCAGAACTACATTCCAGTTTTCGAAATGCCAAAACATTTGTGAAAATTTCCCAGGGCATGAAGGACAGAGGCCATAACAGGGACCCGAAGAAGTGCCATGTGAAACTTAAGGAGCTGAGGCAAGCCTACCAGAAAACCAGAGAGGCGAACGGCCACTCCAGGTCAGAGCCCAAAACATGCCATTTCTATGATGAGCTGCATGCCATTTTAGGGGGTTCAGCCACCACTACCCCAGCCATCTTGTTTGACTCCTTCAATGGAGATGGAGGCAACACGGAAGCAGGTTTTGGGGATGAGGAGGAGGCTGTAGATAGCTCACAGCAAACAAGCGGAGAAACCGGTTTTCCCAACAGCCAGGAACTGTTTCTCACCCTGGACCTGGAGCCAGTACCCCCCGAACCCACCCAAGGCTGCCTCCCGGACCCACCAGACGGACCTCTGGTGAGTGTACCTTTTAAAATACTATACAAGGTTTAAAAGCCAGCATGTTTAATGATTAATTTTCCCTGGCATTCGTGGCTCTTCTGGATATACTCCCAAAGCCTTTGCAAAAGGTTTCTGGGGAGGGCAGCCTTATTCCATTCACCATGGTAGGACACTTTACCAATCCAGGCCAGTAGCACGTACTCGGGAATCATTGTAGAACAAAGCATTGCAGTGTATGTTTGCTGGCGTTCAAACAACATCCGTTCTTTATCTCTCTGTATTATCCTCAGGAGAGTGATATCATTCATGGTCACCTGGTTGAAATAGGGTGCTTTTCTTAAGGGGACATTCCGAGGTGCCCGCTCCTGCTGGGCTGTTTGCCTATGGCTGAACAGAAATGTTCCCCGCTGTTAGCCACGCGGTGGGGGGAGACAAAATGTGACCTTGTAACGAAAGCACATGTGCTATGTATGTAATGTTAACAGCAAGGTTTACTGTGAAAAAGTGTACCCATTATTCTGTAAAATGTGTCTTTTTAAATACCACTGTCCCTTTTTTTTTTCCCTCCACCAGCTGCATGTGTTTCAAGGATCACAGGATCTTCTCCTTCCCAGAGGCTAGCGAAGATTAGAAGGCGAAAAAAATGCACTCGCGATGAAATGTTCTCTGAGCTCATGCTGTCCTCCCACACTGACAGAGCACAGACGAATGCATGGAGGCAGACAATGTCAGAGTGCAGGAAAGCACAAAATGACCGGGAGGAGAGGTGGTGGGCTGAAGAGAGGGCTGAAGCTGAAAGGTGGCAGTAGCATGATGAGAGGAGGCAGGATGCAATGTTGAGGCTGCTGGAGGATCAAACTAATATGCTCCAGCGTATGGTTGAGCTGCAGGAAAGGCAGCAGGAGCACAGACTGCCGCTACAGCCCCTGTGTAACCAACCGCCCTCCTCCCCAAGTTCCATAGCCTCCTCACCCAGACACCCAAGAATGCGGTGGGGGGGGCCTCCGGCCACCCAGCCACTCCACCCCAGAGGATTGCCCAAGTAACAGAAGGCTGGCATTCAATAAATTTTAAACTTTTAAAGTGCTGTGTGGCCTTGTCCTTCCCTCCTCCACCACCCCTCCTGGGCTACCTTGGCAGTTATCCCCCTATTTGTGTGATGAATTAATAAAGAATGCATGAATGTGAAGCAACAATGACTTTATTGCCTCTGCAAGCGGTGATTGAAGGGAGGTGGGGAGGGTGGTTAGCTTACAGGGAGGTAGAGTGAACCAAGGGGTGGGGGATTTCATCAAGGAGAAACAGAAGTTTCACACCGTAGCCTGGCCAGTCATGAAACTGGTTTTCAAAGCTTCTCTGATGCGCACCGCACCCTCGTGGGCTCTTCTAACCACCCTGGTGTCTGGCTGTGTGTAACCAGCAGCCAGGCAATTTGCCTCAACCTCCCACCCCACCATAAATGTCTCCCCCTTACTCTCACAGATATTGTGGAGCGCACACAAGCAGTAATAACAATGGGAATATTGGTTTCGCTGAGGTCTAACCAAGTCAGTAAACTGCACCAGCGCGCTTTTAAACATCCAAATGCACATTCTACCACCATTCTGCACTTGCTCAGCCTGTAGTTGAACAGCTCCTGACTACTCTCCAGGCTGCCTATGTATGGCTTCATGAGCCATGGCATTAAGGGTTAGGCTGGATTCCCAAGGATAACTGTAAGCATTTCAACATCCCCAACGGTTATTTTCTGGTCTGGGAAGAAAGTCCCTTCCTGCAACTTTTGAAAGAGACCAGAGTTCCTGAAGATGCGAGCATCATGTACCTTTCCTGGCCATCCCATGTTGATGTTGGTGAAACGTCCCTTGTGATCCACCAGTGCTTGCAGCACTATTGAAAAGTACTTCTTGCGGTTTATGTACTCGCTGACTTGGTGCTCCGGTGTCAAGATAGGGATATAGATTCCGTCTATGTCTCCACCACAGTTAGGGAATCCCATTACAGCAAAGCCATCCACTATGACCTGAACATTTCCCCGGGTCACTACCCTTGATATCAGAGATCTTTGATTGTGTTGGCTACTTGCATCACAGCAGTCCCCACAGTAGATTTGCCCACTCCAAATTGTTTCCTGACTGACCGGTAGCTGTCTGGCATTGCAAGCTTCCACAGGGCTATTGCCACTCGCTTCTCAACTGTGTGAGGGCTGCTCTCATCTTGGTATTCTTGCGACTCAGGACAGAGGAAAGCCAGTCACAAAGTTCCATGAAAGTGCCCTTATGAATGTGAAAGTTTCGCAGCCACTGGGAATCGTCCCAGACCCGCAACACTATGCGGTCCCACCAGTCTGTGCTTGTTTCCCAAGCCCAAAATTGGCATTCCACTGCATGAACCTGCCCCATTAGCACCATGATGCCCACATTGGCAGGGCCCATGCTTTGAGAGAAGTCTGTGTCCATGTACTCATCACTCTCATCACCGCGCTGATGTCGCCTACTCACCCGGTTGCCAGGTTCTGGTGCTGCATATACTTCTGGATAATGCGTGTGGTGTTTAATGTGCTCCTAATTGCCAAAGTGATCTGAGCGGACTCCATGCTTGCTGTGGTATGACGTCTGCACAGAAAAAAGGCACGGAACGATTGTCTGCTGTTGCCCTGACGGAGGGAGGAGCGACTGACGACATGGCTTACAGGGTTGGCTTACAGGGAATTAAAATCAACAAAGGGGGTGGCTTTGTGAGAAACTGAATGGCCACCTCAAGGATAGAACTCAAAACTGGGTTTAGCAGGCCATTGATTTCACAGAGGGAGGGAGGAGAAAATGAATACAAAACAAATCTGGTCTATTTCTTGTTTTGAGCCACTTCATCTATCTTTATACATCATGCTGGCAGCAGACTGTGCAGTATGACCGCTAGCCATAGTCACCTCCTGGGTGCTTGGCAGAAGACGGTGCAGTATGACTACTGGCCATCGTCTTCTGCTAGCTGCAGATTAAAAGACAGTGCACTGCCGGTAGGACTCAATCGCCATGAGACGAAACAAGGGAAATGACCTGGCTGAGTCACTCCCATGTTTGCCCAGGCACCCGGTTAAAAGAGCACCCAGGACTACGTTGACGACAGCTACCAGTCATACTGCACTGTCTGCTGCCAAAAGGCAGTAAACTGCTGCTGTGTAGCAATGCAGTACCACCTCCGCCAGCACCCAGGAGACATACGGTAACGGTTAGCTGAGTGGGCTCCAGGCTTGCCGTGGTATGGCGTCTGCACAGATAACTCAAGAAAAAAGGTGCAAAACGATTGTCTGCCCTTGCTTTTACGGAGGGAGGGAGGGAACAGGGGCCTGACGATATGTACCCAGAACCACCCGCGACAATGTTTTAGCCCCATCAGGCACTGGGATTTCTACCCAGAATTCAAATGGGCAGTGGAGACTGCGGGAACTGTGGGATAGCTACCCACAGTGCAAAGCTCCGGAAGTCGACTGTTGCCTTGGTACTGTGGACACAGTCCGCCGACTACATGCACTTACAGCATTTGTGTGGGGACACACACACTCGACTGTATAAAAACGCTTTCTACAAAACCAACTTCTATAAATTCAACCTAATTTCGTAGTGTAGTCATACTCTGAGGCTAGCAGCCTAATGATTGAACCATCCTTTCTCCCTCCACCCTCAAAGATCCTTGTTCCATTTTTATTACTGAAGAAAAGGAAGAATATTTTTCTCATTCCAGAACTAAAATGCCTGAGAAAATTTTGTTTCAGGTTCTCATGATCAGGGCATTTATATTCTTATCGAGTTAGAGTCCAATTTTCAAGAGAGCTCAGAGCCAAGGGTTCAGGTGCTCAGCTCACACAGTTTTCAAAATAGGTCAACTCCCAGATAAGCACCTAAATAAAAAGCAGATTTCCCAAAGTGCTCAGCACCCAGCCACACCAGTTGTGACGCTTAGGGCTGGGTTTTCAAAAGAGCTCTGCACCCACTGTACTGAGCTCTTTCTATAATCTGGCTGGTCACTTATTGAGATAGCCAAATTGGAACTGAACCCATCTGCAGACTTGGGCCTAAATCAATATCTGGCAGAGTAGCTAGTTCTGAACAGTCCACTTGGCACTTCATAATTATATTTTTTTTTCAAAATACAATTGCTACAGTCCAATTACAGAGAGCAGTTATCTGTGGCAAAGATGTTCCAACAGCCTGGGATGGGGAGCCAGCATTTTGCTTTTGAGGTTAGTGCTATGTACTACCCTGGGAGAACTCCAGCCATACAACTCTCCTCCTGGATGGAAGGTGCAGTCTGCAAAATGTTCTAATGCCCCCTAGTGACTAGTCATGAAGTGGCACTACAGTTGCTGGCACTACTCTAATGAATGCAGGATGGCTGCTGCTGAAGGTTGTGAAAGAGGAGATTATATGGGGTGGGGTGGGGCGGGGAGAGTAGCCCAATCTAAAGAGGTGGTTGAAAGCCTCTGGACCGGGTCATTAATTCAGGGAAAGAAAGCTTCCCTTGTTGGGCTGATGGGAAAAGGGAAAAGTCTTCACTCGGATCCTGGCATGCTGCTGCTCTAGATTGCCAGTGTGTTGGGAATCATGGTTGAAAAGAATAGGCCAAGATTTCAAGAGTGACTGGTGATTTTGGCTGCTGCTGTTTTTTGCTGCACAACTCCCAAGCCTCTAAAGGGGCCTGTAGGTCAGAATGTGCTGAGCACTTGGCTTCCCAGTACTGAGACGCTTAACATTACTGACAGGTTTCAGAGTAGCAGCCGTGTTAGTCTGTATTCGTAAAAAGAAAAGGAGTACTTGTGGCTCCTTAGAGACTAACAAATTTATTTGAGCACAAGCTTTTGTGAGCTACAGCTCACTTCATTGGTTGCATCCGATGAAGTGAGCTGTAGCTTACGAAAGCTTATGCTCAAATAAATTTGTTAGTCTCTAAGGAGCCACAAGTACTCCTTTTCTTTTAACGTTACTAGTCACTTTTGAAAATCTTGGCTGTGGTGGCTGACCATCTCCCTTGTGTGCCTGACTTTGAGGCAAACTTGGTGTGCAGGCTATTTGCTCTTTTGGTTATTGGGGGGGAGGGGTGTATGAAGTAGTAGTCAGTCTACTTCAGTTTTCATCTCCCAAGTAAGAAATAGTTGGGACAAATTAGTCCCTGGTGTGACTGTACTCAAGTAATTTTGGCTATTAATGTTTTAGACATCATTTACCTGACAGTCTGGAAGGATTCTGTTGGGGGAAGGCCTTACTGAGATGCTACAGAGGGACCCTTTAGGACAAACAAGGAAGGGCAGCTGCTCATCACTAGCTTTGGGTGATCAGTATTGGTGCGTGAAACTGTACAGAGGCAGCTTCAGACCTGAACAGAGAGGAATCTCTGGGAAGTGACACAAGGAAAGGCAGGCCCACCTTGTAGGCTAGAGGAAGGCAAGAGTGATAATTCTGTTCAGTTCATCATTTTAGAAGGTGCTTGGATACCGTAGTGATGGATGCTGTTTCTCAACTTAGATAGGCCGAAAAGGGAGTCCTGGGCCTGTCCCTGAAACTAAAAGAAGTCTAGAGAGAGGAGAAACTATCATACTAAGCATTACAAAAAAATGAACATTGTTGCTGTTTAGAAATTCATATGTAATAAGGCATCCATTAGCTTAGCCTTCGTGTCTAGGAAGTAATCTTCCCAGATGAGGTTTTACCCGATCCAGTATGATACACCTAAGGAACTCTACCTAGCGGAGAACATGGGCAGCGGGTATCGAAGGCCAGGGCAGGCTAAGCGTCCCCTGACCTAGGCCATGGCCTTGCTCACTCTCCATCCCAAGGCCCTGTTCTTCCTCCTACTCTGCCCTTAAGCTGGCAGGGGTGCGCAGTTCCTGCCAGCAGGCTGGAGTTTGGGCCCACCAAGGGCAGCCTGGGGCGGGCACTCGGGCCAGGCCATGGCTGAGGCCGGAGTGGGGGGGTTTGGTCAGGCTAGCAGGTCAGGCTTCCACCTGCATTAAAAAGGTTAATTGTGACTAAATGCATAGTACAATTATTACTAACAACAAGAAGGAAGGAATGCGAACCAAAATAGAGAAAGAACAGGTTAAAGAATATTTAGATAAGTTAGATATATTCAAGTTAGCAGGATCTGATGAAATTCACTCTAGGGTATTTTAAGAACTGGCTGAAGCAAACTCAAAGCCATTAACAATTATGTTTGAGTATGCATGAGGTCACAGAGGACTGGAGCTGGGCAAACACATTACTTATTTTTAGAAAGGTGAACAAAGAGGATGTGGGGAATTATAAACCAGTCAACCTAATTTCCAAGTACCAACTGATAATAGCATGAGAAGTAATAACCAATGGATTTGTCAAGAACAAATCATGCCAGACCAACCTAATTTCCTTCTTTGTCAGGGTTAATGGGTTAATGGTGGGGAAGAAGCTGTAGACATATCTTGATTTTAGTAGGACTTTGGTGCAGTCTCACATGACATTCGCATAAGCAAACTAGTGAAATGTGGTGTAGATGAAATTACTATAAGGTTGGTGCACAACTGGTTGAAGACCTTACTTCAAAGAGTAGTTAAGAATTGTTTGCTGTCAGATTTAGAGGGCGTAACTAATGGGGTCCTGGAGGGGTCTGTCCTGGGTCCAGTACTGTTCAACATTTTCATTAATAACTTGGATAATGGAGTGCAGAGTGTGCCTATAAAATGTGTGGATGACTCTAAGCTGGGAGAGGTTGCAAGCACTTTGGAGGACAGGATTAGAATTCAAAATGACCTTGACAAATTGGAGAATTTGTCTGAAATTAGTAAAATGAAATTCAGTAAAGACAATTAAAAAGTGCATTTATGAATGGAAAATGAAATGCACAACTGCAAAATGGGGAATAACTGGCTAAGCAGTAGTACTGTTGAAAAGGATCTGGGGGGTATAGTGGATCACAAATTAAGTATGAGTCAACAATGTGATGCAGTTGCAAAAAAAACGCTAATATCATTCTGCAATGTATTAAAAGGACACAGGAGTGTTGAATGTAAGGTAATCGTTCTGCTCTACTCATCATTGGTGAAGCCTCAGCTGAAGTATTGTGTCCAATTCTGGACTCCACACTTTAAAGAAAATGTGAGCAAATTTGAGAGCGTCCAGAGGAGAGCAACACAAATGATAAAAGGTTTGGAAAACCTGCCTATGAGGAAAAGTTAAAAAAAACTGGACATGTTTAGTCTTGAGACAAGATGACTATGGAGGAGGCAAGGGGTGGAAACCTGATAACACTCTTCAGCTATGTTAAAGGCTGTTATGAAGAGGACGGTCACCAAGTGTTCTCAATGTCCACTGAAGGAAGGACAGGAAGGAATGGACTTAATCTGCAGCAAAGGAGATTTAGGTTAGATACTAGAAAAAGCTTTCTAACAATAAGGATAGTTAAGCTCTGGAACAGGCTTCCAAGGGAGGTTGTGGAATTCTCATCACTGGAGGTTTTTAAGAACAGGTTGGACAAACCCCTGTCAGGGATGGTATAGGTTTACATGGTCCTGCCTTAGTGCAAGGGACTGGACTAGATGACCTCTCAATGTTCCTTCCAGTCCTACATTTCTGTGACTCTGAGATGATCAAAGAAAAGGGGGTGCCTGATTTATTGCAGGCTGTGAAGTACCCAAGAATAATTCTGACTTTGAAATGCTGATTAAAATTTTGTATAATATGTTGTTCCACAGCCTTGTCACAACAGTATTGGATGAAATGCTATTTCCCTGGGTTTAAGCACAGAAAAAAATATCTAAGGACAACAGAAATAGAAACCCCTCTCTGAAGCATTATATAATAGTCATAGATTCATAGATACTAAGGTCAGAAGAGACCATTCTGATCATCTAGTCCGACCTCCTGCACAATGCAGGCCACAGAATCTCACCCACCCACTCCTACGAAAAACCTCACCTATGTCTGAGCTATTGAAGTCCTCAAATTGTGGTTTAAAGACTTCAAGGAGCAGAGAATCCTCCAGTAAGTGACCCGTGCCCCCTGCTACAGAGGAAGGCAAAAAACCTCCAGGGCCTCTTCCAATCTGCCCTGGAGGAAAATTCCGTCCCGACCCCAAATATGGCGATCAGCTAAACCCTAAGCATATGGGCAAGATTCACCAGCCAGATACTACAGAAAATTCTTTCCTAGGTAACTCAGATCCCATCCATCTAATATCCCATCTCAGGGGACTAGTCCTATTTACCCTGAATATTTAAAGATCAATTAATTACCAAAATCATGTTATCCCATCATACCATTTCCTCCATAAACTTATCGAGTTTAATCTTAAAGCCAGATAGATCTTTTGCCCCCACTGCTTCCCTTGGAAGGCTATTACAAAACTTCACTCCTCTGATGGTTAGAAACCTTCGTCTAATTTCAAGTCTAAACTTCCTAGTGGCCAGTTTATACCCATTTGTTCTTGTGTCCACATTGGTACTGAGCTTAAATAATTCCTCTCCCTCTCCTGTATTTATTCCTTTTGATATATTTAGAGAGAGCAATCATATCTCCCCTCAACCTTCTTTTAGTTAGGCTAAACAAGCCAAGCTCCTTGATTCTCCTTTCATAAGACAAGTTTTCCATTCCTCGGATCATCCTAGTAGCCCTTCTCTGTACCTGCTCCAGTTTGAATTCATCCTTTTTAAACATGGGAGACCAGAACTGCACACAGTATTCTAGGTGAGGTCTCACCAGTGCCTTGTATAACGGTACTAAAACCTCCTTATCCCTACTGGAAATGCCTCTCCTGATGCATCCCAAAACCGCATTACCTTTTTTCACAGCCATATCACATTGGCAGCTCATAGTCATCCTATGATCAACCAATACTCCAAGGTCCTTCTCCTCTTCCGTTACTTCTAATTGATGCGTCCCCAACTTATAACTAAAATTCTTGTTATTAATCCCTAAATGCATAACCTTACACTTCTCACTATTAAATTTCATCCTATTACTATTACTCCAGTTTACAAGATCATCCAGATCTTCCTGTATAATATCCCAATCCTTCTCTGAATTGGCAATACCTCCCAGCTTTGTATCATCTGCAAACTTCATTAGCACACTCCCACTTTTTGTGCCAAGGTCAGTAATAAAAAGATTAAATAAGATTGGTCCCAAAACCGATCCCTGAGGAACTCCACTGGTAACCTCCCTCCAGCCTGACAGTTCGCCTTTCAGTAGGACCCGTTGCAGTCTCCCCTTTAACCAATTCCTTATCCACCTTTTGATGTTCATATTGATCCCCATCTTCTCCAATTTAACTAATAATTCCCCATGTGGCACGGTATCAAACACCTTACTGAAATCTAGGTAAATTAGATCCACTGCGTTTCCTTTATCTAAAAAATCTGTTACTTTTTCAAAAAAGGAGATCAGGTTGGTTTGTCACGATTTACCTTTTGTAAAACCATGTTGTATTTTGTCCCATTTAGTCCTTTGCTTAAAAAATGAAATAAAAAAGCCAGTGGTAGTACACACTACACAGGATATTTGGTTACCACTTTATTTATCCCTACTAATGTGACATCTGAAAACTGTTTTCAAAGTCCACTCATTTAGTGCTTGATTGTGGCTTTGCCACCAGCTTTGAGTAAGGGGTAGCATGTACGTGTCCTGTCCCAGGAGCAGACCAGGGGCAAGGGAGTCACAGGCTAGTCCTTTATTCCCCTCTATTTCTGGGGGAAAGGATAATCAGTAATGGCTTTATAGCTGGCACAGATTATACTCCCCATCCAGGCTGACTCAGCATGTTGGGGGTGAGGAGTAGGACCAATCTGCTATCACCCATCTGCATGGAGAGGTCGTAGAACCCCAAACAGGCTGCTGTCTCCCTCATACAGTCACCTGCAATAAAAGTGTCCTGCACATGGTTGTAAGGGGGTGCCTTATCCCCTTTCTGCCCCTGTGTGGGCATGTCAAGCAGATTGCAACCTGGCCCTTAACAAGAGTAACCGAACAGTATTCAGACAAGAAAATGGATTTACTTTAATAGCTTAGTGTGGTTCTTCAGTCCCTAAAAGTTACAATGTAAAAACAGCATCACGTCACTCCATGTTTATTCTATTCATAATCACCAAGTAGTTTGGCGAAATAACTTTCAGGCTATTATGGACTATTCGTGACCTGTTCACTTTGACCACTTGCAGTTTGTGTTGTGTGACTGTTCATCAATGTCATGTGATATTTTTCTGCTTCTTGATTGGCTAACTGAAATCTTTTAAAGGCCTGATCCTGAACACATTTACTCATGTAAGCAACTTCTCTTACCCAAGCAATCCCGCTGTCTTCAATAGGACTATTCACATGCAAAAAGTTATTCACATGCATGTATGTTGCCAACGCTGGTACCTAATTAGCAAATAACACATTCCTGGTATGAATTATTGGGCAAATTACCTCTTGCACTAAAACTTGTGTAACTTTCTGGAATCTCAAACGTTATGGATAAATACCTCCCTGTTGTCTAGTATTCATAATAAATAGTATGTCCCCACAAAACCTAAATGATGTTTTTATTTGCAATGATGTTTGTCATTAATTTTGTTTACTACAGGATCAGCTCTTCTGTCCTGTAATGTGGACATAAAGAGCAACATGAAATTGAAGAGCTACATATTTAGAACAATGAAAGGAAATGTTATCGTACGTGGTATATAGCTGTCTTGTGGAATTCAGTTCCATAGGATGTAATTGAGTTACATGCTGCATTGTGCATTTTAGAAGAGTTAGTTTATAACCACTAATAACATTTGTGGCTATGTGAACTCAGATAATGAAAAAGATAATCAAATCTCATGCTTTAGGGCATAAGCAGATATCTCCAGAGGTCATGGGGAGATTTCTCCCATGTGTGGGATTGGATAATTGGTTGGCATGTGTGTGGGTGGATGGGTATGGGAGGAGGGTAGGGTTACCTTTGCTCAGAAACAGCATGCTTTGGCATCCTGCTGGAGGCAGGAAAATGGACTGCACAAGCTTATTAAAATAATATTTTTAGTAATCCTAATACCTGATGAAGGGCAGGTTTCAATTCTTCTCAGTCAGTTGTCTTTCTACATTGACTGGTCTGGGAACTAGATTATTACCAGATCACATGAATCCCTATCTGCTCCTCAGTGGATAAGTGCTTAGCTGGTGATGTACATAGATGGATTTTGCCTTCTACACCTTTTGAATACCCTTTCTTTACTTTTCACTGTGCATTAACCCTTACACTCATGCTCTCTCTTTCTAAAATAAAATATTTATATATATTTAACCCATTGACAGGGTCAAACTGTCAAAGGATCTTATCTCAGTTTCAAATTGTGTAGGTAACAAACTGTGCCTGCAAGCGTTTACATGCACATTTTTGAGCATATCACCTGCTTGTTATGGCAATGCTAGCACTTGTACAGGCAGGTGACAGAAGTAATGTGTACAGATTCCATTTTGTGCTTAGCTAATGCTCAAAAAATGTGGACACAACTACATGAGCAAATGGAAGTTGGCCCTTAATGTTTCTCCTCACATACTTCAATTACCTTTAATAGCATGTACTTATAATCAAGCTATCCCTTTCACTGTAGGCTGTCCTCTCTTCCACACCCCTGCCCCCTGTACCTCTTCGTCTCTAAATTCTCCTACTGTTGTTTACCAGCTCTCCTTTTTCAGCTAAAGCTTTTGGCTAGGAATATGCATGACACAGATGGGTTTAGGTTCTTCCTGGACACTCACAATCTCCTAGCCTTCTACCCCTGTTTCTTTTCACACAACCAATCTTTCTCTACCTGGATAACCAGTTCACTGATATCTTCCACACTGTGGGGGCTTTCCTGTCAGATATGTCCCAGTGTGCATTGTATGTCAGGTGAGAGAGGCCCAGAGGTATGTATGATTTTTAAAAATTGGAAGTTGAGTCCTACTGAGGCAAATAGGAAGAAGCACAAACTCTGGCAAGTCAAGTGTAAAAGTATAATTAGGCTGGCCAAAAAAGAATTTGAAGAGCAACTAGCAAAAGATACAAACTAACAGCAATTTTTTTAATGTACAGCAGAGACAAGAAGCCTACCAAACAATCAGTGGGGGCATTAGATGACTGAGGTGCTCAAGGAGCAATCAAGGTAGACCATGCCATTGTGGAGAAGTTAATTCTTTGCAGCTGTCTGCAGAAGATCTGAGGGAGATTCCCGTACCTGACCCATTCTTTTTGAGGTGACAAATCTGAGGCACTGTCCCAGATTGAGGTGTCAGTAGAAGAGATTTTGTAACAAATTGATACATTAAACACAATAAGTCACCAGGACCAGTTCTGGAGGAACTCAGATAAGAAGTTGCAAAACTACTAACTGTGGTATGTAATCTATCACTTAAATCAGCCTCTGTATTAGATGACTGTAGGTGTGTGATGTTAATGTTTTAAAAAGGCTTCAGAGACGATCCTGGCAATTACAAGCAGGTACGCCTAACTTCAGAACCAGACAAATTGGTTCAAACTATGGGAAAGAACAGAATTATCAGACACATAGATGAACACGATATGTTGGGGAAGAGTCAACAAGGTTTTAGTAAAGGGAAATCATGCCTCACCAATCTATTAGAATTCTTTGAGGGGGTCAACAAACATGTGGACAAGGGTGATACAGTTGTTATAGTGTACTTGGACTTTCAGAAGGCCTTTGACAAAGTCCCTCACCAAAGGCTCTTCAACGAACTGTCATGGGATAAGAGGGAAGGTCATCTCATGGCTCATTAATAGGTTGAAATACAGGAAACAAAGGGTAGCAATAAACTGTCAGTTTTCACAGTGGTGAGAGGTTACCAGCAATGCCCCCAAGGATCTATACTGGGACCACTGCTGTTCAACATATTCATAAATGATCTGGAAAAAAGGGTAAACAGTGAGGTGGCAGTTTGCAGATGATACAAAATTACTCAAGAGTGTTTAATCCAATGCACATTGTGAAGAATTATAAAGGATCTCACGAAAGTGGGTGACTGGGCAAGAAAATTGTAGATGAAATTCAATGTTGATAAATACAAAGTATGCACATTGGAAACATAATCCCAACTATACATACAAAATGATGGGGTTTAAATGAGTTGTTACCTCTTAAGAAACAGATCTTGGAATCATCATGACTATTTCTCTGAAAACATCTGTTCAATGTACAGCAGCAGTCCAAAAGCTAATAGAATGTTTAGAACCATTAGGAAAGGGATAGATAATAAAACAGAAAATTTCATAATGCCTCTATATAAATCCATCGTACGCCCACACCTTGAATGCTGCATGCAGTTCTGGTCACACCATCTAAATAAAAAAAAGATGTATTAGATTTGGAAAAAGTACAGAGAAAAGCAACAAAAATTATGAGGGGTATGGAACAGCTACCGTATGAGATTTAAAATGACTGGGGCTGTTCAGCTTGGAAAAGAGATGACTGAGGAGAGATATGATAGAGGTCTATATAATCATGAATGGTGTGAAGAAAGTGAATAAGGAAGTGTTATTTACCCCTTCATATAACACAAGAACCAGGAGTTACCCAAGAAATTAATAGGCAGCAGGTTTAAAACAAACATAAGTAAGTACTTCTTCATACAATGCACAATCAACCTGTGGAACTCCTTGCCATGGGATATTGTGAAGGCCAAAAGTATAATTGGGTTCAAAAAAGAATTAGGTAAATTTATGGAGGATAGGTTCATCAGTGGCTATTAGCCAAGATAGTCAGGGATGCATACTCTGGGTGTTCCTAAACCTGTGACTGTCAGAAGCTGGAACTGGATGACAGGGGATGGATCAGTCAATAATTGCCCTGTCTGTTCATTCCCTCTGAAGCATGTGACACTGGCCACTGTTGGAAGACAGGCTACTGGGCAAGATGGACTGTTGGTCTGACTTAGTATGGTCCTTCTTATGTTCAACAGATTTGACTGGGCTTAGCTGTGAGATGGAGACTTTGATTTTGTTATGAAGCTTTCTTAAAGGAAGTGGAATAATTAATGGGTGAGTGAGGAGAAAGATGAGAGGGGCATGCTAAGCTCATGAAGAAGGTAGAGGTGGGAGGGCATGTTGAAGAGTTACAGGCTGGGAGAGATCTGCATAATTTTAGAACCCTTGGATGGGTGCTGAAAGACTGCTCTGCTTTCACTAGAATCCTGTAAATGACCATTGCTCATTATGCATATTTAAAACATTTTTGAAATCCATCTGCTTTGAAATCAAAGCCATATTTGGTTAACTAAACTTTTGTTTTCTTTTCATAACAGAAAAATGAGCAAAGAATTAAATAAGAAACGGAAAAGAAATCACTCCTGGCAAGTGCTTGCAATATGAAGGTCAATAGGTATCCAACCAGGTTCTTACGGTCTCCATAAGACAAGTATCTCAGCACTTCTTGGGTGTTTCAAAATAGAAAATTATAATAAGTCTTTCATCCTTACCAGCATGTGGGATGATTAGTTTTTGTGTGTGTGTGTGTGTGTGTGTGTGTGTGTAAAACGTTGTTTCTCCAGAGTGATGTTTGTTTTTGTTTTTTTGTTTTTTTAGTTTATGACTGGTTTAAAAAAAAATCAGCAGTAGAAATTCAGGGTTTAGAACATAAATGGTACTGCCTGTCATGATAGTAATTCTTAAGTTTTAGATAAAGTTTTTAGATTGAAGAAAACCCCTATAGCATGCTATGAAAGATGCTATGAAAATCCAAATTGCGTTTTAAATTGACTGTTGTCATCCCCCACCCAGTCCCTGAGTGCATTTCTGCATTTATAGTTTGAATGTTTGTGTGTGGAGTTAATGAAACTAAATCAGATTTTAATAAACCAGGGGACTGTGGGAATTCTGTGAGACTGTGACTATGGATTCTGCCTAAATTAACACTGAAGGGGATTTAATGCAATATGTGCTGTATTTCTCTTGTTTACAAAGGAATAATAAATAATCCATCACCTGGGAGAATGTCAAAATTGTTCCAAAAGAGAGAGATAAGATTTCTCAGTATCAAAAAAAGTAATTCATAAAAACACTACCATTCAACAGGTTATATTGCCTCTTTTCTTTACCATTAAACCTTTCCTTAGAATGCTTTCTCAGCTGCAGAACACACAAAAAATTGTTCTACTTGTGTGTCTGCATGTGTGTGAATATTCAAAGCTATCAAGAATAGGTTCCCCTGGGGAGAAATCTCATAAATCTTTTCTCCTTACACCACCAATAATAATTGAATGCTCTTTTCATCAGTAGATCTCAAAATGTTTTATTGACCGCATAGGAGGTCCAGTATCACTATCTCCATTTTTTTAGATGGGGAAACTGAGGAACCAAGAGGTGAAGTGACTTGCCTAAGATCTCCCAGCAGCCCAATGCTAGAGCTGGGAGTAAAGCTCAGATCTCCTGAGTCCCCATCCAATGGTCTGTCCACTAGGCCAGTGGTTCTCAAAGCCAGTCCACCGCTTGTTCAGGGAAAGCCCTGGCGCGCCGGACCAGATTGTTTACCTGCTGCGTCTGCAGGTTTGGCCAATCGCGTCTCCCACTGGCCACAGTTCGCCGCTCCAGGCCAATAGGGGCTGTGTTGCAGTCCCCACCTTAGTTTCTGCTGCCCTCTGTTATAAGAATGGGACAAAGTGGGAATTTTTGTAATACTTCCATGAAGGTTGTGTGTGCTTCAGTTTCCTTCATATTTCACAAGGCTACCCAGTGGGCAGGGAGTTTGCTCTCAGGGCAATAGTTTGCACTTCTCTAGCATCTTCCATTTAAGGATCTCAACATACGTCACAAAAACTGATTAATTTAGTTTCAGAGCATCCTTGTGAGCTAGGCAAATACTATCTTCCTTTTTAAAGATGGGGAAACTGAGTTATAGCCAGACCACCAGTGGTCCACACAGTGAGGGCAAGGCAGAAGTAGGAAGTTAACTTGAGAGTCCTGTGTTCCTGTCTCATCTTCTGGCCTCAAGATCATTTTATAACCCTCACAAAGACAAAAACATCACATTTTGAAAATAGTGATGAACAATGAGCCATTTCCCTACCTCAGCATGTTCTTCTGAAGTAGCCAGGTAGCTGCAACTTGCACAGGAAATTTTCACAGATTTGCAGATATTAAAATCAGAGGGAACTATTATGGAACGATAGAATTTCACCCAATAATTTCTGTATCAAGCCCATCATTGCTGGTTGAACTAGAGCTTATCTTTTAGGGTACGTCTACACTGCAGCAGAAGCATGCTTCCCAACTTGGATAAACAGACTTGCACTAGCTCTGGTCAAGTAAGTGAGCTAAAAATAGCAATGTAGTTGGTGGGTAACACTGGAAGCAGCTCGGGCTACCTGCCCAAGAATGTACCCATGGTGGGTTGGGCAGGTTTGTGGTGAGGTGGTTCATTCAAGCCACAACCAGTGTTACTGCTGGCTACACTGCTATATTTAGTATGGTAGCTTAAGCAGAGCTAGTGTGTGTGTTTGTCTACCCACAGTGCAGCCATACTCTTAGAAAGACAGCCAGTCTTAGTTTAAAGACTTCAAGTGACAAAGGATCCAGCACATCCTTTGGTAAATTGCTTCAATGGTTAGTTACCCTCCCTGTTAAAAATGTGCACCTTTTTTCAGTCTGAATTTGTCTACTTTCAAATTCCAGCCATCGGATCTTGTTATGCCTTTTTGTACCTGATAAAAAAACATTCTATCAGAAATCTCCTCATATAGGTACTTGCAGACTATGGTCAAACTTCTCTTAACTTTCTCCTTTGTAAGTGAAAGAAATTGAGTTTGAAAAGTTTTTCATTGTAAGGTAGATTTTTCCAGACCTCAAGTCATTCTTGTACTTTTCTGAACTCTTTCCAGTTTTCCAATATCCTTATTTGAAGTGTCGGCACCAGGAGCGGACACAGTATGCCAATGATGGTCTCATTAATGCCATATGCACAGGGCTGGATTAACCTTTTGTGGGTCTGGCACCAGACATATTTGGGGGCCCCCATGGAGGCAATGGTGCATAGCACAGGGAGGTCAGTTCCCAGAGCAAGGGGCTAGCCAGAGGCAATGGGGCATGGCATGGCAGGGGGGCCCAGCTCTGCTCCGCCCAATGGGAGGGCACTATTTACAACCAGCAGTTGCCAGATGCACAGTGGCCTGCCTGGCCCTGTGCTGCCAGCATGCCACTTCCCCTCAGGGTTGGGCCTATGCCATGCCGCACCACACAGCCTCTCCCCACCCAACACCCCCTGACTCTCTATGGCCAGAGGGCCCCCAGACCCACTATGCCCAGCGCCCCCCCAGACCCACCCACAAATGCATGGTGCCCTGCACAACAACACCACTGTTCAGCGCCCCCCTGCCCACAGCCCCACCACAACTGCCCAACACCCCCCAAAAAACCCCCACTCTCTAGTGTTCCAACCCACACAGATGGTCCCCGCCCCTTCACAGTCCAGCACCCCCTCAGATTCCCCACAGACCCACTTGCTGGGAGGCAACTGTGTCTATTGGGCTGAGCTGGAAGTGCAGCCAGATATGGTCCCAGGGCTGCAAATCCAACTCCTCAGAAGTGGTGCAATCAGCCAGGACCTGCCCCGGCTGGGGTCCCTCAAGACGCACTTGCCCGGAGGGGCCCAGCCAAGCCCTCTACACTGTTCTCCCCAACACACATCCGGCTGAGACTGGCCATGCTTCTGCACCAGTCCCAGGTGGCTCAGCTCCAGGGAGACAAGTGGGCCCCACAGGTGGTGAGAAGCAGAGGCTGAGGTCCAGCCAGGGGGCTGAGAGGAGCCCTCAGCCAGCTGGCAAGAGGCCAAGAGGAGCAAGTGGTGGGCGGGGGAGCCAGCAGGATCTCGGGGCGCAGTGCAAGTGGAGCAGGCCGGGGCTGAGCATGGGCCTGGCTCCATGGAGCCACTGGAGCCATTGTAAACCTGGCACTGCATATGCAGAGGTAATGCTACCCCTCTCATCCAATCATCACACTGGGATCTCATGTTCAATTGATTATCCCCCATGACCCTGAATTGTTTTCACAGTCACTGCTTTCCTGGATATAGACTACCGTACTTAATCTTTTTAATTATTAATTTTTAATCATTAGCCATCTTAAATAGACATCATCAACTTTCAAAATCACATTTCCACCTGACAGCTTTGGAGCTAATCTTGTTACAAGTAGCCCTAAGATTAATGTAACTGAAAGAAATTAACAAAATGATAGAGAATGTGTTTCTCTTTTTTCCAGTCGGTTTGTGGTTTTTTGCAGTCAACAGCACATTGTGTGTAGTCAGTGTCACTGTTTTGTTAATGGTACGTGGCTTTTCCCAGGACTTTGAAGAGATTGCTTACCACTAATAGCAGCAGCAGAGCTGAAAATAAAGCAGCATTAGGCAGAAAGAGATGATGGCATAGGAGCTTGAGGGGTAGAGAAACTGAAGCATGTTTGAGTGGCGTTCTCCGGCCCGCTCAAAAGATCCTTTTATATCTCAAGGGGAGAAGAACAACACTTAGCATTTTTTAAAGGAATTAAAAATAAATAGACACCTTAAAAATCTATTTTCTAATAAGCTTCTAGCCCTCAGTGTTGCAGAAAAAAGCTTGAAACGCTGAAAACTAAACCCTCAGAAAGCAAATAAAAAACCTACAGGTTTTTTTTTAAATCTTGTGATTTTTGGGGAGGGGAGGCTCAATCGTAATTTTTGAATGCTTCAAGTTGGCAATGCTGAAATAAAGACATAAACCAACAGAAGACAAGACCATAACATGGGTGTAGACAACTAGGACTGGCAGAGGGGCAGGGGACGGAGATGGGGGGGATATAGCTGCCTCCCCAGCAATGTAGAGATTGCATTTATAAATAAAGGAAAAACAGTATTTGGAACAGTAGCTCTTTTACCTCACTTCATTAGAAGTGGACAAATTTAGTCATGGTATACAACTACTCATTAAAATGATATTCAGCAGTTTAACTCCAATTTAACTCTACCCCTCCCATATTAAATAAATGGATAAATAAATAATAAAGTTGACTTTGCTCCTGCACAAAAACAGAAGAAAGGCAATAGAAAACAAAATAAGAAAGTGTGATTGTGGCAGCCCCAGGACTCCCACCGTTCCCTAACTATGATGCAGACACTGAAAAGACATTGCTAAGATCACGGGGAGAGAGAGCCAGCATTTTGAAAACTGCCCAACTGTGTCAGATTTTAAAGAGGATGCCAGCAAATGAGGTATGCTACAGAGTTGCAGCCAAAAGGAATGTTTGCCTGAGTCTGGGAAAACAACAGAACCGGAGTATTAAACTTTCCTCTTTCTCACCACATGTTTTGTTCCACCCCTTTTTGCTTATTACCCTTCAACCAGTCCCCATTTTCTTTCTTTTTGGGAAAGAAACTGTCAGTGTAAGGGAAAGTGCATCCTTCTAAATTAAACTCCAGGTCATGGAACGATTTTCTTCCCTGACCCCAGTCTTTATAGCAATTATATGTGTTTTGATTGGGATAATACTGAAAAGCAGCAAGAAAGGGAAGAGTGAGACTAAAAATAAATCTGAATCTCACCCATGGGTGGATGACGACCTCAGAGACAGCACTGACCTTCATGTAGAGGAAGAAGGTAAGGAAAACAGAACTCTACTTAGCATTTTTGTGTTTGATTTTCATCTGTTGGTATGAATAAGGGAGACACGATCCTCTGGACTAATGAGACAGAGTTAGTCTGCGACACAGCTTTGCCACTACAATGCACTGTAGTACTTTCAGTAGTACAGAGATCACAAATTCTACCTCTGGCAGAATAAGTCAGACCATCCCAAAGTAGCAAGTACTGGGCAACACGATTAGTTTAAATAAAGTAATTAATTGTGGGTCAGATTTCCTCTGAGATATAATTGTGAGAGGGGGCTAAAGAAGAGGAAATTGCCTCTCATTATGTTAGAAATGTAGGACTGGGATCTGCTTGGAAGTATGCTGGGGGTCAGATTTTTCAAGAAATAGGTAGGCAGAGAATTTGAACCTACAAAATGTGGCACTGATTTTTGCACTGGGAACCTCAAGCCAAGGCCTCTGTACTTATGGGGCATCTCTGGCCTATGCTAGCAGAACCTGATGCAGTATTGGTGTGTAAGTGTGTATGTGCACAAAATATACAGTTCCTCCTTTTTGCTCTTTGAATATACTTTCTAAGTTCTCTCTGTTTCTTCTTAAACTAATGCTGCAGATTTTTGCCCCTATAATTTTTAGAGCTCTTTTAAAAACTCTCATTTGATGTAAACAACTGTTTCAGCCATTGTGGTTTTAAAGTTTTATATTTAGGTTTTTATCTCATAATGATACATGCTCTCCCAGAGCCCATGTCTCCAATTCTTCAAACTTCAACCAGTTTTCTGCTCCTCTGTCTGTTTCTAATAAACATACCTATCTATTTCACAAGCCTTTTCAAGTTTCATTTACTAGTATCAGGTTTCAGAGTGGTAGCCGTGTTAGTCTATATCAGCAAAAATAACGAGGAGTCCTTGTGGCACCTTAGAGACTAACAAATTTATTTGGGCATAAGCTTTCGTGAGTTAGAACCCACTTCATCAGAAGCATGGAGTCAAAATACAGGAGCAGGTATAAATACATGAAAGGATGGGGGTTGCTTATCCTGCTGTTAATTGATGTATCTCATTAGACTGACCTCACACTTGGTAAAGCAACCCCCATCCTTTCATGTATTTATACCTGCTCCTTGTATTTTCACTCCATGCGTCTGATGAAGTGGGTTCTAACCCACGAAAGCTTATGCCCAAATAAATTTGTTGTTTACTAGTATGTATATCCAAAATCTCAATAATGGAACCTCATTAAGGTGTTGTCACTGTTTCCTAAATTATCTATAACTTTTTACATAGTCACTTCATCTACCATACCCTCCTTACACAATGTAAAAACTAATCCCCTACAAAATTAACAAAGTCCTCTCCTTTTATCACTTTATGCTTGAATTTTCTAGTTAAACTGTGGCAAATTAAAATCCCCGTGGCCAATTAAAGTGATGATCTGTGAATTCTCAGTGTGGCACTTTGACTATGAATGTCTCCATCGGTTTAAAACGTACATTTTCTAAACAAGCAAAAAAGATACAAGTCCTTCAAGACGGACCTTAATGCCGAAGGGTCATATTTAAAATATTTTACATTTTTTCTTTTACATGCTTCTTTTTTTTTAAATGCCAGTAATTTAAAATGGGCCAACTTAAAATTTTGTTCAAAATATTCACAAATTAAATTTAACTTTCATATGCAAACAGATATTTTTGTCCTGTTAGAAAAAGGGAGATTTTTAGACAACCTTCCTCCATTTACTGTAACTATAACACAACAAACATCCCCCTAGTACAGTAGGATTTTTTCACTTTTGAACAACAAGCAATAATCCCTCCTCCATGTGCTGTGAGGCTTAAAGTCCAACTTCTCTGCTAGGCAAGCACCTCTTCTTATCTCTAGAGTTCAAAGAGCCAAGGCACAACATGCTCTGAGCAAATTCTGCTCTGCTTCAGGGATATCCCAGAGACTTGCATAGAACTGAGATCAGAATATGGCCCTCCCTGTAGTGATTTATTGAGCTAGTAATGCCTTAATTAAAGGTCAGATCATACTCCCTTTGAAATCTGTAGTAAAACTTCCATTGACTTCAGTAGGTGCAGGAACAGAGTCCCTGTTTATTAACAGAGTTTCCATTATAAACTATATTTTATTTAAATAGCTTCACTCACTTTCTTAGAAAGGTTCATTTCTACCCGAAATGTCTCCTGTTTGACCTGTAGTTAGAGGAAAAATCATTCTATGGAAAGTTTCAGTTGAATGGAACCGGGTAATTTTAAGATGTTGTCAACACTAGAAATTGTTCTGCTATAACTATACTGGTATAGTTAAAGCAGTACAACCTCCCTAGTGTGGATGCAGTTGTATCAGTATATAAGTGCTTTATATCTGTATAGCTGCTTTCACACTAGTGCCCTGCCTACACTGCAAATGCTTTGCTGGTATAGCTATGCTGATATAGCAATACTGGCAGAGTCCCCTCATGTAGATGCAGCTTATGCCAAGAGGAGTTCTGTCAGCATAATAACACTATTTCCCCCAAATGACACTAGCTATGCTGACAGAAGCTCTCTTTCATCCACATAGCTGCAACTACAGTGAGGGTTGTGCTGGTTAGCTGTGTTGGCTATAGGGTATGGATGGTTTCAAACTTCTGACCGACAAAATCATGCCAACAAAATCATAATGTAGACCTGGCCTACAGCTATTTTTGTAAAAATAAATCACACCTCTAACCAAAATAGTTATGCTGGTAAAACTTCCAAGCAGAGACCAGGTCTAAGATAAGGGACTTGGAAAATAGTCTTTCAGTTTTGGAAAAAAAAATGTATTATACTTCTTGTACAACCATATTTGAGAAGCAGCTCGGTGTAAAACTGCACTGGAAAAACTGACCAGCAATTCTCCACCAGTGGTAGCAATGAAGGAGGCTGTAGTACAAACAGGGCTCAAGTGTTACCTTCCCCACTGCCCAGGGTGGGCCCAGTCTGTCATTGTACTGGTTGTGAATTATGGGTCTTAATTTTCCTAGTGAAGGCAAGGCCAAGGAGAGGTAGAACACAGTGTCTTTTATTTTATTACTTTTTTAAAACCAGATGGAATATTTTTAATTTATTTGCTACAAACCCTCAACTCTGCAAGAGCTAATTCTGCTGTTTTCTGTGACGTGGATCCCTGTTCATTAGCAACTAGCTTGAGAACTCCTATCCAGTTCACAGCCACCAACCAAAAGCCATCAGATGGGAATGAATTTTGGTGAAAATACCAACATAGGTGTAGAAAATATCAATAAGATATTACAATTTTGCAGTCAGAGGCCATCTGGAATCGCTGTCCCCACTTTGTGTGAAAAAACAAGGTTATGATAACTCTGTTTTCCTAATTAAAATTATTGCTTGTTTATTGTCTAAGAGACTAAACTAAACCAAATTGAGGCCATTTGAATTCTGAACAAGAGAGTGTGCACAGAGGTTTAATGCAGTTTAACTAATCCACTTTAAAATCATACGTTAGTTAATTCCGATAAACTTTCCTGAGCATCCTTGTGTAGACAAGCCCTAAGTTTCATTTTTCTTCCTGGTTCTTGGAAGAAGCCACTCAACCCTACTGAAGCTGCTTTACTGTGTCATGAGCAAGAGAACACACGTTGCAAAAGAAAGAAGAGAAAATAATATGATGCTAGTTGACGGACAAGTGACAGCTGCTATCTAGCACACAGCAAGGCAGAAGAAGGAGACAGGGTCTTCTTCTGTGAACCAAGAAGTAAAAGATTTGTGGGGCCATACAGTTCAATACAGTCCAAGCTTCGTCTATACTGGACCATGACTCTCACTTTTTTAACAAACTGGGGGTGAGTTGCCTGGACATAAAGCAAACCACATAGGTAGTGCTTTTACTGAATCAGCACGCCATAAGACTCAAGTGATATTCTTTGTATCCATTAGCACTAGCACTTGCTTATCCATCCATCCAGCAATCCATCCATCCAGCGAGCCTAAAAATGTGCAGTGCTCTGAAAATGACATACCTTTTGAGCAGTAACAGACTAGGTACAGTTAGTTTTACTGCTTGGCTGGACTCACCAGAGCTGCTTAATGGAATTAAATCACAGAGCGTGAAAAGGTTATATGCTACGGAGCGTTTTTTTGTTGTTCTTTCTCCAGTTTAAGAGGAGAATATTGCTTGGAGCCATCCAAATACCAATCATTTGTTAAGTGGAAGGCACACAGTACATTCATTTAGTGTCACGAGTGTCAGCACAGCAGATCTGTTTGCTCTTCTATTTCTATCCCCCTAGAAATTTTCTCATTTGTGTAGATTTTGTAGGTATGTGAGATTTTCTTCTTCTTTACATCTACAATAGCTATTTGCATCTGTCATAGCCATGTTCCAAGGCACTGTTCTGTTACCAAAATAGCACTATGAGCACTTCACTTTTGTTGAAAGCTATGGTAAACATATTTCTTTAACCTTGCCTTGAACAATGAAAGAGACTGAGCACCTCTTATAGCAACAAACTGTGAATTTCATAGCTGCAGTTCATAGTAACAGAAGCCCAGATTTTTTAAGGTATTTAGACATTGCTGCATAGAGTGTTTCAACTCCTAACTGATTTTGGAGATTAAATCTCATTTTCAAAAGGGATTTAGACACTTATGAGCCTAAATCCAATTGCCAATCAATGAGATTTAGGGTCCTAAGTGTCTAAATTCTTTTTGAAAACGAGATTTAGCCTCCTAAATCAGTTAGGCATTACAATACCTAAATGCCTTTAAAAATCTGAGCCAAAATTCTTTGCCTCTGTAAGCAGCGTCAGGATGAGTTCTACCCTGACATCTGGTGGCGAGTCATGGTGGGTTGTGGAAAAGAACTTCGGGGCTGATCTCATTTGCATAGGCACACTCACCCTACCTAGATGGTCACTTTGGCTGCTGTAGGAGCCCCAGTTTCTCTGTTGTTGGGGCAGGAATAAACTGTTGTTATCCTGATTATGTAAATCAATGACAGTGGAATTGTACTTGGCCTTTTGTTGTGATGGAGGGACTCACCATCAACAAAGCAGCACTCGCTAGGCAAGGGTCATGTGTTCCAAAAACCCAGTGAATGGAGAGAGGCTGGGGACAGGTGTTAATACTTGGTGGCATGGGCCCCCTGGCGAGGGCCTTACATGCTAATTGCACTTCTTCCTCTCTCTACTGTGGAATATCAGAGCTAATTTTGATTCTATTAGGAGTCTAGTTACAGGCTGCTGAGCTGAATTCACTTTGGGCTAATGGTGTACCAGCACTGAGGCTCCCCTACTACAAGCTGAAATCACTGAGTGTTGGGTTAAGTAGTGGGGGAGCCTGAAGATATATGGCGGAGCAGTTTGCGGGACAGCTGGCAGAGCAGAATGGTTCTTGGAGCAGAGCAGTTTGTGGGACGGCTGGTAGAGCAGAGCAGCTGGTGGAGCAGAGCAGTTTGTCAGATGCCTGGAGCAGCTCATGGGGGCGGCTGGCAGAGTGGAACCCCCATGGAGAGGTGGGGCAATCAGCTTTGGACCATGTAAGGTGCCCCTTAACTCCCCCCCCCCCATCTCCACCCAAGTTGGGAGGTAAAACTCTGCAGATAAACTTTTGAACTCTGAGGCTGTCCTGACCAGAGACAAAGACTTTTAGGTCATTGGACTTTTGGGGCTTTGGGTGATTTTGGGTTGCTGGACTCAAGAACCAAAGGGAAAGGACGCGTCCCAATTTGCTTAGGGTGGGTTTTTTGCTCATGGGTTGTGTTATGAATCCTGTTGGTGGTGTTTCCCCAACATAATGCCACATTGTTTCTCTCTGTTATTAAAAGACTTTTTGCTACACTCAGACTCTGTGCTTGTGAGAGGAGAAGTATTGCCTCTTGGAGGCGCCCAGTGGGTGTGGTATATATTTGTCCCAGGTCACTGGGTGGGGGCTCAAGCCAGTTTTGCATTGTGTTATTGGAATGGAACCCCTAGATACTGAATCTGGCCCTTGTTGATGCCAACTCTGACAGGCAGAAGGGGGTTACACCTTCAACTCGTTGAGATTTTTACAGTTATTCCACCTAGATCTAGACTGTTGCTGAGACAAGTTCAGACTAGTGAGTCCACCATTAACTGTTAAAAGTCCAGGATCTTAATATACAGATCACCTCTGAAATGTCTTCATAATCTTTGAATACGGTGTTGTTGTAGCTGTGTTGGTCCCAGGATATTAGAGAGACAAGGTGGAGGAGGTAATATCTTCTTCAGGCCTGAAGAAGAGCTCTGTGTAAACTCAAAAGTTTGTCTCTCTGACCAACAAAAGTTGGTCTAATAAAAGATATTACCTTGCCCACCTTGTCTCTTCATAATCTTCCCCAGTTAACTATTGCCATATTCCGCTAAGACACAAGTCGGGAAGAAATGCAAAGTCTCTTTCTGGAACAGATGTTAAGATCAGTGGAGATTTGTGATAAAGGAAAGTAAGCAAGTGAAATTGTTTTGTAAAGATGCATATAAAGCCAATTTACAGTAACAGACAAGGATCATTCAAAACAAAGTGAGCTGTTGTTGCCCTAAGAATCATCCACTGAGATCGTTAGCACTGGCAAGGGTGTGCTACAGTTATATAGAAGAGGTCCTATTTTAGTGAAGCCTGAGTCTGGCAATATACTCTCATTAAATGCACGCACCATTTCTTGTGTAATGTGTATACATACATACAAAAGTGTAATGCATGTATACAGTGTAATTTATAAGACCTAAAGAGGAATCTCTCCACCTCTCAACTGCTGCTTCTGCTCCCATGAGGTTGCCAATGTTCAGAGGTCTTCTCTTCATGTCAGTACATCACCTCTTAATATTATGATATTAGCTGTTGTGAATTATACAATAATAAACTTCAGCATATGAAGAATACAAATTGTTCATATTAATTCTGCACCATTTGACACACCTCTTTTATTAATGGCTGTGTTTATGCCTTGTAATAAATTACACATTAATGTAGTTATCGCTCTAATAATTTTTTTACTGGTTTTGCAGTAGGCTTACAAAGAGTGCTGACAAAGCAGGGCATTCTGTTCATTGACCTGCTTAGGAGGCAAGGTCAGACCAGTAGGTCTCCAACAATTGGCCTAATAGAAACTGTAATACATTTTATGGGTGGTGGTTCTTTAATTCTGAATGCCAAACTAATCCTCATTGTAAGGAGGCAACTAATGAGAGAGAATGGGGGCTACCATTTTCTAGAGTCCTCTTCATTTGGATATGTTAGGGTATTTTCTCCAAACACATTTCAGTTTACAAAAACTCACTACAGACAAATTGATAGGAATGTCTCTCTAGAACGTCAGCGTCTCTGTTGCTTTAGATATAATATTAGGAATCAATACAGTCTGTCTTGTTACTTCCACAAATACACCAGTCTGACACACATTAAGAACTGGGTTTGAAACCAAATACCAACTGTGGGCCAAATTCTGTCTTCAGATATGTGCACAACTCCCGTTGACTTCACTAGGAGTTGTGTGCAGCACATGTAAATTAAAAGGGCAGAATTTGGCCCTTTTAGTTTTGGGAATGTGTGAGATCAGGGTAACTGATTTCTTTTACAGAAGTACCAAGTGTATGATAAAGATGTGTGAATGTGCAGTTGATCAGATATGGAGCTGGTCAGTTAGAAGCAGCGGTGTGCTGAAATCTGATTCACAGTGGCATCCTTAACTGGTGTCATTTTATGTCTCTGTGGACTGCTTACATATTGTTTTTGTGAAGTTTTTATGGAGTACTTTGGGTCGAGGTTACCAGAAGATGGTTCCACCATGTAAACCCAATTTCTTGTGTGCCAGGTCCAAGGAGGAAGGGAGCCCTCAGCCCTGCCCACTTCTTTCTTTCTCTCCACTCCTGCTCCCTCTTCCCCGCCCCCAATCTACTATCTCCCAGGTTCCCAGTGTGTGGTGCTCCTGCTGCTACTTTGGTGGTGACATCAGCAACTTTACAATGTTTGTCCTAGTTAGTATTTTGGCATGCTGCCACCATATTCCTGAGGAATGAAAAGTGAGAGAAAGAAAATCACCATTTTTAACAGTTTGTAACTCAGCAAGAACCGAAGGGAATTTCATGGGACAAATGAGTCACTTCTGTAGCTTGAGGATTTTTCCCTTTCTGAATATTAAAGACATGCTACAAACAATGGAGATGTGAGAGCTTTTGAAGCAAAAGTCATCAGGATCCTTTAAAATGGAAAGTGTTAGGCCACCTAAATATCGGGGCTGCTTTCAGCTCCCTCATAACACAGTTTGCATAAGATGCATACCTTGGAAGGATACGCATTCTCCTTGACATACAGGTTTCTTTTTCATGTTGGAGATCAATAATGTTCCGGCAAAAATGTTAGTCTCTTACTTTACAATCCATTACAATTACATACCACACAGACTATGCTGACACACTCTCAAAGAAACTGCAAAACCACCTGATCAACATCCTCTACAGCAAACAGGGAAAGATTAAGAATGAGCTCTCAAAACTGGATACTCTCATAAAGAACCAACCTTCCACACAAACTTCCTCGTAGCTGGACTTTACAAAAACTAGACAAGCCATTTACAACACACATTTTGCTTCTCTACAAAAGAAAAAGGACACTAAACTATCTAAACGCCACAAGGGGCCACAACAGGGGTTCCCGTAACCCATCCAGCAATATTGTTAATCTATCCAACTATACTCTTAACCCAGCAGAAGAATCTGTCCTATCTCGGGGCCTCTCCTTTTGCCCTTCCACCCCCACGAACATGATACAGTTCTGTGATGACCTAGAATCCTATTTTCGACGTCTCCGACTCAAGGAATATTTCCAACACACCTCTGACCAACATATTAACCCACAGAGACCTTCCTACCAATACTACAAAAGAAGGACTCTGGGTGGACTCCTCCTGAAGGTCGAAACAGCAGACTGGACTTCTGCATAGAATGCTTCTGCCGACATGCACGGACTGAAATTGTGGAAAAGCAGCATCACTTGCCCCATAACCTCAGCCGTGCAGAACACAATGCCATCCACAGCCTCAGAAACAACTCTGACATCATAATCAAAAAGGCTGACAAAGGAGGTGCTGTCGTCATCATGAATAGGTCGGAATATGAACAAGAGGCTACTAGGCAGCTCTCCAACACCACTTTCTACAAGCCATTACCCTCTGATCCCACTGAGGGTTACCAAAAGAAACTACAGCATTTGCTCAAGAAACTCCCTGAAAAAGCACAAGAACAAATCCGCACAGACACACCCCTGGAACCCCAAACTGGGGTATTCTATCTGCTACCCAAGATCCATAAACCTGGAAATCCTGGACGCCCCATCATCTCAGGCATTGGCACCCTGACAGCAGGATTGTCTGGCTATGTAGACTCCCTCCTCAGGCCCTACATTACCAGCACTCCCAGCTATCTTCGAGACACCATTGACTTCCTGAGGAAACTACAATCCATCGATGATCTTCCTAAAAACACCATCCTGGCCATTATGGATGTAGAAGCCCTCTACACCAACATTCCACACAAAGATGGACTACAAGCCGTCAGGAACAGTATCCCCGATAATGTCACGGCTAACCTGGTGGCTGAACTTTGTGACTTTGTCCTGACCCATAACTATTTCACATTTGGGGACAATGTATACCTTCAAATCAGCGGCACTGCGATGGGTACCCGCATGGCCCCACAGTGTGCCAACATTTTTATGGCTGACTTAGAACAACGCTTCCTCAGCTCTCGTCCCCTAATGCCCCTACTTTACTTGCGCTACATTGATGACAAAAACAGACTCCAAGGAGAGACTGCTGAATTGGAATTAATTTGCAAACTGGATACAATTAACTTAGGCTTGAATAAAGACTGGGAGTGGATGAGTCATTACACAAAGTAAAACTATTTCCCCATGTTATTTCTCCCCCCCCACCCCACCCCCCACTGTTCCTCAGATATTCTTGTTAACTGCTGGAAATGGCCCACCTTGCTTGTCACCATGAAAGGTTTTCCTCCTCCACCCCCCCCTCCTGCTGGTGATGGCTCATCTTAAGTGATCACTCTCCTTACAGTGTGTATGATAAAAACCCATTGTTTCGTGTTCTCTGTATGTGTGTGTATGTAAATCTCCCCACTGGATTTTCCACTGAATGCATCCAATGAAGTGAGCTATAGCTCACGAAAGCTTATGCTCAAATAAATTTGTTAGTCTCTAAGGTGCCACAAGTACTCCTTTTTTCTTTTAGTCTCTTACTTCTTACCCTTGTCCTTGTGCCAGCTCCTTACAAATAATGTATGCACACGGTAAATGAAAATGAATGTTACAAATTTTGCAGTGATTTCTTTTTATTTACAATGAAATGCATATGGTCTAAAGTCCAGAATCTCTTTGGATTCTAAGTATGAAATTGGATAGGCTGCAATGCCCCCCATACGCTAAGCTATCCTCAGAAACATTTTTAAACCTGTTTATAGAATGAGCAAATACATTGTATGGGTCCCCCAAAAAACTTCATAGACTAAAACTGAGAGATAATTTCTGTTTGAACCTGTTCAAGACCATATAGTGACCCTCTTGGGACTGTGTAGTATCCCCTTTATTTTGGAATAATAGTCAAATGACAATTAATAAGATCATAAAAGAAAATATTCCAATTTTTTCAACTCTCTATCTTGGCAGATGACTTAGTATTGTTGAATGTCCATTATGTAAAGGCTAAATGGGTTTCACTAAATTTAATAACTGCAAAAAAATAAAACAAATTTTATCCTAAGAACTCTTATATGCTTGAGGAATGTATAAGGGGAGGAATGGATCTCCGAGCCAACAGAAATCTCATCTTATCAAAAAAATAAAAGGCAAGATTTCAGTGAAACGTAAGAATAGTTTTTAGGTTTTAAGAAAGGGAACAAATGATACGGCTAGTTTCTCGCTGGAAAGTATTAAGGGAGACTATGCTAGCTGGGGAAGATGCTTAAGGAAATCGAGGCTCAGGTGATCTTCTGTGGGATTCTGCCTGTTCCTAGAGAAGGGCAACAAAGGTGTGACAAGATTGTGACTATCAACTGATGGTGCTATAAGGAGGGCTTTGGGATGTCTGGCCACTGGGAGGCATTCATGGACAGAGGACAGTTCTCTCGGGATGGACTTCATCTGAGTAGGGAAGGAAATAGACGTCTAGGATGGAGGCTGGCACAACTGATTTTGGTAATTAATTGGTAATCTTTAAATATTCATGGTAAATAGGCCCAATGGTCTGTGATGGGATGTTAGATGGGGTAGGATCTGAATTACTACAGAAAATTCTTTCCTAGGTATCTGGCTAGTGAATCTTGCCCATATGCTCAGGGTTTAGCTGATTGCCATATTTGGGGTCAGGAAGGAATTTTCCTTCAGGGCAGATTGGAAGAGGCCCTGGAGGTTTTTCGCCTTCCTCTGTAGCATGGGGCACGGGTCACTTGCTGGAGGATTCTCTGCTCCTTGAAGTCTTTAAACCACAATTTGAGGACTTCAGTAGCTTAGACATAGGTGAGAGGTTTTTCGTAGTAGTGGGTGAGATTCTGTGGCCTGCGTTGTGCAGGAGGTCAGACTAGATGATCCATAATGGTCCCTTCTGACCTTAATATCGATGAATCTATGAAAGGGAAAGAGGTAGAGATGGCAATACATGAGCTGATGTAGTCAGTCATGCAGACACAAAAACATTATAAGAAAATTACCAGTTTATCTCCTTTTCTGTGTTTTGTTCAACTTAGAAAAAACATTGTTAGTTAAAAATCCCTTTTTTTTTCTTTTTTTTTTAAAGTCACACTTTCTACTTTCTGGGTTCATTAGGGATGAGACTAAGTTAGTGGAATTGTTATTAACACTCTTTAAGCACAGTTTGCTTGGCTGATTTGGACTAGGCCCAGGCTAAAATTGTTATGACTAGTTCCCATCTGCCAAACAAACTGGCCCTGATCCTCCTCTCACCTACACAAGTGCAAATTAGGAATAAATTCACTGAAGAAGTCAATAAAGTTATGTCTGTGTAAACAGCTGTGAGTAGAGAATCAGGCCAGCTGTGTGTTAATGTATGTTAGCAGGAAGCATTTTAAATCAATGTTTTATCTCCAGTTTAATATGGGTTTGTCACAAGTGTAGATCCCCCTTTCCCTCTCCCAATGCTGTCACACAGAAAAAGCACTGTGAAACCACAGACCTTAACCACAAAGTCACCTTTGAACTGAGCTCTGCATTATAGCACCTTTAGTATGAGAGCATAAGCTTTCGTGAGCTACAGCTCACTTCATCGGATGCATTTGGTGGAAAAAACAGAGGAGAGATTTATATACACACACACAGAGAACATGAAACAATGGGTTTATCATACACACTGTAAGGAGAGTGATCACTTAAGATAAGCCATCACCCACAGCAGGGGGGGGAAAGGAGGAAAACCTTCCATGGTGACAAGCAGGTAGGCTAATTCCAGCAGTTAACAAGAATATCAGAGGAACAGTGGGGGGTGGGGTGGGGGGGGAGAAATACCATGGGGAAATAGTTTTACTTTGTGTAATGACTCATCCATTCCCAGTCTCTATTCAAGCCTAAGTTAATTGTATCCAGTTTGCAAATTAATTCCAATTCAGCAGTCTCTCGTTGGAGTCTGTTTTTGAAGCTTTTTTGTTGAAGTATAGCCACTCTTAGGTCTGTGATCGAGTGACCAGAGAGATTGAAGTGTTCTCCAACTGGTTTTTGAATGTTATAATTCTTGACGTCTGATTTGTGTCCATTCATTCTTTTACGTAGAGACTGTCCAGTTTGGCCAATGTACATGGCAGAGGGGCATTGCTGGCACATGATGGCATATATCACATTGGTAGATGCGCAGGTGAACGAGCCTCTGATAGTGTGGCTGATGTGATTAGGCCCTATGATGGTATCCCCTGAATAGATATGTGGACAGAGTTGGCAACGGGCTTTGTTGCAAGGATAGGTTCCTGGGTTAGTGGTTCTGTTGTGTGGTGTGTGGTTGCTGGTGAGTATTTGCTTCAGATTGGGGGGCTGTCTGTAAGCAAGGACTGGTCTATCTCCCAAGATCTGAGAGAGCGATGGCTCGTCCTTCAGGATAGGTTGTAGATCCTTGATGATGCGTTGGAGAGGTTTTAGTTGGGGGCTGAAGGTGATGGCTAGTGGCGTTCTGTTGTTTTCTTTGTTGGGCCTGTCCTATAGTAGGTGACTTCTGGGTACTCTTCTGGCTCTGCCAAACTGGACAGTCTCTACGTAAAAGAATGAATGGACACAAATCAGACGTCAAGAATTATAACATTCAAAAGCCAGTTGGAGAACACTTCAATCTCTCTGGTCACTCGATCACAGACCTAAGAGTGGCTATACTTCAACAAAAAAGCTTCAAAAACAGACTCCAACGAGAGACTGCTGAATTGGAATTAATTTGCAAACTGGATACAATTAACTTAGGCTTGAATAGAGACTGGGAATGGATGAGTCATTACACAAAGTAAAACTATTTCCCCATGGTATTTCTCCCCCCCACCCCACCCCCCACTGTTCCTCTGATATTCTTGTTAACTGCTGGAATTAGCCTACCTGCTTGTCACCATGGAAGGTTTTCCTCCTTTCCCCCCCCTGCTGTGGGTGATGGCTTATCTTAAGTGATCACTCTCCTTACAGTGTGTATGATAAACCCATTGTTTCATGTTCTCTGTGTGTGTGTATATAAATCTCTCCTCTGTTTTTTCCACCAAATGCATCCGATGAAGTGAGCTGTAGCTCACGAAAGCTTATGCTCTAACAAATTTGTTAGTCTCTAAGGTGCCACAAGTACTCCTTTTCTTTTTGCGAATACAGACTAACACGGCTGCTACTCTGAAACCTGTCATTTAGTATGAGACATGACCATGGACAGAGGCTGGCAATCAACCCCAAAAGGAAATTTCACATGTTTGTAATTAGCCCTTTCTTGACTTTGTTCATTTGAATGACCTTTTAGGGGTATGCTTTGGGGGAAAAAAGTGTAGCACTCACATTTTATTTTTGTTAATTTAGCTGAATCTTAGCTATAATGTATTATTTCTTTCACAGCAAGGTACTATTCTTTAACCCAGTTTTCTGGATGCATTGATTGAAGCACAACAGGTCATGACTTGATGATGGGTCACACAAGGAGTCAGTTGCTGTAGCATGATTAGAACCTGGAATGCTCCTGGTCATTTGTTTTAAACAGCCTCTTTATTCATTGGATTTTACAATTAGAGCATTACATTAATGCTTTCTATCATCTGGCAGCTAGAAATTCTGGTTCTCCAGTGAGGTATAGGTACAAATTTAGGTTAAAACATATTATGGTGATTAATGTCAAATATATTTATGGCTTCATCCAGGAAGAAGAAAATCCTTACCACAGTGCATGCATTCTGCTCCTTCTTTCAGATGCTGATGGCAACTGGCAGGGATTAGATGAAAACATTGCACATGTCTCCTTCTCTGTTGAGCGTTACTCCGAGGATGAAATGATTAAAAGGTCAAAGGAATTTTATGAGCTTCTCAATAAGAGACGGTCTGTCAGATTTATAAGCAATGAGCCAGTCCCCAGAGAGGTCATTAATAACGTCATCAAAGCAGCAGGTATGGTACTGAATGAATGAATATCTTGAGAGTGACAGAAGCACTGGTCTCCTGTTCCTCAAATGCATAAGATAAGAGTGATATGGAAAGACATAGGGATTAAATCTTAGAAGATGCCAACCATGCTCCTAGTTTTAAATGCAGGCCTATTGAATCGGCACTGAATAAGTATTCAGAAACACTTGAACAGCACCAATGTGACTACCATGGTAACCTTTGGAATCCTACCAAGGTCACGTGGCTGGGATTGGGAAATACATTTTAGTTCTTTGCCAGAACTCCTGTGTGTCTGTCTCTTACTGCAGGGCCAGACTCAACTCCGCTGTAATCCCATTGACTTCAGTCAGGGATGAATTTGACCCCCATTATTTATCTTGTCCTAGAATTTGGCTGCTTTCAGTAAAGCCTAAAATTGTAAGAAGGATTAGAGTAGGTTTCAGCAGCCTCAAGCAGGATTACTAATACAGAGATCCCAGCCACTGTTTGCAGTGGATTGTTTCCGTGTTTAAAAATCTGTGAGCTGTTTTGTTACTGTACCTGCATGTAAGAAGATGGCAATGTATTTCAATTAGCTGGCAATCATTAGAAAACTGAACATGTTCTGGCACATGCAACAAAATGAACAAGCCTGCAGCATAGATGAAGTGCTCTGAAAGCTTTGAGGAGTGGAGAAAGGGGGGGGGTGGAAATCAGTTCTTGTCTGACTCTCAGGAGAAACAAAGTAATTGATAAACCACATTTAATTTGAGAGTGAGAGTGGTATCTTTAAATAGTTTGTTCATGGTGCATCTCAAACTTAAGCAGGGCTTTGGTTAGCAAATGGTTGTTTGTTTCTAAGACCTACAAACAGTTAAAATGGTTTAAAAGAGGGGTGGGGGAGCACAGTCCATTCAGTCAATATGAAGATCTGATCAAGCTCTTTTATACCCACTTTACTACTTTAAGGCATTTAAATCTTGCAAAATGTGTATATTCTATAGCTTTGATTTTATTCGTTTTCAACCAGTTAAATACTCTTTCCACTGCATTTGTGCATGGCAATTAGGACTGAGTGAACAAGTTCAGATTTCATAAACACTTACATGTGCCAGCTGCCTTTGGGTCTGTCAAATCAAACCTGTATGCTCTTTGGCAGTTGTTTGCATCCCAATATTCCTATTCTTTGTGTAAATTGGAAACTCGTTCCTTTTGGCTGTTAGGATGGTTTGCCCGAAGGCCATCAGCTTTTTCTCTGAAACCAAACAAAGCCTTTGGTTTTAATTGGCTATATATTCGGGCTGGTTGATGCTTTACTTTGATTTTAATACATTGCATTAGTATTACTGTATGGCACTTAGATGCCTGCTGACAGGCATCTTACATGTATGAAATTAAAAAATATCTAAATTCTCTCTTCTCATTTAAAGACAGTAATTGGAACAGACATTAGATTGGAACTAACCAGTGGATTTAACATGTCTGACATTGATCTGAACTGTGATGGTGTGGTCTCCTCTTAAAGGCAGTATTGCCTAATGGTCAGTCTATCCCACCACCTGGCGTGGCTCTTCAAGAGTTAAAAGGTCCAATTATAGATACAAGGAATTCGGAGATACTGAGAGAGAAGTGGTCCTGGGAGTAAGAATGGTTTAGGACGAAACCTTGTTCTTTAGGGGACTGGGGCCAGGAGAGAGGGTGGGGCAAGGCTTCCCTCTCTCCCAGCCAATGGAGGATTATCTGGGAAAAGGTGACCAGTATAAATGCTGCCTCCTTCCTCATAGCAGTACAGGTGCCTGCAGATACTGAAGGGAATAAGAAGGCTCCTCAATTAGTAGGGAACAGACATCAGCAGCAGAAGACTGCCAAACCCTCTGAGTCTGAGGATTAAGTGGGGTCAGCTGAGGTATAACAACAACTTGAATGACTCAGCTCCTAAGGAGAAAAATAAAGATTGAGAGTAACCTTGAGGGGACTGGGAACAGGATTTTGGGGGCAGGCTTCAGAGGAACCTTGAAAGCCAGAAGGACCTTTTGAGACTATTTGGAACTTTTTGTTATGGATCATTTTGTAGGAGGTTTTGTAATAAACAAGCCCAGGGCAGATATAATTAAGACAAGCATCAGGAGTGCCTGAAGTGGATGGACAGTAACTACAGGGGGTGTGAGTGATTGCTGGACCCAGACTAGAAGGAGATTAGTCTGTAAAAGAAAGCTTACCGGAACTGGTGAGGTTTTTATCTGTATTCAGTTTTATTACCATACTAGACATAGACTTGCGTGTTTTATTTTATTGTGCTTGGTAATTCAGTTTGTTTTGTCTGTTACTACTTGGAACCACTTAAATCCTATTTTCTGTATTTAATAAAATCACTTTTTACTTATTAATTAACCCAGAGTATGTATTAATACTTGGCGGGGGCAAATAGCTGTGCATATCTCTCTATCAGTGTTATAGAAGGAGAGTGAGGCAGAGAGTAAGTGCAGTACCACACTGATGCTGCAGGAGGCACTACATGCCCTACAACAGGAACTTCAGACTTTCCTCCAGGAAGAGAATGACCTGAGATCATCAACATCAATGGATATGAATACATTCTTTCCCATTTGGTCAGCTTGCTTTCTTATTGCTCTGTAATTCAGTCCTGTATCCCCCAGAAAGATGATCTGACTCTTCGTTTTTTTTCCCTTAGCATTTTGTTGGTTGATTTTTAATGTTTGCATTTATTTGCATAAAGGAACTTCTCCAAGTGGAGCACACACTGAGCCTTGGACCTTTGCGGTAGTGCAGGATCCTGAAGTAAAACATAGGATTCGGGAGATCATCGAAGAGGAGGAGGAAATAAACTACAAAAAAAGAATGGGAGACCGATGGGTTAATGACCTGAAGAGACTGAGGTACAAAAATCAAGGCAAATAACAGGCCAAGATTTTTCAAAAGTGACTTGAGAGTTTTGAGTGCCTGACTTGAGACATCTTGAAAGAACCTGATTTTTATAAAAGGATGAGCACTCACCTTGTCAAAACTGGCCCATTAAGTATCTCAAGCAGAACACCTGAATATTGAGGCACCCAAAATTTTTAGTCAGTTTTAAAAATCTTGGGCAAGGTAAATAAATAAATCTAACTTGCAAGCAATAAAGACAAAAGAAAAGGCTTGTTAGGGAATTTTATTCACACTAGCACTGCTTGTTTTTCTTCTTCCTTCAAGGAAAAACAGAATTATTCAGCTCAGTTTAAAAGCCTATTTTTTAGCCTTTTTCTGGGGGTTATAATGGATCATAAATTGAATATGAGCTAACAATGTGATGCAGTTGCAAAAAAGGTTAATATAATTGTGGGATGTGCTAATTGGAGTGTTGTATGTCAGACACGAGAGATAATTGTCCCACTCTTCTTGGCACTGAGGAGGCCTCAGCTGGAGTACTGTGTCCAGTTGTGGGCACCATACTTTAAGAAAGATGTGGACACTTTGGAGAGAGTCCAGAAGACAGCAACAAAAATGATAAAATGAGGAAAGGCTTTTTTAAAAAGCATGTTTAGTTTTGAGGAAAAGAAGACTGAAGGGGCATCTGATAAGTCTTCAGATATGTTAGGGGCTGTTATAAAGTGGGTGGGGATCAATTGTTCTTCATATACACTTATTTATTTATTACAGAGGTAATTATTATGCTGGTGCAAGATCAAACTACATGTGCACTATGTACATAATTAATATATCTCTCTCTTTGCATAATGAGATGAGATGTACATGAAAATAGGAGGAAATAGCTCTTTTATATATCCTTCTAGGCCATCTCATAAATTCTTATAACAACATATCTGGAATCAAAGTGACTGAAGCACAAAAGGGATGACCTACACAAGGGCAGGTCAATGATCTAGGTTAGATGGACATGTACTACACAAAATAGCTTTAAAACTTATCCAAAGTTCCCAAGTCAGTGGCCCACCAATAAGCACCACTGACTACAGTGGGAGTTATAGGAACCCAGAAATTCTGAAAATCATGCCACTGTCTTAGTTCGCAGTGCCTGTGGGTGAGTGCTCATGCGGTCAGTCCTCAGGTAGGAGGAGACAGATCTGCATCATATTCTCATGCAACTGCACACTAGAGAGTGGGCAAGTAAAATCTTTCTCTCATCCATCCATAGACTGAGAGTGCTGGGACCCAGGGTTCTAATTCAGGCCTGTTTCTAGGAAAACATCCAACAAACTTCATTTAAATGTTGTTTAAGATCAATAACTAAGAAGTAGATTTAAAAAACACCTGTTATAGCTGTTGTACATCTGTACCAACCTTTTATAGCCAACACACATATTATTATATATGATAGTGAAAACAATGAGACAGCAGAATAAATGTCTTCAAAAATCACCTTTTTGCAGAACAAACTGGATAAAAGTATACCTGGATACAGCTCCCTACTTGATCCTCATTTTTAAGCAGGTGTACAGGATGCTTCCAAATGGCCAAAAGAAGACCCATTACTACAATGAGATCAGTGTTTCTATTGCCTGTGGTCTTCTCCTTGCTGCATTGCAGGTACGCTGACAGCATGCCGTACAGTCAGAGTTGGTATAAACTAGGGTTGGGTTGTGCTCATAAGAATAGAACTGAACCTTTGCCCCAAACTTGGATTAAACCCAAATCTTATTTTTGAGGTTTCAAAAAGCTTAACTTGCTATTTTTTAAAAAAAATAAAAATAAAAAAATCACTCAAGTGAAAGTTTGAAGCTGAAATGTTCATCTATTGATAGCATGCGTTGTCATAGAAAAAATGACCTTTTGGACTAGCTAGATATAGGCCCAACTTTGAGAAGGTAAATCTTTCTCCATCCATACTGGCTAACAGTAAGAAGAACTTAACACGAAGCACATTGCTTAAATTATTTGCACCTCCTTTTAGACAATAAATTCAGGTGCATACAGGTTTAATACTGTCTTATTAATAGAGCTGCAGTAGATACCAATTTAAGCACTCATAACTCTTGTACTACACGAATAATGATGCTAGGGTTCTCAGGTTACCAGTATGTCAGTCTTAAAATGATATGCCAATACCATAACACAACTTCCTTTCATGAATCCCCAGGACAGTCTTGCTTTGAAATCAGTTTCAGTATTGCTATGCCCGTTACTTGGGGGGGCGAGGGGGAAAGCAGGCATATGTTTTATTTAACAGCCAGTGCAGTTTGTTGTTTTGTTCAAGGCATTTCTAAAGATGAATTTATTTCTAACGAGTTTAAAGCTCTGAACTGTATACACTGGACAATCAGATTGCTTGACTAGTCTCTTAACATTTAATTCTAGTCCTTCTATCTAATGTATGCAAAAATGTTAAAATAGTGAATATTTTTAACTGTTAAATCATTAATGGAGCACAATAACAGCAAGCCAATGCATTACCAGACCCATCTCTTTTAGTCTAAATTTTTCCGAACTCTTCGTTCTGAAGGAAAATCGTCACAGCAGGAAATCTGAGGAGGGAGCAGTGCGTGAGATTTAAGTGTAACACTGGTTTGTTGCTCCTCTACAACTGTTTATGGGTACTGTATGTCTATGTAAGACTCAGACTCAGGCTTGAGCCAAAAACCCCTTCTGTCTACACACACATCTCTCAGACTCTGGCTTGGACCTAGGACCCAGCAAGGGTGGAGGGTCTGAGCCCATGACAGGCCGTGACCCATGGTTCAAGCCCTATTGTTTTGCAGGGTAGATGCAGCCCCACTTGAGTCAGGTCTTGGGAGCCTGCCAAAAGTATCCAACAATCTCATGGGACAACTGCCTTTATCCTCTATCCTAAGAATCTCCAGTTGACTCAATTGAAAATGGAAGCCATTCCTCTTGGTGCACAGCAGCAGCTCAGTGAGTCAGTGTTAACCCTTCCATTGTCTTCACTGAGCTGCAAACACCATATGGGAGCCTTCTGTGTTTGCAATGGAGACTGAACAGAACAAGCTCTTCCAAAGCACGCTGCTTCATGATGATGGGAGCACAGCCAGCTTTGGTGAATCTCTGGTGCGAGGCCAGCAAAAGTGTGGTAAAACTTTAGTAAAAGTACCAAGAGTGACCATGCATACCAGAAAACTGCAAAGAAACTGGCAGCTTTGCCAATTTACTGGACTGGTGACCAGTGCAAGGGGAGCGGATTAAGCAACTCAAGAGCAAATGCCGGAAGACCAGGGATCAGATCCACACCTCAGGCAACTCACTGGCACCCTGCCTGTTTTATGAGGTGTTGGACTGGCACTGCACCCAGGACAGAGTAAACTGTGGTGCATAATGACCTGTCAGCTCGGATGTGCCCTGCCAGCTGCAGAATCTAGCATGGGGAGTGATGGGAGCCAGCAGCAGACACTGAATGAGGACCATGAAGTCACTTTGTTGCTGAAGCAGGTCCCAGAGTACACTTTGGAACAGGATCAGTGGCAACCTCTGGGTCCATACTCTGAGGAGCTGTTTGATGCCCCCTCGAGGAACCGCAGCAGACATGGAAGGGACAGAAGCCGCCCCTGAGCCTGGTAAGTTTCTGGCTCCAATTCAATATTTATTGCTACAGTAATGGAAGGAGTTTCCACTATATAGATCAATGCAAAAGTTCTCAGAAGCTCAGGCTAGCAGCTTGTAGCCGCTAATGGCAGATTGTATCACAGTGCCTTGGCGCACGCCTCCCCCTCATGTGGAGTTCAAAATGGCAACCAGGAAATGCAAACAGTAAAGAACAGCTCTAAAAAGTATTTTTATTGGAAACATACTGATTTTTGCTATGGCCACTCCTGTTTCTTAAAAATAACATTATATTGCCATGCCTTTGTTTACTGCTCTGTAATCAATCAATGGCCTATGGACCTTCCCGGAAACTGTGTATATGAGTGTTTGGGAAAACGTGATCCATTTTCAAAACTAGTCCATTTCAGTTAGAGGAAGTCCATAAGTGACAATCATCTATCCCAAGCCTGACTGGGGTTTGAATTTTTGCCAAGAAATGTAAGCGTGGGTAGGAGGAAGGCTGTGGAGTTCTGTGTGTTCTTATGCAGCCATAACAGGGTAAGCCCTGTGGAAGCTAATGCAGCCTGTTGATTTCCTCATGAATTCTGACCCAATCCCAGGTGCTGATAGCTGCGAGCAGGAACCCCAGATAGGTAGTCCGGTTGTGGGGAAAGGCATATTTTCCAAGGCCATTTTGGTAGATAATTAGACCACTCTACTCACAGGGCGATTTACACCTTACGTGCCCCTAGGCACAGCATCTTCAGCACCCCCACCCCCTGCCTACAGCTGACCTTCGTGTTTTCCATAAAAAATGAAGCTTTTAATGCACTTAACTTTTAGGCATTTCATGAATGCTGGCTCCCCAGGCACGTCTACTGTGCTTAATTGGAAATCCAGCCGTGTGCACTCATAGATGTGCTGCTCAGTTATATTGGAATACTCCAGCTGCATATGCTACAGGTTTCCTACCATCAGCTTTGCCAATATGCCACCGCAAGAACAGTTATGGCCTCCAAAATGTGAAAGGCTTGAAATGACAGAAAAAGGTTTTTGTAGCAAGATCACTGACTGCCTCCTTACCCCACCATAAGTAGTTCTGCAATTTTTGTAAAACAAAAACAGCTTAGAATTTTTAACTTGCCATTGTCTCTGCATTACTTTCACCAGGCCGTGTCCAGGGAAATTCTGTGGACTGAAACATCCCTTTCACAATGTATTGCAGTTCAGTTTTGAAATGTGGAATTTCAAGGACCTAAAATGCTACAAGAATTAATTCTGTGCTCCTCCCCTGAGCTCTTTGAGACAGCGACACTGTCTTGTCCTGTTTTAGGCCCCTTGCCCTCTACCGGCTGCTATACCTCCACAGCTTGACCCTGACAGTGTAGTTCAGGCCTGGCCCAGAGTACCTTCTGGACTGTTCCAAGAGAAAGCATTTCCATGATGAACTTATGGTTCAACAAGCAGGGCCAGTACCAGAAACAAAGGGACTTAAGACTGGAGAAAAAGCATGCCAAGAGGCAGGAGGAAGGCTGAGGCTTTCTGCACAGCTAGAGGACTGTGTTTCAGCTCGGGACTAGGCACTTGCTACACAGTTCCTGGTTTTTTGGAAATGTTCTTTTGTAACTGTTTGGATATTGTATGGGAAGTCATCTGCATGGCAATGGGTGACTGTTGTACTGTTTTGACACATTTATAAATAAAGCCTTTTATCTCATCAAAGTTTATTGCTATCACTGCATCTCATCATACAATCATGAATTGAAATAATAAAGCTAAACACATGACTGGGAACAATTAGGAATTAATAAGCAAACACTATTCCTCTATACAGTTAGGTACAGCAATCCACTCTTCAATCACTTCCTTATATGAATACATATTGTGACTCATCCTCCACCCCCATTTCATAAGTGGTCATGTCATTAATAAGTACATTGCGTGGCAATCAAGCCCCCACCCTCCCAAGCACTGAACCCACCCCAAAGCAATTAGCCCCATACTTCCCCCACAAAAAGCACATTCATAGAGTACTATTCCCCCTCTTCCATGGGGCCATACAAGTCCATAAAGTGGGAGCACAAAGCATCCCTGACTTCTAATGCTAGGGTGCACCCGCTCCAGCTGTGCTAGGTGCATTTTCTGGCTGAGGGCACTGATTCAGCAGCCCCTCACTGTCATAGGTCCATTCAGGGGGAAATGGCTCACCTCTGGCTCCACAAAGATTGTGAAGATCACAGTAAGGTACAGTAATGCAGACAGCACTGATGATACTGGCATCTAAACATGTCTGTAGACATCTCCAATGTGATCTCAATCTGCCAAAAGCACATTCAAACAACCATTCTACATCTGCTCATCATATAATTAAACCATCTTTTGTCAGGACCTCTGAAATCAGAGCATGTTTCATATGCCAAGGCAAAAGTGGGCACATAGGGTTCCCTAGAATAATGCTAGGGACAGTAACTACATTTATGACCATGTCATTTGGTGGGAATGGTGTCCAGCCTGTCCGTGAATGTAGACTCCTGATTGGTAAGAAACCCTGGCATTGTGAACTTTCCCAATGCAGCCTACATTGACATTCATAAAGTGATCTCTGTGGTCCACGAGGGCCTGCATAACAATAGAGTAGTCCCCTTTGCATTTTATGTACTCATGTGGTCCTTGAGGAGGGTAAACTAGGGACACACGACTCCCATCAATGGTCCTGGCACAGTTTTTGGAAACCCCATTCTCTTAAAGCCAGCAATTACCCCAGGAATAGCTTTGTATGCCCGCCATCTTGGAGTTAACCCAATGCCTGACTGCCTCAAAAACCTCTGCCACTACTGTACCCATCGTCAACTTTCCAACACCAAACTGCTTGACCACGTTCTGGTTGGAAGCTGGCTACCCCAGACTGCTGACAGCAACCTCCTTCTGAACTGGCAAAGGTGATCTCATGCTTTTATGTTGAAGAGTTGGGGCAAAGCTCACAAAGCTCCAGAAATGTAGCTTCTTCGTGCAAAGAAACCCACTGCTAAACCCACTGCTGTCATCCCAGGTCCCTATGACAATGTGATCCCACCAGTCTGTGCTTGTGGCCCAGCACCAGATACACCAATCTTTGTAGGGGGCATCAGTGGCTATACGGAGTGTAACAAGCAGCATCAGCTAGTGCGAGTCTCCCATGCCAGGTTGCTCTTCCTCCCCCTCTTCCTGCTCCATCCAAAGCTCTGTCACACACCTTTGGTGGGTCAGAAAACATTGCCAAAATGTCCACTAGTGCCTCATGGAAGCTCTGCCCGTTTCCTGACACGAGTGAAAGTACAGCAAGAAAACTTCTGAAGTCTCCTCCATGTTGGTTGGCAGGCTGTGTTGGCTGCCTATAACTTCCTGTAACATGCAGGGTGGGCAGTACAGTTTTCCCACAGTGCACCAGTCAAAGGGCCAGAGCAACCACTTTTTGGGAGAGTGCTGGGAGTCTGGGATATGGTCAGTTTGACTTGGGTTTGCATGCTGCACTGTGGAAGCTGGAGCCCCAGGTTAGAAAATTCTTAATGTAGGATTAAGAATCAGTGTAGATGCTCAGGCCCTGGGTTCTCGAACACAGGTCAGCTGATCTGAATCTTGCTAACCCTGGTCTTACATTGCAGTGTAGACATACCCTATGTGATTCTCCGCTCCCCCTCCATGTAACTGCGTACAAGGGGGGTGCAATGAGGATGTGGCTAAAGGAAAAAGGTCAGAACCTGCATTTTATGTCCCCAAATGGCACGGTGCTCTCCTCTACTCACGGACGTCCTGCTCTACGTGTCTCTAGAGTTAGTCTGTCAGCCATTGTCCCCAGTCATGGAGACTTGTATTGCACACCTTGCTCTCTTTCCCAATCAGAATTAGTGGGCGTAATCAGGCTCCAGATTATCTCCAGTATCACCTTAGCCAATGCCTCATCCAGCCTGTCTCTCGATGCTCCCTACCAGCTCGAGAGTGGCCCTGCTCCTCAGGGTCATTTGTCAAGCTCAGAGGCAGATTAAAATTTCCTGGGGCACTGGGCCAGAGCAAGTAGGGGCCCCTTCATACCCCTTTTGCCTGTAGCCCCGACCACAGCCCCAACCCTTTCTGCCTCTTCCCCGGGGCCCACTCCTATTCCACCCAGGGTCCCCTCCATTCCCCTCCCACACTGCAGCCCCGAAACCCATTTTGCTCCTTTCTGCCTCCCCCGCCCACTCCACTGCAGCCCCAAGACTGGAGACTCTCCATTCCTGCACCACAGCCCAGGACGCAACGGGGAGTGAGAGCTCCTCCAGTCCCAGGGCCACAGCACGGGGGCTGAGTGTGGAGCTTCCCTTGCTGCCCCATGGCTTCTGTCAGGGACAGGTGGGGGGCGCTGGGGCTTCCCTTGTCTGGGGGCTTCTGCTGGGGATGGGGTCAGGGGCCACTGGGAGGGGCTTCCACACCCTGCCTGGTGCCGCTGGCGGGGAGCGGGGTCGGGGCACAAGATTCCCCTGCCTGGCACTGCGGCCATGGAGCAGGGTCAGGGTGCGGGGGTTTCCCCCGCCCCTCCGCCCAGCGACTGCGGCTCTGGGCTTCCACCACCCAGCAGTGGATTTTCTCGAGGGCCTCCCAGTTGGATGGGACCCCTGGCATGAAACCCGTTGGCCCAGTGGCAAATCTGACACTGGCCCAGCTTCTAGAAATTATTTTATACTCTTTCAGAAGAGAGCCAGCCCTATGACTCCATAATACTTAGCACTACTGCAGCTCGCACTCTGCCTCTTCAGATCACTAGACAAGCTATTTCAACAGGAAGTGCAACCTGTGAAAATGTCATAAAACTGGCTCTCCTTTAAACTCTATGCCCTTTCATTCTAAAGCACTCCCAAAATGCTTAACCAGTTAAGCACTGGGCCATGTGCTGCTTAAATCCACATGCACAACTACCATTGAATCAATGAGAGCTGTATGCTCATGTCATGTCTAGTATCTGATCTGAGTGTTTGGCGTAATTCTTCATTTCCTTGTGGGATTTTATGTGGGAGGACTGGGGAATAAGTGAATGGATTTAATGAATGGCTCTGGGTTTTTAAAAACAACCATCCCACCCACACCCCCAACATTTTCATAGAAGATGACAGGCTAATCCTGTTTGGCACCTCCTGAGAGGCATGGCACTAAAGGTGCAACCCCTGGGGAAAGGGAAAAAGCTTTGTCACCTTTGTGCCCTCTGGATTCTGGGCTGCTGCATGAACTGGAAAAGCCCCGTATGTAAGATTGAGCAGCCCACAGGATTGATGTAACTTCCAGCAGCCTCCTCGTAGCTGCCTTAGCTCAGAATCCCTGTAACACTAAGCACTAAGGTTAGGTCCCTTCCCAGATTCATCTGCCTTGAGGCCTGCAAGGCAATAGGCTGCATAGGACTGCTTATGCTAGCCTATGCTACCCCCACAGTGGAGGAGTTCCTTTTGACTCCTTCACTGCCCTCTAGGCTGCTGGAACCATGTGCAGGGGCTGGAGTGAGAATTGGCCTCTGAATATCAGTGGTGGCGCGGTGCGGGGGAGCAGAATATGCCATTTGCCCAGCAGCCTGGTGTGTTTTATTTTAAATAGGTTAGGAAATCTCCTTTGCTCCTGGTAAGGCTACAAATACGTTAGAGATGAGCTTTAAAGGTTTGAAGCATATGAGCATGTTTGGACTGTACAGTAGGAAGAGGGGCATGGAAGGTGAGCTACAAACTCGGAGGACTGAATTTTATTTTATTCAGTTTAAACTGCACCTTGCCTCTGTTTGTCTGTCTCGTTCTAGAACGTGGGTCTGGTCACAGTGACCTCTACACCTCTGAACTGTGGCCCTCGCCTCAGGGTGCTGCTCCAACGCCCAGCAAATGAGAAGTTACTCTTGCTGCTCCCTGTTGGGTACCCCAGCAAAGACGCCACCGTGCCTGATTTGACACGAAAGCCATTGGACGACATTATGGTGGTTATGTGAGCTTGGGACAACTAAGGAAAGAAATTACTAAAATGCTCACTGTAAAGCAACACTGTAAAGCCCACAATATGCTGCTTCTCTCTGTCTGTTATACACAGCTTATCTTTGTCCTCTTAAACCTACCTGTGGATCTGGCTGTTTATACCCATATGCCTTTTTAGCACTAGTAATTGCAGCAGCTGCATCCAGTAAGAGCAGCAAGCAATCAAGCTCTGTGAATCTGATAGCTGCTATTATTGATGAGCCTGGTTGGTTGTTCCAGGGATATGCACAATAGCCCTTCAGTTGCTTTTATTGCTTCAGTTTCCTCTCCCCATTAGGGAGCGACTCTTTCCCTAAATTGGGAAAGAACCTCCTCATCCTGATATCTTTTGATTGTCACTTGCACAGTTATCTTCCCTTCGGGGGTTTCAGCAGAGCAAGGCAGCAGAGAAGTTAGCAGAGAGTGGGAAGAAGTCTAAGCAGTTTGTACATTGCTTGATGTACACCAGTCAAACATCGCCTGCCCACGAGCTGCATTATCTTTTGCAGAGGAAGAGGATATCTTCACATATGTTAGTACTACTTCTGCTTGATCAAGATACTTGGAGACCTTGTCTAATCTAGACATTGTCTCTAAACTTACTTCCTTTGCTGCAACTGGTGTAAGCCCCATTAGGGGAAATCTAGGGCAGACATGGCACCCACTATGTTCTAACTGGTATCATCTACATGTCCTCTGGGCAGTTAGGTGGCATGACAATGAAAATGCAGGTTCCCTGTCTATGCTAGTACTCCCATCATTGCTGCCCCTAGTGAAGCAAATAGAGGGTATGTTTACACTACAATTAATTACCCATGGTTCACCTGGATTCAGGCCAAGGGGCTGTTTAATTGCAGTTTAGATATTCAGGCTTGGGCTGAAGCCCAGGCTCTAGGATCCTGCAAGGTGGGAGGGTCCCATAGAGTAAACCACAGTACTGACTTTGGGTTTGTCTGTACAGACAGGTGCTGCAGCTTAACTGAAGTTGTCATTTTAAACTGATTTTGTTAAACGCATGCAAGAACTATGTGTGTGGACAGTCTCATTTTGAAATCTTTTACTAAGGCAAAGTTACAATGAAATGTTAACATACTACATTGTACATCACTTCTTCAGGATCTGTTTAATATTCAAAGAACCTGGTTAAAAATTCTGGCTTCCTGGTTGGGGAGCCCACCTCGTCTTACACTAAAAAGGGTGAACATATTTCTAAACACCCATCCTCTTTTGGGCATTTCTCTTGTTTATGTATTGATCTGAAAGCTTTTCATTATAAGGACAGTCCATATTTTACTATATCACAATTCCATAGGAAGAGGAGTCACATTTTTCCAATAAAATGCAATACAAAGTCTAGCAGCTAACAATTTACTTGTCATTCTGTTTACTATGCAGATGCTTTCCTGGAGAGTTAAGTAAGCAGGTCAGGGGACCTTTAGGAAGCCACCATGTTGTCTTAAGATAAAGTTCTTTAATAATTTCCTTCAAAGCCATCTAATTCCTGCACACACATGCAAGCACGTTCCCCTTTCCCCACAACCACTGCAACAGAGCACCTCCCTAGCAGTAAAAATATGATGGCTTTTAACTGGTGTCAAATGCCATATATGTGGTCATTCATAAACAATTTATTTGAGCTATTCTCTTATTTTGGTCTAAACCAGATTTACTTTGGTTTAGTTTAAATTTATTAGGAAGAGGTTTAATCTACACAAAACTAAGGCCTTGTCTACAGGGAAAAGTTGTACTGGTGTGACATCAATTCGTTTTTAAAGGAATATAATTACGTTGGCACAAAGCTGGGTATGGACACACATTTTGGCTTAGCTTAAACCTGTTCCCAGCTGACTTAAGCTAAACCAAAGTTCCTTTTAAAGTGAAATAAGTGGAACTACTGACAGGTTTCAACTTTTCTAACTGAACCAGTTTAATTAAACCAGTGTATGAGCAAGATCTTGTATTATATGGTGGTGGTTAAAAGAGTGAACACAAAATGAACTGTCAAAAAACAAAAACTGTTCTCTTTTTTCCATTCTTTGACTCTGGAAATTAATATATTAACACATCAAAAAGAAAATGAACCTGTAAATTGTTCATCGATTGTATGGAAATGACTCTGTTGAAAATTCCATCCAGCAAAGAGCCTTTGATACTGCAAAGCACATGTAAAAAAACAGAAAAATATCAATCCAAATACAAACATCTTGATAGTATTACAACAGTTGATGACACTGTATGAGAGAACCTTTTCAATCATGTTTAATGCTACTGTTATGTCAAGCCTGCTTAGATCTGCCAATATTGTACAACTATGCTATCATTTTTAAGACAGAAGTGAAATTGGAAGATAAGAAATTTTGCTCTTCTGTTTTCCTGCAGGACTTCCTTAAATAAAATGAAACATTCCATCTACAGTGGTTTTACTCTTATTAATTGAAGACTTTTAACTTGTTTGGTTCTAATAACTAATATGGGCAGAGATTAGCTTGGTGGAAATAGCATTTGTGGAGTAGTTTTGTATATCAAAGAAATAAGAAGCGATGGAATGGATAAGACAGAGTCCATCTGGGAAAAAATTACATTGGGGAAGAAAACTATTAGAGCCTCCCCTGGGGATAGTGCTTGGGGTGTGCTATAGACCGCCGGGATCTAATTTGGATATGGATAGAGCCCTTTTTAAAGTTTTTAATAAAGTAAATACTAATGGAAACTGCGTGATCATGGGAGACTTTAGCTTCCCAGATATAGACTGGAGGATGAGTGCTAGTAATAATAGGGCTCAGATTTTCCTAGATGCGATAGCTGATGGATTCCTTCATCAAGTAGTTGCTGAACCGACTAGAGGGAATGCCATTTTAGATTTGGTTTTGGTGAGTAGTGAGGATCTCATAGAAGAAATAGTTGTAGGAGATAATCTTGGTTCAAGTGATCATGAGTTAATTCAGTTCAAACTGAATGGAAGGATTAACAAAAATAAATCTGCAACTAGGGTTTTTGATTTCAAAAGGGCTGACTTTCAAAAATTAAGGAAATTAGTTAGGGAAGTGGATTGGACTGAAGAACTTACAGATCTAAAGGTAGAGGAGGCCTGGGATTACTTTAAATCAAAGCTGCAGAAGCTATCGGAAGCCTGTAACCCAAGAAAGGGGAAAAAATTCATAGGCAGGAGTTGTAGACCAAGCTGGATGAGCAAGCATCTCAGAGAGGTGATTAAGAGAAAGCATACAGGAAGTGGAAGATGGGAGGGATCAGCAAGCAAAGCTACCTTATTAAGGACAGAACATGTAGGGATAAAGTAAGACAGGCTAAAATTCAATTAGAGTTGGACCTTGTAAAGGTAATTAAAACCAATAGTAAAAGGTTCTATAGCCATATAAATAAGAAGAAAACAAAGAAAAAACAAGTGGGACCGCTAAACACTGAGGATGGAGTGTAGGTTAAGGATAATCTAGGCATGGCCCAATATCTAAACAAATACTTTGCCTCAGTCTTTAATAAGGCTAAAGAGGATCTTAGGGATAATGGTAGCATGACAAACGGGAATGAGGATATGGAGGTAGATATTACCATATCTGAGGTAGACGCAAAACTCGAACAGCTTAATGGGACTAAATCGGGGGGCCCAGATAATCTTCATCCAAGAATATTAAAGGAATTGGCACCCAAAATTGCAAGTCCATTAGCAAGAATTTTTAATGAATCTGTAAAACTCAGGAGTTGTACTGTATGATTGGAGAATTGCTAACATAGTTCCTATTTTTAAGAAAGGGAAAAAAAGTGATCCGGGTAACTACAGGCCAGTTAGTTTGACATCTGTAGTACTCAAGGTCCTGGAAAAAATTTTGAAGGAGAAAGCAGTTAAGGACATTGAAGTCAATGGTAAATGGGACAAAATACAACACCGTTTTACAAAAGGTAAATTGTGCCAACCAACCCGATCTCCTCCTTTGAGAAAGTAACATTTTTTTAGACATAGGAAACTCAGTGGATCTAATTTACCTGGATTTCAGTAAGGCGTTTGATACCGTGCCACATGGGGAATTATTAGTTAAATTGGAAAAGATGGGGATCAATATGAAAATTAAAAGGTATAAGGAATTGGTTAAAGGGGAGACTACAACGGGTCCTACTGAAAGGCGAACTGTCAGGCTGGAGGGAGGTTACCAGTGGAGTTCCTCAAGGATCAGTTTTGGGACCAATCGTATTTAATCTTTTTATTACTGACCTCGGCACAAAAAGTGGGAGTGTGCTAATAAAGTTTGCAGGTGATACAAAGCTGGGAGGTATTGCCAATTTAGAGAAGGACTGGGATATAATACAGGAGGATCTGGATGAACTTGTAAACTGGAGTAATAGTAATAGGATGAAATTTAATAGTGAGAAGTGTAAGGTTATGCATTTAGGGACTAATAATAATAATTTTAGTTATAAATTGGGGACACATCAATTAGCAGTAACGGAGGAGGAGAAGGACCTTGGAGTATTGGTTGATCATAGGATGACTATGAGCTGCCAATGTGATATGGCTGTGAAAAAAGCTAATGCGGTTTTGGGATGCATCAGGAGAGGCATTTCCAGTAGGGATAAGGAGGTTTTAGTACCGTTATTCAAGGCACTGGTGAGACCTCACCTGGAATACTGTGTGCAGTTCTGGTCTCCCATGTTTAAGAAGGATGAATTCAAACTGGAACAGGTACAGAGAAGGGCTACTAGGATGATCCGAGGAATGGAAAACTTGTCTTATGAAAGGAGAATCAAGGAGCTTGGCTTGTTTAGCCTAACGAAAAGAAGGTTGAGGGGAGATATGATTGCTCTCTATAAATATATCAGAGGGATAAATACTGGAGAGGGAGAGGAATTATTTAAGCTCAATACCAATGTGGACACAAGAACAAATGGATATAAACTGGCCACCACGAAGTTTAGACTTGAAATTAGATGAAGGTTTCTAACCATCAGAGGAGTGAAGTTTTGTAATAGCCTTCCACGGGAAGCAGTGGGGGCAAAAGATCTATCTGGCTTTAAGATTAAACTCGATAAGTTTATGGAGGAAATGGTATGATGGGATAACATGATTTTGGTAATTAATTGATCTTTAAATATTCAGGGTAAATAGGACTAGTCCCCTGAGATGGGATATTAGATGGATGGGATCTGAGTTACCTAGGAAAGAATTTTCTGTAGTATCTGGCTGGTGAATCTTGCCCATATGCTCAGGGTTTAGCTAATCACCATATTTGGGGTCAGGAAGGAATTTTCCTCCAGGGCAGATTGAAAGAGGCTTGGAGGTTTTTTGCCTTCCTCTGTAGCATGGGGCATGGGTCATTTGCTGGAGGATTCTCTGCTCCTTGAAATCTTTAAACCACGATTTGAGGACTTCAATATCTCAAACATAGGTGAGGTTTTTCACAGAAGTGGGTGGGTGAGATTCTGTGGCCTGCGTTGTGCAGGAGGTCAGACTAGATGATCATAATGGTCCCTTCTGACCTTAGAATCTATGAATCTATGAAATGTCTCCCAGGCATTTTGTGGGGGGTTTCATTTTATATTCAGTCACCCATTAAAAATTTGAACCAAGGTAAAAATGTGAGTCTGTATTTTCTGAAGAGCTCAACACCCAGCAGCTCACCTTGTGACACTTATGGCCAGGTTTTCAAAACGGCTCAGAACCCAGACTATGGAGCTCGTGAAAATCTGGTACTGAGTGAGCAATACATGAAAGTCTGGGAAATCAAAAGTGTAACTGTAAAACACAAAGCTATTAAATCATCCAGTCCATCTCCCTGCCAATTCAGGGTTGTTCCCTACAAGACACTTTCTAATGTTTTCATTTTTCAGTTTCTTACTGTGCTTGGTTGAAGCTCAGAACTTTTTGATTCTTAACCCCCTTCTGAATCTCACCCAGTAGAAAGCTTGGCCTTTGAGAAGCTGTTAGCATGGAGTAAGGATAGTAAACTCAACTTTCTGATAGAGTTTTCTGGGATATCTCTAACACCAGGCCTGTGCTTGAACTGGTATAACTATTTCAATTGGGTATGATTTTTTTTTTCACTGAAATAGTTATACTAGTATAAAGGTGCCTTATACCATGATAGCTTATTCCCTTTCATAGAATAATAGAATATTAGGGTTGGAAGAGATCTCAGGAGGTCATCTACTCCAATCGCCTGCTCAAAGCAGGATCAACACCAACTAAATCATCCCAGCCAGGGCTTTGACAAGCCGGGCCTTAAAAACCTCTAAAGATGGAGATTCCAGCACCTTCCTAGGTAACACATTCCAGTGCTTCACCACCCTCCTAGTGAAATAGTGTTTTAAAAGCCTTTAAAAACAAGGACTGGTTTGCACAGCTCCTCACACACCAGCCACCTCAGAAAAGAATTGTGAGTGAATGAGTAAGGCTGTTGCTATGGTTGGAAGGCAGAGAAAAGAGTTCACAGGCTGGGTTGTTTGTATGTTCGTTCATTTTATTGTCCAAAGTGACTGTTGCCACTAGAGTTGTCCCAAGCAGCAACCCAATTTAAAAACACTTGCTACACAGTGCTTTTATTTATAAAAGAGTGAATGCAGATGCTAAAAAAAAATTGATAGTCATAAAAGTACACATTAAATATAGGGTCTGCATTAATCAGCTGATTGATTACACATGGTCCAGGTGCAACTCCATAGCGGTGATCCCCAGCTACTTGTCGAATTCCAATGCTACTTTTGTGACAGTCTCATGCCCTGGGCTGTGAATTGCCCAAACCTTTCCAGGCTTAGTATGTTTAAAACTATCCAACTTGCTCAAAGCCATAAATATAACAATTTGCAGCTTGCAACAGACATTTGTATAACTAGTTGTAGTTGGGACTAGGGCTAGCTCACTCACCCTGCCCCCTCTACTTCGTTTTATAAAAGATGCATGTTCCCTACCAGCTCACTCATAAGGACACCCTTCAGGTGAACAGCAGCATTGCCAGTTGGAAAGGTATAAAGGAAAAAAGATACAAAGATATCTTGGGATAGTAGCTACTTCTTCCAGTGATGCAAGGTGAGTCCTAGAGACTGCTTCCAGGGCTTACCCCTTTCCTACCTGCACTATTTACCACGCTCTGGTTCCAAGCACAGCCCAATTCTTTCTCTGGGTAGAAATCTTCACTGGTGTTATTGGTTGCAGCCTGAGCCTCCTCTTGTCTAGCCTTGAGCATGTACATGAAGTCAAGAATACTGTAAACTAGAAGCAGAGAAAAGAAACACTACAAACAATCTCTTCCAGTATGTAAAGCTACAGCTGCTCTCTACCACAAGCTCACATGTCCTATTAGGATCTCAAGGACTAAACAAGGTTAATAATATACAGCACCTGCTGATTCAGGTTAATGAGGGCCTGGTAGCTTAAGTGTGAAAATGTGCTCTGGGGAGAGGTGAATTCAGTGGTGTTGCAAGATTTTAGTTGGTCAGTTTTCTGGCCCATGAGATAAATTAACAGTATTTTGTACTCCTATGTACTCTCTCCCCCAGAGGGTCTCAATATGCTTTACATAAGAATGGAACCTCAGTGTCCAGGTGAGTTAAGTAAATGGTTATCCATGCTTTATCAATGAGTAAACTGAGGCACGGAGAGATGAAGAATCAGGGAGTAGCTAGTACATGAGCAGCCTTGCAAGGGGAGGAATGGGTTGAAGATGAAAGGAGCTTTCCTGCACCTTCACCAGAGTGGAAGGAGGTGCATTTTATAAACACGGGGAAATGGGGTGGGTTCTAGAGAGTCCACTTTGCTATTTCATATGACTTTCTCAGATAAATAGGCCCCATCTAACCCATCTTTCTTCCTCCCTCTATCCAGATATATGCCTGGACACCCTAAAATATAAGAATTGACTCTAACATTTCAGTGGGAGGGTACTATGAAACTACTGAAAATGTATGCAATTCAAAAAGATTAAGTAGTAGAGCCATACTGTCAAACAATGATTGGGAGTGGATGATAGAGGATGAATCACTCAATGTTTGTCTGTTCTGTTCATTCCCTCTGAAGCATCTGGCTCTGACTATGGTCTGAAGACAGGATACTTGGCTAGATGGACCATTGGTCTGACCCAGTATGGCCATTCTTATCTTATGCCTTATTTAGCTACTACCAATCTGAACTACTATGATGCAACTCTTATTTTGTATAGAGCATCATCTCTTAAACTGGGGTTCGTGGACCCCTGAGGGTCCCCGAGGGTACTCTGGGGGTCCCTGAGCCCTGCTGATCAACTCCTCCCCCTCCCTCCCAGCATCTCCTGGAATCTGGTGCGATCTCCCAGAGGCTATTGAAGCCAAATCAGGAGATTTTAGGTGCTAAAAGTCCAGTTGGGCTAAAGCAGGCTCTCTACCTGCCCTGACTCTGTGCCGCTCCCAGAAGTGGCTGGTATGTCCCTGCAGCCCCTGGGTCAGGGCAGAGGGTGTCAGCGCACTGCCCCCGCCCTGAGCGCCAACTCCACAGCTCCCATTGGCCAGAAACTGTAGCCAATGGGAGCTGCAGGGGCAATGCCTGTGAGCAGGGGCAGACCCCCTAACCACCCTGCCTCGGAGCTGCTGCCAGAGGATTGTGCCGGTTGCTTTCAGGAGCCATCCGAGGTAAGTGCTGCCTGAGGTAAGCACATCCTGGCCGGAGCTTCACCTCTCACCCTCTTCCGCACCACAACCCTCTGCCCCAGCCCAGATCCCACCCCCAAACTCCCTCCCAGAGCCTGCACCCCACACCCCTTCCTGCCCCCAAACTCCCTTCTAGAGCCCGAACCCCTTTCCATCCCCAAACTCCCTCCCAGAGCCCACACCCTCTCCAGCACCCTTGCCCCAGCCCAGAGCCTACATCCAAACTCCCTCCCGGAGCCTGCACCCCACACCCCCTCCTGCACCTTGCCCCAGCTTGATGAAAGTGAGTGAGGATGTGGGAGAGCGAGCGAGGGAGAGTGGGGGGGATGGAGTGAGTGAGGCGGGGCCTCGAAGAAGGAGCAGGGCAGGGGCTTGGCCTCTGGGAAGGGGGTGGGGCAAATGCTGAATGGGGGATCTTAGGGGTCCCTGAAAAATTTTAAATCAAAATGAGGGGCCTTGGGTTGCTAAAGTTTGAGAACCGCTGGTATAGAATCTTCCATACAAGCTATCTCCTCAAATGCTTTGCAGAGTTAATTCAGTAGCAGATTCAGGGATATGTGTTTTATTTCAATTTTTTGTTTTTTGTGTAATATTACTGTACAGGTGATGTATATAGAAAACCTACTTCACCCATAATTGCAATGCCGACAAATATAAATGTTGATCAAATGCATAATATAAATAGATTATTGGAAAACAATACAAGACTTTCTTATGCATTGAAAGGTGTCAGAAATACATAGCTATAGCTTGTAGAGTTTCATAAGAGTATAAAGTATAGCAGTAGTTGCTATATTTTAACCCAGGGTGAAGTGTCAATTAACTTGGATAGTGGCTGGCTGACTTCAAAACAAAGAATTTAAATATTTATTATTGTAAGATGTATTTAGAAAACAAAGTCACTAGAAGTACTAACTACCAGTGGAATTGTCAGAGGAACTGAGGAGTTGGGTGACTGACTGTGCTCTTTTGAATATCCCAGCAAGAATATGCAAGTGGAATAATTGTAAAGCTATGTAGGATTCATTTTATACCAAGAATTTGTTTAAATAAAATCTTTCCCTGAAACAACAAGTAGTATTTCCAAAATGTACTGCTATGCCAGGGTGTCAGCCCAGGATTTGAGCATCACGATGCAGTTCTAATGCTGTTTTAATTTATAACCTTAAAGGCCCACTGTGAGTAGATAGAAAAGGAGTACTTGTGGCACCTTAGAGACTAACGAATTTATTAGAGCATAAGCTTTCGTGAGCTACAGCTCACTTCATCGGATGCATTTGGTGGAAAAAACAGAGGAGAGATTTATATACACACACACAGAGACCTTCCTGCCAACACTACAAAAAGAAGGATTCTGGGTGGACTCCTCCTGAAGGTCGAAACAGCAGCCTGGATTTCTACATAGACTGCTTCCGCCGACGTGCACGAGCTGAAATTGTGGAAAAGCAGCATCGCTTACCCCATAACCTCAGCCATGCAGAACACAGTGCCATCCACAGCCTCAGAAACAACTCTGACATCATAATCAGAAAGGCTGACAAAGGAGGTGCTGTCGTCATCATGAATAGGTCGGAGTATGAACAAGAGGCTACTAGGCAGCTCTCCAACACCACTTTCTACAAGCCATTACCCTCTGATCCCACTGAGAGTTACCAAAAGAAACTACAGCATTTGCTCAAGAAACTCCCTGAAAAAGCACAAGAACAAATCCGCACAGACACACCCCTGGAGCCCCGACCTGGGGTATTCTATCTGCTACCCAAGATCCATAAACCTGGAAATCCTGGACGCCCCATCATCTCAGGCATTGGCACCCTGACAGCAGGATTGTCTGGCTATGTAGACTCCCTCCTCAGGCCCTTCGTTACCAGCACTCCCAGCTATCTTCGAGATACCACTGACTTCCTGAGGAAACTACAGTCCATTGGTGATCTTCCTAAAAACACCATCCTAGCCACTATGGATGTAGAAGCCCTCTACACCAACATTCCACACAAAGATGGACTACAAGCCGTCAGGAACAGTATCTCCGATAATGTCACGGCTAACCTGGTGGCTGAACTTTGTGACTTTGTCCTGACCCATAACTATTTCACATTTGGGGACAATGTATACCTTCAAATCAGCGGCACTGCGATGGGTACCCGCATGGCCCCACAGTATGCCAACATTTTTATGGCTGACTTAGAACAACGCTTCCTCAGCTCTCGTCCCCTAATGCCCCTACTCTACTTGCGCTACATTGATGACATCTTCATCATCTGGACCCATGGAAAAGAAGCTCTTGAGGAATTCCACCATGATTTCAACAATTTCCATCCCACCATCAACCTCAGCCTGGATCAGTCCACACAAGAGATCCACTTCCTGGACACTACGGTGCTAATAAGCGATGGTCACATAAACACCACCCTATATCGGAAACCTACAGACCGCTATTCCTACCTACATGCCTCTAGCTTTCATCCAGATCATACCACTCAATCCATTGTCTACAGCCAAGCGCTACGATATAACCGCATTTGCTCCGACCCCTCAGACAGAGACAAACACCTACAAGATCTCTATCATGCATTCCTACAACTACAATACCCACCTGCTGAAGTAAAGAAACAGATTGACAGAGCCAGAAGAGTACCCAGAAGTCACCTACTACAGGACAGGCCCAACAAAGAAAACAACAGAACGCCATTAGCCATCACCTTCAGCCCCCAACTAAAACCTCTCCAACGCATCATCAAGGATCTACAACCTATCCTGAAGGACGACCCATCACTCTCACAGATCTTGGGAGACAGACCAGTCCTTGCTTACAGACAGCCTCCCAATCTGAAGCAAATACTCACCAGCAACCACACACCACACAACAGAACCACTAACCCAGGAACCTATCCTTGCAACAAAGCCCGTTGCCAACTCTGTCCACATATCTATTCAGGGGATACCATCATAGGGCCTAATCACATCAGCCACACTATCAGAGGCTCGTTCACCTGCGCATCTACCAATGTGATATATGCCATCATGTGCCAGCAATGCCCCTCTGCCATGTACATTGGCCAAACTGGACAGTCTCTACGTAAAAGAATGAATGGACACAAATCAGACGTCAAGAATTATAACATTCAAAAACCAGTTGGAGAACACTTCAATCTCTCTGGTCACTCGATCACAGACCTAAGAGTGGCTATACTTCAACAAAAAAGCTTCAAAAACAGACTCCAACGAGAGACTGCTGAATTGGAATTAATTTGCAAACTGGATACAATTAACTTAGGCTTGAATAGAGACTGGGAATGGATGAGTCATTACACAAAGTAAAACTATTTCCCCATGGTATTTCTCCCTCCCACCCCACCCCCCACTGTTCCTCTGATATTCTTGTTAACTGCTGGAATTAGCCTACCTTGCTTGTCACCATGAAAGGTTTTCCTCCTTTTCCCCCCCCTGCTGCTGGTGATGGCTTATCTTAAGTGATCACTCTCCTTACAGTGTGTATGATAAACCCATTGTTTCATGTTCTCTGTGTGTGTGTATATAAATCTCTCCTCTGTTTTTTCCACCAGATGCATCCGATGAAGTGAGCTGTAGCTCACGAAAGCTTATGCTCTAATAAATTTGTTAGTCTCTAAGGTGCCACAAGTACTCCTTTTCTTTTTGCGAATACAGACTAACACGGCTGTTACTCTGAAACCTATGAGTAGATAGGCCTGCTATAGAATTATAGGATTGGAAGAGACATTCAGAGGTCATGGCAGGACTAAGTATTATCTAAACTATTCCTGACAGGTGTTTGTCTGACCTGTTCTTAAAAATCTCCAATGATGGAGATTCCACAACCTCCGTAGACAATTTATTCCAGTGTTTAACCAACCTGACAGGAAGTTTTTCCTATGTCCAACCTAAACCTCCCTTGCCGCAATATAAGCCTGTTTCCAGGATGACTGTGAGCCACTGATAACTACTCTCTAGGAATGGTTTTCTAACCAGTTTTGCACCCACCTTATAGTGGCTCCATCTAGGTTGCATTTCCCTAGTTTGTTTATGAGAAGGTCATGTGAGACAGTATCAAAAGCTTTACTAAATCTACTATATAACCTTTAAAACTCATTAAGGCCAGAGAAACAAAACCTGGGATCCAAACACCTCTAATCTTTGGACTGGCTTAAATCTGGACCAAATTTTGTATCTTTAACTCTAGCTCCCCTTTTGCAGGAGTTCCACTGCAAATAACAGATCATCAGAAGACTAGAATATGAAGGATGGTTACTTGATCACCACTACTAACTCCAGCTGTAGTATGTAACGGCATAAGACATAGCAGAATTATATCTGAGTGGTATCTGAATGGTCAGTCACTTACAAAAGGTTTCAAGCACTCTCCTAGAAAGGAAGAGCTCCCATTTTCTTAGGGAGACATCAGATATCACTATTCTTGGAATACACAGAATCACTCTAGGGGAAAAAAGCCCCAAGGGAAGAAGAAATCTTCTGAAGACTCCTCTCCCTCCTCCCCAGCCAACTTTTTGGATTAACTGCTAGTGAGGTAGAGAGACTACTGAGCTTTGAAGGGAGGGTGGTTGACTAACTTGATAGAGTAGGACTTATTATAAAAGCGGAACAGTAATTAGGTGAAACGGATACTATAGCTTAGGTAACAGTCAGACACCACAAGGAACCCAATAGCCCTATCAGGGTATCAGCAACTAATCATATGAATATCTTCTCAGCACCATTCATAAACTCTACCTACCATCCAATGCGTTGTTCCATTAGCAATGAATTGCATGGAAGACCTTCCCTGAACTGCTTAATAAAATCACCTCCTTCTTCAAATTTCTCCCTCAGACCTACCTCTGCTGTGATGCCTACAAGTAATTAGCCAATTACTAATGGCTAAGTGAGAAGGACAGGTTTTATATATATATATATAAAACTGTGCATATTTTGTCCCTCTTCTACTCTGCATTTCTCACTTGTCTTTTTAGGTTGTAAACTTCTCAGGGCAGGGATTGGGTCTTGCTAAATGTATGAACAGAAAGTAGTGTGTTGTCCCCCCTGCTTCTCCCCCTTCTACAGAAAGTCAAAACATTACTTTCAAGAATATAGGTGCCATTATATGCCTGTTAACTGTGTTGAACTGTTCTCTTAGGGCATGTCTACTCTGCAGTTAAAAACCCACAGCTGGCCTGTTTTAGCTGACTTGGGAGAGCGGGCTGTTTAACTGGTGTTTGCCGTTTGGGCTAGGGCTGCAGCCTGAGGTCTGGGACCCTCCCACCTCCATGCTGGAGACTTCCAGAGGAGACGTGAGTGACCCAGACAGCAGACATAGCTCTCAGCTGCTCCTTGTTATGTAACGCTGCTTGTCACTTTGGATCCCATCACCTTCTGTTAATGGACAGGCTGAGTTGTCTTAAATCTTTTTTGGCACAATGCCAAGAGTAGAAAGATAAACAATAGATCACCTAGACTAAGAAAATCTTGTATTAAAAGATGAGAGAGATTCTCGCCCCCCCCCTTTTTTAAATTCTATTCTCACTATTGAACTTGTTCTCTACCCCTGCCTTTGGCTGCTTCCTTTCCATTCCAAAGTTTGTTTATTGCCATTGATAACTTTCTGTACAAAGCTGAGCTTTCCCACCAATGCCTTATCTATTAGATCTATTTCTATTTACCTGTTCCATCAAATAGAACCACAACTATGAAATCTTTGTAAGTGTAAATTTCGTAGGATGCTTCTTCGCTCTTTTAAACATCAAGATGCCTATGCTAGGTAGCACTGGGTTAGGAGAAGAACCTTACTTCACAAGGGTTAGAAGGTAAAATCCTATTGGGCTAAATTGATTGCTGGCAATACAACTACAATTCTTTTTTTGATCTTTATAATGGAACAAGTTCTACGTAAACTTAGGACCAAAGAGGGCTATTTTGGAAGGATCTTTGTAAGAAGATTTGAAAAGTCAAACCCCTCTGGTGCTACATTTCCACAGTTAAAAAAAAATTGAATAATCCTCTTAAGTAACAGGCTTACTGATCATGAAATGAATGTAGAGATGCTGGTTTAAGGAGAAATTATATTTGTTTTCCTCTGGATTTACAGCTGGAGTAACAAGACATGAGCGATCTTAATAAGATCAAGTGGGGCTATCAAGTTGTAGGAGCTTTAGGCTGATGTCACAGATAAATGGGTCACTCTCAACATGCTAAATCATACCAACATATGAAAATCTCTGCATTTCTTATAAATAAAAAGATGCTTATCTTTAAATGCCATGCTTAGGTTTAGGAGCAGTGTACCTATAATTGATCATCCAAATTAGACTGTCCTGTAGAAGCAATTTGGAAGTACACAATTGTTTTTTAAACAATGGGAGGAAATAGCCTGTAGACATATCCCAAAGAGCTAAATTACTCTCATGTCTACAATAGATGGTGGTGACTGTTTCCTCCTTATGGTTAGGAGCTCAGCCTACAAAACTCTGTAAGACAAGAGTTTCCCTGGGCAAACTATTTCCATTTAAAGAGTACATGTCTGATAGCTAAGAAGCTTTGAATAAAACAATCGTAAATATTCTGTTAATCAAAACTCACAAGAAATCCTGTGCATGTAAAGTATAGCTGATTGAACAATAGTGAGATCTTCAAACTATATAGGGACTATTTCTTACTAACATAGTATGAGATGGTATTAGATGGTCCCTGCCCAAAAGAGCTTACAATTGAAGCTTAAGACAAGATACAGCACCTTGATACAATAACAATCAGGAAAAGCACAAAATAGCAGCAAGACAGTTATGAGCCGTGTAATAAGGAAACAGCAAACCATCTACTCATCAATGTCAACTTTACGTGCCTGCAGTGAATTTTCAGCATGAAACCATCCTCCTCTCCTCTGAATAGAACTATGTAACTTATTTGGTGAGTATTACCTTCCGATTTGTGTTGGTAAATTGTCCGGGAATGGACAGTGAAATTCATGAATTTAGTCATTACTCAGAATTATTAATGAATTTCTTTAGCACGTAATTGATGTTCTGTGGATCATTTGAATTGCAAATGAACATACAATTTGCAATTCATGCTGTAATTAGATAACTCAGTGTCCTTGGTAAATTTGATTGCAATATTCTAACCTTGTGCTGTGTTGGTTAGATACAAGTCATCCAATCGGTGTAGAAAAGCAATACTACATGACCTCTTTTCAGAGTAGCAGCTATGTTAGTCTGTATTCGCAAAAAGAAAAGGAGTACTTGTGGCACCTTAGAGACTAACAAATTTATTTGAGCATAAGCTTTCGTGAGCATCCGATGAAGTGAGCTGTAGCTCACAAAAACTTATGCTCAAATAAATTTGTTAGTCTCTAAGGAGCCACAAGTACTCCTTTTCTTTTTACATGACCTCTGTAACTAATCCAGAGTGAATTTGCAGATTTTATGATCAAATAGCTAAACACTAGTTTTTTATGTGTATTTGTACTAGTAAAGGTTGAATGCTTGAATGTTTGTAGAAAACAAATGTGAAAGAGTTGCAAATGTGATTGAATCAAAATTCACTTCAGAATTCAGACACATTAGTGCTGACCTGCTAGTATTCATGCTTTCAAACCCTATTGGATGTGGGAGGTGGAGTGGACCAGCTATGATCAGGGACCCAGGAGCAGCATGGAGGAACACCCTGCTGCACAAAGGCCCAAAGTCTTTTTGGGATTTTCCCTGCAGAACACAAGATCACCTCCTGACTGAAGGGTCATCACACTTCCTATCCACTCCACAATAGTGAAACTGTACCTCTTTCACCCCAACCTATAGGTTTCAAGTTGCAAAGATCCCATGGCATCAAGTAGTTGGGTTGGGGGGAAAAATATCCCTGCAGTGGGTTATTCTGTGTGAAGCAGCCTTTATAATAATGGAATTGTACTCTACATGACTGTAATTTTTTTTAACCGAAACTACCTTTCCATAAGCAATGGCAATTAAAATATATAAATGGATCTTTTCTCCATGCATCTTAGATTCTGAACATCAAAGCTGTTTAAGAATGTTTGTTGTGCTTTTTAAGAACTGAAGCACTATTTAAACGTCAGAAGAAGTTGCTAAATTTTAATTAGTTATTTTCTCATTTATTTTCCTAAATAAAGCCTTGGCACTTGTCAGTTAACTGTTCAATTGTCCTTTGTGTAGCATTAATGATTTTCCACCTCTATCTGCTTCTAATTGTCAACAAGGAAATGTGCAAAGTAATGTACTAGCAAGAATTGAATTAATTGTTGTTACCTTGAGACCACTAGATGGCATAATTACGCTACGTGAAACATGGGCTCTTGGGTGCCAGGTCAAAAAGGTTTTAGAGTAGCAGACAGAAAAGGAGTACTTGTGGCACCTTAGAGACTAACAAATTTATTAGAGCATAAGCTTTTGTGAGCTACAGCTCACTTCATCAGATGCATCCGATGAAATGAGCTGTAGCTCACGAAAGCTTATGCTCAAATAAATGTGTTAGTCTCTAAGGTGCCATAGGTCAAAAAGGGTTTGCACAGTAATTAAAAAATTGGCATATTGTTAAATCACTTGAGATTTCATTTTCCTGTGACTATAAATCCTTATAATTTCATTTCAACTTTATGCTTGGTAGATAAACTAAATATAGATGTGCTTTGAGTTAGTCACCCAAACAGATTGTCACATAGATGATGATGCTTTAATAAATGTCTATTTCCCCTCTGTGGTACATCCTGACCAAGAAAGGGCCCGGTTATTCTTTTGTATATTTCCCATTTATTTTCACTTGTCTCCCTAATGCCCACTTATACCTCTATACTCCTGCTCAAATCTCCACAGACCTAACCTATTTGCAGTTAGAACATAGAAGCTGGCCAATTTCTTCCCACAAACTTTTTTCCAATGCTAGCTAGTTCAAAAGACTTCACTTGTAAATGTACATCATAAACCATTTCAGCCTGAATGTGCCATGGCTGGTGATGACCCATGTTATAGTTCTGCCACGTGACTGAAAGATCTTTGGGAGTGATTTCCCTACTTGTGATGCATTCAGCTCTCTTTGGATACTGCTATCATCAGTTAATTAATTATGGAAAACATTATCTGCAGTTAAACATTTTCTCCACTATTCTACTACTAATAATCGATGCAAAGTCATTTACACTAAAGAACAATGTTACCCCACTCTGGCAATGTAAACGGGCTTTAGAGTGGGCAATCTGATACATTTACACTCATTTAAGACTCCTTTCCACTGCCAAAAAGAGTGTAAATCAACCTTGCTCTAAATGAGAATCAGGCCCATGGCTTTAAGTAAATAGTTTAAGACATAACTTCCTTTATATTACAAACTTCAGTGGTCTTAAGAGCTAGAACAGAGCATCCTTCTTTCTGAAGACGGCCTAAAATGGGAGGAGGCCAGGGGTGAAATACAGTGTGAGTGTATGGATACAATGAGACACGCAAACTAACTTTAACATAATGTTAAAGTTGAGAAATTAAGTACTCCGTGTATGTTGGCTGGAATTTTGAAAGAGGCTTAAGAGAGCTAGTACCTAACTCTCACTGAAAGTCAATAGAAAAGGAGTACAGTGAGCTGGTTGCCTACCTGCCCTCTGTGCCTTTGAAAAGGTTCTGCCCCTCCTTAAGAGCTAAGGAATTCTACATGAATTCCCATTGCACATTCTGTACATTTTAATGGTAGACAGTAGATGTAATACACAAAGTACAGTAGTATTTGTGGTTGGAAGATAGCCTGGTGGTTAAGGCCCAGGACTTGGAGCCAAGAGATTTATTCCTGACCCCTCTGTGACCTTGAGCAAATCATTTAACGTCTTTGTGCCTCTCTTTATCCTTCTGTATATGGTTACTGGAAAGCATGTTTGAGTGCAAAGAGTAGTCCACATAGGAAACTCAGGAGAAAAAAATAACAAAGTAGTCCTTGAAACACAAATGATCTCCTGATAACCCGTACTCACTTTTGCTGCACACATCGTTTTTCCAGATTTCATATCTGTGTTGTATGTGCCTAAGCCTTGTCTTTGTGTGCTCATTAATCACGCACATGTTCTTCCCGTAAAAGTCATAGATATTGAAAGAATACTGGAAGTGTAGGAGGCAAGGAGTGGATAAACACTTCAGAAATATTTTAACATTATGCACACTCTGTCAGCAATGAACTCTGTGCACTGAAGGGAGCAAAATGTGTCGGTAGGAACATAAAATCCTGTTGACTGCTATTTGCTCTGCATTTTGGTTCTTTCCAAGGGTGATTTCAGATTTCTACTTAATACAAAATGTTAAATAATCCTCATCTATAGTCTGTTGTCATCCTGTCTTTCATGAAGAGGAAAGTAACTTATTAGTATGAGACAGCCACTGGCTGGAACAGTACAGTAAAAGGTATCATCCATGAATAGGGCAAAAGGACACTTAGAATACTGCATGAATGATGCTTAGGTAGGTATGATCTTTGTAAGTTACTTGTATTGTACTTTGATTAACTGATTCTTGCATGCTTTGCCTGGTTGCCACTATGGGCCGTGCAGAACACCAAGGGAAAAATGTTTGCAGGCTTGCAAGGAAAGTAGAACTCATTTTTCATTCTACCAGTGAAATAGTTGCTATAGAGGAAAGTCTGTCTGGGAAGTCTGAGCACTGTAAGTTGATAAAGAAAAGAACAAATGCATGGCTTTGGGTGGAAGGGAGGAGAAATAGGAGGGAGGCGATTGATTTAATTCCCCAAGCTAAATAACAGACCTGAAAGATCCTATGCCAATAATACTGCGGTAATTTTCCTAGGCACTGTAGCGGCACTGTTGTAAGCTGTAGCGAGTTTTGGGGTGGCTTCTGAGACCTTATCCACTCAGTTGTTTCTAAGAACGGAGCTTAACTCAAAACTCGTCAAAGAAGTTTCTTTATTGGCATACAATCAAACTACACTTCAGTTGATCACGCTTAATTGTAGGGTGTGGGTATAGGGCATACCAGACACCAAAATTACACAGCAAACGTCTTCCTTTACATACTCGTACACATTACATTGCATCACGCATTTTGGAATTAGCTTGGTCACTTTTGTAGGAATCAATCTCTGTACAGCATGCTCTGCCCATGTGCTGTAGGCACAACTTACTCTTTACTTCATCTTTGCATTTCCAACTTATCTCGTCCATTGTAAATGGTTCCCTGGGTGTTCCCCTTTATCTTAGCATTCTGTACAGATATTCTGCTTCCAGACTGCTGATCCATTTACCTCTCTAATCTCGTCTCCCAAGAACGGAGGTCTCACCCATGTCCAATTACTCATGCAAAGCCAGGCCTGCAGAGTCCAGCGGCTCCTAGTGGCAGGCGAAAATTCTTCAGGAGAAATGGAATTCTGTGAAATTCTCCATTGCGCAGTGGCGCAGAATCCCCCAGGAGTGTAAGTTGTCAAGGTAAAAGTTTCTTAAGCACCTTTGTCTCTGCTTCTTGGCATGACCAATGCTGCCACCCTCTAGGCATCTGACCTCCCCATTGCCTGCCTAAGGCCAAGAACAATCCAAGAAACAAGGAAAGATAAGTGTTTGCCTCCCTAAATCGCATATGAGGCCTAATTGGTAGGCATACTCAGAGGCTGACGACTGGATTGGGCCCTGTTCAAAATCTGGCCTCCACTGAAGAGGTGGGGGTGCCCACAATATAATTTTTAGCCCAGTGGCTAGAGCACTTCCCTGGGAGACCCAGGTTCAGTTCCCCCCTCTGCCTGAAAGGAAAGAGGATTTGAACAAGGATGTCCTACCTCTCATGAGCATGGTCTAGCCACTGGGCTATGGGATATTTTGATGTGGGGCTTCCTCCATCTTTCATGCTGAAGTTGTTCCACTTGGATAAATAATTCGAGTGACTGGACCCAGAGGCTACCACTTCCCAGGTGGGTGCCCTGACCACTGAGCTACAGAATCATTTCCTCACTCACTTTCTGGCCCAGCAATGGCAGGGGAACAACTCCACAGCTGCTCTTTATGGGCATTGCATCCCCCTAAATCCTTTCCTATAGGTTTTTACCATAATAGGGGTGGTGATCCAGGCCATTATTTTGGGATTGGTCAGACAAGCACTGGTACAGCCTAGCATTTCTCACTCTTGGTCGGGGTTGAGTCTGCAGCAGTTTTAATGAACACATTGTCAACTGATTAATTGTATTTTTACACAGTAAAAATTCAGCACTGATACATGCTGCGTGCACTTCCAATGACTTCATTTGGAAATGTCCAATCGTATCTGAGCGGGAGCTGTAAAGTGCAGGTTACAATGACAACATCTTTTGTCAATAGTACAGGATTTCCTGGGATTATGTTCAAATTCTTGACAGTCGTGGGGGGGAAACATTATGGTCCCTGACAAAGTCCTGAGAAGGCCTCCAGTATTTCATAATTTTACAAGGTCACTGGGCATTATTCCAACCAGCAGCCTGCTTTGAGCATAATGAGTCTGAGTTGCATGTAGTCCTGTTGGATGATATTTAAAATCCACAACTTCAATGCAATCTGCATTCTGGCACTTTCTTACGGCTCATGACTATGTTTCTTGAAGAGCTAAATATTGTGAAGATACATGTACTTGTAGCAATGGATCCTTAGTGTCACTTTGCCATATAGACTATGGTTATGTCTACACTACAGCTTATGTCAGCATAATTTATGTCACTCAGGGATGTGAATAAACCACCCCCATGAGCAATATAACCTACACCAACATAAGCGCTTGTTTGCACAGTGCTATGTCGGCAGACGAGCTTCTCCCACCGACATAGCTTCTACCAGTCGGGGTGGTGGTTTTATTATGCCGGTGGGAGAGCTCTCTCCTGTCGGCATAGAGTGTCTTTACCAGACGTGCTACAGCAGCACAGCTGCATTGGTCTGGCTGAGCCACTGCAGCACTGTATGTGTAGACATGCCCTGAGTGACTCTTGCCAATAGCTCTGAGATTGACAGGTTGTATCATCTCCCTGACATTTTCTCCCTTTGGGTTTTTAACTCTCTCACCTTCTGATCCGAGCTGAACAAACAATTTGAAATGAATTATTTAATGAAGGTAGCTGCTTGTGCAAACAAACAAATTCTAATTTCCTTGAATTTAATCATTATTTGAATTTATTCAATTTTTATGTTTGAATGTTTGCACTCTGTATATTGAAGGCAAACAGATCACTGCAAACATTCAATACATAATCTTCAAAATTCAAGCTATTTTGCGTAGCTGTAATTAGGCAGGTAAACCGCATGATTTTTTTTCTACGGTTCTATGGTTGGTGAGCACACTACCATGTTTAACACAAATTTAAAAATTAATTTCTTCAAACATGCATTCAGCATTGAAATTTGTTTTTGTGAACATTCATGCCATTAAGTTTGACAAAGTGAACGTTCATGGAATATGAACATGGAAGGGGCACAAGTGGCCACTCAACTTTATTAAATTAACTTGTTTTCTGTATTTGCAGAAACATTTTTGCAGTATTTGTCTTGCTCTGATACTGAAGCCATTAACTGTGACAGTCCATGGATTGTTTCACCAATAGTCAGGGCCAATATACCTGGCCTCTGACAACTCAAATCATGAGTTTAGAGAAAGGAAATGTTAGTGCCATTTGAAAAACAGATGGCACTGACTCACCCTAGCCATTGCTGAATGTTCATTTTTGCATCTGAATCATGGGGGTTTGGTACATCTCTCCAAAGCAAATGATCAGAGTACCACCAAGCAACTACACTGGCAACACCTAGGATATAACACATTCTATAACATAACTAGAGAACCCTCCTTTCCCATCCACATTAGCAAATATAATGTTGTCCAACATTAACCGTGCAGCCAGTTTTGCTAAAATATAGTTATATTTGTAGAGTAAATGGGCTCTTACTGGTTATTTGACTTGCCAAATGATTCCATGAATATGCTTTGTAGTGATGGGGTGCCTACCCCACACTGTGCTCTAAGGGGTTAATAGCATCTTAGGGTGACTGCGTGAAAGGCAGCCAATCAGAGAAGGGCTGAGAAGAGCAGACAGTTAGGGCCTGACAGGACTATATAAGAAGAGCTGCAGGGCAGAGCAGCTTCAATAGTTGCCTGGAGCTTGAGGAGGGAAGATCAGGCTCCTAGCCCGAGGAAGGTGTGTCGACACCCTGGACAGAGCAGTGCCACCAGCAGGGACTGAGGAAGCTAGAGAGAACTCCTGGCTAGTTGCTAAGACCGGCAGACTTAAGACCTGAGGTAAAGGCAAAGAAGGTGCTGGGGGATGCAGGGAAGTGGCCCAAGGAATTTAACTGGGAAGTTGGAGGGGACGCAGTCAGTGGCAGCCATTGAGAGGGTCCCTAGCCTGGGACCCAGAGTAGCGGGCAGGCCTGGGTCTCTTCCCACCCTCTTCCCCCACTTGCCAGTGAGAAGTGATCAGATAATTGGCTGCAGTTGCCACTGAGGGAAGTGGCTGGACAGCAGGCTGCAGGTCCCCCGGAAGGAGGGAGAACAGAGTGTGACACAGTCGGAGGGCTGTGTCATTGTAGAGGACACCACAATCCTGGGTGTGATGTGGGTCCTGGAGCAGAAGTGATGGCAGCGAGATACCACCAAAAGAGGGCGCACTGGCAGGCAGAGCCAATCCTCAAGACAGCCAGCTGGTGAGACACACCCTGTCATATTTGGTCACATGATTATTCATTTTCAGGATCCATCAGTTATCAGCTCAGCTAAGAGGTACTAGACAGCTGTCTGTCCTTTATCTTTCCTTTTTGGCTTCTCCTATAGCTGGTTTTGATGCTGGGGATGGGGTCTGAAATGCATGTCCTTTCTGATGGCAGTGGGAGGAAATATTTCTTGGTCAAACAGTGTGACCAGGAGCTTGGGAATTCTGCCGGTATTACACCTCCTGTTGTGGGTGCATTATTCGTGTTAAGCCAGAAACCATCACTTTTGCTGGGTGCAACTGATTGCGTTGGTACATCACACACTGCACTTATACAAATTTTGGTGCACTTGATCAGAGTGTTTGTCCCCACATTCTTCCTTCTCAGAATGGATGGTCAGCCCTTGCTTTCTCTCTCTTAGGCACCTGCACTTTATGATTTTTGAAAATGTAGCCCTTAACCTTTCATGGTGCTGAGTGGTTGATCCTGACAGAGATCTGCCTCTGGTTTCTATTAATTACATTTGGTGGAAGGCAAACACAAAGGGACCAGGTTAGATTCCAACTCCCAATGTATCTGATCCCCATCCTTCCCTAGCCATTGACCCAATGGAGACACTCTGTCATTTAAAACGTGTAAAGCATTTGCAGAAGTAGCATCAATCTGTGCAGAGATGACCTTGCGGGTAAATCCTGCAGGAAAAGTCTCTAGTTAGAACTGTTATAAAAAAATCCTGCTGATACAGCAACCATGTCACATTAATGCTTGTTTCTGAGTCAGCAGTGAGTACCGGGCAACATGAAACTGGCAAACGTCCATGCTTTCTACTCCTGTCTGGGAACTTCTGATGTCACTGCAAAGGGGAGAGAATTGTGTCTGCATTCAGGTGCCTGGTGTACCCCTATAATTATTTCACATAGATTCTAGGCCAGATCTTCCGGCCAATATCAGGTCTGCCGAAGATCTTCGTTCCCAGTTCCTATGTGGAGTGGGGCAGGATCGGTCAACCCCAATGCACTGTTACCTCTGCTTTGAAATTGTGGAAAAGCTAGCAGGGAATTAATGCAGCCTTGGGCTGTCTTAACTTTTCCATGGCTCCCTCCAACCTGGGGAAACTCACCGTGATGCAGGTGGGGAGAAACTTGGTAGCCTGGGAGCCATGTTGTCAGAGAGTTGCAGGTGCACGGAGTCCCCTGGGATCAGATGCAGAAGGTATTAGCATTCTCAGGATCCTTGTGGTTTGGAAAAGTTCCTAAGAAAACCCTAAGGTGTTGTCTTCCAGCCTTTCCACCCCCCACCCCAGTAGAGCACCCTCTCATGAGAGAAGGTGATTCAGGGCATCATGGTGAATGTAGGAACACTCTAACAATAGTAAGGGGACTTTTCAGTTCTATACAGCTTCCCATCTGTGGATCTCGCAATGCTAAGTTACCATTAGTGAATGAACCGCTGGGAGGGAAGGAGGTGATATCCTTATCTTCCAGAAAGACAAACAGAAGTCTAGATCAGCTGAGTGACTTGCACCGGGTCATAAGTTAACCAGTTGCAAAGTTGGGAGAGAACCCAGATCTCTACTCTCCCAGTCTTAGGCACAAGGCCATGCTCTCCAGTCCCTCCTTCAATCTGTGTAAAAAATTATTCTGCTTTCATATCTCACAAACCCATCTTAAGGTGGGGAGCAAAGGAACAAGATCTGTCAGAGAGGGTGTCAGGGGATGAGAAGAGATAACATAGTGACAGACTCTTATCTGTTAATTGGAAGCTGGTGACATCTGAAAGTGGGTAGGAAAGCCTGTCATCTCTTAATCCACCCTGGCTGCAGATTCATGCAGAGCAGATTGCGGGAAGCTATTGTCCAGCCACTTGGGTGGGAGGAGAAGAGAAGAGTAAAGCTTTGGAACCTAGAAGAACCTTCCCCACCCATCCCCATCCAATCCAGGTAGAACTAGTACGGTTCTCTCTGTGAGTCAGACCCCATTTCATCTTAGTCTGGTTTCCTTTTTCTCTCTCCTATCCCCTTCCTGTGCTCTGGATGGCTGGAACCTCAACTTTTCAAAATTGGGCCAGGCTTTGTAACGTGAATATAGCCTGTCCTGCTTGTATTCTGCTTAGATGACTACTTGTTGGCTGTAACGTGTTGTTTGTGCTAGCTGGGTAATGAAGGAGTTGTGTTTGTGTTTGAGGACCGTTGTCATCAAGACACTTAAGCATACATGCAAGTGCCTTGAATTTCAATGTTGTTGTAGCCATGTTGGTCCCAAGATATGAAAGAGACAAGGAGAATGAGGTAATAGCTTTTATTGGACCAACTTCTGTTGCTGAAAGGGACAAGCTTTTGAGCTCCAAAGGGCTCTTCTTACCTGAACAAGAGTCCTGTGGAGCTCAAAAGCTTGTCTTTTTCACCAACAGAAGTTGGTCTAATAAAAGCTATTGCCTCGTCCATCTCATCTTTCTTGAATTTCAATGGGACTTAAGCCTGGGTTTAAGTGCTTTGCTGCACTGGGGCTTTGATGAAGAAATGCAACAAGTTCAAATATTTATAAAAGCATCTTTTACTAAGTTGAGGATCCATCACAAAAAAATGGGTGTTTTAGTTTCTTCAGCAGGCATTTTCAGTCATTCAGCCAAGAGGTCTCTAAAATCTCCCTTCTCTTTCAGTACCAGGGTTTTCAAATGGTTCAATGTTTTCCACACTGCTACAGGTTGGTGGTTGAGTGTTGGATACTCTTTGGCACCATGTGAGGGCTGGGGAGAAGAGGTTTTGAGATGATAGCTGCTTGGCAAGGCATGAAACAATGCACAAAATGTTTAATATCCCCAGAGTGACACAGGAACTGAAAGCTGTGGGTTTTTTTCTAAAAGGTATATGGGTAAGAGGAGGCCACACTGCAATAAAAGAAAATAGTTCTTATTTCCTCTCCAAACACGTCTGGAGGTCTTCACTTTCAAATGGACCAATCTTAATAAATGTCTTTGACCTTCTTAGGATGTAAGAGAGGCATTTGCCAATATTTTATAATATCCTTCATGAATGGCCCTACAGTATGAATAGGACTATGTCTCCTTGTATAGTTTTAGACTGCAAATATGTCCTTTGGGGGAAGGCAGATTGCTTGAGTATAAAACAGTGAATAGTCCTGTTCAGCAAAAGGAACTCTTTCTATGGAGGTTTTTTCCACTTTTCCTGTATATTTTTTAAAGCTGTAATTTCCCTCTTACCTCCAGTTCCCCCCTTCCCCTTTGAATTTTTTAAACACTTTAGTCTTCCTTAGTGCAACATGCTTTGGAACAGCTGACTCGTGCGTACAGTTTCCATAGTGAATAACAGAAGCATGAGGTAGAGAATAGACCCATTTGGTGACCTAGTCCAGTGGTTCTCAAACTTCATTGCACCGTGACCCCCTTCTGGAAAGAAAAATTACTACTTGACCCCAGGAGGGGGGACCGAAGCCCAAGACTACCTGAGCCCTGCTGCCCTGAGTGGGCCAAAGCCTGAGTCTCTCTGCCTTCAGTGGGGAGGGCCCCCTAAAGTCAAAGCCCGAGGGCTTCAGCCACAGGTGTCAGGGGGCTGTAACCTGAGCTTTGCCACCCAGGGATGAAGCCCTTAGGCTTCAGCTTTGACCCCAGGCAGTGGGGCTCGGGCTTTGGCCCCCGGTCCCAGCAAGTCTAACACCAGCCCTGGCAACCCCATTAAAACAGAGTTGCAACCCACTTTGGGGTCCCGACCCACAGTTTGAGAACTGCTGACCTAGTCTATCCCTTGGCTAGTGAATAGTTGTTTCCTACATAGTTTTTTTTTCCAAGTTCTTTGCCCAGTGCCATTCTAAACTCAGTTGTAACAGACTGATGGAAGAATGACTATAACTTCTCACCATGAGCCTGATCTAATACCTTCTGACGGCAATGGGAGCTTCCTATCAGTGTTAGAACAGGCTCTGTGTAGACACCTTTTTTAAGGAACTAGTGCACAGCTCCAGTTCTATGTTTCATTTTTGTCTCTCTAGCACGGCCAGCATGGTGGTTTTATACAAGTGACTAATGACATCAACCTGTTTTTCCCCTCCCACATCAAAGCATATAAACAAACTTGTGCACACACACAATTGCTGACATTTAATCTTTTGACAAGTTCTCAGGTGCCAGATCCCATGGAGGTTTGCTCTTATTGCAGCCACTGTACCTGATGCTTCTCAAGCTTCTGTTACCCAGGCATTAGGTGATGAAGGAACTGAACTGTAAAGCTCAGGATTCCAGAGGTTTTGAGTGTGGCATCTGGTAACATAGAAGTTACAACGATAAGTCCAGGGTAAATGTACTGAGTTGGGTGTCTGTATTGTTCTGTTAGATTGCAGAATGGGAATAATGGAGAGAAACTAATTATTTGGCAGGCAGTACAGCTACAGCACAAACCTGTGTGTTTGAATGGCTGAAAGATCTATGGTTCTGACTTTCATACTTTGTTACTGAAACATAATCAAATGAATCATCAAGGGATAAGGAAAGTGTTTTTTCAGCTGATTAAAATGAGTCACTGTGATATACTGTATATTGTTGTTGTTGTTAAAGTATCTACTTTTGAAATCTTGGTAGGAGTTGTCATCCGGAAAGACACAGGGTATAAAATTGCACTGATACCACACAGTTTTCTTATGAAGCACCAGATGACATTGTGTATATTGCTATAAATAAACTGCTTAAAAACTAGAGAGTCTGAGAAGCTGCTTGTGAAGACTGAAGTTCTATATGACCAGTAGATCCACCTTTGAAGAATATTATTCATAAAATAAATTAACTTAAGAAGGGGCAACTAAGTGTCTCACCTCTAAAAATCTTAAAGTAGGGAATGGAGACAATGGGGTCTAGACTTAACTTTTTGGAAGCTGGACCTAGATCTAAATGTTGTACAAAGCAAACTAGTGTGTGGAGAGAAGTCCGTGATGACAGGCATAAGGCCAAAGCTTAAAATCATGTAGTTCTATGCTTTATTTAATATCTTTTAAGTGAATTGTCCCTTTAAATAAAGTTGATAAATAAATTTTTTGCCAATATTACCAAAAATTTTGGATTAATAAAAGTTAAAAATTTAAAGTTTCATTTACTTGTCAATATTAATGATCACTTTTGTTTTTTGCATTTACCTCAACTTAGGCAATTTAAAATCAATTAAGTCAATTTCTCTTTCATTTGTAGTCAATTTCACTTCCAGTGTGTTACTGCTGCCATGTTTGGCTTTCAGACATTGCAGAGCAATGTCTATTAATTTGAAAACCATTTGTTTTGTTAGAATCTTTTTTTAAAGAAATGTGGGAAATCAATTCATTTGATGGTCTTACTCTTAGGTTTTATGAAAAATTTCACCCAATATTTAATTTGTTTGATAGATTCCTAACAAACATATAAATGTAGCTTTTAAAAATAACCTCTTTTAAAAAACAGTTAGTGGAACATGAATTTGTAGTACCAAACAAAAATTCCTACAAGCTATTAATGGCTTTTCCAAGGGGGAACAGCAAGAGAAGCACTGAAGATATTGAGCTAAGCTATGTACTTACTGCTGATGAAGTTCCACTGATACAAAACCTAATTATGTGTTTGTATTGCTACAGGTCACTTTCTGAGATGAAGACAAATGATCTATTAAGTGTTCAATGAGTCATGATCTGTTGCATGGCCCAGTGGGAAGGCAGGTCCTTTCATCTGACCTTGACTAACCTGGAAGTGATGGTAAGTGGAGATGTTTGTTATGGGAGGGTATGTGTGGGTGGATTTCAATCATGAACTGCTAACCAGACAGATGTACATTGATCAGTAGGAAAAGTGCAGTTTAAAATTCAATATAACCATTTTTAAGGCAGAAATTCACTTTCAGCTATGATTTCTGATCTAACTGCACAGTTCCACACAGAATATGCTATGAATTGTACTAGAAGGTATTGTCTCAGCAGTTCCTTTACCATGGAACTGCTTACCACAGCCATCCATAATAATTGGCTTTCTTATTCTCATTTAAAATCCTCTCTTTCTGTTCTATCTGTTGTCAGCCACTGGACATAAAGAAAGTGGGTATTTCCATCTCTCCTTGTGGATCAGAGAGTGATCCTAGAATAATACTCTAGGCCCTGTCTTCCAAAATGTGAGCAAGACAGCTAAACAGTTTGCATTGGCTTCATAACAGGAGGGGGTGGAGGAAAGAAAAAGCAGCTAGCTGCATCCTCACACACGGATCATTTAAACCTCCAGTTCATCTAATACTGTTTAGTCTTTTTTCCTGAGTCTGACCTCAGTGGCATTGTTAAATGTCTGGTTACATTATGTAGTTACAGTAGATCAAATGTAGCTGCCTCCTTAATAATGACACTGAAATCAATGGCCTTAGTTCTGCAATGATCTCCATGTAGACAAAGTCCTGTGCCTACACTGAGCCCCACTGAAGTCAGTTGTTTCTGTTTTACATCTTGCCATTGGCTCAGTGAATTGAAGTGTTTCTCTCCATGAAGTTGCTAATGATGTGTTCTGATGTGAACACTTTTCCATCACAACTGGCAACAATTGGCAGTCTCTGCAGAGCAAAAAGATTGAATGGGCTTTAAAAGTGGGTCACTCTTTGACCTCCTTTCCTCCACCCCGATGCCCCCAATTTCTTATGATAATAGTCTTTCCCTTTATGTCATGTGTGAGACCCATTAGAGGGGAAGGATGGTAAAGATTACAACTTTTAGGGCCCTGATCTATGACTTACTCTTCAAAGGTGCACTGTCTTTCCAGGGTCTTTTGAACAGACAGGCTAAACTTTTAGAACAAAATTAATTTTAATTTTTTTTGCCATAACTCTTAGCTCTTCAGTTGTGAAAACAAACATGCTTTGGAAAACCAACATAAAGGAATCAAATGTCTTTAAACTAAATTTACAGAATAAAAAAGCTTGTTGTGAGACTTTATTTTCTCCTGAATGTTCTGTTTTCACAATTTCTAACTACAAACTGACAAAAACCCACTCAGTCTACAAACTAGTCTGTCGCATTTTTTTTGGGTGGGGAAGAAAGAGAGATTGCTAGAGACATGGGAGCGACTGGGAAGATTTCATCACCTTTATGAAGACAACAACAATTGTTAATGAATAGTGTCATGCCAGAAACTTGCTTTCCTAGTGGTTGTCACAAAGCTACAGATATATCTGTCAGCATGGAGGTAATGAGCTATAACTGCAAGGTCCCCATGCTGCTGCTCCGAATAAAACAAGGTCTGTTATACCACAATATAGTCTTCATTTTTCCTTAAGGAGTTTGAAATATTTCTTCCTAGAATGCTGAACATTTTTATTTATTTTTAGTTAATGAAATTTTGAAAATTGACACTAAAGGTATTTTGTCCAGACATGGTTATGAATACCAATGGCTTCTACGGCCCCTCTTTCCTTCCCCCAACACTCCTTCACCATGAAATATATATTTGGGTAGCAAGTGAACGAAGTGCCAGCAACCTAAGGTTTAATAGATGCAGAAAGCTTTGTTTGTAAATCATAGCCAATCTTGCTTTGCACTCTCCAGATGCCATAATTTAGTGCTTGTACACTGATAACTCCATGGTGCACTTTGGAAAATGTTGCATCCAGCTGTTTCTGTCATTGTCACCAAGGGAGTTGTTTGTACAATAGCATAAGTTCATTGAGCCCATCTGGTGACTGCGCTATACTTCCTTGGGTATCAAATTATTTATATCTATCAATTTCATATTTGCATCTGAAAAAGAAAGAAATTTACATATTTTCTACTTGGTTTATGCAGAGTTGAGTGAATGCATGTGAATGAACTGAATGAACTCAGCTTTATTTGCTGCCTGATTATATGAGCAGATCATGATTTCTTTTGGTATATCGTTTGTTCATCTTTTAAAATATATTAACTTATGAATTGTTTGCAAACACTTGAAAATCAAGACCTTGTGGTTAGCTGTGATTGCTCAAAGAAGTTACATATTTTGGGGGAGAGGGGGTCTGTTCCATGACTGGATGAGTATACACTTCCAACATGAATACTTGAGTGTGTAACATTAACATTTTGATTCTATGAATATTCACACGTGAGTCTCTGAAATTTGTTTCCACAAACATTTGTGTCAGTAAAACTTGATCATTTCACAGTTCATGGTTGGCAGACACAAAAGGGGCATGTTTATAGCACCAGCAAGTTATAAAATAAAATAAAAATTTTTCTATTAAAATTCATTTTTGCATTATTCATCCAGGTTTGTTAATATGTCCAGGAAGAGGATAAGATCGTCCTCCGATACAATGGGGTGGGGTTCATACAGATACTTACAAGAGCAATTAAAGGAAGGTTTTTACATACCATATGAAAGAAAACTTTTTTAAAGCTATTTTTGTGTTTTATTTATATATATTTATATTTTATATATATATTATATATATATTATATATATATATATAGTGTGTGTGTGTGTTTGTGTGTGTGTATATGATGCCTTCTATTAAGCTGCTGTAGTCCTTCACTGCTGCCACTGACCACCTCATGTTGTGCACTTGGCAAATTCTGAAGTTAAACAGGGTCAGGTTAGATCATTACCTGGACAGGAAATCCCCAGAGAAAACCCAGGTGCTGTAGGAAATGGAAGTGATAGTTCAGTATAGACTCTCTTCTTGAGATGTTGACTGAGTCCTATGTGAGTAAGGGGGCACAGTATCTTTAGAGAAGCCTGTGTTCTTTCATATATTAATCTTTTAAGTACTGAAGATCTTTTATATATCAGTTTTATTGGACACTTGTAAATTGTGGTACCACTTGTTGGCTTCATCAAGCCATCTTGGCCTATTGAAAATTAGTAATCTAGTATCTTTGCAAAATTTTCACATGGAATGCTCACCATATGATGCACTCAGAGGCACAGTGATGTAGTTAAGTTACCCTATATTAGATACAGGTGTGTGGACTTGGTGAGTGACCTATGAGGTGCATATATTTTCAGATGCTACAGTCAGAGGTAATAAATCTCTGAAGTGTAAAAATATAATATGGTGTGTAATATTAGAGACTCACTAAAAGAGAACAAACAAGTGTGCTCATTTTACAAGTGAAAAGATAATTTTTCTAGTTGCCAATGGGATTTGAAAATCCAATTGTATTCTTTCTGACTCTTAAAATTATTAGTAATTATCATTCATAATAATTTTGCAGTCAGAAATTGGCTGACAATATCTTATTGATAATGCACAGATGATGACAGCTCACTCTTCTATATATGCATGGGCTGTGCAGTAAAAGTGATTTTATTTATTTATTTATTTATTTTATTTTAAGCTGTACCTCATTATTATGATAGCTGGTTTGCTTAAATAAAGAAACTGAGTTTAGGAAAGAAGAAACACAGTGTTACAGTGATCTGTTACAGTTGGTATTTTGTGATAATTCTTCAAATAAACCCATACATTATAGACAAATCTTGTGATTTTACTGGGTTCTCAGACTGGGTAGATAACCTGCATTTCTACATTACGAGAAAATAATTGTGAATGCACCTAGAAGTTCTATAAAGAAACTATGTAAAAATGAAGCTATGACCAAAGAGGGAAAGGTTGTTGAGAAAGGTGCAGAGGAGCTTGTTCTTGTGGATAAAACACAGGAAGAGGTGTCCAGAGATCTAGGTTCCATTCCTTGCTCTGCTACAGAATTGTCTGTATGACCTTGGGAAAAGTAAATTTCCCTTTCTGTGCCTCAATTTCTTCTATCTATAAAATATAAACAGTAACTATATACCTTACAAAGATGCTGTAAGGCTTCATTTAATATATGTAAAGCATTTTGTGGTGCTTGGGGATGAAAGGTGCTGTATAAATGCAAGTTATTATTTATTATGTATTGTTGTAATTTAATAATTTGAATAAGGTGCTAGGAAGTGGTGGAATGTGGAGGAAAGGGAGAAGTAGGCTTTGATGACAGCAGCTGGATGAAAGGAAAACAGCGCATGTTGGAGGCAGGGTTTTGGGGGTGGGTAGGAGGAGATTGATGAGTGCGAAGTGGGCATGCCGGGGAGTGGGAAATGGGAAGTGTTGTAGGGAAATAAATAAAAAGATGAGTGAATGGGGAATGCTTGGTCAAAGGAAACAGGGGATAAATGAAGGTGGGGAAGAAATGAATAAAAGTGTGGATGATGGATAGAGAATGAAGTTAGAGACTGAAAAGATAAAGCAGCAAGCCTAAGGGTCCATGGAATAGAAGCCAAGCCTGGGACTACTGACTTTTCCCACAGTACCACGCAGAGCTGCAGCCACTGTGGAAAGTAAGTCCCACATAAAGTACCACACAAGGGAGGCAGAGTCACAGTACCCTGTGGCACTCTGATTGGCCAAGCAGCCTATTTAACTCAAGGGGTTGGCCCAGGAAGTTCTCTGGGCTGGGCAACCACAGACTTTGGCCTGAGGAGACTCCAGACTCCACCTTGGCTGAGATTAGACACCAGAAGACAGACTCTGATCTTGACTCTAGCCTGACATTGTCTCCATCTCTAATCTTCAGTCTCTGACTCTGATTCTTGCTTACCGAACCTGGCTCTTGCCATTTTTCTAACTCCTGCTCAAAGACTACAGTCCCTGATGTGCAGATCCCAACCCAGTTGTGACCTCTAGGCCAGACTGTCAGTGTTTCTCAAATGCAGCCACAGCCTCCTGGGCAGTGATATGTGCGGGGAGGAGAGGAGCAAAGCAGTGGACCCTCCCTCAGGGCCACCAGCAGGGAGGCCCTACCCACCCCTAGAGCCCCACATACCAGAAAAGCAGGCAACCAATGAGTTCCCCAGCTTCCTGGAGGTAGTGAGGCTTGGGGTTGGTTTGGGCTTTAGCCCTGGGGCAGCAGGCAGCAGGTGGCAGGCTCCAGTCATGGGGCTTCAGGCTCCGGCCTTGGACCCAAGCCACATGGTGGTGGGTGCCAGCCCTTGGCTCACCCCCCCCCCGTCTCCTCACCCACCTACCCATCCAAAGCTTAGTTTGTCCCCTGGCTTGCCAGGGTTGAGTAAGTCTGCTGTGAAAAATGATATTTGTATGTTTGTTAATATCATTTTCACTGCCTTATGTCTAATAAGTCTGCTGTGAAAAGGGATATTAACAAATATACAAATAATACTTTTCGCAGCAGCGAAATTACAATGATTTGGACATGTATATGTGCATGTTTACTTGTTTTCCCTAAAGTTAATTAAATATTTTAGGAAAAATTGTCAGAGTTGTTCACCAACTCTTACTGGTGGCTGCACTCTAAAGCTACCAAAAAATTAGTTGTGAGAACCCCTGGCCTACGTCCCGTCCCTTACAGCAAGACGTTGTCAGTGTACAAGGGAGTCAAGAAAGTGAGTGATGGAGAGGAAATTGAGTGAAGATCAGAGAGATGTTGATGAAGGTTGAAGAGGAAAAATGATGTTGGATCAGGGAAGTTATAGTGAAAAGAGCATGTTTAATGAGGGGAGGGTTATGTAAGGATTTTGGGGAGAATGATGGACTGTAGATGATGGCACAGGTGCATAGATGTAGGAAAGGAAATTGAAGAGGGTGACGGGAAGAGGAAGGGAAGTAAGGTTGGTTGGCTTATAATACAAGTGGCTGAGTGCAAGGAAAGAAAGGGAAGTGCTACTAGGAAAAGAGGAGTGATGTAGAGGTAATGGGAAGGCAAAGAGTTGATGGAGAAAGAAGGAGGACTGAGTTGGTTGATAGAAGGAATCCCTTTTTACAAATATGGCCTTTGGTAGGACTAATTTTGAATACTGAGATGGTCACTAATCACTATCACAATGTATAATAACTCAGGATGTTAATGTGGCATAACCAGATAGGACATATCCTCTGAAAACTGTGAAAGGTAAAATCTCAAACTGTTGATAATCTATAGGTAATGTAAAAGTCAGAATAAATTACAAAGGAAAAGTATATATTTTTCTTCCCTGAACTCCATATATTCTTCTTCACTAAAGCGTTTTTCTCCCCCCCGTCTCTCGGCAGTATTCTCTGTCTATCCTTTGTAGAGCATGCATCCTTACTGCTTTTCTAGGGGAGCAGACCTCAAAACGCAGAGATGATGCCAGCTGTTGTCAAAGAGATAAAGGCTGGAGGGAGTCCATCAGGCCACTGACATCATGTGCACTTCCTGGCTGAAATGTAACCGATCTGCTCAAAAAACAAAAACAAATTTGTTTCACAAACCCCATGGTCCTACTGTAGGACAGCAGACCAGACTCTGCTTCATTAGACTGGTGTAAATCTGGAGTAACTCCACTGGCTGACTGCACAACCTGGCCTGCTACCTCTGTACATATGAACTGCTGTCCCGGTTCAGAGTTCTTCACTAATATCCCTATCCCTTTGAATTTAAAATTGAAGCATTATGCTTAGGGGAGCTCTCACTACAGTGATAACCACCCCCCAAACTGCACCACTATGCTATTGTTGTAATATCTTAGTTTCATCAGGACAGCTATACCCATCTATCTTCAGCATTTGTGACGCAGGACCCCTTATTGCCAGTTGGCATGGGGCACAGAGAGAGGCAGAGAGGTTACAGGGAGTTCCTGCATCTGGTATATATATTCTAGTTCACCAAAGAATGTCGTGAGGTCTCAAATAAAAGCTGATGTCACACTGATCATCAAAATCATTGTGAAACAGATGTTGTGTGAGGAGTGATGTATATACACTGAAAATATGTTCTTAGAGTCTCTGGCTAGGAAATAGTCACCAGCAATGGTGAAAAAAAGGTTTTCTGTCAGACAAGAGATGTTTGTCCATCTATCTGTTCACATGTAAATTGAGCATTGTCCCCTTCACAGTGGGTCTCCTATCACCAGTCTGAACTGAAATGCAAATGAAGGACTGTAAGAATTTCAGGAAAAAACCTAATAAAAGAGAAACAATAGTGGTGGGGGCGGGAAATAACTTTATTTGGAGGTGCACTTCAAAGGTTTGCTCTACTATATTTGGGAAGGAAAGAAGACACCCTGGCAACTCTGAGACCACCTCTGAACATCAGACCTCTTCTACTTAGTAGCGTAAGTATAGATTTATGTGCCTAACTTTAGGCACCCACTTGTGGTTTTGGTTTACTTTCCATTGTCCCGCTATATTCAGGCTCCTGGTAAAGACAGTTTCATAGATTCATAGATACTAAGGTCAGAAGGGACCATTATGATCATCTAGTCCGACCTCCTGCATAGCGCAGGCCACAGAATCTCACCCACCCACTCCTATGAAAAACCTCACCCATATCTGAGCTATTGAAGTCCATAAATCATGGTTTAAAGACTTCAAGGAGCAGAGAAGCCTCCCTCAAGTCAACCATGCCCCATGCTACAGAGGAAGGCGAAAAACCTCCAGGGCCTCTCCAATCTGTCCTGGAGGAAAATTCCTTCCCGACCCCAAATATGGCAATCAGCTAAACCCTGAGCATATGGGCAAGATTCACCAGCCAGATACTACAGAAAATTCTTTCCTGGGTAACTCAGATCCCATCCATCTAATATCCCATCTCAGGGGATTTGGCCTATTTACCCTGAATATTTAAAGATCAATTACTTACCAAAATCCCATTATCCCATCATGCCATCTCCTCCATAAACTTATCAAATAGAATCTTACAACCAGATAGATCTTTTGCCCCCACTGCTTCCCTTGGAAGGCTATTCCAAAATTTCACTCCTCTGATGGTTAAAAACCTTCATCTGATTTCAAGTCTAAACTTCCTGGTGGCCAGTTTATACCCATTTGTTCTTGTGTCCACATTGGTGCTGAGCTTAAATAATTCCTCTCCCTCTCCCGTATTTATCCCTCTGATATATTTATAGAGAGCAATTATATCTCCCCTCAACCTTCTTTTACTTAGGCTAAACAAGCCAAGCTCCTTGAGTCTCCTTTCATAAGACAAGTTTTCCATTCCTCGAATCATCCTAGTAGCCCTTCTCTGTACCTGCTCCAGTTTGAATTCATCCTTTTTAAACATGGGAGACCAGAACTGCACACAGTATTCTAGGTGAGGTCTCACCAGTGCCTTGTATAACGGTACTAAAACCTCCTTATCCCTACTGGAAATGCCTCTCCTGATGCATCCCAAAACCGCATTAGCTTTTTTCACAGCCATATCACATTGGCTGCTCATAGTAATCCCATGATCAACCAATACTCCAAGGTCCTTCTCCTCTTCCGTTACTTCTAATTGATGCGTCCCCAACTTATAACTAAAATTCTTGTTATTAATCCCTAAATGCATAACCTTACACTTCTCACTATTAAATTTCATCCTATTACTATTACTCCAGTTTACAAGGTCATCCAGATCCTCCTGTATAATATCCCGATCCTTCTCCGAATTGGCAATACTTCCCAGCTTTGTATCATCTGCAAACTTTATTAGCACACTCCCACTTTTTGTGCCAAGGTCAGTAATAAAAAGATTAAATAAGATTGGTCCCAAAACCGATCCCTGAGGAACTCCACTGGTAACCTCCCTCCAGCCTTACAGTTCGCCTTTCAGTAGGACCTGTTGCAGTCTCCCCTTTAACCAATTTCTTATCCACCTTTTGATGTTCATATTGATCCCCATCTTCTCCAATTTAACTAATAATTCCCCATGTGGCACGATATCAAATGCCTTACTGAAATCTAGGTAAATTAGATCCACTGCATTTCCTTTATCTAAAAAATCTGTTACCTTTTCAAAAAAGGAGATTAGGTTGGTTTGGCATGATCTACCTTTTGTAAAACCATGTTGTATTTTGTCCCATTTACCATTGACTTCAATGTCCTTAATTAAGTTATCCTTCAAAATTTTTTCCAGGACCTTGCATACTACAGATGTCAAACTAACTGGCCTGTAGTTACCCGGATCACTTTTTTTTCCTTTCTTAAAAATAGGAACTATATTAGCAATTCTCCAATCATTCGGTACTACTCCTGAGTCTACAGATTCATTAAAAATTCTTGCTAACGGGCTTGCAATTTCAGGTGCCAATTCCTTTAATATTCTTGGATGAAGATTATCTGGGCCCCCCGATTTAGTCCCATTAAGCTGTTTCAGTTTCGCTTCTACCTCAGATATGGTAATATCTACCTCCATATCCTCATTCCCATTTGTCATGCTACTATTATCCCTAAGATCCTCTTTAGCCTTATTAAAGACTGAGGCAAAGTATTTGTTTAGATATTGGGCCATGCCTAGATTATCTTTAACCTCCACTCCATCCTCAGTGTTAAGCGGCCCCACTTCTTCTTTCTTAGTTTTCTTCTTATTTATATGGTTATAGAACCTTTTACTATTGGTTTTAATTCCCTTTGCAAGGTCCAACTCTACTCGACTTTTAGCCTGTCTCACTTTATCCCTACATGTTCTGACCTCAATTAGGTAGCTTTCCTTGCTGATCCCTCCCATCATCCACTCCCTGTATGCTTTCTGCTTCTTCTTAATCACCTCTCTAAGATGCTTGCTCATCCAGCTTGGTCTACAACTCCTGCCTATGAATTTTTTCCCCTTTCTTGGGTTACAGGCTTCCGATAGCTTCTGCAGCTTTGATTTAAAGTAATCCCAGGCCTCCTCTACCTTTAGATCCATAAGTTCTTCAGTCCAATCCACTTCCCTAACTAATTTCCTTAATTTTTGAAAGTCAGCCCTTTTGAAATCAAAAACCCTAATTGCAGATTTATTTTTGTTAATCCTTCCATTTAGTTTGAACTGAATTAGCTCATGATCACTTGAGCCAAGATTGTCCCCTACAACCATTTCTTCTATGAGGTCCTCGCTACTCACCAAAATTAAATCTAAAATGGCATCCCCTCTAGTCGGTTCAGCTACTACTTGATGAAGGAAGGCAGTTGAATTATTATGAAATATGTAGCCCATAGACACTAAGGTCATGCTGTGATGCTCCCCAGAAATAACCAGAGTTGGGAAACACCTCACCACCACCCACAGGCACTGACTTTTCTTTTGCCAGTGGATGCTTCACCACTGCTCTGTGCCAAGGCCCCACCCTCACTCCACCTCTTCACACCCCTGCTCTACCCCCTCCCTAAGGGCCCCCCACCTGCTGTTCACTCCTCTTTGCCCCCTCCTGCCAGCCCTGGCACCTGCCAAACAGCTCATCAGTGGCCAGCCCTCAGGCTGCAGGACCACTGTGGCTGGTGGGTGCTGGGCACCTCCTGTTTTTTTTCTGTGGGTGTTTAAGTCCCGGAGCACCGAGGGAGTTGGCACCTATGCCACCACCTTCCATAGTGTGAAGTAATCATGTCTGCGCCTGCTGTGGATCAGCTCCCTGAAACTATGGGCTCTGGCAGCACAAGCACAGGCCTTGATCTCTCTGTACAGACACCGGGAGACACACAGCAAACCTCGACTCCTCAGGCGGTCACCTAATCATCTTCTGAACCAGATGGCAGGAGGGGAACTGGCCAGCAGGAGGCATTTAGACCCAAGCCACAGAAGACCCAACATTGGAGACTGGACAGTTAGGGGGGGCCTAATCAGAGAAAGATTGCACAAGGGACCCAACCACTGGAAAACTGAGGTCTTAGGACCAAACAATGGAGGGGAGGTTGGGCAGGTAGTAACCTGGTGAGCAGTGGGAAACAGAATGGTAGGAGGCTAGGTCCTTTGCCAGCAGGGGGAGACTGAAGACCAGACCTGTTGTGGGGATGAACATCCTGACATAGTGGGCCAACTGGGAATAGGCAGCCTTGCTGGTGACTGGACCAGTGGGAGATGTCTAGGGACAGGAATGTGCAGATTGTTGTATAGCATATAATTTTTTTCATTATTTCCCTTACTTCTCCCTTTCCCTCACTCTCAGGAAATATCTTCACTATCAGAAAATATACTATTTTATATTTACATTATTACTGTTCCTTTACATTGCAGAGAGGGCTGTAGCTGGGCAGGGGCTGTGAAGTGGGGCATCTGTGTGTTTTGACCTGCACAGTAGGGTTCTTGAGCTAGTAGCTGTTGGCTACATTTTTAAGTCCTTGTAAACAAATCTGTGTGTGGGAATGGGCCTGTTCTGTTCATTCCCTCTGGGGCACCTGGCATTGGCCACTGTCAGAAGACAGGATACTGGGCTAGATGGACCTTTGGTCTGACCCAGTATGGCCATTCTTATATGTTCTTATGTCTTTGGTAACAAATTATTGTGACCAGATTCTATGGGGTGGATTATCTGTTTCACAAAGGACTTTAAACACATTCTGGACGTGTGAAGGAGGCAGAATTAGGCCTCAGTGACTGGGAATATCTTCATGTGATGTGGTGTGCCAATCACACACTGGGCCTGAAGGGGTTCATGAGAGCCTGTGGGCACAATCAATCTCTCCCTGCTACACCTCTAATAGGGGTCAAGCCTGGAGGGAGGAGTTAAAAGGGCTGAACCTGGGTCAGTTAGGCCTTGACCAGGAAGGAGAGCAACTCTAAGTAAGTGAGAGAAGCCAGGCTGGAGTCAGGGAGTGAGCATGGCTGCTGGCAGACAGAGCCTCTCTAAAAAAGATAGACCTTCAGTAGAGAGCACAAGGCACTTGGGAAGGAAAGTGGGTGGAGTGAGTCTACTCGGGGTTCTGCCTGCTAGTGGAGAGGCCTGTCAGGAGCAGGAAGACTCCTGCTGAATCAGGAACTGCCATGGGAAGGGAGTGGAGAAAACTCTCTTCCAGTAGCACCAGCTGGATAGGAGAAGGTGCTAAGAAGCTCTGCAGTGAGCAAAGGGAGGAGGCTTACAGAGAACAGAGCTAGTGGGAGCCTTGGAAGAGGCTGCGCAAAGGCCCAGGACAGGGCAAGGGAGGAAGTGGTCCAGGGAGGCAGCAAGTGTTTCTGTAATCAGGCCTTCATTGCCTATTCAAGGGTCTCTCCCCCTGGACTGGATCGCTGTGGACCAGGAGGACTTGGGTTCCCCCACCAGTCCACTGAGGAAGGTGGAACAGAATCCCAGACTACAAGTAAGGACTATTGAAGCCCTTTGATACCAGGGGTAAGGACTTGTGAGTCCAGACTCTGACTGAAGGTCCAAAGTGAAGTTGATGGACTATTATTTGTTGGACTGTTGGTTTACCTGGAAGGGATGGGACTCTATGACCCAGGCAGAGGGCTAAGTTGTAAAAAGAATCAGACCACCACAGAGCCAGAGGGGCTGTCAGCGGGAGGTAGGGTGTGTGTGTGTGTGTGTGTGTGTGTGTGTGTGTGTGTGTAAAGAAAACAAACCTGCTGTACCAGGCCCAGCCATCAGGAGATGCATGCTTACACCTTTGCATAAGCAATCTCCACTGCCAGCATAGAACTGCAAGAACAGCCTTATGGCAACCTTACTCCCAGCCCCTGGCAGGTGTGGGAAGGGTTGTGCCTGGAGTGCACTGTATTATGGCTGTTCTATGTTTCCCATGGACCAGGGGACCATGGGAAGCATAATGTTAATTAGAGCAGCCTTGAGGCTGCTCTAAATGACACTAGACATCATCCCACTCTGAATGGCCCCAAGATATGGGGAGTGCGAATGTGCTTAAAGTGATCTTTGCCTGCATCTCCTCCATTTGTGCACTCCACACAACAGTGTGATAACTGAGAATGGGGTCATTCATTCTATGAGGAAGGAAGATGCAGCTTGTGACTATCTGAGTTGTCCAGCCGCCTAGTGAGGCCACCAGCCTTATCTATTGGCAGTGAAAGTGTTCTCTTTAATCTCATAGGACTGGTATCGTCTCCTCAGATTATATCTCATAGGCAAAGTATAAAATGTTCCCGGTGGCTGCATATTCATTATCTCAGTTGTTATATGTTTTTATTGGAGGCTAGGGAATCTGACCCTATGCAGTTTGCCCTGGGATGGGGAGGTAGGACTCTTAGCAATGAAGGAAGGAAACAATGTGTCATTGTATCCCAATGGGTGGAGGTAGCACAGGCACTGCTGACTCAGGAGGAAGAATTATCTGGCATGAATCCTGAAGCGGTTAGATTAAGGCCATGCCCTCCTTACTCAGCAGGTATCACAGCAACAAGATTGCCAGCAATGTGTTAAAGATAAAGCTAAAAAATAATACAATTGTTCCCCATGATTCAGCTTCTAGATTCTCTTAATAAGGAAGGTGTTGTCAGCTTGGTATGATGCAATAAAAGACTCCTTTCCTCCTCATTCATTGAGTCACATTATTTGGGGGCAAGAAACGTAAAGCTGTTCAAATAAAACCAGGACCAATCTGAAAACTCAAAGCAAACCCAACCTTTTCTGGTGCTTGAAAGAATTTTGCTTAGCGCTGTCTCTAGAGATGAGCCTGACCTATAAAGCTCAGATCCTAAAGCCAGGTCTACGCTACAGAATTATATTGACCTAATTTATGTAGGCATACAGCCACCACAGTTATGAAATCATTGTGTGCGTGCACACTTGGCTCCTTGTGTTGGCAATGCGCATCCTCACCAGGAACACTTCAATTGTATGGGGCATTGTGGGACGGTTCCTGAAAGCCAGTAACAGTCAATGTAAGCAACACAGTGTCAACCTTGACAGTGTGACAGCTTTTTTTTTTTCCACCAAATGCATCCGATGAAGTGAGCTGTAGCTCACGAAAGCTTATGCTCTAATAAATTTGTTAGTCTCTAAGGTGCCACAAGTACTCCTTTTCTTTTTGCGAATACAGACTATCATGGCTGCTACTCTGAAACTTGACAGTGTGTTGACTTACTTACTTTTAACCATGACTCTATGCTTGGGGACATGGTGTTACTAAATCAGCATAGACAGGCACTTTGTCGGCAGAAGCCAAATATATGTGAAGGCACTTCCACAGCTAGGTCGACACAAGGCAGCTTACCTCCACCTAACTGCATAGTGTACACCAGTCCTAACTTCCATGCAGTTTGAGGGTGTTTGCATCTCTCTCTAACTAGATTAATTCTGAGATTTTTTTTTTTAATCGCAGTTCTTTACAAGTGCATAATTGAAGTGTTCTGCTAGCTGTTGCTGTATCGAGGCAGTGGTCTCCAGGGGAAAAAATGCCAGCAAAGTGTCTAGTGATGGTCCATTTCCTTGAATAGATAGAGTGTGAAGTCTGGTGATGTACACACAGTGTTTGTGCTCTGCCACTACAGTTAAAGTTGTATCATGACATCTGTTTAAAGGTTGACTTTTCTGAGTCCTCTAAAATTGACATGCTTAGTTGGATTTCTTTGAAATTTGGTGTGCCCCAGGAGGGCATAGGACGGGGTTAGTGACCCAAATTTGGAGGTTTTTTTAGCTTGGAATTCTGGAGATATAAGCCCTGGGGGAAAAAGTAGCAATTCTATTTTTTTAAAAAAGTTTCCAGGTGATTTTGGGTTTGTTGGGTTTTTTTTTGCTTTTTTTCCAACAGCTAGATATCAAACTATTAGTGAACTGCAGGTCAAACTAATCTCAATCTGAGTTTTGTTTTAGGTCATTAACTTTGATTTATCAGAAATGCCTACAGAAATGTCTTTTGCCAAGGAAGGTAGCTATTAATTGTTCTTGAGCTCTGCTGATGAAATGTGTTTATATATAAAAGAGCTAGATATTTGTTGTTGTTGTTGTTTTGTTAAGAAAAAATCACTTCCATCCACACACTCAGACCCCACTGATCCTTAACAGTGTTTCTGTTGTATGCACTACTTTTAGAGACTGAACAACAGATCAGGGGCGCCGGAAGCTCCCTAGAAAGGGAGGGGAAGGGGCCCACTGGCACCTGAACCGTGCCCCCCCCGCTCTGCCCCTTCCCCCTAGGCCCCCCCTCACTCTGCCTCTTCCCCTGAGGCCCTGCCCCACCCCCGCTCACTCCTCTCCACCCCCTTCCCCCGATGCTTACCCTCAAGGCAGGTAAAAAGTGGGAGGACCGTCACTTTTAAAAGTGATAGCGCCCTGCAGTCAAAGCCATGCTGCTCACTCCACAGATGCCATCAGGAGCTGTGAGGAGAACAGATCTTTCTTTAACACCTTTTGTGCTGGACGTTCCTTCTTTACCAGTGAGTCTGGTAAAGCCTGAGGTTGTTCTTAATGTCTAGTTTGGCAATAAATTGGCTAAGCCAGAAGCACTCTGAGGGAAATGTACTGATTCAATGCCTTAGCTTATTTTCCACTATTGTTCTTGTCTGCTCGTTTTTTAACCTTCTTCCTGTGCTGGCAGTGCATACCTTATTTATTTATTTTATTTTTTCAAAAAGCTGGATGTGAAATTAGGAAACACTTTATTTGGTTCACCATATGTTAAGGAAGTGGAAACAGCTGGGTTGGGGGGAAAGAGGCAAGGGCAGGTTGTTGTCTTTATACAGAGGCTTTCTGTACAGAGATGACACTCTGAGGCCAGAATTTTTCCCTATGAATCCTATTAGTCCCTCTGCCTTGGAGTCTTTTCTTAGTGGTGATTCAACTGCCAGGATGCTCATTCACTGTGATCCATTACACAACAGCGTCTGTCTTCTTCCTTTCCTCCCGTCTTTTCTTCTGCCTCTCCTTTTGTATGGTTGGTGCCTTTGCTGCACAATAGCTGTAAAGGAGAGAGAAACTGGTGCAGGCCCTGGCTTTGTCTGCTGCCTCTCAAGCTATTTCAGCATGATATAAATCAGAAGGTGCTTGAGCCTGGGACAAAAGCTGGTCAGAGGCGGGAGAGAGAGAAAGCACCTGGGCCATCCAATCTGGTCCAGATTCAGAAAAGCAAACCAAGCATGAGTTCAGATAAGAGTAGTGATTGTTAGGAATGGGGGGAGGGAAGATGATGTCAAAGGTGCTTCTGAGAATAGCCTCACTCAGAGGACTTCCTTGGAGTAAAAATGTGATGATGGGTCAAAATTAAAAGCTCTATTTTCATGAGATCTGGAGTGGGAGAGCGAGGAAAGAGGAATCCCACAGGCACCTACAAAGGATGGTTTGAGGAATCACTTAGGTGTTTTTTTTCCATTAAGAAGAGAGGATTGATTGAAAATAAATGGTGATGTAAAAGGTGCTTAAAAACTAGGCACATGGCAGAACAATCCAATGTACAGATCTGTTACTTCACATTGGAGCTGTCACCAAGGCGAAGAAGAAAGTGCTCTTTCCCCCCCTTCCACTTTCCAGCATGCTTTAAGAGTTGACTTCAAGCCAGTTGCCGCTAATTTCCGGTAATGAACTAAGCCAAGCAGATGGACGCACTGTTGCCTGTCTAGTAGAAATACCACATAATGTAGGTCAAGCAAACAGATATTCCTGACCCTAATTACAGCTGGCACTCAGGAACCCTTCCATGTGCATTGTTCTCAGCATTTTTATTCAAACACCAAACTCTGATTTGCTTAGGAAAGCAACTTTGCTGAAAAACTGTCACCATTTTATTACTATTGTGTGCAAACCCTTTCAGATTCAAAAGAGTTGAAAAACATTTCCAAATGAAACATGATTTTGATTCTTGCCTTTTGTGTCAGTTTTGTAGCTTCATCATTTCTAGGTCAAAGATCACATAAGACGTGTTACCCAGGGATTCATGAGAATCAGCATGGACAAGACTGAAATTTATTGCACTATTAGCAAGGAAATTTGAGTTCAAAAGCTTGTGAAAAGAGAAGAAATGAAGAAAGAGATTGCTAAATCCTAAAGAGATTATATTGCAATGAGACTCTTGAAAACAACTTTAATTTTGACCTGCATAGCTTACAAAAAAATCTTTCAGCATCTAAATCATTAAAACATATCTTCAGCTATGCAAAATACACAATTAGGGGTGCACATACTGGAATAATTTTTAACTATGTCTTGTGCGTCAGAGTTAAGGTTGTTTTCAAAAGTCTCATAGCAATAGAATCTCTTTAGCAATTCCATCTTTCTTCATTTCTCACTTTACAAGCTCTTGAAGCGAATATTTTTTACTAGTCAACGTTAGTATTAAATGAATGCATGAGCTATAAAGCTAATAGAATATTTAAGTAAAATATCTTAACTGCTGACTTCTAGCACTTTCAACCCTTTGTGATGTGACAGATGTTTAATACCAGTGCTTATTTTCACTTGTGCCATAATCATAATACATAACTGAATATAAGGTTGCTAATGGTGGGGAGAAAATGAGCATGTTAAACCACTTCCTAACTCACCCAAACTATTATCAATTGGTTTTAACTGTTTCATTAACTGGAACAAGTCATCGCTATGGATCAAGGGTTTGTGCTTTGTAGCAAGTTTCTATTTAAGGATTCTAGGAAGCAGACATGCTTTTGTTAGTAATATAAAATACTGTTGTTTGATGCCAACTAATTGCTCCATTCCTACACTCAGATGTTTCCCATTTTAGAATTCTAGTTTAGTCTTTGGTGTTCTATCTGCCAAGTTGTGTGGAGAGGGGGAGGAACTGTGGACTTCTAAAAAACAACAACAATAATCTATTAAAAGTCTGGCAATGCAATTATTTTTTCTTTTCTTTCAAAGGAGTGAATTGTCAGTAGACTCTGAAACTAGAAAACGTGCAAGTCTTCAAAACTGAATATGTCAGGAAATATTGGCTGATCTACTGAGACAGAACTTCCTGTCTTGGAGCATAACACTGACCATTCTGACTTTGAACATGTGGACAGATGCACTCTGACTTTTACAGGAACACGTAGCCCAAGTGGAAAAGAGCCATGATACCACTGACTGCAGAGCAAGACTCTTGTTTGCTATTTAAAATCTCTGCAAGCTACTGGGGGAAATTATAAGGTGCCATGGACTCAGATGCCAGCAGTTCGAGCATGACAGCCAACTTTTGTCTCAACTTTGCATTAACGGTAAAAAGTACCATCTCCCATTTGCCCACTTCTCTGAGGAACCTCAGTGAGTAAATGAAGAGCAGCTGGTTGAACCTGACAGACTGGGAGAAGGAAGTACTTCAAAGAGGTTTCAGAGTGGTAGCCATGTTAGTCTGTATCAGCAAAAACAATGCCCAAATAAATTTGTTAGTCTCTAAGGTGCCACATGGACTCTTTGAAAAAACAAGAAGGAGATTGCCATCCTCTCTTCGGGTGTTCACGCCTCAGATTGTTAAAATGGTATGCTGCCTCTAGGTCCTTAAAGGCAATGGATACACAAATAGCTATGACTGGGGAAAAAGACTGTCTTTCATCTAGGCATGGTTAATAGATTTGGACCTATCCAAGGTGAACCATGCATCCATGACCTCTGGACTTAATTATTGCAATGTAATTTGCCTAGGAGTGAAATCTCTGCCCTTGAAAAGACTCAATTGGTCCAAAATACAGCAGCCTATCTTTTTAGCAACACAGTCCATGGGGACCTTTTATTCCAGTCCTCTCACTAGCTCCCTTCAGAATAGTGTCAGTCTCAAGGCTTTGGAGAAACAGTTTGGCCCCCACCCCTATGACTGGACCAAATTTGTGTGAGTGACATTGTGACCTGGCTCATGGGGTTGCAGGGCCACTCATTCAAATTAGTCCTACCCAGACTCTCATCATCATGATGTCTGGGCCAAACCTGGGTGGTGCTGAGACTCCAGAGGTTGCAGTGCCTGGAGCAGGGAGGCGAGCCCAACCAGCCCCAGGAGACAGGAGCTGCCACACGACCCTTTTCAAACTTTCTGGCAACCCAATTTTGGGTCCCAACATACAGGTTGAGAAACTCTGGTATAAACAACTAGATTTTTTTTTGAATGATTAAAGTACAAATGATTAAAGAGCAAATGTGGAAATACATACAGGTTTCAATAACAAGCTTACAGAATTCCTAATACAACAGGATAGGGGTTATGAATGTGTTATCACTTTGAATGATAACTTTAAGGGAATAGAAACTGCTTGGGGTGAGCCTGTGATTCAAGACCTTTAGCTAGGGTGACACTGGGTTATTCAAAGCCATTGTCAGAGTCGGGGTATCAGAAAATATCACTCTTTGTAGATGTTCGGGGGAACTGCTGGCAAATAGCGAAGAAGAAATGCAGATGGCCAAAGCTCCCTCTCCCAATAATCTAAAAAGAGACTTCAAACAACTAAGAAGCTTGAATCAGAGCCTTCTTCTGAAGTGTGCATTTGCTTCCCTAACATTATAAATGACGGTTCCTGTTTTCTTGTTGTTTCCTGTGACATAAACACTTATTTTAAGTGTCTTGGGTCATCTGTGTAGATTTTGTTGGGAGGAAACGTGCAGTCCTGTGACACACTTCCTGTCCTGCTGCTGTTTTTGTGGCCTCAAAGGCAATTGCAGGATATTCCTCTTCCAGTTCCTCCAATGCTTCTCCTCAGTCGAATATCCTTAAACAATTAAGTAGGACTGATGTAAGATTTCAGCTTTTCTCAAGCACCCAGGCAATTGCATAAATAAAATATTTCATCTCATAGGATAGCCTGTCCCTGATTTTGTCATAAAAGGACTGAAATAGTCTTAAGGCTTAATTGTTCATAAAAGGGACTAGAAACCTATGTAAGTAAGGCACTGTATTGAAATGTAGTTTGGTAAGAATAAGATAGGAGAGAAGTGGGAAGGAATGGACCAAACTTTGGGTTAGGAACCAGCCTCACAAAATACATATACCAATGAAAGATACACATGGGGATGAGGGCTGCAGTACTAACAATTAGTAGCTGTCAGAACTGATTAGGCAATGCCAAGACAGTCAGTTGCCCTAACCACATAGAGGGTATGATTAAACCTCATTCCTTTTTCAGTCCCTGATCCCCCATCATACTGCTGCTGCTGTCCAAGGAACCTACCCTTTCCCCACAACAAGTATGTATAGGGTAGATTTTGCAAATACTTCCAGGACCTAGAATTCCTAATGTTCATGAATATGTTTATGTCCTGTTTGTGACTGGTTTCTATAAATGTTTCCGAGAACAAGTCTTGCTAGCGAAAGTGTTTATGGAACTGGTACTTATGGACACCCATTTTAAAACTTGCACAGATGAGTATTCCTGCTGGAAGTGCTTACCCAATCAAGGAACAGAAACATTCCATATGACTTTTCTGACCTAAGCAACAGCTCAATCTAGGCTAGGCAACAGCTCAATTTTTTAAAAAAAAAATATTCGCAAACAGTCTATGGAGTAAATTTAAAAAAATATATTTGAATGACATACAGGGAAACAACTATCTGCTTGAGGATATTATAAAATCGGAAAAGGTGATTGAACTAGTCAAACAGCTTTAGCTCTGGTTGACCTTTGTCATAACATGGGTTTGGAAACTGGGTCTACATGTCTGAGTAACATTCAGAGTGATCAACATTGGGAATTCTTTGTCCTGGAAATATTTGCAACATATAGGTACTTGTTGGAGGGAAAGGTTAACTTTCTTGGACAGCAGCAGTATGATGGGAGATCAGGGACTGAAAAAGGAATGAGGAGGTTTAATCTTCATTTGAAGCAACGAGTAGAGATAATTGCTCAGAATTAGATGGATATATCCCAGACAATCAATTTCCTGGGCATTAATTGACCTTGGCCTTTCCTTTCTCCATCTATTTTTTTCTTTGTAATACTCCCTTTCTGTAATGTTGTGCTATACTGGTTTATTCTAGACTTTGGTGGAACAGGTTTCAGAGTAGCAGCCGTGTTAGTCTGTATTCACAAAAAAGAAAAGGAGTACTTGTGGCAGAAGGGCATTGCTGGCACATGATGCAGTCCCCCAACATGAAGCAAATACTCACCAGCAACCACACACCACACAACAGAACCACTAACCCAAGAACCTATCCTTGCAACAAAGCCTGTTGCCAACTGTCCACATATCTATTCAGGGGATACCATCATAGGGCCTAATCACATCAGCCACACTATCAGAGGCTCGTTCACCTGCGCATCTACCAATGTGATATATGCCATCATGTGCCAGCAATGCCCCTCTGTCATGTACATTGGTCAAACTGGACAGTCTCTATGTAAAAGAATAAATGGACACAAATCAGACGTCAAGAATTATAACATTCAAAAACCCGTCAGAGAACACTTCAATCACTCCCGTCACACGATTACAGACCTGAGAGTGGCTATTCTTCAATAAAAAAACTTCAAAAACAGACTCCAACGAGAGACTGCTGAATTGGAATTAATTTGCAATTAACTTAGGCTTGAATAGAGACTGGGAGTGGATGGGTCATTACATAAGGTAAAACTATTTCCCCATGTTATATCTCCCCCCACCCTACCCCCTACTGTTCCTCAGACATTCTTGTTAACTGCTGGAAATGGCCCACCTTGATTATCACCACAAAAGGTTTTCCTCCTCCCCGCCCCCCCCCCCGCATCCTTCCTGCTGATAATAGCTCATCTTAAGTGATCACTCTCCTCATTACACAAAGTAAAATTATTTCCCCATGGTATTTCTCCCCCCCACCCCACCCCCCACTGTTCCTCTGATATTCTTGTTAACTGCTGGAATTAGCCTACCTTGCTTGTCACCATGAAAGGTTTTCCTCCTTTCCCCCCCTGCTGCTGGTGATGGCTTATCTTAAGTGATCACTCTCCTTACAGTGTGTATGATAAACCCATTGTTTCATGTTCTCTGTGTGTGTATATAAATCTCTCCTCTGTTTTTTCCACCAAATGCATCCGATGAAGTGAGCTGTAGCTCACGAAAGCTTATGCTCTAATAAATTTGTTAGTCTCTAAGGTGCCACAAGTACTCCTTTTCTTTTCTCCTTACAGTGTGTATGATAAAACCCATTGTTTCATGTGTTCTGTGTGTGTGTATATAAATCTCCTCACTGTATTTTCCACCGAATGCATCCGATGAAGTGAGCTGTAGCTCACGAAAGCTTATGCTCAAATAAATTTGTTAGTCTCTAAGGTGCCACAAGTACTCCTTTTCTTTTTTGGTGGAACAGAGGCTGAGAGGTAATGTTATTGAAGGTGGTAATGGAAGAAATGTATTGAAAAGGGACAGTAGCAAGTGGAAAATAGACAGGCCAGTACTTAGCTATGCACATAGTAATCAATAGGGATGCAATATAGAGAAGGCAAAATATTAGTCATTCTTGATAACTAAACAAACTAACCCTTTTAAATCAATGGACAGACAGACCGCTAGATCTTTTCCTTTATTTCATTTTCCCTTCAGCCACTTGTATAAAGACTTACATATTGAACAGAAACAAACGCAACCTTCAGAAAAATATCTGGTGGGTTTCATTTTATTTTATTTTTTTGCCCTGCTGGTATCTTCTGACTGTTTACTCGTTTACACAATAGCGAAGTGAGCAGGAGGAAATATTTATCTGACTCTAGTCAGTGTTTTGTACACATGTTAATTAAGATAAGGGCCATAGCTTTAGGTTTCAGCAAACCAAAGGTCTGGATGATATCTGGAAAATGTTTGTTTATTCTAGAGAACCCTGGCTTTGTTTCCCAAGGCAGATAGTCTTTATTTATAAAAGAAGAAAGGGGAAGGAGGGGAAAAAGTATTCTCAGGTCATTAACTTGCACTCCAAACTTCAAATGGAACCTTTAGTTTTTTCTGTGTTTATGGAGTGAGAAGACTTTGCTTCTGGGAGCATGAATATTGTCCTTTTCTGCATCAGGGTTACTTGGGCCAGAGCCTCACACACAGTTTTTGTACTGATATAAGTGTTTCGATTAGGGATGTGATATATTTTACTGAAATAGTTAAATTGGTCCAACCCCTAATGTGGACACCGATATTCTGGCAAAAAGGTGTGGCCGATTCCCCAAAATTGACAGGAATTAATGTTACTGGTATGAGAAGCTTTATGTCCATATATAACTGCCTCCACATTACAAAGATGTATTGCTTAAATTATACCAGTTACAAAATGAAATACTTAGAGCAATATAAAAACTGTATATAGACAATCCCTAAGGGTATGTCTACAACTGCAGCTGGGATTGTGCTTCCCAGCCTAGGTAGATAGACTCACACTAGCTCGGCTTGAGCTAGCATGCTAAAAATTGATACTGTGCATGTTGCAGCTCAGGTGGGTTTGAGAGTCCAGCCCAGTGCCCAACTCCTTGGGTCTGAGCTAGAGTGACTAGCCCAAGTCTCTGCCAGAGGAGCAACATCCACTGCTATTTTTAGCATGGTAGCTCAAGCTGATCCAGTGTGAGTCTGTCTACCTGGTCTAGGAGTCTTGCTCCCAGCTGCAATGTAGACATACCCTAAGTGTTGGAGCCTATGATTAAGACCTAATCTAAACACAGTTTATATCTTGGTTAGAGGTATGATTTGTTTTTGTCTTTTTTCCTACCGAAATAGTTAAATCTGCATAAGCCCTCATGTGGACACAGTTCTATTCACATAAAGGTTCTTTATACTGGCCTAATTTATTCCCCTTCCCTACAGAAATAATGATAAAAACCAGTATAAGGCACATTTTTACTCATAACTGCATCTACAGAGGGGAGAGGGGTGTGTACTGCTTAACTATAGCAGTATATTAAAGGGGTACAATATTTGTATGTAGACAAGACCTAAAAGGATATGTTCAGAACTTTGGGAAACTTCTCCCTTTCTAGCAAATAGATTGAGTGTAAATAGAGCTACAGTGTAGATCTGTAGTGATTGCAGTCCTATAATCCTATAATCTTAAAGGAAAACTGAAATGTAATAATAGGAAAGACTTTCTAATCACAACATTTCATTTTAAAAGTCCATATAATGAAAGATAATTAACATTCAAACAGAAAGCTGCCATTTTGACAATGTAATGACTGATTTTGAGACCCACAAAATATTGTTTTGCATTTGAAGACAGACTTTCAAAGCTGTTATAACACAAGTTCTGTTATTCTATAGATTTATATTGTGTTAATTTAATAGCATTTAAGGAAAAGCTGAAATGAATTTCCTGTGTATTAATTTATCCATCAGAATGAACTTCCTACTAGTGAATAGCATTAGTAACGCAGCTGCCTTCAGAGCCAGTCTCAGTTAGTGACAGTGAAAGTGACAGATCTGTCTAAAAAGTTACTGGAAAATTCCTTTTCATCGTGGAAGGTGCTAAGGGCTTGCACACTGGGGCTTTTGAGGTAGAAGCACCCAAGAGGAAGCACTTCACAATACTAAAGGAGCCATGCTGTAACAGCACTCAAGAATCATTAAGGGATAAAGTGCTTGCCTTTGTTTGGCAGTTGAAGGTGTGAGGTTCCTTTATGTTGCAGAGTAACTGTACAAAAGGAGAGTAGACATCCAGGCTTACCTTTCTGGGCCACATGGTTTCAGTAAACAGGCTTGGATTAGGGGTTTCCCCTGTGTGACACTAGGACATTGGTTCTCAATCTTTCCAGACTACAGTAAACCTTTCACGGGTCTGATTTGTCTTGCGTACACCCAAGTTACACCTCACTTAAAAACTACTTGCTTACAGAATCAGATATAAAAATACAAAAGTGTCACAGCACACTAGTACTGAAAAAGTGCTTACTTCTCATTTTTCCCATATACTTGTAAAATAAATCAATTGGAATATAAATATTGTACTTACATTTCAGTTATAGTATAGTATAGAGTATAGTATAGAGTATAGTATAGTACATAGAGCGGTATAAACAAGTCACTGTATGAAATTTTAGTTTGTACTGACTTTGCTAGTGCTTTTTATGTAGCCTGTTGTAAAACTAGGCAAATATCTAGATGAGTTGATGTACCCCTCTGGAAAACTTCTGCATACTCCCAGGGGTACACATATGCCTGGTTGAGAACCACTACACTAAGGGACTGGGAGACTATGAAACTGTGAGACTGCAGTGAGGCACTGGGGAGAGGGAGAGAGAGAGTTATATGACAGTTGCTTCTGTGGACAAGACAGGTGCAGGCCCGAAGGTTCTGCAAGAAGGGAATTGTCTGTGTGCCGTTTGTGACCACTGTTTGAGGAAACAGGGCTTATACATTTGTAAATGAACAAATTTCCCTAAGGAAATACTGGACTCCAGGCCACTGATCTCTGCTCTAAATAGTAAACTGACCCACAAAGCCTCAAAAATGTTACCAAAAAGAAAAGGAGTACTTGTGGCACCTTAGAGACTAACAAATTTATTAGAGCATAAGCTTTCGTGAGCTACAGCTCACTTCATCGGATGCATTTGGTGGAAAAAACAGAGGAGAGATTTATATACACACACACAGAGAAAATGAAACAAGGGGTTTATCATACACACTGTAAGGAGAGTGATCACTTAAGATAAGCCATCACCAACAGCGGGGGGGGGGGGGGGGGGAGGAGGAAAACCTTTCATGGTGACAAGCAGGTAGGCTAATTCCAGCAGTTAACAAGAATATCAGAAAGAAAAGGAGTACTTGTGGCACCTTAGAGACTAACAAATTTATTAGAGCATAAGCTTTCGTGAGCTACAGCTCACTTCATCGGATGCATTTGGTGGAAAAAACAGACGAGAGATTTATATACACACACACAGAGAACATGAAACAATGGGTTTATCATACACACTGTAAGGAGAGTGATCACTTAAGATAAGCCATCACCAACAGCAGGGGGGGAAGGAGGAAAACCTTTCATGGTGACAAGCAGGTAGGCTAATTCCAGCAGTTAACAAGAATATCAGAGGAACAGTGGGGGGTGGGGTGGGAGGGAGAAATACCATGGGGAAATAGTTTTACTTTGTGTAATGACTCATCCATTCCCAGTCTCTATTCAAGCCTAAGTTAATTGTATCCAGTTTGCAAATTAATTCCAATTCAGCAGTCTCTCGTTGGAGTCTGTTTTTGAAGCTTTTTTGTTGAAGTATAGCCACTCTTAGGTCTGTGATCGAGTGACCAGAGAGATTGAAGTGTTCTCCAACTGGTTTTTGAATGTTATAATTCTTGACGTCTGATTTGTGTCCATTCATTCTTTTACGTAGAGACTGTCCAGTTTGACCAGTGTACATGGCAGAGGGGCATTGCTGGCACATGATGGCATATATCACATTGGTAGATGCGCAGGTGAACGAGCCTCTGATAGTGTGGCTGATGTGATTAGGCCCTATGATGGTATCCCCTGAATAGATATGTGGACAGAGTTGGCAACAGGCTTTGTTGCAAGGATAGGTTCCTGGGTTAGTGGTTCTGTTGTGTGGTGTGTGGTTGCTGGTGAGTATTTGCTTCAGATTGGGGGGCTGTCTGTAAGCAAGGACTGGTCTGTCTCCCAAGATCTGAGAGAGCGATGGCTTGTCCTTCAGGATAGGTTGTAGATCCTTGATGATGCGTTGGAGAGGTTTTAGTTGGGGGCTGAAGGTGATGGCTAGTGGCGTTCTGTTGTTTTCTTTGTTGGGCCTGTCCTGTAGTAGGTGACTTCTGGGTACTCTTCTGGCTCTGTCAATCTGTTTCTTCACTTCAGCAGGTGGGTATTGTAGTTGTAGGAATGCATGATAGAGATCTTGTAGGTGTTTGTCTCTGTCTGAGGGGTTGGAGCAAATGCGGTTATATCGTAGCGCTTGGCTGTAGACAATGGATCGAGTGGTATGATCTGGATGAAAGCTAGAGGCATGTAGGTAGGAATAGCGGTCAGTAGGTTTCCGATATAGGGTGGTGTTTATGTGACCATCGCTTATTAGCACCGTAGTGTCCAGGAAGTGGATCTCTTGTGTGGACTGGTCCAGGCTGAGGTTGATGGTGGGATGGAAATTGTTGAAATCATGGTGGAATTCCTCAAGAGCTTCTTTTCCATGGGTCCAGATGATGAAGATGTCATCAATGTAGCGCAAGTAGAGTAGGGGCATTAGGGGACGAGAGCTGAGGAAGCGTTGTTCTAAGTCAGCCATAAAAATGTTGGCATACTGTGGGGCCATGCGGGTACCCATCTCAGTGCCGCTGATTTGAAGGTATACATTGTCACCAAATGTGAAATAGTTATGGGTCAGGACAAAGTCACAAAGTTCAGCCACGAGGTTAGCCGTGACCGTATCGGGGATACTGTTCCTGACGGCTTGTAGTCCATCTTTGTGTGGAATGTTGGTGTAGAGGGCTTCTACATCCATAGTGGCTAGGATGGTGTTTTTAGGAAGATCACCAATGGACTGTAGTTTCCTCAGGAAATCGCTGGTGTCTCGAAGATAGCTGGGAGTGCTGGTAACGAAGGGTCTGAGGAGGGAGTCTACATGGCCAGACAATCCTGCTGTCAGGGTGCCAATGCCTGAGATGATGGGGCGTCCAGGATTTCCAGGTTTATGGATCTTGGGTAGCAGATAGAATACCCCAGGTCGGGGCTCCAGGGGTGTGTCTGTGCGGATTTGTTCTTGTGCTTTTTCAGGGAGTTTCTTGAGCAAATGCTGTAGTTTCTTTTGGTAACTCTCAGTGGGATCAGAGGGTAATGGCTTGTAGAAAGTGGTGTTGGAGAGCTGCCTAGTAGCCTCTTATTCATACTCCGACCTATTCATGATGACGACAGCACCTCCTTTGTCAGCCTTTTTGATTATGATGTCAGAGTTGTTTCTGAGGCTGTGGATGGCACTGTGTTCTGCATGGCTGAGGTTATGGGGTAAGCGATGCTGCTTTTCCACAATTTCAGCTTGTGCACGTCGGCGGAAGCAGTCTATGTAGAAATCCAGGCTGCTGTTTCGACCTTCAGGAGGAGTCCACCCAGAATCCTTCTTTTTGTAGTGTTGGCAGGAAGGTCTCTGTGGGTTAATATGTTGGTCAGAGGTGTGTTGGAAATATTCCTTGAGTCTGAGACGTCGAAAATAGGATTCTAGGTCACCACAGAACTGTATCATGTTCGTGGGGGTGGAGGGGCAAAAGGAGAGGCCCCGAGATAGGACAGATTCTTCCGCTGGGCTAAGAGTATAGTTGGATAGATTAACAATATTGCTGGGTGGGTTACGGGAACCATTGTTGTGGCCCCTTGTGGCATATAGTAGTTTAGATAGCTTAGTGTCCTTTTTCTTTTGTAGAGAATCAAAGTGTGTTTTGTAAATGGCTTGTCTAGTTTTTGTAAAGTCCAGCCACGAGGAAGTTTGTGTGGAAGGTTGGTTCTTTATGAGAGTATCCAGTTTTGAGAGCTCATTCTTAATCTTTCCCTGTTTGCTGTAGAGGATGTTGATCAGGTGGTTCCGCAGTTTCCTTGAGAGTGTGTGGCACAAGCTGTCAGCATAGTCTGTGTGGTATGTAGATTGTAATGGATTTTTTACCTTCAGTCCTTTCGGTATGATGTCCATCTGTTTGCATTTGGAGAGGAAGATGATGTCTGTCTGTATCTGTGCGAGTTTTTTCATGAAGTTGACAGATTTCCACTCTATACGGCTAAATTCAGTGCCTTGCATAATCACAGGTTTCAGAGTAGCAGCCGTGTTAGTCTGTATTCGCAAAAAGTTTTAAAAAAAGTTTTAGAAAAGCTAGACAAGCCATTTACAAAACACACTTTGATTCTCTACAAAAGAAAAAGGACACTAAGCTATCTAAACTACTATATGCCACAAGGGGCCACAACAATGGTTCCCGTAACCCACCCAGCAATATTGTTAATCTATCCAACTATACTCTTAGCCCAGCGGAAGAATCTGTCCTATCTCGGGGCCTCTCCTTTTCCCCTCCACCCCCACGAACATGATACAGTTCTGTGGTGACCTAGAATCCTATTTTCGACATCTCGAAATGTCCACATATCTATTCAGGGGATACCATCATAGGGCCTAATCACATCAGCCACACTATCAGAGGCTCGTTCACCTGCGCATCTACCAATGTGATATATGCCATCATGTGCCAGCAATGCCCCTCTGCCATGTACATTGGCCAAACTGGACAGTCTCTACGTAAAAGAATGAATGGACACAAATCAGACGTCAAAAATTATAATATTCAAAAACCAGTTGGAGAACACTTCAATCTCTCTGGTCACTCGATCACAGACCTAAGAGTGGCTATACTTCAACAAAAAAGCTTCAAAAACAGACTCCAACGAGAGACTGCTGAATTGGAATTAATTTGCAAACTGGATACAATTAACTTAGGCTTGAATAGAGACTGGGAATGGATGAGTCATTACACAAAGTAAAACTATTTCCCCATGGTATTTCTCCCTCCCACCCCACCCCCCACTGTTCCTCTGATATTCTTGTTAACTGCTGGAATTAGCCTACCTGCTTGTCACCATGAAAGGTTTTCCTCCTTCCCCCCCCTGCTGTTGGTGATGGCTTATCTTAAGTGATCACTCTCCTTACAGGTTTCAGAGTAGCAGCCGTGTTAGTCTGTATTCGCAAAAAGAAAAGGAGAACTTGTGGCACCTTAGAGACTAACAAATTTATTAGAGCATAAGCTTTCGTGAGCTACAGCTCACTTCATGAGCTGTAGCTCACGAAAGCTTATGCTCTAATAAATTTGTTAGTCTCTAAGGTGCCACAAGTTCTCCTTTTCTTTTTACTCTCCTTACAGTGTGTATGATAAACCCATTGTTTCATGTTCTCTGTGTGTGTGTATATAAATCTCTCCTCTGTTTTTTCCACCAAATGCATCCGATGAAGTGAGCTGTAGCTCACGAAAGCTTATGCTCTAATAAATTTGTTAGTCTCTAAGGTGCCACAAGTACTCCTTTTCTTTTTGTGAATACAGACTAACACGGCTGCTACTCTGAAACCTGTGAAAAATGTTACCACTTAGCAAAGGGGTAGAATTATTTTTATTTAGTAAACATTTCTTTATCTGTCAAAGATATTGCCTTAGCAAGAAAGAAACCTCGAGATACCTCTTTTGTCAAGTGGAAGCCTTAAGGCAGAATAGTAGGTATTCACCTAAAGCTCTATATTTCTGCGAGCTTTAAAACATGTGCAACTGGCAGACTTAATGTGCTGCTCATCCTGTTTTCATGTAAAAAGTGAAACAGAAAAAAATTGGTGGTCAACAAAAATCAGGAAAAAGAAAGTCTTCACGACATTCTTAAACAACATTGTTTTTCCTGTAACTTGGTCCTGTCATATTGTTAGGGTAAAAGAAAACACATCATTATGCCAAATTTTTTAAAAAGTGGTTAAATTTTTGGGGAGCAGGGTAGCGCACTTTACCTGTGGTAATATGAGAGTGTGTATCTTCCCCCTCCCAGATAGAGCTCTAAGGATCTCATTTATCAGAACACATTCATTTCTAATAGCGCACAAGCAAACCACTCCTCCAATATGTTGGGTATCAATGATGGTCTTTGGCAAGTTACTCAAACTGTGCCTCTGTCTTGGGCCAGGTCTACACTATGGACCTATATTGGTATAACTATGTCACTCAGAGATGTGAAAAATCCACACCCCTGAGCAACATAGCTATACCAACCGGTGTAGTCTGTGTTATGTCAACAGGAGGACTTCTCCCATTGCCTTATCTAGCCCCTCTCACAGAGGAGGAGTAACTAAACTGAGAGAAGCTCTCCCATCAGTGTAGTAGCATCTTCACTGAAACACTACTGCTGCACCAGTGCAACTGCACATCTGCAGCACTGTATATGAAGACAAGCCCTGACAGAGATACATCTTATTAAATTAACATTTATACCAGGCTTAGAGATCTTCAGATGCAAGTTTTTCTGTGAGTGCAAAGAATGTAATTAATTGTTACTGTTCTGATCTCAAACTATCCAGTGAAATTGGGCACTAAGAACACTCAGTCTTGTTTTGGTAAATTCAAAACAAATGCAAAGTATCTTATAGACAGTACTTTACTCTGTGACGTTAGGTTTTATAATGAAGAAAAGACAAATGTATTGCATTTATTTAATTGGAATTTTTTCCCTAGGGTGTTTAAGGGAAGAATGTTGTAACCTGAGGCATGTCCATACTTAAAACACTACAGGAGTGCAGCTGCAGCTGTGCCTCTGTAGAGATTTAGGGCTTGGCTACACTTTCATTTTATAACGCTCTAACTTGCTGGCTCATGGGGTGTAAAAAATCACCTCCCTGAGCGCAGCAAGTCTGAGCGCTTTAAAACACTAGTGTAAACAGGCTCTGAGCATGGGAAGCCACGCTCCCAGCGCTCGGCGCTAATGCCCTCATGGAGGTGGATTACCAGGAGCGCTGGGAGAGCTCTCTCCCAGTGCTCGCACGCAATCACACTTGCACTTCAAAGCACTGCTGTGGGAGCTCTCCCACGGCAGTGCTTTGAAGTTTCCAGTGTAGCCAGGTCCTCAGTGTAGACACTACCTATGCTGATTCATAGATTCATAGATACTAAGGTCAGAAGGGACCATTCTGATCATCTAGTCCGACCTCCTGCACAGCACAGGCCACAGAATCTCACCCACCCTCTCCTATGAAAAACCTCACCTATGTCTGAGCTATTGAAGTCCTCAAATCATGGTTTAAAGACTTCAAGGAGCAGAGAAGCCTCCCTCAAGTCACCCTGGCCCCAGGCTACAGAGGAAGGCGAAAAACCTCCGGGGCCTCTCCAATCTGTCCTGGAGGAAAATTCCTTCCTGACCCCAAATATGGCGATCAGCTAAACCCTGAGCATATGGGCAAGATTCACCAGCCAGATACTACAGAAAATTCTTTCCTGGGTAACTCAGATCCCATCCCTCTAATATCCCATCTCAGGGGATTAGTTCTATTTACCCTGAATATTTAAAGATCAATTACTTACCAAAATCACATTATCCCATCATACCATCTCCTCCATAAACTTATCGAGTAGAATCTTAAAACCAGATAGATCTTTTGCCCCCACTGCTTCCCTTGGAAGGCTATTCCAAAACTTCACTCCTCTGATGGTTAGAAAACTTCGTCTAATTTCAAGTCTAAACTTCCTGGTGGCCAGTTTATACCCATTTGTTCTTGTGTCCACATTGGTGCTGAGCTTAAATAATTCCTCTCCCTCTCCCGTATTTATCCCTCTGATATATTTATAGAGAGCAATCATATCTCCCCTCAACCTTCTTTTAGTTAGGCTAAACAAGCCAAGCTCCTTGAGTCTCCTTTCATAAGACAAGTTTTCCATTCCTCGGATCATCCTAGTAGCCCTTCTCTGTACCTGCTCCAGTTTGAATTCATCCTTTTTAAACATGGGAGACCAGAACTGCACACAGTATTCTAGGTGAGGTCTCACCAGTGCCTTGTATAATGGTACTAAAACCTCCTTATCCCTACTGGAAATGCCTCTCCTGATGCATCCCAAAACCGCATTAGCTTTTTTCACAGCCATATCACATTGGCTGCTCATAGTCATCCTATGATCAACCAATACTCCAAGGTCCTTCTCCTCTTCTGTTACTTCTAATTGATGCATCCCCAACTTATAACTAAAATTCTTGTTATTAATCCCTAAATGCATAACCTTACACTTCTCACTATTAAATTTCATCCTATTACTATTACTCCAGTTTACAAGGTCATCCAGATCTTCCTGTATAATATCCCAATCCTTCTCTGAATTGGCAATACCTCCCAGCTTTGTATCATCTGCAAACTTCATTAGCACACTCCCACTTTTTGTGCCAAGGTCAGTAATAAAAAGATTAAATAAGATTGGTCCCAAAACCGATCCCTGAGGAACTCCACTGGTAACCTCCCTCCAGCATTACAGTTCGCCTTTCAGTAGGACCCATTGCATTCTCCCCTTTAACCAATTCCTTATCCACCTTTTGATGTTCATATTGATCCCCATCTTCTCCAATTTAACTAATAATTCCCCATGTGGCACGGCATCAAATGCCTTACTGAAATTTAGGTAAATTAGATCCACTGCGTTTCCTTTATCTAAAAAATCTGTTACTTTTTCAAAAAAGGAGATTAGGCTGGTTTGGCACGATCTACCTTTTGTAAAACCATGTTGTATTTTGTCCCATTTACCATTGACTTCAATGTCCTTAACTAATTTCTCCTTCAAAATTTTTTCCAGGACCTTGCACACTACAGATGTCAAACTAACTGGCCTGTAGTTACCCGGATCACTTTTTTTCCCTTTCTTAAAAATAGGAACTATATTAGCAATTCTCCAATCATTCGGTACTACTCCTGAGTTTACAGATTCATTAAAAATTCTTGCTAATGGACTTGCAATTTCAGGTGCCAATTCCTTTAATCTTCTTGGATGAAGATTATCGGTTTAGTCCCCCCCGATTTAGTCCCATTAAGCTGTTTGAGTTTTGCTTCTACCTCAGCTATGGTAATATCTACCTCCATATCCTCATTCCCATTTGTCATGCTACCATTATCCTAAGATCCTCTTTAGCCTTATTAAAGACTGAGGCAAAGACTGATAGGAGGGGTTCTCCCTTTGCTGTCGTTAATCTACCTCCCAGAGAGGTGGGAGCTAGGTTGATGGAAGAATTCCTCCTTTGACCTAGTGCTGTCTACACTGGGGGTTAGGTTGGTACAGTTGTCTCTCTCAAGGATATGGATTTTTCACACCCCTGAGAGATATAGCTATAATAATGTAAGTTCCTAGTGTAGACCGGTCCTTGCTCTTGGTTGCCCTGTCAGCGTGGGATGGCTTCTGAAAGGCAACAACAGGTGATGTAAGTGATGCAGTGTCGTTGACCTAACTGCATTAACCTAAGCGCTATGCCTCTCATGGAGATGGTATAAACTGCAGAATAGGAATTAATTTGTAAACTGGACACCACTAAATTAGGCTTGAATAAAGACTGGGAGTGGATGGGTCATTACACAAAGTAAAAACTATTTCCCCATGAAAAGAAAAGGAGTACTTGTGGCACCTTAGAGACTAACAAATTTATTTGAGCATAAGCTTTCGTGAGCTACAGCTCACTTCATCGGATGCATTCAGTGGAAAATACAGTGGGGAGATTTATATACACAGAGAACATGAAACAATGGGTGTTACATGCATCCGATGAAGTGAGCTGTAGCTCACGAAAGCTTATGCTCAAATAAATTTTAGTCTCTAAGGTGCCACAAGTACTCCTTTTCTTTTTGTGAATACAGACTAACACAGCTGCTACTCTATTTCCCCATGCTAATTCCCCCCCCCACACACACACACACTGTTACTCACACCTTCTTGTCAACTGTTTGAAATGGGCCATCCTGATTATCACTACAAAAGTTTTTTTTTCTCCTGCTGATAATAGCTCACCTTAATTGATTGGTCTCATTACAATTGGTATGGAAACACCCATTTTTTAATGTTCTCTGTGTGTATATACCTTCCTACTGTATTTTCCACTGCGTGTATCCGATGAAATGGATTTTAGCCCAAGAAAGCTGATGCTCAAATAAATTTGTTAGTCTCTAAGGTGCCATAAGTACTCCTCGTTTTTTTTATTGGTGGGAGCTAGCTTCCTTATGTTGACCACTACTAACTCTATAGTGTAGACCAGACTTGAGTGAGGGAAGGTGGCCCCTGCAGTTATAAATCTTCAGGGCTTGAAGTACAGTGCATCATTCTACACTGAACTGATCTCTCAAATGAGCTGTTGTATAGACTTTCTATATTTAGCTTGTAGAAGTCTCCTTAACAGGAAATCCGGGTCATACATGGGGCATCTGATCCTAGGATTTTATGGAATAAGGAATTAGACATGGTTGCATTTCCCTTCCTAGAGTAGCCATATAGGCAGGTACATTTAGCAAAGCCTCAGCACTTCTCATTCCCCTTTGCCAATTACTTCATTAACACTATGGCAGATTTGCTTTGAAAGGGGATACTTCCCCTCTAGTTTAACAAATTATTTGATAATGACTTTCTATTTGGATCTAGTCTGCAGTCTTAATGATAGCCAGAAGATAGGGATGCAGATTGACACTGAGGCATAGAAAACCTATCCCTCCACAGCTGTGATTGACAGAGGTTAAAACAACCAGTTGCTCCAGGTAAACTAAGCCTCCACTGTGACAGCTCCTTTCCAACAACCCATGTCTGTCTGAGGCTGCTTTTTATCTAATCTGCTCTGTGGTTGGCCTGCCTGAGACCTCTTCACTCTGCTCTCTAGCAGTGAGGACTCCTTTCTGGGGTATCCTACTGGTTCATCTACTAGGAACCCACTCTTCCTCTTTGCTGGGGCTGGCTAGCCCACTCCTTTTCCCTCCCCTTTAAGCCAAATCCATTTTGCCTTACTCAAATGAGTAGTCCCCTTGATTTGTATGGAACTACTCAGGTAAATAGAAGCAGTAGGATTGAGCCCCTTATATTTCTGTGACCCCGATCTGCTTCTGTCCCACGAAAGACTTTTCCTATCAGGTCTAGCTTCCTGTTAACCCTAGCTTCCTTCACTGGAGGACAACGAAAGCTTGTAGAAAATTTGATAAACCAGATATAGTTTTAAGCACTGCATTTCTGTGAAGGGATCAGTTACAGGAGCTCTTTTTAATTTCTTTTCCCCCCTCCCCCTGCCCACCTCCAAATTCCATCATTGGCCATACTGGAAACGAAATAGAAAGTGCTAAAAACATATACCATTTTGTACCCCATCTTAAATTTTGAGCTTCAAATCCTGTTCCTATTAAAATGGATGGGACTTTTCCAATGGGATAGGGCCCTAAGTGAGTAGAGGGACACAGTTACAAGTCTAGATTTAATCTGATTGGGAGATACAGCGGGTGTTAACCATTTTCTTCCCAGTTTTCTCCAGCATAATAATAGTGGAACTTCCCAGGCTGGGTAAGTTCTTGAAGAAAAATCTGTGTGGCAGCAGCTAACCAGTTATTCCTCGCTCAGTCTCAGTCTTTCACCAGAGAACTCCAAAACTTGTATAAGGTAACACCCTAGTCAGCCCATGTAGATGTGTTCACAGACCCAATATGATGAGCTGTATTATGTTTAAGATTTTTGCTTAGCGGTGTATCTACTTTGTCCCAAAAGGCTCTGACCGAAAGGCAATGTCCTTCTTCCTGGAAGTATTCCACTCTATTGTGTTCATATTTCTGATTTACCTGAGATATTTATGTTAACTTTGAAATATTTATGGGTGCTCACTGTGCTGCTGAAGGTGATGCAAAACTAAAGTCCTGACTATATGTGGTGATTAAAGAGCCAATGACACTATTCACAACAGTTGGAATGTCAGCCCACCATCTCGGGTTTTTTTGGGGGGGCAGGGGAGGACAGCATTGTGATTTATTTTATTTTTTTTGTTGGCAAATAGTAAATTCACCAAAAATGCCTTTTTTTTATTTAATGTATTTATTTATGTTTAGGGCCCAAATAGTGTTCACTGGGGAAAAAAAAAAAGAAAATAGAAAAATTTTGAAAACCTCAAAATGGTTAGTTTTGACACTTTCAAAATGAGCCATTTCAACATTTCATTTCAAAATGCCATTTTCTAACAGAAATGTAATTTCAAATTTCATTCAGCCCAAACAAATTTTTGGGGGGGCAGGGTTCATGTTGGTAAGGGGATCTTTCAGTTCAGCCACTGAACTGAAAAAAACATTTGTTCACTCAGTTGTAGTTATGATTTCTTCCTGCTGCCCCAGAAGAATCCCACAGATCCTGAAGTCAGGAGAGAGAATTTTGCCAAAAAAAATTAATAATAATTATTAATACTGGATCAATCACAAATCTGAAACTTATCAAATTGCCATGGCTGAATTTTCTTGCAAAAATTGCTATGGCAAAACTGGGCTGCTATTCATTATCAAGACATAAAATAAATAATCTCTGGCTCCAAAACACTGGTTTGAGAAGGTGAAGCAGGCACTGAGGAGGGTTACTTTGAACATGCTTAGAGCCCCAAATTGTTTTAAGCCAGACTTAATGCCAGATATCTGATATCTTCAGAGTAAGCTTTTAAAAGCTGTTTAGGTGTTCTACTCAGCATTGCAATGCTTAACTGACTAGGCATTACAAACTGACTATTGCAAAGCCTAAATATCTTTAAAAATCTAGGCCTAAGGTACTAGCTTTCTAGCAGCAATGAAGATGTAATAAAAGACCAGTGATATTTCATCTGGGAGCTTGGCCATCATTTAAAGGGAAGAAATCAATTTGCAGCAACTGTGAAGAGTTATTCATGTCTGGAGCCTGATCAATTTAACTGTGGAAACATGCTAGGGCAGTCACAGGATCAGAATTTTAACACATTTACCCAGTTAAGCTTTCAGGTCATCAAGGTAAATAGCTGACCACAGCTGCTCAGTTTGCTTGAATTAAGTGTCATTCAATATTCACTTGAGACAAACTGCTAAGCCCCTCACTGTCCTACAGCACCAACTCTTTCTAGGCAAGCATGTTGCATAAAGATAGTGTGGGTCAGAAAGAGCTCTTCCCAACCACATGCAGGATAAAGAATGTTCCTGAGACCCAGTTCTATTGTGTGATGCTTCAAATAATTTCTAATTAGGTCACTAGTTTGGGCTGTGTAAGATCCTAGTCAACCTGCTGCCAGAACTGTTTTACAGTATGTGCTTTGGGAATCTGGAGGTTTCTCTTTAGAAGTTAGCTAATGGAAAACACAGTCAGTGCTTTCATGAGAGCTCCTGATAGGAGGCCATGACTTTAGAGAACCTGTGCAATTGTTGGTTCATTTATGAGGAGCAAAAAAAAAAAAAAAAAACTGTTGTGGGAAATGGACACATCATTGTTCCTATGTTGCTCTTTACGCTGTTTATATTTTACTGCCAGTGAGATGCACAAACACATTAGTGAGAAACTCCCCTGGTGATTACCAAGCCCTCTTTTGATCTTAGCTTAAAACCTAAAAGACAGGAGTAGTTCTGATTTGTGGCTCTATTTCTATTACTGTATTGCTCATGTTATGTTTTACTTCTGCTAGTGATCTATTATTGCAGGAACATTTTCTGATACATTCCTAATGCTGTGTTTTGTAACAACCAGCATCAAAGCTGGTAGTCTGTCCTCCTGTCTTTAGGTTTGGTGGACGATATAGGACCACAGAACCTTTGGGCAGTAAAACCGGTAAGAATATTGTAGCCATCTCTTTCACATTTGACTTCCTCTCTTCTTGTGTTTGAACAATCATACCAGACTCAAAATGAAAAGTGTTTCTCTTCTTCTTTAATAAGAGACACATTTATTTGTGTGAGCACAGGAATGTAAGATCAGCTGCTGGCTCCTTTGCTCAGATTTCTGGGGATTATTTTACTTTTTCAAATGGTTTCATTCCCTATAGGTGTGTCCTGGCCTCCACTGTAGTACTTAGTCTTGATGACTCCACTAACGCCCACTGCTGAAGGAAGAATGATCTATTTCAGACTCCCCTGCTGATTGAACTTAGCCAACAATCCACTCATGACTCCAGCAGATGTTTCTGCTTTCTTTTCTTCTTTTCTTTTCCAGGCCAGTGAAAACTTTATAAATCTTCCCACCGTCATTCCAGAAATCTGAGACATTTCCCTCTTGACACCAAAAACATCTCATTGACCTTATCTGCGTATGGCAGAACATATGTTTGTGGATGACCCAGACACCTAAGTTTAAACTAACACAAAACAATAGTTAACTCTTGTAAATGATGGATCTAAATTTGAATAGTGTCTAAAAAAAATCATAGGATTTTCATTTCTGCTGTGATGGTTAATTCTGCTGCTCCTGCACCTAGAAACCAATTAAAAGAAAAACTTGATTACCATATAGTAATAAATCAAAATACTTTATCTTCTCAGTATAGTTTCTCCTAGTACTTTTATACACCAATGCCTCATATGCATAAGATCCAATCCGACAGCCACTGTTGTCAATGGGAGAGTCCTTCCATTTACTTCAATGGGCATTGGATCAGGCTTAAAAAAAAGTCCTCCAAACCAAACTGGGGCCTTAATGTACACTCATTATAGTCCTTCCATTGTCTGAGGCGGGAGATGACTATGCTCTTCTTTGTCTGATTTCCCACAGGCACATACAAGAGGAACAGACAGATGAAAGGTGGTTCCCCAAACCTCCATTTCAAATTGTTACCACATAACAATATGAGATGAGTTAGTTGTCTGAGTCCAGTTCCCTGGAGACTAGAGGCCATGCATTTTTTGGTGATAAATAGTCACCTCTTCAGTCTCCATGCCCAGTTAATCTTTGGCCTCTTTGAACAGTGTTCTCATGTCACACTAAAATTTTCCTCACAAAATGTGATTATGTCATAACCTGAGGCTGTCAGGAGCTTTCAGGAAGCTGGATAGTTATGACATGGCAGGTTGTGGCTCTGTAGGAATTACATAAATTTTTAAAATCTCATTAATATAAAAAAATAGAATTCTGCATTCCAGAAAGGAATACTTCAGACTCCCTCATGGCAAATAAAGACTGCATTGTGGCATAAGCTTTGGGTTTTTTTCCAGAGCAGCAGCAAATGACTTGAACTTGTTATAGCTCATTTGCTCTATTATGACATCTGTAGCTCTGACAATCACAGAAATATAGGGCTGGAAAGGACCTTGAGAGGTCCTCAAGTTTGGATCCCTGCATTGACCTGATCATCAATAGGAAAGCAAGTTCCTGAGTTCCTGACAGGATATTCTTCACTAACAATTGTCATTGTCTTCATTGAGTAATAAGGTGATAATATCTCCTCCATTATTGCCATCTTGGGAGCACTCTTTTTCTGACCCCTAAGAATTAAGCAAACAAACTGTATTCTTTGCACTAAGTTAGAATTTATTTCTTGGCTACATCTCAAACTTAGCTGGATATTTTGTGTGTTCTGTGATCAATATTTTTGAAATTGGGGAATGTTCACTTAAACTCTAGACTAGCAAAGGGAAATTAATATTATTGAATCTATAGGACAAATTCACTCAGGGTCTGTACTGGCAAGTGACGGACCCCCTCTGTTGGAAAATCTACCTGGAAAGGTGGTTGCAACAAAAATGAGAGAGCTAATCAGCACAGCCACTAAAAAAGATGTAGTGGAAGATGTCATGGTCAGGACACCCGAGTGTTGTTTCTTCCCCACAGCTTCCTTTGGCAGGGTATCATGGTAGAGATGAAAAATGGCCTCCCAGAGCGTAAACCTCCCACCTGCAAGAATATTTCCATATACAAGAACATTATAGTAGAAAATATATTTTAATACTATATCTTTGATGCATTGAATGTATGGCCAACAAATTTTACCAAACTTACAAATCAAATGTTAACTATCATTTCTTAACATATGAGTTAATAACGCATATTTCAGTTAAGGCACAGGACTGTGAGCAAGTAGATCTGGGGTCTTGGCTCTGCCACAGATTTCACAGACAAGTCACTTTGACCAAAGTACCCTCTAATTTTGGGTGCCTCACATGACACACCTGGGGCCTGGTTTTTCATCAAGTCAGTCACCAAAATCAGAAGTTACTTTGGAAGGTTTTGGCCTGTATCCCAGTTCACCAATCTATGATGGGAATGGCAATATTTCATAGAATGGTTGAATTCTAACTTATTTGTCTGTAAAATGTTATAAAATGGAAGCCACCAGAAAAATGCAAAGTATTTTCACTTATTTGCTAAATGAAAAATGTGGTTTTACTCTGAAAAGTGCCTGAATAAAATGGCCTTGTGGGGTTCCATGTTAATTGTCTCAGTGATTTCCTCATCAAATGTGTTCATTTTACAATATTTTTTTTAATTGCCGGCCCTTCAAATAACCTGAGAGTCAAGTCAGAATTCTCATCTTTTTATATATCATTACTAATGAGACAGGTTCTGCAGGTCAGTTTAGGCACTGAGTGATGCCTGTGCAACCAGTTGCCTTCAGATTACACACCCTGTTACAACTGCCTAACACCCATGGCCTTCAAATTATCCCCTCAGTGACATCTGTACAACCTGATTGCCTTTGATGGGTTTGCACACTGGTGGCTGACTGAATTTTAGTAAACCATGCCCTTAGGGGCTGATCCTGCACTGAGTCAATGGGAGCTTTGCCATGAACACCAGTGGGAGTAGGATTGAGTCTTTAATGTGCAAGGAATAGAATCTAGAGCTCACTTACTTGTGTTAACTCTGCAGAGCTAATAGGAGTGAAAATCTGTAAAAGCTTGTGGGGTTTTTTGTCATTAAAATCTGTGTGTGCGCTCTGAATGCACACAGGAAGCAGGACTGTTGACCAAGAAGGTGCCAGTTCTACTGAATCACTCCGCTGAGTAGGCCAGCTCTTTAACGTTTCATAATTAGAAATGTCTTGTCTCAAAAGAGAAGTATTATCTTTGTCTTAGTAATCAACTGAGTTTTATATTTACAGCCTGTTTTCGCACTGGAACCTCCCAAACATGGGCACATTTCTCTGTGTCCATCTGGGGTCCAGATCTAAATCCCTGGTTGTGATGGATTCTATTGTTAAGATTGTCACTGTAATCCTGTCACATTAGCCCAGATTTTACACAGTTTTGTTCCTGCTAATGTGTTTCTGAGATTTTGGCTTTGGATAGCACTGCACTCTCAACAGAGGCATGACTCATGCATCTGGATTTTGCATCAAAAGTACACATTCTCATTTGTATGGAACCCATTCAGAAAATTGCCTGAACTGTTTTTCAAAAAAGAGCTGGTGTATTGATGCCGAAGGATATACATTCATTTGTCCTTATTTCGGGTTGCAGGAAAATACATTGATACAAAGCACATGTTAAATCCCCTCTGTGAAATGAAGAATATATTTTGACTACATTGAGTTTTTAACCTAATCTATTGAACTTGCAAATACTATAGTGCATGGAATACAGGCTAAAGTGATGGATTCTCAGCAGGTTAAGGAACACATTCTGTTCCTTTAAAGGAAATATGGTGTGGAGATATAGCCTTCTCTCTTTTCTTATTTTTGTAAGAATCAGGCTATGTCCTTATGTATCTGGTGGCAAATTCATGAAAGAAAAGTCTTCAAGGGAATAGAAATGGGCCTAATTATCTAATTAAAGCCCAACTCTACAGACCTATATTGCTGGGGTGAAATCTTGGCCGGCCCCACTGAAGTCAGTTGAATACTCCTATTAAATTCAATGGGCCAAGATTTCACCCCAGATGTTTTGGTATCATTGTAATGGTTTAAATCCACTGCACAGAAAGCAGTGGGGTTTAAATGAAAGAATTGTTAGTCAGGTCTGTGATTTTCAAACTATAACCTAAGAGAGAGTCTCAGCTAATTAATTGAATTAACAGTGTTTTTAAAATATGAGTCTACATCCAGTGCTCTGCAGCCCTGAGGGGTTCTGACCAGTTGGGTTGCGTGCATCACCAAGACCCTGTGCTATTCAATAATCACAGCTGAAAGAAAAAAAAAACGGCAAAAAAAAAAAGTTGAATCTGGAATTTTCAAAGGGGGTGCAGGGGCGCTATGAAATTCAATGGGAATTGAACATGTAAATCCTTTAGAACTCAGAAAATCCCCCTCTAAAAGCTAAAATATGCACTTTTGTGTTTGTTTGTTTTTTAATTTAAGAATGAATCTTACGTTTTCAATGGCTGCTAATTGGCTTTTAAAGTTAAACTTTTTTGCTCTAGTTATGGGGCACTTTGCCAATTCTTGGAAGAACCAAATCTCCCCCACAGTTGTGGAACTCCTTTCCTCCCCACCCCCCGGCCGCTTTTTTTTTTTTTTTAATTCAAAGGTATAATTTTATAAGAAGTTCATCTAGTCTAGTCTGTCATATTGCTTCTTCCAAAGCAGGCTTGTCCCAACAGGGCATTGCATATTTAAGTAACAGTTTACAGTAGAGTTGGTGGATGTTTTCCATATGGAAAGTTTTACTGCCAAAAAATACAGTTTAATCAATCAGATTTTTTTTTCTGTAAAAATGTTGATTCTAATGACAAAAAAAGTGGGATTTTTTTTGTTTTATTTGTTTGGTTGGTTTTTTTTTACCATGGGAAATTTTCGAACCAAAATGTTTGGTTTGAATTGACATACCAACTTAAAATGTTGTTTGGTTTAGTTTGTGGGGACAGGGTATTTAACTAGAGAACTGTAAGAAAATTACATTTTAAGTCGGAAATGAAAATTTATATTTTGTTTCAAAATACTGATTTGAAACAATTTTTCAAAAGTCAGTTTGAGTTAAAATTAGGGCTCTTTAAAATACTGCAATTAGTGTGGAGCAGTTGACTCTTATTGACAGATCTAATTCCACTAGAGTTTGGTTCATAATAATCCTCCTGACTTTCCACCCCAGTTACAGTGAATTAATTTGTTTGTTCTTCTTGGTTTTTTTAATCATCTCTTGTCTCAGCTAGGTTAGGTTGAGCTGCTATCTCTTCATTTCTTTCTTTTAAGTGTATCAGTTGAAAGGAATTAATTTAAATGGCAATTGTACCAGGAAGTACAGTAGATTGAGTGTTAAATAGCACCAGACAAAACAAGGGAATATTATGAAAGATCAATGGGGTCATTTAGGCTCAAAGGATTCTATTTAATTCAAACCACATAACACACAGTGGTAATATCATTAAAACAAATACTCCAAAAGAGCTGTCCCTCACCCTCCCATATCAAAGGGCTGACATCATTTCTGCATATTGTATTGATAAAATTTTCCATATTCTGTACAAAGGTCAAATGTGTTTGTAATGAAATCCAGCCTGGAAGTAAGATGTGTACCAAGACACCCCACCAAGTCCCAGCATGATCTTTTTGCTTTGCATAGAGGGTTGTAGAAAGAAAGTGGGCCTTTTTTCCCCCCAGCCATTTTGTCCACCTGTCTTTACTGTAGCTGTATTGGCCTATTCCTTTCTTCTGATCAAATTCACAATATTCTTTTCATCTTATCTTAAACAAAAATAAAGAAAGAAAAGGCAGAGAATGTACATCAGAGGATTTTGCCCACAGACTGCTGCAGTAGATTCCAAGGGAGGCTGTTGATGGCCCGTCCGTCTAAGTATTTATGTTGCACGCATCTTTGTGGTGTCTGAGCACCTTCCAGAGATTACATATACTAAACAGACATTAACTTCATTCTCTCCTCCTTCCACTTCTCTGTATTTTAGAGGCTCCAGGCTTTTTTTTGACCACAGAATCATTGGGGATGTTGCTGGCACTGCTCTCCCGTCCAGCCCGCAATCTAGGGAAGGACAATGGACGACCTTTTATAAATGGTGGAATAGAGTACAGTGGTGGATTAGCCACTGGGCCAAGGGAGCCCTGGCCAATTGAGGGCCCCCAGAAAAATGGGACCTGGTGCACCCACCCCCTGCGACTGCCCAGTGTTCCTGCTGGTGAGTGGGGTCAGGGTGTGGGGGGGCTTGCCTGACTCTGTCTGCCCGACGCTCCTGCCTGGGAGCAGGGGAAGCCCCCATGGCCTAACCCCACTGCCCAGCAGGAATGCTAGGCTAGGAAGCCCCCAAGCCTCAACCCCATTTCCCCAGCAGGAGCGCTGGGGAAAGGAGCTGGAGGGACTGCAGGTGGAAGAGTGGGGCACGGCCCCCACTTGCTCTGGCCGGGCCCCGCAAAACTAATCTGCCTCAGGAAGACTACCAAAGCAGTACATTAAAAACTGTGCCATTACAAAAATAGTCCTGCTAAGAACAGAATATGGGCTTTAGTTTGCTATTGAACAGTGGAGCCAAGAAGCTGACGAGCAGCTGGAAAACCATACGGACAGATACATTGTTTCTTTATAGCATCTTATGCAGGTTTGTGCTCAAATGTTTTCATGGATAGGTGGTTGTGGGGTTTGTTTGGTTTTTGGAGTGTGGGAGTTGGTTAAGATAAATGTTACAGCAACCTGTTTATCAAACAGTACACAAAAGTTCCGGGAAAAGCTATTAACTATTGTAATACTAACAGCACAATGTAGGTGGTGTTTGCAATATTATCCTCAAACTAATCTGTGCAGATTCAGGTTTGCAATGCCTGTCAGATACAGAAAGTTGTCTTTATGGTGTAATTAATTAGTTTCCGTTTCCATTTCCATGTAGAGATTAATTTGCTTACTGACTTAGTGAAACGAGGCTTCACTCTGAGTTGCATTAGTAGGCACAGTCCTGGAGAGGTGAGGGGCTTTTTTTTCACCAAAAAACATTTTTCCATGAAAATGAAGATTTGGCTAAGCCAAAATATGTCACAAATTAGTTGACTTTTTAAAAAAAAAAATTTGTTTAAAAAAAATATTGTAATGAAATGTCTGATTTTTTTTATTCAAAACAAAACAATTTTTTTCTAAATTTCCTCCAATTTTTAAAATATTGAAAAATGCTCATAATCAAAACAAAAAGTTTCATTTCAGATCTAATGAAATGTTTCTTTCAATCCCCAACTTTTTTCCTGACTTTTTGATTTGCAAAAAATTCACTTTCTATTCAACTCCAAACAATAATTTTTTTAATTGCTGGTGAACCAAAAAAATCAATTATTTGCCCAACTCTACATGGTACTCATACATTTCTGGAAATAAATCCCAGTTATTCAGAGGGATAAACTAATTTGTTGCATCTATTTCTTTCTGTCTTTAGTGTATTTCTTTACTGATGAAGCACTGGAAAACAATTCTTGGGATTTCTAGACACTGGAAACATTACTGGTCTATGAAGTACCCCTCAACTGTGTGCTAGTGCTACACATTTAATCCTAAATATCATGGTGTCCAGGTAAACAAAACAGGAGAAAATATCCCTGTATTTGTTTTTCAGAGGCCATTTTTGCCTGATGGAGCCATTTATAAGCCCTTCTAGTAATGGTATTTCCACCATTCAGGAGATGAAATGTTATAAGAAGTTCAGCTCTCTCATCATTTCAAACTTATAATTGGCTCCCTGAGTCGTTATTTGTATTTCCTTTTCTGATGGGCTTAAAACAACCACATAAGATGTGTAAATACCACAGTTTACAAGCACGTCTATTATATGCTTATGGTAGAAGGCTAATCCTAGTTTTCTTAGTTACGTGTAACTGCTGAATAAACAAATATTAAACACTAAACCAACAGCAGCCAGGTTTCACCCCAGAGTTGACCCCCGTTCAGTGCAGGGTGTATTTCTGAAGGATCCACAATAAGTTTACAAAGTACACTAGAGACCCGTTCATGTTACGCCTTCCATATGTGGAACTCCTTTTGATTTCAGTGGGAGATCTGTATGCAGATGGGTTTTATAGAATGAGGACTCAAGCATGTAATTTATTACTGAGTATTTTTTTCTTTACAACTTGCAAATTGCCTTGAGTTGAATGGATCCAGAATACACAGCGTTCTAACCCACTCACAACTTCTTGCTCTTTTTTAAAATAGTGAATCTTTTAAACGTATATAATAGATATAAGAAGTCAACTGTCCATTCTCTTTATATAAATCTAAGGTAAAAACAATCTTGTGAAGTTTGGCAGAAAGTAATGGTCCACTTTTGTAATGTGCAGAGATAGGAAAGGACAAACCTTGTGGAGTTTCAGGGTTTGCAACCTGGTTTATTATTTTATTTGCAAAATTAGTGTGAATTTATGAACTACATGTTCCTGTGATTTAAACTCCTGGGGGAGAGTCAAATTTTCTAAATGGAAGCCTGCATCCTACAATAGGGATAGAAGAACTCCCTGTCCGCCTCCAACCTAGCCTGGTGCAAGAGTGAATTTTATAGTATGTACACTCCCCCTCCCACCCCGCCATAGAAGTTTTCCCTCTCCTCCTGTTTCTTTTCAGTTTTTTGCACTGAAAGGTTTTTTTCCCTCTCTTTTCCTTAGCAGAACGTAAACCCAATATCATTAAAGTTCAAGCTGAACTTTTGAACGCATGATCTTTGATTCAAAATTAGACTAAATGAATTTGCCCAACCCGACTGAAAGTGCATTTGTTAATATCCACATTAATAGCATCAGGACTAAAATAGATTGGAGAAGGTTTTAGTCTGCGAAATACATTAAGTCTAAAAAGCACAGTGAAACATATGGAAACAAATAACACTTTCAGACAAGAGGAGTATCTGTCATGTCATTTTTATTACTGTTCAGTTGGCAGTGTGTAAGCTCAGCCATAAAGATTTCCCTTTCGTTTATACCTAGTTTCAAAGCCAAGTAGTTACAAGGCAAATTCTCAATACCTGGGCTTTGAAACAGAATGATCATATTACTAAATGAATCAGATGCGATTAAAATGTTAAGATACTCATAAAAAAATAATTTGCTCATTTGGATTATTGTATCTTGTTCAGTGGCTTTGATGCTTCAATAAATGGAGGGTGAGGGGGAAAGAAGTTATTTGTAGTTACTTTCCATTTCAGACTGAAACAAGTAACTGTCCTGACACCTGTACTGCTGCTTCACTGGAGAAAAACCACAGATGTCTTCACCTTGAAAATGCATACATGTCAATGTCATGGTATCTGCTGCTGGCCCCTGGAGCCTGGAAGATTCTTTACTGTGTCCATTGCTCTGCACTGCCTTTCTAATTTTTATTTAAAAAAGTAAGTAATGTTGAATTCTCCTTAAGGAGTGTGGTATGAACACAGGACTGGCTGCCAGGAACTCCTAAGGGCTAATTCAGGTACTAATGATACTGACACCCACTATGACCTTGAGAGAGAAAGTCATTTCAGACTAAATTTTCAAAAGTGTCCAGTAATATTGGGTGCTCAGACACTCAAAGCCTGAGCTTCAGAAATGCTGAGCACTCACAGCTCCCAAAGTTCAGAGATACTGAGCACCCAAGAATTGAGAGAACCAAAATTTCTGAACGCTTTAGAAAATTTAGGACTTAACCTTTCTGCCTCAGTTTCTACATCTCTATTTCACGGGGCAATATGTGGATTAATCAGTGTGGGCAGTGCTTTGAAATTCAACAGTACTAAGTGCTAATTAGAACATAAGATTGGCCATACTGGGTTAAACCAATCATCCATCTAGCCCAGTAGTCTGTCTTCTGACAGTGGCCAAGGCCAGATGCTTCAAAGGGAATGAACAGAACAGGGCAATTATCAAGTGATCTAGCCCCTGTTGTCCAGTCCCAACATTTGGCAGTTCAAGGTTTGCATACCCAGAGCATGGGGTTGCATCCCTGACCATCTTGGCTAATAGCCATTGATGGACCTATCCTCCATGAACTCATCTAATTCTTTTTTGAACCCTGTTATGCTTTTGTCCTTCACAACATTCCCTGGCAACAAGTCCCAAGCTGACTGTATGTTGTGTGAAGAAGTACTTCCTTTTGTTTGTTTCAAACCTGCTTCCTATTAATTTCTTTGGCTGACCCCTGGTTCTTATGTTTCGTGACAAGGTAAATGACACTTTTTCTCAACACCATTCATGACTTTTTAGATCTCTATCATTGTCCCTCTTAGTCATCTCTTTTCCATGCTGAACAGTCCCTGTCTTTTTAATCTCTCCTCATAAGGAAGCTGTTCCATATCTATAATAATTTTTGTTGGCCTTCTCTATACCTTTTGCCATTTCTGATATATTTTTAGAGATGGGGTGACCAGACTTGCGTGCAGTGTTCAAGGTTATTATCAACATTGAATGGTCCTTATTTCTTATATTGTATTTACAGTAATTTTTCCTCTGCGATACTCATATGGGCTGCAGATGCTCGTTACAATTGTAATATAATGGAGGTCCTCTGAATTCTGGGCAATTTGGGTGGTCTTCCCTAAAACCAACCACAGAAATAGGAGTTCCTAAAGCCTCAGTTGAATGCACTCTCCTCTGATAGTTTCTTTTCAGTAAAGCATAATGAAAGCAGATACCTATTGTTGTTTGTCTCTCCACTAATAACAGGTTTCAGGGTAGCCGCCGTGTTAGTCTGTATTCGCAAAAAAGAAAAGGAGCACTTGTGGCACCTTAGAGACTAACAAATTTATTTGAGCATAAGCTTTCGTGAGCTACAGCTCACTTCATCGGATGCATTCGGTGGAAAGTATAGTATTTTCCACCGAATGCATCCGATGAAGTGAGCTGTAGCTCACGAAAGCTTATGCTCAAATAAATTTGTTAGTCTCTGAGGTGCCACAAGTACTCCTTTTCTTTTTTGTGTCTCCACTGAAATCTACACAAACCAATTTGAAAATATATTGCATGAAAGTTATATAATGGCTGTTGCTTCTAGTTTGGAATAAAGTATTTACTGATCCAGATCAGTGTCCTAAACTCAGAGTGAATCTCTTTTAAAATTTGAAAGAGTTCCACATTTTTAATTTCTGATAATTAACTAGTGCATCTCTGAAGTTCTGGGTTCCATCCAAGATCAGAAGCAGAAGTGTTAAAATGTCTTGAGAGTTTGTTCTTACATTATTTGTAGTTTGAGCAGCAGTAGGAATCACCAAAGGATAATAGCAACTTGAAATAAATAGCCCTTAAAGGATTCATAGATTCAGTTCAGATAAAAGCCTAAAAATCTGAATGCTAACATGAATATTAACAGGGAATAACCTGTTCTTATCAGATCTCTGGCCAAATTGTTCAGGTTTAAAAGATCCTTTTAATATTTATGTTGGCATTCAGATTTTTAGGTGTTTATCTGAACAGAACATCTGAATCCTTTGAGTGCTACCCAACTCTAGTTACTTCATGATTCTGTGATTCTTAGATGGGACTGTGTAGCACAGATTAGATCCAGTCCAAAGTTTCTCCAAGTTCTGGGTATATGTGACAATTTGGGGAATCAGTCTGTATAACTTATGAATTTTGGTTGATATTTTGAAGTTGCTAGGAAATTGTTGTATCATGGAATGCTTCTCTGACTGGGTGCCTGGGCTGACAGAACCTAGCATGTACCAAGCAGGCTAGAGACAATGAAAAGTATTTAATGACTGTGCTGTGACTGGACAAGAGGTATGCTAAGGAGGTTGCCTAAGCAAGGTTTGACCAAAATTCTCTGCAGGGTTCTGGTGAAGAGAATGGAAATTCCCAAAGCAGGAGTTTTAAAAGAACTCATGAGGGAAGACTCAGAGCCACACAGAAAGTTTTGGGCAGAAGAGGGGAAGGGCAGGGGAAAGATCATGGAAGGTGAGCTGGACACAGAAGGTTCATGTTTCATAACACCAGCCATGCATTGCAGCAAAAGGACTCTGACCCCAGCCCTAAAAATGCTCTGAAGTGGTAAGGAAATTGTGCAGTCCGTGTTGTTTGTGTTATATATGCCCCAGAAATAAACTGTAGACACAGGACACCCATATGACTAGAGTTCTGCGAGTGAGTATGTTTAAGCTATGGGGTGAATCTCAAGGGTCATCTAGGTAGGCTATTTGTACGGTTTTAAGATGGACGATCTTATTTTTCAGTGGTTTTGTCTCCTATCCAGCACTGATACAAAACTGGGCATGATTTTGTCTGGTATCATGCACAGAGAGTATCATTTTGAAGAGTGTGCCACTCTGCCCCTGCCAGCATGACTGCTATGTGTGTGAGGTCACACTAGTGTGGGTGGGGTCATGTAGGCAAAGGCAGGCCTGTGCTGTTCCCAGAAGTACCAGAATGTCCAGTAGTCTGGGCATGCATCAGTGGTCACCCTAGAGTCAGCACTGATTCCAGAAGCGGGGCAGTAGGATCAGGTGGTTGCAGCTCACAGGAGGGCTTCTAGATAGAGGGGTTGTAACCCAGGGGGTGCCTCAAGACCTTAAGATAGGGACAGTGCATGGGCTCTATTCAGACTGTAGTGGCTTAAAATAGGAATTCAGCAGCTGGATTCTCTCACAGGGATCTCCTCAGAGGGAGCTCAGCTGAAGCTATGCCATCTGTTTAGTTCAGGCCAGTCTCCAATTTACCGAGTATGATGTGTGTGGTGCTTTACAAACAAGATAACAAGACCCCAACCCCAAGGAACTTGCAACCCGAATTAGAAAATAACTTAGTGACAGATTAATGTATGTCTGTATCAATCTGCAAACTCCACTTCATTTTGTGAATGCCATTTAGATTGTAATCTATAATGAAGGCCATCTACACTAGGAGCGCTTTACTGGTTTAGGAATGCCCGTGTACTATACTAGTATGGAGGCAGCTATATTGACAAAGCTGTACTTTGTGCTGGTGTAGAAAAACCACCCTACATAACTGAAACAAGCTAGATCAGTAAAAGCTCAGTTTTACTGCAACTATGCCAGAGGCTTCTGACCAACATAGCTATGCTGGCAGTAGTCTGTAAATTAGATTTGGCCTAAGAGAGACTTACTTGGATGGTCCCCCATTCATTTGGAAGCACGCTGGAACAGTAAGCTGGCTGTGGCCCAGAGGAACCGGTTTTCCCAATCTGGACTTCAGGTGGGCTGTAACCAAGCAACAAATCACCTGAGAAGGGATTTGAAGCCACTGAATGGGAGCTGACAGCGGGGACTAGAACTTTATAAAAGGACAAGGTCTGCTTTCAGGCTTTCTTTTACCAACCAGAATAAGGAGGCAAGACTTTTAAGGAGGAGAGGAGGGTCTTGAGACCATGAAAGAACACTGACCAATAACCAAAAGGCTCTGAATGGTGAGGACATGGGCGAAGGTGTTACATGCAGATTCTTGTTTTTCCTATAGCTCCCTATATCTCTTGTGCTTTGTCTAAGAGTAAAGTGTGATCAGTTAAGAAATTCCTCTGCAAAGTCTGTGCGTCCATTGCTTTTAACTGTCACATAGTCTCCAAAGGATGAAACATTAACTCAGAGGGCCCACAGCTTCAGTGGGACTTAAGGGAGCATGCAATAACTATAGGGGAGGGATAGGAGAACTAGCACGAGTTTCAGGGCTTAGGCAGTGGATTATGGAGTCCCATATCTCAGTAAGGAGAGATAGCTAGATAATCTTCACTCTGAGAATGTTCCTAGAAGCCTAGAGTTTGAGACAGTGCTGCAGCTGTCCAGACCCAACCAGCCTAAGAGCAAGTGGAATTCAAGATTTGAGGCTATTGCCTTGTAGTCTGGTGAGTGATCTGAAAGTGGAGCTCATCCAGGGTTGTAACAAGCATAAAGAGAAATGACAATAGACCATGGGAGCTGGGAAGGAGAGGCAGGGAAGGAAGGAAATAACAGAAAACAAGAGGCACTCTTGTATTTATAAAAGGCCATACTGCCTATGAGACATAGCCATAAGTTAGGGATGATGCAAAATGGCCTGCCCCACAAGAATCACAAGCAAGAAAGGGCACAAATAAACCAGAGTGAAATCTTCCTTTCCCTTACAAAAACCCTTGGGACTGGTAGAGAAGTAGGAAGCACCTGTCTCTTCTGTTCCTCCTTGAAGAACTTCCAAATTCCATCCCCTATCTGTAACCTAGAGCAGGGGTGGGCAAACTTTTTGGCCCAAGGGCCACATCTGAGTATGGAAATTGTATGGTGGGCAATGAATGCTCACAAAATTGGGGTTTGGGATACAGGGGGTGGGTGAGGGCTCCGGCTTGGGGTGCAGGCTCTGGGGTAAGGCCAGAAATGAGGAGTTCAGGGTGTGGGAGAGGGCTCCGGTCTGGGGCAGGAGGTTGGGGTGCAGATGGAGGGATGAGGGCTCTGGGTGGGGGTGTGGGTTCTGGGGTACAGGAGGATGGGATTGAGGGGTTTGGAGGGCAGGAGGGTTATCAGGGCTGGGGCGAGGGGCTGGGGCACAGGAGGGGATCAGGGTACAGGCTCCAGGTGGTGCTTACCTCAAGCAGCTCCCAGAAGCAGCGGCATGTCCCCTCTCTGGCTCCTATGCAGAGGCATGGCCTAGATCTGTGCGCTGCCCCATCTGCAGGCACTGCCCCTGCAGCTCCCATTTGCTGGCCAATGGGAGCTGCGGGGGCGGTGCTTGGGGCGGGGGACACATAGGAGCCAGAGTGGGGACATGCCGCTGCTTCCAGGAGCCATGCAGAGGAAGCCCCTGACCCCGCTCCCTGGCAGGAGGTTGAGGGCTGGATTAAAACATCTGAAGGGCCAGATGTGGCTCCTGGCCTGTAGTTTGCCCACCCCGACCTAGAGTAACTTCAGTTTGCTATGTGGCTGTGGGAGGAAAATATGGAGTAAGGATCCAGAATGGAAGAGGACAGAACACGGTAAGGGAAGAGTTCTTTTTCACAAACTCTCCCACTCTTCATTGGCTCCACATCTTGCAGTTCTGGAACAATTTGTGTTGTTTTGGGTCTGCAGATATGTCTAGCGGGGCTGGGCTATCTGTCTAAATTACACCATTAAGGGAAAAAAATAAAGAATAAGAGCCTTATCTGTAATCTTGAGAAGTTTATAGTTCCTATCATAGTTGTACAGTCTTAATGTAATTTATAGAGCTTTATATCTGGCATGCGTGGGTTTGAATGTTACAGACTTTCCAACAGGCCTTGGTTTATAGCTCTTTTACTAGTGATTCACATAAAAGATTCCATGATACCTTCTGCAGAGAGTGCACACAGGTGGAGTTCTTATTCTGCTCAGAAGACAGATCTCACCCACCCACATAATATAGTCCAAACTATAGGAGAAATGGTGTGGTCTAATGGCTAGACCAAGGGGTGGGGACTCAGGTGCCTGGATTCTATTTCCAGATCTTCACCGACTTGACATGTAACCTTGGACAAGTTACTTCATCTCTTTGTATCTTTGTTTTATCTCCCATCCTTTGATCTGTCCTGTCTATTTAGACTGTATGCTATTTGGGGAAGGAGCTGTCTCTCATGATGTGTTTGTACAATGCCTGAAACAATGGGGCCACCACCTTTGCTGGAGTTTCCACATACTGCAATACAAATGATAATTGTCCCCATTACTGGGCGTTTGCCTTTTTTAAATTTAAATACCAATAACCTGCCTACCTTCTAGTTTTCTCTGTTCCAAAGAAATATTTCAAACCTCCTTGCATCCTGCTTAGAGCTAACAAGATCCAACTAGCAGCATGAGTCAGCACCTAAGGTTAGAGTTAAGGCTGCTAGAAAATAAGAATTCCATTTTGTGAGAAATTTTGAAATTTCTTTCTCTTCCAATGCAGAATGAAACCAAAACCTTTTGAATTTTTTTGTGAAGTACCATGAGAATGAGAGACTTCCCACCACCAACCCCATGCAAAAATAGTTAAAAGCCTGGTGGTTAGGGCACTCACCTGACATTGGGAGACAGAGGTTCAAGGCCTCAGTCTGCCTGATTCAAAGCAGGAACTTGAACCTAGGTCACCCACATCCCAAGTAAGTTTGCTAAACACTGGGCTATAAAGTTGGTATCTCTTTCATGCTCTCTCCTGTTGGAGTTGTTCCACTCTAAGTACATAATTAAATATTCACTGGGCCAGAAAGACAGTCTGACTCTGAGCCTAGTGGTTAGGGCACTGGAAAAAAAGTTTTGACCAGTGCTAGTTAAAATGACTCCGAGACAGCATGATTTCTTGAATCTGCCGCACTGTTACATGGAGGTTTTTAAAACTCCAAAATCTTGGTTAAATTCCAACTTGAATTATTGCATTTTGCTCGCCTAAAGCTTGCTGCCTCCTCCTCTTCCCCTCCCCCCCTCCCCCCCAAAATCTGTGTAACATTGCTGGTGAAGATAACTAGATTTGTTTCACACCTGGGGTGCATGTGTTTCAGCTGGCAGAGAGTCATCACTATAGGCTAAATTGTGGCTATGTCGTGACCCCAGAGTAAGGGGCTGCCTGAGACTACATTTACACGAGGTGCTGGGGGGTGATACCCAACTTACATAGACACACTCACCCTAGCTCTCCTGAGCTAGCATGCTAAAATAGTAGGGTAGCCACGGTAGCACAGGCAGCAGCCAGCGGCGACACAGGCTAGCCATGCTGATTACAAACATGCCTGACCCCCTGGTACGTACATGGGGTGGCAAGCCTGTGCCACCATTCGCCGCTGGCTCTGCTGCCTCAGCTACGGTACTATTTTTAGTATGTTAGCTCGAGGAGAGCTAGTGCGAGTCTGTCTGTGCAGGCTGGGAATCACACCCCTAGCTCCACCTGTAGGCAGTGCCTGAGAGAGGGACTGTGACTCCGACAAAGGGAGCAAACTGTGAGGCACACCATACCGTGTTCAGCATACATTCCACGCACACAGGTGACGAACAGGTCTCTGCCCCATCCCCACCCCCTATGGCCCATCTGCGTGAGGGAAAATGTAGCTGCTGTGCCCTCCTGCACATACAAACAATTAACAACATCAGGAACACAAGGGCCTCTTGTGCTAGTCAGGCCACAGTTTAGCTCTCTACATAAGGCCCAGTTCTTCAGATCGCATATAAGTTGTTAATGAGGCAAAATTCCTGTTATCCCAGAGTAAAATCTGCATGAGCATTTCATTATTCACCTACAGAGCTCAGTACTTCAGGATGGCTTCATCTTGATGTGAATAATAGACTAACTGCAAAATGTAAATTATTGTAATAAATTATTGCAGGAAACTGATTTATGCAGCTGAAGTATCAGCCTGTTCTTTCCTCATGCTAACTGTGTTTCAGTAATACACAAAGCATCTCCCTATGGGAAGTAATTTTAACTTTACCAACCAAAATATGTATTTAACAGCTGTTCTTGTTATGAGTGATTTAATTATGAAAAAAATTGAACTAATATTTGATTTAACTTTATTATTGAGGATCGCAACCCTGCAGCTAAGAGAGGAAAAGTCGCAAATTATCATATTACCATCCATCCCCTGAAAATGGTTAGTGTTTCACAAGCTGCCTCTAAATGCAGTTATTGCTCCATAATCCAACGAGTTCTAGAAAGTACAGGTTACAAGAATCTGCATGCACCACTGACACTATACCGGTCTGTGTTCTTTTTCTGGAGGACTGAGTCTTATTGGATCATAGTGCACATTTTGGCTTACAAAATACAGCAAATAGCACAGGAAATTGTGAGTGTTGGTAACTGAATTGCAAGGATACGTTAAGAGGAAACCATTTCAGGGCCTTATCCAGGAAGACTCCACCCAAGTCCTTGATGTATAGGAATTTCACCAGAGCCTATTTAATAAAAATTAAGTTAAATATTATGAAGGATTTGCATAGTGGTTTCTTTTAAAATAACTTTATTTCTCATTATCAGCAATTAACAAAGGACTCGTCTGCACACAAACTTGTACCAGTTTAATTCAACTGGTGCAAACTTCTGTTTGGACACTTAGTTTGGTTTAAGCAACTTAAACCTGGTCATGAGTGATTAAAGCTAACTCAAAATAAACTACTCAAACTGAAATAAGGGTGCCACACCAGCATATATAGTGGTTCAATTAAACCAGTTTAAATTCACATTTTTAGATCTTCTTTCATATGTGTCACAAATCTATACCTAGATTGTTCAGCCATCTAACTGCTTCATCATCAAGGGTAGTAAGGGGTTGCGGTCCATCCTCCAGTCTTCTCATTGTGCACTCCTCCACCTCATGGTTGACCATCTGCATCGCTGCTCTGCAGTCAGACTGTAACAACTGGGCTACACCAAATCTCTGCATTGTGGCAACCACTCGGGCCATTCCAGTCAGCAGCCTGTTAAGCCTAGTCCAGGATCTGTGTCCCAGGTTGCAAACAGATGGATGTAAATTCGGATTTGTCAACATGCCAGTCTCTCTAACCCAGAGTCGCTGCCGCAATGTGAGGATGTAGCCCTCAGCCCTGATTTGCCATTATTCACCTGCTGGGCCTGTAGTACTGGATTAATTGCACGAACGTGCACTGCAAATGGATGTTGCAAAGTCATTCGTGACAAGTCAGTAGGAACTGAAGGTGTGAGTGTTTCTATCTGAAGGCAGGCAGATCTTCGTGTAGGAAGTGCACACTACTTATTTACATCTATTGGACTCATTGTCAGCCTTGTGTGAAGGAGATTGTTTTTATCCATCATAGCTCTCCATGCAATCTGAAGGGTAATGGCATCTCATCAAAGTTTTGGGGGAGCTATATGAGCCAACATATAAATTAGACGTTTATGTGTGGCTAAAGCAACCACTAATGATATGGTTGGCTGTGTTCTGCTCTGCATCAGGAGATGTGTATGCTGATTTCTGCCCCAAACTGCTGCATGATATTCACTGGAATGGCTACTAGTGCCAGGATTGAAGTTTTTTAAAACATTTGCCTCTTCTGTCTAATAGATTCCTCTGAGCTTCTGGTCAAGGCAGTGTGGGAGCTGATCTTTCTTTAAAATGTGCTAGGTGGGATCAGTATGTTAGACTGCAATCCAGTTTGACACCTTAATAAGTGAATACTAACTGCAAAGGGAGGGGATGATTCGCAGCACAGACTGGAAGGGATTGATTGGCCAGGTGATTGTTCAGATGGATGGTTGTGGCTGCCATCTTAGACTCACTGTGGGGCTGCCTGCCAAGTTGTTACAGACTGTTCCCTGTAAGCCCATGTTGTGGTTCAACATGGAAATGATAACGGATCAGAGCTTTATCTTGCAAGCTGAAGACAAAGGCAACCAGCTTAGGTATCTCAGTATCTGACTCCCACGAGGATTCATTCTAGCTTTTCTCCTTTTCAATGTACATCCTTATGACCTACCAACAACTAAGGTTGATAAGTATGTACAGATGATATCTTTCTCGCTGATGTGAATAACGATCTACGTGATAGCAAAGGCTCACAGTCAGAACATGAATGCTCTGGCCACTTATCTGTGTCAGTGGAGACATACAGCTTTCATTAAATCAGTGCCACTGTCCCTGTAGACAAGCCCTTACATGACGCAAATACACTGAGCGCTAAATAGTTTGTACTGCTGTAAATAAGCTAGTATTTCCTGCACCTATGATGAAATATTAATCTTTATGAAAAGACAGTGCATTGAAGTACTCTTCTGCTCTTTAAGTATGATGTTTTTTGTCTGCTTGCTTGATTTAAGAAAAAATCCATCCTTCAACAATCTAGCAAACCGAGAGTCTGGAGTATTTATATCCTTACAAATCTTCAAAGGAACACTAGTGGCTTCCACTCCACAGGATGAGACCCTCTCTGTTACGTCTTCTGGTGGAGAAGAACATAGATTAGTGAAAAGAACAGGAGTACTTGTGGCACTTTAGAGACTAACAAATTTATAAGCTTTCGTGGGCTACAGCCCACTTCATCAGCTGCATCCGATAAAGTCGGCTGTAGCCCACGAAAGCTTTTGCTCTAATAAATTTGTTAATCTCTAAGGTCCCACAAGAACTCCTGTTCTTTTTGCGGATACAGACTAACATGGCTGCTACTCTGAAACCATAGATTAGTGAGAAGCATATGGGTCCTGTCTGTTTTGTAGATGACATCAGGTTTAAAAATGAGGGTCAGCTTGCTATTAAGCACCATGGAACAGTGACACACTGAATGGGAGGAGGAGAAGGAAATGGAGGTTCCCATTTACTCAGTGTACAGTTGGCAGGGGCTGCTTACCATTGTTTCAAATCATATGCAGTTTTAGTTCTTAAACAAAGTAATTTTTCTGAGCCTTATTTACAGTACAGGCTCTTTTTAGAGCCTATATCATGCACCCAGTTCAGCATGGTCTGCGGGGGTACAAGGAAAACTTCTGGGAGGTCCCAGGAGCATGGTGGCCTGAGGCCTCTCAGCAGTTGAAAATAGGGGCAAAATCACTCCCGTGGCCATCTGCACCATATCTCTGAGAGTCAAAGCTGCCATCTCCATTACATCTGACAGCTGCAACAGTCAGTGCTCTGTCATGGGTGTAACTGACGGCAGCTACTGCCTTATATGTGTAGGTCTTTTGCACTGTTTAAGATATTTCACTCTGGGTGCACATTTGAAGTCCTGCTAGAAAAGCACTTGCATACCAGGCTGATTTGTTAATCCTGGTTAGCCAGGATAAACAGGTAAGTGTTTGAAATGAGGCCCCAGAGCCTAAAAATTTCCCTTGTTGTCAAGGGTCAAATATACCAGGGATTCTGCACTACTGTGATATTAGTCCAGGCCTTCATTAAATGTTTGAGACTCTCATAAGAGGGAGAACACTGACTGGATGTGGGGTTGAGACCTCTAAAAGAGGGCTAAAAGGAGCTATAAGAATTTTATTAAATGATTTCATTGATTCCAAATAGCTGAAGACTTGCATGGCCTGTACAAAAAGACAGGAGAGCTGAGCACAAGTGAGCATACAGGCCAGCTCCCCTACTTAACTGAGCATCTGTTATTCACAGATTTCATTGTTGCCTTGTGTTCTCCCATCTGTCTGTATCCACTTGTTGTCTCTTGTCTTATATTTTGATTGTAACCTCTTTTGGGGCAGGGACTGTCTTTTGTTCTGTGTTTGTACAGCCCTTAGCACAGAGGTCCCCAAACTGTGGGGTATGCCACCATCGGGGGGCTAAAAGAAACATTGGGATGGAGGGGCATGGCAGGGCCAGGGAAGGAGCACGACCCAGCCCTACTCTGCTCCAGCCCTGCCCGCAGCCCTACTCCCGGCCCTGCACCCAGTGTCAACCCCACTCCCCAGCCTCGGTCCCCAACCTGGCCCCAGCCTCAGGATCTGGCTGCAGCTCTGTTCCCAGCCCAGCCTTGCTCCCAGCCTCAGACCCTTGCCCAGCTGTGGCCCCAGCCTTGGCCCCCTTATCCTTGTCCATGCCCCTCCTCCCCGGGAGTCACAGCCCTGCTCCTGGCCCCAGCTTGGGGGTGAGGGTGGGGGGAGGGGGAAGGGAGGAGCACATATAGAGGTACGAAGGAGTGTGACCCTGAAAAGTTTGGGGACCACTACCTAGCATGATGGGGTCCTGGTCCATGACTGGGGCTCCTAAGCACTACCACAATAATAGTTATTGTTATATTAATAACAGAGATTTGGCTGTATTTATCAAAAACTATCAATTAATAGAGGACAGCTACCTCCTTATTTTAGTGGAATACTAATAAAGACAGCTTCCATTTGATTTCTTTTTCCTAATTTCAGACTTTCCTTTCAAAGATAATGGGAAGCTGAGGGTTGTGGTAGGGTGAAGCAGAGATAACAGATAAGATGGCAGTCAAACCTAACTATATATTTAGAAAGTCTTTTGTGTATGAACATAATTGTCAGCAGCTTTCATTGATTTCAATGACTGATCTTGTCCTCTCAAACCTGCGCAACCCCAGTTTATTGACCCTATGATGTATGGGTCATGAGGCTGAATCCTTCAGCATTACTCGGCAGCCTGACCTGTGCAACAAGTCTAGGAGTCGGTCATGTCACTCCATGTTGACAATGACTCTAGCAGATCAGGGTTCAGCATTGTTTGAGTTTAGTCCATCACGAGGACAGCAAAACTGCTTTGTAGTCTATATAAGATGGACTGACTGCTAAATAAAAACAGCCTAGGGAAAGGACACAAATCATGGGTCCTAGCAAATCATTTATGACTAACTCTTTCAGCTATTCCAGTCCCTGCTCTGTAACAAGAGATTGGCCAAGCAGTAGCTCCAGGGTCTCTCTACAGGTGGTATATGTTAATCTGATTTCTATAGTCCACACTGTAACCTTCAGTACATTGCTTTCTTTACCACCTTCATCCCAAATCCTGACATCAGCATATATGTCATGCAAGTTAGTTACTGGGGAGGAAGGATAGTCTTGTGATTAAAACAGAGGGCTGGCAGTTAGAAGGCCTATGTTCTAGTCCAGTGGTTCTCAACCAGAGGTACGTGTACCCCTGGCAGTACGCAGAAGTCTTCCAGGGGGTACATAACTCATCTAGATATTTGCCTAGTTTTACAACAGGCTACATAAAAAGCACTAGCGAAGTTGGTACAAACTAAAATTTTGTACAGACAATGACTTGTTTATACTGCTCTATATACTATATACTGGTTTCAGAGTAGCAGCCGTGTTAGTCTGTATTCGCAAAAAGAAAAGGAGTACTGGTGGCACCTTAGAGACTAACAAATTTATTAGAGCATAAGCTTTCGTGAGCTACAGCTCACTTCATCGGATGCATCCGATGAAGTGAGCTGTAGCTCACGAAAGCTTATGCTCTAATAAATTTGTTAGTCTCTAAGGTGCCACCAGTACTCCTTTTCTTTATACTATATACTGAAATGTAAGTACAATCTCTATATTCCAATGGATTTATTTTATAATTATATGGTAAAAATGAGAAAGTAAGCAATTTTTCAGTAATAGTGTGTTGCGATACTTTTTTATTTTTATGTCTGATTTTGTAAGCAGGTAGTTTTTAAGTGAGGTGTAACTTGGGGGTACGCAAGACAAATCAGACTCTTGAAAGGGGTATAGTAATCTGGAAAGGTTGAGAGTCACTGTTCTAGTCCCATCTTTACTACCATTAATGGATTTGTTTATCATATGAAGTTTAGGACTCATAATTCACTATCATTGTATTTCCATAGGGGCAGGAACTGAATTGTAGATAAGGCTCAAACATTCTTACCACAGAGTCATCTACCGCTTCTAAGAGTAAAGTTAGAAAACATGATGGTGTCATGATGCCTAGAGAGGGTCACAGCTAAAAATGCCAAACTCAGGCCAGACTGACAGAAAATAGGGCAGATACAGCCACAGATAGCCATATAAATAAGAAGAAAACAAAGAAAGAAGTGGGACCGCTAAACACTGGAGGATGGAGTGGAGGTCAAGGATAATCTAGGCACGGCCCAATATCTAAACAAATACTTTGCTTCAGTCTTTAATTAGGCTAAAGAGGATCTTAGGGATAATGGTAGCATGACAAATGGGAATGAGGATATGGAGGTAGATATTACCATAGCTGAGGTAGAAGCAAAACTCAAACAGCTTAATGGGACTAAATCGGGGGGCCTAGATAATCTTCATCCAAGAATATTAAAGGAATTGGCACCTGAAATTGCAAGCCCGTTAGCAAGAATTTTTAATGAATCTGTAAACCCAGGGGTTGTACCATATGATTGGAGAATTGCTAACATAGTTCCTATTTTTAAGAAAGGGAAAAAAAGTGATCCGGGTAACTACAGGCCTGTTAGTTTGCCATCTGTAGTATGCAAGGTCTTGGAAAAAATTTTGAAGGAGAAAGTAGTTAAGGACATTGAAGTCAATGGTAAATGGGACAAAATACAACACGGATTTACAAAAGATAGATCGTGCCAAACCAACCTGATCTCCTTCTTTGATTACATTTAATAGTGAGAAGTGTAAGGTTATGCATTTAGGGATTAATAAAAAGAATTTGAGTTATAAGCTGGGGTCGCATCAATTAGAAGTAACGAAGGAGGAGAGAGACCTTGGAGTATTGGTTGATCATAGGATGAGTATGAGCCGCCAATGTGATATGGCTGTGAAAAAAGCTAACACGGACTTGGGATGCATCAGAAGAGGTATTTCCAGTAGAGATAAGGAGGTTTTAGTACTGTTATACAAAGCACTGGTGAGACCTCACCTGGAATACTGTGTGCAGTTCTGGTCTCCCATGTTTAAGAAGGATGAATTCAAACTGAAACAGGTACAGAGAAGGGCTACTAGGATGATCCGAGGAATGGGAAACTTGTCTTATGAAAGGAGAATCAAGGAGCTTGGCTTGTTTAGCCTAACTCAAAGAAGATTGAGGGGAGATATGATTGCTCTCTTTAAATATATCAGAGGGATAAATACCAGAGAGGGAGAGGAATTATTTAAACTCAGTACCAATGTGGACACAAAAACAAATGGATATAAACTGGCCACCACGAAGTTTAGACTTGAAATTAGACAAAGGTTTCTAACCATCAGAGGAGTGAAGTTTTGGAATAGCCTTCCAAGGGAAGCAGTCGGGGCAAAAGATCTGTCTGGTTTTAAGATTAAACTCGATAAGTTTATGGAGGAGATGGCATGATGGGATAACATGATTTTGGTAATTAACTGATCTTTAAATATTCATGGTAAATAGGCCCAATGGCCTGTGATGGGATGTTAGATGGGGTGGGCTCTGAGTTACCCAGGAAAGAATTTTCTGTAGTATCTGGCTGATGAATCTTGCCCAGGGTTTAGCCGATTGCCATATTTGGGGTCGAGAAGGAATTTTCCTCCAGGGCAGATTGGAAGAGGCTCTGGAGATTTTTCGTCTTCCTCTGTAGCATGGGGCACGGGTCACTTGCTGGAGGATTCTCTGCTCCTTGAAGTCTTTAAGCCACGATTTGAGGACTTCAATAGCTCAGACATAGGTGAGTGGGAGTGGGTGGGTGAGATTCTGTGGCCTGCGTTGTGCAGGAAGTCAGACTATTAGATTAGATTTAACCAAACCAGCAACAAATGAGTACTCCTGTATTGCTACATCAGCTTAAAATGGAGTCACAGTCTCTTCTTAGACAATCCAGCCTCTGGTTTACCACCCAGACAAACTGGATTTCTGTGATAAACGATTAGTAAAACCAGAAATCACATATTAGGTTCTTCCAGCTCCAAGGAACCTGCCACATACCTCTGGTCAAAATATACTTCAGGATCTCACCAAACTAACTAAATCTTTATTAATTAAAAAAAATTATTATATTGTTAAAGTGAATCATATACATTACAGTTGAGTCTGTAGTTCAGGATGAAAGCAGTGATATCAGATCTGCTAATTTGCAATAAGTCTCTCTGGTACATCCAAAAGATTAAAGTACAAATGGTAGCTTAGACATAGTCTGTTAGAGGCTTTCCGTGAATCTTTCAGGGCATCTCACGTAATTACTCTGGGATCTCAATCCAATTGCTCAAACTTTCCTTGTTCTGCAGATCAGAGTTGGCAGGATCACAGGTTTTTCTTTTATAGTTGAAAGAAGGCTGCCCAGTGCTTTGAGCACAGCATTTGTTTGGAGATTCCTTTTTGTTGAGCCCACAATGACCCATCCTTTGAAGTTAACATTCTACTTCCTATGCATACACAGGTAACCCAGCTATACTGATTTACATAAAGCAATTGCCAGTCATTCATTATAACAGGGATAGATAAGATGAAGGCAATATAGGTAATATTCATTTGATTAATTCAGTGTATACACATCTTGTGAATACACAACCAAAGGCTAAATACAGGCTTTTGATCTAATGACAATTGAGTATAGCTGCATATTTAATGTAAAGGTAATTACAGTTACAAGACATAGACAGACATAAACATACACACAGCATCTTCCTTGATCTTTTTTGTGAACTCAAATGAATGGGCCTAGTCTATTAGCCCCTTTTAACATATCTTTAGTATCCACACACAAGTGAATTGTAGTGAATTGTAGCTCACTTCATTGGATGCATTTATATCGAAATGCATCCGATGAAGTGACTGTAGCTCACGAAAGCTTATGCTCAAATAAATGTGTTAGTCTCTAAGGTGCCACAAGTACTCCTTTTCTTTTTGCGAATACAGACTAACACGGCTGCTACTCTGAAACCTGTCATTAACCTAAAGAATGGTATTGTTACAGCTGTCACCAGTTTGATTGCATCAGCACAAACTTCAGGAGTGCAGACTGTCCAGACTTGGCATCCAGTTTTCAGTGCATTATTGTGCACCATGTCCATACACAACACCAAGCATTTCACCATCTTGAAGTATTGCACCTATCCCCAAATGCCCATCACAGTTCCTTTCCTCAGGTGCATAATGTCTAAGGTATGTACTATCTGTTAGCACCTACTATGACAGTGCACTAATAAGGCTTCATGGAAATTTGCTTATGAATGTATATATAACATAACTGGAATATGTTTTATGCTACATATGCCATGTAATATATCTCTGTAAAGGTTATGATCTACTGAATCTATTCATCCTATTTGTATGCATGTATCATTTGTGTATTCAAAGTTATGAATATTGGCTGTGTACTTGCTAGATTTTTAAGTAGCCTTAGTAAAGCATTTGGTCAGCTTCTTGAGAAAGGAATGTGCAAAATTAAGTGCCCAATCAAGAAGCACTTAATGGACAATGGATTTTGGCAGGCTCCAATTCACATGAGAAGTCTACATGAGGACATTCAAGGTAGCATGTGAACCATGGCTGCTTCCTGTAAGTTCTGAGCCATGCATTGACATGTGACTTGCCCATGTGACTCCAAAACTCCATCTTACAGCTGGAATTCTACCCAGTGGGAGAGGAAGGGGTCTCCACTCAAAAGAGAGTCTATTTAAGCCTGTGGGAGACCCCTCCATTTTGTCTTTAGCTGGCTCAAGAGATATCCTTGCAGGTGGAGAGGCTACCTGAAAGAAACTGGAACAAAGGACAGTAACTGCAGGTAGTGTGAGTGATTGCTGGACCCAGACTAGAATGTGCCTAGTCTGTAAAAGGAAGCTTACTGGAACTCCAGTGAGGTTTTATCTGTATCCAGTTTTCTTACTGTATTAGGCATAGACTTGCAGGTTTTATTTTATTTTACTTGGTAATTCACTTTGTTCTGTCTGCTATTACTTCAATAACCACTTAAATCCTACTTTCTGGATTTAATAAAATCACTTTTTTATTTTATTTGTTTGTTTTGTGGAAGTGTCTATGGGCCTTGTAACACTTCCCAGGGGTATTCAGGATTGTGAGGTACTTTACCACCATTTTCCCCTAGCATGAAGAAATCTTGTCTGTGCCTGCTGTAGATCAGCTCCCTGAGGCCGTGGGCCTTTTTCAACACAAGCACTGCCTTCTAGGCCTCCATGGGCCTTACTCTCTGTGTACAGGTTGGAGATAGGCACACATCAGCCTCCAAAGCCTCTAAGTGTCCCTCTTGAGTGCTCAGCCCCTGCTCCACTGAACACTCACAGAATTCTTATATTTCATAGAATATGAATGACCTTAAGGGGTCATCTAGTACAGTCCCCTGCACTCATGGCAAGACTAAGTATTATCTAGACTGGGGTTCTCAAAGTTCATTGCACTGTGATCCCCTTCTGACAACAAAAATTATTACACGACCCCATAAGGGGGGGACCAAAGCCTGAGCCCGTTTGAGTCCTGCAGCCCCAGGCATGAGGGCCAGAGCCTAAGCCTGAGCCCCGCCACCCCGGGCAGGGGTGCCAAAGCCCAAGCCCAAGGGCTTCAGCCCCAGCTGGTGGCCTGTAACCTAAGCCACGCCATCCAGGGCTGAAGCCCCTGGGCTTTGGCTTCAACTTTAGCCCCAGGCCCCAGCAAGTCTAATGCCAGCCCTGGCAACCCAATTAAAAAGGTGTTTGTCTAACCCCCAAAGGAACAGTACACCCTAGCTTGCAAGCCCCTGGGCTTTGGCTTCAACTTTAGCCCCAGGCCCCAGCAAGTCTAATGCCAGCCCTGGCAACCCAATTAAAAAGGTGTTTGTCTAACCCCCAAAGGAACAGTACACCCTAGCTTGCAAGATTGAACTCAGGATCACCATTCTACTTAATACTCAACACACAGTAAAAACAAGAATAAACTTATCAAAGAACAGAGATTCAAGTGACAGTGTGAGAATATTGAAAACAAATGATTATATATAAAACCAAATCAAAATATGCTTTCTAGATCTTAAACTTAACTAACGAGGCATTCCCCGATCTCCTACAAAAGAACTTACCTCAAGTCTTTTTCCCAGTGTTTTCAGTCAGGTTGGCTGAGATCCTTTCTCACAAGATCAAGCCCATTGGTGGCTTGGTCTCAGAGATATAGTTTCAAAATTAATTGTATTATCCCTAAACAGGATAACTCCTGCTATTTGTTTTTTCCCCTGTAACCTCTGCAATCCGCTCAGACTGTAAATAGGCATCCATTGTGAACCATGTAATATTCAATTTGCATCTAACCAGCTAGAGTGAGATAAGTATCTATTCCCCCTGCCTGCCAGGATATGTGGATCACCTTTTGGTGACCTGTCTCAACTTGCAGACCTAGAGAACATAATTTTTTAGTACACATACATAACTTTATATATTTTCCATACATTCATCTTACAATAATTATGGTGACCAGTGTGACACAGGCGTCAATTAGAGACCTTACATGACACTCTTTGGTGGACTAGTAAGTAGATATCAAACGTAGGAGATTCCTATAATACTTATGTACCCCTGTGCCTTCAGCCAGTTGGCATCAAGAAGTCCTTGGGTCATAGGTCTAAAGTGCCATTCCTGTAGAAATATAAGAAGACCTGGTCCCCGCTGTGAAGACTGGGATTATATATATATATATATATATATATATATATTTATTTAATATATATTATTTAATAATATATATTTATATATATAAAAATAAAAGAGAGACCATGGTTGGGGGAAAAGGATACAATGTACAAGCAAGTTTCAGAGTAGCAGCCGTGTTAGTCTGTATTCGCAAAAAGAAAAGGAGTACTTGTGACACCTTAGAGACTAACAAATTTATTAGAGCATAAGCTAGAGCTACAGCTCACTTGCATCCGATGAAGTGAGCTGTAGCTCACGAAAGCTTATGCTCTAATAAATTTGTTAGTCTCTAAGGTGCCACAAGTACTCCTTTTCTTTTGCGAATATACAAGCAAGGTGATCAGGATTATGATAGGTGAATGTCCTGTTAGCAACATGGATTTAAATAAAAAATTTTAATGTTTCGTAACTCTGATTAAAGCGGGTTGGAAGGTGTTCATTTGACCAACCACAGCTCTTGAAGAGTGGGACACAAGGATGAACAAGGAACTTACTACTACTTCATTGTCCTTACACAAAGAAATAACAAACAGCATCCTCACTCACAGATGCTACCTAGTCCAACAGATCAATTTCTTGTTGTCTGACTAGTTTATAAAATGACTTCCCCTTGCTGCAGGGAAACAATTTTGGTCGTTCCTATATGTCAGGAGAACATGAAACAAACTGATTAACAGTAAAGTAGGTCTTTATAGGTAAAACTTGTTTTAGGGGCTTATCAGGCTCGCTTGGATCTTTTGCCTTGTTATATTGGACCAAGAACCTTCCCTGGCTATCGCTACACACTGGGATCCAGCCATCCAGGGCTTCCTCCAGACTTGCATAAAAAGCAACTCTGTCCAGAGGGAGCCCGGACTGACACTGCTTCCTCCTTTCATTTCCTATTGTTTGTAGGTACAGCTGGGCAGTCTTCCTTCCAGGAAAGGCAAGCTGGCAATTGATGGGTTACAAGGTTTATCGACTTCCTTGGGCGTGGTACAATCTCTTACCGCCACACCTGGATAGGATAGGAAAGGGTTTGGGGCAACCCATTACAGTGACCTATAGGTGAAATAGTTCACTCACAATAGCTATTTGTGTCCACATCACAGATGGTGCCCTTGTTGACAGCCTCAACAGACAGACCAGGCTGAATCGGCTCTAGAGATTCAGCTACATCCTCACCTCCCTGAGGTGGACTGGAAAAGTCCAGTAGAATGTAATAGGGATGAAACCAATACGATTCTTTAGAAAATTAATGACTTTTAATAGGAATTGCTCTAAAGAGCTGTAGAATTTAATAGAGATTAATTTTAAGTATTTTTTTTACCATCCAACTGGATTATATAGCAGGTATATAATTATTTTAGGATGGTTTAAAAATGCAGAGAATTGTTATTGTTAAATTATGTAGGTTTTTCCTTCAGGGTTTAGGTCAAGTTGAGTCATATTTATTTCGACTATTAATTCTTTGGAGCAGGGGCCGTCTCTTCATTATGTATATGTGTACAATGTCTAGTACATTGGGTACAGTACTTAAAGTGGTCTGAAAAAGATGGAGAAGATCTATCATAATCTGGGAGCAGCAGCTTTGGTAAAACAGGGCTTAAAGTGCGCCACTTAATAACGTTGTTGGGATTTATTTGTATTTTTGTTGGGTCTATGATCACTTTTGAAACCCCTCCCCCACCTGCACCCCACGTAAGCACTGATTTAGTGTCCTGATCCCCTACAGAGTCCTTTAAGCACTACTGCAGTATAAATAATTGGCAGGAGGACATCTGCTGCCAACCATATTGTACTTATTCTGTGCATAAATAGAGGTCACTAGAGCTGGCATTCAATTTATCACCTTTCACCACTAATCTCACTGAAACTCTTACCCCCCCCGCCCAAAAACGGACACACCATGAGGCATGCTGTGCAATTTGACTAACATTTCAATGCCAGGGATAATTGGGGCATTGCAATTTGAAATGGAGCACTCCAAAGTGCCAATCATGTGCCATTTTGAGGCCCTTTTTGCCTCACAAAGGTTCAAATGAATGGTTGTTACCGCAGAACATTATAGAAATCATTCCAAGTCTTGCCAAAACCCTAAAGAACAGCTTCTATAGATTTCCTAATGTTAGCTTGGCATTGAAGGAGACTTATGCAGCCGCTCTGGGGGTATAAAATTCTCACTCTGTATATAGATGGCATAAAATTTGCCAAAGTACAGAAGTGATTTAAGAGCCTTCAAAAATACTACCCTGTAGGTCATTGTCTGAACTCTAGAAAACAAAATATGTGGAAATTGTGGACATCAGTTGTGGTAGTCCAGAGACTTTGTACTACATATTTCAAAAATGGTCTTGAAGTAGAGGTACTGGCTAAACATTATGCCTTTGCCATAGCTGACTTAACTTGTATGGCTTTATCTGTGAAGAGCTCAAGGATTTCACAGAGGATGTGCTAGTTCAGCTGAGCACAATTACAATCATTTATTCAATTAGTTGGTCCTGAAATGACTCATAGTACAGCTGCTCAGATTTAAATGCAGCTAATGGATTTAAGGGATTGTTGGCGTCTTTGTCAAGTCAAACTGGTGAAGTGGGACACTTTGCTGAGCCTGATGTATCACAATATCAAAAGAATTAGTAAGATATCAGAAGGCAGGGAAGGAGGATTTGGACATCAAGCCTGAGGAAGTAGTGCAGACCCACTCTCTTTCTTACAATACCATACATAAACCTATATGATTGATGCAAGTTTAGGGCAAGAAGGATGTAAAAGAATTTAACCTGCAATTTCATGGGATAATCATTTCTCACAGTAAACTGGTAATTGTATCCAGTATAAATTGTGCACCCTTGCTGCCAAAATGTAATACCTCTTTAGAAATAGCACATTAAAGACTCCAGAAGGCTGCATTCTTGGAAGTGACTTGATTCTGAGCCTCTTGCATGTACGGTACACTGTCAGCCACTCACCAAACCAGTGGAATTCTGCTTGGAAAAAAATGATTAAAAATTATACAAAACGATTCCTAAGAAATAGCAGAAAATATCATCATTGTTCTACTTTCTTCCAGACTTCACACTCGCTTAAAAATACTGAAGTTGTTTATGAACAAACAGGAAATGTTCTACTCAGACCACCAAGCATAAAGAGAGGTTTACATGGTGTTGGTATCATGATCCTTCTTAAAAAAAAAAAAAATCCAAAACTTTTTTTTTTTTAGAATCATTCCAACAATGACCCACACTCCCATGATACGGCTCTAAACTACACAAAAGAAACTAACAAGACATACTATGCCAAACCTGCAACCATTAAATCTTTGGGTATATTTTCCTTTCTCTCCCCCAGTCTAATGTCATTATCCCCCCATGTTCTGTCTTGTACTCAACTTCCTAGACTAAGTTTTGCATCCTATATTTTTTGTATTTAAAATGCTATATACGATTCTTAAATTATCAAAAGTATTTGTCTTTACTGGAATGTGAAACTAGGACCCTAAGAATGAAAAGAGCTCCTATGTCACTTTAGTAAGAGAAAAAACTTATTAGCAGTTGCAGGGGCTCATATCCTCTTCCTGGGTATCCAGCTGCTAAATCATGAGATCACTGCAAGTTATCATTTGGCAAGTAATAAACCTGAGTGATCACTATAATGCCTGCAATTAGTCTTGGCCACTCCATGCCCCCTATACTAGCAGGAGGGTGGAGTGGCACAGGAGCCACTCTACTGACTCCTATCCAGGACTAGAGAGTCACCCTATGCTGGCTAATCTCCCATGAATACCTACTCAACTTGAGGGTCATCTTGTGCTGGCAGCAGAGCACAAAGAAGCCTGAATGCAGGGGGAGAATTTAGGTCTATTGGGGTATGTTTACACTGCAATTAAACATCCACAGCTGGCTGATTTCAGCTGATATGGGCTCATGGGGCTCAGGCTATGGGGCTGTTTAACTATGGTTTAGATGGTCAGGTGTGGGCTCAGGCCTGGGCTGGGTCCCAGTGCCTGAAGCCGAACATCTACACAGCAATTAAACAGCTCCATAGCCCAAGCCCAGTGAGCTCAAGTCAGCTGACACGGGCCAGCCGCGGGTGTTTAGTTGTTGTGTAGACATAGTCTTGGTGTCCACAGAAACTAGCACTTTGGTAAATACACTGGAATTACACCAACGATGACTCTGACTCAGTGAAGTCAATGGAGTTAGGCTAGGATTTAATTTAGTCTATTACCTTTTTACCATGGTTCTTACTCCTCATTCACATAGTAGTTTAAAGCAATTAGTCTAATTATAATGGAAGATTACAGTTTATGAGGCACAGCTTGAAAGTACAAACCCACAAACTTTTCATTTAAATGGTAAAATTTCTTTGAATAGCTTAGATGAGCAAAGACAGACCTGTGGTTATATATTTTAAGATGTTCCTTTTACATTACAATGGATCCCTATCATCAGGCTAATTGTTCTAAACTACCATGTGAGTAATCTGTATTAACAGCGATGAAAGGTAACTCATAATTGCATTTAAAAAAACACTGCATTTTCTTAAAATTTCAGGCTTGATCTCCTGCTAGTCTTCTTTATGTGTGGGACTCTCAACAAAGTCTATGGGAATATTCAGTGGGTAGCTGAATGATGCGGTGATAGGGGTGAACCGTATCATAGGGCATAGTTCTGAAGCCCTTATTAAGGCAAAATTCCAAATTAAGTCAATTAAAGGTTTTGATTTTTCCCCTCTCAATAATGACTACAGGATACGGCCCATGAGTGCATGTAACTCAGCTCCTTTGTGTATATCGAGGCATATGTTGGATGATTCGCTATGGGCTAGATCGGGGTAGGAAAACTTTTTGGCCTGAGGGACATATCAGGGAATAGAAATTGTATGGCGGGCCATGAATGCTCACAAAATTGGGGTTGGGGTGTGGGATGGGGTGAGGGTTCTGGTTGGGGGTGCAGGCTCTGGGGATGAGGCGTTTGGGGTGTAGGAGGGTTCTCTGGGCTGGGATCGAGGGGTTTGGAGAGTGGGAGGGGGATCAGGGCTGGGGCAGGGGGTTGGGGCTTGGGGAGAGGCTCAGGGGTGCAGGCTCCGAGCAGCACTTGCCACTGCTTCTGGGAGCCACTTGAGATATGTCCCTTCTCCAGCTCCTACATGGAGGTGTGACCAGGCGGCTCTGCACGCTGCCCCATCCACAGACACCACCCCTGCACCTCCCATTGGAGCGCCGTAGGGAGCCATTGAAGCACATAAGAGCTGGAGCGGGCCTGTGCTGGGCTTCTGGGAGCCGTGTGGAGCAGCCCCCAGCTAGAGTGTTGGAGCAGGATCATGCCGCGTGGTGCGGCCCCCAACCCAGCACCCTGGCTGGAGCGCTGGAGTGGGGCAAGCCCCAGACCCCACTCCCCAGTGGGAGCTCGCGGGCTGGCTTAAAACAGCTGGGCCGTAGTTTGCCCACCCCTGGCCTAGATGGTCTAATGTGGCTGTAGAGAGGTGCATTCAAGAGTAAGTACTGCCCGTGAACTCGGGAAAGTGTCTGTATTATTATTGGTTTCAGAATAGCAGCCATGTTAGTCTGTATTCACAAAAAGAAAAGAAGTACTTGTGGCACCTTAGAGACTAACAAATTTATTTGAGCATAAGCTTTCGTGAGCTACAGCTCACTTCATCGGATGCATTTGCTTCTGTTCAGTTTCACATTCTTACCTACCTGAATGCATAGTCCAATCAAATGAGGTTGTTAAGGAACCCAGGAAGGGTAAAACAAAGACACAGATAAGATAGCCACTCAGGTATCTGCTTCAAAGGAGTTAAGATAACAGTGGCTGGGCTATCATTGGGAAAAGAACCTATCCGCTGGCACCATTCAGATTAGAATGTTTTTCTCTTCCCAAGGCTAGGGCTAAGATTAAAAGACCCTGAGGGGTTAAAAAGATGCCCCCAGAAGAAAAGGAGGGGGAAAGTGATCAGCTCAGCCGGAAGCTGACCTGGATATAGAGGCAGCATGCAGTGAGAATGACACGTAGACTTGAGAGATAGGGTCTGCAGCTGGCTAGAGACAACAAAGGACACCAAGGCTAAGTCATATCTACCTAGGGGTTTGAGGAGAATACCAAGCAGAGGTAAGACAATATAGGTATAGGTCACTTTGTTATTTTTAAGTTCTCTTCTCCCAGCTCTCTGTACCAAATCATACTTGGTTTTGCAGAAATTTCTTCTGTGTAACTGCATATTATTACTGACCACAGGACCTTGAAGGAGAACTCTGGCAGCGTCTAAGCCCAGTTGAACCTGCTTGGTAACATGGTTGGCAGCCAGGGAGGGGTAACCCAGAGATCCAGTCGGGGAATGATTAGATTGTGGGATCCCAGCCCAGAGAGAAGTAGAAGCATGGGCCTGTCTCTTGAAAGGGGTGCACTCAGGGGACTGGAAAAGGGTCTCAGAAGAGGCAACCAACCCAGGGATCATGACACCTGCCCCACCCGATGCATAACTGAGTTAGGGATTCTTGAATCATGGCTCAGATACGGGGAGGGGCAGAGGGAGAGAACACAGGTGGTATGTCCAGTACCTGCCCACTGTGAGCAAGTGGGTGGAGAAGGGAGTAGAAGGGGAGAAAATGTGGGAGCCATGGTTCTGCCTCTCCATATGTGCTGGGTAGCACAGCTGGTCATAGACATAGACCTCAAGAGGTCATCCAATCCAGCCCCATGTGCTGAGGCAGGATTACATATACCTAGAGTCTAGACTATCCCTGAAAGGTGTTTGCCTAATCTGTTCTTAAATACCTCCAAGGACAGGGATTCTACAACTGCCTTAGGTAACCTGTTCCCATGAAGGGGGAAGCAAGCTACATCCTGGAAAGGGAAAGGGAATGAACTAATTTACCATTTACCCCACAGATACCCTGCAATGGATAGTAGCACAAGAGGAATTGTGATTTCCTGAGTCACAATTTTTTCCTGGAACTCTTTGTCAGGCAACACAGGTACATGCTTTCCCCTTCCGCGGGATTGAGTCTCTTCTAGCCCAGCGTTTCTCAAATGTGGCCACCATGGCCACCAAGGAGTTTTCCTGCAGCCACGACAGCTACCTAGGCAGAGATGGGGGAGGGGGCAAAGCAGCATCCCTTACCTGCAGCCCTCTGCCCACAGCTTCAGCTGTGGGACTCCAGTGGCTCGCTTCAGCCCAGGGTGGCGGGGCTTCAGGAGGGCTGGCCTTACTGGGTGCTGTGGTCCAGAGGCAAGGAGCAGGATGAGCATGGGGTGCCAGGCTGCAGAAGGGAGCTTAGGGCAATGTTGTGGGGAGCAGTGGGGCCTGGGAGCAATAGGGAGCCTGGGGATGTTAGCAGGGACTAGAGTGATGGGGGGAAGATAGGGGGAGGCAGCAGGGGCCAGATGCACCAAAATACAATTGATTTTTATTATTGAGTCTGTAAAAGACACCCTACGTAAATCAATTACAATGCTTTGGATGTGTACATGTGCATATTTTTTGGTTTTCCTAAAGTTATTAAATATTTTAGGAAAATTTGTCAGAGTGAGCACCAGCAAGAGTTGGTGGCTGCACTCTGAGGCCACCAAAATTTGTTATGAGAACCCATACTATTCAAATTGATTATGCCATTGGAAAATGTATACTCTTGCATAAGTTTTGTATAACTTTAACATGCTTGGTTTGGTTTTTTTAAGTATGTGGATGGACATGTTTTCTGAAATGCCAGATGAAAAACTTGTTTTCCTTTCTGTAGAACAGAATTATCCTGTGAAAAATACAGGAGTCTATTATCCACTAAGAAGTGGAATACAAAACAACAAGGATGTGAAGAATCAAGGCTCCTGTAGAATTATAGACTTGGGCTGACAACAAAGTAGAAAGAAAAGGAGTACTTGTGGCACCTTAGAGACTAACAAATTTATTAGAGCATAAGCTTTCGTGAGCTACAGCTCACTTCAATGCATCCGATGAAGTGAGCTGTAGCTCACGAAAGCTTATGCTCTAATAAATTTGTTAGTCTCTAAGGTGCCACAAGTACTCCTTTTCTTTTTGCGAATACAGACTAACACGGCTGCTACTCTGAAACCTGTCATTAAACAAAGTAGAGTGTCTGACCTTGATCTTACCATGGATTATTTGAACCTGAAGTTCATTTTATGAAATGTATAACAGAACTGACTGTGTTTCATTGTGGAACATGTATGTTTTTGTGAAGGTTTCAATACTCAAATTATAAAATCAATCCAATTACATCAAGTGATCACAACTGGAACAAATGAAGTTGATAGTCTGCTTCTTAGAGGCCAGGATTTTCTTTGAAATGACTATTGATGCTATTTGCATCTCTTGCCTTATTGCAGATCTCAGTGACTGATACAACAGATCAGAATTGTCAGACAAATCATTCAAGCAGCGCAGTGAGACTCCAAAAACTTATAGTGCTAGATGAGGGATAAATATAGTTTTGGAATGTAGTTTGATGACTGTATATGCAAAAGTTTGGCAACTCCTGTCTACCTATCAATAATTATTTTATGAAAATATTGTTATTCACTTTGCCAATTTGGGAAAAATGTAATGGTGATGTTTAATTAACCTAAAAGGACCAAAAGGTGAAGTCATAGTTCCCTGCTGACATTTAAAGTTTGTGTATCCTAGAGCTAAGCATAGCCACTAACTATAAACAAAAAATTCTTAAATTTAAATGAAATAAAGCCTCTTTTAATGTCAGATTGCTCTTGATCAGCATATGACACTACAACCATCCTAAAACAAAGACAACAGCCTCAGCTCAGGAGAACATGAATTACTTTTGTACTAGTGAATTAACATAAGGGCAATATTAATCTAAACAACTATTAATTTAATTATTGGAAATCTGAAACCTTTAAGGATTGATTTTGAAAATCTCCCTCTTTTTGTACAAAACTGAGCTCACAACTAATTGCAAATGCAAACACTAACATTTTGGCATCTAAATGTCTATGCCAATGTATATTAATGGTAGTATTTGTATTGCATATATAATTATGGATACATAACTGTGCCTACAGCTATAGAAGACTTTTTGGTTTTTAAGCTTTGTCATTCAACCTTAATGTCTGAAATACAATTCTTGACATACAAATCCAGGTTTTTATCTTGCAAGCACCTATGTAAGTGCTTAACTTTATGCACCTGAACAGTTCCATTGAACTCCAAAACAATTAATAATGTGCACAAGTGTTACAGGATTGGGACCTTAATGATCTAAAGTATGACCTGCAAACATTACAGTGTAATCTTTCTATGTACAGAGTCAGTAGTTTAAAACATAACTAATCAATCGAAAATCAACTTTGGCCATGTCTTCCCAAGTCTTTAACTCAGTTTAACAAATGTGTTTTTATAAATATAGTTTAAAATTCAACTGTGGCTGAAAATGGCTTTAGTTTGTTTTCACTAAGTGTGGATAGCATCTATTTTTGTTATAACTAAATTAATGAACTCAAGCATGAATGCCAGATAGCCAAAACACAAAGGAACTTGTTTCAACCATGGCCATGTTTTAAGACTGCACCCATACTGTTATCAAATTATTTTCAGAGTTCTTCATATGACAACAATCTTAATATATTTTCCCAGAGCTATGAAATATTTTTCCACAAACTGTCAAAATACTGACACCTGCCTTTATCACAAATAAACTAATTTATTTGTTCCCTATGCTCAAACCTCACTCTACATTAACTTTTGCAATATTAAGTGTAGGTGTAAGTGTAGGCTCCAAAAACCTGCTTAACAATTAGTCCCGCAAAGCAGATAAGTGTCCTCATGCCTGACAATGAATCTGTCTCAGAGGTGGAGTAGTTTACTTGGATGCTATGAAGAAAATACATCACAGGGTTTCTCAATATAGCATGGTTGGTGAGTGACCATGTTTACACAACATCCGTTTTCCTAAGCCGCACCCTTACTCATGGAACAAATGCAGTTCTTTGTTTCTGCAGACATATTCCCCTCCCCCCCAGAAATTGTAGTGCGTTTTTTTCTTCTGCATTTTTGGTGTCTAGTGGTTTTCTGCTACCAAAAGATGGCACATTTCTAACTTGTGTGTGTACATTTATATTCATTTGGATCTCCTAAAACCTTTTTTTCCCTCGGACCCTGATTCAGCAAAACACTGAAACTTATGTTTATCTTTTGGCACAGCAAAGCTGAAGCAGGATGAATTTATGTAATTGGTTTAAAGATAAGTGCATACCTATGACTAAGTCTACTTTAGAACCACTTTACCAGTATAGGAATACTGGATCAGTATTGACAAAAGAAATGTTGTTATACAGAGATGTCACATCAGGGGAAGAGGAATCAAAGAAATTGATTGCCCAGAAATTCTTCACTACCAATACTCAATGCTCTGAAAGTTTTGATAATAATACCATGGATTGGCTTATTACAGAAAAGGGTGGGTAAGGTTCTGTGGCCTGCTATATGCAGGAGGTCAGACAAGATGATCACGATAGTCTTTTCTGGCCTTAAAATCTATGAGTCTATTATTACAGTGTGATTAGCTGAGGGATTCACAATTTATCCCATATATTCTACTTTTGAAAATGTTGTATTGCTTGATTCTTACACCTCTGTAATTCTGTCTGCAGCAACGATCAGATTCTATCGCCCTTATCATCTGGAGAGAGTTGGTTACTTCAACAGAAGGTCAGATATTTTGGTACAAACGGACGATGGAGTAATTCATATCCAGCACTTAGGAGGGAAACATCTCTTCTTCGAGTTTTCCCCTAAAAGACGAAGTTCCGACTCTGAAGAGAACTCCACATGGAACAGACCCAGTAATGCCTTCAATATAAATTTCCAGAAACTGTACAATTTCTTATTGCTCCAAAAGACACGGGATAATGTGCCTCTTTTGCCTGCACATATCTAGCACTGAGATGTATGGCGCATTATCATTCGGACTGAATGTACCAAAAATTGTATGCAAATTAAAATGCACCAACAGTACTTTGGTACAAGGAATATAATTTTTTAAAGGATGACTTTTCTTTCCCCGATGGCAGAGAAAATTCCCTAATTCTACCTTCCAAAAAGTGACCAGAACATCCATTAGACATATTTTTCCTCATTTAGCAATGTGAAGGGCCAAATTATTTGGGACTGGAAATTGAATCCTTTTCTCCAAGCCTGAATTCAGGACATGGAGTAGCCACACAATGCAGGGACGTCTTGGCTACGGGGATCAGTATTGTGTGCAGACTCCCTCATCACATCCTGGCGGCCTATCTCTGTACCAATCCCAGGCTGCTGCAGTGAGAACTTCTGTAGACCAGAGCACAGTTCCATAGCACTAACTGCAGAGAGCAGCCTCTCTATGATCTGTCCTTCTCATGTGCAAGAACAGTGACAGTTCAATAGGAAGAGGTGTGTGTGTGTGGGTGGAGCAGGGACTACAAGTGTAACACTGTTATATAAAGAAGTGTTATTTATAGCAGTGGCTATCATTAAGGAAATTTCCTGGGGAGATTTATTTATTTTCTGGGTTGAAAAGATGATGCATCTCCATTATGGCTAAATGCAAAACTTTGTTTTCAAACAGAGCCAATGTGGATTTATAAGAAAATATTGGCCTTTTGACATAGCAAATTCAATCCTCGTTTGAGACAATATATGCTACATGTAAGTTTTGGGTGAGTTTTTAACACTTTAAAAATGGTGCATTAAGAGACTGGACAAACCATTTAGTTATTTTCAGGATTCTAGCAAGAACAGTTAAGATTAGGGTGAACATTGAAACTCACTAACTAGTCACATTACTGTTCTGTCTCTATATTTGAACATCCTAAATGTCTAAAATCACTCACATATCATATGCCATATATTTAGCATACGCACAGGGAGAATCTGTAGCATTCCACATAAATGAAAGACCTCTTCTTTCATGAGAATTATGGAGTGAGATTTTATATGCAAAGGAGTTTTGTTAGGGGAGAATGTGAAATGTTGGTGGAAAGCGAGGAAATGCTACTGAATATATATATATAATATATATATATATATATTATATATATATATATATATATATATATATATATATATATATATTAATTTAAACCCTTTTAGTTTAATTAGAAGTAAGAATAATTATAATATGCATTCACATTTTATTTGTGTTTTCTATTGAATTTATGTTCTCTGGGCTTTCTCACTTTTCTTACTTGAAACACATTGAAAGCAAATTGTTTTGCATGGACATGGTATGGGGGATCAACTTGCAGGATTGGAGCCTTAGGCCTTAATTAGGAAAGCACCCTATTCAGGAAGGGTGCTGAAGCACATGCTTAAGGTTAAGCATTTGCTTACATGCTCTCTTGAATTGGGGTTTTATATACCACAGAGATGGAAATTGCAGAAGACACTGAGGACTTGGCTACACTTGTGAGTTACAGCGCAACAAAGGAGCCCCAGGTGCCCTAGCTCACTACCCGTCCACACTGGCAAGGCACGTAGAGCGCTCTGACTCCGTGGCTACACTGCTGGTACTCTACCTCGGAGAGTGGAATAACGTTTGCTGCGCCCCCGCTGGAGCACCGTCACGCCAGTGTGGACACCCTGGTCCTATAGTGTACTCTGATCAGCCTCCAGAAGTGATCCGCCCTTTAAATTCTCTGGGAATTTTGAAAATCCCCTTCCTGTTTGCTCAGCCAGGCATGGAATGCTCTCAGCGAATCTTTCCAGGTGACCATTCCTCCATGTGCCAGGCAATTCCCAGTATGGAGCAATGGTGAGGTGCTGGACCTCATCAGTGTTTGCGGGGAGGAAGCTGTCCAATCCCAGCTGCACTCCAGCCATAGGAATTATGATACCTTCGGGCAGATATCAAGGGACATGATGGAAAGGGGCCATGACCAGGATGCACTGCAGTGCAAGGTTAAAGTGAAGGAGCTGCGGAATGCCTGCTACAAAGCCCACAAGACAAACAGGCGCTCCGGTGCTGCCCGTGCGACCTGTCGTTTCTACAAAGAGCTGGACGCAAAACTTGGGGCTGACCCCACCTCCATTCCAAGTACCACCGTGGGCACTTCAGAAGCCAGTTCAACAAGGTGGGAGGAGGAGGAGGAGCAAAGCAGAAGCGAGGGTGCGAGGTAGAGGAAGACACCCCGGAATCCCTAGATGCATGCAGCCAGGAGCTGTTTTCAAGCCAGGAAGAAGGTAGCCAGCCGGTGCTTGGGGAAGGACAAATACCAGAGGAGCTTCCCAGTGAGTGGCTTTTATTTTGGGAAGGAAGTTATTTGGTGCAGGCTCTTGGGGTAAGGAGGGTTAGGGCTGCATGCATGCCTAGATGCAGAATAGGGAGTTGATGTGCTCTCTCACATCGTGGTAATCGGCCTCAGTGATCTCTTCAAAGGTCTCATCCAGAACTTGGGCAATGCTCTTATGCAGGTTTCTCAGGAGAGCCACTGTGTTCCTTGTCCCAGTAAGGCTAACTTGTCCACACCACTGTGTGGTGAGGGGCGGGGGAACCACTGCTGCACACAGGCAAGCTGCATATGGGCCAGGGCGGAATCAACATTGCGGTAGAAGACACTCCCTTGCTTCCCAGGTCACCCTCAGCAGCGAGATATCTTCCAGGAAGAACTCCTGTGGAAAATGTGGGGACAGTGTTCAGTCTAGGGGCGCCCTGCTGCTGTTGGCTCTCCCCAGGGCACAGAAATCCAGAGGACAGTACAGCCGTGAAACAATCAGTCATGCTTGACCCCATGCTTACTCACGGTGGGTTATGTGCTCTCGCTTTGGGACAGGCAAATTATGCTGTTGTGTATATTGTGCTTGCCCTTGAGTACGGGGGAATCATTTCTCTGTCCGCAGTGAACAGTTCTGCCTCTGTTAAGTGTTGCATTTTGCCTTTACAGATGCAACCTTGAGATCTCAGCCGTCCATGTTATCACGGGCTGAAAGACTCCAAAGAATCAGAAAGAGGCCACGTAAAAGCAAGGAAGACATGTTGCATGAAGTAATGCAGCATTCAAGTAATGAAAATCGAAAAGTGCAGGAGTGTCGGGACAGTGAAAGGAGGATCTGCCAGCAGAATGAGGAGCACTGGCACAAAAGCGCGGTGCTCTGGCAGCAAAGCATGGATCGACTGATAAGCATAATGGAGCACCAAGCAGACTCGATACAGGTACTTGTAGCCATGCAGGCAGAAAACTACCGTGCGTGACCCTCCTGCAGCCCTTGTTCCAAAACTCTTTCCCTTGTGCCCCCATGTCACCTCCAACCCACTTTCCCCAACATCCGGGTTCTTACCGCCACCAGCTGCCTCCAACACCTGTAGCTTCACCACCCAGCCCTGAAAACTATGACCCTTACCCTCTGCACTCAACCCCCATCACCATGCAGTGTAGTCATCCTGAAGTGCAGCAGTCTTTGCGCAGCACTACAGACAGGAAGGCCGAGTATGATAACAGGACATACGCAAATCTGTGATTGTACCGTTCCCCACCCCATCCTTTTGCCCTTTCTGTTTCCCAAGCAGTTGTGTTTCTTTTCAATAAATGCATTTTCTTTTCAATAAATGGATTTTTTGGCTTTGAAAACTTTCTTTATTATTGCATAAAGTAAAAGATACCTTAGCCCAGGAAAGAAACAGCACTGCAAGTCAGTGTAGCAAACACAGTTTCCTACTAACATTGGAACCACGGCACTTGATTCCCATGCAGTGCACCACACATTCCTGGTGGCTTTCAGCCTCAAATTGCTCCCTCAAGGCATCCCTAATCCTTCTAGCCCCGCGCTGGGCCCCTCTAATAGCCCTGCTCTCTGGCTGTTCAAATTCAGCCTCCAGCTGTTGAGCCTCCGAGTTCCATGCTTAGTGAATTGTTCACCCTTACCTTCACAAATGTTATGGAGAGTACAGCATGTGGATATAACCACAGGGATGCTGTCATCGGCCAGGTCCAGCTTCCTGTAGAGAGAGCGCCAGCAGACCTTTAAACAGCCAAAAGCACACTCCACAGTCATTCTGCACCAGCTCAGCCTATTGTTGAACTGCTCCTTGCTGCTGTCAACTCTCCCTGCATAGGGTTTCATGAGCCACGGCATTAAAGGGTAAGCAGGGTCTCCAAGGATCACAATGGGCATTTTGACTTCCCCTATGGTGATTTTCTGGTCTGGGAAAAAAGTCCCGGCTTGCAGCTTCCTGAACAGGCCAGAAGTGAGCTGTAGCTCACGAAAGCTTATGCTCTAATAAATTTTAGTCTCTAAGGTGCCACAAGTACTCCTTTTCTTTTTTCTGAACAGGCCAGTGTTCCAAAAGATGCATGAGTCATGCACCTTTCCGGGCCAGCCTGCGTTAATATCAATGAAACACCCACAGTGATCAGGGTGTGCCTGGAGAACCAGAGAAATACTCCTTCTGATTAACGTACTCGGAAGCTAGGTGGGCTGGTGCCAGAATTGGAATATGTGTGCCTTCTATTGCCCTTCCGCAGTTAGGGAAACCCATTTGTGCAAAGCCATCCACAATGTTATGCACATTACCCAGAGTCTTGGTTCTTCTGAGCAGGATGTGATTAATGGCCCTGCAAACTTACATCAACACGATTCCAGCGGTTGACTTCCCCACTCCAAACGGGTTAGCGACCGATCGGTAGCTGTCTGGAGTTGCCAGCTTCCAGATTGCAATAGCCACCTACTTCTCCAGCTTCAGGGCAGCTCTCAATCTCATGTTCTTGTGCCACAGGGTGCGGGTGAGCTCCTCACACAGTCCCATGAAAGTGGCTTTTCTCATCCGAAAGTTCTGCAGCCACTGCTCGTCATCCCAGACTTGCATCACGGTGTGATCCCACCACTCAGTGATTGTTTCCCAAGCCCAAAAGCGGTGTTCCATGAATGCCACAAGCAAACTCGTGTGATATGCGTTACTCTAGTCAATATCATCATCGGAGCTCTCACTGTCACTTTGGATCATAAAGAATAACTTGACTGCCAAACGTGATGTGCTGGTGAGACTCGTCAGCATACTCCTCGTATTTTGGGCTCCATTCACGCAGACTGAAAGGGAAGACACAGCACGCAGTCCAAAAAGTATTGAAAGATGGCGCCAAATGTGGACAGAAGCACAGGAATTGCTGGGATGCAAACCGATGCATCATGGGGCATTGGGACAGGACCCAGAATGCCCCGCAACCCCTGCCCCCTTCCTACAAGCCACAGTGCCAGAATGGGAAGAGGTGCTCTGTGGGATAGCTGCCCATAATGCACTGCTACCAATGCCGCTGCAAGTGCCCTAAATGTTGCTGCGCCAGTGCGCTTGTTCCTGTCAGTGTGGACAGACTGCAGTGCTTTCCCTATTGCGCTCTCTGAAGGCGGGTTTAACTCAAAGCATTCTACATCTGTAAGTATAGCCATGCCCTAAGGCTATGGCTACACTACAGAGCTTTCAGCTGCACCGCTGTTGCGCGGCTAGTGCAGACACTTTAAGTAGCTGAGATTCCTGTTGATTTAGTTACTCTAGCCCCCCCTTTAGTGGTGATAGCTATGTTTGCAGGAGAAACTCTCCCACCAACATAGCGCTGTCCACACTAGCACTTAGGTCACTGTAACTTACTTCAGTGCTTGAAAAATATGAATCTTAAAAGCTGAAAAACCAGAAGCAAATAAAAATAAGACAAAGCTTAGATTTTTAAAAATCTCATGAATTTTAAGTCACTTGGGTTTTTGACCCCTTGATGGTGGCCAAGGCTGAGAAATCTGAAAGCAAAATTGACTAGCTAAGGGTTACAAAAAGTGAAGCAGGCTAGTATTCAAGTAGGCCACTTAAGAAGTGAAACTGACTATTATCCAAGCTGAGAGAGATACAAAGAGTAAACAAATAGCACAGGTGGAAAGTATATCACCCTTCAGCCTGAAAATTATTTACCTACTATGTTTATAATAGCAAAGATAGTATATATGGAAAATGATTAGAAGAAAAGAAATATCTCTATTTATTTCAGTTTAACAACTTTGTGCATTTGACTGCAATGGTGCATAGTCAGTTTTAATTTTTCTCTGTAGGGTCAGTTAGAATATCCCGATGCAGGATCAGGGCCTGAGAGCTTGATCCCTGCGTCCCCTTGCCTTCAGTGAGGCTGCTTGGCCACAGAGTCTCATCCTGATGCAGGATTGGGGCTTTATGTTACACTTTTGTTGGCAGTTTCCTCGTTGGAGTGGATCTTTCATAAAGCAACACACCACACAAAAAAGACACGTTTAAAATCAGGAAGATGTGATTGTAAAGCCTCAGAACTGCCAAGGAGACTCAGGGGGCAGGTGTAGTATGCAAAGCCACTTTGAACTTTTTTTTAAATTGACTAGATTTCAAGTGGACAGTGTCCCTTTCCCTTGTTAATGGCCCAAACTAAATCACAATAGACGCAATTACTTCATTAATCACCGTTTTATAATGTTTTAAAGGGACACGGTCTGGTCTATCATCTTGCAACATCAAGGGGTGTCTCCACACTCCAGTATGCGAGTTTCCTCTTGGGATGTAGACACTAGTAGCGTGATTTAAAGTGTAAGGAGGTAGTCACTCCCCCCATGGGGGGGGGGGCGTTTAATAAAAAACCCAAAATAAGGGAAAGGCTGTGAGTTTAGCCCAGGCCAGGAAGGAAGCCCCCGGAAAGTAGTGGAGCGCTTGCTCTTGCGTGTGGAAAACTAGCTGAGGTTTTTTCCCCGCGGGCTGTAATTTGACTGTTCTCTTTGGCTTCGCTCCAGAGCCAAGTCCAAGTGGTTAATCTCTCCACCCCCCTTCTCGCACCCTTGGGGGGAAGTCAGCTGCAGCCCGAGGCCGAGCCGAGCCGAGCCGGGCCGGGCCTCCCTCGGGAGGGGCTGAGCCTGTAGGCAGAGCTGCGGCTGGAGGAGGGGAAGGGGGAGTTTTCCCAGCCGCCCGGAGGAGCAGGAAGTTTGGAGAATAAGCTGCTGCCCTAGAGCCTGAGCGGAGCGGCAGAGCCGCCAGAAGACGAGGCGCTGCGGAATGGGCACCTAGCGCCGGCGAGCCTCGGCGCGACGGCCGGAGACCAGCGCTCGCCGCCGGCACACTCCGGGTGGAGACGCAGGAGCTCCGCCGGCATCCCGGAGAGCGAGCGAGCGAGCGCGCGCGCGCGCGCTTTGTCCTGCGGAGCAGGTTTCCTCCTCCGCCGCTGCAAACCCTCAGGTAGCGCCTTCTTCCCGGGCTGCCGCTTCTCCCGCTCTCCCCTCCGAGGCGGTGCGAAGGGGTGTCCTCCCCCAGGGCGGAGGGGAGAAGAGGGCTGCCGGGAGCCGGCTGGGTGCCGGCGGCGGGGGAGAACCATTGCCGGGCTGCTTCGGAGCAGGCGGCGGCGGCCTGAGTGGGAGGGGAAGAAGGGGCGTGTGTGGGCCGCTCTGCACCCGCCGGGCTATGGCCGGGCTGAGCCGCCGCCGCCCGCGGGGCTGTTTGCCCTGCCGGTCGCTGCGGGGACGGACAGAAACCGGCGCCGCTTCAGAAGCGCAGCGCTGGGGCGGAGAGAAAGGGGAGGCCGCGCCCCTCCCCTCCCCTGCGCGAGCCGGGCGGTAACACGGGGGTTCAGGTGCCCGGGGGATTCGCCGCGCGTTTGTTACCTGAGAGAGGCGGGCAGCCGCGCGGTGTCTTGCCCGTGGGGGGGGGCTCGCGTCACACGGAGAGTCTCAAATCCTCTCGTGTCCCGGCACGTCTCTAATGCGGGTCCTGTGTCGCTCGTGTGGAAAGGGGGACGCGGTTCCTTTGCACGGCTGCGTGTTTTTGCTGGTGAGCACGAGCCTTTAGCTTGTAACACAGGAGAAGGCAGCAAGGGGGCTGGGGCTGGGGCGGGGGCTGGGGGGAACACCTGGCGTGTTTCAACTTCGTTAAGCTCTGGCGTCTGAGGCAGGGGACACGCTACTGCTTTAACAGTACTCGCCTTCCTACGAAGATCGCTCCTGCCACGCTCCTGCCTGGGTAGTCACTGAGAAGTGTAAGCCAGTGGAAGAGCCATTGTACCTATAATCTTTCTGAAACGGGGGGGAGGGGAGTCTTTTTTTTTTTTTTTTTAAGACTCCAGCCCATTCCTTCGGTTATTTTTGCTTTGAATGAGAAAAATCCATCAATTTAGAAGTTGTTTTGGACTACCCTCCTTCTTTATGTGGCCCCTCTCTTTCTACTCCAGCACTGCAAAAATCGGTCCTGTAAATAATGCACTGTGGGCATATCACATCGGGGAGTAAAGCATCCTGTGTGTAATATATTTATGAAGGGTACAAGTAATGTTCAGCTGTTTTTGTCCACAAAAGTATTTTTGTGTTTGGCTACAATTCTGTGTGATCTTAAAATCTGACTAAGGGAGATATTTTGTGTACACAGCGCCAGAAGTAGTTTTCATTAACGTTTAACATACTGCATTGTCAAATCTCTGAACATTTAATACAGGTTGCATAATGCCTCTGTTTTGGACCACATGTTGTTAAAGCCAAAAGGGATGGTGTTAATTATTTGGAATTAAACTCTCTACAAATTCTAATGTATTTTTATTAAACCTGACTCTTTTAAAATAAATGTAGTTAGTGTAAATTTGGTTCTAGTGACTGTTCCTTAAAGCATTTAAAAATGTGACCAATCATATTCATATATATTTTCTCTTTTGGGTGAGGTGGTAGTCTTCCTGTTTCCCTTTTGGAGCCCTGACAATTTCCCTGTTCCCTGTCCTTGGTTTCTTTTCCTGACCGTGAAGGCCTTATGTCACAGCTGTTGTCCTTCTGGAAGGATAGAATGGGAGCCCTCCAGAACCCATCAACTCCAATCCTTTAATAAGCCAACGGGTCATTGTTGAATAAGATTCACTTCATTTCCCCTTTTCTTTGCAAGCCTACGGCATTCCCAGCATGAGGCACAAGGGGCCTGGAACAAAACAATTTAAACATTGGGCTGGCTCTTGGTATCTTTTTCCCCCTTAACTGTTAATTGGGGTACTGATACAGTTGTGATTTAAATTATTTCTTGCTCTTCCAATCCCAATGTTGTTTGTATCAAAGTGTGAGCAAATAATGACATGAAACTGCCTACGTAAATCACAATGAATGGGTGATTTAAAAATAATAATAAATACTAACTCTCTATATTAGTAGTAGTCTTCTTTGCCTCTCTGTTTCCTTCTTGGAAGGAACTGCCTAACACTTGTGGTTTAGATTTCCACAAGTGTTTGTTGCTCAAGCCTCTAGCTAAATTTATAAAGGAATCCTGTTAGCTTGTACAAAGCTAAATTTGGCTGTAGCAACTACTGGATGTATAACTTATTGTGGTTAGAAAGGTACATATGTAACTGTCTTAAGCTTTATTTTTAAACTTCTGATTTTTGTGGCATGCAGTTGTCTTAATTCTGAGAACTTTTAAAGATGCACATGGATGCTTTGGCGGAAGGTATACCCAAAATATGAATAAAGTTAAATCTCATTAATTTCACAGATGCTTCTTTTAGAATAGTAGAGGGGGAAGCCGAAGTTCTTGCACCTAGAGGGCATTAAATGGTTCCCTTATACGTCCAAATATTCAGTTTTTTAACTTTAGCTCCCCTATTCCTGACAAAGTTGACAACCTGGAAACTATGCACAATGCTCTGAGAATGTTTCAGTAGTTTCAGTATTAAATGTTTGTCATATTACCATGGTGTTAGCATATTATTGGATATTTCTAAAAATTTAAACAGTGTAGAGTGGGATGTTGGTGGATTTATATATGTTATAATGCTTAGAACTTCTATAACTAAATTTGTTAGTCTCTAAGGTGCCACAAGTACTCATCGTTATTATAACTTCTCCATCATTAATATACTAGTGTAGTTCTTTCTGATATTTAATTTACCGTAATTCTTTGGTCTTTTTAAAGAGGGAAAGCTCTGTTAGAATTAAGGCACAGAGTATACCTTTCAAACTGGCTTAAGTTTGGGGTCAAATATTTCTCCTTTTGAAAATCCTGTGCAACTCTTTGAAAGCTTTCCACAAATTGTCCTTATTTTAATAGATGGTGCAACAAGATTTCTTAACTAGAATGCCTTTTAATTGTTAGAATCACATTTAGAGAGAGAAGTTTAGAAATGTAGCTTCTAAAGGGTTAATCTCTATCCAGATTATTAGTGCTTTGTGGAACAGAGGGATATTTAACTTGCATATTTATGTGCACCTTTGAAGTGAAGCCCAGGTGGAAGATGATTTAATATGGCTTTTAAGAAAAGGAGTACTTGTGGCACCTTAGAGACTAACTAATTTATTAGAGCATAAGCTTTCGTGAGCTACAGCTCACTTCATCGGATGCATTTGGTGGAAAAAACAGAGGAGAGATTTATATACACACACACACACACACACACACACACACACAGAGACATGAAACAATGGGTTTATCATACACACTGTAAGGAGAGTGATCACTTAAGATAAGCCATCACCAGCAGCAGGGGGGGAAAGGAGGAAAACCTTTCATGGTGACAAGCAAGGTAGGCTAATTCCAGCAGTTAACAAGAATATCAGAGGAACAGTGGGGGTGGGGTGGGAGGGAGAAATACCATGGGGAATAGGTTTCAGAGTAGCAGCCGTGTTAGTCTGTATTCGCAAAAAGAAAAGGAGTACTTGTGGCACCTTAGAGACTAACAAATTTATTAGAGCATAAGCTTTCGTGAGCTACAGCATCCGATGAAGTGAGCTGTAGCTCACGAAAGCTTATGCTCTAATAAATTTGTTAGTCTCTAAGGTGCCACAAGTACTCCTTTTCTTCATGGGGAAATAGTTTTACTTTGTGTAATGACTCATCCATTCCCAGTCTCTATTCAAGCCTAAGTTAATTGTATCCAGTTTGCAAATTAATTCCAATTCAGCAGTCTCTCGTTGGAGTCTGTTTTTGAAGCTTTTTTGTTGAAGTATAGCCACTCTTAGGTCTGTGATCGAGTGACCAGAGAGATTGAAGTGTTCTCCAACTGGTTTTTGAATGTTATAATTCTTGACGTCTGATTTGTGTCCATTCATTCTTTTACGTAGAGACTGTCCAGTTTGGCCAATGTACATGGCAGAAGGGCATTGCTGGCACATGATGGCATATATCACATTGGTAGATGCGCAGGTGAACGAGCCTCTGATAGTGTGGCTGATGTGATTAGGCCCTATGATGGTATCCCCTGAATAGATATGTGGACAGAGTTGGCAACGGGCTTTGTTGCAAGGATAGGTTCCTGGGTTAGTGGTAATGTGTGTGGTGTGTGGTTGCTGGTGAGTATTTGCTTCAGATTGGGGGGCTGTCTGTAAGCAAGGACTGGTCTGTCTCCCAAGATCTGTGAGAGTGATGGGTCGTCCTTCAGGATAGGTTGTAGATCCTTGATGATGCGTTGGAGAGGTTTTAGTTGGGGGCTGAAGGTGATGGCTAGTGGCGTTCTGTTGTTTTCTTTGTTGGGCCTGTCCTGTAGTAGGTGACTTCTGGGTACTCTTCTGGCTCTGTCAATCTGTTTCTTCACTTCAGCAGGTGGGTATTGTAGTTGTAGGAATGCATGATAGAGATCTTGTAGGTGTTTGTCTCTGTCTGAGGGGTTGGAGCAAATGCGGTTATATCGTAGCGCTTGGCTGTAGACAATGGATCGAGTGGTATGATCTGGATGAAAGCTAGAGGCATGTAGGTAGGAATAGCGGTCAGTAGGTTTCCGATATAGGGTGGTGTTTATGTGACCATCGCTTATTAGCACCGTAGTGTCCAGGAAGTGGATCTCTTGTGTGGACTGGTCCAGGCTGAGGTTGATGGTGGGATGGAAATTGTTGAAATCATGGTGGAATTCCTCAAGAGCTTCTTTTCCATGGGTCCAGATGATGAAGATGTCACCAATGTAGCGCAAGTAGAGTAGGGGCATTAGGGGACGAGAGCTGAGGAAGCGTTGTTCTAAGTCAGCCATAAAAATGTTGGCATACTGTGGGGCCATGCGGGTACCCATCGCAGTGCCGCTGATTTGAAGGTATACATTGTCACCAACTGTGAAATAGTTATGGGTGAGGACAAAGTCACAAAGTTCAGCCACCAGGTTAGCCGTGACAGTATCGGGGATACTGTTCCTGACGGCTTGTAGTCCATCTTTGTGTGGAATGTTGGTGTAGAGGGCTTCTACATCCATAGTGGCTAGGATGGTGTTTTTAGGAAGATCACCAATGGACTGTAGTTTCCTCAGGAAGTCAGTGGTGTCTCGAAGATAGCTGGGAGTGCTGGTAACGAAGGGTCTGAGGAGTCTACATAGCCAGACAATCCCTCGTCGGGTGCCAATGCCTGAGATGTGGGGCGTCCAGGATTTCAGTTTATGGATCTTGGGTACGATAGAATACCCCAGGTCGGGGTTCTTTGTGTCTGTGCGGATTGTTCTTGTGCTTTTGGAGTTCTTGAGCAAATGCTGTAGTTTCTTTTGGTAACTCTCAGTGGATCAGAGGGTAATGGCTTTAAAAGTGGTGTTGGAGAGCTGCCTAGTAGCCTCTTGTTCAGATCTTTTCAGTAGAGGACCTCTGCTTCCATTAACTTATTTATGGAAATCACAAAGAAGTAACCTTACTTGCTGTGAGTCATCTTCAACTTTTACTTTCCTTGAACCGGATGTAAAGGTGGGATCCGTGATAGGATTTAGGCCTGGTCTACACTAAAAAATTAGGTGGACCCTCTACATTGCTTGGGGATGTAAAAATCCATGGGCGGGAAAGATTCTTCCATCAACCTAGCTACCACCCTTGGGGAGGTGGATTACCTACACTGATGGAAGAACCCCTCCCGTGGCATAGGTATTTTTACATTGAAGTGGACATGGCGCAGCTGCAGTGTAGTGTTTTCGAGTGTAGCAAGGCCTTATGTGTTGCAGTGCTGCGTATCATAGCACCTAGAAAATCACAGGAACAATGCTGCAATTCACAAAGCTGAATTAGGCACCTAGGATCCCTATATGGTGAATGGGAAAAGATAAGTACCTAAAATGTGATGCACAAAAGCCAGCATGCTAGGCAGAGAGCTAGCTAACTTGCCAATGGGAGATGCTGATGAGAGGCATGTGTCTTAAGCCTTGCCCCTCTCACAGAGGTAGATGCCTTCCAGGAGCCTAGACTTAGGCCAGCGTTTCTCAAATGCAGCCACCAAGGGCCTTTCTTGTGGCCACAGCGAACCTGGGTGGTGATTGGAGGCAGGGCAAAGCGGCAGCCCCTCACTCTGGGCCGCCAGCAAATGCTGGTCCATGCCTCCTCCTGGAGCCACAAAAACTGTAAGAGCAGGTGACCGGTGTGAGTTCCTCACCTTCCCAGGGGCGGTGGTGCTTGGGTGTCAGCCCTGGGGTGGTGGGTGGCAGGCTCTGGCTGTGTGGCGGCAGGCTCCGGCCCCCAGCCACAGGGCTTCGGGCTCTGGCCCTGGATATCCAGTCCCAGGCTCACCCCCCCACATGTCATCACTGATCCCTCCACCCCTGCATCACCCCTGGTCCCCCATCTCCTTACCTGCCTCCCCATCCAATTTGTCGCCCAGCTTGCTGGGGCTGAGTAAGTATGCTGTGAAAACTGATATTAACAAATAACATTTTCACAGTAGCAAACCTACTAACTAGCAAGTCTAAAAAAAAAAAAATCAACCAAAAAAGCAAAACATGCAAAGCACCTTATTTGTATTTCTATTCTGTTTAGGTCCAGTAAATAATGGAGATAACTGTACATTATTTTATTATTGAGTCTGCAATGAATAAATTACAATGACTTGGACACATATATGTGCATATTTTTGCTTTTTCTAAAGTTAATTAACAATTTTAGGAAAAATTGTCAGAGTGGCCACCACAAGTGCAGCCATCAAAAATTTGGTTGAGAGAACCCCTGATTTAAGCACCTATCTCTGTTTGGACTGCTAAACAGAACCCATCACCTGGAGTTGGGCATCTAAGATGTCTCTTGCAGGAATGAGTTAGGCATCTCCTTTGCTCCACACAAATCCGAAGAGGAGGAGGGAAGTGGTGTCAGCGCCCACCTTATAGCTTTTAGCCCAGTGGTTAGAGTACTTGCTTGCCACAGGGTAGAAAGATGTGAACGTGGATCTCCCATTTCTCAGGAAAATGCTCTAACTACTAGGCTGTGGGATATTCTGATGTCAGGATCCCTTAGTCTATCCTGTTGAAGCTGTTCCACAGTGGATAAATAATGAAAGAGCGATTGGAGCAGGGGGGAGTGGACATGGGGTCTCCCACCATTGTCTCTCTCTCTCTTTCTGCTGTTCCACGGTGGATAAATACTTGCTTAGACATTGGGAGAGAGAGAGAGAGAGTGAGTGACTCAGTATCCCAGTGTTAGGGCACTCACCTGCTGGGTGGAAGATGCCTATTCAGGAAGGTGTTTAAGCCCTATTGAAATAAATTGGATATCGTATAAGCATGTTTTCCGGATTTTGGGCTTTAGACTGTAAACACTCCAGTGCAAGGATGTAAACACTGTAAACACGCAGTGCAGTGTCTTTCTGTATTTGTACAGTACTCAGCACAACAGGGCTCTGATCCTGATTGAGGTTTTCATATGCTATCATAATCTATGACTAATGTTCTGAATGGACTCGGATGAGACAGTGGTAAAATGCTGGTACCCTGCCTATAGTAACTCACCCACCATCAGCATTACTGGTGGGTCTGCGTCAGCGTAGACACAGCCTCTGTCTATATAGTGGCTTCATCTGCAGCCTATGGTTATGAAAACTGTTGAAGTGTAACCAAAGATATCATAAACTGGGGGAGGGGGACACAAATATAAACTCTTTTTAGTGTTTTAAAAGAATACTGTCATAGATTAAACACAGCATTCCAAAACGTCAAATTGAAATTACTTTGTATTGATAGATTCTGATCTCTAAGACTTAAGTGTGCAACACTGGATTTTGTTTTTTAAAAAACAAAATATTCAGAATGGGTGTTATAAAATGTGTAATAAACCCCAACTCATGAACGCAACTTTTAAAAAATAGTCTGAAATATGGAATTCATGTTTTCTTTTTTTAAAGACTCAAATCAAAGCATTTGATGAGATAAAGGAAACATTTGCAGAATTCCTCCTTGGAAAGTAAATCTGAGAAACAATCTATAAATCAACATTTAAAATTCTAAGTTAGTTTAAAGGAATCTGTCCTCTGCATACAAAGCAAAATATAAACAGGAACCTACAAAATAATTTTCTAGGTGAATATTAGAGGAATACATCTTATCTGAATACAGTAGAAATTAAATTGCCCTAGGCTTCTTGGAAGTGTATTAATAAAAATACATTACAAATATGTAAAATAGCAGCAACCATTTGTGTACTGTAAACATGAGACACATCTGAAGTGTGGTATTACTCTAAAAAGTAATGGTAGAATATGGCACTCTGTTATGCAAGAGATCTACTCCCTGACTCTTCAGAGTCTTCATACCTGCTGACATTAGTAACAAAAATAACATTTTACATCTTTTTATTTCCACCAATGTTCTGCAATTTTAAGAGACGGTGAGTGGGAGTCACTCCAGCCCTGTACCAAATTTGAAGAAATAGAACTGTAGGAGTGTCATTGAATTCTTAGTTTGGCATGGAGAACCTATCGTGATGATGAATGTGGACTGAATTTTCAGGCCAATTGGAAAAGATATTGTTTTACTTTCAGAGTGAGAACATCTGACATAGAAATCACTGAGAGAGGACCACATGGATCCCTATAATACCATTTAACTTATTTTCTTACAAAGATGTTCTTCAGAGAAGAACTAGACTTAAAACAAACATTTTTTTTAAAGTTTCTTTGTTCTGGGGGGCCCAGAGAACTAGCCAAGTTCCTTTGTGTAGCTGTAACGGTATTGCCGACTGAAACATTAAAAAAAAAAATCAGAGGTCAGGCGCATAGCTTAAAAATTGACAGATGATTTTTGCTTTTTTTGTTTTTTGAGCCCTGGGGGTGGTATATTTTTCAGCTTTTTTCTGCAATTATAATTAATAGGATTTTTTTTTAAAAAAGAAAGCTTAGATTTCCATGTAATAATAACGTGACGCCAGGATTTGAGTTTTGAGTTACACAGAGCTGTGTAGCTCGAAAGCTTGTCTCGTTCACCAACAGAAGTTGGTTCAATAAGAAAGATTATCTCACTCGCTTTATCTTTCTCATATCCTGGGAACAACACCATTGAAAAAGTTAATTAAATATATCACTTGAACAGTAACAAAGATATTGAAACAAAGTTTCTTCTGCTGACTTGAGCTTCCCAGGCTCAGGCTCTGGGGCGGCTTCATTGCAATGTAGGCTTCCGGGCTGTGCCATCCCACCTCACAGTGTCCTAGAGTCCAGGCTCCAGCCTAAACCTGAAAGTCTACACAGCAATGAAACAGCCCAAGCCCTGTGTGCCTGAGTCGGCTGGCATAGGCGTCTAGTTGCTGTGTAGACATACCTTAGAAATCTTCAGAAAAACCTGCTGGTGGCTAATTTCATGAATCAGTTACACGGTCTGATGCAGCTTGACCCCATCACAACTGGCAGCTGCTGAAGACTTCTTGGCCTTCAGGGCTAAGTAACCAGTGCATAACCCTTTTTTGTACTTATTTGTGTTGCTCAAGAGCGTGAGGTGACAGTATGTTTGGGACTGATAGTCCAGAAAAAAGATGACTTCTGTTTTTAATGGTACTCCAATATTTGACTCTGTCAGGCTGGTCAGTGTCTCTTTATTACCTTATTGATTTGTATAAGGTAACCTAAAATCTAATGCATTTTTATAATGTGCTACTGGCAGTCACTACATGTAAATTTTTACTTTAGAGCTCAATGCAAATTAATGAGCCTGCATTGTTGCTCTCTGGCTAATGTTAGTTCACACTTACGTAAGTAACATTGAGGTATTTAAAATATCAATGTACACAAATTGTCTTAGGAAAACTATTAGTATTTTATTAAATTATTTTAAAAAAAACCCACTGCATTAGATTCTTACCCCCAAGGTTTTTTGTGGAGTGCGCAAATGAACCAAACATTGTGCTCTGTGTTGTCTGGATATGAGACTTAGTTGGGGATCATATGGGAGTATGGGTTAACAGGCTGATTTGGTGGACTGGCGTTCCATTTTTAGGAGCGTTTTGAAATCTGAATAATTATTTGTAAGATTGTGGAATACCATTTATATTGGGTCAAGAGTGAGACAGGTGGTCTCGGTTTGGGTTCCTCTTTGGTTCACCACAGCAGAGTAGAGAGAAAGCGCTGCTTTTAAAATACATTTATTGTGTTGAGACAACTTCTATGTTTTGGGAAAATCTTTTGAGAATATCCAATATTTCACTCAGCACCATAATTCTGGCCCATTTGTGTGCTCCAATGATGAGTTAAGTGAAGCTTCAGAATGTTGCCATAGGCAAATTTGGAAATGAGGATGATTTCAAAGACCAGTGTGAGAATAGTATATAGCACCTGTCGTCTTAATACTGGAAATCATTTTGGCTGACTTCCATCCAGAATATGTTCTAGAAAGAAAACTTTGTCCTGACATGTTTTTGAGAATGATACAGTTTTCAAATTTGTGTGTGGTTGTTTTTTGTGAAGTGCTCCAAGCTGCCAAAATGTTTTACATAGAAGAACGTTGTCATTACTGGCTAAGGTTTAGTTAACTTTATATATAAAGTGTCTACATTTAGCTTTCTTTAGGGGTTTTGTTTAACTTGGTCCTTCTCTTCTCTTGTCTTTTTTAGGTCTGAAATGCTCCTAGTTAGATTTCAACTCTATGGGATACTCACACATTCTAGAGATATCTGTTGTTAATGTCTTCTAAATGCAGTATATTTTTTAAGAGCAAGTTTAGTTTGCAGTGTTTTTGTTAGTTGTAGTGAATTTCCAGAATAACTATTTTATAAATCACAGTATCAAATCCTTATGTACTAGATGGCTAACTGGAGACAACCTGCCTCCTAAATTTTCTGCACAATAGTGAAGAATGGCTTTTATGTTAGTGTATGAGAAGAACTTTATGCCTATTGACAACCTAGTTACAGCTAGGATGCCTGAATAATCTCATTCCTCTAGAATTAAAGAGAGTCCCTTGTTTACTGGAAGTCTTTAGAACAAGAGAAACATATGAACTAAATGGAAAAAATAGGAGAGAACGTATACAGGTCATTTCTCATCTTGATTTTACTTTAATTACAGCCATAATGCAATCAGGTACCTGGATACTTGAAAGACTGCAATTAAAATATAATCAGAGTAAACCTTCTGAAGTTACTTTTACATAATTGTTTCCAAATTCTGAGAAACTTTACTGGCAGTTATTTGACGTATTTAAGTAGAGTAGAAAGCTGACTCAAAGTCTTCAGGAGTACTTTAAAAGAATATTTTTTTTGTTCTCCAAGTAATTTTTTACTGAGAAAAATATGGAAACAAGACTGCTTTCTTGAGTGACATGAACAGTTATCTCTGTTCTGAAGGTCTATTACAGTTTTCAGCATTGTGTTACCCTGTAAGTTTAGTAATTACGTGGTGAATATTTTTTTTATTAGCTCCTCCTAACTAATGTATCTAAGTTGGTGTAGTTTGGTGGCTTTTTTTGTTTTGTTTTTGCTTAAACAGAGAATAACAGGGCATCATATCCCTTTGGTAGGAGTGCATATAAAGCAATACTGAATAATACAATTCATTTGGGTAGGGTAATTTTTTTTTTTTAAGATGTAGAACTTTGCCTGTTTATGGTTTGGTTCCCCCTAAACCAAAGTTTGGAAACTCAGCAGGGATTCTATTTATTCTGGCATAGGAATTAGCATCAGGCAGAGCTTTCTGGTCTCAAGAACTGGTAATGGTAGGAGGCTTCTGTAATATTGCCAGCCAGCTAAATGCCTGCAGTATTTTGCCATACAGGAAATCAATTGCAGCTGAATGTGCACAGTTTCCACTCCAAGTATATAAACATACCTTCCAGTGATTTTTTTTAAATCTGTTTTTTATCTAGAGTCTTAACTTTAATAGTTGTTTGAAAGTTCAGAGTCAGAACACTTGATATTTTGTTTCTAAGGCATCTACCCATTCTCTGGTATCTTGGCATTAGATCATGGTGGGATAGAAGTATGAAAAAAAAACCCACAAATACTTATTAAGGAGGGATGATATCACTGGATCATGAAATCCTGAAAAGCAGGTAAACTTCAACCAGTGGCTTACTGAGAATTCATTAATAAAAGGAGGTACGTTTACTATACTGGTTCTAGAGTAGCAGCCATGTTAGTCTGTATCCGCAAAAAGAAAAGGAGTACTTGTGGCACCTTAGAGACTAACACATTTGTTAGTCTCTAAGGTGCCACAAGTATGCCTTTTCTTTATACTGGTTCTGTTCCTGATTGTATAACTGCATGAAATATGATAATCTGGAAATGAGAAAAGATGGAGGAGTTGCTGAATATGGATATACTTGAAGAACTGCTATTGGAGAATCTATTTTCTCCATGAAGTCCACAATTCTACATTCTTTGGGGTTAGAGATCAGTTGAGCAAAATTTGTTAGAATAGGCTGCAGCACCATTCTACCAAAATAGACACCTGATCTGGCTTCTGACAACAAACCAGAGTGTGTTGGTACTGATGTGCACCTTACTTTGAGTGGCTCTCTTAAAATATCCAGCTTAGGTCCAGCTTATTACAAGTTTTTGAATCCTAGTGTGGCTCTAGTGGCTTTGAGGCCTTTTTTAACACATAGCTGCTTACATCAAGAACAGATGTGTGGACTGTCCATTTTGGATAGATCCTGATTCCCTTTAGACTTGTCTCCATAGGTGACAAAAATATCTTGAGTCGGAGAGAGGAAGGATTAAGCTAAGGTGATAGCCTGGAACTCAGGAGATCAGCTTCAATTTCTTGCTTCACCACAGGTATAGTATGTGACCTAGGGTAAGTTATTTAGGGCCAGTTTTTTTTAAAGGTATTTAGGTACTGAAAGATGGAGCTAGGTGCCTAGTGGGATTTCCAGAAGTGTCTGTATGCCTAGTTCCTGTTTACAATGGAGTTAGGCACCTAGGCATTTTTGAAAATCCCATTAGGTGCCAACTGCATTTTTAGGTGCCTAAATATCTTTTTTTTTTTTAACTGACTCTTGACAGGGGCAGAGATGCTATCTAGAAATAGAGGTACTTTCCAGCCTCACGGGGTAAATACTTTAAAGATGGTGAGGAGATAGGGAACTACAGCATATAGGTACACCAGGCATATAGCTACCTAAAGATAATTGCTATGGATACACTAGAGAGCGTATAGTGACGCAGCTGCACTTATGCAGCTGTGATGCTGGAAGCTCTCTAGTATGGCCACTCTGAACCAAGGGGGAGAGGGCTCTCCCATCGACTTAATTAATTCACCCCCAATGAGCGGTAGCAGCTATGTCAGCAGGAGAAGCTCTCCTGCTAACACAGCACTTTCCACACCGGCACTCTAGGTTAGTGTAATTTATGTCATTCGTGAATGGCTTATTCACACCCCTGAATGACATACATTATAGCAATATTAATGGTAGTGTAGACATAGCCAATGTAACATCTGAAGGGCTAATGTGTTAGGACAGTATTTGTTAGGCCATGCCCACTCTAGGACAGTAATTAATTGCAACAACACACACTGTTGCCAACCCCAAACATTCAAATATCCTAGTAGCACCTCCCATCCTCCTACCACCCCGCCCCAAATCATGAGGCAGGTTTAAAAATCTAAAACAAAAATAACTCAAATGGGGTTTTGTTTTGTGTGTCTTCTGGGTCTTGAGCCTTTAGGGAGCATTCTAGTAATGTCTTTTAAGTTTTTTTCCCTCCAGATCCATGAGTGTATCTATTAGCTTAGCGTAAGAAAAGAGCTAGAATCTTTAGATGAGATCTTAGCTCTTTTATTGCTTACGTTTTGACATGGCACCAGAAGTTTTAAGAAATAACAGTATCACAGGAGTTGGCAACACTGCAACCTTTTTTGTGTTAAATTTGGTTGGACAGTGTGAATGGGACCAAACTACATTTTTAACCAGGTTAAAAACCATATGATGATGCATCAATGAGTATTGGTGTGACCAAAATGTGATGTAACCTGGTTGAGTCACAACAGAGTTTAGCCACCATTGTTAAACTAAGTTGTCTTCCTGTGCATATAGGACCAGGGTGATCATATGTATTCTGAGTAATCAGAGCTGAGCTCAGGGAGGTACACCAAGAAAGATTTCAAGCATATATAGTGTGATTGAATCTGCTCAGGAGGAAATGATGAATATGTGCCTAATGCAAAGATGTGTGTTTACTATATTATTATGCAATTATCTGCATGTTCCTCTGTCTTAGAAGATCTTGGGAAAGCTCAGCTCCTTTGGATAATAGGAAAAGCTGACTCAACAATGTCTGAATCTGTATGACCAGAACAGACAACTTGTTCCCCCCAACTATTCAAAAGGTTCTGGTGTTCCCGAGGCCTTTAGATTAATAAGGATGGAGATTCTACAGTAGGTTTATTATACATGGCAACTGGGCATAGAAATGATTTCACTCCAACTCACAAATCTGACTGACTGACTTCCAACAAAAAGGAGCCTTTGGAAGATTGTCTTGGAAGAAAGTGTGTATTCAGTGATAAGCCTTGTGGGTAACTCAAGGGCACTGCAGAGGCAAAATACTTGGAGAAACCCAGTTACTTGCAAATAACCTGATTTTATTTCTTCCGGATGGAGTTTAAAAACTGAAACCAATGTGGTGTGTATGTATGTATAACTTTAATTGCACACCCTGTTTGTAATGCAGAGTTCTGAAAATCAGAGTTGCAAATTAAAAAGAAAAAAAAGTTAACTAAGATGGTGGTGTTAGAACATTAATTTTAATAATATCTTTCATTACCAGCTGATGCCAGGGTTTAGAACATATATCTGTGCTTTACCTTAGCAATCCAAATGCATTTGAGAGCGTAACCAATTCTTGGTAAGCAGCATTTCTTGGCAGAGCTAGTATATTGAAGAGGAAACGAGGGTCTGCTGTGTTTTTGATTGTATAGTATTTAATTAAAATGTATGGCAAAATACTGCAGGCATTTAGCTGGCTGGCAATATTACAGAGGCCTCCTACCATTACCAGTTCTTGAAACCAGAAAGCTCTGCCTGATGCTTGCATCTGATCAGAATGAGAGGCTTTACGCTCTGTTGGATCGGAAGAATAACTATCACTTTAATTAACAAAATATTTCATGGAGGTCCAAGAACTACTAGCAGAAATTCTTTGTTAATATTTTACTAAAATAGCGATGCTTAATATGCATATTTTAATACACATTTAAAAATGTTATGGTCTACATTGAATACATTTGTTGCTATGTTATTTGCTAAAAGTCAATTACAAAGAGATTTATTTGACCACAAATGTTGTGTATGTACATTTATAAACTGTATAAAATAAAGCATTTTATTAGTGTTCAGTATGATATACACACATGCAAAAATGCACATTGAGCTTTTGCTCTGGATCTGGAAAGCTATTGATTTTCATAAATTGTTCGTCAACTCAAAGTACTCATTCAAATTCAAAACTGCTACTTAAATCTAACCTTTTCAAATTTGATGAGTTTAATATGTTCTGATGATGAACAAGGAATAAAACTGTCTAAAATACTAACAAGGGCTCTCGGGTATTCCCATCTTCACTGTCCGCTGAAATAGCAGTGCTCAATGAAGCAAAAAGATTTCTAGAGTTCTTTGGGCAATATGTCAGGGACATTATGCAGGTTGTCAATGAAGCACATTGGCAAGCATTGTATTGAAAAACCTGGAGTGTAGGAATATGCCTTAGAACAGGCTGTAAAGGAGAGAATGGGGGAAAACATGAAGTTTAAAGATCTAAAAAAGAATTAATGTCTTGTGAATGTGGGAGGAGAGAGATGAAATATGATGCATTGATGCTTTTCTGTAAAAGCTCAGTTCAGTGGTTGGGTCTGATATTGGCCCTTTGTGGCTTTACTTTTAATTATATAAAGCTACCAATAATGGCTAGGGAATGTGCCACACGTATAATTCTGATGTTTCCGATGACATTTCCTTTGTAAAAGATTTTGAAAAGGAAAAAAAAGGTTGGCTGTGTGAAGTTTATTTGTTCTGATACATTCTAATTCAACAATTACATCAGCACTGTGGTTTCTCTGCCCCCCTTCCCTCCCCCCCTTTTTTTTCTAATTGGTTTCTAAGCTTGATTCCTTTAAAAATAACATTGTCACAGCTGGCCTGATTATTTTTTTTTGAGCAAAATTAATGGGAGCAGCTGGTGCTCAGCACCTCTGAAAATCATGCCCTCTGTGAAATGGAGAAGGAAATGTCAGATCTATGCAATTGCTCCAGGAATTCAGAGGCTGTATTTAATGTGCAAAGTGTGTTTTCTTAAAAGGCCAATGCACTTTTTAAAAAATATTCACTGCTCATCTGTGCATCATTGTATTCTTTGTTTAGGCCAGATCTAAGCTTTGTTTCTCATTCCCCAAAATCAAATGCCTAAGAGCTAGAAAGATGCATGGGAAGGGAAGGGAACTGTACAGCTATATGGAAATTGGTTCCTTAAAGATCTGTTCTGTCATTAGTGTGTGAAGAAGGCATATAGAATGAGCAAAAAGGGTTCCAGCTGTGGTGATGTCATTTTGTGATGTGGAGACTTTTTTTTTAAAACTGGGGCCCTAATCTGGCAACGCACATACTTAATTTCTTAAACACACAAGTAGTTCCACTGATATCCATGAGAATATTTATGTGCCTAAGTTTAAGCATGTGCTCAAGTATTTTGCTAGATTGGGGCCTAGGAACTTGGCTAAGGCCAACTAATTGTAAGTAGCTCCAAAAATCCATCAGTTGTAAATGACTTCTGGTCAGATTGAAATAATGCCATTATGAACTGCCTAACCCATTTTGTTGTCTTGATACTTTTATTGAGCCTGTAGCATTCCACTGATTAGAGTACACTGTACATACTTTATTTTTAAAAAATTGGGTTTCAGCTGTTCTGAAATTCTGTCAGTGTGATCTGCATTTAAAGCTGATATTTTCAAAATTGTAGATAAGAGTAAAATGAACTGTCTTTTTTGGGGGCAGAGGAGGGAAGAGCAGAGAATTAGGGACTTTCACAGTTTTGCAGTGTTTAGACTTAGACATTTAAAAAAAAACATCTTGAAGAAAGTCACTTGAGAAGGACAAGAAACCTACTTCTCAACTTGCCTTGTAAATAGTGAGTTGTTAATACAACGACCCTGCTAAATTTATAACCCACCCAGTGGATTCTGTCTGACATTCTCCAGCAGGAGGACAAGAGATCATGCACAAATAAACCTAATGTTCCCTTGTGATAGTTAGACTCAATGTACCAGACCAGGGGTAGGCAAACTTTTTGGCCTGAGGGCCACATCTGGGTATGGAAATTGTATGGTGGGCCATAAATGCTCATGAAATTGGGGGTTGGCTGCAGGAGAGGGTGAGGGCTGGGCATGTAGGCTCTGGGGTAGGGCCAGAAATGGAGTTCAGGGTATGGGAGGGGGCTCCAGACTGGGGTAGGGGGTTCCAGTGAGGGCTTTGGCTGGAGGTGCAGGCTCTGGGGTGGGGCTGGGGATGAGGGGTTTGGGATGCAGGAGGGTGCTCTGGGCTGGGATCAAGGGGTGCAGGAGGGTGGGAGAGGGATCAGGGCTGGGATAGGGGGTTGGGGCACAGGGTGTGAGGGGGGGAAAGAGCTCTGGCTGGGGGTGCAGGCTCTGGGGTGGGGCTCAGGATGAGAGGTTTGGAATGCAGAAGGATGCTCCAGGCTGGGACCGAGGGTTTCAGAGGGTGGGAGGGGGATCAGGGCTGGGCAGAGGGTTGGGGCACAGGAGGGGGTTAGGGTGCAGACTTCGGGTGGCGCTTACCTCAAGCAGTTCCTGGAAGAAGCGGCATGTCCCCACTCTGGCTCCTACACAGAGGCACGGCCAGGTGAGTCTGTGCACTGCCCTGTCCGCAGGCGCTGCCCCGCAGCTCCCATTGGCCGCAGTTCCCAGCCAATGGAAACTGCAGGGGTGACTCTTGGGGCGGTATGTGGAGCACTCTGGCTGCCAGTACACATAGGAGCTGGGTGTGGTGGGGGTGTAGCTGCTTCCAGGAGCTGCAAGAAGCCCTGACCACGCCGCACGGTTGGAGAGCCGACCTGGAAACCCTCTGAGCCTGCTCCCCAGTGGGAACTCAAGGACTGGATTAAGAGGTTGTCTGGGCTGTAGTTTGCCCACTCCTGTACTAGACCCACCTGCACCAGAATGGCACTCCTTCATTTTAAAAAGGTGACCAATCAACATGACCCTTTAACCAAAGTGTCCATTTACATGGCTGGAGTTCTAAAGAGACTAATACAATGAGAAATGTAATGGTCAGATAAATATTTATGCACACTTGTCTTAGCAACCTGTTCTTAAAGGTTTGGCATATATACAGTAGCATTTTAAAGACCATTTTTGTCTGCATTACAAAATCTGTTGTAGTTCTGAGGCATCCATATTTACTAATATATTGTCAATTTTAATGAAAACATTTTCTGCCCTTCCCCCCCACCCCCCAAGTAAATTCAGCAAAACAGTGTGGACCTAATCCCACCTCCATTGTTGGATTAAGCCTTGTATGTTATATGGTGAAAAAGATATTTTGCCAAGAAATTGTTGCACATTAAAATGTCAAACAAAATGAATTAAAACAAAAATGCCAAGACACATGCTCTACTTCCCTGCATATATACAAGCAAGTAGACAGCACTTTCCCTCTGACATTTTCTATTGTTACAGTGAAATGATCAGGGAAAAGTATACACTTCCTTTTGTGTTCAGTAGATAGGAATTCTTAATTGGTGACATTACTTTTTTTTTTTTCTCAAAAGGAAATGAATAGGCTACAGTTGATGATTGCACATCTGTTGTTTTGTGTAAAGCATCCTGTACAGCAATGAAACTGTCCTGAAGATTTTTTTTTTCCTTTTTATTACTAGTTAACAGGAGGGATATTAGTTACATCTGATTACATTGTTTCATAGACACAGGTGTAGCCAGAACACAGGAAACAAAATGTAAGCTGGAGGGTGACTTTGCTTATACTTTTCCAAACAAATACATTTTAAAAAAAAATCTTGCAAAGACTTCAAGGGTATACTGAGTTGTTTGTGTGTCATTGTGGGGTGAGTCATGTCCTTGCAGTGTGATTAGGGTGACCAGATGTCCCGATTTTTATAGGGACAGTCCCGATTTTTGGGTCTTTTTCTTACATAGGCTCCTATTAACCCCCACCCCCTGTCCTGATTTTTCACATTTGCTGTCTGGTCACCCTAAGTGTGATCATTGTATTGTATGTACAATGCTTCAAATCACAAACTGACCATGGCTTTCACTTTGGAAAGGAGAAACAAGTAATTATATTATGTTGTATGTTAATACCGAAGTGTTATATTACTTTTATTACATAAGATTTCAAGAAAGATTTTTTTAAACTTGCCAGACCCTTGATCCCTACATTTTACTGTGAAACTTGTTTTTTGTTTTACATTTATAAAATGTTTTAAATTCTCTCTTTAAAAGTTAGTGGCCGAATACTCCTGTGGCTTGTGCATGTGTAGTGCCACTAGCAAATTTCAAAACTCTCTGAAAAGAGCTTAGGCAAAAATCATTAGAGTAAGCCCCATGAAACTGTCTTTTGAAAACTGTGCAAATAATAGTGTGGAATCAGTTGCAGTGGTGGAGGCAATGGGAAGGGATAGCTCAGTGGTTTGAGCATTGGCCTGATAAACCCAGGATTGTGAGTTCAATCCTTGAGAGGGCCATTTAGGGATCTGGGGCAAAAACTGGGGATTGATCCTGCTTTGAGCAGGGGGTTGGACTAGATGACCTCCTGAGGTCCCTTCCAATCCTGATATTCTAAGAAAAGTGGGAGAACTGTTATAGAACAAGAATAACTATATTGTACTTTCCACATACATGAAAAATAGCTTTCTAAAGTAGTCATAAACAACTTGTGCTACAGTTAACACAATTGTTTTGTATGTCCTTGCTGTTCCATCAAAACAGGGATCAAATGTAGCTGCAGGTAAGAAGAGCAGAGCAGGAGAGACTTGTGCAGACGCGCTCTGGAAAGTCTAGTACAGTGCAGGATAATACTTGGATATTATTTATTATATATCTATCTATCTATATATATATTTACTACTATGAAGCACACGGATCACTGTGTAAAAAATTTCAACATTTGCCAAGAGTTATGAAATAGTGGCGTCTGGCGTTACTGCATTCCCCTACACTGACCCCCTCCACCCCCCGGAAGTTTATATTCAATATGAATGGTACTGTGTGTTATCAGTTTGCAAATATTGACTTTTTGTAGTGGCTTCTCCTGTTACAAATTCATACTCGTATCTTGGGGAAGGCATAGAAATTGTGTATACATATGCACAAATCTTCAGCCACCTGTGAATTCATGTTATTGCCCACTATTACTTCAAAGGCAGGGCTCAAAAGAATGAAATGTCACTGAGCAAACAAATGTGATTCTGTCAATCTTTGTATGAAGTTTATTCTCTTCTGAACACTTCACTTGCTTTTGTGTAGATCTTGAACTTCAATTTCCTGATTTTGTGGTGGAAGGAAACAAAACAAATAAATATGGCATCACACTAAAAGTTTACCCATCTCTCTCTTGCTATTCACTTCTAAACAGTGGCCTGACTCTTCCCCCCCGCCCCCAATATAAAATTACAGCCAATACAAAATAATTACTAGCGTAAATGAAGTCTGTTATTTTGACCTCTTGCTTCTACATATGTGAATTATTATTATTTCAGAAACATTACTGTGTCATTTACAGTGTGGATGAAATATTAAGATCAAACTTCATAAAAGGGGTAGTTCTCATATCTCAGGAAAAAAAAAGAAACAGCAAAAAATGTGGACATTTCTATTTTTCTAGTAGTAAGCTGGCCCAATTTTCTGTAAACTAAATTGTCCAAGAGTAGTTTAAACAATTAAGTAGTCCCTTTGCTTTCTGAATGCGAGTTGTAGACTTTCTATTCATGCCTCACAACTGTCATGCCTTTTAAACATTTTGCTTATCCCCACAGGATTTCAGACTTATCTTGCATCTGTTGGCAAGCCTTACATTGTAGCTAAATGTTAGTCATGGCACCAGCCAAGTAATACAGGATAAACCCATAGAATTAATTGATATCTATTTCAGAGTAGCAGCCGTGTTAGTCTATATTCGCAAAAAGAAAAGGAGTACTTGTGGCACCTTAGAGACTAACAAATTTATTAGAGCATAAGCTTTCGTGAGCTACAGCTCACTTCATCGGATGTGAGTACTTGTGGCACCTTAGAGACTAACAAATTTATTAGAGCATAAGCTTTCGTGAGCTACAGCTCACTTCATCGGATGCATCGAATGCATCCGATGAAGTGAGCTGTAGCTCACGAAAGCTTATGCTCTAATAAATTTGTTAGTCTCTAAGGTGCCACAAGTACTCCTTTTCTTTTTGATATCTATTTGTACAACTTACAGGTGCTTGTAAATTCCATTTCAGCAGTCCCTTAAAGACACATTAAATTTTTATATTTATATGGCATCTTAAAACATATTGGAGTTAGTTTTTAAAACTTGAGAGAGACATTTGTCTCAAATTATACTAGTATAAGTTTTACGTATATGTATAGAACAATAGCCCGAATAATTAAAAAAATTAATCTTGATTAATTGCATGTTTAATAACACTGTTAAACAATAATAGAACAACATATTTTTGGATGTTTTCTACATTTTCATATGTAGTGATTTCAGATACAACACAGATTATAAAGTATACAGTGCTTTATTTTCATTACAAATATTTGCACTGTAAAAAACAAAAGAAATAGTATTTTTCAATTCATCTAATACAAGTACTGTAGTGCAATCTCTTTATCATGGAAGTTGAACTTACAAATGTAGAATTATGTACAAAAAAATAACTGCATTTAAAAAATAAAACAATGTAAAACTTGAGAGCCTACAAGTCCACGCAGTCCTACTTCAGCCAATTGCTCAGACAAACAAGTTTGGTTACAATCCGATGAAGTGAGCTGTAGCTCACGAAAGCTTATGCTCTAATAAATTTGTTAGTCTCTAAGGTGCCACCGGTACTCCTTTTCAATTTACAGGAGATACTGCTACCTGCTTTTTTGTTTACAATGTCACCTGAAAGTGAGAACAGGTGTTCACATGGCACTGTTGTAGCCGGCATCACAAGATATTTATGTTCCAGATGCACTAAAGATTCATATGTCCCTTCATGCTTCAACCATCACTCCAGAGAACATGTGTCCATGCTGATGATGCATTCTGCTTGATAATGATTCAAAGCAGAGTGGACAGACACATGTTCATTTTCATCATCCGAGTCAGATGCCATCAGCAGAAGGTTGATTTTCTTTTTTGGTGCATTGGGTATGTAGTTTCCGCATTGGAGTGTTGCTCTTTTAAGAGTTCTGAAAGCATGCTCCACACCTCGTCCCTCTCAGATTTTTGGATGGCACTTCAGTTTCTTAAAGCTTGGTTGGAGTGCTGTAGCTATTTTTAGAAATCTCACATTGGTACCTTCTTTGTGTTTTTGTCAAATCTGCTGTGAAAGTGTTCTTAAAATAAACTTGTGCTGCGTCATCATCCGAGACTGCTCTAATATGAAATATACAGCAGAATGTGGGTAAAACAGAACAGGAGACGTGCTATTCTCCCCCAAGGAGTTCTGTCACAAATTTAATGAACACATTATTAACCAGCATCATCAGCATAGAAGCAAGTCCTCCGGAATGGTGGCCGAAGCATGAAGGGGCATACGAATGTTTAGCATATCTGGCACGTAAATACCTTGCAATGCCGGCTACAAAGGTGCCAGGTGAACATCTGTTCTCATTTTCAGGTAACATTGTAAACAAAAAGCAGGTAGCAGTATCTCCTGTAAATTGTAACCAAACTTGTTTGTCTGAGCAATTGGCTGAAGTAGGACTGCGTGGACTTGTAGGCTCTCAAGTTTTACATTGTTTTGTTTTTGAGTGCAGTTATGTAACAAAAAAAAAAATCTACATTTGTAAATTATACTTGCATGATAAAGAGATTGCATTATGGTACTTGTATGAGATTAATTGAAAATACTATTTCTTTTGTTATTTTTACAGTGCAAATATTTATAATAAAAAGCGAGCACTGTACACTTTGTATTCTCTGTTGTAATAGAAATCCAATTATTTGAAAATGTAGAAAAAGTCCAAAAATATTTAAGTTAGTATTTTATTGTTTAACTGTGCGATTAATCATGATTAGTTTTTTAATATCAATTAATTTTGAGTTAATCATGAGTTAACTGCAATTAATCAACAGCTCAACTAATAATATTTACATGTTCAAACTCAAACTCAGACGCTAGCTAAAATTCCCTTACTTACTGTTATGGTATCCTGACTTTGGAAGCAAATGTAAACTTTCCTACTGTATTTAATAAATAAATAAAAATGCATCTTGTAGCAGTAATTTGTATCCTTTTACCAAGCGTGATTAAAATAAAGCGTTTTAAACTGACCTTGGATGTATTAATTTACTACATGTATATAAAAAACATGTTTGTTTTTTTGAAGTAACCTCAACAGAACACTTTTAACAAAATCTTGTGGTATATATCTAGGGTAAAGGACCTGTAAGGAGCACTAGAACATCTTAAAACAGAGGTTAATCTCTTTCTATATCAACAACAGTTAAGTTTGGAGAAGAAATTAAACGATTTCCTTCTGGGAAACTTTTATATTTTTCTCTTGACCTTTACTAAAAATAAATAAATATTTTTAATTCTGTTTTGGAGGACTTTTCAGAAAGTATTTTATACGTGGAAAAATAAGGCCTCTCTGTACATATCTATGTAACTACATAGCTGCAGTACATCAAAGGTTTGTTTTGGTTTTGGTTTTGTTCCTGTTCCTCTGTTGTAATTCAGAATTGTGCCAGCATGGAACGTGACAGGAGCAATAACTACTGTGTCCCTCAGGAGAGGATAATTTCTCCCTCCATCCCCTTAAACGTTAATAATCAATTTAGCCTTAGGTGCTTTCCCCAAGCTATTGTGATAACCTATAATTCAAGCCAGTGTGTGTTGTATATAATTTAGATATGTGAAGTCACTTAGTAAGAGAAACTAATATTCTGTGTTGTTTTGCATCTAAATGTACAAGAACTTTATGGAAAACTGACCTCTAACCCTGTTTTCAAAGCAGATCTGAGACCATATAAATACTTTAGAAAACAAAAAGACCACATTACCAGGTGTATTTTCAAGTTTTCTTCCAGTATAGACAAATTTTAACCCTCCAAAAAAAAACCAAACAAACCAGGAGTACTTGTGGCACTTTAGAGACTAACAAATTTGTTAGAGCATAAGCTTTCGTGGGCTGCCCACAAAAGCTTATGCTCTAACAAATTTGTTAGTCTCTAAAGTGCCACAAGTACTCCTGTTCTTTTTGCAGATACAGACTAACACGGCTGCTACTCTGAAACCCTCCAAAAGTATTTTCAGATATCAAACATGTTGAAGTATAGGGCTGCAATGAAAATTCTCTTCTGTACATATGGAGAGCAGATTTTAACATTATGATTGGTTTATAACTTTGGTATGTGTGTATTTAAACTAAGGAAATGTGTTGGTCTTTGAAATGATGCATTTAAAGAATGAATTGAACAGCTTCTTTAAACAAATATCAGTGCATAATTAGTCGGAAGAATTTTTGTTTTTCTTTACTGTGAATTCTTCTTATTCCTTTTTGAGTTTAAAAGAGTCTCCCCCCCCCTTTTTTTTTTTTTACACTAAGCAAATATTCCTTTATTAAATTTTTGTTTAAAATGCACTTTGACGTCCATACGAGTTTTTTTCAGTGATGATCCATCAAAGATATTAAGGATCTGGTTCAAATTCCATTAAAGTTAGACTGGACTTTTAAAGGGGGATTTGTTAAAAAAAGTTGTGTTGTGTCTAAACTGTATTGTACATGGTTCTCTATTGCCAGCAACAAATAATGGAGAGAAATAAGCTGATGCCTTTCAAAAGGATCTCTGCACTATTTATGATTTGGAATAGAGAACTTTTTGATCATTTCGTGTAGAGGATCATTGTTGAAATATGATAATTCTATTTAAAATGTGGAATAAAAACCTAGTCAAATTTTTCTGTGTGTTTGCCTTAGGAAACAGGTTCACAGTTTAATGTTTGGCTTGTATAACAATATTTATCAGCAGTTACATTATACCTGCTTTTAAACAATGCAATATAATGTTTGATTCTGTTGTCTTCTACTAGCCTAACAGATGTGCCTCAATTTGGATAAGACAATGACTTCTTTATAAAACGAGGATTAGTCCATTTAATTTAGTTTTGCTACTGAATTAATTATGAATAAGGGTGGACTTATTGTAGTAGTGACCATCTGTTGTGCCCAGAAATGTCCAGCAGACTTCAAGAAGCTGAGATGACTTTAATTACAAGTCTGTACTGAACATAATATACACACTGTCATCATCATAGGGCAAGGAAATAAAAGATGGATGAATAGATAAATGTAAGATGTAAATAATTGTTTTATGAAAGCATTATCTTCCTCATCCCTTCCACATTTTTCTGTACCAATAATCATTTAGCTGTTCATATATATCAGTGTACATTAGTGAAGTGTGGAAAGCCTCCTGCAAAGGGCAACATTAGATACTGTCCATTGCTGTTTGCAGTGTTGTAGCCGTGTTGGCCCTAGGATATTAGAGAGACAAGGTGGGTGAGGTAATATCTTTTATGGATCAACTTCTGTTGGTGAAAGTGCCAAGCTTTTGAGCTTGCCTGATTTCGAGCTCAGTGTAAGCTCGAAATCTGGCAAGCTCAAAAGCTTTTCACTTTCACCAACAGAAGTTGATCTAATAAAAGATATTATCTCACCCACCTTGTCTTATGCAAAGGGGTAATTCCCTCTGCTCCTGCTGGAGTAAATGGAAGTTGAGGGCGCTCAGCACCCTGTAAGAGGAGTCTAGAATCCCACAGGATCAGGCTTTCCTGCCTGTTCTTTCCATCACTCCACCTCCTTCTTCATAGCATCTGGCTGTGATGCAACCCCTAGGGCCTATCTAAGTTATTGCTGTAAAGTCATTTTGTCCATATCGTTCATTATGCAAAATGGAGTTGGTTACTATATATTGTCAAATCAGATTTTGTCTCTGTGATCTCACGTCAGGAGATTGTATATAAAAATTATTACTGTGATGTACATAGTTATATAATGGTAGGAAAGATTAGTATGATTACAGTAGAACCTCAGAGTTACAAACACCTTGTATATGGAGGTAGCTGGTAACTCTGAACAAAATGTTATGGCTGTTCTTTCAAAAGTTTACAACTGAACATTGACTTAATACTTGAAACTTTATTACTCAGAACAAAAATACTGCTTTTAACCATCTTAATTTAAATGAAACAAGCACAGAAACAGTTTCTTTACTGTAAAATCTTTAAGTTCCCTTTATTTTTTTAGCGCTTTACATTTAACACAGTACTGTGCTGTATTTGCTTTATTTTATTTTTTTCGTCTCTGCTGCTGCCTGATTGTAATATTTCCGTTTCCAAATGAGGTGTGTGGTTGACTGGTCAGTCCGTAACTCTGACTTTCTACAGTATATTTTTTTGTACTCTAGCTTTAAGTGTAAGGAGTTTCCTTACCCATGTGCTGGGATGGGGGCTGTAGAAGATATCCTCTACAGAGCAATAAACACATTGTATATGTGCTTGCATTGAGACTTTGTGGGTTGTTTCCTTACTGAAATAACCACTCCAGACTGAAGTACATGTTTTAGTCTTTCTATATGAAAAATAGAATGCTTACCTCTAATGATATCTTAAATCATTAAAAGTGAAATAATTTTAAAAATCTGATTTTACTTTCTACAATTTGTACTGTAACTTTTTGCACTTCCTTCAGCTTGAATGATTAAAATAAGAAGCCAATTTCACTTGCAAGTTCTCATGCACAACCCCATTGTTGCAATAAATGGATTGCTAAAATGCTATTTATAGCAGATATTTTTAAGGTGTCAATGGCCATCTTATCTGGACTCCATAATAGGAATAAGAATAGACAAGAAAATTCCCAAAGGAGTGTATTCTGTACTCTGCACAGCATGTTGATATTACTCAGTGTGTTTAATTTCTGCTGGTGAAATATTTGTTTTTCTTACAAACAACATCCTACAATGATAGGCTCAATCATGCAGCTAGGATATTTTGATAACTGAAGATACTTTTCAGAAGTGTTGCATCTTGAGGATGGAGATAGGAAAATACAGAAGTATTTTAATTGGCTTTGATTTATTTGTTCAGCTTTGCCTGAACTTCAAAGAATTTTATAGTAGTAATGTCTTGTGTTATGATTACTTAAACCTGCTGACATTTTGTGGTGAACTTTGGTGGGGCGGGGGGAAGCAGAGTTCTCTAACTGGAACATCACATGTTTTGTATTTCTCTGCTCTTTAAATTGTTGTGGATGTTTAGTTGAAACCAGAGTTGTCCAACTCTTTCCCCGCCCCCCCCCCCATCTCTGCTTTTTTGTTTTTTTTTAATGAGAAATCCCAACTTAGTGGAGTTTTTCCAATGTTTTTGTCAGGTTTTCCGCAGTTTCATTCTTTTGAACTTGTATGCTGCTATGTATGAGCATATATATATGTTTATACTGTGAATAGAATTGCAAATCCCAAAAGTTCAAAAATCATGAAATTGGTCCCAAAATCTTTCCTAGGAAGTGGAGAAATGAGAATGGCAACCAAACAGAGCTTCTTGGTTTCTGAATAGAGTAGTGCATTAGAAGTGACTTTGTCACATTTGTCACTGTACTATAGATAAGGTGTGGTTAGAAAAAGCATGTTCACAGAACTTATAGAATGCACATTCTGCTTTTATATGGCACTTTTGAGACTTTACTGGATGAAAAGTGCTTTACAAACTGCGGTTCATATGTACAGCTTCTGTAAAATATTTAACCCCTGTGTGAAGGGGAGCAACCAGGTGGATAATTGCTGCATAGTATGTTGAACAATAGTGGGGATGGAAGATAACACAAATCTCTGTTAAGAAAATTGCTATGGATTCATTAATGTCCATGAAGGACAGACAGGACACCTTCTCAAATTCTAATAAAAGAAAACTTTATGTGGTAAGGTACAATAAGTTTTGTAGATCTCAGGCATAACCTGTACTTCTGGAAAACTTTGGATCCAGATCTGAACTGTATATGCATGAACTCATGTTCCTTATAATGGAAGGATAAAGTGATAAGTTATCCCTGCTGGGTTTTAAGCTTCTGGTTGCAGGTTGTATAGTTATTTCAAACGTCCTAACCTAAATGAATTGTCACGCTAAGTGAATTGTCCATTTGAACATTCCAGGTTTAAATTTGTAGTGCTCTTTCATGTCCTCCATATTTTTTTAATTCATACATTTTTTTTTCAGTTGAAATGATAAAAACAATATTTAAATTGGTATGTTTCCAGTAACCTAGCAGCATATGTTGTAAATGAGTTTTGTGGGTGCACTAATGGATCAGTTACTCTAAATCGGGATAGGCAAACTACGGCCCGGGGGCTGCATCTGGTTGGGGGCTTGCTCCAAGCAGCTCCCGGAAGCAGTGGCACTTTCCTCCCTCCGGCTCCTACGTGTAAAGGTAGCCAGGGGACTCAGCAAATGGGGGCAATGGGAGCTGCAGGAACGGCGCCTGTGGATGGGGCAGCGTGCAGAGCCAGGCTGTGCCTCTGCGTAGGAGGCAGAGTGGGGACATGCCGCTGCTTCCGGGAGGTGCTTGAAGTAAGAGCCACCAGGAGCCTGCACCCCGATCCCCTCCTGCCCCCCAACCCCTCGCCCCAGCCCTGATACCTCTCCTGCCCTCCAAACCCCTTGGTCCCATCCTCCTGCACCCCAGAGTGCGCACTCCTACCCCAGACCGGAGCCCCCTCCCACACCCTGAACTCCTCATTTCTGGCCCCATCCCTGAGCTCGCACCCCCAAACAGAGCCCTCATCCTCCCCACACCAATCCCCAATTTCATGAGCATTCGTGGCCAGCCATATGATTTCCATACCCAAACGTGGCCCTCGGGCCAGAAAGTTTGCTTACCCCTGCTCTAGATGTTTGAGAGAATCACTTGGGGGGGGGAGGAGACTGAAGTGGAAACAATACTTTGTTCTGATGACATTTAAATATTGTTGAGATGTAACAAAACAGGTGGTTTAAAGGAATATAAATCAGCAAACAGCTTCTTGTTCATAAGATTGTGTAGCCAGGTTTCTGAAATGTTGAGTCACAGTATTGTATTTCCAGAAAAATCTACTGAATCATTAAACTAAGATACAGATTTATAGAGAATTTGGTTTGGTTTCTGGGGAAGTGATGATTGTTAAGGAAAAATGTTCTGAGTGGTTCTATTAATTTAAAAACAAATGACTTAGACAAATGGTTTCAGTTATTAGCTAGATTAATCCAGAACAACGTCTGTCTGTCCAGGTTGTCCACAGTTTACTTTTAAAAATAAACTAGCTTAAAAACATCTTATAGCTAAGCAAACATAAAACTTGATTATCATATGATTAATATAATCTGTAAATCAAATCTGTCTTAATTTTTTTCACACCATGCATTCTTCTCAAATAAAGCCAAGTCATAAGAACAGTTTAACAGAAGCAGTATTGTATTGATTTATACATTAGGTCAATTTTTAAACTTTTTTTTACAAAACTTTAAAAAGTGACTTGTAATTTTGGGTGTCCAACATGAGACATCTGAAAGGGGCTAATTTTAAGAAAGTGCTGAATGTCTACCCTCAGCAAGGTATCTCAAATCGGGCATTCAAAATTGCTAGTAACTTTTTGAAAATCTTGGCTTTGGTTCCTTGTAAGAATTGTGACGCATTTTAGTATGTACATATGCATGCTTGAGGGAGGGTCTGATCCTTAATGGTTCTGTCAATGGGAATTGAGAAACACTGAGCATCTCTAAGGATATACACCATTTGTGCAGCCCAGTGCAGTGTTCTGAATATTAACATGTTGAGAAGGTTTGTCTCCGCCGCTCACCATATATAAACTGCCAATTGTTTGAAAATAGCATGTACCAGTGATTGACATTTCTGAACCTATTCGCTGCTGGTGTTTAACTGAAAAGAAAACTTTTCTGACATTGGCAGTCTGGGTGGCCATTGAACAGACTGCAAACTAATTCATACCTTCCTCTAGGAATTTATCAGTCAGAACAACTTCATTGTTAAAAGCTGTGTCACAGGGTTCTGAACTACATCTTAAAGGAATTATTTATGGTGCTGACCTTTGCTACCTTCAAGAGCCTCGCTTACACTTGAGAATTGCACTGTCAAGAATAAATAAAACCGCTTTTTAAATTGTGTTACTGCAGAGCCTTGGGGCTCTAGTTATGGATGAGGACCTCTTTGTGCTAGGTGGCATACAAATGCAGAACAAAAAGACTGTCTCTGCCTGAAGGGGCTATAATCTTTAATTGAATCTTTAATGGTATCATGTGGCTACAGCAGCCATTTTGGCTAGCATTAAATCTGCCTGACATATCCACAAACAGCATTTCCTCCAATTCTTGCACTCCCAATGGATTGTGGATACCTACAGTTCCCAACCTGGGCCCTCAAAGCAGGGACTTGTGGCTGTGACAATCTAGAATTGAAGAGATGCTGTAACAAGGTTCTTTTGGTTTGTTTTTTTTTTCCTTCCCCAAATATGACCTCTATAGGGAGGACCAACTGCAAAGGTGCAGCTGCAAATTGCTTTTTCCCTGCAGGAGCCACTGCATTGGTACAGAGTGACCCAATCTGGTGCAAGAGTAATTACAACAGTTCTGGCAACAGTTGTGCATCATTTCAGGCTCCTTTTGTGCAAGAACACAAGTTGTGTTAAGAGCATGGCAGGTGCTCGCAACAAAGCTTGCAATCTTAATGCTCAATCTTAAACTTGGCAATGTGTGACGCCAGCATTCTAAATTTGTGACAGATGGCTCAAATATGGAACTCATGTATTTTGCTGCATGTCATACCACGATTGAATGATTAGAATGGTTTTTAATTTTAAACAGTGTTTTGTCACTGTGTGAATTAAATAAACCATTTAAAAAAAACTGCAAAAATTCATTCACATGTAAACATAAAGACCCCTTACATAGATCATCAGAAGGATTATCCCCAACCCAGACCTCTGCTGGAATAATTGTTATCCTTCATATGCACTAGCTGCTGAAGTTAAATTAGACAGGTATTTAGCTGGGGGTTACACAACTATTTACCAAACAGCAGTAGAATGCTGGGCATTAGGAAACCTGGTCTCTGATCCCTGGCTCTGGGAGATGAGTGAGGTTCAGGGATTAGAAACAGGATAACCAGTGCCTTTCTCGTTGACACACACCTTCCAGAAGTGTGGTTAATTAGATTGGATTTGTCTAGGGGTTCTATTCCCAATCCTGCCTGAAATGATCCTGTGCAACCTCTCTCAGCCTCCTTTCCCAAATTTTACAAATAAATCAGTATTTGATTGCCTTCTAGGGTTGGTGCATATGGTCTTGCTCATTAATGAGGGCTGTGAAATGCATGGAAAGAGTCAGCAGTTAAATTTGAACTTGGGTCCCTGAGGCTATGGGGTGTTTTTGCAGTGTAGTAGAACAGGCAAACTGATTCAGCCAAAATCTGGAATATTTGAGGAGTCTGTTTACAATACCAAAATTCTCTAGTGCAGACAACACTCTGTGGTGTAGTAGTTTGGACTACATAACCATAAGGCTGGCTGACTCCCCCTCCGGCCCCTTCCAAATCTGATGTTTAATTTATTCTTTCAGATAGAAATATCATGAAGTAAACATAACTTTTAGCAATGTGGGCCAGGATTACCATGGATGTAAATACCAATGGAAGGGTTTATGCTGTCGCAGCAGTCCCAAGTTGGAAGCCTTTGCTTTTGTTTGCAAAAATAGCTGCAAAACCCCATAAAGAGTTCAGTGCATTACTGTGCAGTGAAAAATGGGTGGTATGCACTGAAAAGAGGGGTGTGACTTGGACAGCTGGAGCATGTGCCTCTTCAGTGGCTCTCTTCAGAGCCTCCTGCCAGCAGGATCCTCCCTGTGGAGTCCCGGCAGAAGTTAAATGTGATTGCCTGCATGCAGATAGACGCTCCCCAGCATAACTTCTGCTTCTAGATTGAAATACTGCCTGCCCTGGACAGGGCTGAGTCCCTCCTCAGCCATGATTAGGCTTTGCAGGAGCACAGTGCGTCATGGAATAGACTTTACGCTTTCCTTGGAGGTAGCTTTGCTGAAATTGGCTCAGAGTCCATTAATTTGTCTCCCTCCTTCACTTTCACCTATACTTAATTATTAAGCATAGATACTGTAACATTTTTAATAGTGCTTCATGATGAGTTTAATAGCTTTTTTTTTTAAATTTAAAACTGTATTGGAATGTATTTGGTTTTGAGTTAAAATTCTTTTTTATAAATTCCATTGCCTTTGGGAGGCTAAAGGGCCCCTGTTTAAATTTGATATGTTAGGGCTCTCTAGAGAATTTGTAAAAGCTTTGGTGGGGGTTGAACTTCAAAATTGTATGTCTTGTTGAGATACCATTTGAGAGATGTCTTGCTATCGTTGCACTAAAAAGGAGCTGGGCAGTATTATTTATACTGTGCCTTGTGGCACTTTACAATCTAACACAGAAAAGGAAACACCAACCAAGCTTTACATAAGAGTTCAAATCTTGGTCAAAAACTTTTCCAAATGGAGAGTTAGAAAATGTTTCTGTTAACATGAGATGTGACTCATTTCAAAGGCTGTTCTTGAAATACCTTGAATCCAATAACTGCACACAGAGAGAGGAGCAGTTTAGTGGAATACAGGTAGGCTAGTGCACATAGCCTTCTCCATTTGAGAGACTATGAATATATTCCTGTTTTGTTTTAAAGAAGGTTCCTGAGCTGGTTTAATTTTGTTAAACTGATTAGGCCAAGGGGTAAACAAGAGTTCCTTTTTCTGCAGTTTGCCTCCCCAGTGCGGGAGGGGGAAGGGCCAGGATAAGAAAAAGTAAGAAAAATGAGGAGCTTGTGACTGATATGACACTTGTTAAATTAGCATGCCCTATTGGGTCAGCATTTAAGAGGCAAAGAGAACTTCAATAAGGCAACATATGATACATCAGCCCACTGATACCATGGGAAGAACTACAATGGATGTGGAGATAGTAATGGAGAGAAGGCTGAGATGGGAATATAGAAAAAGTGAAAGGAAACATGCACTAATCCTACAGAAACAGCCATGAAGTTGCATCTAATGAAAGCAAATGCTTCTTTCTTTTTTTTTTTTTCCTTTCCTGAGGACCCAGAAAGCTCCCATATTCTAAGAAAGCTGTAACACCTCATACTCAGACTCTGCCTGATGAGACACGACTCATGAAACTGCAATTAAACAACTGGCTCTTTGTGTGTTTGAAATGTTAAGGGTGTGGTGGTTCTTTGTTTTTTGTTTTTGTTTTTGTCTAGATGAATATACTAATGTGATCTCACAACTGGTAGATGACTCTGTGGTCTCCCTGTGTAGTTCAGCCAGGGCTGTCCTTCGGATTTATGGGGCCCTATGCAATATTATTAAATTGGTGCCCCTATTCCTGATGGCAGCCCGGGCTCACAGGCTGAGGGAGGGGGGATGGACAAGGGAGCAAAGGATACAGAGAAGCCCAGCCCACCTCATGGCGGAGGAGAGTCTCCGTTCCCCACAGCGACCGCCTTATCCTCTCCCTCATGCAGAATGTATGGCGCCTTTGGCTCTGTGAATACAGCCCCTGCCTAAGGAGACTGCAGTGCGTGCTGGGTGTGTGAGAGGCAACCGGCTCTTAACTGCTGTCATAGGCGGTGGGTGAAGCTGCTAGCTTGGGGAGGCTAGCTCCCTAGCCCACCTCTTCTGCCTGTGGCCCCGCCCATACTCCACTCCTGCTCTGCCCCAGGCCCCACCCCACTCTGCCAATGCCCTGCTGTCTCTCCACAGTCTCCCTCCTCTATTCCCTCCCCCACCCTACTCTTCCCCTTCCTGCCAAATCCCTGAACCCAAATGAAGCAAATGACATTTGAAAAAAACACTCTTCTGCAATTTCTTTCTAAAGAAAATGGAGCACGTTTCCCACTGCAGGCCAGATGGTGATGACTGGACATGCAGAAGATACCTAATTAAAAGCACTAAATTTGGAAATGTCAGTCACTGTTTTTTTGATATGTGCTGAAGTTTGTCAGATTTATTTGCAAAAACTTAGCAGTAAGGGTGACTCAGCTGTCTTGCTGAATCCAACATTAAATATTATGGAATGCATGATGCTTCTCTGTTTTACATTTTCGTAGTCAGTATTTCAAAGTTGGTTTTATAAGATTACTACATATTTAACTCACTGAAACAAACACATTATTTTAAATTAATCGGTCACAGAGGTTTAGTGTGTTCATAACAATGTTCATTGCTTTTAGAAAAAGGGAACACTCGGTATGTCAACACTACGAAATTAGGTCGAATTTATAGAAGTCAGTTTTTTAGAAATCATTTTTATATAGTCGATTGTGTGTGTCCCCACACAAAATGCTCTAAGTGCATTAACTCGGCAGAGTGCTTCCACAGTACCGAGGCTAGCGTCGACTTCTGGAGCGTTGCACTGTGGGTAGCTATTCCACAGTCTCCGCCGCCCATTGGAATTCTGCGTTGAGATCCCAATGCCTAATGGGGCAAAAACATTGTCGCGGGTGGTTCTGGGTACATGTCGTCAGGCCCTCCCTCTGTGAAAGCAATGGCAGACAATCGTTTTGCACCTTTTTTCCTGAGTTACCTGTGCAGACGCCATACCGCGGCAAGCATGGAGCCCGCTCAGCTCACTGTCCCTGTACTTCTCCTGGGTGCTGGCAGACGCGGTACTGCATTACTACCCAGCAGCAACCCATTGCCTTGTGGCAGCAGATGGTGCAATAGGCCTGATAGCCATCGTCGTCTTGTCTGAGGTGCTCCTGGCTGCCTCGGTAAGGTCGGTTAGGAGTGCCTGAGCAGATATGAGCGCAGGGACTAAAATAGGAGTGACTCGCCCAGGTCGTTCTCTTTAGTGCTGCCGGCAGTCCTATTGTACCGTCTTATGGCAAGCAGGCAGGAGATGAGGATGGCTAGCAGTCCTACTGCACCATCTGCTGCCAGCCAAAGATCTAAAAGATAGATGGAGTGGATCAAAACAAGAAGTACACCAGATTTGCTTTGTATTCATTTGCTCCCCCATCCCTCCCTCTGTGAAATCAACGGCCGACAATCATTTCGGTGAGGTCTATCAGGGGCACCTTGAAAAGTTTAATTGAGATTCAGTTCTGCCTGAAATACCAGGGGGAGGGATAGCTCAGTGGGTTGAGCATTGGCCTGCTAAATCCAGAGTTTTGAGTTCAATGTTTGAGGGGGCCATTCTGTGTGACAGTTGTTTTTGTTTCTCCTTTATGTGAAGTCACCTCCTTTGTTGATTTTAATTTCCTGTAATCCATGTTGTCAGTCACCCCCCCCCCCCATCAGAGCAACTGCAATCGTTCCGCGCCTTTTTTCTGTGCAGACGCCATACCATGGCAAGCATGGAGCCTTCTCAGATCACTTTGGCAATTAGGAGCACATTAAACACCATGAGCATTATCCAGCAGCATATGCAGCACCAGAACCTGGCAAAGCGAAACCGGGTGAGTAGGCGACATCAGCGCGGTGACGAGAGTGATGAGGACATGGACGCAGACTTCTCTCAAAGCATGGGCCCTGGCAGTGTGGGCATCATGGTGTAATAGGGCAGGTTCATGCGGTGGAATGCCGATTCTGGGCCCAGAAAACAAACACAGACTGGTGGGACTGCCTAATGTTGCAGGTCTGGGATGATTCCCAGTGGCTGCGAAACTTTCGCATGCATAAGGGCACTTTCAAGGAACTTTTTGACTTGCTTTCCCCTGCCTTGAGGTGCAAGAATACCAAGATGAGAGCAGCCCTCACAGTTGAGAAGCGAGTGGCAATAGCTGGCAATGCCAGACAGCTAGCGGTCAGTCGGGAATCAATTTTGGAGTGGGCAAATCTACTATGGGGGCTGCTGTGATGCAAGTAGCCAACACGATCAAAGATCTGCTGATATCAAGGGTAGTGACCCTGGGAAGTGTGCAGGTCATAGTGGATGGCTTTGCTGCAATGGGATTCCCTAACTGTGGTGGGACCATAGACGGAACCCATATCCCTATCTTGGCACCAGAGCACCAAGACGGTGAGTACATAAAACCGCAAGGGGTACTTTTCAATAGTGCTGCAAGCACTGGTGGATCACAAGGGACGTTTCACCAACATCAACATGGGATGGCTGGGAAAGGTACATGACGCTCGCATCTTCAGGAACTCTGGTCTCTTTCAAAAGCTGCAGGAAGGGACTCCCAGACCAGAAAATAACTGTTGGGGATGTTGAAATGCCTATAGTTATCCTTGGGGACCCAGCCTAACCCTTAATGCCATGGCTCATGAAGCCATACATAGGCAGCCTGGACAGTAGTTAGGAGCTGTTCAACTACAGGCTGAGCAAGTGCAGAATGGTGGTAGAATGTGCATTTGGATGTTTAAAAGCGCGCTGGCGCAGTTTACTGACTTGGTTAGACCTCAGCGAAACCAATATTCCTATTGTTATTACTGCTTGTGTGCGCTCCACAATATCTGTGAGAGTAAGGTGGAGACATTTATGGTGGGGTGGGAGGTTGAGGCAAATCGCCTGGCTGCTGGTTACACACAGCCAGACACCAGGGGGGTTAGAAGAGCCCAGGAGGGTGCGGTGCGCATCAGAGAAGCTTTGAAAACCAGTTTCATGACTGGCCAGGCTATGGTGTGAAAGTTCTGTTTGTTTCTCCTTGATGAAATCCCCCACCCCTTGGTTCACTCTACTTCCCTGTAAGCTAACCACCCTCCCCATCTCCCTTCGATCACCACTTGCAGAGGCAATAAAGTCATTGTTACTTCACATTCATGCATTTTTTATTAATTCATCACACAAATAGGGGGATAACTGCCAAGGTAGCCCAGGAGGGGTGGTGGAGGAGGGAAGGACAAGGCCACACAGCACTTTAAAAGTTCAAAACTTATTGAATGCCAGCCTTCTGTTACTTGGGCAATCCTCTGGGGTGGAGTGGCTGGGTGGCCGGAGGCCCCCCCCCCACCGCGTTCTTGGGTGTCAGGGTGAAGAGGCTATGGAACTTGGGGAGGAGGGTGGTTGGTTACACGGGGGCTGTAGCGGCGGTCTGTGCTCCTGCTGCCTTTCCTGCAGCTCAACCATACGCTGGAGCATATTAGTTTGATCCTCAAGCAGCCTCAACATTGCATCCTGCCTCCTCTCATCATGCTACTGCCACCTTTCAGCTTCAGCCCTCTCTTCAGCCCGCCACCTCTCCTCCCGGTCATTTTGTGCTTTCCTGCACTCTGACATTGTCTGTCTCCATGCATTCGTCTGTGCTCTGTCAGTGTGGGAGGACAGAATGAGCTCAGAGAACATTTCATTGTGAGTGAATTTTTTTCACCTTCTAATCTTTGCTAGCCTCTGGGAAGGAGAAGATCCTGTGATCCTTGAAACACATGCAGCTGGTGGAGGGGGAAAAAAAAGGGACAGTGGTATTTAAAAAGACACATTTTACAGAACAATGGGTATACTCTTTCATGGTAAACCTTGCTGTTAACATTACATACATAGCACATGTGCTTTCGTTACAAGGTCGGATTTTGTCTCCCCCCACCGCATGGCTAACAGCGGGGAACATTTCTGTTCAGCATAGGCAAACGGCCCGGCAGGAGCGGGCACCTCTGAATGTCCCCTTAAGAAAAGCACCCTATTTCAACCAGGTGACCATGAATGATATCGCTCACCTGAGGATAATAGCACATGCTACTGGCCTGGCGTGGTAAAGTGTCCTACCACGGTGGATGGAATAAGGCTGCCCTGGCCAGAAACTTTTGGCAAAGGCTTTAGGAGTACATCCAGGAGAGGTTGATAGAGATGTCCCTGGAGGATTTCCGCTCCATCCCCAGACACGTTAACAGACTTTTTCAGTAGCTGTACTGGCCGCAAATGCCAGGGCAAATTAATCATTAAACACGCTTGCTTTTAAACCATGTATACTATTTAAAAAGTATTTAAAAAGTACTATTTACACTCACCGGAGGTCCCTTCTTCGCCTGGCAGGTCCAGGAGGCAGCCTTGGGTGGGTTCGGGGGTGGGTGGGTACTGGCCCCAGGTCCAGGGTGAGAAACAGTTTTTGGCTGTTGGGAAAACCAGTTTCTCCGCTTGCTTGCTGTGAGCTATCTATAACCACATCATCATCATCTTCCTCGTCCCCGTTCCCAAAACCTGCTTCCATGTTGCCTCCATCTCCACTGAAGGAGTCAAACAACACGGTTGGGGTAGTGGTGGCTGAACCCCCTAAAATGGCATGCAGCTGATCACAGAAGTGGAATGTTTTGGGCTCTGAGCCGGAGCGGCCGTTTGCCTCTCTGGTTTTCTGGTAGGCTTGCCTCATCTCCTTAAGTTTCACGCGGCACTGCTTCGGATCCCTGTTATGGCCTCTGTCCTTCATGCCCTGGGAGATTTTCACAAATGTTTTGGCATTTCAAAAACTGGAATGGATAGCACGGATTCCTGTCCCTATACAGAGATCAGATCCTGTACCTTCCGTTTGGTCCATGCTGGAGCTCTTTTGCGATTCTGGGACTCCATCATGGTCACCTCTGCTGATGAGCTCTGACTGGTCACCTGCAGCTTGCCACGCTGGCCAAACAGGAAATGAAATTCAAAAGTTCGCGGGCCTTTTCCTGTCTACCTGGCCAGTGCATCTGAGTTGAGAGTGCTGTCCAGAGCAGTCACGATGGAGCACTCTGGGATAGCTCCCGGAGGCCAATACCATCTAATTGCGTCCATAGTACCCCAAATTCGACCCTGCAAGGCCGATTTCTGTGCTAATTCTCTTGTCTTGTCTTGCAATAAGGAAATCTATTTTAAGAGCCCTTTAATTCAAAAAAAGGGCTTCGTCGTGTGGATGGGTGCAGGGTTAAATCGATTTAACGCTGCTAAATTCGACCTCAACTCCTAGTGTAGACCAGGGCTAATTTACTTTGTGTGAGCTCCATAACAATAGACGTGTGTGAAATTTCACCAACTTTCAAAAATGTTTCCAAAGATTTTAGGCATAAAAAAGGATTTTATATCTTATTAGGTACTGATTTTGCTGGAAGGTTCTCTTAAAACTAGTTCATCAGCTAGAGGTAAAGAAAAGGCAACTCTTTGTCCAGCTTCTGGAAGGAAAGAGGTGTTGTCCCTTTTTGGGCTCTCTTCAACAGGTGTGTGGGGCGGGGGGGGGGGAAGAGCGTGAAGGGAGAAATGACAGGAAGACTTTGGAATCATGTTTTTTTGTACTATAGTAATTAAAATTAAAATGTGTATTTTAGATAAGGATGGTCTTTTGAAGGATTTATTTACAACACTATATGTCTGAAGATCCAAGCATTTAAGGCTAAAGATGATTATGCATCTAAAAATCTATGCAAGGATTTTTTTTTTATAATCTTCACCAACTCACTAATGAAATGTTTTTAAAGCACATTTTAAACTAAGGTTCTGTAGACTAACCTGTTCTTAGTAAATATTACAATAATGCACAACTGTTTTGCTCAGTAACTTACAGTGTATATACTGGGGAATGGCAAATGCCTGTTAAATGGCTTCATTATCACTGAATGGCTCTTTAACAGTTTCAGTGTTGTGCTAATAGGTCTGGTAGGCTTTTTCACTTTTAAGTTACTAGATTCCCTCTGGAGTAAGAGTCGCCAGGCTGCAGCAGCCAGTTGTGGGAGCCTGCAGGAAGAGTCAGAACTGGGCTAGGAAGAGCCAGGAGGGTAGACCCTGAGATCCAGTGGTGCCCCAAATTTTCAGGTGGCCTATACAGCCGCGTATGCCTGAGGATGGCTCTGAATTCAGCTCTGCCTTCCACTGATTAATTTAATTGAAAGTTGGTGTCAGTATTCTGTACCATATGTGCCAAAATTAACCAGTTGGAGAACACTTCAATCTCTCTGGTCACTCGATCACAGACCTAAGAGTGGCTATACTTCAACAAAAAAGCTTCAAAAACAGACTCCAACGAGAGACTGCTGAATTGGAATTAATTTGCAAACTGGATACAATTAACTTAGGCTTGAATAGAGACTGGGAATGGATGAGTCATTACACAAAGTAAAACTATTTCCCCATGGTATTTCTCCCTCCCACCCCACCCCCCACTGTTCCTCTGATATTCTTGTTAACTGCTGGAATTAGCCTACCTGCTTGTCACCATGAAAGGTTTTCCTCCTTCCCCCCCCTGCTTGGTGATGGCTTATCTTAAGTGATCACTCTCCTTACAGTGTGTATGATAAACCCATTGTTTCATGTTCTCTGTGTGTGTGTATATAAATCTCTCCTCTGTTTTTTCCACCAAATGCATCCGATGAAGTGAGCTGTAGCTCACGAAAGCTTATGCTCTAATAAATTTGTTAGTCTCTAAGGTGCCACAAGTACTCCTTTTCTTTTTGCGAATACAGACTAACACGGCTGCTACTCTGAAAAGTATAAACTGTGGAATAGATCAGAAAAATTAGAAATTAGGCTTTCTTATACCAACAATGGGATTACATAACTGGAAGCATTACTGGAATTCCGTTGTGGTTTTACTTAATAAATCAGTACTTTGATTAAACTTTAATGTCTGACTAAACCAGACAAATATATAAATATAGTTATGTAAAAATTAATATTTATTTACTACCATAGTTTGGCTGTGGTTTGTTTGGTTTTTTTAATTCATTTCTTCATTACTAATTTTGGCTGGCTACTCTGGAAAGGTTTCAGAGTAGCACCCATGTTAGTCTGTATTCGCAAAAAGAAAAGGAGTACTTGTGGCACCTTAGAGACTAACAAATTTATTAGAGTGTAAGCTTTCGTGGGCTACAGCTCACTTCATCACTTAAGTTGCTTGTACCCTGAAAAATGGAAGAAGAGATACTTTAATCTGAATTAAAGGAGTTTAACTGTGGGACACTAATGCTTCTGGGACTAACTAAGATAAATCCCTTCATATTGAGTTGGGAAGCATTCTCTTAAATATTTACTTTTCTCGACTCATAGTTCTGTTTTTTCCACTTCTACTATATTTCCAGCACTAGATCATATCACTGATTTAAGATCTAAAGCACGTTCTCCTCGGGGAAGGTGCTTCAAGTCTTGTTCAATCTGAACCTTGCAGTCTAATTCTGTATCTACATACATTTAAAAAAAACTTGATGTAATGCGTTTTACATCCAGCCCTGTGGTATGGCATTGTGCTGCGAAGTAGAAAATGTAGAGTTAATTTACTGACTCTAGTTCAGCTTTTTTCAAATGTGGTCACCAGGGGCTCTTCTTCCAGCCACAGCCTCCTGGGCTGTGATGGGGGAAGGGGGAGCAGTGGCCCCTCCTCTTCTTCTCTGGTGCTCCTGCCTACACTGCCTTGGGTGTTGGTTGCTGGGACTGCCAACAAGGATTGGGCCCTGCCCCCTCTGGAAACACCTGGGGCACAACACTGGAGGAGCAGGCAGCCGGGTTCCCCATCTTCCCAGGGATGGTGGAACTCAGGCTTTGGGCTTCAGCCCTAGGGTGGTAGGGTGGCAGGCTCCGGCCACAGGGCTTCAGGCTCCGGCCCCAGGCTCCGGCTGTGTCTCTTTGGGCTCTGGCCACAGGGCCTTGGGCTCAGGCCCATTCAGGGCTTAATTTGTTCCCAAACTTGCCAGGGCTGAGTAAGTCTGCTACGAAAAGTGATACTTGTATGTTTTCTTAATATCTATTTTCACAGCAGATTTACTAGCTAGCAATAAATAAAATACTCTGATTTGGACATGCATATGTGCATATTTATTTGTGCATATTTTTGTTTTTCCTAAAGCTAATTAAGTATTTTAGAAAAAGTGTGAGAGCGGCCACCAGCAAGAGTTGGTGACCGCAAATAATTTTGTCCTGAGAACCCCTGTTCTAGTTGTCTTTAACACTGAGCCTATGGAAATGTATATGTTATGAAAAATGACCTTTTTGGCCTTTGAAAGACGCATGCCAGATGGTTGCTTGTACATGTCTGGCTCTAGAGCAGGGGTCAACAACCTTTGAGAAGTGGCGTGCCAAGTCTTCGTTAATTTAAGGTTTCGCATGCCAGTAATAAATTTTACATTTACAGGGGCCCCCAACGGAACCCCAGACTGGCAGCAGACTGAGCAGAGCCGGCAGCCAGGACCCTGACCGGCATGGGGCCGGATGGCTGGAAACCCAGACCAGCAGCAAGGTGAGCGGGGCCGGTGGCTGGTATCCCAGGCCAGCAGGAGGTTGAGTGGTGCCAATGGCTGGGACCCCGGATGGCAAGGCGCCAGCAGCCAGAACTCCAGACTGTCAGCGAGCTGAGCGGGGTGGCAGACAGAACCCCAGACTGGCAGCGGCTCACCCACTGCTGGTCTGGGGTTCTGCCAGCTCCTGCCAGCCGGGGTCCTGGCCTCCGGCCCCGCTCAGCCCGCGGCTGGCCAGGGGTTCTGTTCACCCAGGCTGCCAGCGGGCTGAGTGGGTCTGGGACCCCAGCTGGCAAGGGGCCGGTGAATGGAACCCCAGACCGGTAGCAGGTCCAGCGGACAGAACCCCAGACTGGCGGTGGGCTGAGCAGCTCAGCCCATCACCAGTCTGGGGTTCTGTCCGCCGGGTCCTGCCAGCCAGGGTCCCGGCCTCTAGACCCGCTCAGCCTTCTGCTGGCCAGAGGGTTTCATTCACCCAGGCAGGCAGCGGGCTGAGTGGGGCCAGTGGCCGGGACCCCGGCTGGCAGCAGCATGCCAGTTAAAATCGGTAGCATGCTGCAGGTTGCTGACCCCTGCTCTAGAGTTTTATATACAGAGACTTGATGAAATTCATTTCTTTGCCCTTTTCTGTGAGTTTTATAAGTACACTTTTTAATACAGTACATGCAAACTTTCAAGGGAGTGTAAATATTGATACTTTCCTTTTTTGGGTTGTTGCCTAATTGGGAAACATGATTATTTTTCATGTTGCTTTGCTTGCTGTTAGCCTTTCTTCTGTATTTTTCAAGACCTAAATTAATGGCCAGTTTTTAAAGTAATTGAGTACACACAGCTTAGTTGATGACAATGATTTGTGCATGCTTGGCACTTCTTCAGATTAGTCCCCAACTGCATATGCTCTGGAATAAATGACTGTAATGAGCCATATGGAAAAATTAAGATGTGACATGTTTTGAAAAAGGTAGGCAAAGGAAAAGGCAAGGCATCCTTATTCAATGGCCATAATCCTGCCATTCCAATCAGAGCAGCAAAATTTAGTAGAAGGGTTGTCTCTGGACTGATCAGGTAAAAGGAGACAGGGTGCAACCCTCAAGAAGGTGAAAAGGGAATTTGAATAAAACTGACATACATACAGATTGGTGCAGACAAGAAAAAAATTGTTTTGGGGTTAAAGATGGAATAGGGAAAATTGGTCTTGTTATCTGTGTATGAAGTGAAGAATATCTGTAAGCAAGTAGAAGTCAGAACAGACTGGAGAAAGTAAAAGCATTCCAAAATTATAAGGTGAGACAAGTAAAGATGCTTTGTTACTGTCACTCCGCAATACATCCACAAAACCTAGATAATTCTGTAGTGAATTATCAAATCATTATGCAGAAAAATTTCTTTAGATTGGCTGAATATGGATTTAAATATCATGATTACTAGATTTTTTTGATGTTCCCTACCCTGTTAAAAGCCACCTAACATACAGCTCCACCAAAGTATTTTATTTATCTTTTTAATACAGTTGTTACAAAAGTTAAATTATTAACTATTAGTTTCAAGAACTTGAAGGAAATGATGAAACCCAAAAGATCTCCTAAAATATTTCCAGACTGTGGGTGGTCTTATATACTGTCCATATCAATTTGGAATAAATAAAGACACTTAAACTCTGAATTTCCAGGTTTTTGTAGTTTTAAAGCACAGCCTTCATTGTCTAATTTATTTTAAGCTCCTAAAAAGTTAAATGAAACCTTGTCAATATGCACAGTGCATCTAACTCCATGGTGTGTTTGATAGTTAATTTTAAACTTTTAAAAATTTTTAAATTTTGATAGTTAATTTTAAACAACTAATATATTCAATCATGGTTGTGTTTCAGTTTTCAGTTTTTTTAAACTGATGTGGAGAAGAGAAAAGGGCATTCAGCTAAAGGAAATTACCTTCCCAAATATAACATTTTTAAATGATGTAATCCCTCTTCTCCCTCCCACCCCATATGTTTTTTGAATAGAACTAGTGTTCTCATACAGGGCAAGTAATAAGTCGGGTTTTAGCCGTACAATGTTGAGCAATAACTCTAGATTTTTTTAGGTAAGCATATTGAGATAAGAAATTTCATTTATGGAATTACAGAGATTGTGCTCCCCCCCTCCTTTGGCTGGAAAACACTATTTTAAACTTTAATTCAGTTTTTACTCAGTTGCTTTTTCATTAGTCAAATTTATTCGCTGACATCCAGTTTCTGTTGAGATTATTTTTATTCAACTCCCACAAAATATGTGGTTTTAGTTTTACATACAGTGGTCTTTAAAACTGCTTAACATAGAAGCTAGAACGATGGAACCATGTCTCTCATCTTTCTGATCAATATGAAACACTTCCAGGATCACATTCATTGTAATGGCAGCTGAGAAAAGCTCTGATTTAGCAAAGCACTTAAACATGTGCTTACATTCCTCCCCATTTAGCAAAATACTTTAGTATGTGCTGAAGTACTCTGCTAAATTGGGGACTCAAGACCTGGGTTTTTAATTGCAGTGTAGATGTCCACTGTATGTGAAACTAATGTGTGGAGGGAAATTTGGCTTCGCCAAGAAAATCAGTCAGTGAGGTCTGTAGATAATTGCAAACTTCAGCTTCAGGAAATATATTATTTGCAAGCTACACTTCAACAGTTGCACTTTGTTGGAGTAGTCTGATAAATAACATGTTGCTTTTACAGGAAATGTCTCAATTTAAATTGAGGCCATTTATTCAGGCAGATTAGAAGCTAGTATGCAGTGTGTTATTAATCTGTTTTTTATTTCCACCTCTTTTAATGTATATCCAAAATATCTTGGTGGGGGAGAAGGCATGAACTAGTGCACCAGTGAACTGCCCAGATCGAATCTGGGAGGCAAAGAGAATCAGCATTTGGACATCTGGAGCTTGTCTGAAGTTTTAACCCATGACTGTTTTATGTTCTCTGCTGTGTACAGTTTCTATAGCATACAGTCTGTGATCATCAGTGATACAACAAAAGCCCATAAATCATTGAACATGATCAAAAGGATGGACAGTTTTTATTTTTTCCTTCAATCTTTTATAGAAACTAATTTGTATTTGTGCATCTGCCCAAGTATCAATATCTTACTCTTTTTTTTTTTCCTTTAACTTAGTTGGTCTGCACTGTTCTTTGGAGAATAACTCAAACCATTATTTCTGAAAAAGCCTGATTTGAGTACTACATGAGTTTATATAAGTGAGGAGCTCTTTTATATAAGCCTTTTACTGCAGTAGTTTTGTAACTGTCCTTAATAAAACAAATCCATTGCAATTATATAAAACACACCAGCCTGGCTGGTGTATCAGCATTTTCCCTGCAATTTATTTATTAAGTCAACACTCTCCATTTCCTACCTTGATCATTATGTTGGGGAGAGTGAGTCAGAGGAGTATGTGAGAGTAAAGTGATAGTTATCCATTATTATGGTTTTAAATAGGGGTTTTTTGGGTCATGAATAACCGTCAGCAGTACCAAACCAAACATTCCTTTGCATCCTTTTTCTCTTGCTTTCCAAAACAATTTACAGTTGTAGAAAGAAAATCTGTCCTGTCTGTTACTCACTCTGCAACTCATTTGTTTAGGAAATTTTTTAATGGAGTAAATGGGTCTTCTAGACAACACTAACTTTTTGGCATTTATTGGCAGGAGTCAACGTCTGCTGGAAGTTCTATAATTTTTCTAATTCAATAGCTGTAAAGTTTAAAGAAGGAGAAGAAAAAGAAAAAACCCTCAAACAACTCTCAAACATTTTAGACAGAAGAGATAATCAAAACCTGTCGAATGCATAGCTTTAGAATGCTGAATGTAAAATAGATTGTATTTGGGTATTTGATAAATAGTATCTTTTATTTTGGTTTGATGGACAGCATTATTTTTGTTACTAGCCAAACTACTTTAAAATTCTAAAAATAGTGCATAGGTACATTCCTTTAAAGTCTCTCTGTTTTCACAGTTTGCATTTGGTGCCAAGAAGAGTTTATTCCGCAGTTAATTCATTTTATAGATATTTCTTTAAATGGCTGGAATTTAATTCATAATCCTTTATCTTGTAAAAGTAGCATACTCAGTCTGGAGGGATTGTTTTATTAAAAGCCCTTGGGCTGATTCAGCATAAGTGAGGCTCTGTAAAGGAGTCCTGACTATTTCTCTCCCGAAGTGGTAATGGCTTTAATAGAAGATATTGATTTATTGATTCAGGTATGTGAACTAGGAAGACTTATGGGGTTGTAAAAGGCTTTTTCCCCATCTCAGGTTTCAGAGTAGCAGGCGTGTTAGTCTGTATGCGTAAAAAGAAAAGGAGTACTTGTGGCACCTTAGAGACTAACAAATTTATTAGAGCATAAGCTTTCGTGAGCTACAGCTCACTTCATCGGATGCATTTGGTGGAAAATACAGTGGGGAGATGCACATACAGAGAACATGAAACAATGGGTTTTATCGTACACACTGTAAGGAGAGTGATCACTTAAGATGAGCCATCACCAGCAGCAGGGGGGGGGAGAAAGGAGAAAACCTTTCATAGTGACAAGCAAGGTAGGCCATTTCCAGCAGTTAACAAGAACATCTGAGGAACAGTGGGGGGTGGGGTGGGAGGGAGAAATAACATGGGGAAATAGTTTTACTTTGTGTAATGACTCATCCATTCCCAGTCTCTGTTCAAGCCTAAGTTAATTGTATCCAGTTTGCAAATTAATTCCAATTCACCCATAACTATTTCACATTTGGGGACAATGTATACCTTCAAATCAGCGGCACTGCGATGGGTACCCGCATGGCCTCACAGTATGCCAACATTTTTATGGCTGACTTAGAACAACGCTTCCTCAGCTCTCGTCCCCTAATACCCCTACTCTACTTGTGCTACATTGATGATATCTTCATCATCTGGACCCATGGAAAAGAAGCCCTTGAGGAATTCCACCATGATTTCAACAATTTCCATCCCACCATCAACCTCAGCCTGGACTAGTCCACACAAGAGATCCACTTCCTGGACACTACGGTGCTAATACGCAATGGTCACATAAACACCACCCTATATCGGAAACCTACTGACCGCTATTCCTACCTACATGCCTCTAGCTTTCATCCAGATCATACCACACGATCCATTGTCTACAGCCAAGCTCTATGATATAACCACATTTGCTGCAACCCCTCAGACAGAGACAACACCTACAAGATCTCTATCATGCATTCTTACAACTACAATACCCACCTGCTGAAGTGAAGAAACAGACTGACAGAGCCAGAAGAGTACCCAGAAGTCACCTACTACAGGACAGGCCCAACAAAGAAAATAACAGAACGCCACTAGCCATCACCTTCAGCCCCCAATTAAAACCTCTCCTACGCATCATCAAGGATCTACAACCTATCCTGAAGGACGACCCATCACTCTCACAGATCTTGGGAGGCAGGCCAGTCCTTGCTTACAGACAGCCCCCCAACCTGAAGCAAATACTCACCAGCAACCACACACCACACAACAGTACCACTAACCCAGGAACCTATGCTTGCAACAAAGCCCGTTGCCAACTCTGTCCACATATCTATTCAGGGGACACCATCATAGGGCCTAATCACATCAGCCACACTATCAGAGGCTCGTTCACCTGCGCATCTACCAATGTGATATATGCCATCATGTGCCAGCAATGCCCTTCTGCCATGTACATTGGTCACACTGGACAGTCTCTACGTAAAAGAATAAATGGACATAAATCAGACATCAAGAATTATAACTTTCAACAACCAGTCGGAGAACACTTCAGTCTCTCTGGTCACTCGATTACAGACCTGAGAGTGACTATTCTTCAACAAAAAAAACTTAAAAAACAGACTTCAACGAGAGACTGCTGAATTGGAATTAATTTGCAAACTGGATACAATTAACTTAGGTTTGAATAGAGACTGGGAGTGGATGGGTCATTACACAAAGTAAAACTATTTCCCAATGTTATTTTCCTCCCCCCCCCCACTGTTCCTCAGATGTTCTTGTCAACTGCTGGAAATGGCCCACTTGATTATCACCACAAAAGGTTTTCTTCCTTCCCCCATCCTCCCTACCTGCTGGTAATAGCTCATCTTAAGTGATCACTCTCCTTACATTGTATATGATAAAAACCCATTGTTTCATGTTCTCTGTCTGTGTATATAAATCTCTCCACTGTATTTTCCACCAAATGCATCCAATGAAGTGAGCTGTAGCTCACGAAAGTTGATGCTCAAATAAATTTGTTAGTCTCTAAGGTGCCACAAGTACTCCTTTTCTTTTTCCCCTATCTCAGTATTTCTGGCTTGAGGCATTCAAAAACCTTGAGTCAGGTACCCAAAATCAAGAGATTGGTTTTAAAATCATGAACTTTAGTTCCCTCCCTTCTCCCGCTCCTTCAAAATTGAGATTTTATTTGTCTTCTGGATTTTTTTAGGCCTTTATGGTATGTTTCCAAGCTTAACACAATTTCGCTGAAACCATGAGGGCTAGAAACTTATTTTAAACAATCCAGATGAAAAGGTGGGAGAGATATTTGGACAAAGAAATGTATCTGGATAAGTGGGCCTTTACATGGGAAAAGGGATATACAACTTCAATTTGTGTAGCTCATAAAGGAATTTTTTAAACAAATGTCTGTATAGACAGCATTTGTCTCCAGTTAAGATCATCATATTTTTGCTACTAGGGAAGTGCTCTGTTGGAAGGGTAAGGGAAACATGTGACAGTTATGTCTGGGAATAGATGGCTTGGGGAAGAAATTATTAAAGAGATTAATTTTATGGGGTGCCAGCATCCTAGAGATCTGTTTAATGTTGCGGTAAAGCATCTACATTTTTAACAGAATGACAAATATATTCCTTATTGTTAGCAGCTAGATTTTGTATAGCACTTCACTAGAAAAATGTGACTCCACCTTTGGAACTGTAATATAGTAAAATATGGACTGTCCTTGTTGTGCAAACTTTTCATTACAAATACGTACACAAGAGAAGTGCAAAAAAGTGAATAGGTGTTAGCCTTTTTAATCTACTCAGAGGAGGAGGGCTGCCCAGCCAGAAAACCAGAATCTTCAGCTAGGATTTTGAATATTAACCTGAATAGATAATGTACAATGTAGTATTTTATCGTTTTATTGTAACTTTTTGCCTTAATAAAGAATAAAAAACAAAATGTTTCTCATGTAATCCCATGATTTTCTAGAAGAGAAACACTGCAAGACTCACGATAAAATCACAAAAGTTGGTAACACTACTGTCTGCTTCATTATATCAAATAAGTATGTAGCAGTCTTAACACTCTGTAGTTTGCAGGCTAGGAACCTTCAGTGACAGAGTAGAAGTCTGAAGTACAAGTGTCCGATGCAACGTTAGCAAGTGATTACATTCATGTATAAACATTTTTCCCCAATATGGGGTAATCCTTCCTATATATTCTATCTCAGTGTTTTATACTGCTATATATCACTGTAGCATTTGAGAGCCTATACATTGGACTCAAATGCATTTAACATTCAGATATATTTCTGTTACCTGTGTTTGTTGCTACTTTCCAAAGTTCTTTGTGTTTAAACAAAGCCTTTGTTTCCTCATATCCTATCTTTTTCCTACTACTTAATCCTGTGGTTAAGTCATCTACCTGAGTTTGTGACACTACAGTCCCTTTGAAAACAATGAGTTGTGATATCCTAAGCACAGGCTGAACCAAAAGGAGAAGCTTCTGTATTAAACACTCCCACATAGCTCCAGTAATAGAAAAATAATCAGCAGAAGTCTAATATGCCTTAGAAGTAAATCTCAGGGGTATTCTTCCTCACATCCTACCTCACAGAAGTCTGGGACTTCTCTCTCTTTAGAGCCATTTCCTTAAGATACTGGGCAACTGCTAGCTATTGTACAGACAGTGTCTCTAACCCAGGATTTGGCCTTGCTGATGATCCCAACTCCTGACTCTGCTTGTGCCATCAGAGTTAGCAGCAGCCTCTGACTAAAATCTGAATCTGTGGTGCAGTGCTGGGAATTAGAGACCAAATTAAAAAAAAAATAATTCTAAAAAGGGAAATGAGCATGTTAGATGTCTTTTAGCCAATCAGAGTTTATAGGAACAGTTTATGTTTTTTGAAAAGTAGTTCTGGTGTTTGACACCAGTGGGGACCCTATTTCTTAAGGTTTCTTTCCTTATGTGAATGCACAAGAAAGACATTCATTAGTGCTGAAGGAATGGCTTCATACATACTGAAAGACTTTTGTTATAAGCTAGCGTTACTGGTCAAGTGGTGGTGTTGTGCTATAATTTAGTGGTATATTGTCAGTCAATATGGATTTATGTGTACCACACTTATTAGTGTTAAATCTCTTTGCAGTCAAGATTAAATATATCTAATTTTTCTCCTTGTAGTTCTGTCTGTCTTTCGTGCATAGGCAGTACATGTTTCATCAAGAAGATAAGATGCTGAAGATCAATAAATACAAAAACCATGTGTTTCAACTTGAGGAGGGTGTGTGTGTGTGAGAGAGAGAGGGAGAGGAACTATTACTCTGCCATAGTGTAAAAAGAAAAGGAGTACTTGTGGCACCTTAGAGACTAACAAATTTATTAGAGCATAAGCTTATGCTCTAATAAATTTGTTAGTCTCTAAGGTGCCACAAGTATTCCTTTTCTTTTTGCGAATACAGACTAACACGGCTGCTACTCTGAAATCTGCCATAGTGTGTATATCTGATCTTGACTCCCTCTAGTGACTGAGTTCAGTGGTTATACAGCTAATTATGATATTGCAGAGCTCAACAAAACAGGCTTGTGCTTTTGGTGTTCAAAGTCACAGGTTCGGTTACAGACAATTGTTGTGTGTGTCCGTGTGTCCAAAGCTCTTTACGTAGCAAGAAGAGAATGTCACTGTTAGTTCAAGGAGAAGAAAGCTAGGATCTACAGTGCAGAAAAGATCCAAGTTGTTTTGAATACAATCTATTTAGGCTGAGAATAGATTGAAGTGTGTTACAAAGCCAGTCCAGTCTAAAAATGCTAATGACTCTTGAAAATGTCAGACCATTGTGTGCTAATTCTTGCCTATACTCTGTCCTTTGAATGGGTTTGTAGATTAAATTTTTAAATTCTGATTTTCCTTATATAGGCCTAGATAGCATCCAGCAGTAAAAGATACTTTTGGTAAAAAAGCAAATCCTATAGAACAGAATACTATAGAAATCCAGTTACTGTTTATCTTGAAAACTGTGTCCTAGCAAATTTTTATAATGAAAACCACATTGTTTAGATGTTACTGTTGGAAAATGAATCTGATGCAATGCATTATACCTGGTGCCTTAAATCAGGGGTAGGCAAACTTTTTGGTCCAAGGGCCACATCTGGGTATGGAAATTGTATGGTGACCCATGAATGCTCACGGAATTGGGGGTTGTGGTGCAGGGAGCATGCAGGGGCTCTGGTTGAGGTTGAGGGCTCTGGGGTGGGGCTGGGGATGAGGGTTGGAGGTGCAGGAGGGTGTTCTGTGTTAGGATTGAGGGGCTCAGAGGGCAGGAGGGGGATCAGGGCTGGGGCAGGAGGTTGGGGCATGGAAGTGGGTCGGGGTGGCACTTACCTTAAGGAGCTCCCGGAAGCAGTGACATGTCTCCCCTGCAGCTCCTACACAGAGGCAAGGCCAGGCAACTTTTTGCGCTGCCCTGTCTGCAGGCGCTGCCCCTTCAGCTCCCATTGGCCATGGTTTCCAGCCAATAGGAGCTGCAGGGGTGGCTCTTGGGCCAGGTCAGCGTGCGGAGCCCTTGGCTACCTCTGTGCATAGGAGCCAGAGGGGGGACATGCTGCTGCTTCCGGAAGCCGTGCAGAGCCACAGCACGCGTAGAGCAGGGCAAGCCCCCAACCCCACTCCCTGGCTGGAGCACTGGAGCAGCTCGAGCCCCAGACCTCACTCCCTGGCAGGAGCTCGAGGGCTGGATTAAAATGTCTGAAGGGCTGGATGCAGCCCCCAGGCCGCAATTTTCCCCACCCCTACCTTAAATCCACTGAAATCAAGCTAACACAGAACACACTACCTGCTTGCTGACCCAGTATATTGCTTTGTGAACACGTCAGTAGTGTTCTGTGACCTGCACTGGTGGCTGTATGCTTTCCTAATGGAGTTTGTGTTGATTTTTACCTATAAATCATGAAACAGCTCGGGACCAGATTGTTTCTTTATTAGTATGATACTGCTATAAGGTGTATTCCAGGAAGGGCGTAGGCTAGGCCAGCCACCTTGCCCCGGCTCTTTGAAATAGCCCAAATTTGCTGAACTTCAGAACATGTTACAAAGTCTCTCAATTTTCCTTATGCTTTGAGGGACCAAGGGTGTGTTTAGGACTAGTACGTGTAGATGACGTGAGGTACCGTTTCGGTTAGTTTTACCTTTTTTCTAGTTATTGTCTGATTTGGGGGGGGGGGGGGGTTGAAGAGAGGCTACTACCTTTTATTTGCACCTGTACAGTCGTGCATATATGTATATGTAAGGTGGATATATATAAATGTAAAGTCCATAGAGCTTTGTATAGGAACTTCCACACTTTTTTTATACTGGTGTATAAATCAAAGTAAATGAAATAAGGGTAGTAATGGTTTGGTTCAGAACTGCCTAGACGCTGAAGCTAAGCAGAACCCCCTCAGATAGCCAAAAGCCATATTGAATTATCCTACCAGTTTGGGCTGATCTGTAGTAATTGACTAAAGCTACTAAAGCATGGGTATCATCACAAATTACAAAGAAACACAACGTTGCATTCTCAGGAAGTAGCCAGTGCCACCTGCAGGAACTATGTTACTGCATGTTGTTTCTGTAGTTCAGTGTACAGCAACTTTAAAAACCATATGAGATAGAAGTAACAAATTTGAATATGATCATATCTGAGGATGTTGTATTCCATTTTTTTACTGTATAGGTAGCATCATGATGATACACAGTTTATGATAAATTGTTTGGTTAAATAATCCCCAAACAGCAACACTAACTAAACCACAGAAGTATGGGATGATATGTACACCACCTTGCTTACACTAGGAAATAACCATTGGAAATTGTCTACTTGTAGATGCTTTCTTTTTTCCTGGAAATTTCGTGAAAAGTATTACTGTACAAGTACAGGAATTACTTAAACTGTGGGTAAAGGATGAGCAAACCTATGTGTTTGAGATCAGAGGTAAGTATTATTCATGGACTACTGTTGAGTTTATAAATCACGCATGTGACTCCTGCATTGGTTTACATCACATTACTACTTCAGAAATATGGATATAAATACTTGTTTCACTGTTCAAAACCGGTATTTGTTCATCTATATCGATACCCATCACTGACTACTTGAACATCTGCCAGATTAATAGATTGGTGTAACATGGTTCCTAGTATATGTTTGAAGTTTCATTTTTCTTTCTCCTCCTCATCTTCTCTGGTTATGGAAAACTCTGCTTGGGGTAGGTTTTCTTTTTCTTTTTTCCCTTGGAGGATTGGGGGCAGTAGTTGTAAAATGGAAGGTCTCAGAACATAACTGTAAATTTGGTCAAATTCTGGATTAGTCTGATGTCCTCAAGATGTTAATTTGGCATCCCTTGGTGGAGAATGCCTTATCTCTGGCTCTTGCACACTTTTTATCCTGGATTTCATGATCTGCATTGCCCCAGAAAACATGCTGTCTTGGTTCACAGATGGAGATGCTATCACTAATGTAGCTGGGACCTGATCCACTAATGGGTTTGGAGATCATTACCAAGGCCTTGAGGTGGCACTGAAAGTGGATTGGTAGCCTGTTATGAGCACATTGGCTAACTCATGGAGAAAGCAGATGGCCACATTCTGCACAAACTGGAATTTTTGCATTGTTTTCAGATTAGATAAGTCAGTGACAGTAGTTCAGTCCAGAGGTGACAAACGCATGGAACGCTGTGACCAGGTCTTCATTTGGGAGCTAGGGCTGAAGTTTCCTAGAGAGCTGGAGAAGGCAGGAGGTGTGTGTTATGTCACTGATACTACTGGAACTGTTAAGTTCAGTGATTGTTCACATAGGGTCTTGAGGCTTTGCATCATTTTTTTGGAAATGGGGTGGTATGGTGATGGTGGTGGTGCATGCCTTCATTTGACAGGGAGGACAGCATCTCTGCTAGCTCCTCAAAATGCTCCCCTTTACACCAATATAATGTAGATCTTGCCTGGACTGAGATGGAGCCAGCTGCTCTTTACTCAGGAACTGGTCTCTTGTAGGTGTTGTGACATCTTAATAATAGTGATATTGATTGCAACTATGGGAAAAAGATACAGAACTGAGTGCTGTCAGTGTGGTGTTGACATTGGAATTCATGGCATCTTGCTTTAACTCTCAAGTGGTCTTTTGTATATTGTGAAATGCAAGGAAGATAGCACAGACCTCTGTGGGACTCTGCAGGGCCCTTGGGAAGAAGAGCAGTTACTCATCAACACTCTGGTTTCTGCTGGACAGAAATGAATGAAGCCATTGCGGTGCTGTGCCTTGTACTCTATATGGGAACTTCCAAGGTGAAGATATCACCAACTTAATATTTATCATAGACAAGCACTCTTAACTTTCAAGAAAGGAGTCTTAAGCTGCTAGAAACATATTAAAAGAATTAAGGCCTTTGGACATGCTTAACTCTGAATTTTCAGGATTTCTATTCTTTTATCTCCTCTTGCCTTTATTTAGAATTTTTCTGGGTTTTCAATGTATTTAAGGGTGGACTTGATTTTAAAGAATGTTCTTGTCTATTACCTTTATTTTTGTATACTTATTACTATAATGACAGCATGGTGGAGATGTTTTGTCTGAGAGTGTTCAGGGACCCAACCAGTGACAGTGTGGCTTATGTAGAATTTGTGACACCAAGGGGAAAGGCAGAGGGCCAGTGGACCAGCACTCCATGTTAGTGTGGAATATAGATCTAGAAGATTGGAAGGGAACATGGTATCTAAAGTCCTAGGGTGAAATCCTCATTCCCTGGAAGTGAGTGGCAAAACTTTTGGAGACAGGATTTCACCCTTGGCAATGCAAAAGGATATCTCAGCTTTTCCATAGAAAGTATTTGATCTATACATAATAAATATACTATATTGTTCGTGATTCAGGAAAGCACTTAAGCATTTGATTAACTTTAGGCAGGGCTCAAGTCTGATTTGGGTTAAGCAAATGATTATGTGCTGTCTTGAATAGGGATGCTTTCCTGAACTGAGGCCAACCCATGCAGTTGTTGCTGCTGGTGTTCTACATGGAGATGTTTTACTTGTCTCTCAGGAATTTGGCTGTGTCTACACTACAGACCTTACAGTGGCACAGCTGTACTGCTCCAGCTGCAAGGTTTCCCCTCTAGCCGCTCGCTTGCGCGCACTCGCTCTCTCTCTCTCATACAATTAAACCACCCCCAATGAGTGGTGGTAGCTATGTCAGTGGGAGACCATCTCCCACTGACCGCGCTGTCCACACAGGTACTTTTGTCGGTGAAACTTATGAGGGTTGGGGTGTGCGTTTCTTTCACTGATTTTAGATCAAATAAGAATCCAAACACTGTGAGGTGTTTATTTCAAACTGCTGACCCTTTCTGGAGTACAGTTAGTGATTGCTGCTTCTATTAAGGCTCACTTTAGGAGAGCTATGCTATTTCTCTGTGCTATTTCCTTGTGTAATACAAACAAATTGCATTTATGTTGTGTTCCTTTTTAAATACCTTTTAATCACTGATACGCTAATCACTGTGCATTATTTTGAACATTGCAATGAATGGAAATATGTCATTTTTGCTCCGTTTTTTGGAGCACTTCATTTTTGTAATATTAAATTTGACTTCTTTTTTGCTTTTTCTGTAACTCCTGAAGTATTTGCAGCAGTTCTGGGTTTTGAGAGGAAAACTGATCTACCATTAGAAAGTTGAAGAAATTTTTGCTCTGAGACCTCCCACTGGGTCCATTTGGGTGGCCCTGGCTGATTATGGCATGTAAAAATGCATGGCCACGGATCTGCATGCTTTTGGTTACTGTTAGAGCCTTGCTTATTTTACTTGAGAAACATAAACAGTATAGTTGTATGTATTCATAATATGAGAAATAAATGCATATTGCGTTTCAAGCTTCCTAACTGGGTAATAATAATGCAGACCTCTTATGTAGCACTTTTCAATGTTCCTGCAAAAAATAGTACCCAAACATATACAATAATTAGAATCACAAATACTGTAACTTTGTAAATAGTGATGGACCCAGGAATTTTAAGTGTCATGTGGTCCAACAGTTGAAGCCACAAAGGACAGGAATAACAATGGCTTTGTCAATAATTGCAGCTCAAATAAAAACATTCAAAAGTGTCCTGTAAGATTATTTTTCATGAGGTCCCTTGTATAATTGAACTCACAACTGTTTGTAACCCAGAGGTTCACAGTAGGATTGTTGTATACATTGAGTTATTTGAACTAGAAGATAAGCAGGGTTGCATTCTTTTATCTCTTATCTATTATCTACAATAATATGGCCATTGCAAAAGGAAAGGATCCCTCCCTTAATTTGAAAAGTAGGCTTTATATCTGACTGCTATTGGTATACCCCAAATGATCAGAATTCACGTTAACATCCCCTTTCAAATAACAATCAAACATGAGATGAGAAAGGTTGAAGACGTCACCGTCAATCCGATATTGGATGCCAATCCCCTGTGGTAGATGATCTTGGATTAGTGTTTTCATTGCTGCTAAGAAAATGGAGAAAAGGGTGGGTGCCAGTACACAACCTTGTTTTATGCCAGTTTGGATGACAAAGGGCACAGAGGTAGAGCTGCTGCACAGGATGGAGGCAGTCATCCGGTCATGGAGGAGTCTTACAATGGTGATATATTTGCTTGGGCAGCCAAACTTTAACATGATTTTCCACAGAGCTTCATGGTTGACCAGAGTCGAAGGCTTTGGTCAGATCGATAAAGGCCATATACAGCTCCTAGTGGTGGTGTTGACATTTTTCCTGAATCTACCTGGCTGCAAAAGTCATGTTGGTGGTGCCTCATGATGATCTGAAGCCAAATGGTGTGTATATCAATCTCCCCTCTGTTTTTTCCACCAAATGCATCCGATGAAGTGAGCTGTAGCTCACGAAAGCTTATGCTCTAATAAATTTGTTAGTCTCTAAGGTGCCACAAGTACTCCTTTTCTTGAAGCAAAATGGACTCTGGAAATACTTCCTCTGCAAGAGGGAGCAGATGATTCAGTCAGATTCTAGCAAGAATCTTCCCAGCGATAGAGAGGAGGGCAATGCCTCAATAGTTGCACAGTTGGCCTTGACTCCTTTTTTGAAAATTGAGATGATGTTAGTATTACCTTAAGACATCATATATCATAAGACACACAAAAAATAGTGTGTGTTGGAGCACTGTGTCTACCTTCCTTGGAAAATGTTTAATTTATGTCAAAGTTCAGGCTGTGTATTGATCATGGTTTTACTGTACTTATATTATAGTCCTATCCTGCAAGTGCTTATGTATGTGAGTAACTACACTCAGACAAAGTCCCATCGAGATCGATCTGTCTGAACAATACAGAATTCAGGGTCAAGGCCTCAGTTTCTAACGTGAAAATAAATCTTGCTGTTGCACACCTCTCCTTCTTCCCCCAGCCTTGCCATTCCTCTAATCAAAAACACAAAACTAAAAAACTGTTTTCTAAATTCTGTTTACCTAAATATCCAAAGCAGAAGCTGTTATCTTGACAACTTGGTAATGTGAGTTGGAAAGAAAGAACTGCCTTTCTTCATCATCAAACTGGACTCCTGTGTTTTAAGTATAATTTAAAATTGTAGCCTTCACTTAGTCCTGGTCAATGCTGCTCAGAATAGATCTAGACAACACTGGCTTAGAAAGCTCAGGTGTAAGCTGATGCTGTCACTGTTGCTAAGGCTGGGGGAGCTCTGCTAGTACTAGAGTGATGATGGTAAACTTCTTTAAATTGTCAGTGTAGAAAAATCTAGGATGATCAGTATGATTAGGTTTACTGGTTTTATGAAACCGTGAACAAGTATTTCTAAGTAATGTTTTGAAAATTTCTTTTTCTAGAGCAAGTGGGCCTTTTAAACTTATTGCATATTTATTTAGGTGAATAACAATTTGAACATTTGTAGCAAATCACAAACTTTAGCAGCACTGTATTATACTTACATATAGTAAATTGGTAAATAATGAAAAAATAATTGGTAAAAATGTGTTGAAATTCATTTGGATTATCCAGATGAGTTCTTCTCACAGCCATTAAAGCTGTTGAAAGTATGAATCGGTTCAGTAAACACCATGTCTTGTGTGGGGTAATTGAAAATAACTTTCAATTTAGAACTCCATTATGAAAAATGTCAAGGTCATTCAAATGCCAGCTTGAATCTTGTTTGTTTTTTGTGCAGCAAAGAATAGGGCATGCTCAGTGAAAAGTTGGGACACATGCATGTCATTAGAGTCCTAAGATAGGAAAATTGGCAGGTGTCTCATTTTAAATGTAATGTTCTCTGGTAACAGATTGGGGTGTCACAAAGGCAAGGTTATGACTTCTATTTAAGATCAAGCAGAAGGGAATGATCTATAATGTGAAGGGGAAGTGGCCTGAATTAAAAAAAAAATAAATAGAAACAGAGGGAAGACAGAAAATGAGTGTCCAAGAACATAGTTTTATGTGTAAATGTTTTCTTGCTTCTTATTTAGCCCCAGTACAAAGTTCCCCTTAAAAAAACAAATATTTGTGAAGGAGATTAGGAATTTTATTTTATTAAATGGTCACTGGTATTTTAGCGATTAATACCATTTAATGTTTGTTAATTCCATGTTGCTCAAAATGAAGACACTGATATCCATGTTTTATTCTTTATTTTTAAAAAACATGGAGAAGTCTGCATTTGTAATATAAAACTGTTTTTTAAAAAACCTACAGGTTATAGAAACAGTTCTCTGGAATTCTAAAGGGATGATAGAATTAAATACTGCATTTACTTATGTTATTTCAGTCAAACATATAAAGTAATTGATTAGTACCTATAGGCCTTACTGAATAAACAGCATTTGACTTATATACTGGCTAAATATTCATAAACAATATGCATCAGTGAATCCAAAGTGATGGCAGTGAGCTTTCCAAGACTATAGAATTTAGTGTCTTTGTATTTATTCCAGCCAACTGTTTCATGATGATAAGCATATGTAATTACTTTCTAGTAATCTGTTTGAAAAGCAGATGGAGATGAAAAATTAAACTCTGCTGGAGAGTGGCTACAACTTGTGTTTCTATTTTATTATAGATTTGAATTTTTAAAGGATTTCTAGAGAACTTTTCTTAAATCATGTGTCAAGTTCATGCTTGTTTAAATGGTGTGGGAGGTTGCACAACTGCCCTCTATATAACTACATGGATGGTAATTTTCAATTGGATAAATGTTGTATAAACTTAACCAGTGAATTCAGGGTGGTGGGGAATTCAGAAATTATAATCAACTACTTCATAATAAGTAGTAGTCTAATTATTTGTGGGTGAAATTTACCTGCTAGGTACCACATCTTGCAGATCTTACACAGGCAAAACTCTCTCTGAAGTCAATGGAAATTTTGCCTGTGTAAAGACTGTGTAGGATTTGGTTTTGATATGAGATGAACAGAGCTCTTCTATAAAATCTCTGGTTAACAGAGCTTCTGGTGCTTTCTAAATAGGCATCAATATGTCTCCTATATTCTTACGTTGAATTTCACCCTGAAACTTGTAAGACCATGCCTATCATTTATAAGATTTGTATGTATTTTTAAAATCGTGAATGCATCCATAATATTGGACAGCGATGTATGAAATAAATATAAATAAATATGCCTGAGAAATCAGAAATAAATTGTATTGTTGCATTTTATATATACAGATTATTTGATAAAGGTCAGTGCTGAAATGCTTATTTTTGTTCTAGGGATGGCAGTAGGGATTTGAACAAACCATATCTGATACACAGGGGCATAATGGTTTGAAAAAATCTGAAGTCCCTTATTTAACAGACACTCTATTCCCTAAGTCACCTTATACCAAAGCTAAGATGCAGAAGTCTTCCAAAATGCTGTATTTGGTGACCTTGTAGACCATCCTCTGAATTCCAGGGCATATCCATACATTTAAACCAACTCCCTTGTGTGAGGAAGCTGTTACGGACAGAAAAGTTGAGCGATTTTTTTTTATATGCCTTTTAAGATTCTAATGCCATAAACTGGGCTACTATTACTTAATACAAAAATGTCTAGTGCCATAAACTGCATTGTACTTCATAAATCATCGCCAGACATGTTCCATTCCCCAATGAGTGCTCTCTGTTTCTCTGGTTGGAATGCAAGCTCCTTGGGGCAGAGAACGGTCTTCCTCTGTTTCATATACTTGCTGTAAGAGCTTAATTAATAATAAGGAATGTATTTTTAGCCAGTAATGGGAAAATGTTAAAATTTGCAGAGGCTTAAAAGTAGGACTTGAAAAATGTTTGACACGTACTAGCTATAAGCCAATACAAAAGATGATCCATTAGCATAAACCAGTGGCAAAATCTTGTTGTGACGTTCATTCAAGTTGAGAAACAGATTGGAAGTTGAAAAGCAGGAAGGCTTGTTTTTGTGTTCCAATCTATAAATAAAAGCTAGACATGAGAGAATGACACCGACCAGTTCTAAAATCTTGAAGGATATGGTGATAGTGAATTGAACTGATTGTCTTGTAACTACAGATAATACTTTCTTTGTTTAATAAATCAGTTCGTTTTAAATACAAACATGTTTTGATAAATTTCAGAAAAAAATATGTATCCAGAATATTTAAGGTAGCCTTATTTAACAAATGAAAAAACATTTTTAAAATGCTGTTTTTGTGCATTTTAATTGAATTCCAATATCCATCCAAATGCACCTTGCCACAAAGTTTTTTAAAAAAACCCTATAGTAAATAAGAAATGCATCATTTTCCATATTATAACATAATAAAACTGTAAAAATGTAAGAATCTGAATAAATGTATGTTAAGCTATGCAATTGCTTAAATAAATGTAGATGGACAGACATAGTGTATCCTCCTGATTAGCAAAAGAAGTACAAACTATAGTGTAAAGACTATACTTAATTGTGAAATCAACATGTTTTAAAGGTTACTAACCAATGAGAATCAACCTCTTTCTTTAGGAAAACAAAGTACAAATGCAAAACAAGATTAAATTATTTTTAAAGCAAGGTTTCCTGCTTGCTGATTTTAAATCATGATTAAAATAGATATTTTAAATCACTTTGATTCAAAATCATTCCATCATGTTAGACACTCTTGAACTGGATGAAATGACTATTGAAAAAATATTGAAAGAAATAAGTGTGTGGTATTGCTAAGAGATGATATCAAGCATAGGGTGTGACTGGGAAGCGGTGGTGGTGATCTATAAATGTTTGAAGGGTTTAAACCAGAGGAAAGTCAAAGGTATAAGGCTGGTGCAAACAGACCAGGCTTAGTGGGATGCCACTGAGAGGGGAAAAGTCAGGATGAATTTCAGGAAATACCTTCTGACAGTTGGTTCCATTAGGCTGTGGAATATTCTCCCAAAGGAAGTGATTAAAAGCCCTGTTGAAGGGAAACACCCAAAAATAGGTTGGACAATACACTAGTAAATACTGTGTACTGTTATGAAGGGCCTGTTTCCCAAAGGTGTTAACATAATCCAGAAAATGCCCAGCATTAAACAAGGGCTGGGGCCTGGTTAATACCATGGTGAACACATCATTAAAAATCCTTTTAACGTTTTATTAAAGATAAGGAAAAGAAAAACCATTAAAGCATTTGAAATATAAAGTATTGAATAAGGCTTTCATTTTAACATCATCCCTTGTTCCCTTTCCATTTAGCTAGAGAGAGCTTTTAGAAGGAAAAACTGCCTTGTTTAACAGTCTGTTAAATGGTAATTGTCATTTGGGGGAAGAGAGAAGAAGTTAACTGAGATTGGCTGCAGCTGTTGCTGCTGGTCTGCTCTTGTTTCATCCCCGGTGGTGGTTTGGGATTCAGCTGGAGCTGGTAAAGGTGGCGATGTCATCTGGGTCCCTCTTTCTGGCCTAATCTGGTCATGATGTCTTTCAGGATCAAAATGATGAAGGCCCAGTGTCCAGGGAAATGGTGGGGGTGGCAGTAGTGATGGTGAAGCTTGCTCCAGTAGCGCATCTTCCGCTCCAAAGCCTCTCTCTTTAAGGACTCAAAAGGAACAATGGGTGGAGTAGCCTATCCCCTCATCATTTTGTCTACCATCTTTCCAACACACCAATTTTCATTCACTGATTTCTGGTTCTGCATTTTACGTGTTTACTGAGCATGATCTTAACAGCCCTTAAGTTATATCAGTAGGCTTTTTTTTGTTTGGACTAATTCAGTTTGTCTCTCTTTTGCACCATTTCCCACTTGCTATAGGTTATTGTGACATCTTGTGAACTGTCATATACTTTTCATAGTTGAGGGTAAATGTCACAATTATCACAGCAGGCCCTGCAGTGGCAGGGAGAGGAGTGACCTAAAAGATCTTTTCCCTCTCTAAATTCTATGATTCTGTTTTAAGACAGATATCGCTAACCACAATACAGTGATATTTTAAATAAGCAAAAACTATTTTTCCAAACTGACTTAAGTAAAAAACATTATTTTTTTAAAAAAGCTTAAGACATCTACTTTGTTGTCTTTCCCAGTGATGTTACTCTCAAAGTAACAATTTATTACTACATTGGTTATCATGTGGCTATGAATAACCCTTTCATTGGATGGTTGCTGCAGAGGCTTTTGATTGAGAGTTCATTTTAAAAATGCAACACTGAGACAAAAACATACAAAACCATTTCTACTTTGCCTTGATCCTCTAAAGTTATTGCACATACCTGTCAGGTTCACTGCTACATCCAACTGTGTTTATAAAGTCATAGCACTACATTTATTAATCCGAGATTCATATTATCATGTTGAACAACACTTGTTGAAATGAATGGCATTCTTTTTTGGAGTGTGAGAGTGATCTAAGCTGAAACTGTATCCCTAACCTGGGGAAGGAAAGGTGTCCTTCAGCTGGAATGTACTGGCTTTGCTTTAGAATACTTTCCTTTCTTTCTCCCTCAGGTTTCACTAAACTGGTTTCAGCTGAGATGCCAGATAAAACACCAGGGGGTTCAGAAGCCATCCCCAGGAATGAAGGTTAGTATTGTTTTCTTCTTGAGAAATCTCTCATTTTCTCTGACTAAATATTGCAGGCAAGAAACCTTAAACCTTTGTGACTTCAGCCTGTGAAAAACTTTAAAATTTAAAAAAAAAAAAAAAAAAAAAGAGAGAGAATTGGCTTTTTCAAAGATATGACTTATAGGAGAACTAGGAAAGCTTTCCTATATTGCCTAATTCAAAACATTTATTCCTCAAAACAGATTTGTTCGATATTGATTATTTTTCACTTATTTGTGAATAGCCTCTTTTCTATAATCTTTATTCCTTGATGGTATTTAAATGCATAATATTTGAAAAGATTTAGAGCGGTTCAATGACCTAATAATTTTTCACCTTTTGGAGAGGGAGACTAGTCTTCTTCAGTAAGAATAATGAGAATACTCTTATTGCCGAAGACTAATATTTTCAAATGTGGGACGCTTAAGTTAGCCATCCAGATCTGTATTTAGTCACTTAAATAAGTGGCCTACATTTTCACAGGAGCTGAACTTGTCTTGTTCCCACTGAACTTCAAATGCTCAGCTTCTCTGAAAATCAAGCCACTGGTTTTTTTTAGATGCATTTAAAACCTTTGAACGTGGTTACTAGAGGAAATTTGTCATTGCAAATATATCCCATGGTCTTGTATGTTGAGTGGTCTCCTCTTAGAATAGTCCCAGGACTAGAAATAGAAGGGTTTTCCAGATCAGCACTGAGGTAATTTGACAGAGCTTTGTGGGGGAAGCTTGCGCCTGTCCCTGTGATCTTTAGCGCACTTACCGTCACTTTCATAATTACTGGTTTCAGAGTAGCAGCCGTGTTAGTCTGTATTCGCAAAAAGAAAAGGAGTACTTGTGGCACCTTAGAGACTAACAAATTTATTAGAGCATAAGCTTTCATGAGCTACAGCATCCGATGAAGTGAGCTGTAGCTCACGAAAGCTTATGCTCTAATAAATTTGTTAGTCTCTAAGGTGCCACAAGTACTCCTTTTCTTTTTTCATAATTACTGTATTCCCTCAATCTTTTTTTAAATAATTTGTTATGAAGGTAATTTTGCAATTCAGGTTGCTTTACCCTACTCTCCATATTTATTTTTTTAAAAGAAATATACAGCTTAGAATTGGGATTTTTAAAATATATATAAGTATCTTTTTTGACACTTAGCCAGTGATATCTAGACCTTAGTTGTCACTTTGACATTTGAAAGATATTTTGAAACACTTTTTATAAATAACAGCAGACAACTAATTCCTTTTCCTTTGAAAAGTTGATGTGTTTGTTTACAAAGAGCCTGTTAAGTTCTTGTTGATTAATTTACTATGTGGTTCAGTAGGCATTGCTAAGGGCATTATAAATGCAAGATTGAGACACATGCAACTTTACACTGAACCTTCAAATGACTGCTCTCACTACAAACCTACACACGTTTTTATGTGCCTAGCTTATGAATGATGTATCTTGTGCAGTAAAAGCATTGTGATTAAAATACACTTAGAACTGATGTTTGTATTCTTCTGTTAGAAATTTTATTTGGAGCAGATTGTTGCATACCTTGTTGGTTGTATTTCTTAAAGCAAATTTCAAAAACATGTTTATGGTCGTCTCTGTAGTAACATTAGTAAAGCATGAGTGAGTTTTTATGATGTAAAATTACCTTAAATTCCTTGTGGAAATATTAGATTACAATTTCTGAATTGTGAATTCATTTACAATTTGTGTATGCAGGTGATAGTCATTCACTAATCCTTTGCTTCCCAGAGAAGAACTGGGATAAACTAGCACTTGGATATAGAAACAATTGAAAACTTTCAGTGCAAGTTTGGAAGAAAACTACTTCTGTGAAAGAATTTTTTTTTTTGTTACTATAATGCATTTTAATTCACCACTTCAGTGTGGGCCAATATTCTAGTAAATGGGTCTTGTTTATAAGGTGTTTTTTTTCTTTTTACTTTCCGTCAGGAAGGAAACAGGGACGGGGATTTAAAGGGATTCAGAAAGAACAGGGAGAAAGGAGGTTTCAGTATACCTCCTCTCTAAAGCTGGAAAGGTAATAGAGATCTCTTTGATGCCACACCTCATGGCTGGACAGTAGGTCTATCTTTTATTCCCAGCTTTCTACCAGGTCTTGTTTTCTTTCTTTCTTTCTTTCTTTCTTTCTTTCTTTCTTTCTTTCTTTCTTTCTTTCTTTTTCTTTCTTGCTGCAAAACCAGTTGGCTATTATTGCTCTTTTGGGTTTCTATCAAAGTTTTACACTCCTCAAACATCCCACCACCAGCAGCGTTTCCTCCAATTAATCTTAAACACAATGCTTTAGATTATTCAGAACACAGCTAAACATGGGGATTAGCCAAAATGTTGTCTATCTAGAAATTTGCATTAGTGCTTGTCATAAGGTGGCTCCTGCCTGGGATACCCTCCTGCATCAGGCCGCAGCACAACAAATGGTGCCTACCTCAATTTCCACTCAAGTGGTCCCCAGAAATAGTCTAAACAGTCTTTGAGTATAATTAGGGGATAATTTATTACAGAAGAAAACCCTGTGTGTATAAACTATAACAAACCAAGTTCCCAGCTATCCAGCAGTGTACAGCCCTGGCGTGTCTCACTGTATGCAGCTCTGAGGTATTACTCAGGCATCTCTCATCATGCATCACCCCAGACTTTACTCCTTTCTGGCTCTCCAGCTTCAGCTTGATGGCTCAGAGAGACATACAAACATCTCCCTTTATTTATCTCGGCCTTCGGCCCCCTCTAGCCTTTTCTGGCTGGGGCTCTCTGGTGGTTTCCTAACAATTCCTTTCTCCTTACAGGGATGGACTGTGCTCTCTACAGTGTTCTTCTAAGCAATTCTGTACTGTTCCTTCTGTTGCTCTCCTGTGCTCAGGAGTTCTCGCCTGCCCTTCTCCATCCTCTGTACTCTAGGGAAGCTCTGACTCACCAGGTCTCTCTCCCCTCTGAGGCCAGATGCCCTCTTTTAAGCTTCAGCTGGAGAGGGTCAGATGACTAAGAAGGAAGAGACCAGTGTACTGTCATAAAGGCCAGTGGCACCACTTGGCAATGCTGGAACTGAACTTATACTAAGTTTAAACACAGGTTGTTAACACAGGAAGAAAAACAAGCAGAGGTGAATCCTGTAGAAGCAGCAGTGGAGAGAAGTGATAGGAGGACACGAGAGAGGTGCAAACTACATATATCCCATGTGACAAAGCTCTGGCCTTGCCTCCATGGGTCCTGCATTTCCTGGTGGATTTCGCTAGCCTCAGAGGCTCACTGTGACCCTCCACGTAACCCTTCTTTCTCTACAGACAAGGGTCACAGTCTACTGAGCCATTTTCATCATAAGCCAGTGAGGGAGGTGAGGAGAAGTTATCCTTCCTTGCACAGTCTCTGTTGTCTCCCAGTCTCAGTGATTAATCAGGGGGCAAAGGTGGGGAGGGGGAGCCCGGGCCCACCCTCTACTCCGGGCTTCAGCACAGGGACCCTAATAGTATCAGCTATGGTAGCTGACCTTTTAGAAACATGACATGTACAATTCCCTGGGCTACTTCCCCCATAGCAGCCCTCACTTCCTCAAGCTCCGCTTCACCCTTACCTCAGGGCCTCCTTCTTTGTACCTGATATGGTGTGTACTACTCAGCCTCTCCAAGCGCACAACTTCTTCCCACAGCTCTTGACATGCCTCCCGCCTGACTAACTGGGAGGCTTTTAACTAGTTTCAGGTATCCCAATCAACCTAGCCTTCTCCCTGCTTTCTGGAAAGTTCTTAATTGGCCCCAGGTGTCTTAATTGACCTGGAGCAGCTGCCATTTCACTTATCCTGGTACCAGGGATTTGTTTAGCCTGGAGCTAATATATCTATCTCCCACTACTCTTCCATAGCCATCTGGCCGTGCCCCGTCACACCCAGTAGGGGGAAGTGACAGAAAAGAGAGACAAGGTCTACTCTAATAAACACTCTAAAAAAGGCAGTGACCAGAGACAGGGTAGGAGGGATCCTCAGACACAGGCCCTAAACGATTTACCCAATAATACCAGCCCTAACTGTAACTTATAATGCTGATACTAGGTAAATGTGTATTTGTAAGAAGGTTTTTTAATGATGAGACTATACCATTTAGTATATGGTTTCAATTGATTTTGTGAAAGAGGATGTAGTTTCCTTTCTCCATAGCTACCCACATGTGAAGAAATTTTCCAGAAACACTTTTTCAATTAAGCCAGGATCTAGGGACTGCCAAGAGGATCCTCATCAGTTTCTAGTGAATTTTGGGTTATTGCTTCTTAGAATGGTGAGAGGTGAAGGAAATATATCCTGAAATTTGAAGAATGCAAACACAATTCTTAAGTGGCCTCTGGACTTCCAATTTATTTGAAAAATTCTTCTGAATGCATGGTTTCTCAATGTCCCCATGGCTCATAAAGTGACCAACAGACACTGGGAAGGAAAACATTTTACAGGGCATCATTAGTGCTTGTGATTTAAAAAGGAGAAAGTTAGAGAGGAGGAACTGTGATTTCCCTTTCCTCTCAAGGTTATGCATCTTAATTTTAGTGTGCAGGCAAAAGTCAAAATTCTCCCTTATAATGTTGGCATTTTGTGCTACTCACTCATGGTAGCTAAAGTATGCAAAAAACTAATTTTTCTGTTTTGTTCTAAAGTTCTATGCAAATAGGTTTGCTGCCATGTACATCAGAGCTGAAACTTTTTAAAAAAAATGAATTTCAGAAGCTGATTCTTCTTATATTTAATTTTTCCCATAACACTCTATTATCTAAAAGAACTCTTCATAGAGGGATCCATTCAAAGCTCTATTCATACTGTTGTACTCTTATAAGCTGTTGTCTAAACAATTTTGTTTTAAGAAGGATGTTTTGTTTTCTTTTGAGGATGTTACCCCTCCAAATCAGGGAGTTAAGAGTAGTAATTCAGTTGAATTCAGATATCCCACATCCAGCAGGGATATCTGAATATTATTCAGGGGCAAATGTGTTCTGTTAACCCTAGGAGTTCTTGTGATGCTGTCAGATAAATCCACTTCCAATACAACAGCACTAGAAATATTAGTCACCACAACAAAAGTCCATTTAGTGTTTAGAGACCCCAAATTAGGAGGGAGCTGGATTTCTCTTGTTTTCTGTGGTGGCTGAAAATTAATAGTCACCAATTTAACTCCTATATACAAATTTATTTCCCTTTCAGCAGTGGATGTTCACATGGATCAGACATATTTTAGCTCCCGAGTCCAACGTGCATTAGCAACTTCTTCCCTGGTGTTGCTTCCTTCTGCTTGGGCAATTCAGTCTCAGATGGCCTTTGTGACATTGCCTGCAAATGTCCTATGGCCTGGGACCCACTTGGGAAACAGTATCTCTCTCCTGACCTATTTCATGAAGTGCTGCTTCTGGTATAAAGGAGGCTCCCTGAGGCTGAGAATTAACTGCTGATACCTTTAAGGAAACCCCAATTTCTCCTTCCAGATTTTGAACTTTGCATAGAATCTGGTCCATAGGTTTATCCATTATGTCATCTTCCTTCACCAGCAGGTTGAAAAGTTCCCCTGCTAAACCATTTAGAAATTGATTTTTCACATGGGATTCTCTAATGACCACTGTGCATATGCCTCTCTCTGCATGGCTAGTTCCAGATTCAGCACAGTAGATTCTGTTTCACTTGAGCCATCTCCTGGACAGGGTTCATCATAGGGCTTTCCATGTACCTATCTCCTCCTGGCTTTCCATTCCTTCATAATATTTCAAAAGGGCCAATTCCCCCCTCATATCAGGTGTACAAATGCTTGCAGAATGGTCTCTAAAACTCCCAATCAGTACTGGGAAACTGCTGGTAAAATGCTGGCATCACCATCCAAAACACTGCAGCAGACAGTCACTGCAGTTTTTGTCAATTGTCATGGCACACCATCATATATTAGAAACAACCCTGTGAAAATGGAATAATTATGAACAATGTAGGTTTTATCTGGATTGGAGTAGCAGATCCTAAGGTGCTTGCTTCTGATTATGGAGTTGCTAGTTACTTTTTATGTGGCAACACTGGAAGATGTGATTAGTTAAACCTGTGAAATACTGCACAACATACCCGAGTATTTTAAAAGGATTAAGACCTATGCAGTTCTCTAAAATACTGTAATTTTTGCTAAGCAATCTGTGTTTTAAGTCTATATTTTAATATCACCTATGCAAGATATAGATTAAACTGAATGTCTAATTGTTTTAATTTTTCAAACTTTAAAACAATTCATTTTAGTAATTTTCATTTTCTTCCATGTATGTTTAAAAGATGAATTCCCATACAAAAACATTGTTAGCATAAGTAAAGGTTGCAACAATGAATAAAAGAAACCCCTACACAATATAAATATCAGTAACACTGCAAGTAAAAAACAAATTAACAAAAACCCTAGAATTGTGGAAATGATTACTTAAATTTTCACAAATATTCCACTATCCTTACAGTACATACATACATCTTACAATATTTAATTATGAAAAAATGTACATATGTCAATAACAGCTTTAATGTTGACTCACGACACCATATATAATCTTTTATCATCTACATCTCTAATTATATTTATTTAGAAAGTATGTGGTTAAAGATGTATCTTATTTATACCTCCAGTGTCTCATTGGTGTAAGAGTAAGGCTTATAAATCAGAATTAAGGTTGTTTGAGTGTGTGTTTTTTTTCATGTTAAAATATTACCTGTATCTATGAACTATAAGGGAAAAAATGTTTTTGAGAATTTTCTTTACTGATTACTTCCAGACTTTTTAATGTTGCATTTTTCCCAAGTAATATGCTCAGAACAGTCCTTATTTTATATAGGATTTATATCTTTTAACTAAGCCTTTTGTGTGAGGGTAAAGGGTAGGAGTTTCACCATTGTATTAGTAAGATGCTAACTGAATTTTTAGAACTTTGCTTATCTAAGAATGTCATTTTAGTATTACCCCCCACTAGTTAAACTGAACAATGTACAGAAGCAGACAAGTGAGAAATGAGTTTCCTGTAATTAGTTTACTGGAACTTGGTCCTTGACTTGAGGGCCTCTGTTGTTTGCTTCTCTATTGCCTGCTCTGTCAAGCCTTTTAGAATCAACAAATAAACCTATAAATGCCACTGTTTGCTTTAAACCAGAGAAAAGCTAGAGGTACTGTAGCTGGATATTATGAGTATGTTTACCACGTATATGTGAAATATTACACACACAGACTTCCTGAGAAACAATGAGTAGTAGATAGACTCCGTATTAAAAACATCTACCATGATCCATTTATATAAATTTTTCTACAGGAAAGCTTTTATATTTCAGTTACAACAGATGCATCTCGAACAATGAGTTGTATCAATATAAGGAAGTGGACAGGAAAGATTTCTGTGTTTTAGCTTGCAAAAGGGAATAAGCATTTGTTCTGTGTTATGAAAACAAATCTGATATTTGCTGAAATGTCCCTCTGTAAACCTGTGGCACACATTTCATTTTTAGTATAGCCCATGGTAGCAGAATTCACCCACTATGTACATTTCTCTCAAATATGAAGAGCAGCAGGTCTGGTTTATGAACAGTGTTTTATTGGAGCTAGGGAATTGTTTGCAACATTTTTTTCCAGTTATTGTAGTCCTTTTTCAGTTTGTGAATTATATGCTAGTAGATGTAGATTAAGAAATTGTTGCACCCAATTTTTGGATGATTTGCTTATGCAGCCATGCGTTATTTTATCCAGTGTGGCGTTGGTGAGTGGTTGGGTGAGTAACTGACTTTTTTGGTTTGCCCAAAACAAAAAAGAATCAGTTTGGGTCAAACTGAATCTGAAAATTCCAAAAAAAAGTTGACAAATTTCATTTGAGATCAAATGAAATGTTTTGGTCAATCTGAAATGAACTGTTTTGTTTAGTTTATGGGCACGTTTTCACAAATAAACAATGGAAATGAAGGCTAGATTCAAAGTGGCTGGAGGAGGAGGTGCCAGTGCTGTCCTTAGAACTTCTAGCCCAATGCTTAGGGCACTCATATGAGACTGTGGGTTTCAAGTCCCTTGATGTGGAGAAGGAATGTGAATTTAGGTCTCCCATTCCTCGGGAAAGTGACCTAACTGCTGGGCTATGGGATATTCTGGTGTGGATCTCTGTTAGTCTCTCCTGTTGAAGCTGTTCCACTGTGTATAAAATACTGAAAGAGTCACTGGACCAGAGAGAGAAAGTGAGAGTGACTCTGCAGTGGTAGTTAGGGCACTTACTGCTGCTGTTTTATGAGTTGTGCCTAAATCCTGTTCCCACCCCCCCAACCCCCTCACCCCAATTTTATTTTTATGAGAACTGTTTGGCAAATTTGTGTTTAAATTTGCTAATATTTTCAGACAGAACTGCAGTTTTTGATGGTTCTAGTCATCATGATTGCTTCAGATGGCTTGTTCATAATTAGTTGTTTGGTCACAAAAATCACACAGCATTTGTCTCTGATTTCTAATTGAAAGTTTCCCAGAGTCTCACAGTTTTTGAGATCTCTGCCAATCATGATCTCTGGAAATACCTATGTGCAAAAAAACCATTTATGAGTAATCTAATAGCTGCAGCCTTTATTATGTTTCTCCAGTCAATTTGCTGACAGACCTTGCAGTTTTCCTCAGTGTCCTGGAAGGAGAATTTCTAAAAAGATGGGGGGGAAGGAGTTCAACTTCCCATCATAAAAAGGCAACAATATTAAGAGACCTTTTGGGAAGCATCAGTTTCCCACACTAGGAACCCTCCCCACTGATTGATTTTGCTGTACACTAGCGTACCAAAGTAAACTGCAGTTTCACTGTGCTTTGCAAACAGGACACAGGCAAGAACAGGGGGGATTACAGACTTACAAAATATCCAAAATAGCAATATTATTTTCCCATGTACAGAGCATGTATACTTCCACAATCACATTATAAATTTTGTTATTCATAGTAAGACTCAGAAATTAAAATCTAGAATTCTATAAGTAGCAAACCACCACACAAGCATAATCACTCACAAAAATTAAGTGCTATACATTAAAATTTCCCTGACTGACAGTAATGGTGTCATTCTCCTCACCATACACATAATGTATTGTTTCCCCCAGTTTCTACCAGAGACGATTTCTCCATAGCTGTAGTCTCAATGTAGGTTGGCCTGTTGCTTTTTGTACAGCAGCGTGCAGACTTTGAGAATACATAGCAACTTCTTGCTATATAGCATATATGCTGAGAAATATAGAATAAAAATAAAAACAAAAAGCCCCCAAGGATGATATATAAATACATTGGAAAGCTGGGCCAATCTGATCCCTTTTCAGATTTTAAATTGTGTATAAAGTTTCAGATGCCTATAGTGGTTGTATAGTCATATAAAACAACAGTTAAACATCGTGGGGAGAGAGCAAAGTAGAAATGGTCCCTACATGTTGATGGGTAGTGATATGAGATTGTCCACCCATAGTTTCTCTGTACCTCTTCATATTGATGCTAGTTTGCATTCAGTCTCTGTTTCTTTCTACGTGTTTCTACCAGTCCCCAGCTTATTAACTGAAGTAAGATGGTCTCTGCAAAGGCAGCATGTGCTCTGTTTCAAAGAAATGCACTGGCAGGTATTTTGCATGCAGTATATATTAGTGCTCAAAGACTGCCTCCACACTATGCTCCTGCTCTGCATAGCTTTTCCCTACTGCTACTAGTAGCCCCATTCTGCGTCAGCCTATACTCCCATGAAAACAGTGATTCGGAGAAATATTGAATGAGTCGAAAGAATAGTAAATATGGCAGGCGACCAGCTTGGCTTAATGGTGAAATCCTAGCGGATCTTAAACATAAAAAAGAAGCTTACAAGAAGTGGAAGGTTGGACATATGACCAGGGAAGAGTATAAAAATATTGCTCGGGCATGTAGGAAAGATATCAGGAGGGCCAAATCGCACCTGGAGCTGCAGCTAGCAAGAGATGTCAAGAGTAACAAGAAGGGTTTCTTCAGGTATGTTGGCAACAAGAAGAAAGCCAAGGAAAGTGTGGGCCCCTTACTGAATGAGGGAGGCAAGCTAGTGACAGAGGATGTGGAAAAAGCTAATGTACTCAATGCTTTTTTTGCCTCTGTTTTCACCAACAAGGTCAGCTCCCAGACTGCTGTGCTGGGCATCACAAAATGGGGAAGAGATGGCCAGCCCTCTGTAGAGATAGAGGTGGTTAGGGACTATTTAGAAAAGCTGGACGTGCACAAGTCCATGGGGCCGGACGAATTGCATCCGAAAGTGCTGAAGGAATTGGCGGCTGTGATTGCAGAGCCCTTGGCCATTATCTTTGAAAACTCGTGGCGAACGGGGGAAGTCCCGGATGACTGGAAAAAGGCTAATGTAGTGCCCATCTTTAAAAAAGGGAAGAAGGAGGATCCTGGGAACTACAGGCCAGTCAGCCTCACCTCAGTCCCTGGAAAAATCATGGAGCAGGTCCTCAAAGAATCAATCCTGAAGCACTTAGAGGAGAGGAAAGTGATCAGGAACAGTCAGCATGGATTCACCAAGGGAAGGTCATGCCTGACTAATCTAATCGCCTTTTATGATGAGATTACTGGTTCTGTGGATGAAGGGAAAGCAGTGGATGTATTGTTTCTTGACTTTAGCAAAGCTTTTGACACGGTCTCCCACAGCATTCTTGTCAGCAAGTTAAGGAAGTATGGGCCGGATGAATGCACTATAAGGTGGGTAGAAAGCTGGCTAGATTGTCGGGCTCAACGGGTAGTGATCAATGGCTCCATGTCTAGTTGGCAGCCGGTGTCAAGTGGAGTGCCCCAGGGGTCGGTCCTGGGGCCCGTTTTGTTCAATATCTTCATAAATGATCTGGAGGATGGTGTGGATTGCACTCTCAGCAAATTTGCGGATGATACTAAACTGGGAGGAGTGGTAGATACGCTGGAGGGGAGGGATAGGATACAGAAGGACCTAGACAAATTGGAGGATTGGGCCAAAAGAAATCTAATGAGGTTCAATAAGGATAAGTGCAGGGTCCTGCACTTAGGATGGAAGAATCCAATGCACCGCTACAGACTAGGGACCGAATGGCTCGGCAGCAGTTCTGCGGAAAAGGACCTAGGGGTGACAGTGGACGAGAAGCTGGATATGAGTCAGCAGTGTGCCCTTGTTGCCAAGAAGGCCAATGGCATTTTGGGATGTATAAGTAGGGGCATAGCGAGCAGATCGAGGGACGTGATCGTTCCCCTCTATTCGACACTGGTGAGGCCTCATCTGGAGTACTGTGTCCAGTTTTGGGCCCCACACTACAAGAAGGATGTGGATAAATTGGAAAGAGTACAGCGAAGGGCAACAAAAATGATTAGGGGTCTAGAGCACATGACTTATGAGGAGAGGCTGAGGGAGCTGGGATTGTTTAGTCTGCAGAAGAGAAGAATGAGGGGGGATTTGATAGCTGCTTTCAACTACCTGAAAGGGGGTTTCAAAGAGGATGGCTCTAGACTGTTCTCAATGGTAGCAGATGACAGAACGAGGAGTAATGGTCTCAAGTTGCAATGGGGGAGGTTTAGATTGGATATTAGGAAAAACTTTTTCACTAAGAGGGTGGTGAAACACTGGAATGCGTTACCTAGGGAGGTGGTAGAATCTCCTTCCTTAGAGGTTTTTAAGGTCAGGCTTGACAAAGCCCTGGCTGGGATGATTTAACTGGGACTTGGTCCTGCTTTGAGCAGGGGGTTGGACTAGATGACCTTCTGGGGTCCCTTCCAACCCTGATATTCTATGATTCTATGATTCTATGAATGGACATGGATAATAATAATATCCAGTTATAATAGTTAATGCTAAAAAGAGATTTGAAGGGATATTAAACCTCATACTTCAGGGTTTAAAACAATCTCAAACTATTTGGGATTAGCATAACACCTTCATGGGGGGAAGATTATCCCATGTCTGCCTACCTTTGGAGTTCTTGCATCTTCCTCTGAAGCTGGTCACTGTCACAGATGGACCATGGGTCTCATCCTGTATAGCAGTGATTACCAACCGGTCCACCACAATCGACTAGTTCATCCTAGAGGATCTCCCAGTCAATCCCATGATCTCCAGAGGTGCAGTGTGGCTGCCGCTAAGTGTGGCTGCCTATCCTGCCCCCGCACCGCTCCCAGAAGCAGCTAGCATAGCCCCAGGGACTGGGGGGGCAGGGCTTTCCCTCCGTGTGCTGCTCCTGCCTGCAAGCACCGCCCTTGCAGCTCCCATTGGCTGGGAGAGCTGCAGGGGTGGTGCTTGTAGAGAGGGGCATCAAGCAGAGCAACATTTCACCCACCTTCCCCCCAGGGGCCGCAGGGGTGCATTGGCCCCTTCTGGGAGCATTGTGGGGCTGGGGTAGGAAGGGAGCCTGTCTTAGCCTCGCTGTGCCCACCGCCAACTGGGAGCCGCCGGAGGTAAGGCCACACCCCAACCCCCATCCCTGAGCCCCCTCCCAGAGCCAGCACCCCATATCCTCCTGCACTCTGAACCCCCAGCATCCTGAGCCCCCTCCAGCCAGCACACCCCAAACCCCCTCCTGCACTCCAGCCCCCTCCCCATCCCTGATCCCCCTCCTGCACCCAAACTCCCTTCTAGAGCTTTCACCCCCATCTCCTTCTGCACCCCAACCCACTGCCCCAGGCTCAGCCCAGAGCCTCCTCCCACACTGCTCTAGCCCAGAGCCCACAGCTCAATCCCCCTGCCCCAGCTCAGTGAAAGTGAGTGAGGGTGCGGGAGAGCAAGTGATAGAAAGGTAGATCCTCTGTTGCCCTTAGATTCAAAAAGTGATCTTGGGCATAAAAAGGTTGGAGACCACTGCTATATAGCAATTCCTGTGTTTTAGTAAGTTGCATCTCGTCCCATGTCCTCCATCTTTATGTTGTCTGTCTAGACTTTTTTAAAATTATTTTGTCTATTTAGGCCCTAAACTTTTTGGGCAAGGGCCATGTCATCTTACTTGCCAATAATAATAATAATTAATAATTAACAATAATTGTAATTAATAATGTGTGGAATGATGCCTTCCAAAAAAATTATCCCTTCTCTTTCCTCCTTTGTCCATCCAGAGCAGAGAAGTCATGGGTAATCCTCAGAGAAGGAAGGGGAAGGCCCACCATCCTAGTCACCTCATGCGGAAAGAAACTTTGTAAGAGTGGGTTTTATTATATTGGGGCATACTGGTGGGGTTCTGCTTTATCTCTTGCAGCTGCATGGGGCTGCTGGCCAGCTAGACTTATGAACTTTCATAAAGGAAGTAAGGCAAGAGATTGAGGAGTAGGAGGTTGTAGCTAGTCTGTTTCCTGGACAAAGGAGAGTGAAGAGAGACAGCAGGTTGATCTGGTTGTCGTGAAATGCTGCACAAACCAACAGCTCATACAAGAGCTGATGCATCTCATGTACTATAACTTCATGGTACTAAATCACAGTTTAAGTAAGTTATTTTAAGAGCTAAGGAGACTATTAGCTGCTAGAATATTTTGTTCTTCAAGAGCACAGTAGTTTCCATAGAGTTCTATCTGGATTGTGTCTAATCAGAGTTCAGTATCTGTCATCTATGAACTAATACTCCTTTTAATCAGACCTGGAAAACTCATGTGGCTTGAACCGTTTAAAATCGAGGCTTAGAAAACTGAAGACTTTTTTTTTTCTTTTAGCATTGAACCAAAAGTGTTTTTATTGCTGCTTGCTTCCCCCTCAAATAAATTAAAGTATTCCTAGCTATCAAACAATTAGAGAGAACTAGGTGTGCTTAACCAAGTGTAGTACGTTCATTAAGAAATAGTTCCTTTTGTATGCATAAGTGACACACATAATGAATAATAAATAGTAGACAATTATTAAATAACTGAAAAGACAATTATAAAATGGGGAAGCCCAGACCAGCTTGTGTAAAACAATCAATTGTGAAGCAGCTAATCATAGTGAAAAATACCTAATGTCTACTGTGATTTTTTTTTTTAAGCATTTGTGAATGATGGAAATTTCAAATCAGTCCTAACTTTTTCCAAACTAATGCTTTTCCCCCCAGCTAACTTGAGACTTCCAATGAAAGACAAGCATTTTAGAGGAAGTGAAGAATTCTGGTTAGAGCAAAGAACCAGAAGCCAAGACTGACACACTGACTTATTGTGTCTCTCATTGGGCAAATCATGTGACCCCCTTCTCCTTGTACTGCACCCTTCTCAACCTGACTTCAAATGGTTAAAGCTGGACATCACTGGAAAAATGGAGAACAGTGACTTTTATTTGCTCACATTCAGCAACAGTCTCCCCTTCTGCTGCTAAACTCTACTGCAAGCCAGGTTTATCTAGCTAGCCTGAAAAAAAAATTGGGGAAAAAAGGAAGGATTTATGGTATGAAGCACACAGCATTCATTGTAATCATATTTATTCAAAGAAAAAGGGCCAAATTCTCCTCTAAAACTTACATAGAGTCCAAAACGAGAAGCTTGTAATTCTGTATGTAAGATGCAAGGATCCCATAATTGAGTCCCCAGTCACTTGCTCTCAAATCAGAAAGCAAGTGTTAATATGGACTGGAATAAATTATTATACAAGGTGCTGCACAAGAGTGAATTGGGCTTAAGTGATGTGATCTGTGTGGTAAAAGAAGGCAGGAACCAATCCTGAATCCTTGTCGTCTTTTGTGCTGTACTGGCTGGCAGACGCTGCCTGCTTATGTGTTGGGACCTCTTCCAACCTGAGAGCTTGAATCCCAAGGATTGCTTTTAATCCTCCTTTGATAGCCAAAAAGAAAAACCTGCATCATTAGGTAAATACTTTTCTACTCTAGTTTCTGGTTAGGGTAGGTGAAGCTGTACCCGACTTTTACACATTCTCGGATGACACCTGAAATGATTGATGATAGCAGTATTCCTTGTCATTAATCATAAAAACAATCTATCCTACTAGAACTATTCTTTGGTTTTGTGCTCTAGTATTATGTCAAGTGTAAATGTTAAATATAGAGAGAGCACTTGTTGGTACAGAACACTCAGGATTGCATGCACCAGCATACTTTATGTATGACTTCAGCATAGGCATACCTACTGGTAAAAGGTGCTTATAAAAATATTTGCTTCAAAGTAATGTGGATAAATGTAAAGTAATGCACATTAGAAAAAATAACCCCAACTATACATACAATATGATGGGGGCTAATTTAGCTGCAACTAATCAGGAGAAAGCTCTTGGAGTCATTGTGGATAGTTCTCTGAAGACGTCCACGCAATGTGCAGCGGCAGTCAAAAAAACAAATGAGATGTTAAGAATCATTAAAAAAGGGATAGAGAATAAGATGGAGAATATCTTATTGCTCTTATATAAATCCATGGTATGCCCACATCTTGAATACTGCATGCAGATGTGGTCCCCTCATCTCAAAAAAAGATATACTGGCATTAGAAAAGGTTCAGAAAAGGGCAACTAAAATGATTGCGGGTTTGGAACAGGTCCCATATGAGGAGGATTAAAGAGGCTAGGACTTCTCAGCTTGGAAAAGAGGAGACTAAGAGGGGATATGATAGAGGTATATTAAAATCATGAGTGGTGTGGAGAAAGTGAATAAGGAAAAGTTATTTATTTGTTCCCATAATATAAGAACTTGGGGCCCACAATGAAACTAATGGGTAGCAGGTTTAAAACAAATAAAAGGAAGTTCTTCTTCACTCAGTGCACAGTCAATCTGTGGAACTCCTTGCCTGAGGAGGTTGTTGAAGGCTAGGATTATAACAGGGTTTAAAAGAGAACTGGATAAATTCATGGAGGTTAAGTCCATAATGGCTATTAGCTAGGATGAGCAAGGAATGGTGTTCCTAGCCTCTGTTTGTCAGAGAGTGGAGATGGATGGCAGGAGAGAGATCACTTTATCATTACCAGTTAGGTTCACTCCCTCTAGGGCACCTGGCATCGGCCACTGTCGGTAGACAGGATGCTGGTCAGGATGGACCTTTGGAATGACCCAGTATGGCCGTTCTTATGTTCTAAGTATCTTTTAAAATTAGTATCATTTATTTTTCTGTGTTTACCCTCCTTAGCAGCTTGAAAATAAGCTTACATCTGTGTGCTCCTGCTTCTAGATAAGCCAAGGCTCTTATCGATTCCCAGTATTTGATTCAAAGTTGCTTAGGTACAACGAGTGCCACACAAGATCCTAGATAGAGTGAATTCAAAAACACAGATATTCTAAACCTGCAGTTTAAAACTGTAAAATCTGGGGGTTAAACTACTTGACAGGGTCCCTTTAAACCACTATAAATGACAATAAATAACAAGCTTGTTCTTTCTATAGGTCAGGAATGATTTTCAAGTATGTTAGCTGCATCTTTTGAAATTTCTGCTCCAAACCAGTTATTCTGTTGGAGACAATTACTATCACATAACTGATTTTAAGGGACTCAGTCATACTGAAGTCTTGTCAGCTCAAAAAATAAGTGTAGGTACACATCTTCCCCCTGCCAATTCCTGTGATTTTGTAATCATGTTTCCCTTTTCATGTTTGTATTTCTCATGTTACTTGGTGGAAAATCTTGCATAAACAACAGAAAGAATGGACTATTTACAAAGTGCTATCAACTGTATTATATAAACAAACTAAAAAGTAGGAGAAATATTTTTTCTGAGCTTTCAGTTATAGTAATATAAGGTCTTACTTTGTACCAAAAATGTGTAACATAGCTCAATATAGAACTGATTTTTTAAAAAAGTCAACAGTGATCCCTTTCATGTATCAGAGTAGCAGCCGTGTTAGTCTATATTCGCAAAAAGAAAAGGAGTCTCTAAGGTGCCACAAATACTCCCTTTCATGTAGTTCAACTTTTGATCTGCAAAACTTGCTCTGATGGATTTCTTTTTGAAAACTTTCTCAGAATTTTAGCTTGCATCCTTAGTCAAATAATATACTATTTTTTCCCTGCTTTATTGATTTTTATTTTTTCTTCTGAGAAATAGCCATATTTCTTACAAAGCAACTTGAAGGGCATGTAAGGATTAAAGAAAAATATTGATTGAATGCTATTTTTTAAAGGGTGTTATCTCTTTCAAGGTAAATTAGAGTCCAAAAGTCACTATTTTAAAAATATCTTTAGTCTTTTGGTGAACATATCCTTTTAAACTAGCAGATTTTTGATGATTTCAAAGTACTGAAAAATAGCTACAGATGCCCAGAAATTGTATTTTTAGCTCTTTAACAAAAGGGAAGGGGACAATGTAGCATGAATTGCTCTCTGTTAGGTAGCACCTTACCCTGAAACATCTCACAGCAAGACCAAAATTAGGTTGCAGATTCAGTTGTTTAGGGGTTTTTTCCTTTCTAATATTATTTTCAGGTAATAGTTCTATTTAACTCACTTCAGTCTCCTAGCTATACAACTAGCCATTACTTCAAACTCTACCAATTACATTAGAATGAGACTGCGATAAGTCTTAAACTTAGAAAGATTAATATAGAGGAAATCTTAGTTATTAATCTTCACTTTTTTAATTGGCTCCCTGTAGTTTAATTTTAAAAAGAGGAAATTACTGCTTGCTGACAGATCAGGAAGACAAGCATCTTTGATGTTTCATGAGTAATAAAATATTTATAGAAACATTTGTATTTTGTACAGAGATGTGTCAAACTACTAAAATATACTTTTGGAGGAGTCAGCAAACCGGAATCCTGGGTAGAATGGTTACAGCACTATCAAAGTACTTTCTAACCACAGGGGGAAGAAGGTAGCAATTTGGTTGGATTAGTCTATGTTCAGATACATTAACGTTATTGGCAAAAAGCTGCACACTGGATTTAGCTTCGACTAGGTTCTCTTTCTTAATTTAAAAGCAGCATTACTTTGTGATAGCTACTTACAATCCTTTTGTCAGAACATACTGTTGAACTGTTTTAGCAATTTAAAACAAACTTTTAATAGTAACAGTTCTCTTTGTTGCGAACTCTGTGGGGAAATATTTAACATGGATCCCATTATGTTAATTTTGGCAGTAATCCCACAAAATGTATCTCATGATGTAATGCAAACATTGAAAAAACCTCTTGGTACAATGCAGAGTAAAATGGGCTGTGTCCCTCTTCTCTTCCCTCCCACCCTCCTCCACTGCATGAGCTCATGTGCTGGAAGGATTAAGAAATTTTTCAACGTGGCAAGAATCCATATATAAACGCATTATATCTGTAGTGCATATATACAGAAGACGCAAAATGAAGGTGAAGAAGATGCTCCTTTGTTAGAGATTAATGTGATAGTGATGTTAAATGTTTAACTCCCGACCCCAAATCTTTGCATATAGTTGAATGCAAGAGCAACAAACAAGCAAGCCAACCAACCTCACCCCCACTCTGCACCATCCTGCAATAATAGAGCATTACAGCCGCAGTCCTACAATCAAATCCATTTGTGTAGACTGTTACACCCACATGGGACTGCAGTAGGGTGCAGGTATCCACCCACTCAAATTTCATTGCAGGATTGAGGCTTCTGGGTGCAAGTTAAGATAGGTGTTAGGATATATAACCGTTATAACTTGGCCAGGCTGCATGTCATCTGTTTTATGTATGTGTTTGTTGTAAAATAATATAATATTTTAAACTACACATTTCACAAGAAAAACATGGAAAGAAAATAGTACATATTTTGAAATGTCTAAGTCTATTGTTTTAGAATATGTGCTCTTGTGTTTCTTAACCTTATGTAAGTTTCATTGTGGAACCTTAATAGTTTCACCATTTTTTGTTTGCAGTGTTGTCGTAGCTGTGTTAGTCCTAAATTATTAGAGAGACAAGGTGGGTGAGGTAATATATTTTATTGGACCAACTTCTGTTGGTAAAAGATATGAGCTCTTCTTCAGGTAGATCTGAAGAAGTGCTATGTGTTTGTAAGCTTGTCTCCTTCACCAGCAGAAGTTGGTTCAATAAAAGACATAACTTCACTCACTTTGTCTTAAAGGAAAAAAGTGAAAGTTGGCTAGTGAGTGAAGAAAAATCCAGAGCTATAATTTCTAATTTTCATGGCTATAACTGTGGTAATGTGGATTTCATAACTTTGACCAATTCCTCAAATGCTGTTTATGCCTCATTTCTCTGATGGTGAGGTTTATGTGCTCAATGGTGTTGCCAATTTTTGCATGTTTATTGAGAGTCTTTGGCCTTTGCTATAGGAGTTCCCAATGATGTGAAAAGCTTCAGCTTTAATTTGATTTTTAGAAAAGCAAGAATCTGAGCACAAGATACTCTCTACCCTGTAGACTTGGGGAAAGTGCACTAAACTACTAGCCCAGAGACTGAGTTCTTGCCCCAGTTGCCTCTCTGATAACTATTAACTCTAAATATTTCTGTGCCTTTCTCAACCATTATCATGAACCTTATACTGTAATGTTGGTGAGGTGGAGGTGGTAATGTTGTCTATCTGCTTCACTGATAAGATAATTGAGAGCTTTGTACGTCATTTCAAGCAGATGAGATGGAACCCAGCTATATAATAAACCAAAGTCAAGTCTAATCCACTTTGCCACACTGTTCTCTGGAGGAATGTGGCAAATTAGATACTTGTGTAACCCACACTAACACAGTGCAACTCTGAATGCCAGTTTGCAAATTAATTCCAATTCAGCAGTCTCTCGTTGGAGTCTGTTTTTGAAGTTTTTTTTGTTGAAGGATAGCCACTCTCAGGTCTGTAATCGAGTGTCCGGAGAGATTGAAGTGTTCTCCGACTGGTTTTTGAATGTTATAATTCTTGACGTCTGATTTGTGTCCATTTATTCTTTTATGTAGAGACTGTCCAGTTTGACCAATGTATATGGCAGAGGGGTATTGGTGGCACATGATGGCATATAATTGGAATTAATTTGCAAACTGGATACAATTAATTTAGGCTTGAATAGAGACTGGGAGTGGATGGGTCATTACATAAAGTAAAACTATTTACCCATGTTATTTCTCCCCCCACCCCACCCTCCACTGTTCCTCAGACGTTCTTGTTAACTGCTGGAAATGGCCCACCTTGATTATCACCACAAAAGGTTTTCCTCCTTCCCCCCCTTCCTGCTGGTAATAGCTCATCTTAAGTGATCACTCTCCTTATAGTGTGTATGATAAAACGCACTGTTTCATGTTCTCTGTGTGTGTATCTAAATCTCGCCACTGTATTTTCCACTGAATGCATCTGATGAAGTGAGCTGTAGCTCACGAAAGCTTGTGCTCAAATAAATTTGTTAGTCTCTAAGGTGCCACAATTTTTTTTGCGTCCTTTTGCTTGTGGAGGAAAGCTGTTACCTGGGCATACCCTAAAAGCTCAAAAACCACAATATAGAAGAAAAAGGAGCTAACATTTATTTTTTTAAATTCTCATTATTTGGGGGAGAGGAGCCTGACTTGTGACTTTTGAACGCTTGGGGTTCACAGTACTGAACATGGGGTGAGTATGCATTCCAGTTCCACCTACATCACAAAGTCCTCACTAGATTTTAAGTTCTTTTGGGTCAGGGACTCTCTTATTATGCAGTTGTACAGAATTTAGTACAACTGGGCTGTTACCTTGGTTGTGTCTTGTAACCGGAACTCCTATAGTTTGAGCCAAAATCACCTTATTCACAATTAATTTGCAGGAGTTGGAAAGACTATAATTGTCACATACGGATTGGAGGTGCACAGTGGGAATTCAAAAAAAATCCAAAGACAGACCAAAAATGTATAATTTCAACTTTTTAAAATCTCTTTGAGTTCTGACTCATGATATTTTAACTCTGGGGGTTGGTACTATTTGTGCTGGTTGTATCTGAAGGACTTTTTCCTAAGTGAAATTTTTTGTTGTCACATAGTCTATACTTCTTAAAAACACCATACACTTCAATTTCTCTTCACCGTTTTCCTCTTTTGAAGCTATGGAGCTCTGTCAGGAAGTGGCAGTCCTGCCCTCCTGGCAAGTGGCTCCTGATTCAGTTTCCCTCTTCTGGGGTCCCCAATAACTCCGCGCAAGCTTTCTGAATATAAATAGCTGTTGCACTGTTAATTTATTACACAAGTCCCACAATCATGAACCAGAATTGCCCAGTGCAGTCCATATAGTACATTCAATCCTTCAAGTCCCAGTAGTCCATCAACACACCAAGTACTGCTCCATCATCTCTGACTCTGCTTAATCTCTCAGGTAGGCATCTGGTGTGTCACACCACGCTCACCTCTCAGCCATGGCATCTCTCACCACTTCTCGCCCCAGCCCTTCTAGCTGGGGTGCTCCTCCACCCTGTTTTGTGCTCTGGTTTGACTCTAGCTCTTTCTTTGAGATATCGGTAGGTTCACGTCTCCATCATTCCCCAGCCTTCACCATTTTCTGACTTAAGCTTTTTGGCTCAGAGAGGCAGCAGGCATCTCCCTCTGCTGCTTTCAGCCTCCAGCCCTTGTTAGCCTTCTCTGGCTGTGGCTCTCTGGCCTGGGGAAGTTTGCAGATGAGCTCCTGATTGCCTTCCTACCTGCTGCTTTCACCAGGTGCCTGATCTGGTTCTACTGCTCAATCAGAGAATTCTTGCTGCTTCTCTCCTGCAGGGGCATCCCCACCCTGAAGCACTCAACCCAGCTCTGCTCCTCTTCTGAGCTTTCTGTGCTCTCAGGACTCGGGAGTTCTGAACTCTGTTTTTTGCCTTGGGCTGTCTCCCATTTAGAGCTCCCAGCAACCTCCCCACCCTCCTCATCCTACCAAACTAGGTCACACTTGGACTGAAACAGGAGAGCTGGGCTCAATTTCATTGAAGAGGCCAGCTGCCCTGTTACAGGCCCATATTTGAACCTCTGCATTCCTGAGAGATCGCATTTCATACATATTCCTAGTGAGATGGGGAACTCGGGCAGTGTTGGAGAATAAAAAGAGTGTGCAAACTTTAAAGTTGGAGAATTTGAAAAACATGGAATTATTGCTATGACTGAAGTGTATTATCTCCATAACAAGCTTGCATGAAGTAGTTTGCATTTAACCGCAGTGGGAAAATGTCACTGTATTGTTGTTGGTTCTAACTACAGACAAATAATCACCCTTTATGTAATCTAAGTTTTTATATAGGGTTGTTTGTTTTACAGTTACTTTTAAAGCTACCACTCCCTCTCCTTTATGTGGAGGAAAGAATTGGGAAGGGCACACTGATGATGTCATACCAGGGCATTTTTAATGTGGACTAAGAAAAAGAAAGTTCTGCAATACAATCATCTTGTAGGTAAAGAGATAGAAGAGGCAACATGGTCCTAGGTTGCTTTTCTTTAAGTGTCTTATTTCAGTGTTTTGTCTTTTTTTTATGAGTTGGGAGTGAAACAATATTATATGGGTTGCTTTTCACATGGCTCCCATAAGGGCAAATGTAAGTAAACTTTCCAGACCGTTCCTCTCCTGAGCCTTCCATCTCTGATACTTTTAATTCTTGTAGAGATGAGTATAAACAAAAACATTAGCATCTGTTCGTATATGACATGAGTGAAGAGTTCAACATTCTCTGCTATATATTGACTATACTAGAAGGTGCTTATTTTGGTGCTGAACTTGCAAATTCTGCCAAGTTTAGTCAGTTCTGAATGTATTTAACTATTGTATTTGACAGAATTTGTTTGTTACATTGGATAATTTAGGATCCCAGTTCAAAGATTCAACCCCAATGGGTTTTTCTTGCAGTCTGCAAAGAAGCACAGCTAATTGATGTCACAATGAATAAGCTGAATAACCTATTTCTGACAATATATTATGCATGTGGAGATAGGATTGGGAGCCTCATTCCAAAAATGTAATGGTGTCCAAAAATTGACATGTTGGTTTCAGTTGGACCATATTGTAACAGATTTGACTTCTGCAAAATATGAGACAAGGTAATTCATTCTGAACCTCTTCTATTCTTATTCAAAAGCAACCAATTTTTTGGAGTCTTAGATTAAAGTGTTCTAAAGTTTAACACTTGGACTGTTCATACAGAGACAACATCTTAACAATCTTTTTAATTTAAATCTGAAATTTCATAGTGTTTTAACTGTAGGGGTCCTGACTCAAAAAATGAGTTGTGGGGAGGTTGCAAGATTATTGGGGGGGGGGTTGTTGTGGTTCTGCTACCCTTTCTTCCGCACTGCTGCTGGCGGCGGCACTGTTTTCAGAGCTGGGCGGCTGGAGAGCAGTGGCTGCTAGCTGGGACCTAGCTCTGAAGGCAGAACCTCAAGGGCGGCATGGTATGGTATTGCCACTCTTACTTCTGTGCTGCTGCCTGCAGAGCTGGGCCCTCAGTCAGCAGCCCCCATGCTCCAGCGGCCCTAAATACTGCGATCCCCCTAAAATAATCTTGCTACCCCCTTGCAACTCCCTTTTGGGTCACGACCTCCAATTTGAGAAACACTGATATCCCCTGTGAAATCAGTATAGCATAGGGTAAAAGCACACAAAAGACTAGATTTCATGGTGGGAGACCAGATTTCATGGTTCGTTATGTGTTTTTTCATGTCCGTGAATTTGGTAGGGCCCTAGTAATAATGTACTTAGTCAATTCTTGTTTTTCTGCTTTCAAACTTTCATCCTGGCATCTTGTATCTCCCAGAAAGTCAAGAAGAGCTTCTCTTTTTTTCTCCTTCCTCCTCTTCCAAAGGATAGTCTAAAGATGATTCACACCTTCCCCCCTGCTTTTTTTAGAACCTCCTTCAGGTTTTGCGTGATCTAGCTTTAGCTATGGAAGGCTGGATGCACTTCTTGTCAGAGACAATAAATGCCAACCCTTGAGTCAGCCAGAGGGATCACTCATAGATAATAGTGCCAGAACAGATTATAATGATCAACCAGTTTGACCTCTTGCATAACGCAGGCCACAGAATCGCACCCAGTAGTTTCTGCATCAATCCCCTAACCTCTGTGTGAGCTACAACGTATCTTTTAGAAAGATATCCAGACTTCATGTGATAGGTAATCTACCAGATCCTTAGGTAACTTATTCTAATGGTTAATTGCTCTCACTTTCTAAAATATTTGTATCCTAATTCTAGCCTGAACTTGTCTAACTTCAGCTTCCAACCATTGGATCTCATTTTTTTTCTGCTAGATTAAAGAGACATTTACTATCAGAAATTTATTCCTCAGGCAGGTACTTGTGGACTGTGATTAAGTCCCCACTTCGCCATCTCTTGGCTAAGATAAATGGATTGAGCCTTTTAAGTGTCTTGCTCTAACTTACTTTTCCAGACCTTGAATCATTCCTGTTGCTCCTTTCTGAATGCTTTCCAGTTTTTCAACATCCTTTTTCAAGTGTGGACAACAGAAGTGGCCACAGAATTCCAGTAATGGTCTCACTAGTGCTGTATACAGATGTTGCATCACTTTTCAACTTCTGCTTGGTATTTCCCTGCTTTTATATTCAAGGATTGTGTTAGCTCTTTTAGCTTCATCTATCATTATCCCTAAATTCTTTATTACATTACAGAAGAATATAAACCATTTTCTGCCAGCCCAGCAACTGAGGGACCCTGGATTTAGAAAATATCCCAGTGGGTGTCATATCATACTGCAATATCATACCGCATAGACTAATGGACTGTGTGTGTAAATCCAGTTTTCTGTTCATTGTTCTCCATGTTGGATGCTTTAAAAAAAAATGCCCACTATGGTATAATCTGGGTGAAATTCTGGTCTCACTGAAATTAATGGCAAAACTCCCATTGACTTCAATGGAGCCAGGATTTTACTCCTAATTTTGTAATATTAACCACGTGGAAAATGTCTTTTGGACCCCAGCTGTTATGTCTTATATTTCAAAACATTATATCTGATTAGTCCTTATAATTTGTATTGTCTAAATTCTTCCTTAGCAGAGTACGTAATTTAAACAACACAATAAGACTCCATACTGTGTTGATAGTAGTTTGTGTGAAGCCAGACAAAGATTAAAGTAAATATATGAGCCTATATATATATAATATATATATAACATTTAGATTTTGCTTGTGATCAAGGGGGAAAAAGCCACTTAACCATCAGAATTATGCAGTGCAGGCAATAAATTCCATGAGGTTAAATTTTACTGTGTTCATAAAATAATCCTGAGAGGTTTATTGTCCCTTTAGCAGATTACACAGAGTCAGATAGAGAGTCCCAAGTAATATAAATTTTTACATCAGATTCAGTTGGAGTGACCTATTCTCTCTCCTTACCTGATTGTTGTAAATGACGGGAAATGTTTTGTGTAGATGTAGGATAAAGGCTAATCTGGTTGAATCAGTAATTTATTTTTATATATATGTATCCACATACTTAAAAAAAAGTTTGGGAGCAATCCATGGTTTAAAGCTCCAAACCAGTCTAATAGCCATTTTAAAAGTTCAGATTATAGGGTAAAATTACTACAACATAGGCTTTACAGCAGCATATGGTAGTATTCAATTCTTGAACACTGAGTGGTTTTTGTTAGAAAAGTTGTTGTAGCAGTTCCTAGGCAAACTGATTTATTACATTATAAATAGACCTATAACATCCCTAGGGATTTTAAAAGGAAAAATATGGAAAATTAATAAAATACTTTGTCCAAGCCTTGGGCTCAGACAGATATCTTGAACTTTAAACATTGCTGCAGTAGCACAGTAATCTGCAAATGGATATTTTAGTGAAACTGCCACCTGCAGCTATGAATGTCAGAACATGAAGTCATCCAAATATTATTATTAGTATTTATTTATTATACAGGAAATCATACTGGATGATCAAAATGGTCCCTTCTGGCTTTAGAATCTATGAATGTCTAAGAAACTACCCACAAAATTAATGGTTTAAAAAAACCTTTAAAATGCCAATCTTACATTATTTTGTTCCTTAACTCACACAGTTGTACCTGTTGGAGAGCATAAATGTTAAACTTCTTTTCTGAGATCTCTGCAATACCTTACCACAATGGGAGGAGCAAATAATGGTCTCTTTATGCTAATTATATCTGGATTTCTTTGCTTTTGTTGGTTTCATTAGGATTCCCAGTCAGAAATTTTGTACACTGATGTTTCAATCTTACTTTCTTTTATACATCTCATTGAGATCTGCTTAGTAAATGAATCTTGAAAAACAAAGTAGCAGCCGTGTTAGTCTGTATTCACAAAAAGAAAAGGAGTACTTGTGGCACCTTAGAGACTAACACATTTATTTGAGCATAAGCTTTCGTAAGTGAGCTGTAGCTAACAACTCACTAACAAAATAAATTTGTTAGTCTCTAAGGTGCCACAAGTACTCCTTTTCTTAATGTAGAAGCTTGAAAGTCAGGAGTGTTTTAACTCATAGTATTTTATACATACAGGGTAGTAGTTTGTTATTGTAACACTAACTGAATGTGGCTTTCGTATCTTTGTTGAGGTTGGAGGGCTGAGACTGCAGCTGCCTTTAAGTTAATGTATCTAACCCTTCCGCTCAAGCAGTAGAGGGTCATGCTTTTAGATCCATAGATTTTAGGTTCAGTCCCTGCATATGACCCATGCAGGAATGTAATAATTTTATCTTGTTGGAGAATATTTAGACAGTGGCCCACTTTAGTCTTAAAGCAACCAAAAATCTTAAGCCATTCCAGAGTTTTTTGGAGAATTAGGTTCCAAAGATCTCGGTTAAGGAGGACTGGGTTCCTGAAGCATCAAGTGAAAGAATTCCCATAAAGGAAACTAAAAAATTCCATAAGGCTGAATAGCTGCATAATTTTAAGCATATGAGTAATCCTCTCCCTGTTCATCAGCAAAGCACTTGTATACTTGACTCTATCAGGCTTTTCTCAACAAAAATATATCAAAATGTTCTTCAGAGAACTGCATTATACCTCAGATAAATTATTTGATTACTATTATATGACCAGCTCTAATTATTATAACGTAATCCCAAATGTTTTATATATCAAGTAACAAATAAAAAAAAAATTAGCTATTATACTAAAAGTTCTCTTGTAACCTTTTTGATTGTTTCACTATAGAATTGACTCAGTTCATATATCTGTGGTATTTAAATATTTAGCAAACTTCTTTGGTCTCCAAGTAATATGGTCAAGTATATTTAGTCTAAATAGTGGTGGCTAACACACACACTTCTGTCTTCGCCAAGAGTCAAACATTTCTAAGAAAACATGCATTACAACAAAAAGCTTGCAGTTTGATCTTATTAATGCACTCTGCATGTATTTATATAGGCCCTGATCCTGCAATGTGCATGGATTGCCCCTTAAACTCATGTGAAGACAATTGACTTTCATGGTCCTCTATATAGATGAAGAGGCCTGCTCAAGTGTATCATGTTCATGATTGGGGCCATAACTAGTCATTTAGTATTTTTAAAACCATATGTGGTTCTTACATTTGCCTTTCTCTTTTCTTCAATTTATCCCCATTAGCTTTTCATCTATATGTGGTAATGGGCTTCAGTGACATTGGGCCAAATTCTAATTGCCAACACCAAATTTAAGAGAAATACTGAATTTATTTCTAAAGCACAGGACTGGGACTCGGGAGATTAATGTTTTATTCCTGGCTCTACCACACTTCTTGTGACCGTGGCAAGTCACATAACAGCTCTGTGTCTGTGTTTTTATGAAGAAAACATTGTTCATGGATAACCATTATCTACCCAAGAGGAGTCTTGTGAGGACTATTTAATGTTTTCACAATGGTTTGAGATCTCAGGCAAAAGGTGCTGTAGAAATACAAAGGATATATATAAGATGCAGGAACAAAGCACAGGAAGACCGATGAGCTATAACAAGACTGAAAGGATAATAAAAGAAAATTAAAAGAGAGAAAAGGTTTGTTAATATCTCCTTTAAGTCCTACCTTGACCTCAAACTTGCTCAAAAGAAGAGAAGTCAGTGCTACCACAGATAACATACACATTTTGAATATACCTATGGAAAGTACGTAGTATCCCCATTTTATAGACTGAGAACTGAGGTAATGAGAGATTCCTAATAAATACTTAGTCCTGCTTCGGTGAAGGGGACTGGACTAGATGATGTGCTGAGGTCCATTCCAGTTCTCCATTTCTATGGTTCTATGACTTGCCTAAAATTACACAGGAAATCCATGTCATAGCCAAGAATAGATTTCATCTCTCTCAAGTCCCAGGCTAGTACTTAAACAAGAGGACCATCTATCTTCTTGTATAACCTCTTGATCATGTTTAACAAAGACTTTCTAGAATAGTTCTCATTCTGTTTACAATAAAAGTTAAATAAAACCTGTGGTTATAACCTGTACTTCCCAAATCCTAATTCTCTGAAAAATCACTTAAAACATAGCAAAGAGAAACTCTAATTTAAGATGTATTCCATGTTTTACTGAGGCAATTTTAATTGTTTGCTCAGTAGTCACCATAGTTCCATTAAAAAGTTTTTGCTTTCTTGAGCATGTTCTGTCTTGTTGACAGTGCCTTATCACACTTTCATAACAGAGGAATTTATTTAATCTTACTGAAATCCAACAAGGTTCTGAATTCCAACCTAGGCTAATTTTATTTTCTTTGTCATTCTGTTACCATTTCACTCTGTGCAAACAGGTAGCACTTTTCACAGCTATTCTGTAGCTAACAATCACACTGAAAGCATGTGAAACCACTTTTTATACAGAATAAACATTCGGTGGTTAGCAGGGCTTAATTACTGTCGGTAATGTCCTTATCTTGAAAGCAGTATCTCCTGACTAATCCTTTATTTTTATTGAACTTTGGAATTCCCCTTGCAATGTCTGTTTGCAACCTTTTGAAAGATAAATGAGAAATAAACTGAGTGTCAAATAAGTGGGGAGACTTGCAGATAAATTAATAAAATACATAAATATAAGTATGTGTAAGTGAGTAGTAGACTGGTAGAGGTTTTGATTCTCCTGAAAGAGATCAGTAGTACAGTATTTTATTCCTAAAATAAGGGCATTACTTCTCTTATTGCTTCATTTTAAAAAATCTTTTTGAGGTGTTAGCGTTAACGCACATGGGGACTGAATTCTGAATTACCGTAGTTAACAGAATTTCTATGCTATGTCTTCAATGCAAGAAGAGGATTTAAAACTGAGCCATCTGAATGTAAAATCCTAGTGAAGATAAGGCCCAAGTAGTTTTTTATCTTTGCAACTAGTAGAGGTCAACACTATACTCTCCAACTGGGGTTTACCGTTTACTGTTATATTGAGGTGAAAACTACAGTAGCTTGTCTCCACGAGGATTTTACACTGAGATAGTGAACTCCAGTTAGTTATCTTAATGTAAGAACATCTTTCTTTTTTTCAATGAAAACAGGCTAATTTTGAACAGTCTTTTCTGTCTTCAGATGCAAACCATCTCAATCCAGATGGTTCAGAACAGATAGGTTGTTCTATACTCACCCCTCCTAAGTGACTAAGTACATGACTATAGCACATTCTGTTGTGCTCGTTGTGATTTCTTAAATTTCCATTTTCTGTTGCTATGTCATTATGCCCCTGGAGTAGCGGCGGGGGGGCCCTGGCTGCTATTTAAAGGGCTGGGGCGGTAGAAGCTGGGGAGCCCTGGGCCCTTTAAATAGCTGCCAGAACCCCGCAGCTGCTACCCCAGGGCTCCAGCAGCAGGGTTCTGGAGGCCACTGCTGGGAGCCCCAGGCCCTTTAAGTTGCCCCCTGGGGAAGCTGGGCTGCCCCAGTATGATGCACCTGCTCTTGCTGGTATGCCGTACTGGGGCGTACCTGCTTACTTTCACCTCTGGTCAAAGGTGTAAAATAAGGGAACTGCAGGGGACACTGAAGAGAGTTCTCAAAACAATGCACATTGCTCTGCAAAGGAATACCAGGGGTCAGTGAATTAATTCTGCCAGGATGTAGGAGAGGGGAAAAGAACAGAAGTAGCCCTACAGTTGCAGAAAACTCCCTGTCAAGCTTCCTTCTACTGGATGGTCATGTTGAGTAGTGATACAAGGGGGCTGTTGAGGAGGTCTCCTGACTTTCTAGGACCAGAGGTGAGGAGTGCAATTACAGCAGCTGATGTGCCTCAATTCTTTCCTTACCCTGATGTCAGACTATTGGTTAGTTAGATTGATTCCCTCCTGTTAAACTACAAATGATTAGCCTTGAACAAACATTTGGGGAAATGTCCAGACTAACCTTTAGAAAGTCATTAACTATCAGTTACCTTGAGGTTAAAAAACAAACCAACCTGTGTAGATACACCCTGTGAAAACTTATGCTAGTGTGGGTTAGAAAACTTAGTTATGAGGGATAGAGGTTGGGACCTACAAATCATATATGCTAATAACTGTTTTGTTTTCAGTTCATGACTGTTTGTTCTCACCTGATAGTTTATCGCCTCAGTTTAGCTCATGACTTAGTCTTTTCTACACTAAGAAAATAACGGTGTGTTTGTCAGCAATGATATCTGCAACTGTAGCATTGCTTCCAGTGCAGAAATGTAAACAGCTCTCAGATGTGTCTTATCTTCATGGCACTGCTAGGGGTATACAAAAAGTATTCTGGTCTATACTAGAAAATTAGGTCGGCATTACTATGTCATTCAAGGGTGTGAAAAATCCACCCCCTTGAGTGGCATAGCTAAACCAACCGAAGTCCCCATGTAGACGCTATTTACTGATTCTGGGTTTATATACCCTGCTCAGGATGTCAGCTAAAAGCAGTAATCATCCTGGACAATATCGGATCTCCACCTGTGGTACTGGAGAGACCTAAACATGCACTATAATCTCTGTGGAGAACTAAGAAGGGTTTTTTCTGCGATTGTCCCTAGGGGTTTGTGATCTGATTGCACTATAACTGTGTGGCCATTGGTGTACTGACGAAATCTCTCCACCCCCAGAAGCTTTTTGTGTTTGAGATACCCCTGTTCAGTCTCTGACAGGCCTGTGCTGAGATGACAGTTTTCTCCTGCAAAAGAGCTACACCCAGTCCATTCTCTGATGTATCAAACTGGAGTCTCAGTGGCTAGAGTCTCGGTGGAGTCTCCTGGTAGTACTTCAGGACAGGGGCATCTGTTCTCATTTGTTTGAGCGTGTCAAAAGGTTGCTGTTGGGGACCTGCCCAGTCCTCCAAAACATGCTGCCTTGTGAGCTGATGTATTGTTCTTCTGCTACTTATGGGTTCTTCCACTACTACAGCCAGGTATGGGCAGAACTTGAACAGATTTATCATGCCTATGAAGTGCTGTACCCCTTTCACATCCATGGAAGCTGGCATGTTTCTGACTGCGTTGATCTTGTTGGGATTGCTTTCAGTCCCTCTTCTGTGAGCTGATGTCCAATCTGTTACTCCATGTTGTTTGAGTTGTTTTTTTTTCTGGATTGAGTGTTACATTATTGTCCCTGCATCACTGTAGAAAAGCTTGTACTTTGTCTGTTATGATCTCATTATGATCTCTGAATCATTGCTTCTTCGTCAACAATGAGGATATCATCTGCAGTTATTTTCACCCCAGGCATTTTCACTTCCCGTGCTTGGATGCACATTCTATGGAACACCTGTGGTGCTGGGCCTATGCCCATCCACATTCACAGCCATCTGTAGTGACAAAATGGTGTTGCTAGACTGTTTGTTTATCCAAGCTTGTGTATCAAAACCCATTTCTCACATCACAGGCCATAAAGGTTCTCTCTCTGGAAAGTTCTGGCAAGATGTTATTAATTCTGAGCAGTGGTGGGCATCTCTTCGATGGCTTTGGGTCTATGCAGATACATAATTGTTCTGATGGCTTCTTTGCCACCACCACGGTGCTTATGGAGGCTGTACTGGCCTCTGTGGGTGCTATGATATCCCTGCTCTGTAGACTTTCGAGCTCCTTGTGTACTGGATTATGTAGTGCCACTGGAGTTTTCCTTCCTAAGCACATAGATCCACTGTGGGGTCAACTTCCAGTGGCAGCTTTCCTTTGAGACATCTGTTGCCTTGGAAAACATGCCCATATGCTTTTAAAACTGTCCCCGTTGTCCATAGGACTCCCTTTTTTGCTTCTTGCACTTCAGATATAAAATTTTGACACTGCACCCTGATCAGATTCATGGCGTGTACAGCTGTGTACCCCAAGCAGTGTCTGATGTTTACCATCCACTACCAAAAACTTCAGTTGGTAAAATCTGTTATTTTTGGGGTTAATTACTTAAGGGGTCACATTTCCCTGTGGGCTGCATTGTGCTCTCATTGTGTATTTTTATATTGTGCCTGATGTTTTTAGTGGATGTGTTCTGAGTCCAGTTCACTCCAAGGTATCACACTGCAGGAGGTCCTGTTGTTCATCTTAAATTGCATAGGGCTTTTCTCTATTGATATTGTCATCTGTTGTTTTCCTGTCCAGACAGCCTAAACCTGATTTTTGCTCTTGGATTGGAGGAAAGAGTCATGCTGTCTGATAGAGCATCCCCTTCTAGTACAAGTCTGACTGAATGTTTGAGAGCTTCCTCTGCTTTTGCACACGCTGCTAAACTGGTTCAACTTGCCACTTTCCTTGCAATGCTGCTCTAATGAGGGGAACTTTTTCTTTACCCACTTATACTGTCTCCCACAGACAATGCATCTCATTGTGGATACAGAACCCTGACTAGCTGTTCTCTTTTGCTGTTGTCTCACTCCATGTACTACTTGGGTTGTGGTACCTCCTAGGGCTTTCCTACTTTCTCTTGAGGCTTCTACTGTACAACCCATGTCTAAGCATCTGTCTAATGTGAGATCACTTTCCTGATTCAGGACCAGATAGTCTGCAGAAGTGGTGTTCCAGGGAGTCTGTCAAGTCCCCAAAATTGCATGTAGCAGTCAGTGTGCGTAACATGGTAATACAGAGGTCTGTCCCCTCCCTTCATACTGGTCTCTGAAAAACATGTCGTTCCACATTTTCATTCTACTTTGGGGAGTAATAGGTCACCATGGCTCCAGGCCCTCTCAGAGGACCAGAGAGGCCACTTCCAGCTTTTGAGGCCCCTAGACATAATAAAAATAAAAAATGATGACACATGAAAACAAAATAAGGCACCAAAAAAGTGAGACATAATTTGAATATTTTTTTAATTTAACAAATGCTTTTCTAGCCTTTTTCTATGCAAATGTACTAATTATTGAGGAAAAATCTAGCTTATGTGCAATGTCACAGCTGATATTAAGCATGGTGAGCCCATTCAAATGCTCTTGTCCCATAGTTGAAAGGCGATAGTTCTTCAACGTGTTCAAGCAGGTAAAGGTGCCTTCACCTGAAGTAACTGATGCAGGAAAACTGACAAAAATACACAATATTTATGAAAATTTTAATACGACAAAATCTATATCAGTTAACAAAAAAATTAAAAAAAAACTTTTACCAAATCACATCTCTTATTTGCTTAAATTTGCAGCTTTAAGCTGAGAGTGTGTGTCACATTTTGGTCCGATAGGAATGCGCATAAAAACAAGTTGCAAAACTTATCAAATGCCAAAAAATTAACAAGTGTCTAAATTTGAAGCCCCCTTTGAGCTTGAGGCACAGGCCAAATGGCCTTCCTGCACCCCCGGCCCCTGCCTCACGATTGGCTCTGCATGGCTTCTAGGACTGCTATGAGGCTCAAGTAGGTAGTGTCTCGCTCCCCAGTAAGGTAAAATAAGTTTTACTTCCCTGTTGTTGTCCTGCATGGCCAAGTCTGTGTACTGCTCAAACTCCTTTAATCAAATCCATCCTTGGGCTAGGTTTGTGTCCGTAAAATCTAGAGCTCTGGGGAGCTTCAGGCACAGTTTCCTGCTTCTCACTTCCAGCTGCTGAACTGCAGAGAACTCTCAGCTGTGATGCTGCCACCATGTTTCAGTTGCTCTTTTTTCCACCTGAGAGGCTAGTCAAGGTTTGGGGCCCAGGAAATCTTCCTCTTGGAAGTAGAAATTAATGGAGCCTGCATTGAAGAAAATACCAATCTTGGTTATTTACAAGGAGTATACAAAGACCTGCTTCTTCAAATGCAGGTAGAACCAAGAACAAAAAGTAATTGTGTAGCTTATACCTCCCTCCCCCCCCGCCTCTTTAGCCAACAGACCCAAAGACCTTTTGTGCCTCTTGCCTCTCTGCCCCTCTTTTTCTGTGTGCACGCCGTGCCTCCCTGCCCAATACTCAGCCAAAAGTTCGTAGGCAGCTTCACCCACACTATTTTATTATTTTTCTAAAAGAATACACACAAGCATGCAAATAGCCTGGAACTTCTTCTTATGGCACTAAACAATAATTCCATGTGCTAAACACATACTTTATATAGAAAGCCACTATTTACAATAAAATAAAAAGTCCATTTGCTCTAATGCTCACAGCTATTGTGTTTTCATGTCAGAGACCTCCAGTCCACCCTCCCCACACAGTTGCGTATAACTCCTCCTCCCCGCTGTATATGGCACCACCTCCACCCAGCTCCCTTCCAAAGCAGCATACAGCTGAGAAACTGCTTCGGGGACCAATCCAGGCTGTGAAGGTGAGTAGCTTGGGCAGAAGTGGTGTCTGTGTGGGGAGGGTGGGCTGGAGATCTGTGACTCGAATACACGATAGCTGTGTGCATTAGAGCAAATGGACCTTTTATTTTATTGTAAATAGTGGCTTTCTACATAAAGTCTGTGTTTAGCACGTGTCCAGAGGCCAAAGCATGACTTTCCAATGGCAATGTGGGACCATGGGTTAACATTATAAATTGGGGCCAGATGTGAGATGTCGTGCACTATATGGAATACTTGAAAGAGGTTCGTGTGGGATGCTGTTGGTAAACTACTTCAGTGTAGACAGGGAAGTAGTGTCACTAAAATTCTTCTCCCTCCCCAACCCCCAAGAAAGCCTTTCATTTTTAGTTTTATTGGAAACCATGTGTCAAGCCTTCATCAGTCAATTGAGATATGTTAGCTGTTTCTCAGATGTCAATGTACTCTTAGAAATATAGCTATATTGCAACATATTTTAAGTATGTTACTTTGTTTAACAAATGAAATGTTTTATTTACTTGCAATTACCACATTGTACTCTAGAACACAGTAGAACCTCAGAGTTATGAACACCAGAATTATGAGCTGACCAGTCAATCACACTGCATTTGGAACTGGAAGTATAGAGTCATGCAGCAGCAAAGACCTCCCCCCCCCCAAAAAAAGAAAGAAAAAGTACAGTACAGTACTGTGTTGAACAAAAACTACTAAAAAAAAAAAAAGGGGGAAGCAGCATTTTTCCTCTGCATGGTGAAGTGTCAAAGCTGTATTAAGTCAATGTTCAGTTGTAAACTTTTGAAAGAACAACCATAACATTTTGTTCAACCTCCATTCCCCAGGTGCTCATAACTCTGAGGTTCTACTGAAGGGTTTGGCAACCTTTCAGAAGTGGTGTGCTGAGTCTTCATTTATTCACTCTAATTTAAGGTTTCGCATGCCAGTAATACATTTTAACGTTTTTAGAAAGTCTCTTTCTATACGTCTTTAATATATAAACTATTGTTGTATGTAAAGTAAATAAGGTTTTTAAAAATGTTTAAGAAGCTTCATTTAAAATTAAATTAAAATGCAGAGCCCCCGGACCATTGGCCAGGACCTGGGCAGTGTGAGTGCCACTGAAAATCAGCTCGCGTGCCGCAGGTTGCCTACCCTGTTCTACTGTATATTGGAATTCAGGGACTTAAGTATATATTAGTCCACTCTTAAGGCCTTAAGTTAGAGCCCAGTGCAATACCCACTGTCTTCAAGGATTTCCACAGATCTATGGAAAATATATGGCCTTTATTGGATATTGCAATTAGTAGAAGTTTGGTTGGAAGTGATCATGAGTGTTCCCCGCTGGCAGATAGCGTATCTAAGTGAAACAGAAATGCCCTTTTAAGCCTGTTTAAAACAAAAGCTCATGAAACCATTATTCTATTGTGTGATTAATCTTAATAGTAGAAGTGGTGTGACTGGTATAACTGAGGATTTATGTTAAGATTTTTCTAGAACAGAGAGGGGCCTGAGCCACAGATCACATACACGAATAGCTTGACACAAGGTGGATTACTTTAACGTAACTTTGTAGTGTAATCCAAGACTCATTCAAATTTTGAACATCACAATGTTTTCTTTTTTAGGGTGGCAGAAGCCAGAGTGTTGAATTTGGGCCCAATTCTTGTTTAAGGCCTCAAAAATTGCAGCAGGGGAGGGGGGAGAGAAACTGTATTCAGGGGAAAATCCTGGAAGTGTGCTATTCCAGTTCCCTTTAGAGTGGAGCCAGCAGTCTTTGGCTTTAAACACAAAGCAGGTCATAACCTCCTCCCAGATTTTTTTTTCCTCGTTTCTGGCACAGGAAACCTGTGGGGAGGAAGAAAGAATTGATAAGCTCCTTTTATTATTTTATTTCACTGCACATCAGTAATCAGAAGTATTTCTTAATTTAAAAATTTGGGAACATAGAATCAACCCTGAAGAAAATTTGGTAGAGTAAAATTAATTCTCTAGATTAAGAAATATTTCCTTTAGACTTTTTTTTTTTTAAAGACATCTCTTTGGGGTCTACCTTGAAAGACTTATGTGCATGCTTAATTTTAATTTTAGTCCCATTGGGTCTAGTCCTCTGCTTAAAGTTAAGTGCATTGGTAAATCTGCAGGGTTGAGGCTTCCACTCTATCATTGTCTATTATCACTTAATTACTAAATACTTAGATGGCCTCACATGGTACAGATTATCTGATATAAATATTTTAATATGTATTTCTAAATTACATTTATAATCTTACTCTGGACAGGAAATCTATGCACCATGTAACTTTGTGTGAAATTTGTGCCTTTAAAGGCAACTTATCCTATAATTTGACAGTAAGTTGGAGGCAGTTTCTATTAAGTATAATAAGTAAAATAAAAACATAAAAAAGCCCTCAGAGCTTTTGATTGCAGCGGCTATAAAAATCACTGTAGCATTTGAGAAAATCCTCCAGTCTAAATATTGATCTTTGGATATGTTCCATACATGAGACGTTCACATTTGAAAGAGTTTATTTGCCTTATATATTTATTTTGGTATATAAAGCACACATATAAGAGCGTTGTGTTAGAGCATGAGAATACTTAAAAATAATAAACAATATCATCAATTGGTTCAATGTCAATAGGACTGAGTTCCTCCTCCATTTTATGAAGACACATTGAAAGAGTTCAGAGGAACTTCAGGTAAAAACAATTATACATAAATATAATGTGGTTCCACAAAAAGAATATAGATGGAAACATTTATGAATACATGGAGTTTGAAACTGATAAATGTATACTTGACTTTTACAATAATAAATTTAAGTAAGAAAAATATCATGACACTAGATGTGTATATAAAGATGTAAGAAAAATATGTATAGTATTTGAATAACTTACTGTTTCTCAAATACTATATAATGAAATTGTATCATCATGCAATCTCACAAGGCGGTAGAATTATGGTGGGAAGTGCCATGTGACCTTAATTTTTTGTATTTCCTACTTTTGGAAAGTAGAAACCTTGATAGATGAACGTCATTTGAATATGTGTGTGTTGAAAATGCTCATTCTCTCTTTTCAGGCTTATTCTGAACATTGTTTTTTTTGCTTCTCTTTCCAATTTCAATTTCTAAAAATCCCATGCTTACTTTAAATTTAAAGTAAAAAGGGACCATATTTTTATTCTGTGTTTATATGATACCAAGCACATTGGAGCCCTGATCACTCACTGGGGTCCCTAGACACAACCACAATAAATAAATAAATGTAACTAGTCTTTGGGCTACAGAAACATGGTGGCAGCTTCTAGAATTGGGTGACATTTTTGGCGAATGGACATCCCTGAAGAATGCATTTTGGAGGTCACCAAACTTATTAGCATATTCAGAGTAAAATAGTTGCAGCTGGAAAACAGGAGATTTATTTTTGGAAAAAGTTGAAATGGTTCATTTTATTTTGTTTCATTGTGATATTTAAAAAAAAACAAACAAACAAACCACACACACACCCCCAAAAATTACCTTGGGGAGGAGGGGAGGAGAAATGTTTCAGGTTGAATGAAATATTTTGTTCAACCTCAAACAAAAATAAAATAATTTGAGTCCAACAAAACTTTTTGTTCATCACAAAATATTTTTCCTGTTTTCCTTCCCTCCCACCCCCATCCCCCATTTTTGGCAAGAAAACCTGAAAACATATTTTGGTTTAAACCAAACCAAATATTTGGGAGGATTTTCAATTGGGCCCCTGAATCAAAATATCAGTTTGCTGAGCTCTAGTGGTTTCTGTTAGAAATAGCATAATAAAAGTGTCACAACTAACCAAGAGTACTAAACGAATAGGAAGATAGCTTCTAAGCAAATATATGTGTTGCAGTAAATCACAGGTACTGAGTTTTAAAAAAAAGAAAAAAATCATGAGTCCCTGATCTGCAAACATTCTCATGCTTTCCCCATGTAAATAAAGTTAAGCACAGGCGCACACATTTGCAGAATTAGGACCATGGTCATTGTAATCCAATATTTTAACGCATTAGGCCCAATTAGGGCTGCAATAAATGGGCACAACTCCATTGACGTAGTGGAATTGTGCCACTGCATCATGTAATTCATTAAGTGTTGCCTCTTCCTTTTTAATACACAGTAACCTAAATAGATATGTTGTACACATCACATTCATATGCAGATTTTCAAAAACACTAGAAAATCTTTTCAATATGTGGTATATCTAAAATAATTGTGCTCACATTTTTCTTTGAAACACAACCCCCATCCCTTAAATGTAAATAAAAGAATTGAGAACGAATCTGCTAATCGTTACATAGCAAAAAGGCGTATTAAAATTCAAACCATGTATTTGCTTCCTAATTCAGGTTCAAGGAAATGTTAGCTCATCCGCTTAGCGCTACATGCAGTACAGCTGCTTTCAGCATCAGGAGAATAGTTAAATTATTTTTCTGTTTGTTTGTATTATGGCTTGGAAGTGTATTGCTATCGGCCTTCTTGTCATTTGTGTTCCAAATAGTATACAGGATTGATGAGAAAGTAATGGTTACCATGATTGTAGTGGGAAGTAAGCCTGGCCTTCTTTTCTTCACCTCATGCTTTATTCCTTCCTCCCCCACCCCTTCCCTATAATAATTAATACAATTAAAAATATCCTTCAATAATTTCTTTGTATGCGAATTTATGGAAATATTGCCAGCAGTCCAAAGCTGCCAGTGTTAATTAAACATCAGGATTTGTCATCTTTTTTATTAACTTAAAATGGAGCTTTGTAAAGGTTATCTACAGCCGTGATTTCCATTATCTCTCTCAGGGCACTGGCTTATTTAATGTTTTTAATAGTATTTCTGGGGAGTAAATTCATTATATCTTCCAAAAATTTAGGAGCTGTAAATTATGAAACAGTAAACGAAATAGCTACACGAATTAGTCTTTTGCCATTGCCAATTTTTCTTGAAACAATCTGTGATCATAATTTTTAAAGGAGGAATCAATAAGAATCAATTATATGTATAAAGCTAAATTTGAGTTTTTTCACCAGAAAGTGAATTCTTTTGGATTTCTGCAGGGTTGATTGGTTTGTTGTTGTTTTTTAAAGGATGATTAGGATAGTACATGGAGGCATGAGATTTAATGTTTCATTTTGCTTGATGACGACTTATTTTGTTTGGGGTGCATGATGATGCACTTTATCTGCCTTTGGAGATTTTTGGTGGTACATGTTGATTTTGGATTTTAAAAGTGACATTGCTTGCCAGTTCATTGCATTTTTCTAGTAGCTTTCTCTTGAACTCAGCGTTAAAGAAACATGAACAGATGATAGGAAAATAGGAATTGCCATACTGAAACAGACCAAAAACAACAAGGAGTCCTTGTGGCACCTTAGAGACTAACACATTTATTTGGACATAAGCTTTCGTGGGCTAGAACCCACTTCGTCAGACCGGTAATCTAATGACCTAGACTAGTGATATTTGGTAGTAGCTACCACCAGCTATTTTAGAGAAAAGGTACAAACAAAAAAGAAAAGGAGTACTTGTGGCACCTTAGAGACTAACAAATTTGTTAGTCTCTAAGGTGCCACAAATACTCCTTTTCTTTTTTGCGAATACAGACTAACAGGGCTGCTACTCTGAAAGCTGGTACAAACAAAGGCTCTGTTACATTAGGCCACAGTTCACATCTAGCCAGACAGGAACTCTGGTCCACCAAAAGGACTGAACTGGAAATCTGAATCAGAAGCAGGATCCAGTTGTTGAATGTAGATTCCTCTTTCTGTGTCACAGGAATATCAGATGATCTGGCAGAGAGCAGATTTGGGACCGTGAAGTCTAAATAGTTGAATTGATGATTTGATGTGCTGATTTGCTGGTTTGCTTGTTTTCTTTGCACTCTTGTAATGGAGTTCGCTGTAGGGAATCTGGCAGGGTGCTTTTGGATGGTGTCCTACAAACTGGAATGTGTGTTTTGGCAACAGCTGCAGGACACATACCGGTGCTGGTAAGACTGATGCAGCTGGTTGTCTGCAGCACAGTTACATTTGTCACTTTTGTCATCTTTGTCCAGCTTGTTCTTGTCCGTCCCTCCATGAATGCAAGTTGACACCACACCATTCTATTTTGTTGTGAGCACATTCTTTCCATTTCTGGCCAAAGAATTTTGTCATGGGCTCTGCCCAATCATCGCTTGTAATTTCTGGGGATCCAGTCACTGATGTGGGTTGTCCACCCATTGTCTTGTCTGCAGACTACATGACCTGACTACATCTTCACTTTGCATCATACGCTGCCTGCACTACATTGGTCACCTCTGTACACCTTCTGATCTCATTCGGTATATAGTCAGAGTGATATCTTGCACATTCGCCTTTCCATTGCTCTCTGGGTGACAGCGAGGTTTTCTTCCTCCGCTTTCGTCGTCAACCAGCTTTTTGCTCTATACATTTGTGACTCCATTTATCTTCCTTGTCTTAAGGGGAGTTTGACTGCTTGAGTCAGCACACTTTTTTATGGGTGTCTTTAGAAATGCAGAATGTTTCTTCATTAATCTTTTTCCTTTTTAAGTTTGTACTGTTCCCTCTGATTTGCCATGTGGTCCAGGAACCTCTGACCCATCATCAGAAAGTTACAACCTTTGTTCTCTTTCTTAGTTTTCAGTGCTCCTTTTCAGTTCTTTTTCCACCTTTAACAACTTGTGGATCTTTGAGCACTTTCTCTCTTCTTTCAATAGAGTGCCACATAGACACACAGATGAACATAATTTGTTGGGGAAGAGTAACATGCTTTTTGTAAAGGGAAATCATGCCTCACCAATCTACTAGATTTCTTTGAGGGGGTCAACAAGCATGTGGACAAGAGGGATCCAGTGGATATAGTGTACTTAGATTTTCAAAAAGCCTTTGACAAGGTCCCTCACCAAAGGCTCTTAAGCAAGATAAGCTGTCATGGGAGAAGAGGGAAGGTCCTCTCATGGATTGGTAATTGGTTAAAAGATAGGAAACAATGGGTAGGAATAAATGGTCAGTTTTCAGAATGGAGAGAGGTAAATAGTGGTGTCTCCCAGGGGTCTGTACTGGGCCCAGTCCTATTCAATATATTCATAAGGGATCTGGAAAAATGGTTAAACAGTGAGGTGGCAAAATGTGCAGATGATACAAAACTACTCAAGATAGTTATGTCTCAGGCAGACTGCAAAGAGCTACAAAAGGATCTCTCAAAACTGGATGACTGGGCAACAAAATGGCAGATGAAATTCAATGTTGATAAATGCAACGTAATGCACATTCGAAAACATAATCCCAGTTATCTGTATAAAATGATGGGGTCTAAATTAGATGTTACCACTCAAGAGAGAGATCTCAGAATCATTGTGGATAGTTCTCTGAAAACATCCACTCAATGTGCAGCGGCTGTCAAAAAAGCAAGCAGAATGTTGGGAATCATTAAGAAAGGGATAGATAATAAGACAGAAAATATCATATTGCCTCTGTATAAATTCCTGGTACTCTCACATCTTGAATACTGCATGCAGATGTGGTTGCCCCATCTCAAAAAAGACATACTGGAATTGGAAAAGGTTCAGAAAAGGGCAACAAAATGTATAAGGAGTATTGAACGGCTTCTATATGAGGAGAGATTAATAAGACTGGGACTTTTCATCTTGGAAAAAGAGACGACTGGGGTGGGGTATGATAGAGGTCTATAAAATCATGACTGGTGTGGAGAAAGTAAATGCCTAGATTTTTTTTTTTTTCTGACTCTATCTTTTAGTCTCAGTGATAAATGGGGGAACTCCGTGCTGAAAGATAATTGTGTTGTCCAAAAATATAATTTCTCTTTATCCGTTTATAAACTTATTATTCAGCTTAATTGAAGGTCCTCATGCTCTTATATTGAGAAGATAAATAGGAGTGCTCAATTTTTCTTTTTACACCGTTCATTTTTGTGTGATTCTCTGTTATATTCCTTTGTTTTTTTCATCTCCTCTCTAAATTAAACAATAGTTGTTTTCTCTTCAATGAGAACAAGCTGTTTTACACAAAAATGGATGAAGCCCTGCATTCACTGAAGGACTTGTGAGCAATCCTCCGAACCCTTGGGTTCTACAGCCTTGCCCCTCATCACTGGCCACCTAAGCCAAAGTTCTACCTGCTGTACCAACCCACCTACACCATGTACTAAGAGCCGGCCCTCTGGCATCCCCGATCCCAGCACTCATGGCCATTGGCCACAGACACCTCCACCACCACACCTCGCCACCCGGAGAATGCCCAATTTTAATGTGATGGCTGGGAGGTGTGAAGGCCACCTCCTCCCCTGCATCATTGACTGTGGCCCCCAGTGCCACCTTCAGGGGACATCTTGCCCTATTCGCCCACCACTGGGGTGAGATCACAGTGGATCACTGGGTATTGGTGATCATACGACATAGCTACTCAATAGAATTCCTCACCTTCCCATCTCACCAGGCACCCCCTGGTTCTCTCTGGAGAGCCCTGCCCTCAACAGCCTCCTACAACACGAGGTGAACACCCTCCTCAGGAAGAGTCCTACGGAACCAGTGCCCACCCCCTTCATCAGCAGGAACTTCTACTCCCTGTATTTTCTCATCTTTAAGGAGGACGGGAGTCCTCCACTCTTTCCTTGATCCCACCTCCACTGTCGGGGCACTTTGTATTCTCCTACCTGGATGATTGACTGCTAATGGCTCCGTCCCTTGCTGAGGCGGCGATAGTGCACTGTTGTCTTTATCTCTTTGACTCCATGGTGTCCTGCACAGATATCAGAGTAGCAGCCGTGTTAGTCTGTATTCGCAAAAAGAAAAGGAGTACTTGTGGCACCTTAGAGACTAACAAATTTATTAGAGCATAAGCTTTCGTGAGCTACAGCTCACTTCATTGGATGAAGTGAGCTGTAGCTCACGAAAGCTTATGCTCTAATAAATTTGTTAGTCTCTAAGGTGCCACAAGTACTCCTTTTCTTTTTGCACAGATATGATGCTGCATACGCACCTTCATATGCACTGCGGTTCTTCTTGATCTGCAGGCCCCACATTGTCCACCAGCTGGGTCCACTCCTTCCTTACCTGGTGGATGAATCCTACCAAAGTGCTTTGAGGCACCCCATTCATCACCCTCCCCGCCCCCCGTCCCCACAGCTACCCTCACCATAGACTCCTCCCTGGCGGGGTGGGACGCACTGTTCAGGGGAAATGGACTCACAGGGAGGCGTGAATGCACATCGACACACTGGAGTTGCATGAGGTCCGCTGGGCCTGCCACGTGTTCCTGCCTCTGCTCTGTGACCAGCATATCCCGATCCTCTTGGACAATATCACTACCATGATGTACATACACAGACAGGGTGGCATCAGATTATGGTCACTCTGCACAAAAATCATCCGCCTCTGGAACTGGTGTCTCTGCCACAACATCGTGCCCCATGTGACATAACTCCTGGGGGTACGGAACTTCCTGGTCGACACTCTTCAGCAGGACCCGGTATCTCAACCACGAGTGGCAACTCCACAACCCCATGCTCCGTTTTATCTGCTGGGCCTGGGGCACCTATCTTTGGGACCTCTTTTGCCACCCATGCAAACTGCAAGTTCCTCTCTATGACTGCGGGGAGCAAGGGATCAGGATTCCAAGAATAACACCCTCCTTCTTCCATGGTGCGACAACCTTCAGTATGCTGTTCCTTTCCTTCCCCACGTCCTCTGCAAGATACAGTTAGACTGAGCCAGGGTCATCATGCTAGCCCTGACAGTTCTCGTTTCCGGATCTGTTCAGATTGTCAGCCCACCCATTGATCAGCCTCCCCACCCTGCCGGACCTTCTCACCGAGAACAATTGCAAGGTTTGGTACCCCAACACAGGCTAACTCCTAGTGATGGCCTGGTTTTTAGGTGGGGCTCATGCGTAGACAACACCCGTTCTTCACCTGTCTGCTGTATTCTTACACACAGTGGGCATGCTACACCACGAAATGAAAGCCCTTCACCTCCTGGACACAACCCTCCATGCTGTCCCCATGCCCTTTGTCCTAGACTGCCTCCTGGAGCTCAAGAACTTGGGCCTCACACTCAGGTTGATCTGTGGCCACCTCGTGGCACTCAGCACCTTCCTCTGTCACGTGGATGGTCGGTGTTTACCTACCCTACAACTACCTGGTTTCTGAGGGGCCTGATTAACTCCTTCCCACTGGTCCTTACCACTATTCCTCTCCCTCCGCCCTCCACCCCCTTCTGCTGGGACCTCAGCCTCATGCTGTCTGCCCTTACCTGGTCTCCGTTCAAATCGCTGGCCACATGCTTCCTTGCCCACCTATCCATGATGGTCCTCTTTCTGGTGGCCATCACTACTGCCCAGCGGGTCAGAGAATTGGCGGCCATGATGGCTGACCTCTCCATATGCCAGTAGTTCTCAACCAGGGGTCCGGGGCCTCCTGGGGGGGGGCTGCGAACAGGTTTTAGGGGGTCTGTCAAGCAGGGCCAACATTAGACTCACTTGGGCCCAGGGCAGAAAGCCAAAACCCTGCCGTGCAGGCTGAAGCCCGAGGCCCCACCACTCGAGGCTGAAGCCAAAATCTGAGCAACTTAGCTTCACTGGGTCCTGTTTGACGTAGGGCCCCGGACAATTCCTCTGCTTGCTGCCACCTAATGCTGGCCCTGGCTTTTATATGAAGAAAAACAGTTGTGGCACAGGTGGGCTGTGGAGTTTTTATAGCATGTGGGGGAGGGAGGAATGTTTTTATAGCATGTGGGCAGTTTCAGAAAGAAAAAGGTTGAGAACCCCTGCCATATACAGTTTTCCATAAGACAAGGTCTCCTTGTGCCTTCACTCTAAGTTCCTCCCAAAGGTTGTCTCAGAGTTTCATCTCAACCAGCCCATCTCCCTGTCTTCCATCCTAAACTGTGAGTCATTCCCGGGGACAGGATGCAGTGCTCCCTGGAAGTCTATGAAAATATAAACTCTTAAATGGAACAATTTGATGAATGCCTAGCTTCTTTCTGCCCAAACCTCCCTATCAGCTTCCACCAAAAGTATAATGAACAGTTGTCGCATGATGTAGCTAGATAAAGGGCTGCCTCAAACATTAAACCAGCTCTTCTCTTGGAGCCACTTACCTCTCATCTTTCTTGTCAAAATCCTGAATCATGTTTGCATCAGTGATGAGATGCTAAAATCTTAACAACCAATTCCCTATAAAAAGTTCTGATTTAAGGGATGTGCCACAGTATGTATTTTTTGTACCTTTTTCCATAAGAAGTAGCAATACCTTGAATCATTGGGAGTCATACTTAACAATAAAAAACATTTTTACATGTTTATTACAATAGAAACAAAGTATTGCTTTCTTAAATGAATTTAAAATACATTTGAAAAGAAGAAAATATAAAGAAGAAATGTATGAGTAAGCAAACGATAATATTTAAGAACAAAATGCCTATTCTTGTATTTTAAAATATTACATGTGAACTACTTAAGTTATTAAAAATAAAAAGTGTGATATATTTATGTTGAAGTATACAATGCAACAATCAATTTTTTAAAGAATATTTAAGTACATTATTTATTACTAATTGGGTAGTAATTTCCAAATGGCTTCTTGATCTTCTCCATAATCTTTGGTGTTGGATACACGAACTCTGGTATCTAATGTGGATCGATGACTTCTCATCCATGCTTTAACATATGGTATTGGGTTCCAGGAACTTAGTGGTTTTCTCAACAAATTGATGGTCATAAAGCTTGAGATATGTGTAATTGTTAAATTCGCCCTTTTATCACTACAAATAATATTCATCAACGAAAAAGCTTTTTCTGCTTCTGCAGAACGAATTGCAATTGTGTTCATAATTTGCTTTGCTTTCCTTATTGTTTCCGGATCAGGAAGATGTTTTGATTGAATATTATTCTCTACATAGTCACAAAAATCATTTAAATAGACTACAAATTTTATGAATTTGTTCAATTCATGCACTTTTTCTTCTCCTGATTTCCCAGGTAACCTGACTTCTTCAATATTCCATGAAGTGGGATCCAGAACATTGAATAATTCAATGTGATTTTCGTTTAATAATCTTGCCTTCATTTTTTCAATAATACACTCTCTATTACTTTGTCTCGTGGCAGTGATTTAAACCTTACATTATCTTCAAACTCTACGCATTTAAAAGCATCACTTTCAATCATTTCATTAATTTTATTTTCATGTATACCAAAACTATCTTTTAATTGTATGAAAAAAATCAATCATTCGTTTGATTAGCTTATCTGCCTTTGTTAAACTCAATTGCCTCACTTGCAGTGCATTTGATGATAATGCAAGTTCATCCAAAATGTCAATCATTTTCAGTAACTTTATCAATCACTGTAGTGAGAGGTTCTTTTTTAGATTCACTTAAAATATTTTTAACTCTCAAATGAGAGCTTGATTCGAAATGTTCCTTTATTTTTTTTTCTTAATGAAGCTTGCTGAACTTTTTCTATCAGTTCCAGATGATTTAATAGTACACTTTTGCCATTCCAAAGAAATGTGTAAAGATTTTCCTCCAAGGACCCCCAAATGTGACATATTTGCACAGTGGGAACAGCCAAGTTTTTTGCCTTCAATTATCAAGCCATTATATTTCTTTAAAAAATATTGTGTCTGCTCGGAAGTCCAACAATCGGGTACTACATTTTCACAATCGTGTCAATCCTCTTCCATTGCGGACACATTTTCAGATGATTCAACATTTAAGATATTTTCATCATGAAAATTATTGTCATTGGCGTTTTCAGCATTTAAATCCTTATTTTCACTACTAGAACTACTGACTAATGATTTTGTCATTTTAGTGGAAAACCAGTCTCTAATGCTTTTCTGGCATTTCATTATGAAGGGTAAATAATATTGAATAGAAAACTTTAATCTTCGAATAACAGTCCAGTTAGTATTGCACACCGAAATATCACACGCAATTTCCTAGAAACAAATAGACCGACTATGACTCACTGGTCGTGTTGAATTGTATAGAAAACAGTTGAGCAAGTGCAAGAACAAGGCAAGTGCAACCAGGAATAATAAACGAGACGTTGGTCTTGCGTCAGGACGAACTTGGATGCGACCGAGTCACAGCCTGTGACATTACATGCGCACACGCATAGCAACATAAATCTTGAAACTATCTGTTGTAGAACGGCTCTTTAACTGCTAGAATTCCCGTGTTCCTTTGCATTTGAAGTTTATTTTGTACACTGTATACAGTCTTCATTAATTTAAGGTTTCCCATGCCAGTTATAAATTTTACATTTACCTGAGCCCCCCACAGAACCCCAGAATGACAGCGGGCTAAGCGGGGCCGATGGCTGGGACCCCATCTGGCAAGGGGCCAGCGGCCGGAACCTCAGTCCGGCGGCGGGCTGAGCAGGGTGGCAAGACGCCGGCAGCCGGGACCCCGGCTGGCAGGAGCTGGCAGCCAAAACCCCAGACTCTGTCCGCCACCCTGCTCAGCCCACTGCTGGACTGGAGTTCTGGCTGCTGGCCCCTTGCCAGCTGGGGTCCCAGCCCATGGCCCCTCTCAGCCCCCTGCCTGCCTGGGTGAATAGAACTGAGCGGGGCCGGTGGCCGGGACCCTGGCTGGCAGGAGCCGGCGGTGGGTGAGCCGCTTGCCGGTCTGGGGTTCTGTCCGCCAACCCCCGCTCAGCCCACCGCCGGACTGGAGTTCTGGCCGCTGGCCCCTTGCCGCTGGGGTCCCAGCCAGGCAGTGGGCTGATAGGGGCCAATGGGAACAATGTGCAAACCGGCTCCAGCTCACCACTGTTTGCATACACATCTATCCTTCTAGCTGCTAAAGCTAACATGTCTTCACACTTCCTATTTAGGTTGTAATGTGTACATTGCCCCCAGGCCAACCAGTATATGTTGTTATAGCAACAGTTAGGTTTTAGCAACATCTGTTGGCTGTGCTATAATTTAGAGGAGATACTGTGGTTATTTCCATTTAAAACCTCATTTTCTTTTCAGAGGTTTATAACTCTTAGTTCCTGACTGAGGCTCAGCAGCACAGGCAGCTTCAGTTCAAAAGAACACCTTTTGTACAAACTTTCTTCATTAAAAAACAAAAAGCCGATCTGTCTCGTTGCTTTGGGTCTGTATAGCTATACTACAGCAGTGTGTTTTCTTTTTATGTTACAAATTTTGGATTTCTGCTCTTCAATTTTGAAAATGGATCACTTACAAAAATGTTATGTTAAAATATATGTAATAAATTTGCAATGTGTGCATTATATATGTATTGGTTATAAAACTTGTGTATTCTGTGTGTATATTAAGGGCTTGATCCTGCGTGAGGTTCCTAGCACCCTAAACTCCTAGTGACTCTAAACTAGACAGATTCTGATAACAAGCTATTCTTCAGTATATTTCGATGTGAGCTACTACGGAATCAGTGGGGGCACTTATGTAGTAAGTGCTACTCAGCAAAAAGTAAGGATACCAATATCTGACCCTGGTGAATTTCCATAAGTGCTGTAATAACTAGTTAGGGTAGGGAAAACTTATCAGTCTATTTGTTGGTAGGTATTTTTCTATTTTAGGTGATTTTTATATGGCCCCCATTACTGGGATATCCAAGCATCTGATAATCGTAATGGATTTATCCGCCCACACCCTTGTGAGGTAGGGCAGTGCTATTATTTGGCGGGCACTACTGTGGAACTGAGACATGGAGAGACTAAGGGCTTGTCCAGATGGAGACTTGGCAGCAACCAGCGTTAAATCTTCAGTGTTCTAGCCTGCCGCCCAACCAAGTCACTGTGTGCAGTATAGCCATCCTAATGAATCTGACTCCGCCCTCCAAATCATGAGATTGGCTCAAATAATCATAAATTTAAAAAAATATTATATTGGTGTTTTTGTCTCCTTTGATTTTTGAACTCCCCCTACCCATCTTGTGTGACATTCGTGTTGTCCACTCTCCCAAATATAATGGAGAAGGGTGATTTTGGCCCCTGCTGTGGAAGCTCTCGCCCCCCGCATCTGCCTGTCCCCTGACCTTCATTAATCTTGTCTCCCAGACTCACTTCTGCTCTTCTGGGGGTTCTTCTCTCCCAACTATCCCTCTCCCCTTCCCTAGGCTTGGGAAGGCAGCTCCAGAGGATCTATCTCCCCTCTGCCCCTCCTTCCCAGGCCATAGATGCAACAGGAGGGAGGGGAGAGGAGCAGATTACTATCCTGTCCTCTCTTCTGAACAGGAGGGGGGTGACAGAACAGGATTGCACTAAATTGCTGGGCCTTTGCTCCCTCCTCCTGCTCAGCAGGGGAGAGATTCTGCTGGCTTCCAGCAGGACTAAACTTTCCGAGGGGTCTGAGCTTCTCCAGCACAAGCTTCAGCACCATCTCAAATCCCATCACTTGTGGAAAAAATCATGAGAGTTGGCAACACTGGTCCATTAAAAGTTCTGTAGTGTACTTGAACAGCAGCATGTAAAAGTGCACTGTGGAACTTTTAGTCCATGATAGCAGGGTTTGCACACCCAGATCAGTGCTGTAGCCTGCCATGCGCTTATGTTTACACCTCGGCTTGCAGTGCACTAACTGACCATATAGACAAGCCCCAATTTATATGCCCAAGATCCCACAGGAAGCCTGTGGTAGAGCAGGGAGTTGAATCTTGATGTCTCAGGTCCCAGGCTACCTCCTAACCATGGGGCCATACTTTCCCTCTATGGCCTAGAGACTGCGATGATGGGCACTTGAGAGAGACATAAAAATAAGCATTTGGTGGCTTATGTTATATGAATCGATGTCAAAGTCTGACATTATTCTGCTTAATTTTTAATTTTTCTAATCTTAAAAGAAAAGGAAAAAGGCAGGGGGATACATAAAGGGGATACATGAATACATTCAGAAAGATTGGCTTTGTTTTTAAATCCTCATATGACATATATGGTCATAAAATATTTATTAGTTCTTTATTTCCTAGGGGAGAAAATAAGACTTTGCTTCAGCTTTTCTCTCTCCTCCCTGCCCCCATTTTGCCTTACTTCACTTCTAATTTCAAGATAAACTAGTGATGGCAGTATGCAAAATATCTGAAGAAATGAGATTGTAGTTCATGCCTATGTCAGTATTTTAAGCAGTCTTCTTCCTCTGTCGTTTCTGCAGTTTATACAGGGAATTCAAGTTAATACCTCAGGCAAATAATTTGACAATTGGCAGTTCCTTGATAGAAAAGCTCATGAAAGAAGAAAGGGCATGAGGATTCTTAAATTAAAAAAAAAGAAAAGAAAAGAAATTGAATATGTGTTTTTAGATTTCCAAAGTTTTCTGGCATGGGGGAACGTGAAACAGGCTTTGGAATAAACATGCATACCTTGAGAATATTGAAAATGCTGTGGAGCAGCAGACTTGAAAGACATTCTTTCGGGAAAATTCTTCTCTTTTTAAGCCCTTTTCCATTTTGAGACCTGCAGTGGTGGCAGGTTGCCAGGTATGGTATCAAAACTGCAGTTTTAAAATGGGAATCAGAGGATGGCTCTTAGTCACTTGTTAATATTGTGTTAAACACCTCTGAGACAGTAAGCAGTTATACGGCTTCTTGGAGAATGAATTAATAATCACGGGAGTGCACTCTCTGATCTGTACACATTTAGCTCACTTTGCAGATGTATTTCTGGCAACAGCGTGATGCATTTCTATATGTAAAATGCTTGAAAGCAGCCTTAAGCTAATTGCCATTTAGAAAATGAATAATTGATTTATTGGAGTAATTGTAATTTATAGGTTTGAGTCCATACTGTGAAAAATGAATGTGTTTTTTGCAGTAAAAGGAGCCTTTTTAGGGTAAGCATTTATTTTCTTTCTCTTGTCTTATTTTCGACTGCCTCCCCTACCGACTTACTCTTAGAATAAACCATGCTACTAAGTTTCAGTTTTATAAAATCCTGTAATGGAGCATTTTGAAATGCTTTTTAATAATGTATAATGTATTGATAGGTCAGTTTATTATTAACATAGTCTTAATCTTATTACATTTTAAGTGGTTTTGGTTTCTGTATCTTACACCTTTAATTGAAATGACATTTAATAAATATAAATATACAAATATAAAAATAATAAAAAAACCTTCAGAGCCATTAAAAATAAATAGGAAATGTACTATACCTTTTATTTTAATTTATAAATATTGCAGAACTGAATATTAAGAGAAAACAGCCAAAGCAGTATTCTGTATTTTGCTGCCAAAAGTTTGAAGAGGAGTATTTACTACCCAAAAATCAGCATTGTAGCATTCTAAAATATGAAATTATCATGCTCCAATGAGCTCATTGCACCATGCTTATTTAGATACCAGTTATATGACTATGCTGTACGCTGTTAAGATCTCAGTCGTTTGTAATGATTTCTTCAATTTACAACTTGAGTTGAGAATATTAAATGTGATGTTATGTTGATTATTATATTAATTACATTGTGTACATACTTTACACAAAACTTGTAAACTGCTTGCACTGAAGGGATGAGCATATTGGTGGGTATTACTCTAGAAATTAGGGGAATTAAGGAAGAGGGGGATGGCTGAGAGGGAGAGTTATACCACTATTTTAAATACTTCAAGTACTGCTTTAGCCTGAATAGTTCAGTGACTTGTACCTGAAGGCTTTCTCAAAAGATAAGTGTGTTTATAATTTTGATTGAATAAAACAGAGTGCATATGAAGCACTGGAAGTGAAGTACTTTTTTATTATCTTTCTGCATTAGTGTAACAAATGTTTAGTTCTTTGTATGTGCACGTGAGTGGATAGATACAGATAGGTGGTAGACCAGGGGTTCTCAAACTGGGGGTCAGGACCCCTCAGGGTGTCACAAAGTTATTACATGGGGGGTCGTGAGCTGTCAGCCTCCACCCCAAGCCCTGCTTTGCCTCCAGCATTTATAATGGTATTAAATATGTAAAAAAGTGTTTTTAATTTATAAGGTGGTGGTGGTGGGGCGGGGATCGCACACAGAGGCTTGCTATGTGAAAGAGGTCACCAGTACAAAAGTTTGAGAACCACTGTAGTAGGCCCTTCATAGTTTAGTCAGAATCAGCATCTGTTATAAAGTATTATTTTAGTCCACCTATAAATTTCGGAAAATACATTTGGCCTGAATGTTGCCAAATTTACGTTGCAGGCAAAGTTTCTGGCAATGTAAAGGGAGAATGTTTCTGCAAAGATTTAAGAAAATGAGTCAACCATTTCTGAATTACAAGTCATTAAACAAGTGTCCTGAAAATGTCTTTTTTGTCTATCATTTCTTTGTCTCCCTCTAACTTAAAAATAGCTTGTTTGTATACTTTAAACCTTCCATATAGCTCCTAAAAGTTTTTTGCATTTGATATATTAAGAGAAAATAACTTGTAATTAAACAAAGTTGTTCATGATTTTTTGTTGCGGGTACTTTTAGACACAGTCCTACTATCATTAATTTCAGTGAGAGTTACATCCACTGAAGTCAGTACAAGTTTCCTTGCAATTGACTTATGTACGGATGTGCTTTGGCCCTAAGTCAGCAACCACTAAACACATCCATATCTTTAAGTAAGTCAGTTATTCCAGTGAAATCAATTGGAGTACTCCTGGTTAGTTATGCATGTAATTAAATGCTTTACTGGTGTGTGTGTGTGTGTGTGTGTGTGTCTGTGTGTGTGTGTGTGTGAGCATGTATCTTTCTAATAGCTGGTAATAGTTTACAAAGAACATAAGCATCCATTGGTGGTGGGTTGCTGTTCCTGTAGTTGTAATGTTAGATACCTGTGATTTTGGAGCTGTGAGGCTAGGGCTCTAGTCTCAAGTCTGGTTTGTTAGTGTAGTTGATTGATCCTTCTTATAACTCCAGATTTAAAAAACCCTAATTCTTTTAAGTTTTTATATGCAAGTCTTAGTAAAAAGTCATTCATTTTTTAAATAAAATGAGTAAATTTGTTCTGAGATTAAACAACTTTAAAATGGCTCCTTTTTAATTTTTTCCCTAAAATGGCATACCTTTATTTCCTCTACCTGTCCAGTGAAATTGTTATACCACAAAATTAAGAAATATAAGTATATTTTGCTCACTATCCAGCACAAGGCTTATATCTGTTTTTTTAATCCATATATAACTATTATGGTGAGCACTTTATAATGCTAGATAGATGTTGCCATTGGCTCATGTAAAAGGAAGTTTTCAAGGATAGACATAATAAAATATTTAAGGATTTGGTATTTTTTTTAAAAGATATGATTCTGGATCTTTTGAAGCTGACAAAGAACAGAAGCCGATGGAGAATGTATACTCTGACCGCCTTTGTTGTTGATTAATTCTTTGAATTACAAAAGCAAAGATACAGGGATGATCTGTTACTTGTATACAGTGTGCTCATTCAGTCAAGTGCTGTCCATGACCCTTACAAACATACTTGGGTGATGCATTAGCTTCTGATAATGCATTTCACTGTAGACAGGGCATTTGAACAACAATTTCAAGGTTTCTAGAGGAATACAGATGTTGATTCTCCAGTCATTATCTTGGCAAGATCTGCTCGTTCTTTTAATTTTATGATCTGGTGACCCTTCATCTCATCTCTAAAAAGAAGTTAAGTTAAGTTAAGGTTAAGTTAAGTTAAGGTGCTAAGTGACAAATGTAACTGTCGCATCATTTCCAAAATACAAGTGCTTAAAACAAATAACTGAACAGTTAAGGGCCTCATAAATCTGATTTCCCACATAATAAATGTTACAAAAACTACAAATTTTATAACAGAACAACCTTAACTCTGCCCCATGATTTATTTTTAATGTACTTTATTTATTATTTTGGTGTCAAATAACTACTATTTAAAATGTTCTTTTATACATAATAGGAGAGAGACGCTTCGAGTGAGTATATATTTTTAAATGCTTTTTCTTTCCAAATTGAAGGAATATCATCCAGTTTTCTCAAACCCAGACCATTTGTTTAACTATTGCCATGTTTATTTTTAGACTGATTTTAATTCTCCCTTCCCCTCATTTAGAGCAACATAAACCATTTGGTTTAATTTATTGTGTTTATCTCCTTTGGATTGGGGAGTTGAGATTATGTCTTCTGCTCTTGCACAACTGGGGGGAATCTCTTCTCTTCTCTTCTAAAACCTTGGTGTTCCTGATGGCGGACGTAAGTACATGGTAAGGACTACAGAAAGGAACATCTTCTGTGAATGATCGGAGTGTAAATCTAGCATAGCATAACACGATATGGTACACTTACAAAAATCTGCTTATGAGACAACCTTTCCCTCCCATCCAGTTGAACAGCAATTTGCCACAATAACAAAGTGCATCCTGTTTGAGGGGGATAGTCACTAAGAAAAATCAAAGCAACTGACTTTCATAGGGAGACACTGAAACACCTTGAATGTTGGAATAAGGAATTTAATTCAAAAGTTCAGACATTCACAAGGGAATCAATTTACTGAAACTGTATACTACTTGTATTTTAATGGCATGGTGTCTTTTGCCCCAAACTCTATACTTTAAAGCCAAGCTTTTAACGGATTCCCGAATCACTGGTGCATGTACTTCTTTTTGTTGCTAAAATAAAAAAAAGTAGCTTCACCAGTCCTCTGTTGTAGGGTTTTCTAATCATCAAAGCAATTAGATCTTTTTGTAGGCTTCTGCAATTTAACACCAATCCTACTTTTATCACACCTGAAGCCCTTTAACCTTGAAAGTACAACATTATAGCAACACTACTTAACCTTTTCAACATCTCCCATTATAAATGGCAGTTTTGTAACAGCTGGATATGATGACAGATTAATTTTTCATCCAGCAGCCTTTAACTACAAACCAAGATACTATCAGGTTGTAACAACCTGTAGTGTTAGTATTTAGGATCAGCAGGGGTAAACATGTAAAAAGATGTTGAAAGATAGTAACAGTTTACTACTTCCCCCATTCTTATATTCATTAAAACACAACTGTCTCCTCATATAGAAACTTCTTTCAAAGTATTTACCAATATTATTTTAGCCTTACACCCCCGTAGAATTTATAAATTCCTACTGCCGCAGGAAGAAAAGCTGTTGCACCACAGAGGTTAAGGATTCTTTCTGGGTGCCCAACTTGAGTTACTTAGAGTAAATTGTCATAGTTATGAGACTATGAAAATTTGTACTAGCTGAAGATCTGCCTCCAGGGCCTAATTTTTCAGAGGTGCTGAGAAAACTCAGCTCCTCTGGACTGCAACTGTAGTTATGAGTGCCCAACACTGTTGATTAGCAAGTGTCCCAAGTCTGGCACCCAAAATCAAAATGTGAAAATGTGCGTCTAATATTTTGACCAAGGTCATACGGGAAGTCTGTGTTACAGCAGGGAAAAGAAACCAGGAGGCTGAACTGAAATCTTGAACCTAAACTTTTGCCTTCAGTGTCCTGTTTTATTCCTAATATTGTTTATATTAAATGGCTTCCCTTTTAAAGTGGTATTTAACCAGAAAATCCATGTGGCTGCTACTAGTCAATATGTTTCCATGTCTACAGTACACACAACTACATTTTGATCCTGAGTCATCTGTGCTCTTGTGTGCTAACTTATGGAGGAAAAAAAATCATGTTTATTTTTAATTTCTTTCTTTTACAATCTCCCAAATAATCATGCTCATGGTATAAACTCCAAAATATTAGTTGCAATAGTCTCTCAAATCTCATGTTTAATCAGATTAAATGTTTTACAGTGGAAAGAAATAGTAAAGAACAGAGTTTTACTAGTTATACATGAGAAAAAAATAATCAAATTAAGTTCATTTTTATGGCAGGGTAGAATATAGTCCCCCTTAGAGGATTTGTTTTTTATTTTATTTTTATTTATCTAGTTTTAAATAATTAAAAAGATGCCTATCCAAGGCCTGGTCACATCATTAGTAATACTGTAAAATCCCAGCAGCAAAGCAGAGTTTGCCACTAAGTGAATACAAAAGATGCTTCTGAATTTGTAACCATGAAAAACTTTTTTTTAATTATTTCCAGTTCATGGTTAAATATGTTAGAAATACTTCATTAGGCCTAGTGAGGGAAAAGTCTGATGACTAGACATAGTAGAAATATCCTAGAGACATTGTCATGTTCTATGGACATTTTTCCAATCTAGTTTCTGTGGATATTTTTGGCAAATCTGAAAGCATTTTTAAGCAAAACCTACTCATATGGGAGTGTGAAATTTTCTAGTAAATTATTTTTATTACTTGCTAGTTTTGAATAAAGCTAACGCCTTATTTCACCCATTGTTGTCTTTATAATAAAGGAAGGCGGGGCGATAGGGAGAGAGAGTCTTCGGGGGGTGGGGGGGGATGATTTCAAGTGTGCCCTGTCATTCTATGGGAGACTTGGCTTTCAGGATATTCTTAAACTGTCATATGTTTGTTCTATTTACTTTACTTTATTTACAACATTTCTGTGGAGCTCATCATCATACTGTTAGTGAGTGAAAATTATGAGAATAGAAGATTCTGCTGTCACCTTCTGGGGTGTGAAGGGATGGCTAGTTACACCACTAAATGGGTAGTTTAGAGGAATATTATAGTTTCAAATCAGACTATCAGTGCTCTCAGACATGAGGTCCAGTGATGCATGATGCACTGTTGCTGAGTCACATACCTCTTTAAAATATCTATATCTAAATATATATGGTTAAAGTGGGCCGGGGGGGGGGATGCTGGCCCCTAATGTAATAGGATTGGGGCATACGCCATTATTGTTTTGTCTGTTTGAGTTTCGTATTGAACTTCTTTATTTTTAAAATACACCCTGCCATGGTGTATAAGGTTCGCACTGGAATATCCAAAGTCCCCCAGTGCCCTACTTAAGGCAGAGACATGATAACAAATAACCAATAGTCACTCCATTAAGAGTTCTAACAAACCAGTTTCTGATTTTGCTTCAATTCCTGGATGGCTATTACGCTAGTAAGTGACTACTAAAAGAATCCTATATATAGAAAAATCAGAACTCAAAATCCTGAAGACTAACATCATAGTAGTGATTTGATAGGCCAGTTTACTTACTAACCTCCATAATTCTTTCAAGTCCTTTTAACTTGACACACTTCTACCCATGCAGTGTTCTTCCAAAACTGAACTGTTGGCAAATGAAAAAACACTAGCAACAGAATATCCCTTATGTCAAGAATTTCTCTCCAATGTTTTGTTAATGTGGAATACCTTGTTCTCACTAGACACCAGTACTGGTTTTAAAATAAAACAAGGTAAGTAAAAAAAGTCAATATGCATTTATTGTAGTGATTACATTTAGAGTAGGGTATATACTTGTTTTTGGTGAGAAAGACAGATATGTCAGGGACACAGCTTATTTTCTCACTCTTCTTTAACTCCTAAAATGTATTTATCTAGCTCAGTGGTTCCCAAACTTGTTCCACTGCTTCTGCAGGGAAAGCCCCTGGTGGGCTGGGCCGGTTAGTTTATCTGCCACGTCTGCAGGTTCGGCTGATCGTGGCTGCGGTTCACTGCTCCAGGCCAATCAGAGCTACTGGAAGAGGCATGGGCCGAGGGAGCTGCAATCGGCCGAACCTGCGGATGCGGCAGATAAACAAACTGGCCTGGCCCGCCAGGGGCTTTCCCTGCACAAGCGGCGGAACAAGTTTGGGAACCACTGATCTAGCTAATCTGGTGGGGCTGATGCAGTTATTCAGGTAAATATGAGCAATAATGTAGAACATATTCTTTATACTTGTAGGGACAAATCCAGTCGCAGCAGCCAATCTCAGTTTCTCAGTTGGGGAAATTTGGGGATGGGGATCCTCGCACTAATGCAGCAGAAACCTTCAGCAGAGGTTGAAATGATCTCCCTGGCCCTAGTGCAGCCCTCTCCTAGAAGAATCCATAGATCAGTGGCTTGTCCTGCTCGGAGACAGCTCCTGTGCATTATTGTAAGGCAGCTTCATCAGAACCAGGTGGTGAAGGGCATAGGGACATCTTGTGCAGCTTCCCAAGTCTTCCATTGCCATATGTTGCACCAGTTCCGCTCCATAGAAGCCCTCCACAGTTGTGGAGTTATGGGTGGGATTTGCCCCTCTGGTAATATTTTTAATGTCACTATAATAATGCCTTTAGTCTTACAGTAATAACTCTACTGTATCTGGGAACAGATTTTGTTCTTTAATGTAAAACACAAATGTGACAATTTGTCCATTCTGCACTTATGCTTTTTCAGAGCAGAGCAACAATTTCCATAGTAATAGCAACAATGTGACCATGGTCAACCATGATTGTTGTATGTTCAACCTATTTGTGCTTGGAAGTCTTTGCTGTTGATGATGTTTTAAAATAATTCTGCTCTAGTTACAGGAAATGAAAGTTACTCAAAAACATTTTTTAGTCTTGAAAATATCCTGCAATTAATTTGTAATTGGCATGTTCAATTCATACTTAAAATATTTTGAGTCCTGTACTTTGGATTAGTAAATTGGGGGGGAGGGGGTTTAGACAGCTGAAAGAGCTTCACAGTTGAAACTAGAGGAACTATGAATGCAAGATCAGATTATATTGGCCAAATACACAAGTAAAATGAAGCAATTGTTCTTTCTTTGGAATATTTGTCTTTAAGAGAAAATATGGCCATATTGCTATAATTTATTTTATTAGCTGATTAATGGAGTCGGATTGCAAAAATACCATTATTAAATATTGGGCACATCCATGGCTTCATGTAAAATGTAATGGAAAGAAAAAAGACAACTAGGGGGAAAACCCATTACACTATTTTTTTTATTTTAAAAAAGCAGGTTCTATCAAATAGGATAACACTTTTAAAAATTGTAATGGGTTTAATTAAGAGGTTATTTATAACTGCTAATTCCAAATCAGTGAATGTATTTAAATGTCTGGTAAAAATAGTCATAGTTGATGATCTCTCTCCTTTGTTACTGATTTAAATGTTAGAGCTTTTGCTAAGACTTTTAAAGTATTTATATTTCTTAAAATGGATACATATTCTGTACATTTACTGTAAAAAAAGAGACCTTTTTAAGGAGAACCTGAATATATTTTTAAAGCAAAAGAAGAAGAATAGGGAAAACCTTAGCCACTACTTTTAACATGTGGCTCTTTGTAATAAAATAATGGTAGTCAGGGTTTCCAGAGAGATTGGGATTTGAAAAGTGAGCATGCCAGCTAATAGCTGTGGTAACAGGCTGTACTCTGTGAAATAATACCAATATAGTGGCCTCCTAGAGATTCACTGTGCTTCAGAGCTCAATAGTGAATGTGCAGCATTGTTCAGCAATGAAAAGTCTGATAGCTATAAGTATGTCTGGACAGAGCAAGAGAAATTGATTTTAAACTTGTAGCCTCATTATAACTGGCCTTTCAGGAAGTGTGGGGTAGAAAGTAGGAGGGAGGGAGGAGAATTTTTCTGTTCATGCTATACCATCTGAAACAGGTTGCCTTACCAGTCTCTCAGTGGTCATATCCCCTAGGGAAGTTTTTCAGCTCAGCCCTTCCTATTGCAGAAGGAAAGAGAATGTGGAAGGATTTCTTTATTTTCTTTCCAGTTCATGAGCTCCATGGTGGGATATTAAGTGGAAGCTTGTCTCAGGACAAGTTAGGAAACTCCATTTGAAATGAAGGAAAGGCATGAAAAAGACAGGAGAAGCTTCATTGAGGATTTGCAGCTTAAAGTTCTAATTTTGATCACAGGATCTAGAAAAAAATAAATGTTGCTTTATTGGCCTTCCTTTTAAGGAACAATGCCTACAGGTAAGTGGCAAGAGTGCCTCTTAACGGCATGCCAGATATTGAATTTACTAAGAATTCATATTTATGTAGGATGGAGAGTTGGGTGACTTTTAATTAATTATTTAAAAACTTGCCTGAAACAAAAGATGTCCTCCAACTTTCAGTTAGTTTAGCAATTCCTAAAATTACTACAGTAAAGGTTTAAAATCTCTGTCCATATTTAACAAAGATTAGCCTGTACCATAAGGTTTGCATCCAGAGCTGAACTTCCCCAGAGCTTGGCGGAGGGGAGTGGGTTGCTGGATCTGGGCTTTTAGTTTGGTTCCCATCTCTAATATTTAAAGATTGGGAGATTTGCAAACCCCCTTACCACAGAAAAACAAACAACCCCTCCCTTTCTCCCGCACCATACCATCCCGTCCCGCCCCAAAGTTAAACCTCGCTTTTTGAACAGGCAGAGAAAAATGCCCCATGTGAAAGAGGAGATCCCAGAAAATAAATCTACATTAAGGTACTTGTTAACAAGAGGGATTTCAGTAGGAACTTAAACTGAAGTTGCTCAGCACGCTAACAAATTGAATGCTTGTATGCTTTTTGACAGCTCGCTTACTGAATACGCCTAGCTATAAATTCAGTTATTCACACTGTATGGGCAAACTTGAATATTGTTCGCATACACTCGAATGCTTGGGCTATCTGGACCAGTGTATACCTTCTAATTTATAATACATGTTTGTATTATGTTTGGGAAACGTGACTGAAAAGTAGCAAGATGTAGTCTGTAATTAGCATTGGAATAAATGAAGCAGAGAGAAGACAGTTTCATGCACTTGTCACATGACACATTTCCTCAACATTTTAATAGGCTTTTCCCTTACCTGATACTGTCCCATAACTTGGGGCAGTACATTTTTATGAACAAGATAATTTCAGAGTTTTCTTGTTCCTTTCTAATTTCTGATTTTTTGTTCAGTTGGTTTTCCTGATTGAAAAATATTATTTAAAAAAATCAGATTGCCACTAGAACTTTAAGATACCCCTTTGCTAAGTTTCCATATAGCACAGTGAGGAAGAAGCATGTGGTGTGCATTTAATATAAGGTTCTATTAAAATGTGTGCCTTTTTTCATAGGATCATGGAAGTTAGAGAATGAAATCTTTTAAGAACCATAAAATAATTGCATGTAGTTGTCTGCAAAGGAGGAATGCAGTTCCTACACAGAAGGTGTATTTGATATTGAGTTGATTTGCTTGATCTTAGCCAGAAAGCTCATTGTTTTTGTAAGAAGAAAGTTCAGAGGAACACTCTTGGCAGAAGGAATCAACTAAGTAGTTCCTGAGTTTTACATCAAATGCTCAATTTAATGAAATCTAGAATTTGAATCTGTTTACTTGCCGCCCTGTAATATTTTACTTTGTAGTGTGAATCCTGGAGTAGTTAATCTTAGATATTGAAAGGAGCATGTAAGTATTTGTGTAATCTGCACATAGATGCTGTGGCACTGATCTTCTAAGATCATTTTTCTTGCTCTTGTTTATTAGTTACAACAGATGAGTGCAAAGTTGTGAGGAAAGTATTGTTTATGCCCTGAGAATTGTTGTTTTCAATGATTTGCCTGCAAGAAATAATAGTGGTAAAAAAAAAATTACCAAGCCTGCTGTATTAAACTTTATAGAAGTTTTCAAAGCAACTCCCTCAAACTTTCTTACCTCTTTGAACACACCTCTGTGATGCTGATCTATTATTTTTTTCTCTCCATGAAACAGATTTAAGGGGGACATGTTAAGCTCAGTAACAACACAGTGGAAGACTACCAAAGGATTTAAGGGGAAGGTCAGGGTGTCAGATGGACTTTCTAGGATCAACAACAAAGTGGAAGTGAGGGTTGGCTTCTGACTGAAAAATACAGATGATTAACAAGCTGCAGCTCTCTTGTATGCTAGTACTGAGAGCAGATTGACCTTCTGGTACGGCCGACCACTTTGCTACAATTCAGTTGTTAGACTTTTGGACAAAGTTTGTATAAAGTACCCACATGCACGTTGTGGAAGAGGAGGAATAGAGGGCCACTGTGCTGCTTAGAAACCGTTCCTGCAAAGTTTTCTTTTTAAAAAATGGTTTGCAGAATACTTACCCAGACATTTCTTCCAGTTAAAATTACACACAGGAATTAATTGGGGAAACTGTACTTTTATCTTACTTGCAGTATTTCTTATTGGCAAAACCTGACCATTTTTTATTCTTTGCTATAACAATTCATAATACTTTGAACTTTTATATCGCCTTCCATTCTAAAAATCTCATGCTCATTTGGAAACATTTACTAAAGGCCTGGCTTATTTATCAGTCATTGGAAAAACTCCATCTGACTTCAATGGGCTTTGGAACAGGCCCTAATTAAGGCCTGCAAGCTAAGAATACGTTATCCCCTTTCAGTAGATTAGGCCTAGAGAAGATAAGTGATTTACCTAAGGTAACAGTGAGTCTGTGATTGAGAGGGAAAGAAACAGAGCCCATATATCCTGACTCCCACTCCTGTGACTTAAGAACAGGGCCATCCTTCCTCCCAAACAAATAAAAGTGCAAGCTGTTTTTGTTTTCTTGTCAAAGTTACACTAAGGCCTGGTCTACGTTGGGGGGGTGGCAGGGGGGATCGATCTAAGTTACGCAACTTCAGCTACGTGAATAACGTAGCTGAAGTCGATGTACTTAGATCTACTCACTGAAGTGTCTTCACTGTGGTGAGTCAACCACTGTTGCTTCCCTGTCGACTCTAGACTAGATGCAATAAATCAACCCCTGCTGGATCGATCGCTGCCCACTGATCCAGCGGGTAGTATAGTCATAACGCTTAGACAGGAAGTTCAAAGGCAAGAATTTTTACTGTTAATAGTTACTCAGTTTTATTACTTCAGTATTATTTCAATCACCAAGCGTTCTGAGATGCAAAGGCTTCTAGAACAGGGGTGGGCAAACTACAGCCTGGGGGCCACATCCGCCCCTTCAGACAATTTAATCCAGCCCTTGAGCTGCCACTCCGGCTGGGGAGCGGGGTCGGGGGTTTGCCCCACTTCGTGTGTGTTGTGGCTCCACATGGCTCCTGAAAGCAGCAGCATGTCCACTCTCTGGGGCCCTGCTCCGCACACTGCCCCGGCGCCAAGCACGGCCCCTGCAGCTCCCATTTGCCAGGAACCGCGTAGGAGCCAGAGGGGGGACATGCTGCTGCTTCTGGGAGCTGCTTAAGGTAAGCACTGCCTGGAGTTTGCACCCCTGACTCCGTCCCGTGCCCCAGCCCTGATCCCCCTCCAAACTCCTCAGTCCCAGCCCAGAACACTGGGAGCCCAGATCCCCCTCCCACAACCCCTCATCCCCATCCCCAGCCCCACCCCCACCCCAGAGCTCACATTCCCAGCTGGAGTCCTCTTCCCTCCCCCCATGCCCGAACCCCCTGCCCCAGCCCAGAGCCCCTCCCACACCCTGAATTCCTCCATTTCTAGCTCCACATCAGAACCTGCACCTCCAGCGGGAGCCCTCACCCCTCCCACACTCCAACCCCCAATTTCGTGAGCATTCGTGGCCCGCCATAAAATTTCCATACCAGATGTGGTCCGGCCCTCAGGCCAAAAAGTTTGCCCACCTCTGTTCTAGAAAGTGTTTCCAATTCAAAACAAATTAGTTAAATAATTTAGCTGGAAGTGGAAGGTGAGACCAACTTTAATTCCACTGAAACTCACCCCTCCCCAAATCTAACTTTTAAGAAAGGCAGCTATTCCAAAGAACTGGCTCTTGCAAAATGCATTTGTTTAGGGATTGTTGTGTCTTTTTAGTGGAAGAGCTTAAAGTTGACATTTTTAAAATGCTTTTTAATGGTAGTAATATCTGTTATGTTAAATGTTTTGAGTTCTGAATTCCCCGAAGTTACAATGTAAGAGATGAGTTCTAGAGAGGCCATTTTCTTGGTAGCATAATTAGATTATCTTACTAAATATAACTATTCTGCTTAAGAATTATTTGTTAAAGTTGCACAGTGCAGTTATTGAAAAGGTGATGCCTTTTTAGAGTGCATTTGTTGTTTGACATCTAAATTTCTGAAATGCCTGTTTATCGCCAAAAATTAATTTAATCTCAGAAAACAATAGGCAGAATAAAGGAACCAAGTGTGTTGTGTTCATGCGTGGAGAGACAAGCAAGAATTCCTGTGCCCTAATGCTACTATGGTTGAACTTGAAAGGTTGTGAACTTCAGCAACATGTTAGCCTGGTTGAAATGAGGCTGAATATGCAGATAACCATGCTTTATCAGCATGGTAGGGGATTTGCTTAAAGCAGTAGACTGAACAAGCGATGGGCAAATGAAAGAAATAAGTTATGTCCAGTCATGGTTACAAAGATGTAATGTAGACTAGGAAGGTGTGTCTTCTAACATCGCAATTGTGCATTTTCCTCTGTAGTACTGGGCACAGGAAAGAGACTGTGAATAAAGAAGAATTAACCATTAATGTAACTGGATAAAAGTTTTGAAATGTATATACTTGTTAATAATTCAAGCAGCATCCTGTCAAACATTTTACCATTAACCTTCTGCATTGAATGCCACTTGGGGAAGAAAGGAATATAAAAGCTTGCTAATTGTACTGTAATCTCATTTAGAGAGAATAGTGTATTTACTCCTATGTATGTACCTGTATGAAAATGATTTAATTTAAACTAGGCTGCAGAGGTACTGACAATAATGTGACAGTTTTTATTTTTCCAAAATAAATTCACAATGAGAATGAGCCATATTTTTGAAAGTCCTGTAAATGGACGGTTAGCTGCGTGCATATTACTTGTGTTGCAATGCATCAGCAGCACATGATATGTGTCTTTTGTTAAGAAATCTCTGCAGTGCTGTATACAGATTAAATAGCTACTGCATTGCAGAGAGTTATTAATACATTACACTGCACTTTCAGTGAGGGTGTCAGAGTGTCCTACAGAATAACTGAAGCCTGTGTGTGCACTCTTACTGTTGAATTATGGGTTTTTTTTTAATGTTGCTGAAGGGAACCTATTTTTTTCAGTAAGTTCTTAACTAATCATGATGAATTATAGAATGACATCACCCCAGCCTCTCTAAACTCAGTTTGCTGATTAAGTTTAGAAAGACAAGGCTTTGTTTTTAAATGAAAAAAATTAATATTTTTACTACACTTGATGATGATTTATTAACACAGTTTTTATGGCAGTCAAACCCAAAGACCTCTGGATACTTCATAGAAAAAAACCCTGTAACCTCAGAAAAACAACAGCCAAAAATGAACTAGTTCAAATGAAATGCAACATGGACTAGTATAATAATTACTTCCTACCCCATTATTACAGCTACCCTTCTTCTCTACCACTTCTATGAACTTTATTAGTGTCATAAATATTTTAATAACATGGTGTGAACTCTGGGCCAGATTCTGCAGGTCATCAAGTTTATTTATGCAGTGCAAAGTGAATTTAAAGTGTCCAAAGATTCCTATTGGAGAATCCCCTATGTAGGCTGAATCGCCCCTACTTTCCCTTATGCCAGGCAGTGGGTGTTTCAGGAGCACCAAGGTAAATGGATGTGTGCAGGAGGTACAAGAGGGATGACACAGCTGGGATCTGCTGCACCCAGTTCTTTGCTGGTATTGGGTACCTGATGGACCTTATGCCAGCAGCATAAATTAAAGCTGTAAGGAGGCAGATTTAATTTATGCCTGAGCCAAATGACTGGGAATCAAGGAGCTTCTATTGGCACCCTGTCAACCCCTACTGTGCACAAATCAAGCCATAAGATTTTTGTAGGTAAAAGTTAAAGAACTTAGCAGCCTTTTCACTTCGTGAGTATATTATTTTGATAATTTGTATTACCATCGCTCCTAATGGCACCAACTGATGGCCTCATTGTGCTAAGCAGTATACAAGCACAGCAAGAGATAATCTGTGCCCCAAAGTGTTTACAACCCAAATAGATAAGATAAGGAAAGGGGATGGGGGAGACTGCTAGCTCCAAGCATCCAAAAACATCATGAGATTGTCATATAAATAATGAGAATTTAAAATATGTGGGGTTCTCTTTATACATCTTCTGATTTTTGAGCATTTGGGTTCACACATCTTTGTATTGATAGAGCCTGGCTGGTATCCTCATGGCTCATAAGCAGCTGATCTACCCCATTAGACAAAAGGGACCCTCACCCTGGCAGAGCAGTAGGTGAAGATGAAAATTATCAATGGCCTTAGAGTACAAATTTAAATGGAGACAGAGGTCATTTGATGCACAAGGAATGTGCGGGAATTCTGAGCATAAGGAATGGCTTCAAAGATGTTGTAAAAGCTACATCCTCTGCAGACCAGAGTTGGGCCTGCTACCATAGATGCGTTCTCCATTGCCTGTTCTGAGAATTAGGTGCCACCAGTTGAAAACCCAGCTGATTTCTGCTGGGCCTCAAGAATGTGGCATCAAATACCATCTCCTCTCATAGGAGATGGGAGAAAAAGTCACCTTCCTGGCTATTCAGTTTTGCAGCTTTTCTTCACTCTCCATGCTAGGCAAAGACAAAACTAATCTATTATTACAGTGTTTAAATGCTCTTTCTAGTGTTAAAAGAAAAGGAGTACTTGTGGCACCTTAGAGAGTAACACGGCTGCTACTCTGAAACCTTTCTAGTGTTAGTTATCCAGTGCAGGCAGAACTAGAGAGAGAGTGGCACTGAAGACTCGCAAGCAAATTGAGAGCAGGTGAAAGCCTCCATTGACCCTGCAGCGAGAACACGAAATCCTGCAAAGGTGAAGAGCCAGGAATAGAGTACCCAGACTTGCAATATGGAAAATCTGGGATCCCTGTCAGGGTGGAACTAAGGCAGGAGACCATTCTAGTCACAAGAAGGTATGCACTGGAGGAAGAGAAAAGTGGTGCCCACATTCTTCCTCTTCTCCTTCTGTAGCCAGGCAACACCAACCTCTTCTTCCCTCTCCTATTTCAGATTAAAATCTAGACATGACACAGTAAAGGGCAACAGCAGGGATAATAGGATGTATCCAGCAGTGCTCCCTCTAATGCTTTCTACTTCTCCCAGCTCACTGTGTTTTGTACCCTCTGTTAATTTGTATGGCCAAAAAATATTCCCATCTTATTTCTTGTTCTGAATCACATCTTATTTCTTGTTCTTCTCCACTTGTAACTCTCCTCCTCCTAAGTGTGTTTTTGTTCTTGTTTTGTTTTTATATTTTCTATTCTTTTACCTTTTCTTAAAGGTCCTTTCTTCATTCTTTCTCTCTTTCCTTCCCCCCTCCCCTCCCTTCTCCATGCTTTTTTTTCCTGTCTGTTTCCCTGTCCCCTAACCAGGCTCCTTTCTGTCCTGCCCTGCATCATCACAATCCAGTGGTGACTGATCAATATGTGGGTTTAATATTATTTTCTAAAAATCTTATTTTTTAACTCTAAAATATAAAGATTTTACAGACTCACTTGAAAAGTTTTTCTGGAGCTGCTGTAGAGTCAGCATAAGGTCCAAAATGATCCCATTTAATTAGCAGAACAAATTCACATGGAATTTCTAGCACTGAGGGATTTAACTGTACCATTAAGTTGATTTACTTACTTTGCATGCTCATCAATATCGTCTAGTGAATCAAGGGGTGAAGCGTAAAATATGTTGTGGAAGTGTGGGTTGTATTTGATGTTTTTACAGTCTTGTGCCTGAAAGAATAGAAGTTCCAGGGTGTTGCTCAGTGAAGTGTGCATTTTAAAGTTACCCACAGTGGTGTCTATTGTCCTGTCCTGAATTGAATGATGTCATTTTTCATTTAAGGCTCTTAGCGATGCTGAAGACTGTGGTGGGTACACTGGGAAAAAGGCAGTGGGAAAGTTGTGAATCAGGTTTCTGTGAAGCCTTTGTGTATAGGGTTTTTATATAAAAAAGCTGACTCATGCAATATTTCTACCGAAGGAGTTGCACAGACTAGTAAGAGCTTCTCATTTTACCTAAGTGCTCAGTGAGGTAATTCTGGAGCCGCTGAAGGCAGAAGATGCATTTATTCTCTATTACACAGGTAGGTTGTGAGTTGTTCACAGAGCATTTGAGATACAGAGAGGAACTTGTTCATTCACTGTGTAAGGAGCAAGATACATTCCACAGTGGTGAGATACTGTCGCAGAGGATTTTCCCTCACAACAATGTTCTGGGACATTAGTGTGGTCTGATATGACAGAAGGCTATTCTACTTTAAATATAGAACAGTGGGGAGATTAATTTATGGAGGCAAGCTAGTTGATGGATTTTGTTCCTCCCCTTTTCTTGTGATTTCTAATAAATGGGATTTTTGTTGCTCAAAGTTCAATTAAAGTACTTGGATAGCTGTTGTACACGAGGGTTACGAGTGAATCCACAAAATTATGTGTTCTAATGCTGCAAGTACTGTCTTTCCAATGCGATTTTGTACACAGAGTGTGTTCAGTTGCAGATGATACTATGTTCATGTACATTTATATTAAGGGTTCAGTAATGAAGTAAAAGCTAAAAGTTGAGTTTTCCAAACTTGAATACTTTATAGGAAGGCCAGTTGTTGTTGTGTGGCTTTTTATTTTATTTTTCACAAATGACTGTTCTTCACTTCACTAATATTCATAGTAAAGAATGCCTTCATCAGAGGAATGTATTTATGTAAATAGTAACATAGTGGCATCATTGCATGCATTTTAAAGTAACTTTTATTCTTTTTTTTTTCAAATGGGAAACCTCTCTCTCATATTTAATTTCAGATAAGGCTATCCTTTAATTTCAAATGTAATATATTTAGCAGGTTGTTTTAGTAAAACTTCTACTAAATGCATATACAGCATGGACCAATGCCTTTTTATTATTAAAAGCTTTAAACAAAACTATAACTAAGGATTGAAAGACATACTATAGTCATTATTTTTATTCAGCTAAACTTTAGAGCATCTGAAGTAAAGACTGATTTCTGCAAACAGTGATCATGTATATTATGACTTAATTTTCATATGTGAAGAAAGGTAATGCAAATTCTGAATAGTAAGATTCAAGTTGCTGGTTGTGTGTGTGTAATATATCTGTAAAATTACATGCACTAAACATGGAGGAATAAAAACTAATACTCATAGGCTTACTTCTTGTTTCTATCTCAAATTGCATTATACTATTATATTATTATTATTATTATATAGTGGGAGGTTTTCAGAACAGATGAAAATGTGGCTTATGGTATTTGAAATAATAGACAAAAATCATGGTTATTGTGAATACATCTATTAAAACATGTAGAGGATTATGTATTAAAGAAGTGCAGCAGGAGATAGTTGATATATCTGAGCAAGAAATTTTTGATAAATGTACGTTGAAAGCATTAGTCATGGTAAGATGTTTGCTTTATCTGTAGTCTTACTAAGCATTATAATGAGCATTCCAGTTGCCTGTTAGTGTGGAATGACTGTATTTTTCACCTTGCACTGCTATCGAATATGCACGTCATTGTTTTTATTAATTAAAATTCTCCTGTTGGGGAGGTGCAAGTGGGTTGCATGTTGTTTCACTGGGAGTCAGACTGACTGAAGCCTAAGTAAGGGTATGTCTTCACTAGCAACATTAAAGTGCTGCCGGGGCAGCGCTTTAACATGGATGTGTAGTTGTGGCACCAGCGCTGGGAGAGAGCCCTTCCAGCACTGTGGAAAAAACACCCCCACGAGGGGAGTAGCTACCATTGCTGGGAGTGCGGCTACTAGTGCTGGTGCACTGTGTACACTGCCCCTTTACAGCGCTGAAACTTGCAGTGCTCGGGTTGGGGGAGGTTCACACCCCTGAGCGAGAAAGTTGCAGCACTGTAAAGTGGCAGTGTAGACACAGCCTAGATTAATGGAAAGCCATGAACAAGAAAGATTTTGGTCCTGAAGCACATTTCCTCATGAGTGTGGACAAACATGTAATTATCCTCATCTCTGGGCTGAACTAACAAGTAATTATTGTTATTCGTTAATTAAAGTATGCAAATTACAGGTTGATAGCTTTTCAGAACACAAGTTAAATACCATTATTCAACCCTTTCAAAAGATCTGTTGTTTTTTACTTGTTGTTGCAAAAGTTTCAGTAAACAACACAACACAGGTAATGCAGTGGGTCAAATGTAGGTCAAAGAATACAGCACTTATGTAAGTATATACTTCTCATTATGTAAGCAAAAGATTAGAGCCTTTTTTGCTCCAGAAGTACAGCAGACCCACACAATGGCCAGATTATGTCATTGGCAACTGTGGGTGCTCAGCAACTTTGTAAGACAGCCCCGCAGTGTGTTTGAAAAATGAATTTGCTCATTATGAAGAGAAGATTATGAGGGAAACAGGATTTTGAGGGAGGTTTCAGTGTTCTTTGAGGCGTTCACAGTAAAAGAAGTTAAATCATTGGGATCATAATATTAGACAAATCTTTATTAGGGGATGGTGATTTTTTCCATTGTTAACACCTTTGAGATTATTTTGCCAGTCAGGTAGTAGACAATTTGGGCAATCTATTGAAGAGGTATTTGCAATGGAGATGGGCTAAAAAAATGAAAGCAGAAATTTGAACTTCACCAAGGGAGGAAGAATGGGCTTGTAGTTATGCTTCTGGAGTGCATTCAGTTTTTGGGCTTTTCCAACAGATTGTTCATGTGCCCTTGGACAAATACGTTAATCTATCTGTTTCTTATTTCCCCATCTGTAAAATGGGGATAATACTTTCCTACCTCACAAGGGTTTTGTGGGGATAATTTGGGGAAAAGTCAGATATGTGGTGGTGGGGGCTGTTAGAAGAACCTATAGCTAGAACAGAAGTTCAGTGGCATTCAGATCCAGTTTTTATTCGGGCTAGTCTCTAGGCTTATATTAAGCAAAACTTAAAAAACAATTGTAGCTGTGCAAAATGTTTGTAATATAACACAAAAACTCTGGAAACAAATCTGCTTTTTGATTTTGTTTTAAGCTCAGAACTCCAATCAAGCATGTCATACAATTTTGCTGAGATTCACAAAATTTTTGTAGAACCTGAACCCATTTTAAACAACCTGGGGTGACTTGTAGTTCTTGCACTGATATCATGCAGAACCATTGAGGTTTTTTATGGCTTCAGAATGAAGTTTTGAGAAGTGAATCTGTAGGATCACTTACCTATTGACTTTAAAAAAAAAAATGTCATAAACTGCTGTGTAGCCAAAGTTGCAGAGTTACACATGACAGTAAAAGTACTAAGAATTTTAATTAAGGAAAAAACTAGCTTCAGGGGAGCAGGAAGAAGGATAAAACAGAACAAGATCTTTAAGGGGGTAAATGGTTTGCCTGGTGTACTTTGTATACCATTCAGTAGCATACTTTTACATGGTGCTACATGTTTACCTTTAATGACTTTTGTGAAAACGGATGATCCTTGGTCAAATGTGTCCTATATACAGGTTCCCTGAACTCTGTTGTGTTTGCCAAGGTCATGCTTCTGTAGGCTTTTAAGAGGAAGTGCATTTTAACTACTGCAACTAATCCTTGTTGTTTTATAGGCCATTAAATTGTTGTAAAGCAAGCAAGGAGAACATTATGGAAGGATTAAAAGGCCATGCTAAATTTTACTTATACCTTGTGTCTGTAAATATATTTATTTGAAAAACTTTTATTAACATTTCTTACAACTTCAATTTTATTGACCCAAATTATTGGTTTTTTATATTAATGATCGCACAAATATTTGTGGAGCAAACATTACTTAGTTACTTCATGTTATCTAAAACCAGACAACATATCTGTGAAACAGGAAGACGGAGTATGAAGTAATTGAATGAAACAAGAACCTTTTATGTTCCAACCAAATGCAACTAATTGTGTTCTTTGTCATGTAATTTAGTAATCTATTTTATGATAAGTTAGTGTAAGGGTATCCCTGTTACCTAATTTATCCTGTGCAGTTTTCAATTTCTAACTTAACTTGTAAGGTGATTTTACACTGATAACAAAAATGCATATTTTTTCTTATCAAAATCAATAAGGATGTGAACATTTTTGCTGCCAACTTGGGGAAAAATAAACTTCAGTTTAAATATTTACTGCAAAAATATATTTCCTTTATATTGTTCCTTTTGGAGTTTGCACTTGCTATCCGAGCTTATTCAAGAAAATGTTACATGCAAGAAGACGACAGGCAAAGGTAGAAGGTAGTATAGTCTTAAGATCTGGTCCTTTTCTTCCTTATAAGCATAAAACAGGGCATGGTATTAAGCCAGTGTAAATGAGAGGATGATCAATTTAAGTCTCTAATGGCCAAATTGTGTCCTCTGATACATACTTGACAGTACCCGTCAATGTTGATGTACACATATGCATCAGAGGGCAGAATATATTATAGACAAGACAGAGCACCCCACTTTTATTTATGTATTTTTAAAAGAGTTTGCTGCTTGTTTGCAAATTTGCCAGTCTGGCATTCTCTGGAGAATGAGGTTCTGGCTATCCACAGACCAAGTGTAGCATAAGTCGTGGCAGTGCGAGTTTCCCATACCACTAGTGTGCCTCAATTCTGACCTGGAGGGCCAATTACAAGAGTAGGAAGTTTCAGTTCACAAGCTCATTCATTTCTTGGCTTCTCTACTGAGACAGACTGCTTGGTTTCTCAACTGTGGACAGCTGCCCATTGAATTCAGTCTAGGGCAGAGTGAAATTCAGCATGTCCATCCCATGGGAAATTTGGACATTTCAGCATTTGTTTTCATCTGAAATTGGAATGAAAATGTGAAGTTTCAAAAACTTTCCTGAAATGGAAATTCTAAAAAAAAAATTGATTCAGAAATTGTTTCAACATTTTTGATCAAAACAAAACAATTAAACATCCCCCCCCCCAAAATTAAACATTCCAAAAATTTGTTTTGATTTGTTGAAATGACATGAAACACTTAATTTTGAGCCACTTCTATGTTACACTGCATTTTCTTCTCAGTTCATTTCCTCATTGGAATTTGTAGTTTGAGACCCTATGGGCAAGGCTCCCTGGGCGAGGCTCTCTCCTATGGGCGAGGCTCCTTGGCCAGTCTGACTCTCTCACTTCATGCACCGCACGGAGCTAGGCCAGAGGGAAATTTGTATTGCATTATCAGTGATGATGTCCTCCAGGGAACTCTGCCCATAAGAAAGAATGGAGGCCCAATGCACTGATGGGCAAAAACAGCTTAATGTTTTATTGAGCTGATTACAAATTAAAAGTTTGGAGTCAGATCAACAAAACTAAATATTCTATTTGAATCAAACTGACCCAAACTGAAATATTTCATTTAAATTTTCCTAATGGAAAATTCAGTTTTCACCAAAATCAAGACTCTTCCTGTAGGCAATTTTGATTTTGTGGAAACTGCATTTTCTTACCTAAATGGACCACCAAATTGTTTTCTCGCAGGCCACCAAACTACTGTTTGGATGACTATAATGATTAGCCACATTGACCTAGTGGTGAAAGGCATTAGATTTATATTACAGTGACCACCACTGAGCCTTCCAAAGTCTTCTGTTTCAGCCGTCTGTGGAACAACAGATTTGCATTTGTTTTGTGTGTACGTGGTTTTAAATGACTGTTGGCTAATTTGTATTATGAGATACTGTAACCGTGAAACATTTACTTATTTTTCAGATGATTACCATTTGCCTCTTGATGTCTTACCGGCTGTGACCGAGGGTCCTGGCCTCAGGTCAACAAAGGAAGACGTGTGCAGGGGGAACAGACCTTCCCGCTACTGTGGAATAAATACCATGGAACTGTCAGACAGCGACCGCCCTGTCAGCTTTAGTTCCACATCCTCCTCTGTCTCCTCCAGGGATAGCCACTGTTCCTTTGGCAGCAGAATGACCTTAGTTTCAAACAGCCATTTGGGTTTGTTTAACCAGGATAAGGAAGCAGGGGCCATAAAACTAGAGCTGATTCCAGCCCGGCGATTTTCCAGCAACAAGTTACAAAGATATAACCCCACAGAGCAACAGAACAGCAAGGAAAGCCCTGAAAAAAGGCCAAATGTGCCAAGGAAAGCTGAATCTAAGGGAACAAACAAAAACAGTGCCATGTCCCTGGTCACAGAGCCCACAAGTCCAAAGCTACTGTATGTTGACAGAGTTGTTCAAGAAATTCTGGAGACCGAGAGGACATACGTGCAAGATTTAAAGAGCATTGTAAAGGTAGGAGGCTTGGTTAGAACTGCCTAATTTGATAAATTGTATCACATGAGAGTTCTACAGGGGAGATGCACAAAGAAAAGAACCCATAAAATATGTAATCTTCTAACCGGGGCACTTAAACTTTGCAGTACTATAGGCAGCACTGGCAACTTGCCAGGAGCTGCATATAAACTTACTACAATGTTTTCATAAATGTATGCAATGTTGTTGTACCTGTGTTGGTCCCAAGGTATTCAAGAGACAACCGGGAATGAGGGGTGGGGGCAAGGTAGTATCTTTTATTGGTCCAGCTTCTGTTGGTGAGAGAGACAAGTTTTTGAGCTTTTACAGAGCTCCTCTTCTTTATAAATGAACACATACAACACCATAATTTCTGCTAGCATTTGTAGCTTCTTTGGTAGGTTAACATAAATTGATGCTCATTTTAATTAGTAATAAAAACAACAAAAACTCCTTAGTATTTAATATTTTTAACCGTTATAACCCAAGTGGTTAGCCAATATATTCAGGGTCTTGTGGTTGTTTCCATTAGGAAGAAAAACTGGTGGTGGAATCCTGTAGTTCTTTGGTGCTATCCTGTTGATTTACAAAGAATGTACATGAAGTCCTGTTTCCCTGAGCACAGTAAGAATCATAGACAACAGGAGGCAGTATCTTTGCTCACAGTTCCAAGCCTCTTTCCAGACAACCCTTTACACAATAGCTCTCAGCTTTTTCTCAGGATCACATTACAAATCTTTCTTTGGCTGTTCTTGCCTTTTTGCTGCCTTTCCTGTCTGTTTCTATGGCTTTTCTATTTTGTGCATGCACACACAAATGTGCAGCTGCTGTTCAATCAATCTCCCATCCCCGCATTTTTGTATCCGATCCCTTGGCCCGTATGGCTCAGCTTCTCCTCCAGCCTGTGGCCCGTATTTTGGGCAGAGACCCTTATTGTTTCAGCTATCTATCCTATAAAGGAGTTTAAGGGTGAATGTTACACCCAACAACTTCAAAGAGATTTCGCCAGGTCCCCAGCCAAAAAAAAAATGCTCTGCTGTCACTTTCCAGCTATAGGGAAGGGATCACAGTGGCCTTCCTTTTAGGCCTCTGTATGTAATTCTATCTAGGTTCTTATACAATGCCCATCACCATTGTACCTGCACACCTTACCTACTTATTAAAATGACTCCTATGTTTCTTTGACCTCCTGCCCTGTGTGTATAGGTTTACTACAACAACAGGATGATTTCATAGGAGGTGAATGTCTAGTCTGGTAACTTTATAGTATGTAGCTTTAGGCAGCTATATGTGTTAAATACATTACTAATCTGGAAAAGAAAAGGTGGTCTGTTACTGACAAAAAGCAAAAGGATTTAGAAGAGTGATGGGGGAAAATGATTATTGGGGCTTTGATAATACCAATGCATGTCTTTTAAAAAAAAACAAAACAAAACAAAAAAAACCACACACGTCTTTTCCTGCAGAATTACAGTATTTTCTATGACCGATGGGATTACACTAATATCAGTTGTTCAGATTTCATTTTTGTAAGGGTTTAAAGCAAGATTGTAATACAATGTTAAAACAAGTCATCCTGTGTACAGTCATTATTCAGTACACACAGGATTGATCCAGTAAACCTGGCCTGCTCTTCTCTTTTACCCCCCATTCCTCTCTGCACATGTTTATACAGGCACATACAATAAATTATACAACACTAAGTATTGGAATCTAAAATTAAAGATAATCTTGAAATAAATTATCCAATGAAATTTAGAATGGCCAATAAATCCCTGCTAGAAACAGCTTAAGTATCACTAAATGCTGAGTAAATGAGACAAATCATCTTGAAATTATGGAAGTGCTATAACTTGCTCTTTAGGAGAGCATTTGTGAAACTGTTAAAGCATTTAGAACATCTAATTAAAAAAAATCTTCACAGCTTTTTGGGGTTTTGGCAGATTAATTGAAAGTCAAAATACTACGCAAGGGAATTTTTGGTTTAGCTGCAAAGGATAGGGTCCCATCATGGCAAAGAAATCTCTTTCCAAGTAATAAGGATCATTGGACAAGAGTGGGACCCCATCTCCCTCACTGTGTATGTGGTGTTTGAGTTTTTTAACCCATTGTACATGACCCTGTCCTGATCCCCTTTTTTCCCCCATCCACAGGACCTCAGTGATGCCATACGAATTTGCCTAATAGCCCAAGCATCACAAAGAGAAAAAAGGGCAGAATCCATGGAGATCTGCTTATTTGTATGAGCATTCCACTGTGATCCTTTCCCTATAGCTGGAAAGTGACAGCGGAGCATTTTTTTTTTTTTTTTTTTGGCTGGGAACCTGGCAAAACCTTTTTGAAGTTGTTGGGTGTAACATTCACCCTTAAGCTCCTTTATAGAATAGATAGCTGAAACACTCTGAGTTCATTGGCTCCTGGCCACACAGTGAAGCAATGAACCTGTTAGCTGTGGCCTTCCATAAGTGGCCCATACAAGTTTTGAGCCAATTGACTTGAGGAGAAACAGCTAATGCATACTACCACATAAATATGGGTCAGGATTTGGTCCTTTGTCAGGAAACGGAGAGAAGGAGGAAAGAAAAGCTAAGGAAGGGGCAAAGGATGACAACCAGAATGTGTGAAGTGTGGGTTATGAAGATATAACTAGAGGAAGGAAGGTGTGAGGAAAGGTGGACAAACTAACCAGTGCAAAGTTGGAGGGAAATAAGAGTAAATCACAGAACAAAAAAACAGAGAAGGAAATGAAAGAAAATACAGAAGGAGAGTAAGAAATAAAGGAGAAACTGGAGCACAGGTTAATGGGGAAGCAAGGGGAGTAAAAAGGAGTGTGGGGGGGGAACCGTATGTGGATAGGTAGAAAGTACACTGAACTGGGTGGAATAGGAAAAAAAGATACCAGAATATGGACAGATTAAAAGTAAAGGGCTATACAATTGTGGGAGGAGGAGGGGAGAAAACAGAAACATTTTCCAGTTTTTCTGTTTGAAAATAAGAGACTGATGGCTCAAAGATATTGGTGTGAGTACAAATTCAGTCTGTTCTTTCATGTCTATATATGAAATAGTGGGGATTTCATCAAATTCTGAAATACTGCATTCTCTAATATGAGATGGAAATATGCTTAAAGGAAACCCTTTCCCAAACTTTGTTTCCAAAACTTTTTGAAATATGCGTGCCAGACACAGAGCTGTGATAGTTTGACTCTCTTGCATGTGACTGCACTGTATGAATCTGTCATGTGAAACTATGTATGCTTTGCCCGTGAAATATGTTTCTGAGGATCTTTCTAATAGGTTACCGTCCCTAATGTAGCTGTGATTCTGTTCCTGCAAAGAAATACATAAAAATATTGGTGGGTTACATCTCAAAAGATTGACTCTGGGCTGCAAACTAAAATAAAAAATAAGACCAGCTTAGAGCTATAAAAATGGTTAACACTGGCTGGCTGAAGTTCCACGTAAGAACACGGGGATGGTTACACATGGGATAAGACTGACCAGTGTAATATCTCCGGCAGTATCCCTCTCTGCCCCTGTTGTTTTTTAGCATTTAAGAATGTTGCAGTTAGCATTCTCAAGTTGGAGAGATGATAGGGTGGGTGAGAAAAGTAAAATTTCACTTTGGGGTGGGGGGTCAATTATTTAAATATGGAATTTTGGTAGCATTACTTTAGTCTTCAAAAAGCAGGGTGGTCTCGATGCTAACAGCACCAATCTGTTGGACAGAGGCAAAAAGGTCTTAGCAAATGGCTGTTGTGATTTTTTAACTGATATTAGAGGCTTGCTGAGGTTCCTCAGCTTTTTGTAAATTTGTATGCAGAAGGATTTAGACAGTTAATGAATGACCGGAGTTAGCACAGGGTTTTCACTACATGATCCTCTTTCTCTAGGGCACACTTTTAAAAACAAAGACTACTCAAGGAAACTGTTTTGTATGTTGTCTAGAAATGTAGTTTAATTATTATTGTTTTGAGGAATGACTTTGTGATTCTTAGGCATGGGATATACAGAGGACAGACATAGCAATAGGGTTAGAACAAGCTTTTTTTCTGCTGTTGGGTATGTTTAATCAGGTGACACTTATGGGATAATTATAATTTTGAGTTAGTACAGCTTGAAGCATACTTTGGGAAACTAGTGATACCAAACCAGATAGCTGGGCTTTCTGCTTGCCTCACTTTGATAGCAGGCACACTGGTCTACAGCAAGGCTTCAGTGTCTGCAACATAGGTCTTCAGTGAGTCCTTACAACACAGGGAAACAAAGGCAAAAATGTTTTCTCCTTTTAAATGTAATTTCTCAAAACTTGGTTCAGTTAAAAAAATACATAAGACAAATAGAAATTCACTCATAATGATAACTAGTGCTATGAAAATATTTGGAAAACTGAAAAATTTGATGGTTTTGTTGTTGTTCTACAAGTTGCTACTAATGACTTATTCATAAACATTTATATTGTGATAGCTAGAAGTCAGAACCCCATTGTGCTAGGTGCAGTATGACTTTATTATTATATACACATGCACACAAAACTATGCTAAAAGAACCATTATTAAGGTGGCAAACTCAAGCACTAAAGAGTTAGCAAATGGCAGAATTGAAGTGGCCTGAGCAGCCTAAATTTGACACTCTTGTGCATATGCATTATGATACAGTAACTGCTACACCTCCTCCAGCTTCTGCAACAACTGAAGCAAGGATTCTACATGCAACTGTCTCCTTCACTACACAATCCTAATTAACCCCCAGCACATCCATTCTGTGCACTGAATAAGACAAGGGTCCAGAGGGAAAAATAGTATTATACACTGTATGTAATTAAATACTGTATCGTAATGCATAGGCACAAGAGGGCCAAATTAAGGTTGCACAGACTACCTTAATTCTGGCATTTCCTAGCATTTGACTGTCTGATTTTTCAATATTAATAACCTTTTAACATCATTTTTGTGGCCAATTTTCTAGTAAACTGAAAAAACAGAAGTTCCATCATGTCGCATCATGTTGCCATCAACATGAGTCATCAGTAGGGTTGGAACTTTAGATCCACAGCGTGGACCTCTGCCACTTGAGTTAACAGAGTAACTGGTAGCAATAGTAGGTTACCATCCTCTATATATACCATCCTCTATACCAGCTCTAAAGGGGGACATGACACTTTTCCAGTGGGTTTCACAGGTAGTGATAATTTCACAGATTAACTCTTTTAATCGCGATAAATTTTTGAGAGTTAATTGCGTGAGTTAACTGTGATTAATTGACAGCCCTAGTAACAAGCCTTGTGGTTAGGGAGGAAATGGTAGATGTGATACATCTTGACTTCAGTAAGGCTTTTGATACTGTCACATGACCTTATAAATAAAATAGAGAAATATAGCCTACAATGAACATACTATGAGGTGGGGGCACAACTGGTTACAAAATTGTACTCAGAGTAGTTATCAATGTTTCACGATAAAGCTGTCAGGGCATATCGAGTGGGGTCCCGCAAGGATTTGTCCTGGGTCTGGGTCTGTTCAGTGTCTTCATCAATGATTTAGATAATGGCATAGAGAGTATATATAAAATGGAGAAATGGCCTGAAATAACTAGAATGAAATTGAATAACGACAAATGCAAAGTATTACACTTATGATGGAACAATCAATTGCACAAATTCAAAATGTGCAACGACTACCTAGGAAGAAGTACTTCAGAAAAGGATCTGGGTTATTATGGATCACAAATTAAATATCAGTCAATAATGTAATATTGTTGCAAGAAAAGCAAATGTATTTCTGGGATGTATTAGCAGGAGTTGTAAGACACAAGAAGTAATTCTTCCATTCTACTCAGCACTGCTAAATCCTCATCTGGAGTATTGTGTTCAGTTCTGGGTACCACATTTCAGGGAAAGATGTGGACAAACTGGAGAAAGTCCAGAGGAGAGCAACAAAAATTATTAAAGGTTTAGAACACTTGACCTATGATGGAGGATTGAAAAAACTGGGTTTGTTTAGTCTGGAGAAGACTGAGGAGGGACGTGATGATAGTCTTCAAGTATATGAAAGTTTGTTACAAAAGAGGAGGATGATAAATTTTTCTCCTTAACCAATGAGGACAGGACAAGAAGGAATGGCCTTTAAATTGCAGCAAGGAAGGTTTAGGCTAGACATTAGGAAAAACTTCCTAAGTGTAAGATAAGCACTGGAACAAATTGCCTGGGGAAGTTGTGAAATCTCCATCACTGGAGGTTTTTAAGAACAGCTTAGACAAACACCTGTCAGGGATTGTCTAGATAATACTCGTACCTGCCTCAGTGCAGGGGAATGGACTAAATGACCTATTGAGGTTCCTTCCAGTCCTACATTTCTTACCTAGCCAGTCTCCACTCCTCAGGATTCTCATCCAAGTACCACCAAGTCCTAGTCTCACCCTTCTGGACTCTCTGACTCAATTACCCTTTCGCTGGTAAAATCTAAGACATTTCTACTGAGTACGTGCAACTGCAATTTTTCAAAGGGTTTTAACTTGGCCAGATCTGGGCAGATTTTCACAGGGATGGGAAAAGACGCATCCCCAATGCGAAGGGACCTGCCAAATTTCAAGTCCCTGCTCCAAAGCACGGGAGAACTAGAGCTTTTGAAAGAAAAGTTTACCAGAATTTAATGTGGCCAAAACAGTGTATTTTTCACTTCCAGAAAACTTCCAGAACGATTCAGCCAGAGACAGATACCTAGGATTTAACATTTCAGCCCAAATTATTAAACTTTGGAAAAATTTTGTGAGTAATTGAAATCGGGATTTCATAATGGGAAGTTTTAGGTACCCTTAACAATACCAGCGCTACTAGCCTGGGCTATAATAAATGGAATCTCTGCACGTCTAGAGTATGAAAACTACATTACTCTTAATAGAATGTGTTGCCACATTTATGCAAATTTAAAGACATAGGCTTCTTCTGTTTCCATTGTCTTTCCCTCTCCAACTACCATTTTCACTCCTAAGTATGGTGCTTGATGTTTCCTATACGTAATTATGTGTGGAAATTATGTTGAAAATGGGAATAACTGGTAGTTTTTTCCATTTAAGAATACAAACTCTGGTACCCAACAAAAAAGAAATGGGTTGTCTTATAGCAAATGCCCTTCTCTAAACAATGCTAAGAACATTCCAGAGGCTGCTCAGTGGAAAGTTATTTGAACATAGTTGAAAAGATAGCTGAGATGCTAAACGTCTTTACTGGGCCCCCCGAAGACAGGCATAAATCCATTGCGCTTTGTGACAATGCTGTAATCAGCAAATAGTAATAATTATACGATAACATTCTTCTTAGTGTTTTGAGATCACCTGGTATGGGAGGGGCTGCTTTTGTGAACCTGACATCCAATCTCACAATCTGTATTTTCTTGAACACATTAAACCCAAAAGACTAGGTATGCACTAGCATAATGATGCCTGTAAAGCTGCAGGGCGATACCACAGCTTCAGCGATAGGCATCACTGTTTGGTAAGGGAATATAAGCCTCAGAAAGATTGCTGACAGACTTTGTTTGTTTATTTTAAATCTCCTGCACAAAAGAGAGAATGCAGGTGATAGGTGTGTGGCGTTCAAGCAGTTCATTTTAATTTTCTCCTGGAACAGTGTGACACTTTAGAAACAGGCTTTTCCCTCTTCGGGAGGCCAGCTAAAGACTTTTACATTGCCTGCCCCCGACTGAGAGAAAAGCCATTCAGTTTAGATTTAAAGCACAATAATAAAATTCATACTGAGATATCTTGCTTCTTAGTGACACTTTCCCCTTTTAGTAAGATAAATTTCCAAGTAAAGGTAAGACTTTAAAAAGTAGTTATAAGCAGATTAGTTTTCCATTAGCTCGTTCGCCTTTCTTCCTAACCAGAAATAACTCTGTAGGTCTTTAAAAGGTTTGGATGAGCAATTTAAATTACCTTCAAATACAATTTGTTCATAGCTATTAAAAATATTTATACTGATGAGATTTTTCTAACTGTGGATGGTATTAGATACATAGGTCTTTTATTCTGGTGAACTTTCTCACTGCTGGCACACTGAGACATGAAGGAAAAATTGTCGGATTTTGTTTTCATTTATATCTGTGCCGTCTCACTGACTTCCCTGAGGATAAATGGCTGCAAAGTCAGAGCGAATTTTGACTAATTGTATTCATATGTGAAAGTTGAAGTTAAATTTGTCTCTGTTATCCCAATGTAAATTCAGAGTAACTTCCTGAAGTCAATGGAGTTTCTTTGGATTTATACCAATATAAATTAGAACAGAATTCTGATATATTAACCTAATTTGTGTTCCTTGCTATGGGAAATGGTTTCTGTAAAATAACCTATAAGGAGCTTGCTGTTTCTTTTAAATGTTTATATAATCAATGTTTTTCTGTTTATTTCTATTTTTGGTGTTTTAAAAGTATGTTATTGTAATCCATATTTAAGATTATTGGAGGATGAGATGTCTAGTTCAGAAATATACCTAGTCTTGTTACATGTGTAAACAATTGTTCTTGCTTCCTGTAAGAATCAGCTAATGTAACTCAAACTTTGCCTCCTGAGGCAAAATCTTATTGTTTTAATGGGCCCTTTCAATTTTGCACATGGTATTTTTGCTTTTTGGACATAGGCCATATTAAATATCCTAAAGCCAGAGTGAGTGAGCTGGTGTGCATATTTTGTTCTTTACTATATGTTTGTCTTATATTGTTTCCAATTAAGATTTTACTATACTCCAATTTACCCTATACAATTAAAATCTTATGACAAGTATGTATATACTTTTATGACTCCTACATCCTGCACCGTGGTCAAAAGGTTCTTTCTTGATATAAGAAAAGGAGTAAGACTAAGAGACTAAGGTGCCACAAGTACTCCTTTTCTTTTTGCGGATACAGACTAACACGGCTGCTACTCTGAAACCTTTCTTGATATAGTCATTCTGCCCAGTGAAGGGGCTTATTACAGTATGAATAAAGTATATTGTAAACAAAGGGTATCTCTCTAAACCAACAGAGCGGAGCTTAAAATGGAGATACTATGTGCAAATTAAGGGACGTATTAGGATTGGTTTTAGGCTAACCTCATATAAAATAGATAAAGCCTTGACTAAATGTGATTGGCTCATACTTTCATTTCTAATAGATATTATAATTGCCTTATCTCATTTCTCACAGTAAAGGCTGTTCCTATCTCTTGCTCGGAATGTCCCTAGTAGCTGGAAAACTCTGATGTAAAAAATAATAATCTCCTTGGGCTTTTCCCTATCAGTTTGTTTTATCCACCTGTTGTTTGTCATCTTAGAATGTAAACTTATTGGGGCAGGGACCATCTCTTTGTCTACCCAAAACGTGACTTGGACCCTATTCATCACCACAACACAAATAAATAATAAGAAGAAACAATTTAAAGCTGAGTTTAAAAACCCACTGTTTTTTGGTCAGTATGAAATGGTAAATTATGCTACAGTAATAAGTAAGCCTTCTACAAATCCACTGTTAATCTTTGTAAAGCTTTCAGTGGAAGATAAGTGGCCAAGCTAGCTGCTACCGCTGCTCCAATGAACTATTGAATTGCTGAAAAGACTTACCGCTATTGTGCTCACTTTATTTGCAGCAATGGATAAATCATTCAACCATGCTGTCTGTTTACAGCCTAGTAAATGCTGTTCTAAATGCAAATCAAAGTAGATAAAAGGGTGAGAGTTAATCTATCTCTGTTCTGGAAAGCTTTGATTCTTTTCTTTTGAGGGGAGGGGGGGAAAGTGTAGTTATATGTTGAATGCACCATTTAGGAGTGCTTGTCATCCTCCAAATTCTGAGGGTGAAATGTTGTCTCTCTAACTAAAGTGAGGTTGGACCATGGGGTTGTGTTACCATTTAGTAAGATGCATAGAACTTCTTTGTCATTTAGAAAGCCATAGATAATACATCTGCTAACCCCTGCCCTCTGGCTCTGATTTACTCCCTGGTAGCAGATGGGTAACTCCTGGTGTTATGTACATTTCTCTGAAGGTATGGGAAGGTTCTCTGAATGCTGGGAAGGTAAATTTTCAGTGATAATTTTAAGGTTTGCAATAGCTTTTGAACGTGACGACAGATCTGAGTAAAATTATCGTAATTTCCTTTCCTTCCCTCCTCCACCCCAACAACAAAAAACCCCAAACCAACAAAATCACCCAAAAGGTAATTTTGGTTATGTAACCAGTTAAAAAGCAAAGCAAAGTGAGTTCCCAATCAGGTTATAGCTTCTCAGAATTTTTTGTTTTTTATAATGAGGAAGCTATCATGACTGTGTTCTCTGGAATATATAAATAATTGACTATTGATCTTTAAATCTGCATTATTATTGTATATAAATTCTGTCAGTAACTGTGTTATCTTTGTTAGCCAGAGAATACCTCTGACCTTTACACCTGAATAGATGATAAAGCAAAGTATGTCTTTGAGTCGAGAGAGAGCTGTCTTGCAGTTTGTTTATTTTTTGGGTTTGTTTTGGGGAGGTGGGAAGAGTTGCCATATTTGTGGTTTCACAAGAAAACCCTTTGCAAACAAAAGAAACTTTTTTCCTTCAGTAACAAACCATCCACTGGCATGTCCTGCTTCAGCATTGTAACTTATCACTCACCCTGAAATGGTAATAATTAAATCCCCTGCTAAATTTTTGGCTATGTGGCTAGTGAAGAAAGCATGTGTTTGTCTTCATTATACTTGGTTTTAAGATCTTTGTTTTTGTTTTTCCTTCGAAAATAGACTCACCAGACTTCCTATCTGTATTTTAAAATAAATGTAATTTTTCTTCTAGAATGTCTAATGTAAAGTGATTCAGAAGGTGTTTTAGAATGCCTTTAAAGATTTTTAATGTTCAGTCATGCTATAAATTAGTCATAAAAGGAAGGCTCTTTGAACAGATTTGGGATCTAGGATTTGGGACTTTGGGGTTCTCTGACTGGCCATGCCACTTTTTCATTGTGCGACTTTATCAAGTACCTTAAGTTCTCTGTGCCTTGTGTTAGCCGTCTATAAAAAGGTTATAATCAGTACCTACCAATTCCCATTGTGATGATTAATCTATAAGATGTGTCAACAACTTTGAGATTTTTAGATGAAAGGTGCTTTATAAAAACAAAGTATCTGTGCAATAGTTTTATTTGCATGCAGAAAAGTATAATGGAATATAGCATTAAAAACAATGTTGTCTAAAGAATCATGCAATGTGTAAGCCAGTTGTTCTACTTCTAAATGCATCTGATAGGTTTTTTAAAAAAAATTCTAGGCTATAGGACAGAAGTGTGCAAACTACGGTCCGCGGGCCACATGCGGCCCGTGGGACCCTCCTGCCTGGCCCCTCAGCTCCTGGCCTGGGACGCTAGCCTCTGGCCCTCCCCTGCTGTTCCTACTCCCCTGCAGCCTCAGCTCAGTCCTATTCAACATATTCATAAATGATCTGGAAAAATCGGTGAATAGTGAGATGACAAAATGTGCAGATGATGCCAAACTATTCAAGATAGTTAAGCCCAAGACTGCAAAGAGTTACAAAGGGATCTCACAAAACTGAGTAATGGGGCAACAAAATGGCAGATGACGTTCCATGTTGATAAATGCAAAGTAATGCACATTGGAAAACATAATCCCAACTATACATTCAAAATGGTGGGGTCTAAATTAGCTGTTACCACTCAAGAAAGAGATCTTGGAATCATTGTGGATAGTTCTCTGAAAACATCCACTCAATATGCAGCAGCAGTCAAAAAAGCTATCAATGTTGGGAATCATTAGGAAAGGGATAGATAATAAGACAGAAAATATCATATTGCCTCTATATAAATCCATGGTACGTCCACATCTCAAATACTGCATGCGGATCTGGATATATCTAAAAAGATGTACTGGAATTGGAAAAGGTATAGACAAGGGCAACAAAAATTATTAGGGATATGAAACAGCTTCCGTATGAGGAGAGACTAATAAGACTGGGACTTTTCAGCTTGGAAAACAGACTTCTAAGGGGGGATATGACAGAGGTCTATAAAATCATGACTAGTGTGGAGCAAGTAAATAAGGAAGTTTTATTTACTCCTTCCCATGACACAAGAACTAGGGGTCACCAAATGAAATTAATAGGCAGTGGGTTTAAAACAAACAAAAGGAAGTATTTCTTTACACAACCAGTCAACCTGTGGAACTCTTTGCCAGAGGATGTTATGAAGGCCAAGACTATAATAGGGTTCAAAAAGAACTAGATAAGTTCATGGAGAATAGGTCCATCAATGACTATTAGTCAGGATGGGCAGGAATGCAAAACCATGCTCTGACATACCCCAGCCTCTATTAGTCAGCTGGGAATGGGTGACGGGATGGATTACTTGATGATTACCTGTGTTTCAGAGGGAATGAACAGAACCTGCACTGTCCACTGTTGGAAGACAGGAACCCTGGGCTAGATGGACCATTGGTCTGACCCAGTATGACTATAACAACTACAGAATAAGCGAGAGCTGTTTTAAAATAGTGACATGTCTTCTGCCAGTGTGAGTGAGTATATTAAAGAGAGAATTCCTTTGTTTGAGAAGTCCTAGCTAAATAGTTTTGGTTTTTGAAAGGAGTGGATTGATTTAAACAATTTATAGAATTAACCCTTAGACTGATCCCTCTAGTCAAGCAAATAGGATATATTAACAAGGAGCAAACCTGTGAATTACTTATAACTGCATTTTCACTGTACTTTATATTAATTGTAATGAGCTGCTCTCATATGAATCCAGCATTCAGCTGTCTTATTCTGCCTTCTTGATGTGACCAACATATTTGTCAATATTGTTTTTAATCTTTGTATGGTATCGAGAAGCTGAAGCATTGGTGCCAGATAAATATGTAGATAAAATATACACATAAAAGAAGCAGCTGGTGCAGATGGCAGTTGCCCACTTGCTTGGTAGTATTAGTCACAGGAAGCATGTTATAACAATTCTCCAAAAGCTGCACTGGCTTTCCATTTGCTTTCAGCTAAATTCAAGATATATATGGTTTAAGTCTTGGCTATCTTCCTACATGCTGCTACAACACTTAAAGTCAGCTGAGGCATTCTTGCTAAATCTCTAGATATGAGCATGTTGGGGGCTGGAGGAGAGTGTTTGCAGTGAAGGGCCCTCAATTGTTGAATAAGATACTAAGACACTGAAGGCAAAATGTAGGGTCAGTCTGCTTTTTCCCATCTCAGGCCTTTGTCTGAAGAGGATGACTGTGAATTTGATATCTGGTTATATGGGTAAGAATCGTTTTAATGTTGACATTGATCAACACATGTCATGTATATTTTATGTGCTTGCCTTTTCGCAAAGGAGAATGTCTACTTTGTTAGTTTGTTTTAAGCAGTTCTACCCATTGACCTGTGTCTTTTGTATCCTCTTCTTTAAAGATGTTCAGTCCCATCCTGTAAATGGATAACTGGGAGCTTCTCTAACATTCATGTAATGTCTTGCAGAGCTGAATAAAAGCTGAATATATCTTACAAGACAAAGGCATAAGACCTTGTCTTTTCTATGCAGTGTGTTTTGGAAACGTAGTTCCTACCCTCTATACTAGTGTTTTTCAATCTTTTTTCATTTGAGGAACACTAAATAATTTCAAATGGTGGTGCGGACCCCTTTGGAAATTTTAGACATAAGTGTCCACAGACCACAGATTGAAAACCACTACTCCTTGCCATAGGTATTCCCATATTTTAGTCTGCAATCTGAGCAATCTATTCTAAGGCTAACTTTTTAAGTGGAATACCTCCACGTGCAAAAAATGCATAGGTGATTAGTTTGGTAAAAGTGCTACTAATTTGCGCTTAGTTCCCTGAGGCTTGGACTTCAAAAACTTGGTTTACTCAACATGTGAATCTGCACAAAACTCTCTTCTTACAAATTGACAGTTTATTCCATTTCCTAATTGCAGATCATTTACTGGATAACCTGAAGTTAGTTTCCATCTCCTTTTCATAGCCCTGTAGGTCATTCTCACATGATTATGGAGGAGACCAACGGAAGTGTGATAAGAGCTTTTAGGAGATTTTTTTTTTCTCAATAGATTTGAAGGGTGATGAAAGATAAATGGAGAAAATGTCAAACCCAGCAAGGAAGGCAGAGTAATCCTTAGAGGGAATCTGGCATGACTCTTCTAGTTGTGGGAAGGTTTGAAGAAATCGGACTAGAAAATTGTGTGATGTCATTAAAGCAATCCTCATTCCATAAATCAATTTGAGGAGGTTTCTTTTTTTCATAAAGTGAAGTATATGTTTTGCTGTACCTTCTGGGAGGCAATAAAACAGCAATAAAGGCAAAGGTTATAAACAAATCGCTCAGTGCAGGCAGTGGGGGCCATGAGTGCTGACAAGAAACAAATACAATTATTAAACCTTGTGCTCAGTCCTAATAAATTTTGTTGGTTTCTGCACCGTATCATTATGTCAGCAGCCTGGCCTGTTATCAGAGAGCTTCAAACCTTTCATTATGGCTTCAGATTATTACAGTTGTTAATATGCAGTATGCTGCAGTAGATTTCAGTAACTGACTTGGAGTTAAAGTATCGTATTCTAAAGAGGTCATTAAAATTGGGGGGAAAATCATGTCTGTAAACCTTTGATCTGCTTTCATCATTGACCCACTGAAGGTTTGCATCCTAATACCAGTCTACTTTCTGAATGAGTTTGAAGCCTTAAAGATAGCACATATGAAGTTATAAAGTTATAAAGCTGATATAAACTAAGGGGATAATATTTCCTTAAGGTGCACTCTGCCTACTAATGCAAGTGCCATCCTGTACTTTGTGCCCGGCCTTTGTCAAAGCTGCTTTGTGAAGATTGCTGAAAATTCATCTCTTCCATTAGGCATAAAGAAAGCTGCCAGAAAAAGGGCTAGGCAGGTGGTGAGTTGTGACAACTGCTCCTGATTGGCTCAAAATTGCATACATCCTATTTTTGTTGCCCTTATCACCTTTATCCCCCAGCCTGCCTATTTGCTTCATCCACCTGTTATAGCTTGTCCTATTTAGACTGACAGCTCTTTCGGGCAGGGACTACCTACTGCTATATCTTTGTACAGCACTGACTTGGTTGGCCCCTGGGTAGTACTGAAATTTAAATGTTGCTGTTAATATAGCCCACAAGCTTTCCCCAGATGTCCTGTTCTGACCTATAACGTGCGTGTCTGGCTTAAAAAAATTAAAAAAAGTTTCAGAATTTTCTTTCTTTCCTTCTCTCAAGTTTCTTTCAGACAAATGGAAAAAAAGAAAATAAGTTTTTTGTTTTGTTTTTGTTTTTAATTGGGAAAAATAAATGTCATCTCCCTAGTTTAAAAAAAAATCTGGATGATCTGATAAAGTCAGTTTTTGGACAGGATTTCTCTCTCCCCTTTCCTCTTCTGCTTTGTTGAACGTCAATTTAATAGTTGCAGAACTTGAGCCTATGAGTCAAAAGACTTGTGCCTACCATCAAAAGACATTAGGCTTTTGAAAGCAATCCCAAGTCTCAGCAGTTCCCTGAAAGTGAGGTAGTATACCCTTCATTAACTCAGTCATCTTCTTTAACAGGTGCACTGTATTCACATTAATCTGCAAAAATAGAACAATGAGTTCCTCACTTCTCTCTAAAGTAATTTGGGGGAAGAGAGAGGATGAAATGTAGCTATAAGGGAAATTTCTCAAAAGAGAAAAGTAGTTTTGAATCTGTAGTTTCACTGTATCAAAACATAGGCTAGTCAAACGGTGGACAGCAGCTAAAGCACCAAATCATGTGGAGCTGTTTCTTTTTTTTTTTTTTTTTTTCTTTTTTCTTTTTTGTGTACAAAGCCGTGGTTTTTTATTCCATACTAAGAATTAGTGATAGACATTACTTAGTAATTAGACACATAAGAGTGTGTGGGTATGTGAGATATATGTGGAGTATAACTAGATGAGATGTGAAAAAAGTCACAAAACTGAGGTCATTCTCTGTACACTGGCTACAAGAAAATTTAAAAAGTGAAAGTATTTGTGGAATATTGCACTTTTGGGAAAATGGAACGCCAGGTAAGATAGCACTAATGTGCAGAAGAAACTTTTCTTTATTCAGTAAAAAGTGTGTGTATGTGTTTTCTTAAACATGTTTTGTCATGTAACACCAGAATTCTGTTGCAATCCGCGGTGCTAAAATAACATTAAACATTTTTAAAGGATGGGAATTATGCCTGAGATTTCCATATTATTCATTTTTACATGGTTGGTTTTACTGGTAGGGCAGGGAAGGTTAATTTATTACATTCATTCATTCATTCATTCTTTACAGTTTGTTGAAAAGAACCACAAGTTAAAACTATAGCTGGAAGAGTCCCTCCCAGCTCTATTTTGCATTTGCTTCTGGCTCTTTGACCTAGAGTGCTGTATCTAAGCTGCCCCATCAAACTTCTTAAATTGTCTACTCTTAGGCAGCTCCTGAGTAAAAACAAAAGGTCAGTTATAGGGTTTAGAAAGCCCCAGGGACTTTGTTCCGAGGACTTATTATGCAAACATACTTCAAGAACAGACTTGGACTATGAGATCACAAGCTGGTAAAGGTGGTGGTGGGATAAGGCTGTGCCTTGCAGAGCCTTTTTGAAGACAAAGGCTATGCTGCTGACTTGCTGCCTGCCACTTGTGAAGCTGTCTTTTGAGTAGTATAATTTTCTAACTGTACCAATTAGAAATAAGCTGCTGTTTTTAGGTGGTGCGGATGAATGATGCATTTAATTGGGGAGAATGTTGGGGTTAGAATTTATGTGAGGTAAGTGAAGGAGGGAATGCAGATGACCCGAATGGTATAACACAAATGAGCAGGAATGACTGAACCTGATTTTTCTTACACCTATGATTGTGCTGAAGCCAGTGCAGTTCCACTAGTGGGAAACAGGGATCAGTGATTGGAGACTCAGGTTCTGTAATTCAAAACCCTCCTTGTGAGTGCATCTAAATGCCAAGGGTTAAATTCATGCCTGATGTAAATCATTTGTCTTGATGGGATTTACACTGAGGTTGAATCTGGTCCTGTATGTGTGTAGTTGTCTTTTTTTTTTTTTTTTTTCTTTTCCCCTTTTGTCTTTGGAATGCCATTATACTGTAAAGATTTTCATGGTCTAGCTGACATCTCACAGGGTTCCTTCCTTTTAGTGCTGTGGCATGTTGTGTGGCTTTTGGTGCGGTGCCACACCACATTGTCTAACCCCAGGGTAAGGGACCTTTATTTATTTTCATTTCACATTTTCAGCTGTTTTCACTTTTCCTTTATTGTTTTCCTTCCTCCTGCAGAGTTTCTTTATAAATGTTGTAGTGATGTGCTGGGTTCCTTGCTTTATGACTTATGCTCTGCTAAACAGCTCTGTGGATTTGGTTGCCCATATCTGAGGAGCCCTAATACTGTAGCTGCACAATAATGAAAGGTGACACACTGGGGAGTAGAGCCCAGAACCAGAGGAAGAGTTTGGTAGCTATTACCCTGCAAGAATTATACTGTCCTGACTGTTTTAAGTAATCTAGTTTATATGCCATTAAATAAACCATATTTCTAGACATGAAAATAAATCTTTGCTAGAGTATATGTCAATGTAACATTCAGTTTAGCAGTCCACATGGATGAGTTGTGTGCTTATGGATAAAAATATAGGAATTCTATCCTGTTCAAACTGGTGGTGAGTGAATTTTCTTCCTTTTAGGATTAAAAACAAATCCTCTTTATAGCTTTGAAATGGTTGCATTTTCCAAGCCTCTAGTCATGGAATCACTATTAAATCCAAGTGTCTTACCAATATAACTCACTTAAAAAAAATCCTAAAAAACACTGATTTAAAAAGAAAATGAATATGGAAGAACATCATTGACTTTATTGAGTAATTAACTGACACAATTCAACTATCATGGGTCAAATGTGTATGTCTGTAGCTATAAAAAATGTGTACTGTCTAATGTAAGCAATATAGTGTAGCATTCAGTCTTTAGTAATTTTCTTGGTTTGAGTGAACAGATAAGTATCATCTTTCATAATAGAATGACTGCTCACAGAAGAGCTACTGAGGAGATTACTGTAATAATAATGTGAAACTGATAGGAAGGGACTCATCTCTTGGACAATTAAAGATAGCTTCATTTACTGATCTAGAAAAGAATGGGAGTGTTTAAGGCCTCTTTCTAATTTATTTCACAGGACTACCTTGATTGTATCACTGACCAATCCAAGCTCTCCCTGGGGACAGAAGAACGATCAGCCCTGTTTGGAAACATACAAGATATCTACCATTTCAACAGGTAAGTTAATATTTGACAAAGTGAAAACAAGGGAGGATACAATATTAAGGGGGGGGGGAACCAAATAAATACTTTTTCCTGGGTTGGTACAGCCAATGAATATAAAATAAGAAATTGATATTTCTTTGATACTCAACAAGATTTGTTTCATGTTTCTGATTAGGTCATCTATGCCCATCCTGATAATTTTAGCTGCTGATTGTATAAGTAAAAATTTCCCTTCATTTTTTGGTGTATTTTCCTTTCTGCCTTTGGAGGGGAGGAAATCTTCTCTAGTCTCTACAGGTGTTGTCAGGTTGTGTAGGTCTTGCAACATCTGCAGGAATAGAACCACAATCTTGCCAGTTCTGACAGAACATTTAGAAGGAAATACTGCAAACTGAAACTTGCTTCTGAATTTCCTGTCCCATATGCAGTTTCTTCCCACAAAGGAAAGAAATTTGGCCCTATAAAGATAACATTTTGCAAAGTACTAATGTTTATTTCAAATTGCAAAACAATGAATAAAAATAAATTTTATATTTTTAAAATATCAATGTTTAAGAATTAGTTCTTTCTTTATTGCTTAGAACTATCTGCAAAGTTCCCCACTCCAACCTAATTATGGCTTATATAACAAAAAGTTTTAAAAACCTCTATCTCATGCTCTGGGTATTATTCATTTGAAACACTGAACATCTGAAAACACTGTTGAATCTAGCAGTATAATTTTGCCTACGTACTCACGGTCAACTGCCCAAAACAAACCAACCAACCAACTTAATTGATCATATTGGTGTCCTACACTCCTGCAACTCCTTTGCCCATTGCTTATTTCTCCAGAAAGCCCAAAATAGTTGTTTTTCCTCTAGCCCTGCAGGTCATCAGATTCAGACTCTCTCAAACCAAAATGCGGGAGTGAATTCTAAAGTTGAGGGTTCATCACAGAGAATATCCTTGTCAATAGATCCCATCCCTATGGATTGCCAGACTAAAATGCTTCTGTTGATTATAACTGGAGCAGTATCAGATGGAGAGAGAAGTGGATTCTCAGGAAGGTCCATTAGGGCTTTATTGGACAAAACCAATGCCTAGAACTCCTCCCAGAAACTCAAAGTAGATAATGCAGATCATGGAAAACTGGTGCAGTGTGCTCACAGCGAGGTACCCTGCACATTAAGTGGGCTGCTACATCTTGCACTATCTTCAGCTTCTGAATGGATTTAAGGTGTAACTTTATGGAAAGCATATGGAAGTAGCCTAAACATAAGATGATGGAGCCATAAAATCTCATGGTATTGAGATTAAAACTTCTGGGCTAGATATAGAGAAAAATAATCTTGACCATTGCTGTCACCTAATCCTCCAACAGCAAGAACCCCAACTTCCCAATATGAGTAAGAAACAGCAGACAAATACTGTCCATTTAAGGGACCAATATAATCCTCACACTATGTTCAGGTTCCGTTCTGCAATCTACCAACATCATATTTGACCTTTTTGGCGTGACCTCCAGACAGTTAGTGCTTGACTTCCTCACCAGGTTGATTTCAGAGTAGCAGCCGTGTTAGTCTGTATTCGCAAAAAGAAAAGGAGTACTTGTGGCACCTTAGAGACTAACAAATTTATTAGAGCATAAGCTTTCGTGAGCTACAGCTCACTTCATCGGATGCATTTGGTGGAAAAAACAGAGGAGAGATTTATATACACACACACACACAGAGAACATGAAACAATGGGTTTAACATACACACTGTAAGGAGAGTGATCACTTAAGATAAGCCATCACCAACAGCAGGGGGGGGAAAGGAGGAAAACCTTCCATGGTGACAAGCAGGTAGGCTAATTCCAGCAGTTAACAAGAATATCAGAGGAACAGTGGGGGGTGGGGTGGGGGGGAGAAATACCATGGGCAAATAGTTTTACTTTGTGTAATGACTCATCCATTCCCAGTCTCTATTCAAGCCTAAGTTAATTGTATCCAGTTTGCAAATTAATTCCAATTCAGCAGTCTCTCGTTGGAGTCTGTTTTTGAAGCTTTTTTGTTGAAGTATAGCCACTTTTAGGTCTGTGATCGAGTGACCAGAGAGATTGAAGTGTTCTCCATCGGGTTTTTGAATGTTATAATTCTTGATGTCTGATTTGTGTCCATTCATTCTTTTACGTAGAGACTGTCCAGTTTGGCCAATGTACATGGCAGAGGGGCATTGCTGGCACATGATGGCATATATCACATTGGTAGATGCGCAGGTGAACGAGCCTCTGATAGTGTGGCTGATGTGATTAGGCCCTATGATGGTATCCCCTGAATAGATATGTGGACAGAGTTGGCAACGGGCTTTGTTGCAAGGATAGGTTCCTGGGTTAGTGGTTCTGTTGTGTGGTGTGTGGTTGCTGGTGAGTATTTGCTTCAGATTGGGGGGCTGTCTGTAAGCAAGGACTGGTCTATCTCCCAAGATCTGAGAGAGCGATGGCTCGTCCTTCAGGATAGGTTGTAGATCCTTGATGATGCGTTGGAGAGGTTTTAGTTGGGGGCTGAAGGTGATGGCTAGTGGCGTTCTGTTGTTTTCTTTGTTGGGCCTGTCCTATAGTAGGTGACTTCTGGGTACTCTTCTGGCTCTGTCAATCTGTTTCTTCACTTCAGCAGGTGGGTATTGTAGTTGTAGGAATGCATGATAGAGATCTTGTAGGTGTTTGTCTCTGTCTGAGGGGTTGGAGCAAATGCGGTTATATCGTAGCGCTTGGCTGTAGACAATGGATCGAGTGGTATGATCTGGATGAAAGCTAGAGGCATGTAGGTAGGAATAGCGGTCAGTAGGTTTCCGATATAGGGTGGTGTTTATGTGACCATCGCTTATTAGCACCGTAGTGTCCAGGAAGTGGATCTCTTGTGTGGACTGGTCCAGGCTGAGGTTGATGGTGGGATGGAAATTGTTGAAATCATGGTGGAATTCCTCAAGAGGTTCTTTTCCATGGGTCCAGATGATGAAGATGTCATCAATGTAGCGCAAGTAGAGTAGGGGCATTAGGGGACGAGAGCTGAGGAAGCGTTGTTCTAAGTCAGCCATAAAAATGTTGGCATACTGTGGGGCCATGCGGGTACCCATCGCAGTGCCGCTGATTTGAAGGTATACATTGTCACCAAATGTGAAATAGTTATGGGTCAGGACAAAGTCACAAAGTTCTGCAACCAGGTTAGCCGTGACAGTATCGGGGATACTGTTCCTGACGGCTTGTAGTCATCTTTGTGTGGAATGTTGGTGTAGAGGGCTTCTACATCCATAGTGGCTAGGATGGTGTTTTTAGGAAGATCACCAATGGACTGTAGTTTCCTCAGGAAATCGGTGGTGTCTCGAAGATAGCTGGGAGTGCTGGTAACGAAGGGCCTGAGGAGGGAGTCTACATAGCCAGACAATCCTGCTGTCAGGGTGCCAATGCCTGAGACAGCAGGATTGTCTGGCTATGTAGACTCCCTCCTCAGGCCCTTCGTTACCAGCACTCCCAGCTATCTTCGAGACACCACCGATTTCCTGAGGAAACTACAGTCCATTGGTGATCTTCCTAAAAACACCATCAAGAGATCCACTTCCTGGACACTACGGTGCTAATAAGCGATGGTCACATAAACACCACCCTATATCGGAAACCTACTGACCGCTATTCCTACCTACATGCCTCTAGCTTTCATCCAGATCATACCACTCGATCCATTGTCTACAGCCAAGCGCTACGATATAACCGCATTTGCTCCAACCCCTCAGACAGAGACAAACACCTACAAGATCTCTATCATGCATTCCTACAACTACAATACCCACCTGCTGAAGTGAAGAAACAGATTGACAGAGCCAGAAGAGTACCCAGAAGTCACCTACTATAGGACAGGCCCAACAAAGAAAACAACAGAACGCCACTAGCCATCACCTTCAGCCCCCAACTAAAACCTCTCCAACGCATCATCAAGGATCTACAACCTATCCTGAAGGACGAGCCATCGCTCTCTCAGATCTTGGGAGATAGACCAGTCCTTGCTTACAGACAGCCCCCCAATCTGAAGCAAATACTCACCAGCAACCACACACCACACAACAGAACCACTAACCCAGGAACCTATCCTTGCAACAAAGCCCGTTGCCAACTCTGTCCACATATCTATTCAGGGGATACCATCATAGGGCCTAATCACATCAGCCACACTATCAGAGGCTCGTTCACCTGCGCATCTACCAATGTGATATATGCCATCATGTGCCAGCAATGCCCCTCTGCCATGTACATTGGCCAAACTGGACAGTCTCTACGTAAAAGAATGAATGGACACAAATCAGACGTCAAGAATTATAACATTCAAAAACCAGTTGGAGAACACTTCAATCTCTCTGGTCACTCGATCACAGACCTAAGAGTGGCTATACTTCAACAAAAAAGCTTCAAAAACAGACTCCAACGAGAGACTGCTGAATTGGAATTAATTTGCAAACTGGATACAATTAACTTAGGCTTGAATAGAGACTGGGAATGGATGAGTCATTACACAAAGTAAAACTATTTCCCCATGGTATTTCTCCCCCCACCCCACCCCCCACTGTTCCTCTGATATTCTTGTTAACTGCTGGAATTAGCCTACCTGCTTGTCACCATGGAAGGTTTTCCTCCTTTCCCCCCCCTGCTGTTGGTGATGGCTTATCTTAAGTGATCACTCTCCTTTCAGTGTGTATGATAAACCCATTGTTTCATGTTCTCTGTGTGTGTGTATATAAATCTCTCCTCTGTTTTTTCCACCAAATGCAGCCGATGAAGTGAGTTGTAGCTCACGAAAGCTTATGCTCTAATAAATTTGTTAGTCTCTAAGGTGCCACAAGTTCTCCTTTTCTTTTCACCAGGTTGAGAATTCAGTCATCACCCCTACTCTGTGTGGGGCAAGGTTTACACTACAAACTTCTGCTGACATAGCTACGTAGGTCAGGGGTATGATGAGGTGTGATTTATTACCAACAAACTGTGCTGGCAATAACCCCTATTGTAGATGCAGTTTTTCTGGCAAAACTGTAAATACCGTTTAGTCTATGTGCTGTTTAGTAGCATGTCGACTGTAGCAGGGGAATAGCAAAATTGCAAACAAGATCTTAAGAAGTAAAAAAAAAAAAAACAAAAAAAAAAAACAAAAAAAACTTTTCAAATCACTTTTGAAGAGAAATAGTTGTGCTACAATTTTAGAGAACCATCATGTGCTTTACACTTAGTTTTACTAGAACTTTGAAAGAAGTTTCTTTTAATGTCTTCCAAGGCCCCCAATTTAAAGTTCTATGTGGAAATTGTAGCTTTGAAGATTGACCATTTTCATTATAGATCCCAATATAGATTCAGGGATTTAATTCTCCTCTATAAAAATATACTCGTGTCTGAAACTTGGCATGTAGCAGCCAGGTCTTAAATGCGTTCTAGAGTCTGCTTGCTTACTTTATTTATTTTTACATTTGAAAAAAATTGCATTTGGCAGTTATGAGTTAGCAGTTTCAAGTGCATGCGTGTGGTTTTATAACTTCAAAGTGAGTTTGTTTTTCCAAACTTGTCTTTGGCCATTCATCTGGAATGTGGATTTTGATGCCTATGGGTATTCAGAGAAGTAAAGATCAGTCACTTAATTTTAAAATGTGGTTATTGTACACACATGGTAGGATTTATCTATGGTGATTTCATAAGGGTTTGTAATACTGGGATTTTGTGGTCTTTACTTAGACATGGTAGACTGTGATCTAGTTCAAGTTGCTTCTTGTAGCTGAACCATTGTTGAGTTTTAGACTGCACCAATTGTCAAGGTTGCTATTGTGATGCTAGTTCCAGTGCTTGCGTCATGGCCCCCTCTACTTTGAAAGCTCGCCTTGCCATTTCTTAGGAGAGAGCATCTGAATATGTTCCTTCTGTCTTGCTTCATATCTTGGAGGAAGACCCTCACTCTCTTTTTCCAATGTGGCTTATGTTGTTTCACTCCTTACATAGGAAAGAAAAATCCTCTCCTAACCAGCTTCTGCTGTCTTGCTTCTCTGGCCCTCCTTCCCAGAGGAGTCCTTACAAATGCTTTTCAGTGTAAAAGATAACCTAAGACAAACTCCCCACTCCAATCAGGTACTGTACTTAAAACTTGAAATGAAGTTTTGCATTGAAGTGTTGTTGAGTACTGCAGCTAACCTTTCCTAAGCATGGTGGAAGAGGGCCAGCATGTGCTGAATCTGTGCTGGAATAAGGGAAAACTGCTGACCCTGGATTCTGCATTATTGTGTATCTACCACTCTGCTGGCCTGGACCTGCCATTACCCTCCTATTCAATTATACAGATACTGGGGCAGGAGCAGTGTCTCTAAATATATCATGTTAGATGATTCCTGCTCTGTTATCTTTATGCTGACATCATTTGGGTTGTTTTCAAGAGAAGCATTTTTTAGAAATAAGTCTAGGTGCTACATTTAGGGGGAAAAGTAACTTTATATTAAAACAGAAGAAACATAATAGAAGTATGTGTCCGCTAAGTAATTTTGGCTGCAGGAACTTTATTGGGCTACATGTAGTTATGCTGGTGTAGTATTTCTCCCTTGATTTTTCTTTTTTACCGGTAGCCTGAAGTTTTCATTATAAACCTGTAAAAACACTTGAAAAATGAAAAATCAGTTTTAAAGTACTAATTACTTGCCTGCACTTGCTGTTTTTTCTTTTTTGTTGCACTTTGTCTCTTGAGAAGATGAAGAATTTTTCAGTAATGCCACTGCAACTGGATTACCCCCTCTTTTAGATATGCGCAGTACTCTATGGCCATTTAACTGTCCTGGGCTGGAGACTAAAAATGCTCCCCCACATACACTCATCATTCCCCTTCCTGTTCCACTCCATCTCACATCAGGAAGGGGGAAAAAGTCTTGTCCTCAGCTTTCTTTCTTTCTTTCTTTCTCTCTCTCTCTCTTTCTCTCTTTCTTTCTTTCTTTCTAGTAGTATGTTGATTACAGATGATGAACATAACGAAAGCATGCCTAACTTCATGTACAATCAAAAGATATGCAGCATGCAAGGTATTTTCAAAGACACTAATGGAAGTTTAATCCCATTGACTTTCCAATAGGAGTTGGGTGTCTAACTACAGTTTAAGAAAAGGAGTACTTGTGGCACCTTAGAGACTAACAAATTTATTAGAGCATAAGCTTTCGTGAGCTACAGCTCACTGCATCCGATGAAGTGAGCTGTAGCTCACGAAAGCTTATGCTCTAATAAATTTGTTAGTCTCTAAGGTGCCACAAGTACTCCTTTTCTTTTTGCGAATACAGACTAACACGGCTGCTACTATGAAACCTAACTACGCTTTGTGTCTTTGAAAATCTTCCCCAAGCTAGGCCGCTCACGGTATTTTGCCTTGAAACCAACAGTCAGTCCAATTAATCAAAGACTCCTCAAGGAGTTATGGTGAAAAAACAGACCAGCTAAAGGGAAAATATTGTATTGAAAACTTATCTGTGAATTCTGTTCCTCCCTCCCTCTCGATCACTGGATTTTAGTACTTGTTATTGTTATGATTGCCCAGCCAGCCCATAGCAACGCTGGCTGTATTTCCTTGTTTGTCAACCAAACTGGACTATAACTAATAGTGCACACCATTTTGATTCCTTTCAGTAATTTAGCTAGAATAATATTAGCTGCTTTAAAGTACTCATTCTGTACACTCATGAAGTCTGTGGCCTGTGAGCATAAGAGTGGCACAAATACTGAGGACTGTTATTTTGTTAATTACTGAGGACTGTTAAGCTGCTACCTTCTCATGCCATTGGACTCCCACAGGCCACTTCAGCAAGTCAAGTGCCCTGCTGTAACTGTGATAGGTAGGACTTGGGAAGTATCCCTTTTTATAGTTTGTGAACCCTCTAGTTCCCTTTCAGGTGCAGTTTGCAAGATGGCATCTCTCTATTGCCACATGGAAACGTGAGTTGCTGATTGGCAACAAGGGAGGCAAGGGGATTATTACAGGGGATTCAGTTATTCAGATTAGAACCCCTGGGTCGTACTTCTCTATTTTATGTTACTCCCCCACAAGCAGGCCCTTCTTACCAATACTGATGATCTAGATGTTCATTTCCTAGAACCTACTGAAGCAGTATAGAATCTTATAGGTAGTGACACTGGCACCTCTGAGAGAAATAATATAGCATTAGAGAACGCCAATATCAGTCGAACTGATAACATGAGTGTTAGGTGGGTGAGATAATATCTTTTACTGGATCAACTTCTGTTGGTGGAAGGGAAAAGCTTTTGAGCTGCACAGAGCTCTTCCTCAGATCAGCTAACAATATGTAACAACTCATGAACGTTTACATATTCTAATAGCTCAAGAGAGCTTCTGCTACTGGACAACAAGAATTTTCTGGGGGCTGTTCAGGACAGTTGGCGTTATTTCCAAAACTCAATCGCAAAAAAGGAATCAGTCTTTAAAATAATAACTTGGCATTACTACAGCACCTTTCATTTGTGATTTCACAGTGCTTTACAGATATGTAGTATGAGCAAGTGGTAGCACAGAAGAAACTCAAATTACAGTTGTGTTTTTGCAGAAGAAAACAAATGTGTAGGTATGAATGTTGATGTGGTTATAATTAATGCTTAAAAAGCGATGGCTGTTATGTGAGAGGAGACAAAGAAGAAGCACATATATATATGTGTGTGTGTGTGTATGTATGTGTATAAAAACATTGTAAATGTTAAATTTTTCTTCCTTTTTATTTATTTGTTTTATTAGTGAACTTTTGCAAGATTTGAAAAACTGTGAAAATGACCCTGTGGCTATTGCAGAATGTTTTGTTTCCAAGGTAAGTGATAAAAATCTTACTTCTGAAAAGATTCAGAACACCTTGCCACTGTATGCAAGATTAAGATGAACCTATTAACTTATGAATACCTAAACTTGATTTTTGATGGTGATTTCAACAAGATAATCCTTGCAGAACAAAATAGAGGAGAAGAATCACTTTTCTGTCCATTGGGTTCCATGCATCATTTTTTGGATCACTGTTCATACTTTTTTACCTTTTTTTAAAATGCTGGGTGATTGTATAATTGGCCAGCAACTGGGTAATGGTCAGATGGGTAAACAGCCTTGGAAGCTTTTGGAATGTGAAGTCTTAGCAAGTAAAATCCCAGGAAGTCCTAACTTCATCCAGATAATTGCAGACAATTACAAGCAAAAACAGAACTAAACAAAAACACAAGTAAAGGACAAATGCAAAGTACTCCACTTAGGAAGGAACAATCAGTTGCACACATACTAAATGGGAAATGACTGCCTAGGAAGGGATATGGGGGTCATAGAGTTAAATGAGAGTCAAAAGTGTAACACTGTTGATAAAAAAAAAAAAAAAAGCAAACATCGTTCTGGGATGGATTAGCAGGAGCATTGTAAGCAAGACACAAGAAGTAATTCTTTGGCTCTACTTCATGCTGATTAGGCCTCAGCTGGGATATTGTGTCAAGTTCTGGGCACCACATTTCAGGAAAGATGTGGGCAAATTGGAGAAAGTCCAGAGAAGAGCAACAAAAATGATTAAAGGCCTAGAAAACATGACCTATGAAGGAAGATTAAATAAACTCAATGTTTTCAGTTTGGAGAAAAAAGAATGAGGGGGGACATAAGTTTAAGTACATAATAAATACTTACAAGAAGGAGGGAGAAAAAATTGTGCTTGTTAACCTCTGGGGATAGGATAAGAGGCAATGGATTTAAATTGCAGCAAGGGCAGTTGAGGTTGGACATTAGGAGAAACTTCCTAACTGTCAGGATAAACTGGAATAAATTGCCTAGGAAGGTTGTGGAATTGCCGTCATTTGAGATTTGTGAGAGTAGGTTGGACAGACACCTGTCAGGGATGGTCCAGATAATGCTTGGTCCTGCCTTGAGTGCAGAGGACTGGACTAGAAGACCTATCAACTTCCCTTCCAGTCCTACAATTCTATGATTCTAAACCAAATTACCCCACATTCTGTTTTTGTTGAGGTGGAATTCAGTACGGTAATCTCTGGTTATGTCTTAGTAGATTCCAGTAGTCAATTCTGTGTCTCTAGTATCTTACAAGCCTAGGATCATGGAGATAAAATTGCCTCATTAAAGAATTGCATGTGCTGCATAAGTTCATTTGGGACTCTGGTGATCTATTGATCCAAAATGTGCTACAAAGCAAGAACCTTGATCTGAAATAAACATGGAAAGGGACATTTATCACATTAAATATCACGGGTTGGATCCTCAGGTGGTATAAATTGGCAAAGTTTCATTGTCTTCAATAGAGCTATGCTGATTTACACAAGCTCTGGATCTGGCTCCATATATCTTTTAAAAAAATTACTTTCCACTGTTTTCGTATTTTATTTACTTTTTGTATTTATTAAGCTTTGGAAATGAAAGTAGACTATTCAGTTTAGCTGAGTTTTGGTTTTCGGAAGTCAGTTTCACTTTCAGGCTCTCAAATGCAATGTGATGCTACAGCATTTGAGAGCACAGGATGCAGGAGATTATTTGATGTAAAAATCCTGTGTTTACTGGACTGATGTATTATATTCATGAAAATATGTATGGTGTTAGGGCTGACATGTGTCTGCGTTTAATAGGCTTAATTTTGCAAAATATAATTTTGGTCCAAATTTGACCATACTCAGTCCCTTTGAACTTGAACGCACCATATGACCCTGTGCTAAATAAAATTTGCCACATAACAATTTTGCCTTCATTGCATAATCATATATACAAAGGAAAATAGCTCACAGTCACAGAGTACTTAATCATTTGAATTTCACCTAGAAAACATTCAGCCTTTAAAACTAAGTGCAAATGCACGATTTGATACAACTGCTTTGAGAATTGTAAACTTGTTATCACATTTTCAGCAAAGACTAGTAATAGTGGATTTGAATCTTTATCTTAGTAAACAAAATACAGGCTGCCCATGGTAAATAAATACAGACTAAAACAGCAGCTTAGGTTTGTTGGCCTCAACACACCTTGGATAGTAAACTAGCTGATAATGTAAAAGTCACTAACTGACAAAAGAACCATGCAAAGCTATGACACTACATAAATATTTAATAATAACTTACAATATTTAAATAAAAACCTGTTCATACTACCTTGTATTTTATTGCTAGAAGCTGGCAATGGTTTGGCAAGGGACAAAAGATCATTTTCTATACATTTTTAGTTATCTCACAGTTTGCCAGTGGGTTATTTGTTCATAGGTCATAAATAGAATTTAAAAAATCCTGAAGGATGGAGACTAACAATATTTTAATACACTGTGCGCCAGATCCCCAGCTGGTATGAAGTGGTGTAGTTCCATTGAAGCTAGTGGCACAATGCCAGCTTATAGCAACTCTGGTTCCTGCGTGTACATCTAGAAGGAGAAGTATGTTAACTTCAGTACACTAGTTTTCTGAAACATTTTGGCTTTTGTTAATAACTAATCACAGGCTGATAAAAGGTTTCAGAGTAGTAGCCGTGTTAGTCTGTATTCTCAAAAAGAAAAGGAGTACTTGTGGCACCTTAGAGACTAACAAATTTATTAGAGCATAAGCTTTCGTGAGCTACAGCTCACTTCATCGGATGCATTTGGTGGAAAAAACAGAGGAGAGATTTATATACACACACACAGAGAACATGAAACAATGGGTTTATCATACACACTGTAAGGAGAGTGATCACTTAAGATAAGCCATCACCAGCAGCAGGGGGGGGAAAGGAGGAAAACCTTTCATGGTGACAAGCAAGGTAGGCTAATTCCAGCAGTTAACAAGAATATCAGAGGAACAGTGGGGGGTGGGGTGGGAGGGAGAAATACCATGGGGAAATAGTTTTACTTTGTGTAATGACTCATCCATTCCCAGTCTCTATTCAAGCCTAAGTTAATTGTATCCAGTTTGCAAATTAATTCCAATTCAGCAATCTCTCGTTGGAGTCTGTTTTTGAAGCTTTTTTGTGAAGTATAGCCACTCTTAGGTCTGTGATCGAGTGACCAGAGAGATTGAAGTGTTCTCCAACTGGTTTTTGAATGTTATAATTCTTGACGTCTGATTTGTGTCCATTCATTCTTTTACGTAGAGACTGTCCAGTTTGGCCAATGTACATGGCAGAGGGGCATTGCTGGCACATGATGGCATATATCACATTGGTAGATGCGCAGGTGAAGGAGCCTCTGATAGTGTGGCTGATGTGATTAGGCCCTATGATGGTATCCCCTGAATAGATATGTGGACAGAGTTGGCAACGGGCTTTGTTGCAAGGATAGGTTCCTGGGTTAGTGGTTCTGTTGTGTGGTGTGTGGTTGCTGGTGAGTATTTGCTTCAGATTGGGGGGCTGTCTGTAAGCAAGGACTGGCCTGTCTCCCAAGATCTGAGAGAGCGATGGCTCGTCCTTCAGGATAGGTTGTAGATCCCTGATGATGCGTTGGAGGGGTTTTAGTTGGGGGCTGAAGGTGATGGCTAGTGGCGTTCTGTTGTTTTCTTTGTTGGGCCTGTCCTGTAGTAGGTGACTTCTGGGTACTCTTCTGGCTCTGTCAATCTGTTTCTTCACTTCAGCAGGTGGGTACTGTAGTTGTAGGAATGCATGATAGAGATCTTGTAGGTGTTTGTCTCTGTCTGAGGGGTTGGAGCAAATGCGGTTATATCGTAGCGCTTGGCTGTAGACAATGGATCGAGTGGTATGATCTGGATGAAAGCTAGAGGCATGTAGGTAGGAATAGCGGTCAGTAGGTTTCCGATATAGGGTGGTGTTTATGTGACCATCGCTTATTAGCACCGTAGTGTCCAGGAAGTGGATCTCTTGTGTGGACTGGTCCAGGCTGAGGTTGATGGTGGGATGGAAATTGTTGAAATCATGGTGGAATTCCTCAAGAGCTTCTTTTCCATGGGTCCAGATGATGAAGATGTCATCAATGTAGCGCAAGTAGAGTAGGGGCATTAGGGAACGAGAGCTGAGGAAGCGTTGTTCTAAGTCAGCCATAAAAATGTTGGCATACTGTGGGGCCATGCGGGTACCCATCGCAGTGCCGCTGATTTGAAGGTATACATTGTCACCAAATGTGAAATAGTTATGGGTCAGGACAAAGTCACAAAGTTCTGCCACCAGGTTAGCCGTGACAGTATCGGGGATACTGTTCCTGACGGCTTGTAGTCCATCTTTGTGTGGAATATTGGTGTAGAGGGCTTCTACATCCATAGTGGCTAGGATGGTGTTTTTAGGAAGATCACCAATGGACTGTAGTTTCCTCAGGAAATCGGTGGTGTCTCGAAGATAGCTGGGAGTGCTGGTAACGAAGGGCCTGAGGAGGGAGTCTACATAGCCAGACAATCCTGCTGTCAGGGTGCCAATGCCTGAGATGATGGGGCGTCCAGGATTTCCAGGTTTATGGATCTTGGGTAGCAGATAGAATACCCCAGGTCCTGGCTCCAGGGGTGTGTCTATGCGGATTTGTTCTTGTGCTTTTTCAGGGAGTTTCTTGAGCAAATGCTGTAGTTTCTTTTGGTAACTCTCAGTGGGATCAGAGGGTAATGGCTTGTAGAAAGTGGTGTTGGAGAGCTGCCTAGTAGCCTCTTGTTCATACTCTGACCTATTCATGATGACGACAGCACCTCCTTTGTCAGCCTTTTTGATTATGATGTCAGAGTTGTTTCTGAGGCTGTGGATGGCACTGTGTTCTGCATGGCTGAGGTTATGGGGTAAGCGATGCTGCTTTTCCACAATTTCAGCTCGTGCACGTCGGCGGAAGCAGTCTATGTAGAAATCCAGTCTGCTGTTTCGACTTTCAGGAGGATTCCACCCAGAGTCCTTCTTTTGTAGTGTTGGTAGGAAGGTCTCTGTGGGTTAATATGTTGGTCAGAGGTGTGTTGGAAATATTCCTTGAGTCGGAGACGTCGAAAATAGGATTCTAGGTCACCACAGAACTGTATCATGTTCGTGGGGGTGGAGGGGCAAAAGGAGAGGCCCCGAGATAGGACAGATTCTTCCGCTGGGCTAAGAGTATAGTTGGATAGATTAACAATATTGCTGGGTGGGTTACGGGAACCATTGTTGTGGCCCCTTGTGGCATATAGTAGTTTAGATAGCTTAGTGTCCTTTTTCTTTTGTAGAGAATCAAAGTGTGTTTTGTAAATGGCTTGTCTAGTTTTTGTAAAGTCCAGCCACGAGGAAGTTTGTGTGGAAGGTTGGTTCTTTATGAGAGTATCCAGTTTTGAGAGCTCATTCTTAATCTTTCCCTGTTTGCTGTAGAGGATGTTGATCAGGTGGTTCCGCAGTTTCCTTGAGAGTGTGTGGCACAAGCTGTCAGCATAGTCTGTGTGGTATGTAGATTGTAATGGATTTTTTACCTTCAGTCCTTTCGGTATGATGTCCATCTGTTTGCATTTGGAGAGGAAGATGATGTCTGTCTGTATCTGTGCGAGTTTTTTCATGAAGTTGACAGATTTCCACTCTATACGGCTAAATTCAGTGCCTTGCATAATCACAGGTTTCAGAGTAGCAGCCGTGTTAGTCTGTATTCTCAAAAAGAAAAGAAGTACTTGTGGCACCTTAGAGACTAACAAATTTATTAGAGCATAAGCTTTCGTGAGCTACAGCTCACTTCATCGGATGCATTTGCTGGAAAAAACAGAGTAGAGATTTATATACACACACACAGAGAACATGAAACAATGGGTTTATCATACACAGTGATCACTTAAGATAAGCCATCACCAACAGCAGGGGGGGGAAGGAGGAAAACCTTTCATGGTGACAAGCAGGTAGGCTAATTCCAGCAGTTAACAAGAATATCAGAGGAACAGTGGGGGGTGGGGTGGGAGGGAGAAATACCATGGGGAAATAGTTTTACTTTGTGTAATGACTCATCCATTCCCAGTCTCCTTACAGTGTGTATGATAAACCCATTGTTTCATGTTCTCTGTGTGTGTGTATATAAATCTCTCCTCTGTTTTTTCCACCAAATGCATCCGATGAAGTGAGCTGTAGCTCACGAAAGCTTATGCTCTAATAAATTTGTTAGTCTCTAAGGTGCCACAAGTACTCCTTTTCTTTAGGCTGATAAAAGGCTTCCATTGCAAGCTTAACTATGGCTTAATTATTCACATAAAAGTGTGTTTATATATTTTCTTGCCAGCTCCCACTCTCTCATTTTCATTGTAAGGATGCCAATGTAATTAGAAGACTGACTTCAGTATTCCACACATTTACATTTAAGTGAGGAGTTGTCAGGGAGTGTTTAATTCTGGCACTCTGCACGTCTCACTCAGCACCCAGAAATTTAGAACGTATGCTTCTGAAACACCACCAGCAATTTAATGGGGATGGGGAGACTTGCTTTTAATTTGCAAGATCATTAACAAAAGAGGAGAAGCAGGCAGTTGACTTTAGCATATCAGCACCACAAATGTCACTGACGCTATCTTTTACCTTTTTTTTTATTTTCTTTTAAAGTACTTTTTGTGTGTGTGTGTATGTGTGTGTATATATAAAAACCATACAGCAGCAAGAGTTGAGAGAGGATTGGAGAGGTTGTTTTTGCCTGATGTTAGGTGTAGGAGACATCCTGTTCAAAATAAAATTTGACTGTATTCACCTTGCGTGTTACTCTTGGGTGGAGTTAAGCATAAGCAAAGTATAGTTGAGGTATACAAGTTGTCCTATTGCATCTGAAATCCTTGCTGAATTGATTGAGGTTATTCTTACACGTGGCACTGAGGTAGCCAAGGCTTGTTGCTTAAGGAGGCTTCATAGTCCATGTAAGGAGCTTTTTTGGGTTGGTGAGGGAACGCACACACTTCCTGGCCACTGTGGGCCCATACAAGGTGATTTCAGACTCCAAGCAGAGATGACTACTGTGACAAAGTTCCTCCTCTACCTTGGTGGGTCCCGCACTTATTGGCGGATTTGTTTGCCTCAGAGATTCACAGCAGCCCTCAGTATGGCTACTTCCATGGCTCAAATCTGCCGTTCACTCAGATAACCTCATCACTGGCCAGCATGGGGAAAAAGAGAAGAATAACCCCCGCAGTCTCTACTGATCCACCATGTAGGTCAGGGAACAGCCCAGAGACCTCCCCTCTGGTGGAACCCACAGTCCAGGTCAACTCCTCCTGTGCCTGACCAGGAGTTGGGAGGTTTGGGGGAACCCAGGCCCATCCTCTACTCCAGGTTCCAGCCCAGGGCCCTGTGGATTGCAGCTGTCTAGAGTGCCTCCTGTAACTGCTACAACTCCCTGGGCTACTTTCCCATGGCCTCTTCCCAACACCACCTTTATCCTCACCACAGGACCTTCCTCCCAGTGTCTGATAATGCTTGTACTCCTCAGTCCTCCAGCAGCACATCCTCTCACTCCCAGCTCCTCATGTGTCTCTCCCTAGCTGAAGTGAAGTCCTTTTTAAACCCAGGTGCCCTGATTAGCCAGCCTGCCCTAACTGATTCTAGCAGCTTCTTCTTAATTGGCTCCAGGTGTCCTAATTAGCCTGCCTGCCTTAACTGGTTCCAGCAAGTTCCTGCTTGTTCTGGAACAGCCCCTGTCACCTTACCCAGGGAAAAGGGATCTCCTTAATCTGGGACTAATATCTGCTTTCTGTCACTCTTCTGTAGTCATCTGTCCAGACCCTGTCACATATCCATGCACTCTGCTCAACAACACGGGGTTGGGCAACTTGGGACGTCAGGTAGCGTACCTGTGACAAACCATCTGCATTGCCATGGTGGCTTCCAGCCCGGTGGTGTATGGTGAATTGAAAAGGTTGTAGGGACAAGAATCTGGTCACCCTTGCGTTCTTCACTTTATTTCGCTGCATCCACTGGAGGAGTGCATGGTCAGTCACAAGGGTAAATCGTCTTCAGAGATGGTAATAACGTAGTGTTTCCATGGCCCATTTCACAGCTAGGCACTCTCTCTCAACCACGGCATAGTTCTGCTCTCTCGGGAGGAGTTTCCTGTTGAGGTAGAGGATCGGGTGTTCTTCGTCTCTGACCATCTGCGATAGGACAGCTCCCAATCCTACTTCAGATGCATTTGTCTGTAAAATGAATTCTTTGTTGAAGTCTGGGCTATAAGTACAGGGTTACTGCAGAGGGCTGTGTGTAGGTCCATGAATGCTTTCTCTGCAGCATCTGTCCACTTCACCATGTCTGGACCACAGGCTTTTATCAGGTCCATCAGGGGACTTGCTCTGGGGGCGAAATGGGGAATAAATCGCCGGTAGTACTCCACCAGACCCAGGAATGCCCAGACTTACTTTTTCCAATTTGGCTGGGGCCAATTTTGGATAGCCTCCAGTTTGTTCAGTTGGGGCTTGACCATGCCCCTTCCTACAATGAAGCCAAAGTATTTAGCCGTGGCTAGCCCTATAGCGCACTTGGCTGGATTAGCTGTAAGGCCAGCCTGTATTAGGATGTCCAGGATTCCTTCCACCTTTTCCAAGTGGGTCTCCCAGTTGGTGGTATAGATAATTACGTCATCCATGTACGCAGCTGCATAATTGGTATGGGGCCTCAGGAGCTTCTCCATAAGATGCTGGAAGGTGGCAGGTGCCCCATGCAGTCCAAAAGGAAGAACAGTATATGGAAACAGACCCTCTGGCATAGAGAATGCTGTCTTTTCTTTCGCATCTTTGGCAAGGGGAATCTGCCAGTATCCCTTTGTTAAATCAAGGGTGGTCAAAAATCTGGCATTGCCCAGGTGGTCAACTAACTCATCAATGCGGGGTATGGGGTATGCATCAAATTTGAATATCTCGTTCAGCTGGCGAAAGTCATTACAAAACCTAGTGGTACCATCGGGTTTGGGCACCAACACAATCTGACTCGACCATTGACTGTGGGATTCTTCAATGACTCCTAGTTCCAACACCCTTTTTACCTCTGCCTTGATCTCCTCCCTTTTTGCCACTGGGACCCAGTAGGGCCTTAAAGTTATCTTTGTCCCAGGATCTGTGATAATGTGGTGATATGCTTCGGTGGTCCGGCCTAGTTTGGTTGAAAACACATCCTAGTACCGGTTGATCATCTCCGTTACCTCCTTCTTCTGGTTCGGTGTCAGATCAGGGGATATCCTGATCCGTTCATGTAGGTTATTTCCCTGGATTGGGGCCTCTTGGGCCACCATACTGGCCTCTCGCTGGTGCAAAGGTTTCAGGAGATTAATGTGATAAATCTGTTCTTGTTTCCAGCATCCTGGCTGCCGCACCTTGTAGGTTACTTCCCCCACAGGTTCAACCACCTCATAGGACCCCTGCCATTGGGCCAGAAGCTACTTTCTGCCATGGGTACAAACACCATCATCCAATCCCCTGGTTGGAACTGTTGGACTTTTGCCTGGCGATTGTAATGAGTTTGCTGAGCCTCCTGCACCTTTTCCAAATGTTCCTGTACAATAGGGGTGACCCGGGCTATCCAATCTCACATCTGCAACACATGGTCAATTATATTTCTCCCCTCATTGGTGGTTCTTCCCAGATCTCTTTGGCGATATCTAGTATGCCACAGGGATGATGCCCATATAATAACTCAAAGGGAGAAAACCCAGTTGAGGCCTGAGGTACCTCCCGGATGGTGAACATAAGGTAAGGTAGTAGGGTGTCCCAATCATTCCCGTCCCGACTTAACACCTTCCTTATCAGAGGTCCTTCATTAGCTTTGACATAAATAGGGTTCCTTGGTTTGTTAATATCTCCTTTGGTAGCCCCACTTGGGTAAAGATCCCCACCAGCTCTTTGGCTATCATTTTAGAGGCCGCGTTCCACAGAGGGACAGCTTCTGGGTAGCGAGTAGCATAGTCCAAAACAACCAGTATATATTGGTGGCCCCAAGTCGTATTCTCCAAGGGTCCCACTAGGTCCATGGCTATTCGCTTGAAGGGGACCTCTATGATGGGAAGGGGTACTAAAGGTGCCCTCAAGTGGGGACGGAGACTGTGTAGCTGACACTCTGGGCAAGTCGCACAGTACCTCTGCACTTCTTCATGTACTCCAGGCCAGAAGAATCATCGTAGGACTCGTGTCAAGGTCTTCTCTACCCCCAAATGCCCCCCAAAAAGATGACTATGGGCAAGATTTAATACAATGTTCTGGTGTTTTTGAGGTACTAGAATCTGTTGCACCTTCTTCCCCTGTATTGGTGCAACCCGGTAGAAGAGATCCTTCTTCATTATGAAGTGGGGTCCTGGTCCCTGGGTTTTCCCTTCCCCAGGGACCCCATCTATTTTGGTCACCTCCTTCCTAATGTTGTCGTACCTTGGGTCTTTAGCCTGGTCCCGTCCAAAATTTCCTCTCCTAGGGCTAATCTGCCCAACAACTAAGGGGCCAGTCTGTGTTGCCTCTGCTGGTTCAGAGGTGTTGGGGTGGGGATCAGACTCTGGTGCCTCTTCCTCCTGGGCAGCCTCCTTTTCAGCTGCTCGGGTCTGCCTACCTACGAGAGCGACCCTCTGGCTTTGGGTCAATATTCAGATACCCAAGGCCTTAGCTGTCCTTCTTTCCCTTTTCATCTTTCTACCCTGTCTGGGAGTGGAGAACAAATTTGGGGATGTTTCAGAGAAGACTGGGGGTTGACAATCTACTGTGGATGCCTCACTAATTTCAGGGTTCCCCTCTTTCTCCAATCCCTCTACTCGGAGTAAGTCTCCAAATCCTGGGAAGTCCCTCCCTATGAGCACTGGGTATGGGAGTTTAGGGACGACACCTGCTGCTACCTCAGTAGTGTTCCCTTGGATCTCGATTTTTACTGGGATGATGGGGTAGTAACTAATTGTCCCATGGACACATGTTATCCCTGTATGTTTAGCCTGCAGCAGCTGACTACGCTTCACAAGCTTCCCAGAGATAAGCGTGATAGCACTCCCCGAATCAATCAGTGCCATGGTCTCTACCCCATTTAGTTTCACTGGTCTAGGGTACATATGTGAGACCTCACAAGGTGGATCAGGGAGCATGGATCTGCCCAGTTCCCCAGGTTGCACTGCATAGGCTCCTCAACACTGGGACACTGTGCAGCTGTGTGTCCTCACTCCCCGCAGGCGTAATATCTATATGGGGCTCTAGGCATTTCCTGGTCTCTTGGTTTGGGCAGTCTAACATCACAATCCTCTTCCACCTCCGTGCTCTGACTCTTTGTGGCCTCTGGTGGGCCTTCAGCCCCTCTCTTTTTCTACCTGGGCCCTCCTGGTGGCCCAGTCTTACAAGCTCTAGGGCTTGGTGCTGCTAGTTTAACCCAGGGTGCCTCTTCCTTAACTGGTCGGGTCAGCTCCCTCGTCGTCCTTTGCCTCTCTATCAGTGCGACAACCTTGTCGTAAGTGGAGGATTCGTTCTGGCTTACCCGGGTGCAAAGGTCTGGCTGTAGTCCCCTCGTGTATCGGTCGGTGACCAGAACCTCAGGCATCTCTTCCAGACTCTGGGACTCAGTTCGCAACCACTTTCGTGCGAGATGGATGAGACCATACAATTGGGACCGTGGGGTTTTGTTTTCCTGATACCTCTACTCGTGATACCAGTGGGCCTGCACTGCAGTCGTTATCCTAGATCTGGCCAGGATCTCTGATTTCAGCTGGGGGTAGTCTGCCACAGCCTCTTCAGACAGATCATAGTAGGCCTTCTGGGCCTCCCCACACAGAAATGGGGTGAGGATGCCAGACCACTGATCTCGAGGACAAACCTCCTGTAGGGCTGTCCTCTCAAAGGCTATGAGGTATGCCTCTATGTCATCCTCCCGTGTCATTTTCTGCAGGCAATTGCTGGCCCGTCTGATCCGCGTCCCATCATGGCCACGGTTCATCTCTGGAAGGGCCTTCACTTGGTTTACAAGTTCCCACAACATAGTACGGTCTTGAGCTGCCTGGTCCATCAACAAGCGATTAGTCTCGTGCTACAGCCATACTGCCTCCTGTTGGGCAGCTGCCGGGACATGGGTAGCCTCCTCCTGGGCAGCTGTGGCTTGTATCAGTGCCTGCACTATGTCTTCCATTGTGGTGGAAACCCCCCCCCCCTTTTTTTTTTTAACAACACCCTCCTTCATTCGCCACACTGTGCCCACCAAATCCCACCCGACACCAGTTGTGACAAAGTTCCTCCTCTACCTCGGTGGGTCCTGCACTTATTGGTGGATTTGCTTGCCTCAGAGATTCACAGCAGCCCTCAGTATGGCCACTTCCATGGCTCAAATCTGCCGTTCACTCAGATAACCTCATCACTGGCCAGCATGGGGAAAAAGAGAAGAATAACCCCCGCAGTCTCTACTGATCCACCATGTAGGTCAGGGAACAGCCCAGAGACCTCCCCTCTGGTGAAACCCACAGTCCAGGTCAACTCCTCCTGTGCCTGACCAGGAGTTGGGAGGTTTGGGGGAACCCAGGCCCATCCTCTACTCCAGGTTCCAGCCCAGGGCCCTGTGGATTGCAGCTGTCTAGAGTGCCTCCTGTAACTGCTACAACTCCCTGGGCTACTTCCCCATGGCCTCTTCCCAACACCACCTTTATCCTCACCACAGGACCTTCCTCCCAGTGTCTGATAATGCTTGTACTCCTCAGTCCTCCAGCAGCACATCCTCTCACTCCCAGCTCCTCACACACCTCTCCTTAACTGAAGTGAGGTCCTTTTTAAACCCAGGTGTCCTGATTAGCCAGCCTGCCCTAATTGATTCTAGCAGCTTCTTCTTAATTGGTTCCAAGTGTCCTAATTAGCCTGCCTGCCTTAACTGGTTCCAGCAAGTTCCTGCTTGTTCTGGAACAGCCCGTCACCTCTCCCAGGGAAAATGGATCTCCTTAATCTGGAACTGATATATCTGCCTTCTCCAATGGAGGTGCTCAAGAGATGTCTGTTAGCCAACTGTTATTTGAACTGGACACCGTGGCAAGGTACTACTGATTTTTATTTTGTACTTGCGTCTTTACTAACAATCCTGAGTGCAGCCAATGAAAAAAATGTAGTTTTGTTGGAATTGAGATCTTTTCAGTAAAATATTATTTTGAGTGTTTTTGAGGCATATATGTGTGTGTGTGTGTGTGTAATATTTGTGTATGCAGAGGAATGTTTCAGTAAGCAAATTTTCTGTTTTTAAAAGAAAAAAAAACAATGTTTAAGTTTCTGTATGCTTCCCCCCCCCCCCCATACCACATGTATCAGGTGTTCTATACAATACTTAGCAGGAAATGTGTATTTAAAATTAAGATATTCTATGGGTTGTAGCTTTAAACAGTATCTTTAAACTTAGATTATATAAGCTTACATATGAGTTTTTATGTCTTGGAAAGTCACTTTCCTTAGTTTGCAAATAAAGCCTCAAACCTGACTTGAAAAAAAATCACTCTTCTGTAGCCATCTCGCCTGACCCTGTCATGCCACACTTTAAATCCAGGTTGGTGATTGCAGAGGTCAATATAATAACTTTTGGCTTGGTCAGACCTTTTCCTGCTGTTGCATAGGCCAGTGTTCATCTTAGCTTCCACACAAGGATACAATTGGATTTCAGAACTCTGTAAGGGATATAGTCCAATTAGTTAGCCGCTGTGTAGGTTCCCCAGTAGTGGGATTCTTCTGGTTTAAAATATTCACAGAAACGTATTATTTCACCACTTTTCTGGCTGCATTGCACACAGAAATAGCTAGGAGAAGTGTTAACTTTAGTCTCTGTGGTTTGGGCTCTGGGTTGTGGGGGGGGAGAGGTGTGGAGGGTGGTTATGTCTTCACTGCAAAGTTAGCCTGGGCTGTAGCCCAGGTGCCTCCCTTCCATCCACTCAGAAAAACATCTAACCTGACCTTGAGGGTGCTTTAAGCCCAAGCTAACAGGCATGGCTCAGGGTACATGATTTAACTTGGGTTTCACTTCAGCCCGGGCAACCTACCTGATTTGCAGCAAGAACACAGGCTAATCAAACCTGGGTGCAGTTAGTCCTCCAGTCCTACCCCACAGTTCTATATGGGCTGTATTTTCTTGTCTAACTGCTCTCTTCATTTGTACTGCATTTTAACCCCACGTTTGTCTGCTCCATTTTTGCTTCACTTTCACAACATTTGCACATAGATACTGTCCAAGAAACCCCCCTGCCATGCTGACACTTGGCCAAAACCTGGCATCCCCTTCTGGTAAAGCTGTGGAGTGACACCAGTAAGATCTGAAGAGGAGCTCCATTGTAGCTGAAAAGCTTGTCTCTCTCACCAACAGAAGTTAATATAATAAAAGATATCACCTCACTCACCTTGTCTATCAGTAAGACCCATCATTTGGGGAAATGTATCCCAAATGACATTTTTGTTTAGTGGGCAGAAAAGAAACAGAGGCAGGAAAGTCACTCAGGTGTTCTATGAATCACTTTGTGACTGAATTCCTTAGGGAGATTCTCATTAAAAGTTCTTGTTGCCAAATTCTGTTTGCTTTCACATTCAGAACAGTCTGTTTTAGTAATGAATAACTTCCCTTGGAAGTTATTTACATAAAGTATTGTTCTCGTGTCACTGGCATGGACAGCAGCTCCCTGCTAGGTTAGAGAGACTGACCACCTGGCAAATGATTAGAGCAGCCCAGTTTAATGCACTGCTAAGAACCATGGGATATTGCACTAGAAATCCATCCCAGTTAGATGGGTCTGGTACGAGTAGCACTTTGCAGTGGGAATGTTCCACCTGAGGTAGGCTAACTTGGACTAACTCTGTCATGAAGACATACCCTGGTAGTCCAGCCCTCTCCCTAGAATCTGTTATAAAGCAGATGATATCAGCTGAGGCATTTGAGCTAACAGGTCTATACTGTAAATGTAGAGAGACAGGTACCCAAGCAGTCTCAGTGGAGGAACATTCAACTCTGCGATTTTCATCTCTAGCTGGTCCAGGGAGTTTGATTATTTTGGCTTCAGAAGTGCAGTGCAAAGCCGTCTGATCTCTCAGGGACTTCTTGCGAGGGGAAATGGGGGGCGGGAGGGAGGATGAGTACCAGCTCATGATATAGGGGGATTTGATTGGATTATTTGTAGGTCATGTTCTCTTTCTTTAGCTCTGAAGTGAGGTAGATTTTATTTTTCACTAAATTTTGTATGTGTGCTATGAGCCTTGTTGAAAGGCACATTCATGTCTAAAAATAGATAAGTAAAATCTAGGAAAGTTTATATAGTATGATTGCTTTGCTTTTAACACTACAAGATGTTAATGTTTCTAAGAATTCAGGATTGTTGCATACTATAAATTGCAGATTTATGCCCATAGTCTGACCTCCATCCATATGCTTAGCTCTTGCAAACATCAAAAGGAATTCTGCAACTGATTTAGGAAAGTATATGATGTTGACTGATAGATTTATAGCTTTGAATGAGTCTAAATTATACCATGCTGGAAATAAAATGTTCATGGTTCACTATCTACAGGCCTTTCTACTTACCTAGCTTATTAAAATCTAATGCAGTTATGATACTGCCCTAGTTGTGATGAAATGCATTTGTGAATCCAAAGGTACCTTGAGTATAAAGTGTATAGTCTGGCCCAATTCAGAGGGCAATAGTGTACATGCCACTATTTTAAAAAAGACTTTAAAATGTTGAATGTAAGAATTTTATGTGGTTTCTCGCTAGATAAGCAGATAATTTTTATTATGTCATTAATTTATTTAAAATTTATTTTTATTTTAAATATATAGGTTTGTCCTTCCTTATAGCGAGACTAAAATTTATTATTATTTAAAAAACAGACAACCCTATCTGCCCAAAGCAGAATTTTACCCTGAATAGGGAGATGTGCCAGAGATTCCATGAAGAAGACTTCTCTGTTGCTACTGATTTTACAAGGAAGGTCCTCAGATATTACATTGATGATGTAAAACTCTAAGCTAGATAGAGATATTGTTTTTTATTTAACAATGAATGTTTTCTATTAAAAGTTTACAACATATCCTTTTTCATGGAATTTGAAAAGCAGGACAGTCAAATGAATTCATACATAGTTTAAGGTCAGAAGAGTCTGACCACCTGTATTTCACAGGCCACCCAGCACCTACACAATAAACCCAACAACTGAAATGAGATGAAACTAAATAAGACCCCGAAGAGACTAAGCTAGTATGTGCCACAGGCAGAGAACAGGAGAGGTTGAGATGCACCATTGCTTCAGGCTATGGCAATGGAAGGGAAATGGTTAAATCAGATTTACCCAGATAATCCTGGCAAGTGACCCGGACCCACACGCTGCAGAGGAAGGCGAAAAAACTCTAAGGTCATTGCCAATCTGACCTGGGGGAAAATTCCTTCTCAATCCCACACAGGGCGATCAGTTAGACAGTGAGCATGTGAGCAAGCACCAGCCAGCTAAGTTTCTGAGAGAGAGAATTCCACCTCAGAACCCTGGCCCACCCTGCCCAGTGTCCCATTTCCAGTCATTGCCATATCTGATGCTTCAAAGGAAGGAGATTAAAAAACCCACCCTCCCAGAATACACTGGCTGGAGAGAGCGGACGGAATCCCTTCCTGAGCCCTGCTGGTGGCTGGCTGAAACCCTGCAGCATGAGCTTTAGAACATTTATAAACCAGAAGTGAGCCTGAGGGCTGTAGAGCTCTGCCCCCCACCGTCATGGGCAACACCATCATACAATCACATTCATAAAGTTATCCAGCTCTCTTAAAAGTAATTAAGTTGTTTGTCGCTGCAATTCCTAATGGGAGGCTGTTCCAGAACCTCACCCCGCTGGTGGTAAGAAACCTTCTAATTTCCAGCCTGAATTTGTTCATGGCCAGTTTGTATCCATTTGTTCTTGTGCTAACAGTATCCTTTATCTTAAATAGCTTTTCAGTCTCCCTGTTATTTACCCTCCTAATGTGTTTATAGAAAGCAATAATATCCCCTCTCAACTTTTTTTTTTTTTCTGCTAAACTATGCAAGCCAAGCTCTTCCAGCCTCCTTTCATAAGACAGGCCCTCCATTCCCCTGATCATCCTAGTAGCCCTTCTCTGCACCTGTTCCAGTTTAAATTAATCTTTCTTGAACATGGGTAACCGGAACTGTACACAGTTTTCCACATGAGGTCTTACCAATTATTTGTATAATAGCATTAACACTTCCTCTGTCTCTGTTGGAAATGCCTCATCTAATACATTCTAGGATTGCATTTGCCTTTTTCACAGCTGCATAACACTGGTTTTGATTATCCTTCCATTTAATTTAAACTGAATCAACTCATGATCACTCAATCCAAGGTTATTTCTTATAACCAGCTCTTTCATAAAGTTCTCACTACTTACTAGTTTAAAATTGCATCCACCTCTTGTTGATTCAATGATGATTTGATAAAGAAAACTGTCATCTATCATATCCAGGAACAACTGGGCCATACCAACATTAGTGATATTTATTCTCTAATCTATATCTGGGAAGTTAATCTCTCATTATTACACACATCCCAAAAGTATTTATCTCTCTAATAATATTAGAAAGATCACTATCCATATCAGTCTGTCACTGGGGGTCTATAGGAGACCCCTAACACTATCTCAAAGGACATCTTTTACAATCCTTCCCCAACGTGTTTTTGACCCAAACAGATTCTGTTTTGTCCATTCTATCACTTCATATTTCTTTACAATGTATTGCTTCCTTGATGTATAAAACTACCCCACCATCTTTACCTTTATTCCCATGTCTAGTAAACAGCACATACTCTTCACTATCTCTGTTCTAGGCATGAGTGTGCTATTCCACCATGTTTCTGTAATCCCTATGATAGCTGGTTTGACCTCCTGCACCAATAGTTCCAGTTCCTCCATTTTATTGCCCAGAATCCTTGCATTTGTATACAAGTATTTCAGTCATTTCCCTCAGATTTCACCCAGTTTTCTACTTTGTGGTGTTCCATTATCCCTTACTATATTTTAATTTAGCTGATTTTCCTGCTCCTGTTTGTTGAAGGGAGGCATGAAGCTTCCACAAATATCTCTCAAACGTCTTCCCCTCATGTCCTAGTTTAAAGCCCTTCTTCTCAGTTGAACAGAAGGAAAGCATTATGAATTACTAATCCCAGAAAATGTTGTGTTGTACCTAAGTCATGTGGTGGTGTTTATAAATTGTATGTTATGATTAAGTGGGCATGGGAATATACTGTACTTTACTCATAATATTGTAGGATTTCTGGTTATATTTTGACTTTTCTGACTTGCATTTAATATTTTTTGTACTGTAGTTGTCTTACTTTAATTGACACTGAATTTCATCATATTTATTGTCTTTATAGCACTCCTGACTTAATGAGAGTGATAGCTAGATTGATTATAATTTTCTTAAGCAACTATTCAGTGTAATGTCTGCTACAGGCTGAGGGTGGGTTGATTCCTAGTTTTTAACTGAGATGGTTTTTACCCTTAGCTGTTAATTCTAAGCATGTACGTTAATAGGTTATGACACAAGCTCATTGTCTCTGGGTGTGGATACAGGGCATATGTAAACCACCATGAAAACTAGCAGTAACAGCAAAATTAGTCCAAGCATGAAAGACTAAAATAAATTATTGTCAAATAAATATATGTCAAGAACAAACCAAAGATCAGTAACGGAGATGTGGGGTGTTTAGAAGGAAATACCAGATCATAGCACATTAGTGAACAAATAAGTCCTGTGAGAACTATATTCCCCTGGAGAAATTTGGCCTGGAATTAGGATTTTTTTAAAAAGACATTAAAATCAACTGATAAAAGCTGAAATAATTACTGAGCTGTCCCCAAAATTGGACTCCACATATAGGGCCAAATTGCACCACCCTTCTATCATGGTGAATAGTCCCTAAATTTGCAAATAGCTCCAAGGGATTCATTGGGGCTACTTGTGAAGTAACATACTACTCAGTGGGAATAAAGGTGGCACACGCTAGTTTATAATGAAGAGGCTGGAAAAGGTGAGAGGGGAAGAGAGAAGTAACTAAAGGAAGTGTGGCTGGGAAGACAGGCAACTGAGTGTGCTCGTTCTGTCCAGTGACCATTCTAAAACCCATTTATCCCCTGAGAGCCTTCTGCGAAAGTGACACTGTTCTTAGGACTCTAAATATTACAATTGTGACTTTCTTTCAACACAGATATTTGGCCTTTGCATTAATAAGCTATAACTGCTCAAAAAGAACCACTCCCGGGGCATGGTGATTATGTTGCATTGTGTCAGACCAGCTTATGAAGATATCTGTAGTGGAATCTGGGTGTCTTGTTTACTATTCAAGGGTTAAGTCCTGTAATCACAAGGATGGGGAGAGTGATTGCTTCAAAAATATTTTATAGTTACCCAACACTTTTTTTTTTCATCCTCAGGAGACCAAAACTCTGCATAAATTGCACACCAATAACATGGGATAGAGGGTAACAGTTATACATCACATCAAAATGCAAAAAAAAATGTTTTTAAGGTCCCATGCAAAATAAAGTGATGATGAGTCGGGGGGAATTTGTGGAGCAAGCTGGAATGCAAGGGAAACCAGGCTCTGGTCCCTAGAACTCAGTTGATACAAAAAGCTATTATGAAATTGCATTTTTCAATGGGTGCCAGGTAACCCCACTAAAGTTAGTTACAAAACAGCTTCAATGGTAACTTCCTGTTTTCATACACACACAATATTCTGAAACACCCACCTTTGTGGCTAATATTTTCCATGCTTAGTCTCTGCTCAAATGTGAAATTACTTATGACAGTCTGAAAACTGCATACGCAACACGTCCTTAACTCTACAGGTGCACACATGCATGCAAGTTATTTCTTTCTGTCTTTTCTTTATGTAAAGAAAAAATATTAAATTTAAAAAATATAAAGCCAGCAAAATAATTTTAAGGTAGTGACAAAGATGTCAAGGTCAAGATAAAAGATTCATTAGTCAGGAAATTTAGAAGTTAATTGCTTAAGAACATAAGAATGACTAATCTGGGTCGGACCAATGGTCCATCTAGTCCAGTATCCTGTCTTCTCTCAAAAAGAAAAGGAGGACTTGTGGCACCTTGGAGACTAACAAATTTATTTGAGCATAAGCTTTTGTGAGCTACAGCTTCATCGGATGCACGTGATGTACTCCTTTTCTTTTTGCGAATACAGACTAACATGGCTGCTACTCTGAAACCTGTCTTCTCTCAGTGGCTGGTGCCAGATGCTTCAGAAGGAGTGAACGCAACAGGTGACTGAAGAAGAACTCTGTGTAAGCTTGAAAGCTTGTCTCTCACCAACAGAAATTGGTCCAATAAAGGATACTACCTCACCTGTTTTGCCTCTCTCTTACCCTGGTACCAACATGGCTACAACACCACTATAAAGATTATTTATATAGCACTGGTTTCAGAGTAGCAGCCGTGTTAGTCTGTATTCGCAAAAAGAAAAGGAGTACTTGTGGCACCTTAGAGACTAACAAATTTATTAGAGCATAAGCTTTCGTGAGCTACAGCTCACTTCATCGGGATGCATTTGGTGGAAAAAACAGAGGAAAGATTTATATACACACACACAGAGAACATGAAACAATGGGTTTATCGTACACACTGTAAGGAGAGTGATCACTTAAGATAAGCCATCACCAGCAGCAGGGGGGGGAAAGGAGGAAAACCTTTCATGGTGACAAGCAAGGTAGGCTAATTCCAGCAGTTAACAAGAATATCAGAGGAACAGTGGGGGGTGGGGTGGGAGGGAGAAATACTGTAGCTCACGAAAGCTTATGCTCTAATAAATTTGTTAGTCTCTAAGGTGCCACAAGTACTCCTATTCTTTTTGCGAATATAGACTAACACGGCTGCTACTCTGAAACATGGGGAAATAGTTTTACTTTGTGTAATGACTCATCCATTCCCAGTCTCTATTCAAGCCTAAGTTAATTGTATCCAGTTTGCAAATTAATTCCAATTCAGCAGTCTCTCGTTGGAGTCTGTTTTTGAAGCTTTTTTGTTGAAGTATAGCCACTCTTAGGTCTGTGATCGAGTGACCAGAGAGATTGAAGTGTTCTCCAACTGGTTTTTGAATGTTATAATTCTTGACGTCTGATTTGTGTCCATTCATTCTTTTACGTAGAGACTGTCCAGTTTGACCAGTGTACATGGCAGAGGGGCATTGCTGGCACATGATGGCATATATCACATTGGTAGATGCGCAGGTGAACGAGCCTCTGATAGTGTGGCTGATGTGATTAGGCCCTATGATGGTATCCCCTGAATAGATATGTGGACAGAGTTGGCAACGGGCTTTGTTGCAAGGATAGGTTCCTGGGTTAGTGGTTCTGTTGTGTGGTGTGTGGTTGCTGGTGAGTATTTGCTTCAGATTGGGGGGCTGTCTGTAAGCAAGGACTGGCCTGTCTCCCAAGATCTGTGAGAGTGATGGGTCGTCCTTCAGGATAGGTTGTAGATCCTTGATGATGCATTGGAGAGGTTTTAGTTGGGGGCTGAAGGTGATGGCTAGTGGCGTTCTGTTGTTTTCTTTGTTGGGCCTGTCCTGTAGTAGGTGACTTCTGGGTACTCTTCTGGCTCTGTCAATCTGTTTCTTCACTTCAGCAGGTGGGTATTGTAGTTGTAGGAATGCATGATAGAGATCTTGTAGATGTTTGTCTCTGTCTGAGGGAGCAAATGCGGTTATATCGTAGCGCTTGGCTGTAGACAATGGATCGAGTGGTATGATCTGGATGAAAGCTAGAGGCATGTAGGTAGGAATAGCGGTCAGTAGGTTTCCAATATAGGGTGGTGTTTATGTTATGCAGAACACAGCGCCATCCACAGCCTCAGAAACAACTCTGACATCATAATCAAAAAGGCTGACAAAGGAGGTGCTGTCGTCATCATGAATAGGTCGGAGTATGAACAAGAGGCTACTAGGCAGCTCTCCAACACCACTTTCTACAAGCCATTACCCTCTGATCCCACTGAGAGTTACCAAAAGAAACTACAGCATTTGCTCAAGAAACTCCCTGAAAATGCAAAAGAACAAATCCGCACGGACACACCCCTGGAGCCCCGACCTGGGGTATTCTATCTGCTACCCAAGATCCATAAACCTGGAAATCCTGGACGCCCCATCATCTCAGGCATTGGCACCCTGACAGCAGGATTGTCTGGCTATGTAGACTCCCTCCTCAGGCCCTTCGTTACCAGCACTCCCAGCTATCTTCGAGACACCACCGATTTCCTGAGGAAACTACAGTCCATTGGTGATCTTCCTAAAAACACCATCCTAGCCACTATGGATGTAGAAGCCCTCTACACCAACATTCCACACAAAGATGGTCTACAAGCTGTCAGGAACAGTATCCCCGATACTGTCACGGGTAACCTGGTGGCTGAACTTTGTGACTTTGTCCTGACCCATAACTATTTCACATTTGGTGACAATGTATACCTTCAAATCAGCGGCACTGCGATGGGTACCCGCATGGCCCCACAGTATGCCAACATTTTTATGGCTGACTTAGAACAACGCTTCCTCAGCTCTCGTCCCCTAATGCCCCTACTCTACTTGCGCTACATTGATGACATCTTCATCATCTGGACCCATGAAAAGAAGCTCTTGAGGAATTCCACCAGGATTTCAACAATTTCCATCCCACCATCAACCTCAGCCTGGACCAGTCCACACAAGAGATCCACTTCCTGGACACTACGGTGCTAATAAGCGATGGTCACATAAACACCACCCTATATCGGAAACCTACTGACCGCTATTCCTACCTACATGCCTCTAGCTTTCATCCAGATCATACCACTCGATCCATTGTCTACAGCCAAGCGCTACGATATAACCGCATTTGCTCCGACCCCTCAGACAGAGACAAACAAGATCTCTACAAGATCTGCTACAAGATCTCTATCATGTATTCCTACAACTACAATACCCACCTGCTGAAGTGAAGAAACAGATTGACAGAGCCAGAAGAGTACCCAGAAGTCACCTACTACAGGACAGGCCCAACAAAGAAAATAACAGAACGCCACTAGCCATCACCTTCAGCCCCCAACTAAAACCTCTCCAACGCATCATCAAGGATCTACAACCTATCCTGAAGGACGACCCATCACTCTCACAGATCTTGGGAGACAGACCAGTCCTTGCTTACAGACAGCCCCCCAATCTGAAGCAAATACTCACCAGCAACCACACACCACACAACAGAACCACTAACCCAGGAACCTATCCTTGCAACAAAGCCCGTTGCCAACTCTGTCCACATATCTATTCAGGGGATACCATCATAGGGCCTAATCACATCAGCCACACTATCAGAGGCTGGTTCACCTGCGCATCTACCCATGTGATATATGCCATCATGTGCCAGCAATGCCCCTCTGCCATGTACATTGGCCAAACTGGACAGTCTCTACGTAAAAGAATGAATGGACACAAATCAGACGTCAAGAATTATAACATTCAAAAACCAGTTGGAGAACACTTCAATCTCTCTGGTCACTCGATCACAGACCTAAGAGTGGCTATACTTCAACAAAAAAGCTTCAAAAACAGACTCCAACGAGAGACTGCTGAATTGGAATTAATTTGCAAACTGGATACAATTAACTTAGGCTTGAATAGAGACTGGGAATGGATGAGTCATTACACAAAGTAAAACTATTTCCCCATGGTATTTCTCCCCCCCACCCCACCCCCCACTGTTCCTCTGATATTCTTGTTAACTGCTGGAATTAGCCTACCTTGCTTGTCACCATGAAAGGTTTTCCTCCTTTCCCACCCCTGCTGCTGGTGATGGCTTATCTTAAGTGATCACTCTCCCTACAGTGTGTATGATAAACCCATTGTTTCATGTTCTCTCTGTGTGTGTGTGTGTGTATATATATATAAATCTCTCCTCTGTTTTTTTCCACGAAATGCATCCGATGAAGTGAGCTGTAGCTCACGAAAGCTTATGCTCTAATAAATTTGTTAGTCTCTAAGGTGCCACAAGTACTCCTTTTCTTTTAGGAGTACTTGTGGCACCATAGAGACGAACACATTTATTTGAGCATAAGCTTTTGTGGGCTACAGCCTACTTCATCAGATGCATAGAATGGAACATATAGTAAGAAGATGCATATACATACAGAGAACATGAAAAGGTGGAAGTTGCCATACCAATTAATTAATTAAGATGAGCTATTATAATCAGGAGAAAAAAAACTTTTGTAGTGATGATCAAGATGACCCATTTCAGACAGTTGACAAGAAGGTGTGAGGATACTTAACATGTGGAAATAGATTCAATTTATGTAATGACCCGGCCACTCCCAGTCTCTATTCAAGCCAAGTTAATGGTATCTAGTTTGCAAATTAATTCCAGTTCAGCAGTTTCTCATTGGAGTCTGTTTCTGAAGCTTTTCTGTTGCAAAATTGCCACCTTTAAGTCTGTTACTGAGTGACCAGAGCATTTGAAGTGTTCTCCTACTGGTTTTTGAATGTTATGATTCCTGATGTCAGATTTGTGTCCATTTATTCTTTAGTGTAGAGACTGTCCAGTTTGGCCAATGTACATGGAAGAGAGGCATTGCTGGCACATGATGGCATATATCACATTGGTAAATGTGCAGGTGAACAAGCCCTGATGGCATGGCTGATGTGATTAGGCCCTATGATGGTGTCATTTGAATAGATTTGTGGATAGAGTTGGCATCGGGCTTTGTTGCAAGGATAGGTTCCTGGGTTAGTGTTTTTGTTGTATGGGGTGTGGTTGCTGGTGAGTATTTGCTTCAGGTTGGGAGGCTGTCTGTAAGTGAGGACTGGTCTGTCTCCCAAGATCTGTGAGGGATCGTCTTTCAGGATAGGTTGTAGATCTTCGATGATGCACTGGAGAGGTTTTAGTTGGGGGCTGTCAACTGTCTGAAATGGGCCATCTTGATTATCACTACAAAAGTTTTTTTTCTCCTGCTGATAATAGCTCATCTTAATTAATTAGCCTCTTAGAGTTGGTATGGCAACTTCCACCTTTTCATGTTCTCTGTCTGTATATATATCTTTTTACTATATGTTCCATTCTATGCATCTGATGAAGTAGGCTGTAGCCCATGAAAGCTTATGCTCAAATAAATTTGTTAGTCTCTAAGGTGCCACAAGCACTCCTGTTCTTTATGTAGCACTGTTATGTGTGTGGCATATTTACATGCCAAACCAATAAGGTTCCCTATGCCCAAAGAGTTTGAATCTGATCCTACAAGGTGCTAGATGCCTTGAGTGGGAGTTGAGGACAGTCCACATGCCTACAGAAGGAATTCAGCACTTCATGGGATAGGACCCTTAGCATGCAAGTTAGTAAATAGAGAAAAGAGTGTGGTTTGTTTCTTTTCACTCCAAGGCTTGTACAATAGCTCAATTTAGAATTTTTGGAAGACTGGGAAAGGAAGATTGGCAGATATTTCACGGGAGGTTGTTCCAAGGATGTGGAGTGATGTGAAAACAGGCATCCAATCAGGATTTGGGCAAAAAGGAGTAGCCAAGGAACAACCTTAAACACTTTGAAAGGTGGGGATAATATTAGTGTAATTAGTGGCAACAATATGGTTGAATTTACATTGTCAAATGAAGAATGTGCATTGATCCTACTGTTCTGTAGATAGTTTTGATAAAATCTAATTATTTAATCATCTTTCCTCCCTACACATAGAGTGAAGATTTTCACATATATACACAGTACTGCACTAATTATCCAAGGTAGGAATATTTTGTTCCCTTTTTTGCCTTTCTTCCTGCATTGTCCCTTTTTGGAAGGTGTATAAGTAAAGAATACACTTAAAATACAAGCAAAAATATTTTTTCATATAAACAAAGGTGGTTATTTACTTTTTTTTTTTCTTTCAACTCATGATGATACAAAAAGAGTTCTGCATATGAAAGGAAAGTAGGATTGGGCTCAAAACTAATACAGGAATTCAGATTGGCAGGAGTTTTATATTCCCAGTAGGGGGAAGGAAGGGTACATAGATACAGAAACAGCATATATTTAAGGAGATTTATTATATGTTTTCAGATCGGTGGCTGTGCTAACAGAATGCATGAGGAACAAGACACTGGCCAAGTTCTTCAGAGAACGGCAAGAAGCTTTACAACACTCTCTGCCTTTGGGATCATATCTTTTAAAACCTGTCCAACGAATTTTAAAGTACCACCTGCTTTTGCATGTAAGTGCCCATGCAAAAACATATCTATCTAGCACTGCTATGCCTCCACCTCCCTGCAGTATTACTACACTGGGAGGTTCCAGATTTTTTAAAGATGTGTATTCTTTTGTTGTTCAACTTTTTACATGTGGAAGCATTTTCTGTCTCTAATCTCTTGACAATATATAAATACATTTTGAGTGAGGAGCATATGGTAATTGTTTTAGACACACTGAATAGGTTAATGCATCCAAATAATTAGATTTTTTTCCGGTTTGTAATTCCAATCTTGCTTGGGAGTGTCTTGCTGTTGGGAGTAAGCAATTTCATGCAAAAATTTCTTTCAGATGAAAAACTTCTTTTTCTTCATGTCCAAATGCTGGGGGAGGTTAGAAGGGAAGATAAATACTTATAAACATGATTTATTTGTATTTTTGTGAGGAGTAATGATTGGGGAAGCAGGAACCATTTCTATATCCACTGGACTGAATTCAGAACATTCTCAGAAATTTGTGCTTTAACATTTTCCACATATGTTTCTGTTACAAGATCACATTAATTAATTGAAAGTAAAGACATAGAGATTGTAAAGTATCTGGTGAATCCCTTCTGCCCCACCCCAGACTAATGCTGTATGTAATCAAGTTTCTGTAGGCAGGGTACATACACCCATTTGTTTTCAGAAATCAAATGAGCATTGGCCTAGAAAGGGGCAGTGTAGGGGTCGGTGGTAAGGTGACCACCTTTTCAAAATGCAAAAATGGGATACGTACAGGATTCCCGCCCCTCCTTGTGACTTTGCCTCCTGCTCCTCCTCTTCAACCTGAGGCCCTGCCCCTGCGTAGGCCAGGAGATGGAGATGGAGCCAGGCTGTGGTAAGAGCTGCGTAGGAGAGCCCCAGACCCTCCACCGGCCCTGGGTGGGGGCTTCGGTGTCCAAGAGCAGCCCGTGTCCTTCTTCCTCCCCCTTCTCCCCCAGGGCAGGTGGAGGGTCTGGGGCTCTCTGGGCAGATCTTACTACTGCGTGGTTCTGACTGCTGGCCTAGCCAGGAGCGGGGCCTTGGGAGGAAGAGGAGGAGTAGGGGACAGGGTCCTATGGTGACGGGGGAGGCTCCCTTCTTCCCCCACCAGGAAGAGGCTGGTACCTAGGGTTACCATCTGGCCCAGTATTTGACCACCCTGGCTGGTGTTTTGGTTTTTTTTATGAATTTGCCAGTTGCCAGAAAAATAATTTAATCTGCCAGGTTTTTTTAATAAAAAGAAGTACTTGTGGCACCTTAGAGACTAACAAATTTATTTAATCATAAGCTTTCGTGAGCTAGCTGTAGCTCACGAAAGCTTATGCTCAAATAAATTTGTTAGTCTCTAAGGTGCCACAAGTACTCCTTTTCTTTTTGAGAATACAGACTAACACGGCTGCTACTCTGAAACCTGTTTTTTTTATGTGAGTCTAAAGATTTGCGTTATTAGCACACTACACTGGAATATCTAATGTTAAATTCCAGCTAAAGACGCTGCAGAGTTTCCACTTCCACAGTTTAAGTGATAGCAGATCAGAACTGCTGAAAATAACAGCAGCTGTCTTCCCGCCCCTATAGAAGCACATCACAATGTTATCAATCTTATCTATATGTGTTCTCTCTCTAGATACTATAAGTGGATGTTGAAGTGGGGGGCGGGGGTGGCTGCGGAGTTGCTTTATGGTTGGGGATTGGGGTTGTGGTGAGCTTTCCAGGTGGGTGGGTGGGAAGCATTTTTTTTGCATTTCAAAGGTGGTAACGCTACTGGTGGCCCCCCCCCCATCCCCCCACACTTTCCCACCCTGAGTCTTGGGCAGGCACAGAGCAGTGCTCAGGGAATCTGGGACAAATGCTGTTCCGGAGTCATTCAGCCCAGGACTGGGACTTGAAATGTACATTTTGGGACTGTCCTGCCCAATTACGGGTGAGTGGTCACCTGTGTGTGTGTGTGTGTGTGTACACATGTATATATTAACACATACTGTGTTGGTGGCTCAAGTCTCATCCTGCTAGTGTGTGGATTTGCATCAGCAGTGGTACTACAGGCTGTAAGGCTTTGCCTTGCCAATTGTGCCTAGCCCAGATTGGTGACAATAACACATTAATATCAGAGGAAGCAATACTGGATTCAGGGATTTTGATGCCAAGACAATAAAGGCCTTGTCAACCTTACATCTGATTTGAAAAGTCAGGCTGAAAATAACTGGCTCCTTATTGGTTTCTTCATTAGGAAATAGAAAACCACCTTGATAAGGACACTGAGGGTTATGATGTGGTGCTAGATGCCATAGATACAATGCAGAGAGTGGCATGGCATATTAATGACATGAAGAGGAAACATGAACATGCTATCAGGCTACAGGTGAGTTCACAAAGATATTTCATGGGCTATTGGCACCTTTTTCTCTTGTCTATGTGACTTGCTTTTGCTGTTAAAACATACGCCATCAGCATTTTCTATTACTCTGTTTTAATTTGTGCCTGTATTTGCTATATCTAGACTCCAGTTGAATATTGTGAGTGTGTCTGTTGGAACTCAGAAATGTTGGTCATAGGTGCTACAGAAGAACCTCAGAATGAACTATCTCTGACATGCAGCTTCCTGTGAAATATTTTGTTTGCAGAATTACAGATAACTTTTTTTTCTGTCGTCCTGACACTTCCATTGTACACCACTACTATTTAACCACAGGGCATATTTTTGTTGAGAACTCCTGTGGTTCCCTATTTCAGACTTTTGCCCTTTTTAATTTTATTTGGTTTGAGACATTTCTCATCTTACTGCTTATTTTGTGTCTCTTCTTCTTAGCTATTGAAGTGTGGCTGTATCTGCCTATGAGTTGCTGTGTAAAATATACAGAGAAGTGGTCAGAGCCAGCAATATGCCTTATTAAAAAAAAAAAAAAATCCAGCTGCTCTTCAATGAAGCATTTATTGAAAAGGGAGCGACTCTAGGTAGTCACTGTAGTTTATAGTAGATTTTCTTGTGCAGACTTTGTTTGAAGAACCATCATTCCCTCTCAAAATTGCACTGATTCCAGACCTCCTCACAAACGGTCGCATACACTTTCTATTGTGTTAAGGAAACCAGCAGGGATATGGGGATAAGAGTATGGGGAAGGAGACATCTCCCATTCAAGTGATCTATAAGTTATTCTTTGTTTCTTGTATTTCTGAGCAGAGATGGTGCTCACTAAATCCCATATTTGTGTGTTAATTGGAGAATATAAATAAATGAAGAAAAGATCATTAATTTTAAAATGTCTTCCCTAAGTCACTGACATAAATATGGATATTGATAGCTGAAATACTTGGCAATAAAGTTGGTTAGATGCTGTGGAAAACTTAGTTTAATAATTTACAGTCTGAGCTGGCAAATATGTGGGGTGGAGAAAACCTTTTGTCTCAGTTCAGTAATTTCTCTGTTCTACATGGGTACTGATGTCTCTTCTATGTACTATCATATAATGAAGTGTCTGTAATTCTTCAGCTACTACGGCTGCATTTCTGCATGAATTCTCTTCCAAAGTGGATAAATTGATCTCTGGGGTATACTTTAACTGATGTAGAAGTTACTAGAGAGAAGTGATAAAATTGGAACTTTTCCATTCATTGTGTTTTTTAATCATAGTCTTGTGTATATTCCAGAAACATTGCTTCAGTGTATTGTCAGATGTACAGCAATCACTGTGCTTTGAAAGAAACTCATAGCTGTGTGCTATCTCAGAAATATAATTCTATAGGGTCAATCTGTAATAGGGTCATTTTCCCCCACATTGCTATCACCACCAGAGTTAAAGCAGTGCTAGCTTTGGTTGGAAATTTTTTGAAAATGTCCTTAATGTTGATGGGGTCTAATCATGGTTACTACACCTGACATGTACGATGTCATGCTTATAGAAGTTATGCCAATGGAGTTGGAGAACAAGGAACTAGAAGAAACAAGGAAAGGAGAGCGCAGTAGTGTATAGCTTCATTTTCTTAAGGCTATCACTGTACTAACCTATGTTTATTTGTATGTATTAATTATTTATTTTTATTTAAATAATAACTATGTTGTCACCCGAACATACCATTAGCAACACAAATATATCTCAGCCACATTGAATGATCAATTCAATAGAAACTCAGCCAGTCATCTCCCCTTCCATCATCTAGAAAGCATGCCCTCAGCTTTCTCCCCAAACCCAGTCAAACAGATGTCTTTTGCAGCCTTCCCAGAAGGTCACCAAATCTCGACCATTTCAGACTGGGTTGGGAAGCAGCGCAAGCTGGAGTCCATATTTGTAAATTATTTTTTTTATTCTCCAGGTTGCCTACATCTAACCCCTGCTAGGTCAATCACCAATAACAAGAATGACATAGAGAAAGACTATTAAGAAAAATTGGACCAAAATTGGGCAACTAAAAAAGAGTTAGTGATTTTTAGTGCTGGTGAATAGTGCTAGATTAACAGTCCTAGCAACTGAAGTTTTATAGCTCTTCACAGAACAGGTAGTGGTACTATGAGGTAGCAACATTGCCAAAATTCAATCTCCATGCACTTCAGTCCTTGTCATCTCTGCTGTGAATGGCAACAAGGGTGCCCATTCAACTAATTGTGATGGTAGTTTTTGTAACATGGACACCTAGCATCCACCATGAAGACCCCTAACTTTTTTCACATAAGTCCTTAAACAGCCGTCACATGGGAATTTTACATTGTTGAATGTAGGTTGTCAATAGAGATGAGCTAATAACAGATTTTTCAGTTTGCTGATAATTCTGAAAAATTGGGGCAAAAATTGTTTTGGATTGACCTGAAAATGAATTTTCATTGAACAGAAAAATAAAATAAAGTAAGTTTTGGATTGAACAAAATGCATTGTTACGTTAAAATAGAACCATTTCATTTCAACTTTGACAATTTAAAAATGTTTTGTTTTTTTTATTAAAATTAAATAATTTTGAAATTAAAAATTTCTTTGAACTGAACATTCAAAATATTTCATTTTGAAAATAAAAATTTCAGAATTTTCTTAGGTTTTTTTTACCAAAATAATTAAGCAAAGTCAACATGAATTTGCTAAATGTTTTGGTATCAGTACATTTTCGTTTTTCATAGAAAAGTGTTTTGTCAAAAAATTTCACCCAGTTCTGGTTGAAATAGAACATGTCTAATGTCCTCAGTAGATCGTACTTTGAATTTAAAACTCATTTAATAAAATACTGTTCAGAAGGTGCATTGTTTTCTCTGTTTCAGGAGATACAAAGTTTACTCACTAACTGGAAAGGGCCAGATCTCACTAGCTATGGGGAGCTGGTTTTAGAAGGAACTTTCCGCATTCAACGAGCCAAAAATGAGCGCACTTTGTTCCTCTTTGACAAACTGCTGCTTATTACAAAGAAGAGAGAAGAAATGTTTACATACAAAGCTCATATATTGGTATGTCATGGAGCACATTGTAATGTGCTGATTGAATCAATTTCCAGCTTGCTTTATACTCTCCTCTATGATTCACTATCTCTTCTTTCTGTACAGTGTGGCAATCTCATGCTTGTTGAAGTAATACCAAAGGAACCACTAAGCTTTAGTGTCTTCCACTACAAAAACCCCAAGATGCAGCACACAGTGCAGGTATGACAGAAACCTCCCTGCTCTGAACATAACCTTACATGTTGTTATACATGATACCAAATAAAACATTCACCCAATTTTCTGTATTTAAATCCCATCTCCCCTAATGTTTGTGGGAACGGGGCCAGACTCTTCCCTTACATATTCATGTACACACCTGTATATTATAGTCTCCAATCCCTGAGTGGCTACAGTAATGAGTTATTTGACTATCTCATGATTTTACAACAGGCTAAATCACAACAAGATAAACGCCTTTGGATTCTTCACTTGAAGAGATTAATTCTAGAAAATCACCCTGCTAAAATTCCTGCTAAGGTAAATAAACTAACTCTCTAATTTAATTTAAATATTTGTATTATTTAAGGCACTTGTATTAGCAGACAGTCACAAGACAATTTGGAAGCAGCTTTTTACATGAAAAGTCCTCTCTATGTGAATGAAATGGAATTCAGGTAATATGTTGGTTTTTTTTTTTTTTTTTTAATTCTTCAGACGATTCATAAAACTAAAAGGGAAAAGCTCTAGCAAAAACATCTACTGGAATTGGCACACGAAACCTAAAATCTCATTGGTTTGTCATACTCTTTGTCTACCCTGGGATTTGTCCTTCTGCACCTGCAGTTATACCAGGGTAGCTGCACCAGAGTAAACCTGTAGTGTAGATACACAACACCAGTGTAAAAAGTGACTTGCATCAGTGTAATTTAGCTTGGTTTAAAACTGGGGTAAACTGGACTGATGTAAGTCACTTTTTATGCTAGTGTAGTACTTCTGCTCTGGGGGTTTGCACTGGTGCAGTTACCTTGGTATAACTCAAGCAATGTATTTCTGGAATTGCCTACACTCAACTGATGACAAGGCCTTAGAAAAAAGCTATGGCCTTGATCTTGTCATTGTATGTAGAATACCCACTGAAGTCAATATCAGTTTTGCATAAAAACTGATGAAAGGATATGGCCCCATATTTCTAATATAATGAACATTATAATAGAAAACTGAACACACACTATATAAGATACATTTATACCAAGCTACTTATTAATCTTAAACTCTAGTCCTTAATAGATTTTTTTAAAAACATTTTCTACCCAAGTCTCTTGCCCAAATACAACATGTTGCTTGTATCACAAAGAGTAATCTTAGTTATCCCTTTGCAGCCCTGAGAAATAATTTACACTTATGGATTGTCTGGCTATGTAGACTCCCTCCTCAGGTCCTACGCTACCAGCACTCCTAGCTATCTTCGAGACACCACTGACTTCCTGAGGAAACTACAATCCATCAGTGGTCTTCCTGAAAACACCATCCTAGCCACTATGGATGTAGAAGCCCTCTACACCAACATTCCACACAAAGATGGACTACAAGCCATCAGGGACAGTATCCCCGATAATGTCACAGCAAACCTGGTGGCTGAACTTTGTGACTTTGTCCTCATCCATAACTATTTCACATTCGGGGACAATGTGTACCTTCAAATCAGCGGCACTGCTATGGGTACCCGCATGGCCCCACAGTATGCCAACATTTTTATGGCTAACTTAGAACAACGCATCCTCAGCTCTTCCCCTAATGCCCCCACTCTACTTGTGCTACATTGGTGACATCTTCATCATCTGGACCCATGGAAAAGAAGCTCTTGAGGAATTCCACCAGGATTTCAACAATTTCCATTCCACCATCAACCTCAGCCTGGACCAGTCCACACAAGAGATCCGCTTCCTGGACACTATGGTGCTAATAAGAGATGGTCACATAAACACCACCCTATACCGGAAACCTACTGACCGCTATGCCTACCTACATGGCTCAAGCTTTCATCCAGACCACACCATATGATCCATTGTCTTACAGCCAAGCTCTATGGTACAACCGCATTTGCTCCAACCTCTCAGATAGAGACAAACACTTACAAGATCTCTATCAAGCATTCTTACAACTACAGTACCCACCGGCTGAAATGAAAAAACAGATGGACAGAGCCAGAAGAGTACCCAGAAGTTACCTACTACAGGACAGGCCCAACAAAGAAAATAACAGAACGCCACTAGCCATCACCTTCAGCCCCCAACTAAAACCTCTCCAACGCATCATCAAGGATCTACAACCTGTCCTGAAGGACGACCCATCACTCTCACAGATCTTGGGAGGCAAGCCAGTCCTTGCTTACAGACAGCCCCCCAACCTGAAGCAAATACTCACCAGCAACCACACACCACACAACAGAACCACTAACCCAGGAACCTATCCTTGCAACAAAGCCCATTGCCAACTGTGCCCACATATCTATTCAGGGGACACCATCATAGGGCCTAATCACATCGGCCACACTTTCAGAGGCTTGTTCACCTGCACATCTACCAATGTGATATATGCCATCATGTGCCAGCAATGCCCCTCTGCCATGTGCATTGGCCAAACTGGACAGTAAAAGAATGTAAAAGAATAAATGGACACAAATCAGACGTGAAGAATTATAACATTCAAAAACCAGTCGGAGAACACTTCAATCTCTTTGGTCACTCGATTACAGACCTAAAAGTGGCAATTCTTCAACAAAAAACCTTCAAAAACAGACTCCAAGGAGAGACTGCTGAATTGGAATTAATTTGCAAACTGGATACAATTAACTTAGGTTTGAATAAAGACTGGGAGTGGATGGGTCATTACACAAAGAAAACTATTTCCCCATGTTTATTCCCCCCCTTCCCGCCCCCGCTCCCCCGCAGTTCCTCAGACGTTCTTATCAACTGCTGAAAATGGCCAACCTCGATTATCACTACAAAAGATTCCTCCCTCCCCCCCACCCCGGCTCTCCTGCTGATAATAGCTCACCTTACCTGATCACTCTCCTTACAATGTGTATGGACCTATTGTTTCATGTTCTCTGTGTATATAAATGTCTCCACTATATTTTCCACTGAATGCATTGAGGAAGTGAGCTGTAGATCACGAAAGCTTATGCTCAAATAAATTTGTTAGTCTCTAAGGTGCCACAAGTACTCCTTTTCTTTTTTTCAAATAAAATAAATATCTAGTGTCTACTCACATCTGCTGATTCCCCTCCATCTTCCTCCCCTGCACCTTTTCACATATTGATGGTAGTCAATTCATGACACCTAGTGGAAAATAACAGAACTGCATCCTTAACGATGCAAACGCTCTAAGCTATTTATGTATTTTTATTTTTTGGGCTTATATGTCCAATGATAGCTCATATTTTTTTTTCTTTAGAAATATATTAACACAGGAAAAGTCTTGGGATATTGACTTTGCTATTTAAACAGTAATAAAATATTAATTTTTGGTGGTACTTCTTGTCTCTAGGGCAGATGACATCCAGTAATACATTTAAAAAATAAATCTGGTTAGAAATTGCTTAGCGGGAGCAATGTTGATACTTGTTTTTCATGGCACACAATACATTTTCTCCTCTTAACAAATGAGTAGTTTTCCAATTTAATTTTTTTGGATTTTTTTTTTGTTATAATTCTCAAGATTCCAGAAAGCATTCACATTCAAATGGACATATATTTAGAATCCCCAAATTATGTTTAAGATTCTGAACACAGCAGATGCGGTAGGTAGTGGGAGGAGCTGTTAGAGAACTAGTACAGCTCCCTTTTTCTGATGTCAGTTGTGTGCTGGTTCCAGCAGAGGTTGGAGGAGCCTTTGGGCTGCTCTAAATTCTACCAGCTGACAGCAGTCCCATAAGGGTCTGTCTGCCAAACCAAATCTAACCAAAGGGCTACATGTTCTCAAAATACCCACTAGAGGGGCTAATATAATCAGGTATGCCAGCTTCACACCTGCTGGTATTTCCTCATAGTAGAAAGATACCCAGCTAATACAATGTAGCCATTCACTGCTCCCTTGGCACTGCTGAAATGGTGGCTGGTAAGGGAAATTGTGGTGGAACCTGTACAGTGAACAGCAGCAGTTGTTACTTGTACCTGGAAAATGTATTTTACTAAACTTGGAAGAGTAAAATGCCAGTCCAGTATAATGCATAGTGTGTAGAACCATCCACACCAGAGGTTCTCAAACTTTTGTATTGGTGATCCCTTTCACACAGCAAGCCTCTGAGTGTGACACACCCGTATAAATTAAAAACACATTTGTTTATATTTAACACTATTATAAATTCTGGAGGCAAAGTGGGGTTTGGAGGTGAAGGCTGACAGTTTGCAACCCCACGTAATACTTGCAACTCCCTGAGGGGTCATGACCCCTAGTTTGAGAATCCCTGATCTAAACTGTATATAAAGTGACCAAAGAAAAATTGTTTATAATGTTTATTGGGTAGAAATACATTTTAATTTTTGAGCTCCTGTATGTGTCATGTGACATTATTTAGTATATTTGTATTGTGTGACCTGGTTTTGCACAATTTATATCTTTCAGGCCAAGCAGGCAATTCTAGAAATGGATGCCATACGTAAGTTTTTCTTTCACTATAATTTTTTCAACTATTCATCTTTTGCTACATATTCTCTAGATTTCATCTAAAATGCAAGAAACCTGTGTGTATGTTCTTTAAAATAAGGCTTGATCCTGTGCAAATCAGTGGGAGTTGAGGCCACTCAGCAACCAACAGGATGTGGCTGATAGTAAACCGGAAGGTTAGATCAGCCCTCCAGTGGACCTCTCCATCTGGCTCTTTCTTATTCTGAACAGAACAGGGTGTGGTTGGTCAGCTGCTTCAGCAATGTTATCTCCTCCTGGCCAGGACCCATTGAAAAGCTGAGAATAAGTTAAATGCCATTTGAGGCTTTCATACTTCTGTCTCTTCTGCATGTTGGCAAACCTATGAAAGCAGGCATCATGGGGGAGCTGCTACTAGGGATTCTCTGGTAATATAGCAGTCTGGAATCCAGACAGAGCTACCAGGGAGGCATAAGGCTTCCGTGGATGGCTTTGCCCTCTTGCAGTCTAGGAGGATATGAGGGTAGAATTGTAGGGTATTCCATAGGAGGCAATTGCACCCAAAGAACCACCTCAAGAAAACCCAATAATGGGACCCTGACAGAGTTTCCCTTTTCTCCAGAGTTCTCTCCCGTGAATATTTTTGAGGGGTGTGTGTGCATGTGTGTGTCCATCCCACGCTAGTGTTAGGTAATGTTAGTCTTAGATATTGCCAACATTCAAAGATGAGCCCAATCCCCTCTGTACCCTGTCTTTTTTTATCTTTCTTGCTTTCTGCTTTTACTAATGATATGATCTGACTGGCTCTCCCTGTCCCCTATGTTATTAGAAATCTCTGGTAAGTTAGTAAAATTCACTCCAATTATAGATTTAAACACAATATAGCTAAATGCCCAGGAAACCTTGGAGCAGAGCAGACTTGTATTTTTTGTGGGAAATGGGACAGGAGGGCACTGACTGTGACTGCAGTACACTCATCCAGATTAAGTTAGACATAGTAATTGTGCAACAATATTGTTGTGTTAGCAATCCATTGGTAAAGTAGTATTAAATATGTAATGTTTTTTCAGTAGCTAATTGGTAACACTACAACAACTACCATTATCAGTTATTTATGCAGCTCTGACAAAGTATGCACCACAATGTAAGACACAAAAGGAAAGTAAACCCTTCCCAGAAGTGCTGATGTGACACATCAAATAATACTTAACGTTTATTGATGCCTCTGATTATTTTATAGATCATCCAGGATTCCACTATACTCCAGAGGGAGAAATGAAAGCATCATATAATTCTAAAGAAGGTCTTACCCCACGGAGGGTGAGAAGGAAGTCAGGTGATTAAAATGTGTACTGTCAAAGAAAGCTAAAGGAAAATGTATTTAATTGTTTTCAAATTATACATAGCACGGAAGGGGGCAAAGATTGAGTTACTGTAAGAGGCATTATGTGAAAAGAAAATGCTGTTTTAAAACTGAAATGTATTGCCTCCTACAGATTGTCATGTTTGTTTGCAATCAGTAGGTAACTCCTCATCTAAAATTATCCCTATTGAAATAAAATTATCAGTAGATCTGGGCAGAAAACACCATCCATTCCATCAGAAATTCTGAGTGTTGGAGATTTTGTTTCATTCTGAATCAGAACAAAACCTCAAATCTGAGAATTTCTGGCAAAATGGAATATTCCGTGATGGAAAAATACTGTTCCACGTCCCTGTCCAGCAGCGCTGTTCCTGGGCTAATAACAGCAGGGGGCAGGCTACTGAGGAGGAACCAGGAGGCTGGCTGACTGCTGAGGAGCTGGGAACCCAGGTTCCTGTGGAGCTGGGCAGGCAAGCTGTAGGGTTTCAAAACCTGGTTGGCAGGCAGGTTTCCATGGGAAAACCTGCCTTGTTTCTGTAGTAATTGGACATTCCCACTGAATGGTACAAATGGGATTTACTGGAAGAAAAATAGTCCATTGGAAAATTTCCAGTTTGTTCTAGTTATCAGTTATCTAGTTATCAGTTTTGCTCTTTCAAACTCAAAACACATACACGTACACTCAAACACATAATAAAGTGCGTGTGGGGTTTTTTTTTATTGTCTTTCCTCACAAGCTATTAGCCTAGTTTAAGATGTTTTTGGAGAATGATGAGGAGAAAGTTCTGTGGTTTATAAGACACAAGACTGAGAACCAGAAGACCTGGGTTCCATTCCTGACTGTACCATAGTAACCTTAAGCTTGTCACTTCATCTCATACAGTTTATACAGTGGGGTTTAATACTGCTCACTTCGCATAGGTATTGTAAAAGTTAGTTAATGTTTGAGGGGTAACTTGAGATTCTTAGAAGGTACTATAGAAAGACAAAATATTATTTCTATCTACTGAACATAGTAGAAAAGTAGGAATGTGCCGAAAATTAAACTAAACTAAAATTTCAAAAAAAACCTGAACTTGAGCCTTTTCAGTGCCGTGTATATTTGAAAGTGATAGATGCCTTTCTTGAGGGGGTGTGTGTGTGTGTGTGTGTGTGAGAGTGAGAGATACATTACTTAACAGCTAAATTTTTTCGTGAGCTGACAGTGGGTTTCAAATGAAGCTGCATATTTCCACAACTAGGATGCATATTGCCAAGTGCAATGGCAAAGTGAGATTTTAAAGCCATAGTAAAACACTCATGGATTGGGTAGAGAAAAAATACAGGTATCTTTTAACAGGTTTGTTGATAGTCTTATGGTATATGTGCCATATGATTTTATTACATTACCATAAAATCCAAACTGCAAACTTTAAAAAACAATGGATGTTTGTGGGTGTGTATTTATTTATTTATTTATGCATATATCAGAAAGCCAAGTACTTTATGTAACACGGACATGCTTATTTTTTAAAAAGGTGAATAATTAATACCTTGGAACCTGTTTTTACCTTAATTACATAAAGCCTGTTGTTTTAAAATCAGAATCCTATCAGCCTTCTGAAGGCTAGAGATTTGATAAATGGTACAGTTGGTCTTTTTTCATCTTTAATAACCTTTCCTGGTTATTTATTGTTTTTCTTGATGCAGTTAAAATGTTTACATAGTTTGACCAGTTTTGCATCCTAACTTTTTATGTCTATCTTCAACTACTTAATTAAATATTAAGAGACAGTGATCAAGTAGATCAGAGAAATGTAATATTCAGTTTATACCAAGTCATTTAAGTATAGTTTGCAAGGATATTGATGTAGTGAGTTAACATAAAGCAACAATTACCACTGAGAAACAATCAAATCATTAAAGATTTTCAGTTGTTTTTCAAGAGAATCTCTCTATAAAATGTTTCCAAGGTGTAAGATTACATTGACAATGTGAAATAGTAACTGAATGGTCCTGTTTGGAACACTCAATGCTTATACTTTCAACCAGCACTAAATTACAAATCTCACCAAATGTTTCTAATAGAGCAATAAATCTCCAGCAATTTAGACAAAGATTTTTCAAAAGTGGAGGCCTCAAATTAGGCTCCTAAGTACAAATTTAGGCACCTAAACAAGTGACTTGATTTTCAGAAATGCTAAGCAACTCTCACTGATTTCAAACTCATACATTGACTTCAGTTGTGTGCTCAGTACTTATGCAAACCATGCTAGTTACTAATGGACAGGATTTTCAAAATCACCTACATGATTTAGGAGCACAAGTCCCATTATCCAACCCAAGGTCCCTATATATGGACTCAGGAGCTTAAATTTTGGCATGCAATTTTTAAAATGTTGGCCAAGATACCAGTAACTTTCTTTGGAACACTGTAGCGTTAACTATGTGTATCCTTTTCAGAACCTTCATCCAGAGTCCATAAAGTTATGAAGCCAAGTGGTAAGTTTTATGTTGTATCTAATAGTATATGTTATTAACAGTAAAAATCAACACGCTAAGCAGTACACACCATAAATTAGGTAAACTAACATAATGGAATTCAAAGATGTGCTATCATCTTCTTCATGACTCTTCCCATTGTGCTTAGTTTGCAGCACATGTAGAGCTGGACCCTCAATTTTTGTAAACCGATGTAGTTAAAGGTAATGTAATTGCACTGATTTACATCAGCTGCCTATCTTGTCCATAGTATGCAACCTCAGCCTTGAGAAAACTGCAATGCAGAGAAAGCAAAATGAGTTAGTGTATTATCCTTATCTTTGAATTTCCATGTTTAGGACTGATCCTGCAAACACTGAAGCAAGTAAATAGTCCTACATACATACAATTATTCACAGGAACTTAATTTGGATCCATCATAATGTTATGCTGAGAGAGACTGGTAACACAAACCTCTTTGGAGACAGGGTGTGACCACGCCCTTCAATAAACATCACTGTCAGGATAAATTAATCATAAGCGCTGCCCCCTCCCTTCCCCCAACCTAAGACAAAATGGTTTGTGAACCTGCCCAGGAGTTTCTGGACTGAATGGACAGAAGAATTTTGAGTGTTGATTTGTGTTAGAGGTGGGTGGGTTGGAGGCAGAACACAGATAATGAGAATACACAGAACAGAGGGAGAGAACACAGCAAAAAGCAAGAATGCCAAGCAGTAGCCTCTGAGCATTGTGTATGACTGTGGGGGGGAAAGCTAGAGAGCTTTGGGTTTGCTGTTGGCTGAAGATGCTTGGGGGTCTAGCTGCTGTTGGTTCCTCCTGCATTTGGAGAATCAGGACTTTGTACATTCCTTGCAAATAAAGATAGCATCAAAGAACATACCAGACTCCATCAGTTTCTGTTTCCAGCTGGAACATCCCCAGGGCCCCAGGCTTGGATTGCCATTCAGGTAAAAAAGGGGCAACAATAAAATTAATATTTTTAACTGTAATTATTATTTATTTAATTCTATTTGTGGGGAAAGTAAGGCTTTAGCACTAAAAAATTTTAATTCTAAATCTTAGAAAACAGGATTCAGAGTTGAAATATTAATGTAACATTAATAAAGTGGCACAAACTGACACCTCTATGATTATTTATCATGCTGTACATATTTTTGTATATATTTTCAGAAATAAGTCCAGAGATGCACAAGGTAAGTCCTTTTTGTATTCCATAGCTCGGTAGACTGAAATAGTATATGGGGTTGTTTTGAATCCAGAATACTTAATAACTATGAAACTTTCAGAATGTATTGTATTTTATTGGTTTTAAATAGGATACAAGAAAAAATACATTTCAGAGACTCTCCAATAACATTATAAAGAAGTACAAATTTTATTTCAGCAATACCTAATAAATAGAACTTGATTGAAATATGTCTCCATTTCTAGATTTTATAATACAGTGCAATAAATCTATAATGTAAATATACTTTTAAAAATGCAGTTAGGATAACTAAAGTGCTATGCAAAGATGCATCTTTTTTTTGCAGTTCTGCTACTTGTATACATTTCGAGTCACATGTTACATTTCCGCCAAAAATAAGCTTGTAATACACATTACTCCTGTTAGCCATGCAGAGTCAATATGGAGGAGTAAGCTCAATAAGCCATTGTCCATTTGCAATAAGAATTGTTAATGACATTCTAATTGAAGCAGGAAAGACTTGTCTTGAGTTTCAGATCTTAGGCTAAGTTAGCAGGTCTGACACTTAAGTGAAAAAATGTTTACATGCAAATGGAGCACATTTTATCTGGCATCACTGAGACACAGTTGCATCAAACACCATTATGCCATTTTTCCACAGTCCTTTTACAGAGTATATTATATGATCCCTATATATCACATGTGGAAAGCTTAGTGATCAATTCAAGTTCTTTTCTTTTATGTTTCCCTTAGGTACAGATGAATGCAGCAAAAACTTATGTTGTATTTTGGGGCTTTGATTGTGATTTTTATCTTGAAGCATAAATAAATGTTGATCATGGCATGTTAAAATATACAACATAAAGGGGATACTTAAATTTTTTTTTTTTAAAGCGGAGCAGTATTGAAGGAACCCTACTTTCTCAGGCTGCCAAACTGGGATCAAGTGAAGCCCTGCTCAGTTCTAGGAAAAAAGGTTCATTGAATCTCAGTGGGCTTGTGAATGAATTTCAAGGGTCCGTTGAACAAGCCTACAGCAGTGATCAAGATGAAAATCTCCACCCATGTGTTACAGAACAGATAGATGCTGATGATGAGGAAGAGTGTGAACAGGTAATCTCTTTGCTTTGTGTGTGGGGGGTGGGGGGGACATAAATTTATTCACAAAATATCATGTTGCAGAGTAAATGTTGTACTAATGCCCATTTAAAGCTGTAGATATATTGCTTACTGCTGCTGCTACTTCTAAGTATTGTTGCTTAAGCCATGGGATGTATCTCAAATATTCATTGAGCTTTGGTGGTAGAGTTTTAGGAGTTTCAAATGTGGAACATGGTAGCCATAATGACAGCAACATCCAAAATAAGCATTTTCATTTAGACATCATCAATCCTTTGTTGCAATCCAAGAGAGGAAGGAACTGAGTTCTTTCTGGACTACATTCTGAGGGTGAAATTCACCCTTATGCAGAGGACCTGGGCACTTATGCCTACAGAAAGAGTTTGTTTTTACGCAGTCTTTTCTACTCCTCCAGATTGCCTTTGATGTAAATGCTGCTATTTTTACTAATTGTACAGGACTATCTTATTGCTCTGGTGCTTGTCACTGTATGCGCTTAATTTATACTGTTAAAGAAGGTGATTGGCTACCATTACGTTCATTGTACAGATGGTACCCTTTTCACTCTACAGGATATATTCATGCATGTGTAGCTGTTCTGAATGACTGTAGGCCCCAGTTTTTAAATGTGGACATATTAATAAGGTGTCCAAATCCCACACTTGGTTGCTCTAATCTATGCTAGGGAACATAAAATGCCCATCCAATAGTCCTAAATGCTAATTTGAGTGGCCAGATATGTTGTTTGGAGATATGTCTAGGCGCTCATGGTTTTAAATTGAGCTACTCATCATTAAATAAAAAAGTTTGCAATGGGGCACACAAGCCTCCATGCATGGAAGGAAGGGGTTAATGGGCTGCTGAAGGCCCAGTTAGCCTAAACTGAACCACCTGGAGCTGGAGGCAGGTTTCCAGGAAGAAGGCTTGGAAGGAAGGAGCAGGCAGAGAGAGAGCGAGAGAGAGCTGACATAGGGCTCTCACTGTCAGAGAGAAGGCTGGCTAGGGCCAGGGGATAGGGAGGACTTGTGGATCTTCCGGAAGAAAGGGAAGAGTTTATTTTGTTCTTGTTTTGGACTTTGAGTGCCCAGCAGGTATAGATCTATAAGCAACCTAGCTGGAGGGCCAAGTTCTACAACCCAGAAAGGTGTTGGAGGCTGGGTGGAGCAATGGAAGAGCAGCTGCGAAACTAAGGCTGAGAGGTGGTTGTGCTGCAGGGGGTGCTCTGGTAAGAACGTGCTATAACAGAGCCCACTCTGAAAACTCCTCCCTGAGCCTGCTGCCTGCCAGGCCATGGTAAACTGCATTGCTCTGAGAATTTTATTGTGAATTCTGGAGGCAAGTAACATTCTGTAATGAATGCGGTCTCTGATATCTAGCAACACAAAAGGGATAGCACAAGAAAATGTCTCTTCCACTGCAAATTCTGATTTAGTTGCTTCATGTTGAACTCCGGCATTTCCCAGATTTGGCTGTGACTAAATACACTGCTGTTCAAAGAACCATAGATCATAATATACCCTTTATTTTTTTTTAATCACAGGGCACACAACAAAATTCACAGCAAAAACCAAAAGGAGGTAGAAAAAGACTTAATAGCCAAGCTGCTGAAAATGTTGAAAAACGAAGAAGTGTTAATCTCAACAAATGTGAAATGCAGGTATTTAAAACTAAATGTGTCAGGCCTGATTCTCTCTCATTTTGTTACATCTCTGTGTATCATAGCTATGTCATATGCATCTATATGTATCTTTCTAAATGGACAGATGTAGATAAAACTAAAATTGTCATATCTAAGTAATGTCTTGTGCTCAGAAATTCTTTCCCTAAAGCTTAAATAAACTTTAAAAGAGTAAGAAGTAAAATCTGTAAAAAATAATGAATCCAACAAACTGCATTAGACATCTGTGTCTGCAGGTATTTCACAATATGTGATCTTAACAGAAAATGAACATTTACTTAATTTTATTAGTGTTCCTTTACATTAAAACTATCACTCCAAAGTGCTATTTTGTATGCACTACAGTTTTACGTTATTTAATTTAAATTGTAATCCTATTGTCTAAAAATAAATACTAAACATTTTAGTGCGGAATCTTCTGTCTGATGATGATGATTACTAGATACACCCACTAATCTGATGCTATTACAAAATAGTTTGATGTAATATTGGGAGGCTGAACACCTGGTACATAATACTGTACTTTCTTTTAAAGAACTCAATCCTGCAAGGTAATGAGCATCAAACTCCCAGGAAAGGCCTGATTCAGCAAAGTACTAAAGCATATTCTTAATTCTTCAAGCATAAAGTCAGTGGGAGCTTAGGGTGTGCAGTATCTCTCAGGGTATTAAGTAACATGCAGGATCAAACCCATGCAGCTTTAGAACATCCTTGACATACTTGCAAAGTTTTGGCCACCTCTTAAAAATGAAGTCATTGATATTTTGGAAACAATCCAGTGAAGTCATAAAATGATGAAACTATCAAGGAAAAAAAGTTTACCTTCTGTAGTGAGCTGTGATTAAATTATATTATATTAATTATATTATATTTTAATTCCAAGGCCATGCCCTGTGATGTGAACTTAGGGGACCCGATACATATTGCTTAGGGGAAGAGATGACTAAGGGGATCAGTCCTACCTGCTTATTGCCACCCCATTAAAGTCCTCCTATATGTAGGGGGGAGAATCATACTTGTATATTCAACTGCTAGATAGTGGAAAGGATTGTGGGGGGTGGTAAAGTTTTACACATCCACCTCAGTTTGCAAGGGGTGATAATAGGGCTGAAATAATGGAGCCAGATTGTTCTATATTCCTCTGCTATGCTCCACACTGCACAGCATTAAGGTCAAGGTTATAGTCCTCAGTATCAAGGACATTCCTGCATTACTGCAGAGAGAGAGACTAACAAAACTGCGTATTTCAAATCTCCACAGAGCTCCAAAGATCCTTCAGATGAAGAATCTACCCAGCTGAATACAGACCTTTCCTTTTCCTGTTCTGCTAGGCAGCCATCTCGACAGTTTAGCACACCGCAGAACAACTCACTAATCATGGATATCCTGGGGGGAACTACCACTGAGAGAAACATCTGGACTGATCATCAGATCAGACAAGCCTTGTTTCCCAGTAGACGGCCGCCTCAGGAGAATGAAGATGATGATGATGATGATTATCAGATGTTTGTACCATCGGTATCTACATCCAATTCAAGTTCAATTGTGTGTGAAGAGAGGGGCGCTTCAGGTCGTCCATGCAGTTGGCATGTGGGATTAATTAATCAAAATGAGATCTCCGGCTCCAGTCATCATAGAACTGTTAGACGTGCCAGTAGTGCTGGTGAAAGTAACTCTTGCCCAAATAATGCAAGACATAGAGTCAATGACTTTGTCCAGCACAGTTCCCGAAGGGAAGTGAAAAGTAGTTCCAGAACTGATGTGGGCAATATCAATCCTTACCCAGAATCTTCAGAAGAGCTGACCATTGATGATATAGAGCATGTCTATGATAATATAAGTTATGAAGATTTAAAACTGATGGGTCTGACTAGAAGGGAAGAGTCTGGTCACGGTCCCCAAAGATCTACTAGAGACACTCTCTACAAAAGACAAAACAAAAGCAGCTTGGTGGAAGCAGCCTCTGAAAAAAGGCAGGCAAATCAAAATAGGACCTCCATTCTTGCTAGTAAAGATGAAATCCTACTCAGAAGAGAGGCACCAACTTTAAGTTCACATGAGCTCAGGATTGTTGAGGAGAACATCTATGACACCATAGTGCTTCCAGAACCACCACTGTTGAATTTCAAATGTAACCGCCTTAAATGCTCTAAAAGGAGGAGTTTTTTGGGCCTGGAAACAGACTTTGCATGTTGTGATAATCTAAGGCAGTTTGTTTCTGAAGAGAGTCTCCAGTTCAGTGAAGATGAAAGTCCGTATCATCATGTTCCTTTAGATAATGACTATTTGAGCTTAGTAGATAGCTCCTCCAACTCTGATTCCCTCTCCCACAAGTCTGCAGCTGATAAATTATCTGAAGAAGTAGATGAGATCTGGAATGACCTGGAGAATTACATCAAGAAGAATGAAGAAAAGACAAGAGACCATGTCCTGGCAGCATTTCCTGTTTGTAAAGATGACATGAAGGAAAGACTCCATGTTGGAAGTACTCCTGAACTGAGTAAAGATGTGGAATATTCACTTTCCACACTCTCACTGCCAGAAACGCCCGTTTTCCGTAAAACTTTGAAACACAGGGTAGCCAGATTAAGTGAGGCCAGTCTCAGATTTGATGAAGCAACATCATCTAAAGATAATTCATTTCTGAGTCTTAACAGATCTTCCTTCTCCAGTGAGTTGCCTTTTATAGACAGCCCTTATGAATCTGCCAATAGTATTCTATCCAATGCACATACAGAGAGCACTGACAATGAAATGGATATTGTGGATAAAACAAAAAACAGAGTCTTTATGATGGCAAGGCAATACAGTCAAAAAATTAAGAAGGCCAATCAGCTTTTGAAGGTAAGAAGTCCAGAGCAGGAACAGCCATCCAGCCAGCAACAGAAACTGAGGCACAAAGATCTTGCAGCCATTTTGGAGGAGAAGAAACAAGGTGGTCCTGCCATTGGTATGTTAAAAATATTGTCCTCCTTAATCTCTCTCCCCACTCTCTCCTCCCCAAATAGATTTCTTTAATAATGTTCTGGTGAAATTTACCTACTGATATAAAATGCTGTAACCCTGGTCACCTCTTGATCTACCAGTTGGATGATGATGACCGTATTACCTTTAATGTGTTACCACAGAGATTAAATTGAGTTCTTTATGTAACTTTAGTGCAAAAAGAATATAAATGCAATTCTATATTAAGAACAAAATTTTGCCATTCGTTCATAGAAGAGAAGAGGAAAGAATGGACCAATGTCCGCCAGCTTGCTTTTACAGGACAGGTCAGTTCAGGATAGCCTGGGAGTGTGTGATCCTGGGCACTCAATTTTTTTAATTTTTTTTTTAAATAAAAATTTTCTTGCGTAGGGGTATCTGCAGATTTCAGCTGAGAAGGGGGGCCTAGTCATTCCTTCTCTATGCTCCCTTGAGCAGTAGAATACCATCCATCACAGAAGCCAGGTTCAGCTCCTTTCATAGAAACTTCCTGTTTGTTGCTTGTAAGCATGGGGTTGGGGTCATGGAAGAAAAAGTCTCAGTCTTTACCCCTTTCTAGAGCACCTGCACTGTGGATGGAACAACAGAAGTATCCTGTGAGAAATTTTTCCATGGACGATTTTAAAATAAGTTGCGGACTTGGATTCAGCAAACTCTGTCACTAGAGTGTGTGCGTTCTCATTGTATCTATAGAATTTTTAAAAATACAGATATCTCCTTTATCACATCTGATGCAGTTTTCAGGATGCTCTTAAAGATCAGATTTTTACCAGCAAAAAATATCCACCAAATACAATATAGTACGTTCTGTGCTCCATTATGGTGCATTGTGTGACATGGCATCAGTCGGTGGTGATTCATCAGAACGATACAATGCTGAAAAACATGAGAGAACAGCAGACCTTGCAGCCACTATAGCAATATGAATCTCGCAGTGGGAGAGCCTCAGAGTTGGGATAAATATCCCAAGATGCAGATGTTTAATCAAATCGCCGAGGTTCCCGGCACACTGCATGACCCTATTCCCCCATAGCTATCCCTTCCCTTGGTAACTTCTGGGAGGAGCCCCATTGGCCTGCTACCCTGGCTGGTGTGAACTGAAGGCAACCTGTAGGCCTGCGCCCTCTGGCATCTTTCTGAAGCATGTTCCTCTCTCCTCTATTTCCAGCCCTTCCACGGGGCATCTCCCATCTCTTTCTCTCTCTGCCACCTTTGATGGATTCTATTTCCTCCTCCTCTTCCACAAATGCAGGAGTCTTCCCCCTTTATCCCCCTCCACACCTGGCACCTGTTCTCTCTTTGTTGGAGGGGTTGCAGGCTGCCTCCATTCCTATGAAAGCCAGCACAGGAGCAATGAACAATTGTAGGAAAAGACTCAGCCTCTTGTTGCCCAGAAACAATAGGAGGGGGAGACTTTAGTGACCAAAGGTGAGAGCACTGTAGTGAAATATTCTTCCCAATCAGCCACTTAAGACAGGGCAAAAAACTGGGAGTGTTCAACCCCCAAATGGGGATGTTACCAGTATGCCTTAGTGTTATAGTCATTTAATCTATTTATTAGAGGTTCTAAACTGTGGTCCATGGAGCACTTGCTGGTGGTCTGCGGAGGTCTGACTAGGCACGTGGTACTGGCTCTTCCTCTCCTTTCCCCAGCTGCTCAGTCATGTTGAAATACAGCTAAAAATATATCACTTTCCTAATGTTACTTTTCCATGTATGGACTTGCTGCCAGAGGTCTGAGGTGGAAGGTGATCCATATGACTGCAAATGAAAGGAGCAGTATCCCTGCCACACTGTGTGTTTTTAAGATTGAGAATGTCTGAACTATCAAAATCAGTAGATAGAAGAAAATATATATGTGAAATAGTTCTCTTTTAAGAAAAAATAAATACTCCAGCAACTATGAAATGGTGAACTAAAAAAGAGAACCGAACTACTTGTTGTTTAGCAGTAGCAATGTTTTTAACAGTTACACAGTTTATCTCTTCATAACTACAGATCAAATTGATGCTGGCATCTTATTCCCAGAATGTCTGGTGCATAGTTGATCACGGTTTTGTCACAAAACATTTCATGCTTGCCAGTTCCATGTTTTAGTATAATGAATGACTGTGTACATGTCACTGATCTGAAATGTTGGAGTCTAGAATTGCATTGTTTTGTCGACTGTAAGGATGAAAAATGTTGATGATTATAATGGTCAAGGACAAAGATTTAAAAGGGTTAGTTTGTCTGAAACTTTAATTTTCATATAACTTGTGATTTACACTGTTGTTAATTTTGACTAGTTTATATATGTCTCTTCTCCAGGTGCCAGAATTGCTGAATATTCCCAGCTTTATGACCAGATAGTTTTTAGAGAGACTTCACCCAAAATGCAAAAGGATACATGGGCCACTCCTCAGAAACCATCAGCCTTAAGGTATTCATCCCCAGTTTCAATATCTCCTTCCCATTCTCAGTTAGCTAGTGAACGCTTAAGGGCAGAGGACTGGTTTTTGCATTCTACGTATAGTAATGGAGAACTAGCTGATTTCTCTCCCTGGCCCGAAGTCCAAGATATGAAGTCAAAGAGCTCCCCTGTAGAGAGCGGTACAAAAAGCAATCCAAGACCATTGCCATCAGCTTGCTCAGTTCCTTCCCTTCAGATTTCTACACTTCTGCATGTCCCAGCACAGAGGTGGAGTGCTATTATTAGTCAGCCTAACAAAGAGAATTTACACCAAGATCACATTTATAACTCACTAGGAAGGAAAGCAAATCATACAAAATCACAAGCATATAGCAGGTCACAGTCTTCTTCCTCAATTGTGGTCAGCAGGTCTGAGGAACCAATAACTTACCTAAATGAAATGGACAAGAAACACCTGTACTCAAAAAGATACTTTACATCTGACAGCCAGGAGTCTGTGCCAAGTGCTGCTTCAGGATTCACAGTATGTGATGTGAAGAAGCAGTTCCCTGAAAACTGTTCACAGATGATTCTTCAAGACTCTCAAAAAGTTCTGAGAGTGAATAAGAACTCACCACTAAATGCACAAATAGCTACGCAGAACTATTTTTCTAATTTCAAAGATACTGAAGGAGGAGAAGAGGATGATGATGATGACTATGTTGAAATAAAGTCTGAAGATGAGGGGTCTGACTTAGAGACTTCTGAGAACCAAACAAAGAAATCAGACCCAAAGATAAACAATGTAGACTCTGCTTCTTCTGAGACTCTCTGTAGCAAAAGCATGTCTTGTACTCCTGCAAAACCAGTGAATAGCAAACTTGTCCTTACCCCGTACCTGACTGCATACAATGATTCAGATAAACTGAATGACTACCTGTGGAGAGTTCCATCTCCTAATCAGCAGAATATTGTCCAGTCTTTAAGGGAAAAGTTTCAGTGTCTTAGCTCAAGTAGCTTTGCTTGACACTTTCAATAATTTCTAATTGTACTGCCTTAACATGTCAGAGTATAGATTAGTACAACCAATACTGGCATCCTGTAGTTTAATAATGTGTAGACATTGAGCACTGTATCACAGTAATAATAGGAAATGTAGATGTGCAATGTACCTTTTTTACTGTACAGAAAGTTAAAGTGGCCAGGTGTGCACTGTCTGGGATTAAGATCTACTTGTATCTTTATAATGCGGACTGTTTTCTCCTAATCTGTCTCATTTAACCTTGCATATACTTTACATCTCCCTTCTTTCTCCTGTCTCTCCATGTGGAAATCTTAGTATTCAGACTGTTGGAAGGTAGCCAATGCTGAGTCCAAAAATGCATGTACAATTACTGTAATTGCACGAGTGCTCAGTTGAGCATCTAGCCATCTGAGTATGCAAATACCAGATTTCTGAGCACACTTGGGGGAATTGCACCAACAAACTCGGTGTGCAGTTGCACATACATTTTTGCACATGATCTTTTGAAAATCAGGCTTCAGGTCTGTGGGACCGATGCATAAAACACTACTACTATAGAAAACAGAATTATTGTATTTTAAATAAATTGGCTTGTGAATGGTGCCAGATTGATAACCCTGGTGTCTGAAGACATTACCTTCACTATAGCTCGATAACAGTGAAAGCACAGGCAACAGCAGAGTGCCTCAGTCCTGTTCTGGAGATTATTAGCTTTAGCAAATGAGAGGGTCATTCAGTTTTTAGGCCAATTCAACGTTTGGGCTTGTGGAGACTGCTATTGCCTATTGTGATTGTGCTGTCTGTAACATGGACACCTTTCTTTTAGGAATAAGACCATCAGTAGCAGATAAATGTAAGTTGTAGGTGAAAGCTCTTGGCTTTTCTAGTATTTGTAAGATGGTGGGTTCCTTTGGCTACATTTATAGGTAATACAGTCTTGTTATTCAATAACAAATGCTCATGATTGGGCTTCTTGCAATCTGATCCCCTCTTAGTTCTGAACATACTGTAGTTCTCAAAATGTCCATTGTCAGCCTAATTTAATGTAAAAGATAAAAAAAAAAAAAAGGGTTTTGCTATCTGTATTAGAAATGAGGTGGTATCTTCATATACTGTCATTATTACCAATAGTGTCTGGTCATTAAGAACACTTTTTTAAAAGACCCTCTGAAGTAGTGTATTTTTCTTTATAAGAGTAATAACATTTCTGTCTTGAATATCAGAAAAGTAAAAGGAAGCAAAATATGATAGCAAATGTATTTGTCAAAAGTTGTTAGCTCATATCATCTTAAGGCAAGAAATACCTTAAGGTTGGGTTGACATTGACTTTGAGGGCTAATTCAACTCTCATTAAAGTCATAATCCTCTATTTTAGACAACGTTACTGTTTGGTTAGCAGCCATTTGTGAACAAACAGGAGAATAAGTCATGTAAGACCAAAGTTCCTGTTACATACATATAAATAAAAGGAGTTGGAAGAGAAATTGAGAGAGCATGATGCATTTTCAATTTTTTTCCTAAAGAGAGTTTTTCAAACTTTTCACTAACATACCAGTTTCTCTGTCACGGAAGAATATGTGGAAAGATCTCTCTCTCTCTCTCTCTCTTCTCTCTCTCTCCTCTCTCTCTCTCTCTTAATCAGTAAGAGAGACCTGACTTAAAAATATTCTCCAATAACCTTTTGTTGGTTCAGGTTTTTCACTACCTTGAGAAATAAAATAACCTATACAGTGATGGGGATGAAAATGTTCATTTGTTATACAGACCAAAATGGAATATCTGGGATTAAATAGGGGATGAGGATGCATCTTTACCTCTTATAAACATCATTCTGCAACGTTTGATCTAATTCCAAAATGGCTGTGTGTGTGTGTGTGATTTCCCAAATCTCATTATCCATTCCTAGCGTTCTCCATGCCAGCAGGACAGATAATGCATGTCATCTTGTATAATTTCAGAGAACACTCCTTTCAGAGAACACTTCACTCCTTCCTTCAACCAAAATAGGTTTTCCCCTCTCTTAATCTCCTCTCTTCTGTTCCTGGCGAGATTTATCCCATTTTCTCTCTTCTGATCACATAAATCATGCAATGCTTTTATTTTTAAAGAGGCTAAAAATGCTAATGAACCATTCCTTTTCAGTTGGTGTATCTGAAAACCCTGGAGATGAGACTTTTAAAAGTATTAGTCCTCACTAGCTGGAAAAGGAGACCAGCCTGGCTTTAGCCATTAGGAATCAAACTGAGCTTCCCAGAGGAGAAAAAAATACCAGTGGAAGTACAAACATTTAAAAATCTGCCCACAATTTTGGGGTCCTCCTGATGGGAAAGCACAAACTACTTTTAAGTTACTTCATCAGATTCTCTCCAGGGCCTATGCAGGGAAAAGTTAGTGTAGCCATTAGCTCAGAGCTCCCAGCAGTGACAAGACTTCCATGGAGGTGTGGTAATGTGCAAGACATCTACAACTTCTAGGGTTGCCACCTTCAATATGCAGAAAAACTGGCCACTGCTCCACCAGCCTGATCGTTCACCCCTTCACCTTTCAGGTGCCTTCCCTGCACCGCACCAGCGGCCTGCCCCTCCTCCTGTCTGGCTGGGAAGGAAGGTGGCTCTGGGTCCTGGTCAAATCCATATGCAGCTGGTGGGGAAGGTGGCCCCACAACAACAAACCCACTTGTCCCCTTTCTCCTATCTAGACGGAGGCTAGAGTCTGGTTGACCCAGAGCATGCCAGGAAGAAGGGCAAGGGAGCTGAGTCCTCCAAGGCAGACCCAGCTCTTAAAGGGAGAGGTCCATGGAAGTCTCTGCTGAGTATTTTCTCCTCCTTTATCCTCAGGGTGGGGGAGCAGCCCATTAAATCATTTCACTGGCAAGGCTTGTTAAAAACTGGCCAGTTGGCAACCCTAACAACCCCCCATGTGCTGGGGCCTGCAGGAAATTTGCTCAGCCCCAAAATAGGTGATGCTGGCAGTGTAAAGGGTTTGACCAGAGCGACTGGGGGATGTTGTTAACTAACACATCCTTACTGCAGGTCTGGCTAGTAGGGTGCTCCTTAATGTCTCTGACTGACTGAAGCTGCCCTTCCTGAATGGGTGAATCTCCTATATAAGAAGTGTGATCTTGCTGGCGCACTTCCTGAACCAGCAAGAGGTGAATCTCAATCATTGTGTTTAGAAACAACACAGCTTTCTTTTAGATTCAGAACACATTCCATTCTTTTCCAATGATACATATTTTACTGGCTTCTGCTTAGTCCCTTTATTTTTTTTTGTGCACGGCTTTGGATGCTACTACTTGAAAACATTGTACTTAAAAGAAAGCCTAAATGTGTGTACTGTACGCCATGGATATATCTTGTAAATCTGTTTTTGTGGTGCTTTAAATTTTCAGAAGTAGATGAAACTGATACCAAAGTTAAATGTATTGTAGTAAGCATGGTCTTATTAATGTTCTGTTTCCACTAATAATGCATTACTTCCCTCAATTACAAAGCACAGTAGCCCACCTAATTATTTTAGAACTGTCAATAATTCCTGTATAGGTTATTCTGAAATTGCATTTGAAGTTGCCAGGGTATATATTCAATGGCTTCTGTTTTGCTGAGATGCAGATTTCAAGAGTTGTGCTTGTTGATTATGTTGAACTGTCTACTACACAAGTCTTTGCATTGCTAAGGAATGTGTACTTTGGGGGTTTATTTGATCATTGTACCACAAGTTCCAGTTTTTTTATACACAAAGTCATTTTTGTTATAGTGGATGTTCAAACAGTTTTGGAACCTGCAACTAGTGAAACACAGTTGAGGAATAATGTTGTACATATTTAAGATACTGAAATTTAGTAATGCCAATATTTATTTAATATAGCTGTAAAGTAATGTAAATATGAATAGAAATTAACATTTGTGTGTGTTTAGCATATCTAGATTGTCTAAACTACTAGGAATTCTGTTTAAACTTTAGAAGTTAATGAAATCTCATGTAGTCAATGGAACAAAATGGAAGGAGTTATAACAATATGTAACTGTTTCCAGGGATCAATTTCATAGATTTTTTAATTTTGGGTACTTTAAATTATTTTAGTTTGCTCTTGGCAGATAGGCAGCTGAAATTGACAAAAGGCTAAGCACTGGAAACATTTTTGTGGGTAAAACAAGATTAACAGCTCTTCCATGAGTAAATGAGATATGAAAAGATACAAAAATATTTCCTAGGCTCTACTGGTAGGAAGTTTGAGTTGTGTTGGCAGCTCCTGTTACAGTTTACAAATAAATAAAATAAAATGACCAGTAACAGGAATAAGGAAAGTCAATACCAACTGAAGAATGTTGATCCATTAGGATTAAGTGCAGTATATTATGTTATAGTGATTCCCACCCCAAAATACATGTTACGAAGACGTGGAAATAATGCCAGTAAAAATCCATATTGATTTAACTCAATACTTATTTGATAAATGCATGGAGTTGGAGATACTGTACATATCTCTGCAGAAAAACATTTTTCTGTATATTTTCTCAGAGTGTATTAGACCTCACTCCACCAAACTCAATTAGCTTGGTGCGAGCTTACTTTGATGGGGGGAGAAAAAGGGGCGAGGAATTAAGAAGAACAAGTTGTCTCACAGCAAAGGTTAAAAAGTTAATTTTCTAAACAGAACAAAGTTGATGTGAGATTGTCAGAATGTGAATTATCTGCAGCCTCAGGGCAACAAAAATGTGAATGGAATAAACATTGCAACAATTCTGTAATACAGGTGGTAAGAACTGATGTTTTTGTAGCATTGTGTCGCTTTCTGTTGTTGCTGTCCCATAGACGGTTTTCCTCCTCCCTTTGGCAATAAACCCATTTTTTTAAAGCAAATTTGTTTGAAAGAGAATTTATTTTAATCCTGTAATATTGCTGGTAAACTGTCATATGTTACTGTATTGTTTTAAGCCTGTATTTGTTGGTAGTTCCTGCACTATGCTACCAGACAGAAAGGGTTAAAAAATGAAGTTACTTGTTCCAAGTTTAACTGTATATTTCTTAATTTCTCTGTATATATGTAATATCTTGTTCTGTGGATAAGAGATGGAACTTATATCGCACTTTTTAATGACTTGTTTTGTAAAGAATATGTAAAAATATATGTACATGTAGGAACTTCTTAAGACAAGCTTTTCACAATTTTGTTTTCCTTAAAGCTGAGTTTAAGCATGCCAAAACTAAGAAAAACATGTAAATATGTACTGCTTAGAGAGAAAAAAGCAATAAATGCAAAACTGGTTTGCAAAAAATCAAGCTGTCTACAAAACAGCTGTGTTTAAATGAAAATGTTTATAGGACAAAACTATCTTGTAACAGGACTCCATCTTTTAGTATATGTATAGCCACTGACTTCCTTGCCTGTATATAACCTCCATCACTAAATGCTGTGGAGATTGGCCAGAACTAGAACCTTGAATATAACACCTTCAGCTGTTGGGAGTATGGGTGAATTTTAATCCCTGGATCTAAAATCTCCCTTTCAGTTCTAATTCCAGTTTGGATGCAAAACCAGAAGGGCCTATTTTCTACTTTAAATCCAGCCAAATACTTGCAAGAACAGTTCATCAGACTTTACCAATTGAATAAAAAACAAAATGTACTACATGTAGTGTTCTGTAACACAAAGGTTGATGAACTTGCTACAGCTTTGGCAAAGAGAGATGGGTCCTTTACCTCAGGGTATATCAATACTTGGAACACCGTGTAGAGTACATAGACAGCCCACACCCCTACCATGGTATAAGCAGCATTGTAGATGGTGAGGCACTGCTTAGGCAAGTAGAGTAATGACATGCCAGAATATTAGGGTATATACTGTAGACATTTCTCTACATGCCCAAGCAGTGCCTCTCATGTCGACACTACTATTTTTCACAGTGTAGTTTCCCACTGCAGAGAGAGGTCTGGCAGGGGAAAGCAGCAAGGAGAGGTTCCAGTAGCGTCCTCCTGCTGGAGCTTTCCTTGACACAAGAAGCTGTTGGAGTCTTTCCCTGCCACAGGGAAAGACTCCAGCAGCCTCCCCCCTACCAGAGCCTTTCCACCATTGCTTCACCTGTTCTGGAGACTTCCACGGAAAGATAGAGACAGCCTGCTTTCACTGCAGTGTGTAGCTACCACACATACTGCATGCCACCACCAGTGTAGGCAAGGCCTCAGGCAGTAGTGTCTCATGCTTTTAGATCCAGAGGTCCAGGGTTCTATCTCTACTGCTGACAACCTTTTATTACACTGGTCTGGCTTTAGACTAGAACCCAAACCCTGTTTTAAACCTAATTGTGATCTGAACATCATCTCCTTGGCCCATCTGATTTGTTAAGGTTTGCTCATCCCAGCAATGGAGAACTCAGGTAAATGTTGTGTAGAGCAGGATTTTCAAACCTTTTTTCTGGTGACACAGTTGAAGAGAAATTGTTGATGCCCATGACTGGAGCTAGGGATGAGGAGTTTGGGTGTTGGGGAGGAGCTCTGGATCGGGGGGAGTGGGTTCAGGGCTGGGCAGGGGATTGGGGCATGCTTAACCTGGGCAGCTCCAAGGTCAGCGGCGCAGTGGGGGTGCTAAGGCAGGCTTCCTGCCTCTCCCTGGCACCGCAGACTGTGCACGCCCCTGAAGGCGGCCAGCAGCAGGTCCAGCTCCTAGGCGGAGGTGTACAAGCGGCTCTATGGGGCTGTCGCCTGCAGGCACTGCCCCCCCAGCTCCATTGGCCAGTTCCTCTCTATACATTGGCATAAATCAGCAAGGTGTGTGCCTCCTGCTAGAAAGTCCAACACCGGTGCTGGGGGATCCATCCCCAGGGTGGGCCCTAGTCGGGAGATTAGGAAGCACTCCATAAGCATGGAATTAAGTCTTTCTTTAAATCCGTTCTGAAGATATCGAACATACCTATGAGCAAACCCACTGGCTCGGCCCATGAGGACATTCTATGTCCTAAATCTCATAAGCAAAACAAGAAGGTACAGAAACTTAGGGTTCGACCAGCTCCACACTAGGGACCTTTGATACCGTCATCCACAGCTCCTTATAAAACCTGAGACTCTCCAGACCGACCACCACAGGATAGCATCATCATCGCTGGCACCAATTGCCTAGGCAGAAAGAGACCCTCTTATACTAGGGAGGTCCAGAACCATGGCTGCACCACAGGGCATTTTTGCTCTCCCAAATTCAGAATCCCCTCCACCCCCATCAGAACCCTCCATTTCCAGAGTTTATATTGCCTCTGAGAGAGCTGCTGGTGGGATGGAGTTTATCACCTCTCTCCCCCCCCACCCCCCAATACACAATCTACATCTCTCCATCAATACTGCCATTGGAACCAGAGTTAACTCTTTCCTCCTCAGGAGATTTGGAATCATCAGAGGAACCACTCCTCCTGTACCACCATTCCCCAGGAGACCCACACGACCCTAGGACCAACCACTACTTCACCTGGTTTGGAGTGACTGGGACCCCATGCCATGAGGACCACTGCCACCACCTTTAGATCCCACGTACTGGTCATAGGCACAAGTATCCCCCTTTAGAATCTATCTGATCTGCTAAGGAGTTACCACCTGCAGTCCTTCCGAGGGAACGATCAATTTACCTTCGTATCCGATAGAAGAGGAGTAGGAGTACTACCACCACACTGTCATCATCATCACCGGATGAAACAGTGGCTTCCGCATCTCTTCCCTCCCTCCACCCCTTTGAAAACATTGGGTCTATCCCTCAGTTCCCTGTCAGTCCATTTGATGGCTATGAGTGCATTCCATCCCTGTATGGAGGGCTACTCTATTTTTGCACACCCACTAACCATGCAATTATGGAAAGGCTGGATAAGAACTTTCCCACCTCCTTGAAAGATACACTCCAATAAGACTTCATTCTCATTCTTTCAGTTCTGACATGCCCACCCCTCTTTTGACCCTTAGGGGACTTGCTCCATGTGCCTCTTCTCCATGAAGGTTGCCTTTTCTTGCAGCCATCCCATTGTCAAGGAGAGTTGGTGAACTTGGTGCAATGATGGCAGACCTTCCATATGCTATTTCACAAATATATTGTTTCTTTACACCTACACCCCAAATTTATGCCTAATGTGGTTTCAAAATTTCACCTCTATCAATCCATTCTTACCTGTATTCTTCCTGAAACCTCACGCATCTACTGAAGAACATAGGTTTCACTCCCTAGACGTTTGATGAGCCTTGGCCTTTTACCTGCAGAGAACAAAACCATTCAGAAAGCTCCCGAGACTGTTTGCTGCTATAGCGGAGAGAGTCAGAGGATACACCATCTCTACCTAGAGAATTTCCAAACATATCTGGTTGCATTCTACTCTATCTGCTCTCGAACCTCTCCTACTCCCCCTCCAGGGGTATGAGCTCACTCCATGAGAGCCCAAGTTGTAACTGTATTGTCTCTTCAGGACATACCCCTTCCAGACATCTGTAAAGTGACCACTTTTCTGTCCACACGTTTGCAAGACATTACACCCTGGTGCAAGACTCAGCTACTGATGCCTCCTTTGGGACGGCAATACTCTTCTCAACCCTACCATTCTCATCCTCGCACCCTCCACCTATGTAGGTACTGCTTGTCAATCATCCCCAGTGGAATACAATAGAGACCATCACTTGAAGAAGAGGAGGAAGAGGTTAATTACCTGAAACTGGAGGTTCTTCAAGATGAGTGGTCCCAATCTTCATTCCACAACCTGCCCTCCTTCCCCTCTGCTTCAGATATTTTCTGATTCGTGGTGGAGAACGAACTGGAGAGGCAGTTGGCTCGCCCCACCCTTTATCACCTCAGAAGCACAAGATGAGCCAGAGCACATGAGCAACAGACACTACTTTCAAATTCTTCAATTTAGGGCGCATGGTGTGCATGCGTAACCCACAGTTGCACACAGATAGGGACCACGCATCTCGAAGAACCTCCAGTTACAGGTAAGTAACCTCCTCTTTCTACTCCTAGATTTACATAGTGAAGTTTTAGAGTGACTCACATTATCCTTCTTTCTTCCAAGAACAGGTACAAAGCATTCATATGTTCAGACAAAGGGCTCAAATTACTCCTGCTGGCTTCAGAATAGGATTACAGTAGCTGTGCAGGATCACTGTGCTGATCCTCCTCTGGAGTCCTCCAGAGGATAGGGGAGGCAAAGCTACCATGATGGTTCACCCACATAGTTACTGTCAGGGAAAAGCAGCATTAAATTTCAGCTAGGGTTCCACAGAAACACTGATTCAGGGCATCTCCCAGTCAGCCTGAATACTGTCTCCGCTGCACCAGCTGGCTTTAGGCTCTCCAGCAGCACATGGTTTGTGGATGGCTTGTGCTATCATGCCCCGCTCTCTCTACATTTAGGCCACCTTGGCTTTACAGCCTGAGTTCTGCCCGCAAAAGACAGAATTAATGATTCACCATTTTCTCTCCTAAAAGATAGTTACATTCATAAAAGGTATGCTCATAGTATCAAACCACTTTATACAGACAAAAATTACTGCAATCTAGAATAGAAGTAATGAATGTTATAGAGCACCCTGTGAGAACAGTGAGGCATGAATGTGAAAGTGTTAATAGCCTGTGAAAACACTAAAAGGGGCTGGTGTCTTAGAGTATTTCAGCAAAGTTTTCAAAGACCTGTTCTACAGGTAGTAAATGACTTTCCATTGCTCTCTCTGACTATCTTAAGTCCCTGCTTGTCCCTTAAAATCCTGTTCTTTCATTTCATCACATGCTCAATGGTCACATAGTTATCTCTGCTGCAATCCTGCTGCTCTACTCTAAAGGGAGTGTTGAGTCATCATTGCCAGACCTCACCTCAGATCCCTAGCAGACACTTTGTTCCCTCTAAAATATTCCTGCTGTCTGACAGAGTGAGCAAGTTCCTTTTAATTATCCTGCTTGGTTATGGGAAAATAGAACAGACCATTACAATACGAAAGGCCTAGCACACCTCTGCTCGGCCTAATGTTGATTCTGCATTCATGTCTCTTGCGCCCCATAGCTTTCATATCAGTATCATTCACTATACTGATTTCAGAGTAGCAGCCGTGTTAGTCTGTATTCGCAAAAAGAAAAGGAGGACTTGTGGCACCTTAGAGACTAACAAATTTATTTGAGCATAAGCTTTCGTGAGCTACAGCTCACTTCATCGGATGCATTACTCATCCGATCATTACACATAATGCATCCGATGAAGTGAGCTGTAGCTCACGAAAGCTTATGCTCAAATAAATTTGTTAGTCTCTAAGGTGCCACATGTACTCCTTTTCCATTCACTATACTGCAAGACATCGCTGATGGACAAGTCCTAGGTTGTGTACCTTTAAACTAAAGTGGAGCAGCAGACTCTGGGATCTCTCCTTGGCCTCTTGGCTGTTCTGAAGAATGAGACCGTAGGACAAAGTGTCATCCTGATCTTTATCAACCTGTGGCCTCTCGACTAGATCGTGGTGGGGTAATACCATGACAGCCAATCATCTTGATGCAGGAGTGGGTGGGTGGGTGGACAAACATAAAATATTTCTAGTTTTGTTTGAATACAGTTGAGCATTGGAGCTTGTTTGCTTACCTTATACATGTATTTATATGTACATTTAAATGTACGGGTAGCCACATTTAGTTTTCATCACGAATTACAAAAATGACCTTTGGTGAATGTAGGCTATTAATATTGTATTACACAGAGGTCAATGTGACTTTGCCTAGTCTGAGTAAGGTTGTTCCATTGAGACAGACCCTAAACTGCTTTATGAAACTTTTAATCTTAAAGGAATAATGTCAACTTAAACTGTAACCTTGTGTAGCGGGGGAAGGGCTGGCCGTGTGGCGCCCGTTGTAAAGAGGGGGAAACTGAGGCATATGGCACTTACAGCTATGGGGTAAACCTACAGCGGCAGGCTCTGGGCTGAGGCGAGTCCAGCTTTCTAAGCCTGGCCTGGCCCGTCTGCGCTGAGGGCGGCCGAGCCCCAGGGTCATGCTGGGCTGCCCAGGCTGCACGAAACAGCCCCTCTCTGCCTCACGGCTGGGGCCTGAGCTGCGCCGCGCTGCACAACAGCGGGCTTGGAGCCCAGGCTTAGCAGGCCTCTGGGTCCTAGGCCCGGGCTGCCGGCGGCTCGCGGCTGACTCCTGTGAGGCTGGAAGGGGGCCCTGGTTGCTCGCCGAGGCCAGCTCGACAGCCCCGAGGGGCCGATGCTGCGGGCGGCACGGGAACCCGCCCAGCCGGGCCCGCTCTGCCTTTGCGGCGGAACTAGCTGCCGGGCTTGAGCGCCCCTAGCGGCTCCTGCTCCACCTTCCGCCAGAGCCCGGGGCTGCTGCGCTGCGTCCCTCCCCTTCGCCCTCCGTCGGCTCGGCCCCCTCACGCCGCCCCGCTCCAGCCGCCGCCGCCGCCGCCGCAGGATGGGGTTCTCCGCGCTCTGCCGACTAAGCCGGGGAGCCGCCGCCCTGCTAGCGGGCGGGAAGGGGAGCGCGCCCCGCCGGGGCACGGCCAGCAGCTGGGGCCGCTGGGAGAAGCAACGGGCTGGCGGCGGCGGGAGCTGCAGCGCGCCGGGCTCGGCAGCCGGGTAAGCGGAGCCAGCGCAGCCACGTGCCCCGGGGGCTGCGGCTGGGCGGGGAGGTGGCCGCGGGGTCTTTCCTGCCCCCCGCTGCCACTCTCGCGGCGGCCGCGCCGCTCTTCCCGCTTGGCGCCGGGCCGCAGCTTCACGTGGGGGCTCAGGGGCTGCCTGCGCCCCGCTGCGTCTGCTGCAAGAGCTTGGCGGAGTTGGGGCAGAGGCTCCCCCCGGGCCAAGGCGGGTGCTGCTATCCCGCGGCTCCGGGAGGTTCAGCTTTCCTCTCCCCGCCCGCGCCTCAGCGGGATACTGGCCTGCGCCACCTCTCCTGGGGGAGTCACTTTGCAGCATCCCCTGGGCGTGACACGCTCTGCGGGCTCCCGTTGCTCCCCTCGCCTCAAGCACAACACTCGTGGGCACAACACTTCCTTCTTCCAAACCAACGTGCCCTGCTGTCAGGAAAGGGGAAACTAAGGGAGGGCTAACTCTGCCACGTTGCACGTACTCCATGGGTTCTGTGCAATAACATAAAGAATAAAACCAAGTGCTGCTCTCCATGAAGTCAGTTATGTATTAAATTACAGTATGTATAAAATTATGTATTAAAAATTCACTGTGCATTCACATTACACACCAGAGGCTGTGAATTGATTCCTTTACTATGTTTTAGTAATACTGTAGGTTAGTAAACGTGAAAGAATTTAAAATGTACTTCTCTACTTCTGCCCTTTGTTTACTACTCAGATTTCCTTCAGCTGGGAGAATAAGAATCATTGAAGCTTTTGTTTGTAGTCAGTTTCACTTTCAGATTCTTGGGGTTGCATTGCTTGTGTTTCAAACCCTGCAAAGAGGTGGGAAATTTCTGCTGCTCTCTGGGGGTTTTAGAGCTTGTTCTTCCCAGCTCAATTTTAAGTTGTATTCCTTAAATGTTCCTGTAAAGACTGTAATTTTTGTACCCCTGGACTTCAAAGTTCGTAATGTTTATGTATTTTATTTTTTTTTCATTACATGCTGATATATTTTATTTCCTTAATTTTTGATTGATTGATTTGTTTCCCCATTAAAACAGCAGTGAACTGGACAAGGCTCCATTTGTTTCAGTGCTGCTAACAGGCAGTGAATAGCAGCACTGAAACATATTCTAATCTTAGCAAGTTCACTTTGTTGCCTCTTGGGGAAGTTAGACAGCCCTAGAGCTACTGGAGCTATCTGCAGTCTCAGGAAGAGATTACTTGTTTGGATCACATTTGAAAATCATTCCCACCCCCAGATTTTAGGGATACTTGAAATGAAACAACCTCTGTAGAAAGTGCATATGTCAGTGTTACCCGTCCCCTCTAGCTAATAAAGTATCCTGTTCACTGGTGAGTGGATTTTCCAAGCTTTGTGGAATAATTAGAGATGCAGAATCTAAAGAACTGGGCATGTCAGATAAATGGTAAATGCAAGTTAAATAATGAAGGTATTGTGGCTGGATTTGTTACTTCAGTTTTGCAATATTTAGCTGCCAAATGTTACTGTATTTATTAATATATACATATTGCCTTGAAAATGAAAACCATTGAACATGTTTAAATATTTAGTCAGTAGTTATGAATTCTGTCACTAAAATAGTATGGAAAATTAATGTCAACAGCTTTCTGGTCATGGAGTAACAGGGAAATGTGTAACAAACATTGATACTATGTTACTGTTGTGTTGCAGAGAAATCATTCAGAGTTCAAAGAAAGTCCTGGCATCCTTGCAGAAAGGACACCCTACATTTATGCCGACGCTTGCCATTGTACAGGTAAAGTATTTGTTTGTTTATTTAACTGAAGGATTGTTTCTTCTTTTCATTTTGAAACATTTAAAAAAATATTTTTTATGTACTATCAGTAGAGTAGCAGAAAAAATTTAATAGAAGGGCACTTGTACTGATTGGTATTTCCTAGTTAGCTTCTTATAAGCTGTGGAATGAAATCTAATAATAGATTGGGTTGGGGATTGGTCCTGCTTTGAGGAAGGGATTGGACTAGATGACTACTTGAGGTCCCTTCCAACCCTGATATTCTATGATTCTATGAATAAATGCTATATACATACAAAGTATTATTGATAACTTTTAAAAGAAGCAACAAGTTCTGCTATTTGAACATTTCATGAGTGATCAAAAGCTGGCTTTATTGCCAAGTCTTATAAAGAGCTGCTGTCTTTGAAATATACATTCTTAGTGCTGTATAGTTGGTTTCCACAGAAAGTTATGTGATAATTCTCTTTAGGTTCCATATGAAACCAATATCCATTGTCAGAATTGGTGTCTAAGGCGTCCAGACTGGGAAGATGTGTAATAATCCATTGTACTGAGTTATTAAAATGCAAAAATTACAGGGACTAGACAGCTAGAAGGATAGTGATGGGATGCAGGTCCTTTTACTTCTAAGTCATTGGTTCAAATCTGTCCCAGATCAATAGTCACTAAAAACAGTTGCCATAAGATAAATTTCTGTTGGCGTCTGTGAAAAGAGTTGGTGACTTTAGTCCAGTTCCCAGTAGATAGTGGCTCACATCATATTCAATAGAGGTGGAAAAGACTTGAGTTGTGGCATATTTGGGGGGCAGTGCAGAGAATGCTTTTATTGCTATTGACTGTGCTTTACCTAGGGATTCAAAAATGACATCACTTTCAAGTATTGTTGGACTGGTGCCTTTTCTAAAAACTAAACAAATTTGCTTAACGTAGGGAAAACATCCAGCTCTTATCTTTAAGATAAGTATTTCAACATACCAAGCCAAGATAAATATTCCAAGCTGGCCTTCTGTCAGATTCCTATAGACTGGGCAGCTTTAACCTCCTTTCACTACTGGGGTTTTTATAGTGGGGTTGCTGAGAGCCATTGAACCAAACTGTAAACCCTGTATATGATGGAAACTGCTTCAAGCCAGAGGGTGCAGCAATGTATCTAGTTCCAGCATCTTGGAAAGAGAGAAATGTTTGCGCTGCACCTTCTTTCTGTAGTTGTATGGATCAGAGTGCACACAATTTTTCTTAAAATATAATCCTATATAATCATAAAATTCTCTTGGTTCCAAATTCTGTCCTTAGATTACTTACATTCTGCCTTTTTTTTTTTTTGGTCCCTTTAAGGCAAGTGATGAAGATTTGGTGCAAGAAATAAACCAGAACTTTGGCAAAGAGGTGAGGATTAGGAGATGTGGTTTATTTTAATTGTGAGCCCTCTGACCGTTGTAGTAACTTAAAATATTTGTTTTCTCTTGGCAGATTGGTCTGCACGTTATTCACATTTGCCTCCCTCAGGGTAGCAGTGAAGATGAGGTAACTGTAGCGCTTTGTTGGAATCTTTTTCTTTACACTTGAATCATAACACCAAATGGAAATGTTTAAAATTTATATTTATGGCATTCATCACCATTGAATCCTCTGAGCACTTTGCAGACATTACATAAACATATACTCATAGCACTCCTGTGGAGGTAGGCAAATATTATACCCATTTTTATGTGTATATATAGGAAGTGTCAGAGCAGAAAACAGAACTTGGATCCCCTGATTCTCAGTTTAGTGCCTTAACCATAAGAATAGAGTGCATCGTGGGTATAATCTTGCAAATACTCCACGTGTGGAACTTCTGTTGAAGTCAGTGGAAATTCTACATAAAGAGTTTTCACAGTTGGGACCCTAACTTGATATCTTGTCTAATGCAGTTTCTGTTCTCTCCATGCTCTCCAGAATACACATACTCCTTCACTTTATTAGATCAGATTTTAGCCAGAGAAACTTCTAAACTGAATATATTATTTCTAGAATTATTTTAAATATGTTTGTAACTGGCTGTTTACATCACTGCCAGAGGTGATGTTAAAAATAGTAGTAATAAATTCCTTCATTTGGTAATAGTAACATAGAGGTGACTAAATTCTCACTTTGGTTGCACAGTTATATCAGAGGCACTGAACTTATGTAACTGAGGTCAGGATTTGGGCCTGTTTGTATTAAATACAGAAACCCTTATTAACATTGTAAAAGGGCCAAATGAATGTAAGAATAAAAAGGGATTTCAGAGTTAAGGCTATCACCCTTTCCTCTCCTCATCTCATCTCATCGTATCGTGTTTGGGAAGTTTAGGATGTACAGGTGATATTACATTCATCCAGACCCTTCATACTTTCTAAATAATGGCCGGGTTGCAAAGCACAATAGAATTGTAGATTTCATATTCTGTGTTTCATGAATAATTTCCAAAAGTGCTTTCTGTAACAACTAGTTCTTACATACACAGATCCTTCCTGATACAGATTTTTCTATCTTAACCTTGTGGTTGTTAAGGATCCTTACTTTAATATTTTTGGTAAGCCACTTTTACAAATAATGCATTGAATCTGTTACCCATTTAAGAAAACCAGACCTTTCAAACAACAATCAAGATACGGTTTGCTGTGTTCATAATGAATGGGAACCTCATCTGTTGAGTAACACAACCCAGAAGCAGGTAGAAGTTTGTGGATATGAAATCATAGCCTCTGCCATTGTAAACTCATGCTTTGAGTAGGAATCCTGTGAACCATGGAGGTAAACAGCAGTAGCAGCTGTCTCTTTCAGCTGTTAATTTGCACAGAATCAGGTTATTTTAAAACTCCAGATGTGGATTTGTCTTATTCAGGGTAGATGTATTTTTAAAGATGGTACTTTAGTGCTTGTGTATTCTCTTTCTGTTTGCTTCTCTATTATGGTTTTGTTTTGCTTGTATAGGGCCTGATATTTTAGCAATAGCCCCAAATGTAAAAAAAATTCTTAACTTAATTTATCTTCTGAATTATGTATTTTAATAGAAAATAGGGTGTGTGTTCTGTTTTAAGGTGGGCTTGTTTTTACAACTCACTGAAGAGAATTTTGTTATACATTGTGAAAAGATTTTTTAAAAAAAACTATAGGGACCCTATAACCATAATATAGGCTGTCATGATTGCAGGGCTAACTACCTTTGTCCCCTTTTCTGATCTTTCTGAGTGTCCCCTCAGGTAATAGGCCTCCTGCTGTCACCTGACCGGGGTGGAATCCTACATTTCTCCCACTCTACGACTGAGTTCTAAGCTACAGCCCCCCATGTACTAACTATGATTACTCAGCAGGCCCAACTAAGTTTAGCACCTGCAAGTCTTCCTTTTGAGAACTGTGACCAAACAGCTTCCTCACACCAAAATACTGTTTGTTCGTATCAGGAGCAGAGCATAACGTAAGAGGAAAAATGATTTTACACAACAGAAGGCCTACAACGTGTCTATCTTACCCTAGGGCTCTACCTCTGGGGTAGAAGGTCAGGCAGGTTTTGCTTTTTCAGATCCTCCAGCAGACTCTGCATCCATCTGTCATGGGTGTTGTAACTATGGCTGGAGCCTGGAAAAAGCATCTTCCCAGCTAAAAGCTCAGACATTGTCTCCCAATGATTCCTGTCACATTTACTGGGAGGTTGCTGATTGGGAGCCTTTGTGTTGTCTTCTGGCTAGTTTCTTAACAGCGCTACTAATCCAACATGTGCAAACAGTAAACATTCCAGTAACCCAGTGTAGCCCTACTAATGCATCCGATGAAGTGAGCTGTAGCTCATGAAAGCTTATGCTCTAATAAATTTGTTAGTCTCTAAGGTGCCACAAGTACTCCTTTTCTTTTTGCGAATACAGACTAACACGGCTGCTACTCTGTATCCCACTTACTGTTTCCCTAGCCCAATCACATACAGGATTTCTAAAGTATTACAGATCAGCCCCACATCCTTCACACAAGTTTATCTAGTACCACAGCACTTCCATGCTCCACTTCATATTGTCTTCTGACTGAATCATTAAACTAGAAATAGGAAAATGTGTGTTTCTCTTCCTGTGTCAGCTGTAGATGTCCTGGGTAACCTTGAGAAAGTCACTTAGTCTCTCTGCCTCATTTTTCCATCTGTGAATGGGGATAATATAGCCTTGACTCACAGAAATGCTGAGAGGCTTATCTGATTATGGACTTTGATAGTTTGAAATATACTTAAAAAGTGCAAAGTACAAGTAAAAAAATTAAAAGTATAGGATAGCCATATGGAATGGTATTAAGCATGTCAAAATGATCAAGTGTTGTTAATTATTAATAAAAGTTAGCATTTGTATAATGCTTTTCTTCATTAGAACTTGCAACTGCTTTAGAAAGATCAGCCAGTATCATTATCTCCATTTCACAGATGGAGAAACTGACTCTCAGAGCGGTTAAATGACTTGCCTAGTATCACACAGCAGGTTCATTGCAGAGTCTGGAATCAAATGTGGATCTCCTGATTGAGTGATGGTGAGGTCTGTGAGGACTCTGTGCACTCAAGAGTTTCTTTTACATGTACATACAATTTACATAATTTTTTAAAACCCAGGCTTTTTTTAAAGCTATTTAAAATTTATTTTCAAGGTAGTCTTCACAAGCTCTTACTTAGTGCTAGCCTCACTTTCCATTATAAATATGAGCTATAATAAATGTAAAATTACACAACTTTGTAGTAAATTTTCTTTGATTCTGTGATGAACAAAGATACAGCTTAGCCAGGTAATGAAGAAGCGTGTGCTAGTTGACTTTTTTCAAAAAGGAAATTTTGAAATACTGTAATTTGTTTACAGTATAAGTTTTTTAATTTTTGAAGCCACGGGAAAATGGAATGTATCACAATGGATCAGGTTTGATATAGTTGTTTTTATTAGAGATGGATTCAGACACAAAATTCAAATCTGGATTGGGAGTGTTTGTCTAAAATATTGTTTCAACCAGATTTAGGTCAGTATTGAAGTTTTATAAACCTCACTTAAGTCTGGAAGTAGTTGGGCCTCTAGTTTTGGTTTGGGGCCCAACTTTGTGCTTCTTGTGCTGTTTAAGGATATGTGACTGTATCACTTGTCTGTTATTTGGCCAGTTTAGATTATCAAGTTAAACATTTCATAATAAGGGAAGATGAAACCTTTTTTCTGAGTGTCGTTTTGTTACATCAAAATCACCTCCTGCACTAATATCATTGTACGTATTCCTATACAGAGGTTATCTTTTGTTTGGTGAAGAACAACATTTGCACCAGCTGAGCACAAAAACGTTCAATTGGTTGTTAAATCAAACTTTACATTCAATCATTTTAATTCTTCTGGGAATGTTTCCCTTTTAAAATACCTATTTTTTCTTTTGTTTCTAGTTTATCATGTCTTCGCTCTACCCATATTTAAAAATCGAACGCACAGAGTTCCAAAAACAAGTGTTTAAATTTATTTTGGTGGTCTTACCAAAAACTAATTTGTTTTTTAAAAAAATAGTTTTGAAGGCTATACTTCATTAAAGTATATTAGGATCTTGATATTTTGAAAAATATGAGGCAAGATACTTAAGTTTAAAAACAAAAGCCTCTTTATTGTAACAAATTTCATGTTCTTCTTTAGATGGTTGCTGTCCAAAACCACGTTGGTTTAAACTTTGACTTCTGAATGTGTTCTTTGGAACCGTTAATGTCTAGCTTTTGTTAAGATTCTATATAGTAAGCGACCAAATCCTCTTAATATTCAGGATCTCAATACATGGAAGAACGTCGCACCACAATGAGTGTTACGTGAAATGTAAATAAAATGCTGGCATTATAAAGTGCTTACAAAGGAAACTTAGTGGTTTAATTCATAATACATTAGGCTAAAAGGAAAAACAGAAGATTTGAGCAAGAGCAAACAAGTTTTCCCCCTTTTATCATTTAAAATAGAAAATAAATTGCATGGCGGGGGGGGGGTGGAAAGGAGGTTAAAGATGGCCACCAACCAATCCTAGAAGTGTATTGGATTCCCCTTTAATTAAGATTGTATGGGCATGCATCATGCAGATAGATATCAATATAAAAACTACTTTCTTTCCCTCTGTTATTTCTAGGTCCTACAAACTTCTCTGACCAGTTTGATATAGTCATTCCAGAATGCAAAAGCCTAGCTTATTATTATGAAAACTCTTGTTTCATTGACAGGGCCTGGGGGGGGTGTCTTGGTCTTTTGTCTGTGACATAGTTTTCAAAACTTACAATTTTTTTTTAAACATGCCATAGACAAGAATATCATGATTTACTGGGGCTATCTGAATAAAAATGTGACATCCCACAACGATAAATTCTAGGACTTCTGCAGCAAAGCCCAAAACAATCAGTGGGCCTATCAAGAAGACTGGTGTAGGGAAAGAGTTAGTTAACATGAAATGGTGCACAGAATATCTTTTCCCTGCTCCATTTTGACCTAAGTGTAGAAGGGAGCAAGATGGGAGATTGCAGGTGAGTTGTGACAGCTTGGATGATTGCAGGATAAAGATTTTGGTGATAGAGAGTAATTAATGGATTTTAGAGGTGTTAGAGAGCAAGAACTAACAGGATTTGATGGTTGTGTAGATGCAAGAGGATTAGAGCAATGAGTTAGAGGACATGGGGTTGTGGCTTTTCCGACTATGAGGCTAGTGGTACCTCGATTTGAGCTGAGTGTCTCCTTTGAGGTTCTTAGAATTCCTGACAAGTGATCATGATCATGTGAATTTTTGTTGTATCAGGTCATGGTTTCACAACTGCTATTTTTTGTTTTTACTACCTCCAAAAGTTTAGTAGGTGCTATTTAGAACAAATAAGAGTGTTCCCTGTCACAAAGTTTACAATCTCTATTTTCGATGTGTTATAGGAAATGAGAGTGATAAACAAATGGGGAGGTAGAGTTAGGAGGAAATGGAAGATAGGACAAGGGTTACAACAAAATCACACAGTTAAACAGTTTTATCCATGTAAACATCTTGATGATTCTGAATTGTAGTTAGTTTTGTTTTTGGTTTTAATATGGCTAATGGAAATTGTTTTTGCAGGGTCTTATTCTGTGTCCTTGCCCTTTAAATATCATAATTAAGCTCTCTTCCCTTTTCCTTCGTAATGGAACAGGTCTCTTTACATACACTTATCTGTTGACCATCATTTCAGCAATGTTAGGGACAAATTCCCTCAGTTATACCCCTGCAACTTCATAACTGTTAATGTACTTACTACTCACTAAGCCTTGTGTGTATACTCCACAGATTTGCTGCATGCTTCTTTCTGCTAAAGCATGAGAGAACTAGCCAGATGACAAATGCCATGTGTTACAAGCATTATTTAAAGCTACAACCCATTTTTATTTCATAATGTTCTACTTTTGACTTTATGCTGTCTTCTAAGGCATTTTATTAACTTCCTAGATTGTTGGTGAAATCTTGAGACTCAATGAAGATCCTGCGGTTCACGGCATTGCCCTTCACCTCTCTGAAAATGCATACAGCAACAAAATATTAAATGCAGTAAAACCAGAGAAGGATGTGGATGGGTAAGCTAAGTAGTGAGAGGTAGCCAGAGCAGATACAGGTTTTATGGCTCTAAAATCTATTTTCCCCATTGCTTTTCACTAATGGACTCCTCAGTCACTGTGTTTAACTGTGTCATTAAATGTGGACAAAAGATTATAAAATTAAGCACACGGTGTCTGCTTAAGTCATTTTGATAGTATTGTGCTTTAATCTTTGCTAACTGTAAGCCTGAGAAGTAGTGTACTTAAAGGCAACAAAAACCATGTTTCAGTTTTATCCTCTTCATTCAGTGTTAAGGTCTTCCAGTCCTGCATGGTTGTCATTCTTATTAATTTAATTGACAGCATTTTTAAAGAAAGCTCCAGGGTGAGGGTTTTTGCTGAACCTCTAAAGGGGACATGGGTCTATGGTAGTTTTAAGACAGATTTGCACCCTCCCAATCTATCCTGAACTGCTCCAAGGGCTGGAAAGGCCCTGGCATAACTTAAACAGTCCTTGGGTCCTGTCTAAATTACAGCAACTACCCTGGGCTCCCCTACCATTTTGTTTCTTTTGTCTCCTCCTCTCACTCTTGTCTTTTTTCACACGCTCCAATCTTCTGGAATAACATTCCTTCCTATGCGTCAATTTTCCTGAGTACTTCCAAACCTCTTTAAACCCTCCACTGCTTTTATGTAACTTTCCATCCACCCCTGACAGATGCTCTTGGATCCGTTTTTCCTCCTCTCTTTGTTTTCCTCTTATTCTACTTGAACATGTGACAAATTGTTTTGTACTCATTTTATTTCTTCTAGCCCTTGTTCCCCTTTTTATCTATCTTGATGGTTCTGTATGTTTGAAATCTAAACTCTTGGGAGTAGTGCTAGATATAGCAGTTTAGAGATTAAAATAATCTAGTAACCATATACTCTTGCTAGTTCTGTGAGCCATCCAGTCTGAATTTTAACACATAGGATGTAACCCACAGGGCAAGCTCTAATTAAAATACATCTCTCACACACATTCTGTTCTATATGTTTCCATGTTTTTCCTTGATAGAGTATCAGATGTAAACCTGGGACGGCTGGTGCGTGGAGATACTTACAACTGTTTGGTTTCTCCCACTGCCAGCGCTGTGATGGAGCTTCTTGAAAAAATAGGTAAGACAATCTTGCTCAGTTCTATTTCTAATATTGCCAAGTACAAGATTTTGTATTCTGGTTGATTTGTGAGATTCCTGTATAAGATCCTTGGTAGTGAAATCTTTCCCTAATTTTTTTTTTCTTTTCAGTTTTTGTCATACATTAGTTTTTTTCTGTATTTCTTCATCCTTTTTTCTGATATGCACAAAATAAACATGTAAACTCAATGTAAATCCACTGTAGTGGTTTTGCCACCTGAAAAACCATGGTAACAAGTTAAAATAAATAAATCCTACAAACACCCATTTGGTTTGGTTTTTGTTTTCTTTTATAAAATATATAAAAGTAAAATGAAGACTGTGGTCCCAGTGACCCTCACAGCTCTATGGGAACACATACATTTTATAGACATAGAGAGAAACTGTAAAGCAAAACTTTGTTTGTTTTGTTTTGCTTCTTATTGCTTTTTTACTATTTTACTATGTATAGACACAGCCTCAGTTTTTCTTGCTTAATTTTACATTTGAAATAACAGCTCCTTGCTTCCTTCTTTTGATGGAGAATCTCGGTAAAAACTGAATTCAGAATTGCAGATCTGTTTCTAGGAGTAGTACCATGACATTTGTCGATAGGCTCACGTTTTATTGGCTTGGATGCTGCTATAGGCAAACCCATTTTATAAGGTCTCCAGAAATACCTGAAACTTTTATAAAAACAGAATTGACACAGATTTTACCTAGGAGATCAGAGATGAATTTTGGATAACACAAAAATTTGGATAAATCAAAAATTTCCTGTAGATTATTAATGAATGGCTCTTTTGTTTTGGATGACATTGTATATTTGATAACATTGACATTGCAGATGACTTTACCTGTAAACCCCAAAATTATTTTGTTTTGTTTTTTTTACATCTTTTATCAAGGCTTAAATCAATTATGACAATGATTCAAAAACAGACCCATGTCCCATTGCGCTTCTGAATTTTGGAAGCAACTGTCCTTTAAAAGTAGGTGAATTTTAAATAAAATGGTGAAGTACCTGGTGACAACTGGATAAAGTAGAGGATTATATGCAAACAAACCCAGATCATTTAATTCAGCAATATGTACTGAACATTCACACTAATCAGGGTAAGATTGTCACTTGTCACAAAGTGACACAATGTTCAGTACTTTTTGCTGAATTAAATGGAATCTGGGTTTGTTTGCATATAATTGGAATCTACCTTTGTGTTAGTTCTTCCAGAGACAAGCGTATGGCATTTTCGACATCGGAATGATCAGAAATTTACTAGCAGATGGAGCCCTTTTATAGCGCTTCTTGTAATTAAAAACCTCGTCTCTTAGTAAGGCAAATGGCAGAAAGTCCACTTACATGGACATCTTTGCTCCAATGAAGATTAGTAGTGAATGTCTTTTACTACAGTAGACAGCTTAACTGACTGATGGCTTTTCTTGTCAAGCAGTTAAAACCATAGATGAAAAGAAGGTGTTACTAGTGGGAACTTGTGGGCCTCTGGAAGCCTCTTTGCAGTGCCTGCTTCAGAGAAAAGGTGCCATGATTATGAGCTGCCAGTGGAAAACACAGCAACTTCAGAGCAAGGTAAATATTTTCTAATGTCAAATCATAAGAAGCCACTCAGCAACTCTACAGTCTTTTTAATATTTTCTAACATTGTGGGATGATTCTGGCAATTTACAAAAGGAAGTAAATAATTTAAGAAGGCTTGAGTTACTCTGTGCCACTAGTAGTGGCAGGGAATATTTTAACTAGTGCAAATTGTTACAATTCATGAGATTTTTATGCTTCAGCATAGGTTTGGGGAGGGAGGATATTTAATGGCATAATTTCACTGATACAGTAATAGCAACCTATCAGAAAACACTTTTGTGAACTAACAACTCAAGAATAACTTCAGAATTGTGCTACTGACTTTTTCTCCTTTTTAACTGAAAGTGTTGAAGCTCTTTTAAAAAGCAATCTCGTAATTGGATGAGATGAAGAAAAATGTGTTGTAAGCATATGTATAACTGTTTTATGTAGTATCTAAAGGGTTGCTCTTGCATGTCATTCTCATCCTCCCACAAACTTTTAAATCTCCAGTTCCTTTTGATAATTAATGAGGAAAAAATCAGTTTGCGTATCCTTTGACCTCAGATTTCTCTCAGAATTTGACTTTACTTCCTGATTGAAGGACGGGTTGGAGGAGGGGCCTGATGATGATGATTGGGGGTGGAAGCAGAGGAGATAGTAGCTGAAAGAAGCTGGCTGTATAATAAACTTCTAGAGGAGATGCGTTAAAACTGTCCCAAGCAGAGCTATTTATAACCCAAAAAGAGAGAAGAGCCGGATGTTCCATGAAGTTCAGTAGGGACCTCTCTGTCAATCTGTTTTGTGTGGAAGGTGCTTCAGTACTACAGTACTGGGTGACAGTACAAATCTCAAGCTATATAACTCACGAGAAGGCTCGCTGTTCCATTGCCCGGACCGTTTCAGCACTCAGATAATTTTCCTTCCCCTGCTCACTCAAAAGCAGTAGCTCAGTGAGAAGTTAAGAGCCCTGCTTCAGAATATTATGTATAGAACCACTTGTGAACTTTTTTAGATTGCAAGCTATACACTGGTGTTTACACAAGTGTATGCTCTCACACACAATTTAAAACAAGTTTTATACACTTGTGTACTTCAATCAACCCTTTTCCTCAGTGCTAGAAAGAGGTACCTGATTCTTGCTGCCATAGCATTAGGACCTCTTGCATGAGGGTACTGTTACATAATTTATGACCTAAAGAAATTCACAAGGGCTTCCCTTGTTAGGACAGAGAGGAGCAGAACTCTTTCTAGCACTGAGGGACAATGGAAAAGGGTTGATTGAAGTCTGAGCATGCAGGATTTGTTATGAAACGTTCCTTTGAAATTTGTATGTGTTTTTAATTTTTTTTACAAAACGGTTAGCAAAGGGACAGTCCTAGGGGCTCTAGGTTCTACTGTATTACAAATAATAAGCGCTAGAGAAAAGTATATGTTATTCCACTCCCTTGTATCTAGTTCTTATATTATTGGGCAATTTACAGTGAATAAATCTAATCTGATGTTCCATAGAGAATGCCACAAGGTGGCAGCCAATTCAAAATTTTAATGTAGAATATTTGTTTTGGATTCAAGGCTTGAATGAAAGAAGAGAAATATACTTTGAATTGAAGTCGAACAGGTGTGGTGGTTAGAAAATTTTTACTTTGGCAAATCAGTGTTTTTGCAGCTGATTATATCATTATTCTGGCCATCTTACTTTTATGGTTTAAGTGAAGGACAACATTTTGAAAAGTATACACTTCTTTCATCTGTGAAAAGACGTTTCCATAGTTTTAATTTAAATCTAGTTTTTTAATTTCATTCTTTAATCATGTCTGTCTCTCTGTGTTTTATGACCATGTACTGCAAGGGTAACTAGAAGAGAAGGATGTATTTTACTCATGTAGAGGGGTCCTTACTAATTATAGTAAGGGCTTGTCTACACTACAGAATTAGGTCGACTTACAGCCACCGCAGTAATTGCATCTGTTGGCTGTTGGTGTCCATAATACTTCCTTCTGCCAGTTGTGTGTGTCCTCACAATGAGTGATTGCACCAGCTGAAGTGGGGCATTGTGAGGCACTGACAGCTGGAGTATGGGGCACTGACAGCCATTTGGGGCTCACAGCTGGAGCTCCTCTGCCCTGGGGCTGCCAGTCAGAGTGGGTTGGGGCTCAGTTTCACAACAGGGAGCCTATTAGTGGTGAAACTGACATTCTTGTCAATTTCACAGCTGCTGTTATTTCATATTTGGTCTCTGGCTCTGGCTGTCAGCCCATAACCATGCTCAGCTTTCTGGCATTTCCTGTGACTTACCTGTCTTAGCAGATCACTATTAGGAAGCAGAAATCAAGCCCCAGGCAGGATGAGGTTTGAGGTTTTACATGCCAGTCTTCTCCAGTACATTTTAACTTTTGTCTCCAAAGGAGTTTCCAGTTTGTCTGGAGGTCTAATCAGTGGGGCTCTGAGTAAACTTGCCTTTGCCTACCTCAGCTGCAAGCCTGGACTACTATGGCACCTGAGCAGTAACCCTCCCAGTTCTAATAAACTTAGTCATGTTGTTGTGTAAGCTTGTGGCTTATAGTTTTACTCTACCCTATTGCGTATTCAGAGGTCTTCACCTTTGTCTTGTCCCAAGAGAGCCCAGGGATCAGGAGCTAAACAGAAGGTTTCTTGCTTGCCATCATCGAGTATTGATGGTCCCATATTTATAGTATCACGTTACAAGAACTATGGTTATATATGAGGATGTGGACTTGTTAGTTCCTGTTTTCCCTTGCATGTGGAAAGGCCTGACATATGTTTTGTGAAAATTTGGTAAAATGCATTTTGCTTATTGATGAGGGTTCTACCCCTGCCCCTCCAGTTAATATTCATTAAAGTTAACACAACAGAGAGAAAAGCAAAACATTTAAATAATGCAATCATACTTGGAATTTCCTGACTTCTGTACATATATATCTATATTTGAATATATTATTGTGGGCATTTTACAGAGGTTTGCTTTGTGGTATGTATCATGGCAAGGCAAATTAATTTAAACTATTTTAGTGACAACTGTGATAAGTGTTTATTTTATACATCAGTTTTTCAGACAAGTTAATATGTCCATTTTCACTGAAGCATGAATCTCAGGTTTACCATTTTTTGACATTAATTTTAGCATTAGCTAGGAATTAATCAGACATGTAACTCAAGATGGAGCTTTGCTAGTTTATCATTTAAAAAGGAAGGCATTCTAATAACTGTTTTCCTCATTCATGTTAATTTGCTAATGGATATTTTAGTCATTTGGGCCTGATCCAAAGCTCAATATTGTGGATTGAAAAATTCCCTTGGATTTTAATGGGCTTTGGATCAGGTCCTGTACCTTCATTGCTTTTGTACTGCCTCTTTATTTCAGACAGTTTCTTTTGCAGGAACATTTTGAAGGAAATTGGGGAGTTGGTGTGTACTTTAAGCTGCTTAATTAATTTCAGTGAACATTTGTCATTCACTGGGACATTTCAGAGGTCACAAATACCTAAATGTTGCCTTCATTACCTTAAACATTACCCAGGAGATTTCGAAAGGAACAAATGGAAGTTAGCTGATTAATTCCCAGTTGCATTGTCTGCCTCTACATACTAACTTTCATATTGTCCTTCTGATCCTTAAAATTGTTTCCTGCATCCTTGCAAAATAAGCACTCTGGTAAAGTTTACTTTCTAATTATACAGTGAAAGCAGAATGCTCATAAATGGCAATAAAGTGCTTGGTTACAAGAATTAACCAGGGTACAAAAAGTGCTTGAAACATGCAAACAATTGTGTCTCACATGAAAACTCGTGTTATAGATACCATGATGATCAGTGCCTTTTAAATAGGCTTCTTAAAATAGAATACATTAAAGGCTGGCATGGCCCTAAGCTTGGCTTACCAGCTGCATTTTAGATTTATTTATTTTAATTTTTTTGTAAATTAAATCTTTTCCTGCCCCTCTCAGCATAGCAGAAGTAAAAGGACAGCTTTAACATTCCTGATTTTTATATTTTAATTAAAGATTGTGTAAACCATTCAGCCTTTTATTTTCCTCCTCTTTATTTCCTTTGATTTTGGTGCAGTGAACAGGCAACTACATTTCTGCATTAGAATTTGCTAGCTTGATTTTAGCTATTATAAAAATAATTGTCTTGTCACAGCTGCATTATGACCTAACTCTTAAATACTCCTGGATTTTCAAATAGTTATAAATGGACAATTCCAATATTTCAGAAAACTCTAGTACAATCATGTGCAACTGCCGTGAAGAGATACTATTCTATTTCCATTTATATTGTATGTAAAATAGGATTATTATGAACTAAGAAATATTCAAGCCTTTAGATAAATTAAGATAATCTATTATCCTTCTATTTATACTTATATAGAAAGCTCTTGCAGACGCTGACCCTTCAGAGTGGATTTGGCATACGGGGATGTTTTAATGACATAATTTTAAGAAACAACTAATATTGTTACTTTAAAAGCCAATAATCTGTTCCACTGTTCACAAATGATAAAAGGGAAAATGTAATGTATTTAATTGCTGTATGATACATTAATTTTCTACCAAGATTAGGTAATCCAGATGGTGGAAAACTATTGTATCTTTTAATGAAAAATACAGATAATTATTTTGCCAAAACATGAATAATACTTAGCACTCATGAGAAAATTTACTAAGACCATTTCTTCAATTATTTTTTGAACATGACCCATGTTGTGTCTATTTTAAAAGTCCTTGCCTTGTGTTCAGATTTATTGTAAAGAAGTCTAGACACACACACACACACACACACACACACACACACTTTTATGTGTCAACATAATAAAAGATGGGTAAAACCCATCTGAACTCTAGTTCACATTTTCAACCAAATGTAGGTTTTATTTAAGGTTTGATTTGGGTGCCTCCTTCCCTCTCTTTGGCCTCAAAGCAGGCCTGTTATCTTTGCTGAAACTCATCCTGGAGTTTCAGCCTATTTAGCTGTCTTTGTTGAGCCAGCTGTGGACTGTCCTTTCAAATCTCACAAGAACCAGGGTGGGACTCTATGATGTCTGACCCAAGCAAGCATAAAAGAGCATAGACATAAATGGAACAGCTGTCTAGAGTACAGCAGAAAAGAAAGATTATATGGGAATTTCTACTGATAATACTTGGTTAGATTACTGTTCTACTGAGTATGTGTTTTCAAGACATTGCAATTCTTACATGGTCATTGCTGTTTCTTGCATCTGAAATTTAATCAGGCATTCTAAAAGCCAAAGAGTAAGGATAGCAGAAGCTAGAAGGGGTAAATGTAGTGATCTGAGTTCTAGTCCCTTGCTCCGCACGCTGGTAGGACCTGGACAACATGTAAGCGTCTGTGGGATAGGGAGCACCTCCCATTAGTCTTCCCCCACCCTTTTTTTCTCCCTTTCCCCCCACCCATTGAGCAACCAGAATGAGCTGAGATCAGGCCATCTGAGCTAGGGCTTGTCAGTGGTGGGAGTTGAGGTTGGACATAAATGGAGAGAATCTTACTGGAAAAATGGTCTCTGCCTACTTTCTTTTCCACTGCCACTATCCTGTTTCCCCCTCCCCCCAGTTAGAGGCTGTATGTTGCCATTATGGATGGCACCAGAATAATAGAAACTGATGCTTGTTTCAGATGTGATGAAGAATATTATGATGACTTTCATAGAGTCACTGACAAATATCTCAAAAGCTGGGGAGGGGGCCATCGCTGCTGCTAACTAATGCTTAGAACATACTGAGCTGAAGCATTGTATCTACAGTAAGTGTATTTTGAAGAGTTAAACACTTCCTGATAACAGCATTGTCCCCTGTTATCATGGCTTGTTTTTATCCCTTTCTTTTGGTGAAAAATAATGATTTTGTTGTTGTTGTGTTCGAACACTTAATTAGTCAGTTCAGCTGTTACACATATGCTACAAATCCTAGTGGTGTTAAAGTGGGGACCACTGGTTTTTAATGTTCTCTGAAATTAGTGAAAACTCCTTTCCTTCCTCCAGCAAGCATGTGTTTGTATATCTTTCGTGTGTTTCCCCCTCCCCCCGAACAATGCCATTTGTCAAAAATAACTTGTATTCATTGTGTAGGTGCAACTGGAAGATAGTAAGGAGAGTATGCCTGGGTGAAAAAAATGAAAATTGACTACCTCGGTGAAGTCCAGATAAAATTTAAAACATTAGACCTGCAATGGCCACAGGGTTTTAAATGATTACTCTCTTTTTCTGTTTAAATCAGTTTTTGTATATTTATTTCCACTGAATTTGGCTGCAAGGAATTCCATATCTGCTTCTCCTTCCCTTCTGCACTTATTAAAACTGAAATAGTCCTACATCAGAACTTGAAAACCCATGTCTTCATTATGCCCATTTACATTTTGTTTAAAAAAATATTTTTTGTCTTTGATCATCTGCTTTAAAAATGGCTTTTGTAGAAATTAAGGAAATGAAATATTTATGCAACCCTTGCAGCAAAATAGGTTTTCAATTATCTGGAATATACAATTACTTCATATCATTACCATTAAATGTTTGGCTTGCCCTATCTGTATCGTTACTGTTATTTTAGTCTTTTGTTTTGGGAATGGGTGGTGGTACTTAATCTGCTTCTATTTAAATCTCATTGGAGAGAGTCGTGTTTTGTTATGAGGTAAGGTTTCAACTTATTTATTGGAACATGTCTTCCCAGTTGAAAAGCTTTGCCAGTGAGAATGCAAGAATCTACTTGAGAATCATTGCCTGTCCTTAAAATATTGCTTATTGTGGTATGGATTATTTCATGTGACATTTGTCATTCTTTCCAATGTGATCTGATAACAGTATGTTATTTTACCCTTTTTACAATATATACTTGGTTATTCAATGACTGCATATTACCGTTTGTCAATATCTTCTCGTTCTTTTGGCTAAAATGAAGTGTAGCATCTGTTTTGCATCTGATGCATCCTCCATCTGGGGACTATATAATGCACTTGCAGGGGGATACACTTGATGATTTAATAGGTTTTTTCCATCTCAAAATCTGATTTATTTCTGATTTAGGAGATTAGCCCTCTGTATGCCTCTATGAGCTTTTTTTTGAGTGATTTATAAGCAGTGGAAAAAAATAGGTTAAGGCAAAAAAAAAAAAATCATCCTATGTGAAGTGAAACTGAAATGGCCTGATGGGGTTTGTGCAAACCTCTGTAACTCTCCTTGGTCAGTCCATCAGCCAAGTTTATAGGAAATGGGTTTAAAAAAACCCAAAACCTGTTGTTGTAGCGCTGACAAAGACTATGGCTATAGAATATTTTATATGCTTCAGCTGTTGGTTTTCTTTTATGAATTGTGTTTAAACCCTTGCAAGGAAAAAAAAAATATTTGTTGTCCTTTCTCTTAGTGTAATTGAACATATAATATGTGGTTTTTCTTTCATTTTCTTTCTTTTAAAAGTAGGGGAAAGGAAATTATGCAGGAGGTTTATGCAGATGTTATAAATCACCCGCTTGAAAGTTGTTGGTTATATATGAGGTAACCTTTTAAAAAAAAAAAAAAAAAAGTCCAGCTGTTTGTGATATATTTACAGATGTATACAATTTTGGCCATCCAACCTGCTGTTTGCATTGGCTATAGAAATATTATGTTACTCTTGTTAAGATAGTTATGTGGTGTTATGATCTGTAGTCACAGAGATGAGAACAGCTGGTTAGGTCAATTGTTTTTCAACCTTATAATTGCATATATCAGAACTGATCAAATGCATTGGATAAAGGCTCTTTGGAATTCTCATTTGTTGAGATCCCGTATAGAGGTCTCAACCAATTCAAGGCCACAGTGCTAAGCACTATACAAATGTACAGTCCTTGTCCCTGTTATATGGCGTATACCCTACATATCTGAATTATAGCTGTATTTGAATTATACTTGAATTTTAACAGTTACAGTATTCATCTTTGTTTTGATGTGGAAAAGATTGGGTTCCTGTAACTCACAGGACCCACTATTTTTTACACCAAAACAGAAATTATTTCTTAGGGTGTAAGCACTCACTATCATAATCTAAAGTACTTCTAATATTTCTACTTAGTAAACTGCTTGTGAAATGAAAAGTCTTTGTAAGTGAAGCTGTAAGTCTTTACAAGCCTCTTGGTGGGTATGTGTCCAAAGAGTCGATCTGCATACAGTAATATGTATAGATCAGTTTGTAGGGATTAAAAAAATACCAGTATCCAGGAAAGAGCAGATAGTAATACAAGGGCCTGTGTGGTACCTCAGTTTTCTTGAACCATTGAGTCCCTAATTTGGTAAACCTGTACCACTCCTTAACTGATCCATGGTTACAGGTGCATGATCCAAGATTTAATATGGGAATACAATATTACACAATGCAAACTAAAATTTTCTCATTGAAATTCTTATCAACCAAAATGTATCTAAATAATCTCAACAGTTGCTAAGATTATGAAACCAAGGGAAGTAGATATTTAACTTATTGCTAACACTCACATTTTAGCCGCAGGAAGACATTAAATAGCCAAAAAGTATATACTTATTGTCTTTCACTTGCAACGTAGAGTATATATGTCTGTTGTCTGTTCCAATAAGGGAGGGATCACAAGGAGTCTTAGAAGAAGAAGATGTCTTTCTCAGAATTTTACTGCATATATTATTGAGAAGCAGTTTGAAATACTAAGAAAATGAAACCAAATAATATAAACAAATACAAAACCCATCTCCATTGCACAAGAAATAAGATCAGATTAAATCAATATTGAATTGACCAATGCCTATTCTAGCAGTAGCTATGTATGAGCGAAGGGTCTCTAATTAGATGAATCTTAATATCCTAGAATGAAGGTCAGGTATGCTATTGAGTAGTGTTTGAGATGAACACAAGATTCAAATTCATGAAAGCAACTTGCTCTCTTGTCCAAAGCAAGTCATGTTCTAAAGCGTGCATGAAATTTAACACACAAGATTGACTTCCAGTGTTGAACAATATCGCACAAAGATTGGGGACCAGATATTAATTTCCTTTCCTTCACAAGAGAGTTCCATGCAAGAATGAATAATTAAAACCAAAACGCAATAGAGCCTAATAGCATTGTGTTGGTGCCCTTAATTTTTAATTTCTGGTTTTCTTTTATGTCTTGAATAAATAGGATTATACTAAATAAGTTCTGCAAAACAAATATTAGTTATGTTTTTTTAACGTGCTCAAGAAAATGCATCAAAACTATTTTTTTTAAAAAATAGAAGTGCATTCTAAATTCAGCTAAGGTAACTGTAAAAGCCAAATCTAAATACAGAGTTAAAAGTTAAGAATAAGGTATTTTCTGCATGTATAACTCTTTGGACTATGATTTTAGCAGCAGTCAAAAAAGCAAACCAAATGTTAGGATGAATAAAATAGAAGATAGTACAGAAAATATCATAATGGCTTTGTATAATACATTGGTTCATTATCATCTGGAATACTGACTACAATACTGATCAACCCATTTCCAAAAGGATATTGCAGAATTAGTGGGGGTTCCGAGGAGAGCAACGAGAATGATTAAAGGGACAGAAAAACTCTCACATGAATAGATAGCAATTGTTCACCCTAGAAAATAGGTGAGTAAGGGAGACAAGATCAAAATATATAAAATAGTGAATGATACAGGGAAAGCAGGTTGAGTGTTTCTGTTCTCCCTGTTTCACAGTACAAGAACAAGGGGACAGCCAATGAGACTGAAAGGCAGCAAATTCAAACCTAATGAAACGAAATAACTTTTCATACAGTCAGTAATCAGACTCTGGAACTAATTGCCACAGGATGTCATCGAAGCCAATTAATTTAGGAGGATTCAAAGGATTTGGGCATTTGTATGAATAACAAGACTATCCAGTGTTACAGTAGTTAATGATAAAAGATTTTAGAAGGGATGTAAAACGTACTTCTGGGTTTAAGGCAATAGCTAACTCTCAAGAGCTAGGGTGAGACCATCATTGGGGCAGATTATTCCTCATCTACTGTGAGGTTTTTCATATCTTCCTGTGGAGCTTCTGTTTCTGGCCACTGTCAGAGACAGGATACTGGACTGGAAGATCCACACGTCTGATGCCCTATGGCTGTCTCAATGTTCATCAGGTCTCAGTGAAAAAGAAAATATACTAGGTCAGTAGGTAGATGGGAGACCTCCATGGGAAAATGTAGGGAGGTGTAGGAAATTGTGTTTATCCATTTGATGGAACCCTTAACTCTGTATACCAGTCTTAAATTTAGTAGCTGTGTGTTAACCAAGGCATGATGCAGGATGAGACGTAAAAACTACCTGTGCTTATCAAAGAAGACATTTCTCAAAAGAGTGGATGTTAACCGGTTCTGTTTACCTGGCCACATTCTGTTTTGAATAAATGTATTTTGTATATTTAAATTCCATGCTCTTTTAATTAGAGAAGTGTATTATTCTTCACTTACTGCCTTAACTGTTTGTTTAGCGGTGTTTTGTGTTTAGAAAAGGTGGGTGTAGTTAGTGGTAGGTGAAGTGATTCACATGAATTTAAGTTGCTGAGAGTTTTAGGATTTTACAGGGTGAGACACAATATATAAATGTAAGAGATTTCCTAGTGCCATTTAAAATAATTGTAATATTAATAATACAAAAAAAAATTATGGCTGGAATACAACTTACAGTGACACCAGTACATGTTATTTTAACTGTGATAGAACAAAACTGAGCTGGAAGCCTTGGGGACATTGATCACTCTAGAAAGGAGGCTGCCTGTTGAACGAGTAATGTTCCATAATAAGGTTGTTTGGCTCGCCTCGCTCCGCCTGCCTGGCACTCCTGCCGGGGAGCGGGGTGCGGGGGCTTGCCCCATTCTGCCTGCCTGGCATTCCAGTTGAGGAGTGGGCAAGCCCCTGCACTCCAAACCCTCTCCTCAGTAGGAGTGCTGGGCAGGTGGAGCGGGGCAAGCCTCCAATCTTGCTACGCCCCTGCCTCAGCCAAGCTTCACAATCATCATTGGTGAGTACAATATTAAATTGTTTGTTTATAATTATTTAAAACTCATACTGTATATACAGCCTTTTGTCTGGCAAAAAAATTTTCCCTGGAACCTAACACCCCCCTCTCTCCCCCCCAACCCCCACCCCGAATTTATTCTTATAGGGAAATTGGATTCGCTTAACATCATTTCGCATAAAGTAGTGTTTTTTATAAACATAACTACAATGTTAAGCAAGGAGTTACTATATCTGATTTCAGTCTGAATCAACTTGGTATATCCTCCAGTTGTTTTGTTAGTAACTCTCTCAGACCTCCCTTGCCTTGCAGCCTTAGAAAGAGGAAAAAAAAAGTTCAATCCTTTTTTTTTTCCCACCCCCCTGTTTTTTTGTGCAGATGCTAGAGCTGTTAGATTTCTCCCATTTCCACCAGATCCACCTTCCCCCTTCCTTGCCATTGGACAGGGCCAAAACTGCTGTTCTGATGGAATTTTTAATTGTTATTTCTTGGCAGGAATTTCTTTAAGATTGCATCACACCTGATTTGGCAAGGATACTAGGCAGTCTTAAGTCAGTTTGTAGTGAGGCTTGCAGAGTTTGTGACACTTAGCATCTATTGACACATCTTTAGTTATTTCCAAAATCTCTACTGGCTAGAAACTATTTCTGCATTCAGCCTTGATGCAATGTAAGGCCTGTCTTTCCATTTTGTGTACCTTTGTATATGTCTGTGTGTCTGCTTATAATTTAGGATACATGTTGTTCCTTATCTTGTGTAGATTCCTGTAACGTTTACAGTGCTTTATTGGAGGTAGTGAGGAAACAACAGCTTATGCCTTTGTTTGTTACTAGAAGGGCAGTGTCATGCTCTGTATTGTCCTTGACTTCATAGAGCCTGATAAAATCAGGGGCTTCTTTTGGTAAACATGAGTTAACAGGGAAAAAGGTTTTAATTGGAATTTTTTGAAGGCACTGATGAATGTAGGATAGCTGATCAGCTCTTGCGTTGCCTTCCGACTAATGTGACTTGAGTGTGTGGGGTTTTTTGTTTTCACCACTTTCACAAATCCAGCTTTGAGCAGTGCCTTGTTTTGCCCATGATTGAGATGTTCAGATACTTGTTTCTTGACCTAATTTCTAATCAAATGTTATCACATTCTTTCAACCCACATCTTCCACAAAACAGAAGTCCCTCCAAAATGTCCTGTCGCACAGCACTTTCAAGCACAATGGGTTTTTCAAGATATGATTTGCATGTAATATTATGGGCCCTGATTGTGATCTCGCTTTCCTGACTTTACACTAGAATGTACATATTGATTTCAATGGAGTTATTCCTAATCCTCAGTAATGTAAGAATCAGCCTGTAGTCTGTATCTTTTGCATTCACTTGTGGATACTGTGAGAAGTTAAGTATAAGTTGGGTTTGAATGTTAAGTCTACACTGCGTGATATATTCCTAATTTTAGAATATTTTTGTTTGTCTGGTTTTTAGCTTCATCAGGCAGATGTGGTGGTGGTAGGCAGTACCAAACCTAAGGAGATTCCAGTCAGTTGGATAAGGCCTGGAACAACCATTGTCAGTTGTTATCCTGACTTTTTATCAGGTACGATCAGTTTTAAAATGGTATACCACTTGAAAGAAGTGTAAGGGATACAAGGATAAGTACAAGATGTGGTAGCAAAGACCTGCAAGGTTTAGAATAAGGCATTTAAAAATAAATGTATATGTATTGTGTGTATGTATGCATGTATATGAGTTCATCCTTTCTGTACCTGATATTTATGATCTTGGGGTTATGCAGGCAACAGTTGATGATCTTACTAGCTTAATTATCAGTATTATAGAATGTACATTATTCCTGGGGAATTCTGTGCCACTGAGCATATGCAGAATTTATGTCCCCTGCAGATTTCTTTGCTTCCCTGCAGAAAAATCACTTTCTGATTGGGAAGCAAGAGTGGTCATAGACCTTCCCAGCAGTATGTTTCGGGTACCCAGGGCTGTTGGCAGAGAAGTAAATCACTCTGGGACAGAGGGTGGGACTGGGGAAGACCGGGCTGGTGGCTCCTACCCTGCGCCAGGCTCAGTGGCTAGTCCTGGCTTGGCTGGGGAGGATGGGACATCATATTCCCCGGCATGGAATTTGGGGCCGTGTCAGATTTCTCCCCTGGCTGCAGGAAGTTCTGCAAACTCTCATTAAACCCAACTGTAAGCTAAATTATCTAATTACTTAGTTAATTCTTCTAAAAGGTCATATTTCTTGGTAGTAACTTCACCATGTAATCATACATGACGTAGTAGAATTTGATTATGATCTAGATGTGCTTTTTTTTTTTTAAGATGCCAGCAAGTGTTGGCCATTCTTCTTCTTCAATGATTTATGAAAGAAAGCCATAGAGATTATTTGTTTGATGATACATATTGAAGAGTTTGAGTAATTAGTCATCTAAGACTCTATCCTGCAAACATTTATGTGAATAACTGCAAATGTGAGTAGTCCTATTAAATTCAATGGGACTACTCAGATGCGTAAAATTACTCACATGCATAAATGTTTCCAAGATCAGAGTTCAAAGCATTACGATGAAAATAAATTTGTTTATGCCATGCAGCTCATCTTATTTGTAGTATAGGAGCTTGGATCGAACAAGCCTAAGTTTCAAGACATTAAAATAAAAACGTTTAGTGCAAAGGTATACTACAAAAACATTTGAAATTTTACTGAAACAGCTAGCTACTATAGGAGTAAAAGTGCATGATTTTTAGACATTGAGTCAGGATTGTAGTTGAACCTATTTGAATAACATCCCCAGAAAGTTCTAATTGTCACATAATAATACTTAGAACTTGTATGTCGGGATAAATGGATCTCACTTTCTGATGTCAAAGCAATTGACTTTTTAAAGTAATCTCTGTAGTTCACAGTAGAGCAATGTAATAATTTCTATTATAAAATATGTCGTCTCACACTCTCCCCAAGAACAAATTACTTGGCTTTTTAGTTTTATCCTTCTACCTTCTGTGTCGTTTCATATAATTCTAACGATTTGTGGTCACCACCATAATGTGTACAAAACCAGCCATTGCTCCCAGGTCACTCTTTGGTTTGTTTTTTAATTTAAAAAAGCTAAATTATAGGCATGAAATCTATATTTGATTCAGCTTTTAAACAGAAAGTGAAAGCTAGGAGACCTACCTAAATCCTATTGAAAGCCATAGCAAAGCTAGCAAGCTATTTTTGGTAAGCAAATCCTGTTTTAAAATATTATAATAACCCAATACTATTTTAAATAAACAGATCCTGTTCATACCGTACTAGGGAACTTTTAGTGTGCAGCTGCAGGGTCCACATGGACAGTTAGTGTATGGCACGCCAGAGCACTATAGATTTACACCTTAACTTGCCATGCACTAACTTGCTGTATAGACTTGCCCCTTAGTTAGGGTTCCCAACTTTCTAATCACACAAAATTGAACACCCCTTTCCTACCCCTTCCCTGAGGCCCTGTCTGCCCGCTCCCTCTCCCTCACCCTCACTTTCACCGGGCAGGAGGTTGTGGTACGGGCTCCAGGATGGGGCCAGAAATGGGTTCAGAGTGTGGAAGGAGGCTCCGGGTTGGGGTAGGGGGTGAGGGCTCCATCTAGTGGGGTGGAACTGGGGATGAGGGGCTTGGGGTGCAGGAGGAGGCTCTGGGCTGGGGCCGAGGGGTTTGGAGTGCAGGAGGGGAATCAGGGCTGGGGCTGAGGGGTTTGGAGGTATGGGAGGGGGTGCAGACTCCAGCTGGGGTGCAGTAGGGGGCTCCGGGCTGGGGCAGGGGGTTGCGGTGTGGGCTATGGGAGGGAGTATGGGTGCGGGAGGAGTCTCAGGCTGGGGCAGGGGGTTGGGGTTCGGGAGGGACTGTGGGGTGCAGGTTCCAGGAGGGGATGTTGGAGGGGGCTCAAGGCTGGGGCAGAGGGTTGGAGTGCGGGAGGGAATGTGAAGTGCGCGCTCCGCCCTGGCAGTGCTTACCTCAGATGGCTCCCAGAAGCACCTGGAATGTCTGGTTTGTAGGTGGAGGGCTCAGCGCGCTGTCTGTGCCTGCAGGCACTGTCTCTGCACAACCAATGGGAGCTGCAGACCTGGTGCTTGTGGTGGAGGCAGCGTGCAGAGCCCACATGACTGGAGCCACCAATGACCCTTTTCGACCGGGCGTGTTCCGGGCAAAAACTAGACACCTGGCAACCCTACCCTTAGTCTTATGCTTCAGTTCCACAGTGGTACCTAACAGGATAACAGTTCTTTCCTATCCCACAGGAATATTGTGAGGATAAATACATTAAAAGATTGTGAGGTGCTCAGATATGGCAGTGTAGTCCTTATAGGTACCTACGATAGATATGTTTCAGAGTAGCAGCTGTGTTAGTCTGTATTCACAAAAAGAAAAAGGGTACTTGTGGCACCTTAGAGACTAACAAATTTATTTGAGCATAAGCTTTCGTGAACTACAGCTCACTTCATCGGATGCATCACTTCATCGGATACATTAGAGCATGTAGCTTATGCTCTAATAAATTTGTTAGTCTCTAAGGTGCCACAAGTGCTCCTTTTCTTTTTGCGAATACAGACTAACACGGCTGCTACTCTGAAACCTGTGTATTTATACACATGCTAATCCCTGCATTGATAAAGAAGGCATATTAAGCCAATTCAAATAAAAACTTGAAATGTTTCTGTAAAGCACAGATGTCTGAAAGAGAGGGGAATTTAACTTCATCCCTCCTACTTCATTTGTTGTTCTGGCAAAAATCCCAGAATGGTCTGTGCAACCGTAGTCAGTTTATGACTGACAGACTGTTATAACTTCCAGTAAATTGCACAGGATTCTAATCTAAAATTGTAGAACACCATAAGATCTGGTTTAAAACAAGAAGTGTTAACACAAACGGAAGATCTTTTAAACATTTTTTTAATATGTGTTTAGTGTTAGGAATAGAATCTCTATTATTTAGTTAGCTTTGTCACTAAGGTAAAGGTGCTTGATGAGGTAGCATTTGAGAAAGTGTTTGAAGATTAATTGAATTAGGCTAAATGTGTATGTAAACACAAGGTCTTTTGGTGTCTTAGTGACTTCAGTGTTCTAAGTAGGCAGGACATGATGACTAACAGTACTGGCTAGAGTCAAGCATTGTGTGAGCAGTTGGTGTTCAAATTTCTCCACACGCTTATGTCAGCATGCCTTTAATTCTGACCCACAATGTCCCTGATGTTCTAGTTCTGAGACTTTTTAAGAGAGAGAATTGTGCCAAATTGTGTAGTTGTTTTTATGATGTGCACAGATGGTAATTAGAAAGAGACAGCCTGACTGGGTCAGGATTTGAGCTCTGGTTCCCCAAGGTATAAGACTAATGCACTTTTATTATTGTAATGCCTAGAGTCTGCATTCAAGATCAGGGTCCCATTGTGCTAGCTAAAGTTCAGATTGAAAGATGGATCTTAGCTTGAAGAAATCACTGGCTAGATATAAGGCAAGAAGCAACAAGTGGGTTGAAAAAACAAAAACAAGGATAATGGGAACAGTGACAAAATAATACATTGACATCTAATCTAATTCATGACCAGTGAAAGACCTTGTCCTACAGGAAGCCAGTTGTAGCCATTGGGTTGACTGTGCAGAAAGTCTGCATTAAAAGTAATATTGGTGAAGGAAACTTGCTACTCATTAATGCCAGAAAACTTTGTCTATTCTGAGTCTAGATTATAAATCTGATTGGCTAATGGTGGTAGTATTTTTTTTATGATCATACGCACATATTTCTTAATTTCATTACCCTCTCAAAGTAATATGGACAGGGAAAGGCAAACTAAAAATCTTTTCCCTATTTGTCCAATGGATTGTTTCAAATATGTGTAATTTTCCAAATCCTAATGCATTCTGTAGCTTTTTGCACAAATGGCACATTTTTGTGAACTGAAACTGGTTTCCCTTGGATATCTAATATATGTACACTCCCACACCACTCTTCCAGTTGCTGTCCGCTTAAAATTAAGGAGACAGTGGTAGTTCAGCAGTGAGGTTGTTAAATTTGGAATAAACATTCAGACCTCAATTTTTTTATTTATTTATCTTTTTGGATGAAGATGTCTCTCCAACATGTTTCTGCCCATTCCTACTGTCAAAGGTCTCGTGACTCATTGGTGCAATGTTTTCTTTTACAGGGGAACATGGTTATGGTCAAGATTTAAAGTATAGTAACCAGTCGGCTGTAGGTCCTCTGACAATAGCAATGCGGATGCAGGTTAGTATGACCCGAAAGTGTGTAAAACTCACTGTGTTTATTGGGCTCTAGAGTTCACAGTCTATGCACTTACAGCTGCAATTGGACACGTCTGGCAAATTTAAAAAGAGGGAAAATTATGACCTGCAACTGCCTTAATAATAAAAGGAGTACTTGTGGCACCTTAGAGACTAACAAATTTATTTGAGTGTAAGCTTTCGTGAGCTACAGCTCACTTCATCGGATGCATTGAGCTGTAGCTCACGAAAGCTTATGCTCAAATAAATTTGTTAGTCTCTAAGGTGCCACAAGTACTCCTTTTCTTTTTGGGAATACAGACTAACACGGCTGCTACTCTGAAACCTGCCTTAATATAATCAATGAAATTCATTGGGTGATTCATTTCTGTTTTATTTATCAAAATTAAGGTAAATGAGGGATTAAAATCAAAATACAATAACAATGATAACTGTAACAAAGCTTGATAAATAGATAAATAGATTTGTAGATTGATCTATAAAAATAAGTTAGGCACAAAGTGATGGTGAGGGAATTGTACTTAAGGCTGCCTGCAATCCCACAGTTTTATGAAGAGTAACTAATATTTGTGAAGTGCTATGTAAATATAAAGTCAGGAAAAACGAATCTGTCTGAATATCAAGTATTTTTGCCTCGTTTTATTTCACAGTCAAGCGAGTTTAAAGACTGAGCACACACTTTAGCTTTGACATTTTGGGATTTTGTTCGTGTCATCACAGTCATGTTAAAATAATTTGGTGTTGGCTAAAGCTCGCTTTGATTAATTTGTCCATGTTTCTAAAATGTGCTGATGATTTAAATGCTTTTCCTTGGATTTCTTCTTATATTGAAGTAGTAATATGTGAATGTTTTGTATTTACTTGAAAGAAGGGCTGTTGGGTTATGTTGGCACTACATAATGTTAGCACACAGATGTTTCAGAAATTAAATGAATGTTTGTTATGTGTAGCAGAATAATGGGAGTACCCTAGTTACCTGCAGTTATAATACAGAGTTATGCTTATGTACTTATGGTTCTACTATGCATACTAACCAGCCTGCTGCATATAGGTTCCCTGCCATGCTCACAACTTTGGCCTTGGCTACACTTGCAAGTTAGAGCTCATTAAATCAGCCCCAGGTGCCCTAACTCGGTCCACAGTGGCAAGGCATTTAGAGCGCCTGGACTCTGCAGCTGGAGCGCTCCTGGTAATCCCATTCCACGAGAAGCATAAAGCTTGCTGCGCCCCGGCTGAAACATCTGAGTGTCCATGTGGATGATGTGTTGCATTACTGTGCAGTGATTGGCCTCCAGAAACGTCCCATAATCCCTTGAAGTCATTGTGGCAACTCTTGTCATTGTGTTGAATTCGGCTGCAGGCATGCGGATATGCCCTTTCAAAGCTCCGTTTCTGACAGCCCGCATGCTTATCTGCTCTGGGACAAAGCAAACCATTACTGTGGAATGCTCCTGCTGCAGAGGCAGGCGTGTGTGTGTGTGTGTGTGTGTGTGTGTGTGAGAGTGAGTGAGTGAGTGAGTGCGAGAGAGAGAGGCAGGGGTGGGGGCTGATGTCACGGTTTCCCCCTTCGCTCTGCCATTGACTGAACTTGCAAGACAGCATGCTGACACACTCTCTGCCCCCCATAACGCAGTCTCTCCCCCCCAAATACACACAACACACTCCCTGTCACATTCCACATACACACCCCCCGTTTTGAAAAGCACACTGCAGCCGCTTGCACACTGGGATAGCTACCACAATGCACTGCTCTCTATGGCTTTGCAAGAGCTGCTAATGTGGCCACGCCACTGTGCTTGCAGTTGACTGTTTGAACACATGGTAGTGCTTTCCCTGCTGCTGTCTCTGAGGGCTGGTTTAACTCCCATCACTCTACATCTGCAAGTATAGCCATGCCCTAACATGATCAGTAGAGCAGAGGTCCGGAAAAGTTCTTTTCCTGCTTTATTACCACCACATCCACATTGGTGGTGGTGAAAACAGAGTAGGGAGCATTACTACACTCAAATGCACAGATGCTTTGTTGTCATACAAGGCTGCAATATAAAAGTAGTTTTGAGTATGCAGTCCAAGGGCATGTCTTCACTAGCAAATGTTGAAGTGCTGCCGCGGCAGCATTTTAATGTGGCTGTCTAGTCGCGGCACCAGCCCTGGGAGAGAGCTCTTTCAGCGCTATTAAAAAAAAAAAAACCCACCTCCACGAGGGGAATAGCTCCCAGTGCTGGGAGTGCAGATGTACACTGTCTACACTGGCACTTTACAGTGCCGAAACTTGCAGTACTCAGGGGAGTGTTTTTTGACACCCTTGAGTGAGAAAGTTCCAGCATTGTAAAGTGCCAGTGTAGACAAGCCCCAAGTCCCTTTCATGTACTTGTGCTATTTAAAGCCTCTCTGTGCTTGAATACAGTGCCTCTCTCTGCTGCTGCTAAGAGTTGAATAAATAAAGCAGAAAAGACAGGTTTCAGAGTAGCAGCTGTGTTAGTCTGTATCCGCAAAAAGAAACGGAGGACTTGTGGCACCTTAGAGACTAACAAATTTATTTGAGCATAAGCTTTCATGAGCTACAGCTCACTTCATCGAATGCATCCGATGAAGTGAGCTGTAGCTCATGAAAGCTTATGCTCAAATAAATGTGTTAGTCTCTAAGATGCCACAAGTACTCCTTTTCTTTTTACTGTAAGGAGAGCGGGGGGGGAGGGGGAAATTTTGTAGTGATAATCAAGGTGGACCATTTCCAGCAGTTGACAAGAACGTCTCGGGGGGGAGAGGGGAATAAACATAGGGATATAGTTTTACTTTGTGTAATGACACAGCTCTCCAACACCACTTTCTACAAGCCATTACCCTCTGATCCCACTGAGGGTTACCAAAAGAAACACCATTTGCTCAAGAAACTCCCTGAAAAAGCACAAGAACAAATCCGCACAGACACACCCCTAGAACCCCGACCACGGGTATTCTATCTGCTACCCAAGATCCATAAACTTGGAAATCTTGGACACCCCATCATCTCAGGCGTTGGCACCCTGACAGCAGGATTGTCTCCTTATGTAGACTCCCTCCTCAGGCCCTACGCTACCAGCACTCCCAGCTATCTCTGAGCCACAACGACTTCCTGAGGAAACTACAATCCATCGGTAATCCTCCTGAAAACACCATCCTAGTCACTATGGATGTAGAAGCCCTCTACACCAACATTCCACACAAAGATGGACTACAAGCCGTCAGCAACAGTATCCCCGATAATGTCACGGCAAACCTTGTGGCTGAACTTTATGACTTTGTCCTCACCCATAACTATTTCACATTTGGTGACAATGTATACCTTCAAATCAGCGGCACTGCGATGGGTACCCGCATGGCCCTACAGTATGCCAACGTTTTTATGGCTGACTTAGAACAACGCTTCCTCAGCTCTCATCTCCTAATGCCCCTACTCAACTTGCGCTACATTGATGACATCTTCATCATCTGGACCCATGGAAAAGAAGCCCTTGAGGAATTCCACCAGGATTTCAACAATTTCCATCCCACCATCAACCTCAACCTGGACCAGTCCACACAAGAGATCCACTTCCTGGACACTACTGTGCTAATAAGCGATGGTCACATAAACACCCCCCTATATCGGAAACCTACTGGCCGCTATGCCTACCTACATACCTCCAGCTTCCATCCAGACCACACCACACAATCCATTGTCTACAGCCAAGCTCTACAATACAACCGCATTTGCTCCAACCCCTCAGACAGAGACAAACACCTACAAGATCTCCATCATGCATTCTTACAACTACAGTACCCACCTGCTGAAATGAAGAAACAGATTGACAGAGCCAGAAGAGTACCCAGAAGTCACCTACTACAGGACAGGCCCAACAAAGAAAATAACAGAATGCCACTAGCCATCACCTTCACCTCCCAACTAAAACCTTTCCAACACATCATCAAGGACCTACAACCTATCCTGAAGGATGACCCATCACTCTCACAGATCTTGGGAGACAGGCTAGTCCTTGCTTATAGACAGCCCCCCAACCTGAAGCAAATACTCACCAGCAACCACACACCACACAACAGAACCACTAACCCAGGAACCTATCCTTGCAACAAAGCCCATTGCCAACTGTGTCCACCTATCTATTCAGGGGACACCATCATAGGACCTAATCACATCAGCCACACTATCAGAGGCTCGTTCACCTGCACATCTACCAATGTGATATATGCCATCATGTGCCAGCAATGCCCCTCTGCCATGTACACTGGTCAAATTGGACAGTCTCTACGTAAAAGAATAAATGTACACAAATCAGACATCAAGAATTATAACATTCAAAAACCAGTCGGAGAACACTTCAATCTCTTTGGTCACTCGATTTCAGACCTAAAAGTGGCAATTATTCAACAAAAAACCTTCAAAAACAGACTCCAAGGAGAGACTGCTGAATTGGAATTAATTTGCAAACTGGATACAATTAACTTAGGCTTGAATAGAGACTGGGAGTGGCTGTGTCATTACACAAAGTAGAACTATTTCCCCATGTTATTCCCCCTTCCCCCCCCCGCGCTGTTCCTCAGACATTCTTGTCAACTGCTGGAAATGGCCCCCCTTGATTATCTCAGAAAAGGTTCCTCTCCCCCTCCCCCCACTCTCCTGCTGGTAATAGGTCACCTTACTTGATCACTTTTGTTACAGTGTGTATGGTAACACCCATTGTTTCATGTTCTCTATGTATATAAATCATCTCCCCACTGTATTTTCCACTGAATGCATCTGATGAAGTGAGCTGTAGCTCACAAAAGCTTATGCTCAAATAAATTTGTTAATTCCTAAGGTGCCACAAGTACTCCTTTTCTTTTAAACAGTTGACACTTCTTTTGTAATTTGAAGAGAGTGGGAGAATTCCTTTATTTTGGAGAGAGAATAGTAAAATACTGGCCTGGAAGAAGAATACCTCCCAGTGAATAGCCAGAGATTTGAGTGCCATTTGTGCTGAATGACCCTGCCCTTCCTTGAAATCTTGGTTAAACAATGCAGTAATAAGAAAAGGAGTACTTGTGGCACCTTAGAGACTAACAAATTTATTTGAGCATAAGCTTTCATGAGCTACAGTTCACTTCATCGGATGCATTCAGTAGAAAATACAGTGGGGAGATTTATATACATAGAGAACATGAAACAATGGGTGTTACCATACACACTGTAACGAGAGTGATCACTTAAGGTGAGCTATTACCAGCAGAAGAATGGGGGGTAGGGGGGAGGAGAACCTTTTGTGGTGGTAATCAAGGTGGGCCATTTCCAGCAGTTGACAAGAATGTCTGAGGAACAGCAGGGGGTTGGGGGGGGTCGGTAAACATGGGGAAATAGTTTTAAAAATAGTACACAAAGTAAAACTATTTCCCCATGTTTAACCTCTTCCCCCCCACCCCCCACTATTCCTCAGACGTTCTTGTCAACTGCTGGAAATGGCCCACATTGATTATCACTACAAAAGGTTCTCCTCCCCCCCGTTCTCCTGCTGGTAATAGCTCACCTTAAGCGATCACTCTGGTTACAGTGTGTATGGTAACACCCATTGTTTCATGTTCTCTATATATATAAATCTCCCCACTGTATTTTCCACTGAATGTATATGATGAAGTGAGCTGTAGCTCATGAAAGCTTATGCTCAAATAAATTTGTTAGTCTCTAAGGTGTCACAAGTACTCCTTGTCTTTTTGCGAATACAGACTAACACGCTGCTATTCTGAAACAATGCAGTAATAGTTTTTCTTTATTTCTAAAGACATGGAATTGGAAGATCCTTATGTTGTAGGTATGCCTACTACAATCCTTTGGATAGAGATTATTTTAGCAGTTATGAAATCATATGTTTAGGCTCTATCTAATTGAAATAAAACTTTTGAACATTTATAATGCAACTGTCATACAGTGTGTTTTTTTTTTTTTCTCTGTGAAAGAACATGGTAAAAACCAGTGAGAGATGGATCCGGTCTCAGCAATACAGGGAATGGAACCTCCATTGCTTGAAACTTCAGCCCCTCTCCCCAGTGCCCAGGTAATAAGCATAATGAGCTTTGGGCAAGTGGTTTAAGCATTAAACTGAATCTAATTATGTCTCTTTAAATATGTTTGTCTAGTATACAAAAGCAGCTATTCTGCTTATTTGTTTCTTCTGTTATTGTGTCACTAAATATCCTGGTATTTAGTATTAGTTATTTTTTATAAGTGGAAACCAGTTTATGAATCCTAAAACTGAAAGGTGAACTGAAATAGTTCCCAAATCAGTGGCATCCCAATTCCGGAAAGTACATGAGGACATGCTTAACTTTAAGCATGCATATAAGTCTCAGTGACTTCAAAGGCACCTGACCTCATGCATAAGTGCTTTTCTGTTTAGCCATGTTTTCCTGAATCGGGGCCCAACAATAGGTTTGCAGACTTGAAGAGTTACAAATACATTCTTTTGTATAAACAAATTATTTTTGGTCAGTTCCTCTTTCATTTACTTGCTTATGTTCAGGCCTTCAGGGATCCATGTTTACATTGCAACAACTGCTGACAGCAGGAGGAATGTGGCTCTCCGCTTTGCTATTAGTATAAAGTTGTGTGTGTGTGGTGTGGGTGAGTGTGCACTCGCGTGTGAGAGAAACTTGAGGGCTTGAACCCAAGTTATGGCCAGTAGGAGTCTTTGAAAATATATTCATTTATAATTTATATAAGTCTGCTGCTGAATGTAGTGCATTTTTAATGTTTAAGGTTAAAATTAGTACATGCTTTTAAAGAAAGCATTTCACTTCACCTTTAAATGTCTGTTTTAACAATTTAATTGAAACAGATTCAATTTGTAACTTAAAACAGATGCCAAAAGAACAAGCATTTTATAGAGTGCAGATAGAAAGAAAAAAGTTGATATCCTGAGGCTTTTAATGGGCAAATATATACAATTTCAACCTTTTCATCCTTGAAAACTGTCCATTAAAAATGTAGCTAAAGAAACAATAGATCAAACTATGCTTCATGCCATGGGGTAGATGATGATAAAACTTGACAAAAAAAACTCTGCTTCCCTCCCCTTTCCCCACCACCATATATAAAATATGTTACCAGTGATAGGTTTTCCATTTGTTTAATTACTGGAACTTTATGGTTGTAGCTTTTTTCCTTTTAAATATATAGTTGCTTGCTAGGGCGAAGGTATAAAATATTCTTTTACAACAATACACAATTTTATATGGAAACAGATGGATTTTTCATTGAAAACAAGCAAGAAAGAAACATAGGAACTAAAACAGCGAACATCTGCCTTTTTGCTCTCAAGGAGCTCTGGGGCGTTAATTAGATTCATTTCCAAAGACATTGTAATAAATTCTCAGTGTGCATACTGACTAGATGTAGAGATTTTTTTAATCTTGTATTTGTAAATTCCCAGTGTAATTTACAGTGTAACACTGTTGCCAGCAGATATTTAACTAACTAGTCTTGTTCTGACAGAAAACCTACTTTTCTAATCTTTTTGTTTAGTATCAAATATGCAACATTTATATATATTGAAAATATTTAAATTAACTATTTAAAAACTGGCTATCCATGTCAGATGTTGAAAAAAGTTGGTACATATGAATATATTTTAGTCCAACTAACATTACCAAAAATTTCTTCAGGCTTAACATGTTGATTAAAAGTTGTCCTTTATTTCCCATGTTTCTTTCATCCAGAAATCAAAACAATACATTCAGCAACAACAAAAATTGACCCTCAAACATTTTTTAGGTAACAATAAAATAAATTTGTTTAAAATAAAGCTAACATCTATAGATAGGATAAATATGTTAAGCTATTCTGAATGTAATGAGTACAATGGAAAATAAAAATATATAACTTATTAATAAATGTAATACTTAGCAAAGGAATATGCAGACATACACGAATGCAACTAATTTTTAATGCATGTAGGAAAGTACAATTGGAGACCTTTCTAACTTTTTAAAATAAAGTAAAATCTTTCTTTAAAGAGCTATGTTTTATACAGTGTTGTATGATGTGTACTTGGAAGTTATTGAAACATGGAAGGAGAAATTATATTTTTGCTTTTATCTCCTTCACCATAAAACACATACACGAATTCCAAGAACAGTAGCTGGTCAGACCAAACTGCTGATGGAGCTATCTAATTGGAAATTGTACCCATTGGAGCATTAGGGTAACCTTTTGCCAGGTAGACACATAGTAAGGGAATCAGAAGAGACAGTGAGTTCAGTGAGGCTGTAAGGGCCAGATCCAAAGCCAATCAAAGTCTATGGAAGAATTCTCAATGACTTCATTTGCTTTGGATCAGTCTCTCTTGATTTCTCTCCCTTCCTCTGTGCTGAATGCTGCAGTTCTCTGTGTGACTGTTTCTAATTGGATTAAAGTTGTTCTGCCCCTTTGGTTTATATTCCCTTTACCTGAGCAATCCTGCCTCAGGCACTCAGCCTGTCCCTTATTGCTGTTTCTAATGCTGAATTTCAAGTATGTGAAAAACCAAAAACAGTTAGTAATGAAAACTGAAGTATGAGGCTTAAGCCGTCTGGAAAAACCTGCAAGTAGCCCTGAACGCAAAATTCAAAGATTCTCTCTATTAATAAAAAAGGAAGTTGTCTGTTTCATAAACTACAGTTAAATCATATGGCTTCCGTATGAGGTGAGATTAATAAGACTGGGACTTGTCAGCTTGGAAAAGTGACGGCTAAAGGGAGATATGATTGAGGTCTATAAAATCATGACTGGTGTAGAGAAAGTAGATAAGGAAGTCTTGTTTACTAGGGGTCACCACAAGAACTAGGGATCACCAAATGAAATTAATAGGCAGCAGGTTTAAAACAAATAAAAGGAAGTATTTCTTCACAGAACGCACAGTCAACCTGTGGACCTCTTTGCCAGAGAATGTTGTGAAGGCCAAGACCTTAATCCGGTTCAAAAAAGAACTAGATAAATTCATGGAGGATAGGTCCATCAATGGCTATTAGCCAGGATGGGCAGGGATGGTGTCCATAGCCACTGTTTGCCAGAAGCTGGGAATGAGCGACGGGGTGGATCGCTTGATGATTACCTGTTCTTTTCATCCCCTGTGGCACTGGCCACTGTCGGAAGACAGGATACTGGACTAGATGGACGTTTGGTCTGACCCAGTAGGGCCATTCCTATGAAGAAATAAAACATTTTCCTGTATAGGTATAAGGGTGATGCATTTCTGCTCAGGTAGTTGCTTCCAGAACTGAACAACAGAGCGCAGAGGGTGTAGGAGACTTTGATTTTGATCTCAGCAGCAACTTTTTTCTATAATTGCATAATATACCGAGGTCCATTAGGAAAACGTGATGGTTTCTGGATCTGATTATAATCCTCTGTGTGCTAGAAATATAAACTGTAGGACCAGTCTCCTTCAGCCATTAAAAAAATGTTGTAATTGTAGTAGTACTTGTGTTCACTGTGCCATAGACACAGATGGATGTCTAGTAATATTTTCTATCAAAAACATTCTGGAGAATATTTGTTGACAGAAATAATTAAGTGGCTAGACATAAACGCTTAAAAAGCCTTGTTTATATTCACCAGTTATAGTTAAGATATAAGTGCCAAATCATTGTAAAGTCTTTTCTTGCACCATCTTGTGTGACAGGGCAAGGCCAGATGGCTATAGGAAAGTAGTGAGAAACAGGTATGTTAGCCCCAGGCTAAACAAATCCCTGTTACCATGGTAACCAAATGGCAGTTGCTCCAGGTTAATCAAGATCCCTGGGGCCAATTAAGATCCTTCCAGAAAGCAGTGGAGACAGCTAGGTTGACTGGGACACCTGAAGCCAATCAGGGGCTGGCTGACACTAGTTAAAAGCCTCCCAATTAGTCAGGTGGAGGGCGTGTGTCAGGAGCTGGAGGAGGAAGCCACGCTGCTGGAGAAACAGAGCAGTACAAACCTTATCAGGCACAAGAAAGGAGGCCCTGAGGTAAGGGTGACATATTGAGGATATTGAGGAAGTGGGGACTGCTGTGGGGAAGTGGCCTAGGGAATCATACTCCATAATCATCCTGTTTCCAAAAAGTCAGCTACCAAGAGCTGCTACTGTCAGGGTCCCTGGGCTGGATCCCAGAGTGGAGGGCAGGCCTAGGCTCTCCCCTGCCCTCCCCGACTAATCACTGAGAGTGGGAGACAACAGAGACTGTGCGAGGGAGGATAGCTTCTCCTCACCTCCCTTGCTGGCTTATGATAAAATGGCTCAGTAGGCTGTGACCTTTACCTCTAGAGAGAGAAGGGCTACATGGAGGGTCACAGTGAGCCTCTGAGGCTAGTGTAATTTGCCAGGAAGTGCGGGACCCACTGAGACAAGGTCAGAGCTTTGTCACACTTGTTAATAGAGGAGTGATCCTGTTGTATTCAAAAATAACTGCATTCTGTTGGATGTCTCCATTTATATGTAACCTCCCTGGTAAAAGGCTTTCTGTTTGTATTAAAAAGCTGTTTTCCCCCAAAGGTTCTTAAGAGCTCTTCAGCGAAGGAATGACAACAGCAGTTATTTTGCTTAGGTAGATCAACTGATGGAGGAAGGAGATTCTACAGAATTTTGTGTGGGAGTCCTCTCTGTAAGGAGAGGTGAAGGAAGTAGAGAGAACTTAGAGCGCTACAAGGAATTCAGGAAGTCCATGTTTAGGTTGTTATCTCTGAAATTACAAAAAGACACTAATGATGATTTAATACACAATTCTGTATAGGAAGTTCAATATCTTAAAAATGAAATAGAGTTGAATGAAAAAATATTGCCAGCCACACTTTTGTTTCTCTTTGCTGCTCAACAGTGTCAACTTGCAGATCCATATGGTGTCCCAGCTGCTGAAATTAGCATGTTTCACTCCCTTAAATAAACCGGATTCAAATCTTATGCTCAAATAAATTTCTTAGTCTCTAAGGTGCCACAAGTACTCCTTAGCTTTTTTTTTTAGTACATATTTATAGAGTTTGATGCAGAAAAGCATAGAAATACTGAAACTATCCTTTATGCAAGAGGTCTCTTTGCTATGCACTTTTGTTTAGAAAGAAGAATTGATGCAAGGGGGGAGAATGCATTTAATGCGGGGAGAATGAGTAGAAATGGTCTACAGCCAAATCATCATGTATTGTGATCCTGTAATATCTCACTAGGTAGGCTCAGTATGTGGATCAGAGACCTCTGGAAAGACAGCTCCCTACTACAGGAAATGTTGTTGATGATTAAGTGGTATACTTGTCTCTGAATGAGAATTGAATAAATGACCCAATCTAGTGTTAATGAGTGCTAAGAGGTGACATCTGCAGTTGTTTTAACAGTAGTCCTTATTCATGTGCAGATATTAAAGATCCCATGGCATTTCTTTTGCAAGGCTAGGCCTGTTAAATCCCAATTTGGTTTATGATGATTACCTAACCCACAGTAAATTCCCTGCAGTTTTAGTGTGTTGCCTTGTTCTTCTTTCCATCTTATCTTTACCTGTTGTGTAGTGTTATGTGTAGTTAAACAGCCACTGTGTGCTATCCCACATATATTTGTATTTCAGTGGTAGGTGAACTAATCCCTATATATATTATCTGTCTCCTTACATTACCTCATGGGGGAGTAGTGAGGCTGAAAGTTTGCTTTCACATTCTTTGATGTGCAAGTTTGTTTGTCTGTGTTGATATGAGTTCTAACTATATGGAATGCATCCGATGAAGTGAGCTGTAGCTCACGAAAGCTCATGCTCAAATAAATGTGTTAGTCTCTAAGGTGCCACAAGTACTCCTTTTTTTTTTGCTAATACAGACTAACATGGCTGCTACTCTGAAATGTATAAGGAATGTATGTTCGTTGCAGTAATGTGTACATGTAAATGCTGAAATGTACTGCTATAGAGGAAGAAAAGAAACTGACAGAAAATTTCATTCCAAAGTGACATTCTTGAATATCCAGCAGACACTGACTAGTCTGATATGAAGTCATCGTGTAATATTTGGACCCCAATTAAAGAAAATAATGCAATGAAATAAATGTTAGTAAACATTCTGGTGGGGGCAGGGGAGGGGAGATAACACAAACATGTTTTCCAATATTACATTAGGCATTGGCTAGTATTTAGGTTCAGATAACAAAATCTGGGAGAAGAAATCATAAAGCGGTTACAATAACTTCATTGTTGCAGCGTTTGCTGTTATTTTGTGTTGTCATCGACCACCTAAGCTGAAAGAAGTCTCTTGGCTCCTATTTGTTTTCTTTTCCAGTGATATTGAGATTTCCCGAGGACAGAGTCCAAAAACTGTTGATGTACTTGCCAAGGAGATAGGATTGCTTGCAGATGAAATCGAAATCTATGGCCAAACCAAAGCCAAAGTACGTTTGTCCCTGCTGGAAAGGTTAAAGGATCAACCAGATGGAAAATACGTTCTAGTTGCTGGGTAAGAACATACACTAAGCTTCCCCCTTCCCCGCGCTCGCGCGCTCTCTCTCTCTTTCTCTCTCTCTCTGTCTGCTAACACAAACATGTGACTCATATCTTTTAATTTACTGAATAAATTACCCGTTATAAACTTGCAGCACTTGGTGCATTATGAAAGCAAGTATTTATTTTTTCCCCCTTTTTAAAAAAAAAAAACTTTTTTTTTTTTTTTCTTCAAGCTGTGATTACAGAAATTAAGTATGTTTTTTGGAAGGTAGATCGAGTTAAGCTTCTTAAAATGTCTTCTATAACTATTTGATTTTTCTTGACTCATCAGCTCTTAAAGTATTTGACTGCAGTTACTTTGTCTGCACTGTGGATGTTTATAAACAATTTTTAATGGAAACGACATGGTAATCTATTGGTATTAATGGTAAATACTTTTTTTATTGAATAGCAAACTGCATAGTTAAATAAAATCCATGTTTTCCCCCTAAAATGTAGACACGTCTCCAGGCAGGCTTATCCTACTCTCTGTTCCCATGATTATTTTAAAATGTTATGCTTCATCTAGAAATACCTGTCTCCCTTTCTCACCCACTTTCCTTTGCCTCCTTTTCTCACCCACTTAGAAAGTAAATATTTTCTCTCTCACCTGCTTTGTGAAAAGGAAAGTTCTTCACACTTGCACTTATGTGCAACCATTTTTCATGAAACATTAGATTGCAGCATGTCCTTTGCTTTCTTTTTACAACAAAAGCCTGTAGTAATGCACTGGTGCTGTTTTTATTTTGTGAATTGATAAGTTTTAGGTTGTTTTCATAAAATTCTCTAAAGGCTATTTAGCACCTTTTTTCTGGCAACTAAACGTAGTATACATATAGGGTGGGGGGAAGAATGGAAGATGTAGCACATTTTTTCATTGCCAAATGTAATGCAGTTCTAGTGACGTTCTCTTTTTTTGTTGTTTTTGGCAATAGTGCAACAAAATTGGGAAGTTAAGATTTCCAGATGGTCCAGAGTAGAGAGCCATTCTTAGTTGCCTTTGTCCTTCCAATCCCTTGATCAACTAGTGTCTTCCATGCTAGCACAGACACAGTTAACTTTTGCACATGCTTAGTGGGAAATCTGGATGCCTGCCATCAATTCAGTGAGTTTCTGTCACCCAGAAACTTGTGAAGTTGTCATCAAGGCCATCTTGTGGAATTACAATTTACAGAAATATTCCTTATTTTGAAGGTTCACTGAGAGAAGAATACAAGAGCCTTACTTTGAAACACAAAAGCAATCGTGTATGTCTATTGAGCTACATTTTTAATTTTAACTCGAAAAAAATAAAATAGAAGCCGGTTCAGCCATTAGGTTGATGATAAGCAGAACAATTTTGCTTTTTCAGGTTCTAAGTTGCTGCATGATTTAGGCACTATGCAGCAGGGGAAGGCTGTTTCTAAAGCCCCAGAGAAGTGGAGCTTCACACAAGCACAGATTTAGAAGTAGCTTAGGAGGGAACATGGATGTGATGCAGAACTCTATTCAGATGGAGTTTAGGATGTGAGGAACTGCCTCCATCCAGCCCCATGCACTCAAGGCAGGATTAAGTATTATCTAGATCATCCCTGACAAGTGTTTATCTAATCTGCTCTTAAAAATCTCCAATGACAGAGATTCCACAACTTCCTAGACAATTTATTCCAGTGCTTAACTACCCTGAGAGAAATTTTTCTAATGTCCAACCTAAACCACCCTTGCTGCAATTTAAATCCATTTCTTCTTGTCCTATCCTAACAATTTTTCTCCCACATCCTTGTAACACCCTTTTATGCACTTGAAAGCTGTTATCACATCCCTCCTCAGTGTTCTGTTCTCTAGCCTAAACAAACCCAATTTTTAAATTTTCCCTCATAGGTCATGTTTATAGACCTTTAATCATTTTTGTTGCTCTTCTCTGGACTTTCTCCAAATTGTCCACATCTTTCCTGAAATGTGGCACCCAGAACTGGACACAATACTCCAGCTGAGGCCTGAGTGGGTCGGAAGAATTACTTCTCGTGTCTTGCTTACAACATTCCTAATACTTTCCAGAATGATGTTTGCTTTTTTTGCAACAGTGTTACATTGCTGACTTATATTTAGTTTGTGATACACTATGAACCCCAGATCCCTTTCTGCAGGACTCCTTCCTAGGCAGTCATTTCCCGTTCTGTATATGTGCGGCTGACTGTTCCTTCCTAAGTGGAGTACTTTGCTTTGTCCTTATTGAATTTCATCCTAGTTACTTCAGACCATTTCTCCAGTTTCTCTAGATCATTTTGAATTTTAATCCTATCCTCTAGAATCATAGAAGGGTTGGAAGGGATCTCTGGAGGTCATCTAGTCCAACCCCCTGCTCAAAGCAGGACCAATCCCCAACTAAATCTAAATCCCCCTCTCTAAAGCACTTGCAACTCCTCCCAGCTTGGTATTGTCTGCAATCTTTATAAATGTACTCTCTACGCCATTATCTACATTGCTGATGAAGATATTGAACAGAACCGGACCCAGAAATGATCCCTGTGGAACCCCTCTCAGTATACCCTTCCAGCTTGATCGTGCACCACTGATAACTACCCTCTGTGAACAGTTTTTCAATCAGTTATGCAACCACCTTATAGTAGCTCCATCTAGGTTTTATTTTTCTAGTCTGTTTATGAGATACTCATGCGAGACAATATCAAAAGTCTTATTAAAATTAAGATATACCACAACTGCCACTTCCCCTCTATCCATAAGACTTGTTACCCTGTTGAAGAAAGCTATTGGGTTGCTTTGGCAAGATTTGTTTTTGATAAATCCATGCTGTTTCTTATCACCTTATTATCTTCTAGGTGATTGGAAATTAATTGCTTAATTACTTGCTCCATTATCTTTCCAGGTACTGAAATTAAGCTGACTGGTCTGTAATTTTCTGGGTTGCCCTTACTCCCCTTTTTATAGATTGGTACTATATTTGCCCTTTTCCAGTCCTCTGGAATCTCGCCCATCTTCCTTGTCTTTTCAAAGATAATCTCTAATGGCTCAGGTATCTCCTCAGTTAGCTCCTTGAGTACTCTAGGGTGTATTTCATCAGGCCCTGGTGACTTGAAGACATATAACTTGTCTAAGTAATTTTTAACCTGTTCTTTCCCTATTTTAGCCTCTGATCCTACCTCATTTTCACTTGTATTCATTGTTGTCCAATTGCTACTAAAGTGTTTGGTGAAAACTGAATCAAAAAAGATATTTAGCACTTTTGGTATTTCCACATTTTCTGTTTTTGTGTCTCTCGCTCTCTCTCTCTCCCCCCCCACCCCCAGTGATGGGGCATTGGCCCCACTCTAGGATAAAAACAGTTAACTTCAGCAGGGACCGGTGGAGGTGAGTCCTCTGAGTGGCCTAGAGTGGCTGTGCCCACGCAGCCTATCTGGACCTAGCAGGCTCAGATAAGAGGAACGGCAGGGCAGGGTCAGTTGCTACTGGGAGCCCAGGGAATAAGAACTGCATCCCTGGAGGGCTGAGAGAACTAAGTACTTTGGGCAGAGCAGTGGCTGGTTGCTGAGACTGAGCAGCTGAGTGCCCTGAGGGCAAAGAAGTGCTGGGGCCAAGAGGAAGTGTCCAGGGAAAAATAGCAGCATTGACAGAGGATAAAGAGGTGCAGCAGGATGCTGCTATTTACAGGGTCTCTGGGATAGGACCCGGAGTAGTAGGTGGGTCCCCCCCCCACCACCACTGTATTTGTAGAATGTTTTCTTGTTACCTTTTCTATCTCTAGCTAGTTTAATCTATCCAGACATGAAGGAAGGATGGCAAAATAGTGAGCAGACCAGGTATGAAACTGAAAGCTTTCAGGAAAATGGTGCAAAGAGGTGTATATAATATTTTAGAAATAAATAAATTGTCCCTATGTATAGCTGCATAATTGAATTATGCAGTGGATCCCTACTTAGAGTAATTTGTATGAGGCTATTGTAACTCGGCCAATAGCTATACATTATAGTAACAACCATTGTTACGTTACTCCTGAGGGTATTCTGTGCCATGCCCCCCAAAAAAATTCTGTGCACCATATTTTAAAATTCTGAAAATGTTATTTGTCAAATGTGGTGACTCCACATGGCATTGGGGAGTACAGGCTCTCCTACAGCTAAGGAGCAATGGGTACAGGAAGCAGAAAGGTGGAGTTTGCAGAACTTCCTGCGGCTGGAGGGGCTAGGTGGGAAATCCGGGGGTGGGTTTGACCAGGGCCCATATGCCATGCAGGGGAAGAGGAAGTCCCATCCTCCCAGCCCATTCGGAACTAGCAGCTGAGCCCGGCGCAGGGTAGGAATCACCAGCCGGGTCTTCCTCAATCCCGCCTCCTGCCCCACAGTGATTTACCTCTCTGCCAACTGTCTGTGCACCAGAACACACTGCTGGGGAGGGTTGCATGACCCCTCTTGTGACTTCCCTTTGCTTCAATTCATTTTTCTGTGGGGAAGCAAAAAAATCTGTGCGGGATATAAATTCTTTGCATGCACAGTGGCACAGAATTCCCCCCAGGAGTATTACATAAGGGTTAACATAGAATGCTTCCTTACTGAGGGATAGGATGACGGTAGAACAGGAGTTCTCAAACTTCACTGCACCGCAACCCACTTTTGATGACAAAAATTACTACAGGACCCCAGGACCGGGGGGATCAAAACCTGAACCCACCCACACCCCACTGCCCAGGGTGGGGGGCAAAGCCCAAGGACTTCAGCCCCAGGCTCGGCAGTGGGGTCGGGCTTCAGTCCCAGACCCCAGCAAATTTAACTCCAGCCCTGGTGACCCCATTAAAATGGGGTCCCAGCCCACAGTTTGAGAACTGCTGCTGTACAATATTGACTCCTTTTTCTGTCCAGTGCCAGTTAGGTTCTGAGATGCGATTTATTTTTTTCCATATTTAAAATGTACTACTTCCTTGTGTGTGGCCTTATCAATAATGAGAGTGGGAATAGAGTTCAAGTTCCCCACAGTTCTTATTTGTTCAGTTGACTGTGGCTTATAATAATGTGAGGAAAGTGGGCAACAATGCCTGTTGGGGGAAAAGGCCTTTCAGGATGGTGAAAGAACAGTACGGAATTGGAGAACTGGAGATGGAAATGATCTTGTCAGCCATCTGGTTCGTCCCCCTGCCAGGACAAGATTAACAGTAAAATTTTTATATTGGATTTTTATGTTTACTTGGAAACCAAAGAAAAATACAAACAGCTTTGAAAGGCTGTAGTTTGACCACTGGAGCAAGTGTGCTAAAATGGCTTAGTAAGGCATGTGGCTTCACAGGGAACTGTTGAGATTTTTGTGTTTCTGCATTTACGGGTTATTCCAGTTTATGGGGAAGAGTTAATTACGCATAATGTTCAGCATTTGATAAGCAAAGTAGATTTTATGTATAATCTGTTCTTCTTTGAGTGCTTGTTCACATCCATTCCAATCAGGTGTGTGCGCGCCGTGTGCACGGACATTGGAAACTTTTTCCCTTAGCAGCTCCTATCGGGACGACAGGGGAGTCCCCTAGTCTGGCACTCTTATGGCGCTGTATATAGTACGCTGCTGGCCCAGCCCCCCTTCAGTTCCTTCTTAGTGTCCATGGCAGCATTGGAACGTGCTCCCTCACTTGCGAGTGATCTCTTAGCAATCTAGTTTTTACCTGTTAGACAGTTTGTTGTTAAATAGAAAGTTAGTTAAGTACAGTTTAATTAGAGGTGACTGGGATTTCGTTCCAGCCACCAACCTTGGGCTGCAAGGCATGCCACAAGCCTAGGGGTTTAAAGCTTGCAGCAAATCTATGCCCACCAGCGACCCCCACGACTCCTGCCTTAGGTGTCTGGGGGAGGCACACCGGGCTGAGTGCTGCAAAATCTGAAAGGCCTTTAAGCCCTAAGAAAGAGAAGGACTTTCATCTTAAGCAGCTGCTCACGGAGGCCGCTTTACAACCAGCGGCCCCAGACCACCCAGTACCGGCCCAAGCTCCTCAGTGAGAAGTGCCCCGGTGTTGGTATGTAATTTGGCACCAGGCTCTAGAGATCCCTGGCACCATAAATCCCCAGCACGGAGACGAGCCGACCAGCCCCAGCACTGCTCAAGCTCCCTGGCACTGGCCAAGTGACATAAGAAAGGACGATCCCCTCAAAGAGCGACCAAGACACCCAGAAAGGCTCCTACAGCTCAGAGGCAGGACTCTGTTTCTCATCAGGAGCCGGCACCATTGAGTCCTGCATCCAGCGACTTCAGCGCGAACCCGTGTTTAGAGGAGGTCTTGGAACCCCCCTCCAAGCCTGACACATTTGAGGCTGCAAAGGGCGTCATTGAACTGTCGATGCCCAATCCCTTTCCATGCAAGGAGAAACCTCTGGCATCGCCTAATCGGGTGCTGTCCAGAGGGAAACTGGCAACTATTTCTACTACTAGGATGATCCGAGGAATGGAAAACTTGTCTTAAGAAAGGAGACTTAAGGAGCTTGGCTTGTTTAGCCTAACTAAATAAGGTTGAGGGGAGATATGATTGCTCTCTCTAAATATATCAGAGGGATAAATACAGGAGAGGAATTATTTCAGCTCAGCACCAATGTGGACACAAGAACAAATGGGTATAAACTGGCCACCAGGAAGTTTAGACTTGAAATCAGACGAAGGTTTTTAACCATCAGAGGAGTGAAGTTTTGGAATAGCCTTCCAAGGGAAGCAGTGGGGGCAAAAGATCTATCTGGTTTTAAGATTCTACTTGATAAGTTTATGGAGGAGATGGTATGATGGGATAATGGGATTTTGGTAAGTAATTGATCTTTAAATATTCAGGGTAAATAGGCCAAATCCCCTGAGATGGGATATTAGATGGATGGGATCTGAGTTACCCAGGAAAGAATTTTCTGTAGTATCTGGATGGTGAATCTTGCCCAAATGCTCATGGTTTAGCTGATCGCCATATTTGGGATCGGGAAGGAATTTTCCTCCAGGACAGATTGGAGAGGCCCCGGAGGTTTTTCGCCTTCCTCTGTAGCATGGGGCATGGTTGACTTGAGGGAGGCTTCTCTGCTCCTGGAAGTCTTTAAACCATGATTTAAGGACTTCAATAGCTCAGACATGGGTGAGGTTTTTCCATAGGAGTGGGTGGGTGAGATTCTGTGGCCTGCGCTGTGCAGGAGGTCAGACTAGATGATCAGAATGGTCCCTTCTGACCTTAGTATCTATGAATCTATGGTGGTGATAGCAGTTTTTTTGCACACAAGACAAGTTTGAGTGTACCTATATCTCAACGATTGGCTACTGACTGGGTGCTCCAGAGAGCAGGTGCAGTCCATGTTACAATAGTCAGGGACACCTTTCACAGACTGGGTCTTCTTCTCAACATAAGCAAGTCGTCACTCATACCAACACAAAGGATAGAATTCATAGGGGCAGTCCTCGACTCAGTACAGGCAAAAGCGAGCTTCCTAGTACCCAGGTTTCAGGCCATAGAACGAATTGTCAAAATGATGTTACAGTACCCAACCTCGACCGTGAGGGGTTGCCTGAAGTTAATAGGGCATATGGCAGCCTTCACTTACGTAGTCAAGCATGCCAGACTGGGGCTCAGACCCCTACAAGTGTGGCTCACATCATGTTACCGCCTAGCACAAGACAGTCTGGACACGATAGTAACTGTATTTGGGCAAGTCCGAGAGTCCCTGTGCTGGTGGCTGGACCAGCCGGTAGTCTGTGCGGGTGTCCCCTTCATCATAACCCAACCTTCACTGACGTTAGTAACAGATGTGTCAGATTTGGGTTGGGGTGCACACCTAGGGGATCTAAGAACTCAAGGTCTGTGGACGCAGGACGAGATACCACTCCATATCAACCTGAAGGAGCTCAGAGTGGTTCATCTGGCCTGTCAGACCTTTCATGCCACTTTGCAAGGTCACAGCGTGACAGTCCTGCCAGACAACAACACTACCATGTTCTACATAAACAGGGCAGAGCTCGCTCTTCATCCCTCTGCCGTGAGGCTATTCTCCTCTGGGACTTCTATGTAGCCCAGTCCATATAGCTGGAAGCATCCTACCTCCCTGGGCTGAGAAACGAGTTAGCAGATCACCTCAGCAGGTCCTACCAAGCTCACGAGTGGTCAGTCTGACCAGATGTCCTGCAGTCAATTTTCCAAAAGTGGGGTTATACCCAAGTCGACCTATTTGCCACCAAGGACAACAAGCAATGCCCTCGGTTCTGTTCATTTTAAAATCACAGCCTGGGCTCCATCTCCAATGCGTTCTTGATACAGTGGGGAGGGGGCCTGAAGTGTGCCTTCCCTCCAGTCCCGCTGATCTACCAGTTTCTGCTCAAGATACGCAGGGACAGAGCAATCGTGATCCTGCTTGCCCCATCCTGGCCACGTCAGCATTGGTATACAGCACTCCTCAAACTATCAGTAAACGCTACAATAGCCTATCCCGGTATCCGGACTTGACCTTCTCCACCCGAAACTACCGTCCCTGCATCTCATGGCTTGGACGTTCCATGGCTAAATTCGATAGAACGGCAGTGCTCTCAGCCAGTGAGACAGATACTGGCTGGCAGCAGGAAGCCTTCCACTACATCAACTCACTTGACCAAGTTGAAAAGGTTCTCTTGCTGGTGTGAATGCAGATACTTGTTACCGCTCAGGTATCTATACTGGTCATAGTGGACTACCTGCTTGACATCAAACAACAAGGCCTATCACTTTCATCCATCAGAGTACACCTGGCGGCTATCTCGGCTTTCCATCCAGGGGATTCTGGATGCTCAGTGTTCACAAATCCTATGGTGGTGCATTTCCTCAAGGGATTGGAGAGGGTATACCCTTATTCTCGACCACCAGTACCAACCTGGAATCTGAACCTGGTCCTCTCCAAGCTCATGGGCCAACTGTTCGAGCCCCTGGCCACTTGTTCCCTTCTTTACCTTTTCATGGAAGGTAGCGTTCTTGGTGGCCATTACATCGGCAAGGAGAATGTCTGAGTTAAAGGCTCTCACCTCCGAACCCCTTACACAGCGTTTCATAAGGACAAGGTGCAATGTAGACTGCACCCTAGATTCCTCCCCAACGTGGTCTCCCAGTTCTGCATCGGACAGGATATTTGCCTGCCTGTGTTTTTTCCAAAGTCTCACACGAGCCCGCAGCACCAAAGCTTGCACATGCTAGATGTTCGAAGAGCCCTAGTGTTCTACATAAAGCTCATGAGGACCGTTCGCAAATCAACCCAACTATTTATGGCCATAGCCGATAGAATGAAGGGCCTTCCAGTATCTTCTCGACGTATCTTGTCCTGGATCACAGACTGCGTTCGCACGTGCTATGAGTTGGCCAAGGTCCCAGCCCCAGCAATCGGTCCATTCGATGAGAGCGCAAGCATCTTCGACCGTCTTTCTGGACTAGGTTCCCATCCACAAAATCTGCAAAGCAGCTACCTGGTCCTCAGTGCATACATTTACAGCCCACTATGCCATCAACAAACAGCCCAGAGATGATGTGGCGGTTGGCAGAGCTATCCTCCAATCAATCATTCCTTGACTCCTACCCACCTCTGATGGTCAGCTTGGAAGTCACTTAATTGGAATGGACACGAACAAGCACTCAAAGAAGAAAAGACGGTTACTTACTTCTTGTAACTTGTTCTTCAAGATGTGTTGTTCGCGTCCATTACAATACTCACCCTCCTTCCCCTCTGTTGGAGTCCATGGGAAGAAGGAACCGAAGGGGGGTCGGGCCGGCAGGATACTATATACAGCTCCATAAGAGCACCACTAGGGGTCTCCCCTGCCTTCCCGACAAGAGCTGCTAACGGGGAAAGTTTCCGACGTCCATGCATGCCACGCGCACACCTAATTGGAATGGACATGAACCACACATCTTGAAGAGCAGCAGTTTTGAGAGGTCTTTTTCTCAATCTACGGCACATTATGTATTTCTTGGTTATGATTCTGAACTTCTTTGTACCCAAAATGCCAGAACATAATTGTTTCACTTCCTGTGGAAATGACAAAGATTCTGATGTAAATCCACATGTTTCAGAGACCTACTTGAAAAAGGAACAGTTTAGTCCATTGGTGTGTCTTTTGTAGTTGTTGGATGCTGGAGATACTGAACATTCTCCCTGATTATAGAAAAGTTCTCCAAATGTCAGATGTATAGAAATATTAAATGCCAGACCTAGTTTGGATAGCTGCATGCAGGATTTAATCAGTTGCCACAAGCTGGCAAATCTTTCTTACTCACACTTTCTGAATACAGCCAAACAATGGTACCTGGTATTTTTCCCATATGTTGAAAATTACAAGCTGAACAGCCACCAGATCATTTCAAAGTATTTATTTATCAAAATGAGATATGTTTCCTTACTACTCTTGCAGTTGATTGCATATTCAGACATCTTAAACTTTTATTACTTTGTTTGCCATCCAGTATAGAAAGCTCCTGTCAAGACAGATACCACAGTAATGGACATGGTATGAAACCTGTATAAATTTTGTTACACTTGCTTGTGCTACCATAAGTCTGTTTTTAAGTGTCTCAAATGATGTGGCTTTCACCACTTTCACTAGATTTGTCCACTATTTAATTGATTTCACTGTCAAGAAAGCAGAATAATATAAGAGGTAAAGTGTGGGAATATGGAAAGCTGTGATAAAATATCGTGCCACTGAAAATACTGCTTTCTAGGTTTACTAGCATGAGAAGTTTAATAGTTTTCTAACATAGATGTTATTTGAGATGAACTAGGATGTATGTTATGTAATTTGCCAAAAGTGTGTTTCAATAAGCATTACATATAAAATACTTCTACAGCCATGTAAAAGATGTGTTGCTGGTTAACGTCTTAGTTCCAGGAGGGTCAGGGTTTACAGATGCTGAGTTCATATTGAGAATTCATTTTTACTTACAGTGGGGATAGATATGTGACAAGTGATTGTGTTAACCAGGCTGAAGGGCCCAGGGAATACTTTAATTAAAAAAAAAAAAGAGAGAGAGAGAGAGAGAGAAGAGAAGAAAATAAACATTAAGTAGAAATAACTAGCAAAAATGCAGTCTTATGATGAGGCACTTCAACCGTTAGGGACTGGAATAAGAGATTTATGAATCTGCCATTGAGTTGAAGGCTTGGCCTATACTTAAAAGTTAGCTCCACATAGCAACTCAGTCAGGGGTATGGTTTTCACTAATGTAGTAGACCAACTTAACTCCCAGTGTAGATGCAGCAATGTTGACAGAAGAGTGCTGCTTTCAATATAGCTACTAAGGTGCCACAAGTACTCCTTTTCTTTTTGCGAATATAGCTACTGTCACTCAGGAAGGTGGTGTTCCTACACTGATGGAAAAATCCTTTCTGCCAATATAGGCTACACTATGAGGTTATGCCAGCATAGCTATGTAGCCATAGGTATGCTGATATAGTCTCTATAGTGTGGACAGTCCTCTAAGCTCAAGCAGTAGAGGCTCATGCTTTTGGATCTGTTGGCATCCAGTTCAGTCCGTGCTGATGACCCCTGCAGGACATTGTGACAGGGTGATGCCATTTTATAAAACCAGTAATGCAATAAAATCAATGTTTGGGCTTAAAAAGAAGTCTCCTATAGCTATTGAAGTGGCATTAAAAGGGAGGCCAGAAGTATCACTGTTACCATTTAAGTGAGGTTAAGTCATTCATTTAAGAGAGTCCCACATCCCATCCATTCAGAATGGAAACGGTGCAAGACCATGTAGCTCAGGGTTGTGTGAACAAGAGCACTGTAGAACAGCAGCAACTGTACACTGTACATCAGTATCACCAGAACCACCGGTACTGAGGAGTTAATACCAAGAAAACTAAGCAAAAAGCCCCCATTGTAGTATCATCTTAAAATGTGTGCAGTATGTTTCTTGCTGGGTTCTTAACAATACCCTTAACTATATGTTGGTGACTGCTGGTGCAGCATATCATCTCACTGTCTGTATGTTTTTTTTTCTTTCGGTCAGACCTCATGTGGCTTTCCCACAGAAATATTTCCACTATAAGTTAAATGTAGTGCATAAAGACAAAAGATAAATATGTGCAAACTATTTCTTTATGATCATATTTTGAAAAAACAAACTTTCCAAAGTTATGGAAAATTTCATATCTTGCCAGGAAATTGGTGACCCGATGGTACAAGGGGAAATGAGTATTGTAAGGAGAATAACGATTATGGGCTTTTTATGTTTTTATTCAAAATCTACTAAAGGAAAATTCAAAGAAGAATGTAAACATGAGCATGAGTCCGCTCTATCTGAGTAAAAATGAGAGTGGTTAAAATTAATTCCTTCCAGTATTGCTTAAGATCAAAGCACAGGCTTACATTCCAAATGTGACCTTTCTAAAAATGTGCAACAGAGCTATAGCTAGTCATTGGCAGCCAACTTAGATTATTTTAAACATAAAACTAACCAAATAATCTAGGTGTGGAGGTGTTATGGAAACCGGGCTAGCTACACCATTGACTCCCCTCTCGTCTCTGAGTGCACCCCTCAAGTGTTAGGCCTCTTGCCTTCATCTGTGCTGGGGTGTAACCGTGCAGTTCTCCCACACTTAAGGTCGGCCCTGAATTACGGTACCCTGAGTGTCAACTGAGATTTCTCTGCAAGACAGATGGGCACGGCACCTATAAATCTTCCATTTCAGACCTGATGAGCAGTGGTTAATACAGTGACCAGAAAGCATACAAGAAAAGGATTTTAAAGCAATAGAACAGTCTATATGCATGTCTATCTCCCTAAGATTTACCATCCCCTGGAATCTTAGGAAGACCCAATTGCTTCAGACCCGTCTACTGGGCCTGCCTCTGTGTTCTTCATGGGCAGCCCCTGACAGCTGCCTACATTGTTTGTTCCTAGATGCATACATTTACATCCATATCTTGTTTTAGTAACATAGCCTTTGTACAGCTGAGATGCTTTTGTTGAAGATTCTTTACTATAATCCTCATTAAACAGTTAGAAAGAAGTTTTCTTAGTTTTATAACAAACAGTTTGATGATGTCATCTTGTTAAATCTTTTCAGAAAAGTGTAATCCTTATTAAACACCAAAAGCCATTCATATCTTGCAGGGATTTTTAATGTATGCAGTGTCAGCACTTGCAGTAGAAACTTGGAGATAATGAAATTGGAGATGCATACTGTGTAAATTAATGAAACTTTCTGCCACTCCCACCTGCACAACGTTTTTAAGTTCAGCAATTTGGATTTGGCTTGATATTCATATTGTTCTACACTTTATCTTCCCTTTTAGGATGAGTTTAAAACAGACTTGAAATTTTGTTTGCCTATCAAAGATGTTCAGTAACCTGAGTTAAATACATGACACCTATAGGATATTTTGTCTTTACCCTTTTTTTCGTAAGAATTCTAGGAATTTTTCTTAAACTATCAATTTCTTATCAATCACAATTATATCATTTTAGTATATCTTGAACTGATTTTAGGGTCATGTTCATACACCACAAGAAAATATTTAAATTCAAGTAAATTTAAAGATGTGGGCTGATATCTTGGCCCCACTGAAATCAATGGCAAAACTCCCTTTGGTTTCAATGAGGCAGGATTTCATCCTTGAACAGGGCTGGTGCACTTCATATTAAAATTGAATAAGATAGTGTTTTTTAAAGTAACAATCTAAAAGCAGCAGATAAATTGATTTTTCTACTTTTCTCAATAATAAATGTTGTTTCTGTCTTTGGATGTGTGTTTCTGTTAATATTTACATACCCAGGGCCCGAACCTGCAATCTTTACTTACGCAGAACTCCCTGTGGGCATACATGAAGTTCTTGCTGGAGGTTATAACCTGAGTATTTTGCTATTGGTATGTGACAGGATGGATTTTTTTATGAAAATAAGTTAGAAAGAAATTACATTTTTAAGACCAGGGAAGTGGAACCGTAGGAGATAAGGAGTGGAGTGAGGAGAGAACATTTATTTCAGAAATTGTCATATACTGTGGTCTGGAGGAGAAAGCTCTTGTCTGTCAATCAGAATTTTCAGTCTTGGAAAACATGACACTTTTATAGGGGGGATAAATAAAGGTTTAAAAATGAGTCTACCATCTCTACCTAAATTAAAGTATAAAAGTTTTAAGTGGTCACTTCTGAGTTCAAAGCGTTAACTAATAGTAGATGGGATAGTTCTTCTTTTGAGCTTCAATTCGGGGAGTACTTTATTAAATCCTTAAGCCCCAATGAAGTCAATAAAGTTAAATTTCTCTGAACAGGAGAATTGCACGTGTGTTAAATGTTTTTCTGAACTGGGGCCAAAGAGATGTTCCTATTGATTTACCTTGCATACGTCATGAGATGTAAATCCACATTATCCTGATATTTTTATTTCCATTTAGAGATTAAAAAGTAAATATGTGACAAACTGAGTGGGTTTTGTGTTTCTTTATTAAGCTATAAACTATTGGGTTAAAAGTCGTCATCTTTATTATGGTCAAGAAATAGCTTAAGAATTTCTCTCTAAACCAGACAATTTCATAACTGTCTGCAAAAGAGGATTTCAGTTTTTGTGCTTCATGGTTATGAATTGAGCTTATACCGGACAACAATACCTTGCAAAGTTTCCAGAGGAGGAAAATGAGATGTTTCTAATTAGAATTGTATATTTAGCTTGAGTCTTGAAGAGGTCATAATATAGGAGTTGCCCCTTTTGGAGAGCATATGCATGAATGCTTGTATTTCTGTGAGAATGAAAATGAAATCTTTAATGTCACATATCTTAAATAAACTATTCGTTTCACTGCAAGCAGTAAAGATACCACAAATTTAAACAGTAAAGTGCTACTTTTTTTGCAAAGCGTTTCCTGGAGAGTTCAGCAGGAACAAAAATGGACCTTGGGTTTTTATTCGCTTTTCTCTTGCAGCTGAAAGAAAGAAACACCCAAAGTGAATCATTTTGAGTGTGTTTGAAAATTCTCTGAGCCATATGTTGTTCATACTAAATTTTAGATAAGGGAGTATTCTTCTTCCAGTCGTGTCCTTGTGGGTGTTCCATTTCAGGTGTGCATGTGCCTCTCGAGCCCTTGATCAGAGATTTTTCCATTAGCAGTGTCCATTTGGCTTGCACATGCATTCTGTACAACCTCATGCCATGCTCCAAAGGTACATAGGGCTGCTCAGACAAACCACCCTCAGTTCCTTCTCTACTGCCTGGGCCTGAGATAGAGCTCTAGTCTGTCTGCCTGTTTTGTAGTTGTTTAGTTAGTTCAGTGTTCTAGTTAGTGTTGTGAGAGGTTTCAGTTTTTCCTCTCCCTGTTTTTCCTCCTCTATTTTATTCTGGAGAGCTTATTTGGCCTGGCTGGGCATGCCTGACTCGTCAAGTTTCAAATGCCGCCTCTCTTGTCAGGAGATTATACCAATCAGCGACAGCCATTTTAAATGTACCTGTTGCTTGGGAGAGTCCTGTATGTCCCCAAAGTGTAACTTTTGCCTGGTTCTGAAATCTAGAGCTTGGAAGAATTGGGAGACCAAACTAAAGCTGCTGCTGAGATGCTCCCTGCCGAATCAGACCAGGACCTCCCCTACCTGTACATCTGTGTCTGGACAGATCCAGTGCGCCTTTGACTTCAGCTAAAGTATCGCAGAAGAAGGGGAAGATCTTGGAGGACTCATGAAAGGTTCTGAAGAAGAGGAGGGGGAGCTTGGTCTCCCACCACAAGGAACCAGCTCCCAAGAAATCCTGATCTCCTGCTAGGTCTATGGTGTTGGAGGCCTTGACCTCTCAACTCAGTATCATGCCGGTGAAAGACGGTACTGGTGGAGAAGGGAGATCCCAGAGCACTTCAGAGAAATATGGCACCAGTAGGACCCTGGTACCATCCACCTCCAGATTGGCATCGTCTATTTCAAATTTACCTGTGGCGTCCTCCCACTTGGCTCTGTCTTGCAAAGAAGGTGGTGGATCCTCTAGATACCTCTTGAAGAGGAGATTCACATCACAAGCTCCAGGATATTTTGCACTTGGCAATACCAGTCTAGGTTCTGCTACCCATTAACAGTGTTCTTGGATCCAGCAAAGACTGTGGCAAACTCCTGCCACCATACCACCAATCTGTAAATGGGCAGATAAGAAATATTACATTACCCCCGGGACTCAGAATTTTTGTTTTCCTGTCTCCCTACAAACGAGAAGATTTAGCAGGTCTCAAACAGCACAGAGATTGTACCTGGCTCAGTTCTCTGGTTTTCACAGAACCACTGAACCCACTAGAAAAAGACAGAGATTCCAGAGGAAAAGAGCTTCCCACCCTCCTTCAGCTAATGTTCAGTCAAATCGAAACAGCAATTTTGACAGACAGGTGGAGGGCTCAACTCCTCTCCCACCTCTCGTGAGCTGCAAACCTTTGCCCACCACCCCAACTTTTGGAGACCGCCTTTCCCATTGCCAATAGGCCTGGCAGCATATTACAAGTGTGTCATGGAGGTTATAACATTGGGCTTACACCATCCACTTCCTGTCTCTCCTAACCTCCCCATTCCCTCCCTCTTCAGGGATCCATCTCATGAGACTATATTGAATAAAGAACTACACTCCTTCCTTTTTTTAAGAACACTAGAACCTGTCCCATCCCATCCCCTGACAGCGAGAAAGGGTTTTACTCAAAGTATTTTCTCTTGACAAAAAGATCTAAGACAATTGAATAAATTTGTGAAGTCTAAAAAGTTTTGTATGGTGACTGTGGTGGCCACAATCCCCTCTTTGGAGACAGAAGACTGGCTTTCAGTCTTCAACCTACAGGACACCATTTTGCAATACATCCCGCACACAGGAGATACCTGCACTTCACTACGGGCCAGGATCGTTTTCAGTGGCCCCAGGGGTATTCTAGAGGTTTTAGTGGTGGCAGATGTTTACTTTTGGCAAGAAGCAATTTTAGTCTTCCAGTATATTGATGACTGACTACTGAAGGGCTGAACTTATGAAGCAGTACTATTCAGACAGTACTTTTAGTTTTCCAGGAGTTGGGTCTCCAGCTAAGCATAAAGAAGTCCAAGTTAACCCCTGTACAGAGAATACAATTCATAGGGGCATATTTGGATTTGCTAGCAGCCAGCTCCTTCCTTCACACAGACAGACTCATAACTTTATCAAGTCTGGTTGGGACAATTCACAGAAGCCCCCATACTACAGTAAGAAACTGTTTGCATCTTCTGGGTCATAGGGTAACGTGCACCTTCATGACTGAGCATGCAAGATTATGCCTCTGCTGCTTTCAGGTCTGGTTCAGGATGACCTCTTTGTCAACCAGAGACAGTTTGGACAACAGGTTATGGTTCCGCTACTGGTAAAGATGTCCCTGGATTGGTGGAAAGATCAATGGAATGTCTACATGGGCTTCCCTTTCATCTGCCCAACTCCAACAACAACTGTTACAATAGACGCATCACTGTTAGGGTGGGGAGCATGCCCCAATGCACACACAACTCAGGGCAGATGGTCTCCTCAGGAAACAGGTCTCCATATCAACTTGTTGGAACTCAGGGCAGTCAGGAATGCCTGCCTTCAGCTCCGAACCCTCATTATGTGCAATTCAATCTGAATCATGATATATAAAGTAGCTCGTGATCTATGTCAACAAACAGGGAGGAACTCGATCTCCCCTCTCTGTGCATCGAAGCTATAAAGTTATGGAACTGTTGTATAGCCCATCAGATTGAGATCTCAGCCTTTTATCTCTCTGGAGTCTAGAACGTCACAGCTGATATGCTCATTAGTTGCTTCTCCCGGGACTATGAATGGGAGTTGGACTCGCAAATCCTTCATGGTATATTACAGAGGTGGGACTTCTACAGGTGGACCTATTTGCAACATCCAGTAACAGGAAATACTACTACTTCTGCTCAAGAGGAGGCCTAGGTCATCTCTCTTTCATAGATTCCTCTCTCCTTCATTGAACAAAGGGTCTGTTCTATACAGTCCCTTCACCACCACTAATCTAAGAATGATGAACAAGATAGGGCAGGACAAGGCCAGGATTATCATTGTAGAACTGACCTGGCCATGGCAAGCTTGGTATCCTTACCTGCTTCGCCTTTGTCCACCTGGTGCTCAAGCTTCCTACCATTTTCCATCTCCGCTCCCAAGATGCAGGTCCTGTGCATTACTCCAAGATAGGGGGTCCTCCATCTCCAAGCATTGCTCTTGGATGATTTGCAGGATTAGAATCAGGAGTACAAGTTTTACTAAACAGTAGGAGGGAGTCGACTTGAATTACTTACCTTCAGAAATGGAAGAGGTTCCACCACTGGTGCCACTGTCATCACCTTGTTTCTGAATCTTCTCCATTCTCAGCCATCTTGAATTATCTATTAAACTTTTAAAAATGGAGTTTATCAATTAGTTCTGTTAAGTTTCATCTTGCCACAATATCAGCTTTTTCTAATTTTTGAGCACCCTATATCTTCAAGATTTATTAAGGACCTGGGGAATTTTATCCCCCAGGTTAAGAATGCTAATCCCACTTGGGATCTCAACCTGGTACTTAGATACACTTCAATCTCTTTGGTCACTCGATTACAGACCTAAAAGTGGCAATTCTTCAACAAAAAAACTTCCAAAACAGACTCCAACAAGAGATTGCTGAATTGGAATTAATTTGCAAACTGGATACAATTAATTTAAGCTTGAATAAAGACTGGGAGTGGATGTATCATTACACAAAGTAAAACTATATCCCCATTCTCCCTCCCCCCCCCCGTTCCTCTGACGTTCTTGTCAACTGCTGGAAATGGCCCATCTTGATTATCGCTACAAAGGGTCCCTGTCCCCCCTGCTAGTAATAGCTCACCTTACCTGATCACTCTCGTTACAGCGTGTATGGTAACAGCCATTGTTTCATGTTCTCTGTGTATATAAATCTCCCCACTGTATTTTTCACTAAACGCATCCGATGAAGTGAGCTGTAGCTCACAAAAGCTTATACTCAAATTTATTAGTCTCTAAAGTGCCACAAGTCCTCCTTTCCTTTCTAAAATATAAGTGCTATAGTAGTGCAAGTACAAGTTTTTGGGCTAGATGCAAGAATCTAAGCATGAAATCTTTGACCTATGTTATGTAGGAGGTCAGACTACATGATCATAATGGTCCCTTCTGGGCTCCAAATCTGCAAAACTGTGAGAGAACATCATCATGTTTAACTGAACCTAGTGACTATAGTTGGTTCCAGTTTTTTGTTGTTTTTTTAAATAATTCTCCCTGTCTTACATTGCTGAGAGAGGACATGGAAGTTAAAGAAGTCAAGTCAAGTAGTCAAGACTAAAACAAGTCTTGGTGTTGTTTTAAGGAAAAATTCAATAGTATTTTATTTATGTATTGAGCAATAGGAAATAAAAAAATCCCATGATTTACAACACAATAGGCTCAATTGCATGCTTAGTTTTTTGATGCATGACTTGTTCATGAGACTGGTGAGACTTTTGTGTCTAAATGAAATCTATAGAAAATTCAATAGCCTTCAGAACTTCTGCCAAAATAACCTATTTTTCTGCAGTCCTAGTAAATAGCTCACATGGAAGACGCATGTACATCAACATTCCAACTTTAGCTAGGGATAGCAGGTATTGTGGCAATAATGCAATCTTGTTGAAAGTCATTGTACAAATACTCTTACTTCAAATAAAAAGATGTAAGTTTTGATATCCTTGCTTCAGTTGACATCAGCAGAGATACTGATTAAATCTTTTCTCTTTGTTTTGTTTCTGTTAGGATAACACCTACACCTCTTGGAGAGGGGAAAAGCACTGTCACGATTGGTCTTGTTCAAGCTCTAACTGCACATCTTAATGTGAATTCCTTTGCATGTCTGAGACAACCTTCCCAGGGACCTACTTTTGGAGTTAAAGGTACTTAGTGTTTGCAAAACTTACTTCTGTTTTCATATCAGAAGGAAATACTGCATTTGGGTTTAGTTTGTTTGTTTTCAACTTCTTAGTTGTTTTATTGAAGTGTAGTTTGGCTGGAAGGTGTCAGTTTTCCTGACAAGCATGACTCATACGTGCAGGCCTCTTGTAAGATCCTTGAATGGGAAGAAGCGATATATATAAAATGCTAGAAAACATAATGCAGGAGACAATATTGAACTAGCAAGGAGATGGATTGAATGGTCTAATGAGTTTTTACCATCTCTAACTTGTAGGGCTCTAAGTTTGTTTAAATTACTGTGTAAACAAGTGCAACAATGCTGCAAAACGTAGATGGTAGTCTGAGATGTTCAAGTACAGTGATTAAAATAGGCATTCAGGGTCAGGATTTAATTCCTTCTTTGGTGCATCCTGTGTCTTCTTCAGGTTTAGTAATAAAATTTAATTAACCTTGAGGGAGAATCTTAAACGTACCCAAATTCATTGCCAGATTTTGCTTTACAAGGTCGGTAGCATTCATCACTGAGATCACTGTCTAACTGCTGATGGCTTTTATTAAAATACACTTTTTTTTGTTCCAGTGTTTGAGTGATTTCTGTAATAGAAATTAAAATATTGATTATATTTAAGTATCAAAGCTGTGTACTTTATTTCTTGTGTGTTTAAGGGTTATTTCGGAATTGGTATGAATCTGACATGACCATGTGCTTAATTGCTCAGGTGGGGCTGCTGGAGGTGGATATGCTCAAGTCATTCCAATGGAAGAGGTAAGACAAAAGATTGAAAAAAGACCATTACCAGCTGCTCCCCTGTGCTCTCAGGGTAAGGCATGTGTGCAGGCAGCCAACTATGAACATGATCCAGAAAAGCACTTAAAGCATATGTTTATGTCAGAGGGTAAAGTGGGATAGAGGGATTGCCTCCCTTGTCCAATCACTGAGAGTTCAGGCTCTCCATCACTGTTATGGAGAAGGCTGGCTTTCATGGCCTTCTACTAGGGTGTGAATAGAATTTTCCAATTGTAACAATTGGCAACTGCTTCAATTCTAGAGCTGTGGTTATAGACCCAGTCAAAAATAAACTCTGAATTACGTGAACAATAAATATGAAGCCTAGAAAAATGCCAGTTGACTGTGGGTGTTAACGCATGTTGCATGAAGTCCCAGCTATTATTCAAACACTACCCGATTTCCGGTGTACTGAAGAAAGTCTGCTAGCTGTGAATAAGGTACAAGGAGAAACAATCATATCTGACCTGCTGTTGCTAAGTGTTTCTTGTCTATATATCTCTTTTACAAAAGGTGTGAATATCTGTTTCTTTTCTGTGGATGAGGGCAGGAACAGAGAGGCACAGTAGTTTCAAGAAATGATTTAATTTTAAATACAGATTTCTTATTTATTTGGAGCAAAAGTCCTTCCACTAACAGTAGCCAAATTACATTATGTTCAACTAGGATGGCCAGTCTCTAATAACTGTTTTGAGAAAACATCCCAAAAGTTAGGAGCATTTGATGAACATCAGGAAAATAAAAGGGAAATTAATTTGATTCCAAAATAGCGATGCACGCGTGAGTGAGTGTCTCATATTAAAGTTTCCCCATCACAAAATGAAGGGTTTTTTTTTTTCTGTCTCTGGTTGAATTCATCTAGCTAGCAACTGCAAATTAATCTCTGCCAAAGATGACTTTATCCCTGGGCCTCAAATACTTCTGAACAACATATGCTAGCCTTTGAAATAGACCAGATTGCTCCATGTGTGGAGTACTTTCAAAATATTTTCACTGGGGAAGATACAACCAGTCTCACTAAGGTATTTACTCTTCCTCAAATAATGCACCTTGGGCAGTGTGGTGTATTATTAATACACTTAGTATATTTTTTCAGGAGCAAAATATAAATGTTTTATAAGCAGAGTGGCTAGATGAGGGGATGGATGAGGATAGTCTCATACATACACATGTCCCTCTATTGCTACCCATCCCATGTCACTATTAAACTGTTAAGGTCTCTGCACTAAAGATCTGTCTTTATATGGGTTTGTACCGCATCTAGCACAGTACACCAGATTCTGATTGGGACCTCTGGGCACTACTTTAATATAAATATTAAATTTGTTTCCAGCAAAGTCCATCTCTCTCACTTTTATACAACAAGTGCACTTGTTCACCAAGTATTTTTCCATATTCCTTGTCCATTGTTATGAACAAGGTTTTGTTCAAATGACAAAAGCAGTGAAACAGATTCTTTGGTCACTTCCATTCTTACTGAATGTGTGCAACCCCTTTTATGTGAGTTTTATCATTAATTAAGAGAGAACAGTTTTATAGGAGCATCTTGTTAAAATATTTGCAGCACATCATTGTACTAAAAATTCTGAATCCTTTAGGGTGAAGATGGGTGATGACTTAATCATTCTGTAAAACGCCAGAGATTTTACTCTATGATTTTGGATACATCTTTGAAGTGTAAGACTGACAATTCAAAGAAAAAGTTCCATTAGCTCATTTCATATCAGTAAATCATAATTTTTATAATTTCCTTTGAGCATCTTTTTCTTCATGCTGAATAAATAAAATCAGCATACCTTCCCTTTCCCCCACCACATGCTTTAACTTTCCTATATAATTGGAGTGAATGTTTCTCTCAAAATCATCGAAGTGTGGAAGGAAATGAAACTTTAAAATTTTCAGCTAGTCAAAGGCTGATGATGCTCTGATTCCAATTTTTGATACTCCATTACATTGGACTTTGAACTTAAGTGCATGTGTCAGAGTTGTGGTCAGCGCATTAGATTCCATTCTCGGGTCATTTGGGTGAAGACAAATTATATCTGTGTTGTGTTTTGTTTTGGTCTTGTTGACTGTAGTCTATCAGACACTGAGCTGAGACCAAGTTAATTCATTTGGCTTGTTACATTTTCAGTTTGTCTAATCATAATATTTTAGCAACACTGCTAAATGGCTGATCTGATCTGTAGTCCCAAAACTGAACAAGCAGTGATTGTTTTTGTTAATCTGTACTAAATTAGTGAAGTGTGTAAAATAAATTCTTGTATTTCATCTTCAATCTGTAGTTCAACCTTCATTTGACTGGAGATATCCATGCTATTACTGCTGCTAATAATTTGCTGGCTGCTGCTATTGATGCGAGGATCTTGCATGAAAGCACTCAGTCTGATAAGGTGAGGTTTACCTGTATGATTTCCATCCGTGGCTTTCTTTTGAAGTTTCCTGTAAACATCTACATAAATATTTTTGTTGATTTATATCATTTTATAATTCTTATTTCATTCCAATATTTTATCCCCAGCATTTTGTTCAGAGTGCTTTGAGAGCCATGGCTCTCTGCCAAACCCTTTCTTTTTGGGCAGTCTGTTTATTCACTGTATAGTCATATAGAATCATAGAATATTAGGGTTGGAAGAGACCTCAGGAGGTCATCTAGTCCAATTCCCTACTCAAAGCAGGACCAACACCAGCTAAATCATCCCAGCCAAGGCTTTGTCAAGCTGGGCCTTAAAAACCAATAAGGATGGTTCCACCACCTTCCTAGTTAACTCATTCCAGTGCTTCACCACCCTCCTAGTGAAATAGTGTTTCCGAATATCCAACCTAGACCTCTCCCACTGCAACATGAGACCATTGCTTCTTGTTCTGTTATCTGCCACTACTGAGAACAGCCTAGCTCCATCCTCTTTGGAACCCCCCATCATGTTTTTGAGACAAGAAATTGTAGATATATGACACTGTTAGGTATTGATCCTAAGGTCTTTTGGAGGGCTTTTACTGGGAAATAAGCTACCATATACCTTTTCTCTAGCCCCTATTGAACTTATTGTGAACTTAACTTAATTGTTAACTTGGGTTTTCAGAGCACAGGGTATGGGAAAGAGAACCTTCTTTGATTGTGGATCTTCTGTTGTAACTGGGGAGCACAGCCTTATCCCCTTAAAATGCTGATAGTTATTGTTTTATTGACATGAGACTTCTGAATCCAGAAAAATACGCTTAAATCTCTTTACAGATACTGATTACAGTATCTGATTACAAAATGGGTTATTTCAGACCTTGATTAAAATTTTCAAAAGCATCTAAGTCCCATTTCCAAAAGTTATGTTGGCATTTAGGAACCTAAGTCTCTTTGAAAGTTAATGTGACTTGGGTGCTGAAGGACCTAAATCACCTTTGAAAATGTAACTTAGTCACTTATTTTCTCTTGAAAATTTGCTCACTAGTCAGGATTTCTTTTTAATTGGTTTTAAATGTAGTATACACTAACAATTACATTGTTTCAAAAAAATTTGAGATTATAATCTACATGATTTGAATCAAATTAGACTTTTATTGTATTTGCCTATTTTAGTTGTAACATTTTTCTCTTGTGTGTGGTTTTCTTAGGCTTTGTATAATAGGCTGGTTTCCAGTAGTTAATAGTGTGAGAGAATTTCTTCTATTCAGCTTGCCCGCTTGAAAGTAAGTTGCTAATGTATTTTCCCTGTTTTTTTTCCCACAAGTATAATATATCTTATTAAAATATACTATTTAAAATTATTTTAACAAGTTACAAGGAGATTTGTAGCTGAAAGTGCCTTAATGTGGTACAGTCTTTCCTCAAGGATTTGGCTTTCCCTAAGCATTTAGCAGGCTTTCTAGAAGCTTCCTGTTTTGCAGTTGCAGAATCAAGTTCCAATATTTTTTTATAAACTAGTATATCTTTTCCCACAAAGTGAGACCATAATGTTTTATAACTGACTCTTCGATGAATAAATGTCAAGATTAGTTTTTTGATACTTTCCATTACGGCACAGTTAAATGGGAAGCTGAATTACTCTAGTATTTTCAATTTTTATTTTATTTTCTCATTTTAAGAGGAAGTCGCTGGAGATTTGTTGAGATCTACTGGCTTTCCTCACATTTCTCTGCATGGAGTGATAAAAATACATTTCTCCACATATTTTGTTTGCATATACACTTTCATCCCAAATGTTTCCTGCTCTGTCTATTATATATACAGTGTGAGGTGGCAATTGGTAGACAGATAAACAACTGGCTTATAGCACAATCTACCAATGTTGGAAGAGGGGAAATTTTGGCTACAAACACCCAGGATATGTGCTATTTTGCTATGTCCAGCTTTGGCATATGAAAGTTCCATATTACAGTTCTAGTCCTTTTAGGAAGCAGTTCATAGTCCTAATTAGTGTATTTGGGTGGGCAGTGAATGTTTGCAAAGTGCTTATGGAGCCATGTTACACTTTTTTTTTAAGTTAATATCACATTGTTAATGATGTATTTTTAGTTTTTGTGCTACTCAATTGTCTTGTTGAAAGTAAAACAGGATATATGTGGTGTCTGTTTATCTCTGTTGCGAAGTGGCTCTCACAGAAGTTTGTATGAGAGAATCTATTGGAGAATATTTTCGGTTTGTCTTTGTTTACATTAGGGTGCCTGGAGAGAAAAAAGGTGCTGACATTGCAGTTATTCATGAAATATCAAATAGCTCTGCAGTGGGGGGTGGGTTTCTCTGTGCTACTAGAGCTGCAAATGATTTCTGCTTATTAACTTAAAAGCTTCTGAATATGTGCAGCAGAATCTCTATTGCAACTCAATTATTTTGGTGTACGTTGTTTTTAAAGTTACTAAAAACTACATTAAAATAATATTATCAAGGCCACAAAGTCAAGCACTCACAAGTTAGGAAATGCCAGAAGTGAGGGTACCTGTGCAACCTTTATTAGGCCCTCTTATGCATATGCATATGCATTATGATACAATCTTTAACTACATGATCACATAGCAGGTGCTTAGCACCCACTTGCAGCCAAGCTTCCCCCAGTGCTTCCCACCTGCCAACAGCCCCACCTCCCCCTCCCTTCCAGTGCCTCCTGCATGCCGCTGAACAGTATTGATCTGAGTATTCAGTATTTGTGATTGGTCACTTTAGTAATATATAATTATGTGTTTCTGCTGCCTAATTCAATGAACAAAGATTTTATAAGAAGGCAGAGGGTTTGAATAAGTTACTGATGGTGCAAAAACATCCATGTGAGTATTTATGACACTTTTGCTCTCTGCAAATATTATTGGGTAATATGTTTGCAGAAAGTGAATAAAGGAGTGGTGAATATTGTCAGAACAAATTTGTGGTTTTATTCAAATGTTTGTGAACACTTTTTTCACAATAGTCCCCCCTTTTCACAATAGTTCTACACCTACTGTTTGGAAGAATACTACATAAATGCTGGGAGAGAGTGCTATTTAAAAAGAAATACAGTGGGGCTCTATTTTTAATGACAGTCTCAAAGGGACATCCACAACCTTTATGAAATAGTGGTTGGTAAAACTGGGGACATATGAGCAAAGGCATTTTTGTTTGGTACAGTACTTCATGTTAATTTTAAATGTTTTGTGAAACTGACATTCAAATATGAGAGTGTATTTGTGTGACTGAAACAAACATTACATCTAAAATTTATAAATGTTAACATTAAAAACTGAGTGTGCTTGGTAATTCACCAAAGAATGCTTTCTTGGGCCAGGGGACACAGTCATTTTGTATAAAATTGGGATTTTATTGTACAATTTTTTCTTGATTCATCCCTATGCAGATTCAGTTTTAAAACATTTTTTGACATTGCTGAATTAGGAGCAAATAATATATTGTGCTGCTCTTTCTAAATGACAGGGTTTGGGGGTTTTTTATGTTGTGTAGGAGCTGTTGAAATACCACATCAATTAGGCAGACAGAAGTTTATAACTCACTGCACAGAGTAGTCATGTAAAGCCACACATGGATATTTGCAAGGACGTGTCCTCGGGCAAGACAAAGAGTTATCAGGCATAAATTATTTATTAATTATCTTTTTCATACTGTCTCCTTTGTTGCCTCTTCTCTTTGGTTTATCTTAAAGGGGTGGTGTTGTGTTTATATAGAGACCTTTTGGGTAACTGCCTTTCAGTATTTCTCCTTTTTCCTCTCCACATTTTTCTCCATTGTTGTTATAGGAGTTTTTCTGTATAGTTTATCATTTGAGCCTGAGCATTGTGATTTATTGAAGTGTTTCAGCCTGCTGCTTTTTAAAAAAATGTAAAAGTTTGTAAAAATATAAGAGGGGGAAAAAACAGGGTGGGAACATGTGTTTGTATAGCTTTCTAAGCAGGAAGTCTGCTTTATTGCTTTTCTTCTCATTTTTGTCTAGAGGTTGGGGATAAACAAGACTGATCCAGGCACTTTAACAGCAGATGAGATTAGTAAATTTGTACGCCTTGATATTGACCCATCTACCATAACGTGGCAAAGAGGTAAGTATTAACGGTCAATAAGGCCTCAGTACTTAATCACAAGCCTACTTTTAAGTTTGAGGTGTTTAATGCCTGTTTTTCTTCTGTCTTCTCTGAAAAAAGCTACTTGTGGCCAGATGCTTAACATATTTAGATATATTAGACTATTTAGATAGATGTATTCAAGTCAACGGGGCCTGACAAAATTTATACAGGGGTACTTAAGGAACTAGCTGAAACAATGTTGGAACCATTTGCAATTATATTCAAGAAGTCATGGAGGATGGGTGAAGTCCCAGAGGACTGGAGAATGGCAAACATAATACATATCTTTTTACAAAGAGGACCCAGGGAATTACAGACCAAGCAGCCTGACTTTGATACCTGGAAAGATACTGAAATAAGTTATTAAACAATCAATTTGTAAGTACCTAAAGGATAATAGGGTGATAAATAATGACAAGCATAGATTGGTCAAGAGCAAATCATGCTAAGCCAACCTAATTTTATTCTTTGACAGGGTTGCTGGCCTAGTGGATGGGGGGAAGAAGTAGATGTGCTATATCTTGATTTTAGTAAGGTTTTGGCCACTGTCTTATATGACATTCTAATAAACAAGAAAGGGATATGTAGTCTAGAGGAAGTGCATGCACAACTGGTTGAAAAACTGTACTCAGAGTAGATATCAGTGGTTCACTGTCGAACTGGGAGGGTATCTGCATGGGTCCGTTCTGGGTCCAGTGCTGTTTAATATTTTCATTAACGATTTGGGAAATGGAGTGGAGAGTATGCTTATCAAATTGTGGATGGCACTAAGCTGCGGGGGAAGGAAAGCGGGAGGTTGTCAGCACTTTGGAGGACAGCATTGGAATTCAAAATGACCTTGATAAATTGGAGACCTAGTATGAAATCAACTAGATGAAATTCAATAAAGGCAAGTGCAAAGTACTACATTTCAAAAGGAAAAATCAAATGCACAGGAATAACTGAAACTAAACAGAAAATGAGGAATAACTGACTAGGCAGTAATACTGCTGAAAAGTATGGAGATGTTATAGTGGATCACAAGTTGAATCTGAGTCAACAATATGATGCAGTTGCAAAAAAGGAAAATATAATTCTGGGGTGTCTTATTGTGTCAAATGTGAGACAGAGGTAATGTTCTCTTAGCAGTCCCCATTCTCACTCTACTTGGCACTGGTGAGGCATCAGCTGGAGTATTGTATCCAGTTCTGGCTGCCATATTGTAAGAAAGATGTGGCGAGAGTCAGGAGGAGAATGATAAAAACCTGACCTATGTGGAAAAATGTAAAAAAAAAAAAAACTGGGTATGTTTAGTCTTGGAAAAAAAGGAAGACTGTGGGAGACCTGATGATGGTTTTCAAATATGTTCAGGGCTGTTATAAAGAAGAACAGTAATCAGTTACTCATCATATCCATTGACGGTAGGACAAGAAGTAATCAGCTTCATCGTCCGCAAGAGACACTTGGCTTACATATTAGGAAAAAGTCACTAACTGTAAGGATAGATAAGTCCTGGAATAGGTTACCAAGGGAGGATGTGAAATCCCCATCATTGGAGGTATTAAAGAAAAGACTAGACAAACACCTGTAAACTTTTGATTAACGTGGGGGGCAAAATGCACTTGTCACTAGTAATAGGTTCTTTACTGAGGTGGCTATGTAAGAAGTTGTATTAAAAATAAAATTGGTGGGCACACAGACTTTTTGAGTTTTATTTTATATAGACAAGTATAATTAAAATTATAGAAAAATAAAATAAAGCAAAATAAATGCAACAAAAAGATCCCCTACATTGTGCATACTCACAACCTTATGGAAACTAAGTGGAGTGCACCATAGGAAGGCTTGATGGTACTAAGGCCTCTGCCATTCTTTCATCTCTGATGTCCGATTAAGGATTGGTCTGACCATCGTCTTATACTTTTCTTCCCTCCATCCTCCCACACATCCAGGACCATCTTTGATTTGGGTCTCACCCTTTTGCCTGTGTTTGTCATTCCAGGGACCATAATTAGGATTTTAACTGCTTATTCAAGTTGTATGCATCAATGTACCTGCCCCTGATTTCAATTCGTAAATGCACTTTCACTTCCTGGTTATATGTTTTGAAAAATCCATAGAAATCTATTATTTTAAACTCACTTCTGCTGCTTTGCGGATTCGGTATTTATCACAGAAAACTATTGCTAAATCTTGCTATTATCCAGGCCAATTAATCCTTAAACTTATTACAAAGCCTATTTCAAATACCTTTACATTTTTGTTTTCTTCTGCTTGTGTTACAGCATTAATTATTTAACAACACTTCCTTAAGAAGCTAAATTTATTCTAAAATTAGATTACCATTTATTCTCAGGTATGGACCTCCTAAGATCAGGTCAGGGGTCAAAGCTCCTGGATGGTTTAGATATACATGGTCCTGCCTAAGCATGGGACTTCTCAAAGTCCTTTCCAGCCTTACATTTCTATGATTCAGTGTGAATTAAGACCTAAATTAACTAGCCTAAAGAGTTGAGTCTACTGATTCATATGAACAACCCATTTGCAAACTACTAATATGAGTACATAACAGAAATTTTGAAGTAGCATGCTGAACAATTAACTAGGTTTAAATTACCAACAAAATTATGTGTTTCTCTTTTAAAACTGTGGAAATGTTCTCTTAACAGTCCCCATTTTCATTAAAAGTTAGTGTGTATTTTTAAAGAACAGATTTTTCGCTGTAAATTGGCATACCATACCTTGTCACCCAAATGAAATATTTCTTAGAAATTCATGTAAAACTGAGAACCCCTTACGTTTTTCTGAATTTTCCTCCTTTCCTTGTTCCGTATTTTTCCTTACAGCTGTTTAGATTATTTGTTACACACTATTTCATATTCCATGTGCCTACCGTGGAAGTTTAGACTATGAACTATTCCATTGCTTTTGTCTGACTAAAGAAGCAATAAGAGATGATGATTTTAAATGTTTGAACCACTGTACTTTTGACAGTAGTTTCCTCTGATCATAATGAAAGTGAGGGGAAAGTTATGGTACTGTTTAAACCAAGCATGTTAACCAACAAACAGGTATAAGTACTCATCCTGCTAGTCTGGCAGCTCTCTACATTCAGTCACAATGCTCTTAGTTTAGTGCTAGGATTCAGAAACACAGCAATGAGCACAGGTTCTGGATCTTGTCAGTATAAGAAGAGGCTGTGGAAGGCTTTGTGCCAAATGGCAATCTTCATATTTAATTTTCGTCCTGAAAGATAGGGTGGGTTAAAGTACTATGTATTCTTGCATCAGTTGTAGAGAATATGACAGGTATGCATTAATTTTAAAGGTTTTCAAACAAATATTATTCAACGAAAAATGCCTATTAATAGAACATGGGGTTCTGACTAACACCTATAAGACAGGAAATTGAGCAATTAAGTTTCCTTACCACCCTTTTACTCTGTCTCCTTGTGTGCATACTTTATAAGATACAGGTTATTTCATTAATATAGTATTGGGCTATTCAATATGCTATGTTTATTATTAGGCATGCGTGTGTGTGTGTGTGTGTGTGTGTGTGTGTGTGTGTGTGTGTGTGTGTGTGAAAGAGAGAATGAATATGGCACTGTGATGTGGCATAACGTTTTCATCAGCATTGTTTGGCAGAGTTGCATTACTCAGAAGTCAGTTATTCAGTTTGTCCAAAACAAATGCCAGTGAAGCCTTTATACCACTCTACATAGAATGCATATGCTACATATGTTACAGCAAAACTATTTTGGCAGTGCTTGAGACTTGAAATGTTTTATTGGGATTATTTCTGGAATCCTTCTACCTGTAAGCCAAGTGCCTAGGTTATCAAAGATTCTTGTGGATGGAGCTGAAGAGGGAGACCGGGAACTATCTAAAAATGACCTAAAAACATTTATGTTTAAGTTTAAAGTCAATTACATTGCTGTGCTAGTCTAAGCAGGTGCTGCACATCATTGGAAAGTGGGAAATCTCCTTTTTTCCAGTAGTACAGTGGTATAAAGATCCCAGTTTTACTCTTGGAGGATCAGGAGATAATAGATTTTAAATCCGTCATTGACTCAGGATTAAACCTGGTCATCCTGGTAAGTATAAATTTTGGGTAAGAAGGCAGAAACATTTGTTTGGCAGATTGATTTTTTAGAAATGGCAGCTGTTTGAAATGGCAACTCATGGAATTTAAATAAACCTGGAGGAGCTGGATTAGTGGGCAGAGAGCAGATGAACTGGTCAAAAGACATAAGTTTAGCATATGACCCTGTAACTTATCACGTGGTCCTACAACTTAGCACATGGATATTATCTCCACTTATTATGTTCTGTTTAGATTTTTATACTATGCCAGTCACCATGGCATCTAAGTATGTATAGTGTATGTTTTATATCAAATATAACTTATAAATCAAAGATGGATTTACTGTCGAGAGATAGAGAAGTAAATTTGTTCATTTATTGTAGTGAGCTATCAGGATTTATAAGCTGATTATTTTTGTTGGACTTAATGCTAAAAGGTGATCAGTGGGAGTTGGGCTTTTGACACCTTGCAGGATTCATCCCATAATAAATACGTGCAAGGAGTTGAGGGTGGTTTGGCAACCAACTATCCTAATTCTTTTAGTCATGAAAGTAGCTATACATTGGATATTTTTTTTAAATATGCAGTCTTTCTTTTTAGAGGAAATTCCTACTGCCACTAGCCAATCCTTGCTTTCCTCCCTCTTGCTTTCTGGTGCTGGTAGTAATCATTCTGTCTCTATATCCTCTGCTCTCCTTGTCCTCATCCATTTAAAAAAATACTTAAAAGGTGCTGTTCACCCCACGGAGAGATCTCCCTCGCTATCACTCTGAATCATGTTGGTAATGCTTGTGCTCTTCAGTGGCTTTTGGCTCTTTAGGTCACCAGTGAGCTGCTGGGTTCCCACTTTGGTTTTTACTTTTATTTAGCATCAGACCTGCAGGATTAACCTTTGTTTACAGATTTAGTAAAAGATGGCCCTGATTGAGATCAAATGTGCCGTATTTGAACACTAAGGCTCCATTCATGCAGTGAGCTGTGAATGGGTGGGCCCATTCACCTGTGTAGACATGGATCTCCAGTAGAAATGCAGATGAACCCTTAAATGTAGTGCTGCTATAATCAAACTTTGGTTTGATTTATGTGGTTTACCATTTTTTCTAAAGAAAATGCTAGACCAGGGGTCTCAAACTCAATTTACCTTAGGGCCACTACCAGTCCTCAGATCTTCACAGTGGGCCAATAATGTCACTGAAGATGGTGTTCAGAAAATAAAATGTTTATATTGTATTTTTTTTATTTTGGATTTCTTAGAAATAATAAAACTGTCATACAACTTTATACAATTCTTCCCCTGCCAGAGAGTTTTCAGTGTTTGCCAGACACCTGGCAACGTTTCAGTTCTGTCAGTTTGTTGATGTTTGGCCTCGATGACTGAGCAGTTGAAACCTTCAGGATTGCAGCAAGGTGGGCATCAGATAGTTGTGTTCGGTATTTTGACTTCTTTATATTCATTGTGGGGAAAAAGTGATGCCTCCATGGCTGACGCTGCCCGGTAACTAATGATGCTGCCTATATGGCTGACTCTGCCCGGCAACTAGTGATGGTATCTCTGTCCCTCTCCCCCAGCCAATGGGAACTGTGGGGGCGGCGCCTGCAGCAGACATTGCTGGCAGCGTGGTTGCATGCGTCTTTCCTCTGTGAGCCACAGTGGGGAGGTTGTTGGGTCGCAGATGGCCTGCTGGCCAGGACTTTGAGACCCCTGTGCTAGACTTTCTCTTTATCCAGTATCTTTTAAAATGCAAGCTTTATCCACTAATGGCTTTAGTTTCATTAGAATTGTCTTAATCTATGTGAAGATTAAGACATGGGATGGTGTTCCATGAAGGAGGAGTGCTGGGCAGAGATGGGCTCCATCTTACGAAGAGAGGGAAGAACATCTTTGCCAGCAGGCTGGCTAACCTAGTGAGGAGGGCTTTAAACTAGGTTCACCGGGGGAAGGAGACCAAAGCCCTGAGGTAAGTGGGAAAGCGGGATACCGGGAGGAAGCACAGACAGGAATGTCTGTGAGGGGAGGGCTCCTGCCTCATACTGGGAATGAGGGGCGATCAACAGGTTATCTCAAGTGCTTATATACAAATGCACAAAGCCTTGGAAACAAGCAGGGAGAACTGGAGGTCCTGGTGATGTCAAGGAATTATGACGTGATTGGAATAACAGAGACTTGGTGGGATAACTCACATGACTGGAGTACAGTCATGGATGGTTATAAACTGTTCAGGAAGGACAGGCAGGGCAGAAAAGGTGGGGGAGTAGCACTGTATGTAAGGGAGCAGTATGACTGCTCAGAGCTCCGGTACGAAACTGTGGAAAAACCTGAGTGTCTCTGGATTAAGTTTAGAAGTGTGTGCAACAAGAGTGATGTCATGGTGGGAGTCTGCTATAGACCACCGGACCAGGGGGATGAGGTGGATGAGGCTTTCTTCCGGCAACTCACGGAAGCTACTAGATCGCATGCCCTGATTCTCATGGGTGACTTAATTTTCCTGATATCTGCTGGGAGAGCAATACAGCGGTGCATAGACAATCCAGGAAGTTTTTGGAAAGCGTAGGGGACAATTTCCTGGTGCAAGTGCTAGGGGAGCCAACTAGGGGGAGCGCTTTTCTTGACCTGCTGCTCACAAACCGGGTAGAATTAGTGGGGGAAGCAAAAGTGGATGGGAATCTGGGAGGCAGTGACCATGAGTTGGTTGAGTTCAGGATCCTGACGCAGGGAAGAAAGGTAAGCAGCAGGATACGGACCCTAGACTTCAGGAAAGCAGACTTTGACTCCCTCAGGGAACAGATGGCCAGGATCCCCTGGGGGACTAACATGAAAGGGAAGGGAGTCCAGGAGAGCTGGCTGTATTTCAAGGAATCCCTGTTGAGGTTACAGGGACAAACCATCCCGATGAGTCGAAAGAATAGTAAATATGGCAGGCGACCAGCTTGGCTTAATGGTGAAATCCTAGCGGATCTTAAACATAAAAAAGAAGCTTACAAGAAGTGGAAGGTTGGACATATGACCAGGGAAGAGTATAAAAATATTGCTCGGGCATGTAGGAAAGATATCAGGAGGGCCAAATCGCACCTGGAGCTGCAGCTAGCAAGAGATGTCAAGAGTAACAAGAAGGGTTTCTTCAGGTATGTTGGCAACAAGAAGAAAGCCAAGGAAAGTGTGGGCCCCTTACTGAATGAGGGAGGCAAGCTAGTGACAGAGGATGTGGAAAAAGCTAATGTACTCAATGCTTTTTTTGCCTCTGTTTTCACTAACAAGGTCAGCTCCCAGACTGCTGTGCTGGGCATCACAAAATGGGGAAGAGATGGCCAGCCCTCTGTAGAGATAGAGGTGGTTAGGGACTATTTAGAAAAGCTGGACGTGCACAAGTCCATGGGGCCGGACGAATTGCATCCGAGAGTGCTGAGGGAATTGGCGGCTGTGATTGCAGAGCCCTTGGCCATTATCTTTGAAAACTCGTGGCGAACGGGGGAAGTCCCGGATGACTGGAAAAAGGCTAATGTAGTGCCCATCTTTAAAAAAGGGAAGAAGGAGGATCCTGGGAACTACAGGCCGGTCAGCCTCACCTCAGTCCCTGGAAAAATCATGGAGCAGGTCCTCAAAGAATCAATCCTGAAGCACTTAGAGGAGAGGAAAGTGATCAGGAACAGTCAGCATGGATTCACCAAGGGAAGGTCATGCCTGACTAATCTAATCGCCTTTTATGATGAGATTACTGGTTCTGTGGATGAAGGGAAAGCAGTGGATGTATTGTTTCTTGACTTTAGCAAAGCTTTTGACACGGTCTCCCACAGCATTCTTGTCAGCAAGTTAAGGAAGTATGGGCTGGATGAATGCACTATAAGGTGGGTAGAAAGCTGGCTAGATTGTCGGGCTCAACGGGTAGTGATCAATGGCTCCATGTCTAGTTGGCAGCCGGTGTCAAGTGGAGTGCCCCAGGGGTCGGTCCTGGGGCCCGTTTTGTTCAATATCTTCATAAATGATCTGGAGGATGGTGTGGATTGCACTCTCAGCAAATTTGCGGATGATACTAAACTGGGAGGAGTGGTAGATACGCTGGAGGGGAGGGATAGGATACAGAAGGACCTAGACAAATTGGAAGATTGGGCCAAAAGAAATCTAATGAGGTTCAATAAGGATAAGTGCAGGGTCCTGCACTTAGGATGGAAGAATCCAATGCACCGCTACAGACTAGGGACCGAATGGCTCGGCAGCAGTTCTGCGGAAAAGGACCTAGGGGTGACAGTGGACGAGAAGCTGGATATGAGTCAGCAGTGTGCCCTTGTTGCCAAGAAGGCCAATGGCATTTTGGGATGTATAAGTAGGGGCATAGCGAGCAGATCGAGGGACGTGATCGTTCCCCTCTATTCGACACTGGTGAGGCCTCATCTGGAGTACTGTGTCCAGTTTTGGGCCCCACACTACAAGAAGGATGTGGATAAATTGGAAAGAGTACAGCGAAGGGCAACAAAAATGATTAGGGGTCTAGAGCACATGACTTATGAGGAGAGGCTGAGGGAGCTGGGATTGTTTAGTCTGCAGAAGAGAAGAATGAGGGGGAATTTGATAGCTGCTTTCAACTACCTGAAAGGGGGTTTCAAAGAGGATGGCTCTAGACTGTTCTCAATGGTAGCAGATGACAGAACGAGGAGTAATGGTCTCAAGTTGCAATGGGGGAGGTTTAGATTGGATATTAGGAAAAACTTTTTCACTAAGAGGGTGGTGAAACACTGGAATGCGTTACCTAGGGAGGTGGTAGAATCTCCTTCCTTAGAGGTTTTTAAGGTCAGGCTTGACAAAGCCCTGGCTGGGATGATTTAACTGGGACTTGGTCCTGCTTTGAGCAGGGGGTTGGACTAGATGACCTTCTGGGGTCCCTTCCAACCCTGATATTCTATGATTCTATGATTCTAAGATTGCTTTTAATATTAATAAGGCATTGTGGAATCATGGAAATGTGGGGGTGGAAGGGACCTTGAGAAGTCATTGCATTTTAGCCATGTGCTGATGCTCAGGATACTAAGAGCAAAGGCTTTGCTTTAAGCTCACAAAAATGAGTTACCATTGCTTTGACCATTGCAGTCCTCTTTGCATCCCTTTCGCTGGCTCCCTCTTTTCTGTATCAGACATAAACTCTTTCACTTTCAAGACCCTTTATGACCTATCCCCACCCTACCTGGCTTGACATAAGTAATTTTAAAATGGGAAAGGCTTCATTTGTTGGAAGACAAGATTAGGGTGGTAACTAGATCAGCAGACTGAAAATGGAATGTTTTATTTACTAAGATAGTAAATGGGTCAGTAAGGTAAAAGACAATGTCTGAGCTAGCTAAGATGAGAGGGAGAAAACCCAGGGAACCATTTACTAAAACAAAAAAAGATAATGGACAAGAGAAATCAGGAGCATAAAGCCTGACGTAAAGAGGAAAGTTGAACATGGACAGAGCATGCATGTTGTGGCGTGATTGATTCCTAGAAAATGATCAAGCCTATCCCAAAAGGTCATCTTTCGCCTCCAATCAGTCCATGATGTCAGCTTCCTTTCCCCACTTGTTGAATTTTCAAGCAAGCACTTTCATACTTTCTCCCATGTTGCCCTTCACGCTTGGGAGAAGCTCCCCATAAACATCTGCAGAACTCTCCCTTAAAACTCTTGCCAGAAGGCCTATAAAAAACATGACCTTTAGGCTGTTGGTGAGCTGAGACCATTGCCTGTCTTGCTGACTAGTATTACATCATTGTTTCCATGTGCTCCCCCGTCTCTGTCTATCTCTGCCTCTTGTCTTGTATGTAGTATTTTCCTCTTTGGGGAAAGCACTGCCTTTTTGTTCTGTTTGTACAGCACCTAGCACAGTGGGGGCTTTGCTTATGAGCAGGGCTCACAAGCAGTAGTTGAGTATAAATAACAAATCATACGCAAATAATATTTTCCCCAACAAATCTTTAACGTAAGGGTACTGATGGACTTCTTGGAATTTCTAGCAAAGGCTAAAAATAAAACTTAGATTTTGAGTGATATTATATTTTATATCAAAGTTCTTGTGAATATTCAGTCTGAGAGACCTGATGCAATGTATATGGTAATTAGCCATCATGAGTGTGGTTTGTAATAGAATATGTAACTGATGCTGAGTCTGAATCTCTTAACAGGTAAAAAGGATACAAGGTTCATATAGTTGTAATATCTGTTTTGTGCATGGTTGGTTTTTTAGTGGGTAAGGAATTAGAAAAATAGTTGAGTGGTTCTTCATTTTGACTTCAAATCAGAAACAAGAAAGATTAATTTTATGTCTCTTTCTTGTTAACGAGACAGCCAGAAAGGATAGTATAAATATAATAACATTCTCAAGAGCCATCTGTGTTTTATGCCATTTGCCAGTTCAGATACTGCTAACTTAGTTGTATGTAATGTAATTATTTTGTTCTCAGAATGTAAGGATTCTGATAGGGTTGATTTTTATTCAGTTTGGTTTCTGCCTATCTGTTGTATTCCTTGTGCTTAAAAAGAAGCAGCTAAGTGGGAATCAGTGTAGACTAGCACAGAGGATATAATAAATTTAAAAGAAAAGTGGTATGCCTCAAAAAGAGGATGCTGAGTAGAGGTCCCAGTTTAATTCCCAGGGATACCCAAATGGTAACAGTAAATTCAGAGGCACTTTTAGTGGAACTCTGCATGGACCTATACCTGGCTAAATACCAAAGGCATTACTCCACCACAGTGAACACCTACCTTCACACTAACTTGCTGGTCTCTTCACAGCAGGAGCTCTTTCAGATTAGCGGGCCCTTCTTTTTGGTGCTCAAAAATGCACGCTTTAAGTTAAATGCTGCTAAAAATGCACATGGACCCTTTTCTGTAGTTGGAAGAACTAAGTTTGCTTCAGCATAAATTTAAATAAAGATGGGGGAGGGGATCCATGAAATAGATTTGGCTGAGTTTTGGGTATTGTGAAGATATTTCTCAGTTAAGAGCTCAGTGGATATTCAAATAAGGGTTAAGTATGTTAGATAAATGTTGCTTGGGTTTGGCAATTGGAAAAGACTTCCTGCCAAATGGCGTCAGATAGACATGGAAGTAAAATAGGAGATGGTAACTGCATATTGAGATGCAGAAAAATGACATGGTGTGGAATTTCTTGGGACCTAATTTGCTAATGTAAGGCTGTTTTTGAAGGGGAAGGGCTTAAGCTAAAGGTACGTTTACAATATGGGAATACTTATTTGCCCATGTTGTAGTCTAAAAATGTATTCTCAAAACCTTGTCATGAAGAGGTGTGCAGTGGGTGGGTCTGGAATGGTGCTGATCCACTAAAACAGGCTTTTGTTACACATGTGGATGGAGATTAAGATTCTGCTGTAGTAGCTAAACAGAGGGATTCCAGTAAGATCTTATTGCTTGATGAAGTGAGCTGTAGCTCACGAAAGCTTATGCTCTAATAAATTTGTTAGTCTCTAAGGTTCCACAAGTACTCCTTTTCTTTTTGCGAATACAGACTAACACAGCTGCTACTCTGAAATCTACCAAAGAAGTTACAGTTGAGACATTTCAGACTGGACATTTAAGAGTGTAAAAGATAGTGTATCTCAGCTAGGAAAGAGGAGCTTATGTGCACTATTGCAAAGTGAATCTAGATGTAGAAGTATGCTCAACTGGGTACAAAGGCATATACAGTACTGCAAAAATAATGTATTCTTATATCAGGTGCATGTGGAGAGTAACTAGGTGGCTGATTCTCTGTCAATGTAAATGTTTCATTTTTCTTCTTTCCTCTCTTTTTTCCCCCCATCCTCTTTCCAGTATTGGATACAAATGACCGATTCCTACGAAAAATAACAATTGGGCAGGCAAATACAGAAAAGGGATTTTTCCGACAGGTATGTACTATTATATACTAGATGTTGTTGTTTTTCTGGGCAGAATTTGTTTTCAAGCATGAGAAATAGTTGCTGTTCTACAATCCTTTCAATAAATTGTTTAGGAATAAGTTGCCAACGTCTAATTGGTATATGTATTTGTAGTATCCTAGCAATGAAACTGGATGCACTAATGAGTAATGTCATGTCATAGAAACTGAAACCAATGTGTACTGCATGGTGTTTCACAAGTAGTTTAAGAAATTTGTAATTGTTATCTGTAACTCTTAGAGTCTCAACTTTATATATTTAATGCAATTAACTAATTTATGTAACATCTTTTCTTTTTGTATTTTGTAAATTTACAAAATTTTCTGCCTTACTTAAATTTTATTATCTTCTGCTTAGGTCCTCAGTTTAGTTTTGTTTAATTAATGTTTATTTACGTCTTTGATTTAATTTAAATGTGAAAAAGGGTCATTCTTCATGTGCTTTAGATGCTCTTGTTATAACTTGTAATGCAACATAATTTTCTTTACTTTCTCATACGTTACAGACTTGGGCCCTGAAACTGTTAAGATTTAAGCATGAGCTTAATTTTAATTTAAGTCAATGGAACTGCTCAGTGTGTAAAATGTAAGCACATGTGAGAGTCTTTGAAATTTCAGCACCTTGCAGTGATAACTATACCATTTCTCGAAATCCAGTTGGAAACAGTTAATGCAGAACTTTCTGATGAATTTATAACTAACAGCCATTGGCTTTAAATGCACCAATTTTCTTGAGCCCAGGTTTATATAAATGTATTTTGGTTGATCCAGTGCCATAAGTCACTAAACATTTCTAGAGGGTTTAGTGATGGTGGTAATCTTCCCACCCATCATAGGAAGTTAATGACTTAAAAATTAGCTTCATTTGAGAGTACTAAGTGCATACACAATAATGAATCAAATTGGAAATTGATGAAAATGTTCCTTGCAAATATTCCATAGGCAGCAGCTAATTCTTTAGTTTCAAGCATCCTTCATGTGTAGGGCTTGTCCCACTATTACTCGAAGAAAGTTAGTGTTAAGTAATTTTTTCAGTACGATCCCAACAATTTATTAACAGCATGACATTGTTAACATTAGCAAAGCAAGTCAGATATGACATACTGTGCTTAATGCAGTTTAATGCACACCTTGGTTGAACAGAGTGGCATGAGGATTAGAACAAGGAAGTGAATAAATCAGCAAATAGTGGGAGGAGAACACAGGATCAAATTGAGGATTAAAAAAATTTTTAAAAATAACTAAAATCCATACGCCTCAGAACAAGGCATTTGGGTGCCAGCAAGTATCAATCAGGAGGGCTTATCCAAATGGATCAATCAGATTATATTTGATGTTTATGGGTTAGGGCACCAGCACAAATGAAAACAGGAGGAAGGGGAAAGCAGGAATAGTCAAATGAATACCTACACATTGATTGGACCATAACATCATCTTAATTACTTTTAGCACATTTGCATTCCTTCCGACAAAACATCTCTCATTTGTTTTCTCTGTTAGTATTGTAAACTGTTCAGGGCTGGAAACCTGGCTAACTTTCTGTTCTGTGAAATGTTTAGCACACTTTATGCAGCAGAGAGTTGTGCCTTCATTGCATCTGAAGAATCTATTAGTGAGCACTAATACACAGTATGAAATAAATGCCCATTTCATTGTGATTATTTATATTAAGGGTCTCAGCTAGAATCAGGGCACAGTTGTGCCAGGTTCTATACAAACATAGAATTTGTAAAATTTAAAAGTGTGTGTAAGTGTTAGACTTCAATAGGATCTGAGTTTTGCCAAAACTTTGTGCTTTTGAAAATCCCATCCTTAAGTTTCTTTCCCATTCCACAGCTGCTCTGGTTTGAGACAGAAGGATGCAAAAGGTGCAGTACTATAAAGAAGACTTCAGCACCCATATTCAGACTGATTTTTTTTTTCACCTATTGAATTATTCAGATGATTAGGGATACAGATAAATGTTCACTTTGGATTAATACATATGTGGAAGAGAATTTCTTTTCAACACCTACCTTCTATGACAAAAATAGAAAATTAAAAATTAACTGATACTCATCTATGATGATTGGCTCTGACTGAAATAGATCCTTTCAGCTCTTGGAAGGGAACATTTTTCTGCACTTAGATTTGGTTCAGTCATTCATCGTAATTATTAACTCAAAGCCAGAGTAATACTGCTGGGGGCGGGGGCAGAGGTATGTTTTAAGTTGGGTTAGCTAACTCGGGTTAAAATAGCAGTGATGACTTGTCGACTCAGCTTTTAACTTGGTTAGCAGCTGGAGTTCTAGCCTATGAGGCTATTGGAGCCAAGCATTGACAGGTTGATAGTGAATGAAAGACGATAGATAGGGTGGAGACTGACTCTGAAGGGCTTTGAAAGTGACTATAAACAGCTTATGTCTGATATGATAGAGAAGGGGAAGCTAGTGGAGGGATTAAAAGAGAGAGGGGTGATCTGGTGAAAGCAGCAGGCTAGAAAAATAGTCCAATCCTTTTGATGCAGTGCTCACGGAACCTTATTAAGTTCACAGCTTCTTTAGAGAGACAGACACAGCACCGACCTGCTACTTTAGCTGAGGACTTAGGCATCTTCTTAGTATGTAGCACTGAGGTGGTTTATAGTCAAACTAAAAATAAGTTTGTGATGGGTTCCCCCAGGGATGCCACCTGAAACTGGGGTACCACTGAGCCCACCTGACCTACCAGCCTTGACTCGCTTTACACCAGAAGTGAGCAAACTATCTGGCCCACGGGACCATCCTGCTCGGCCCCTAAGCTCCTGGCCCGGGAGGCTAGTCCCCAGCCCCTCCCCCGCAGTTTCACTGCCACTTTGACCGGCATGGTAAGGGGGCGGCAGTGGCGTACGCATCGCGGTGACTAGGTTTGGTAGGAGGTCCGAGGGGGCAGTCAGGAGACAAGGAGCAAGGGGCGGGGGATCCCGGGGGGCAGTCGGGACAGGGAGCAAGGGGCAGTTGGATGAGGCGGGGCGGGGAACAGGGGAGGTTGTGGGAGTCTGGGGTGGGGGTATGGGTAGGGGTCTGGGCAATCGGGACAGGGAGCAGGGGGTGTTGGATAGAGGGTAGGATCCCTTTGGGGCGGGGGGGGTCTCAGGAGGGGGCAGTCAGGGGACAAGGAGCAGGGGGAGTTGGATGGGGTGGGGGTTCTGATGGGGACAGTCAGGGTGGGAAGTGGGAGGGAGCGAATAGGGGGCAGGGGCCAGGCTGTTTGTTTCCCTACCCAGCCCTCCATACAGTTTCGCATCCCGTTATGGCCCTCAGGCCAAAAAGTTTGCCCATCCCTGTTTTACACTGTATTGCTTCAACAGGCCATCAAGCTCCCTCCAGCACACATGCAGGTAGGGATGCACCCAACTGCAGCTACACACAGATGCTGAGATCAGCTCTCTATGGGAAGTCTCAGCTAAGGAATTGCCCAGTTATTTAAGTGCATACCTCCCTTTGTAGGGTAAATCCAAAATTATACCATCTTGCACTGCACAGGGAACTATACAGTGTAAGCTCATGAAATTCACCCCCTCCCTCAATGTGGAGAGGAATATACACAGCTTTCTGCCCCGAGTTATGACTCCCACACACATGCTGGTTTGAGACAAAGCAAAAATAAGTTTAACTACAAAAGATAGTTTTTAAGTGATTATAAGGGGTAGTAAACAGATCAAAGCAGATTACCTAACAAATAAACAAAAATGAAATCTAAGCTTAATATACTAAAGAGATAGGATATGAGTAACAAATTCTCACCCTAATTGTTGATTTGGGCAGTTTGCAGAGATTCTTGAGGGCAGGCTGCACTTGCTTGCAGCTTAAAACCCCTGGTATTCCTTTCAAAGGCTAGAAATTCCTCTAGCTTGGGTTCAGTCCTTCTCCCCCAGTCCAGTCCTTGTTCCTCAGGTGTTTCCAGCAGTCTTCTTGGGCGGGGAGTCACTGAAGAACCACGATGATGTCACTCCCCTGCCTTAAGTAGCTTTTGCATAGGGTGGGAACCCTTTGTCTCCAAGCTTGGTTCCCACGCCCAGTCAGTGGAAAAACACTGGTATTCCAAGATGGAGTCCAGTAGCAGGTGACTTGGTAGAGTCACAGCAGCCATGACTTGGAGGCTGTTTGTAGCATCCTCAGGAAGGCTCCCTTAGCATCGTCTAAGACCTATTGTTCTCCCTAATGGCCCTTTCCAGACTGCCATCTAGACTGATTGTATTCTGCCTAGTGGGCATTCCCCAGGTGTAAACATATTTGTAATACAGATTCACAGAGAATATTCCTAACTTCAAATGCAAAAATAATCCATCCATACAAATATGATAATTAGATTCAGTAAATCATAACCTTTTCAATATCTCACATGACCTATCTTGCATAAAATATATCATAGTTATGCCATAATTGTATCCTATCTGTCTATCTGTCTATCTATCTATAATAGCTCTATGAAGAATATGGGATGCAATGTCACAGTTTATTAACAAAGTATATAGGGTGAAGTGATTTCTAGTAATAGTGAAAGGTATAAAGGGTTAGAGACAAAACAAACAAAACACACTTTTTATTGATTAAATTTAACTTCAGCAAGTTATATTCATGGTTTAAGCAGCTTTCTCATCTATATTCATTTTCATAGACTTCAACATCCTTGGTTGAAGAGCCCACTGTTCTGTGATTTCAAGAGCTCTGGCCTCTTCAGTCGCTCAAGTGATGGATAGCTCAAATGTCTTTTTGCCCCTCCTTATATTATCCCCAAGGTTCATTGTCTTTGTTTCAAGAGCTAGGAAGGCTTTCTGTTGTTGTTCTCTTCCTGTGGACTTCTCATCCTTCTGCTTCTCATCCTTCTGCTGATTCATATGTAAATAGAATCCATTGTTTTTGGTCTCTCAGTCAGTTGATTGAATTGTTTTATTCTTTGGGGTTCCGATTCCTTGGGGTGTCTGGACCCTGACTGTGTCACAGAAAGTAACATTGACTGATAGTATAAAGTAGTATGTATTATCGTAATAGTTAGGGTTGTGGCTGGTTTTTTAATAAAAATGATACATCATTCCTCAAACATTTCCCGGTGGTGGGTTCTTTCCCCTTTCTTTTTAATTTATATAAAAAAAGCAAAAACCCTAATATACACAAGGAGAAATAGGCATTTTAATGATGGTGATGAAAACTCTGGAATTCACAATAAAAGCATAAACTCTGTTCTTAAAAGCCTCCTGATAAAATTAGATGGTGTTGCAATTTATGTGGTGTGTGAAATCTCTCTTTGATCTCAGATTCATTCACTGTCTCTCAGTGCTGTAAGGATAAGTTAGAGAAGGAGTATCATCCTTAACCCTGGTTTCAGAGTAGCAGCCGTGTTAGTCTGTATTCGCAAAAAGAAAAGGAGTACTTGTGGCACCTTAGAGACTAACAAATTTATTAGAGCATAAGCTTTCGTGAGCTACAGCTCACTTCATCGGATGCACCGATGCATCCGATGAAGTGAGCTGTAGCTCACGAAAGCTTATGCTCTAATAAATTTGTTAGTCTCTAAGGTGCCACAAGTACTCCTTTTCTTTATCCTTAACCCTGGATTTTCCTATTTTCGTTAGTTCAAGGAAGGCTTGGCCATAACACTGTTTTAACATAGCTGGGGAGGTCTAACTGTGTACCCCCAGCTGTTTTGTTGGATGCACAGCTTTTTTCTCTATTAATAAAGAGCTAGCCCAAATTAAAGTTTGAAAATATCTGTTTATAACTTTACTGTTGTCATTTTGGATCAAAATCCTGTAAATCTTTACTCACATACAAATAGTCTTTATTCACTTGTGTATGTATGTATACCTATTTATATCCCTGATCCAGAAAAAATTCAAGCATTTGTTTAACTTTACATGAACAAGTTGCCACGTTGACCTCAGTACAATTATTCACATGCTTACATTTAATCAAGTGCTAAGAGATTTTCTCTAGCAAAACTGTAGCAACTTGCATGAAAGCTGAAGGGAGGCACATGGATTACAAGAGAAAAGAGTTGGGAGGAACACTGGGCAGTCATTCCTTGTGGCTTATGCAGATGCATAAAATATTAAGTTGCGGCTGGAGCAGCTCTGTATACAGATGCTTTAATAAAGAGCCAATTTAGTTTAATAAATCTAGAATCCTCTCATGTTAGTACCCAGCATAAGGTACATGAAATAAGGGCCTGTTGTGGGTCCTGATCCTGCAATCTTTGCAGAACTTGGGCCTAATGTATTTACAAAGTGCCTGTCACTTTGGTGTCTAAGTCAGCGTTTCTCAAATGCAGCTGGGCTTTTCTTGTGGCCACAGCCTCCTTGGCAGTGATTGGGGGGGAGGGGGGGCACAAAGCAACAGCCCCTTTTCTGTGGCTGCCAGTAGTGATTGAGCCCTGCCCCCCTCTGGAGAGACAAAAGCTGGAGGAATAGGTGAGTTCCTCACCTTGCTGGGAGGGAGGGGGGAGAGGAGGAGAGGTTGAGCTTCAGCCGTGGGATGGTGGGTGGTAGGCTCCAGCCATGGGGCTTCAGGATCCATTCCTTGGCTGCCAGGCAGCAGGCTCTGGCCCTGAGCTCATCTCTTCTCTCCCTCCCCGCCCCCCATCACCCCAGGCCCTCGCTGCCTCTCCCAGTGCCCCGTTGCCACTGGCCCCCACTGTCTCCATACCCACCTCCCCATCCAAGACTTAATTTGTCCCCAGGCTTGCTGGGGCTGAGTTAGTCTGTTATGAAAAGTGATATTTGTATGTTTCTTAATATGACTTTTCTTAGTAGCTAGCAAGTCTTTAAAAAAGCAACGACAAGAAAAAGAGTCTCTAAGAACACAAATAAGGTGCTTTGCACGTTCTTTCTATGTAGGTCCAGTAAAGAATAGAGACAACTGTACATTATTTTTATTATTGTCTGAAAAAAAATCCTACATAAATAAATTACAACGATTTGGACTTGCATATATATTTGCTTTTCCTAAAGTTAATCAAATATTTTAGGAAAACTGTCATAGCGGCCACCAGCAAAAGTTGGTGGCTGCACTCTGAGGCCACCAAACAAATTGTTGTGAGAATCCCTGATCTAAGTATCGTCAATGAGATACTTCACTTGTCAGGGGATTAGTTTGAATCCTTCTAAAGAAGTATTGCAGTTTATAGATCTATTTCTACAAGAGCAATAGTACTGGTGTTGCATAAAGTTCCTGTGTTTTTAAAATTACTTACATGTTAATCCAGGAGGAGAAAAAAGCACAAGTTTTATATGCTAAATCCAAGAAAATACTATTTTAAAGGAACATTGTCCAGTAATTTAACCCCCCAAATTAAGAATTTTGTAAACTAAAAATTACAAAATGTAATATGAATATATTTTCATGAAATACAGAAGATTTTTTTTAAATATACAAATTCCTGACCAATATTCTAAACCCAAATATAAAGGCACTTCTGCTCGTGTATGTGATGTGGAAAGTGAAACTGACCAGTGTTGTTTCACTGACCACACAAGGGCCTGCTGGTTCAGCAACTTGAACTCCCATTAAAGGAAATAGCAGTTGAGGGGTTCAGTCCAGCAAGGTGCTGAGTCCCCAAATGAGTGAAATGCCAAAACCAAAACAAAAAACTCTCCAAAATCGTATAATTTTAAACATCTAATTTCCTATTCACTGTTAGTTATTTCAGTTTGAATAATCTTAGGTGTTAATAACAGTTAAGAACTTTTTAAATTTCACTCTCAAGGTAATAATCATATTTATTTCTTTTAGTTTTGCTCTGAAAGTATTCTCTTGCCTGCTTCTGGTGTGGTTTACTACTCTTACTTTTATCTTTGTAGGCTCAGTTTGACATTGCTGTTGCAAGTGAAATCATGGCAATCTTAGCACTGACCACCGGCCTGGCAGATATGAAAGAGAGACTGGGAAAAATGGTGGTGGCTAATGACAAAAATGGACAACCAGTGACAGCTGAGGATTTGGTATGTACGGTATAAAAGCCTTGTGAATAACTCCTGACTCTTTTGCTTTGGCTGCTGAATCAGTAAAATGGCAGATGTACGCTGTCTTTTTTAGTGTTGTTTTTAACAATGCTTGTAGGGCTTTAAGGGATAGGTCCATTTGATCCAAAATCTGGCCACAGTTGGAACAGGATGTAAATTTGCCTTTGTCCAAGCCTTCTGGAAACTCTGCTTCTGAAACCACTTGTCACATAAGCTACTTGGGTAGATTTCCACATCTCTAAGGCAAGCTAATTAGGTGCTACAGAGAGTCAAGGAGCTCCTTTTCAGGTGGTAATGTTTGCTATTGTATTTGTATGGTATTCTCAAATATTACAGTGGTGGCTGCCTGATGAATTCTTGCAGCAATAATCTTTTTAAAAAAAAATGTTAATTGAAATTAGTGATAATGTTTGTGAAGAATTAACTTTACACATCTGCAAGATCTGTTTTTTAGGGACACACATTGATTATTCTTATTCAAGTATCCATCCAACAATCCAGGTTGTCTGCTAAATTGCCCCTTCCCACTTTCAGTTGTGAAAGAAGCATATAAACATTTTTCTTGGCACCAAATAGTCGCTGAAGGTGGAAGGGTAAGGAAGAAGAGAAGAGAGGCTAGCCCTATAGAAAAAGGGGAAGAGTCAAGGGAGACTACACCAAATATGAGCCCCAGGAGGATACAGGATGGGTTGAAGAGAATTGAAAGGGAAAATAGGAATGGAAAGAACTTGCAGCCAGAGGGAACAGGGGAGAGACTGGAGAATAGCACTGTCACCAGGAAAAGGCAGGTCTATGTGATCGGGGACTCTTTATTGAGAAGAATAGACAGGCCTGTAACTAGAGCTGATCCTGAGAATAGAAGGGTGTGCTGTCTTCCGGGTGCTAAGATACGGGATGTAGACCTGAGGTTGAAAAGGATCCTCAAGGGAGCGGGAAAGAATCCCCTAATTATCCTTCATGTGGGAACAAATGATACAGCCAGATTCTCGCTGGAAAGTATCAAGGGAGACTATGCTAGGCTGGGGAAGACGCTTAAGGAAATTGAGGCTCAGGTGATCTTTAGCGGGATCCTTCCTGTTCCTAGAGAAGGGCAACAAAGGTGTGAGAAGATTATGACTGTCAACAGATGGCTTAGGCAGTGGTGCTATAAGGAGGGCTTTGGGATGTATGGCCACTGGGAGGCATTCACGGACAGAGGTCAGTTCTCTCGGGATGGACTTCATCTGAGTAGGGAAGGAAATAGACTTCTAGGATCGAGGCTGGCACAACTGATAAAGAGAGCTTTAAACTAGGAATTAGGGTGAGATGGTTGGGAGATGTCCAGGAAATCTCCACGCCAGATTTTAGCATTGAGAGGGAAGAAGACGAAGTAAGAAAGGATACAGCCATGGGTAGGAGAATGTATATAAGGAGCGAGGGCGGTGTGGATACTAGTCTAATAGGTTATACTGGCTGTAGAATGACTGTGCCTAATAGGGTACAAAATGTGAGCGAGGCCAAACAGCAAAAATTAAGATGTTTATACACCAATGCGAGGAGTCTAGGTAACAAAATGGAGGAACTAGAGCTACTGGTGCAGGAAGTGAAACCAGATATTATAGGGATAACAGAAACATGGTGGAATAGTAGTCATGACTGGACTACAGGTATTGAAGGGTATGTGCTCTTTAGGAAAGACAGAAACAAAGGTAAAGGGGGTGGAGTAGCATTGTATATCAACGATGAGTTAGAATGTAAAGAAATAAGAAGCGATGCAATGGATAAGACAGAGTCTGTCTGGGCAAAAATTACATTGGGGAAGAAAACTAGTAAAGCCTCTCCTGCGATAGTGCTTGGGGTGTGCTATAGACCTCCGGGATCTAATTTGGTTATGGATAGAGCCCTTTTTAATGTCTTTAATAAAGTAAATACTAATGGAAACTGCGTGATCATGGGAGACTTTAACTTCCCAGATATAGATTGGAGGACCAGTGCTAGTAATAATAATAGGGCTCAGATTTTCCTAGATGCGATAGCTGATGGATTCCTTCATCAAGTAGTTGCTGAACCGACTAGGGGGGATGCCATTTTAGATTTAATTTTGGTGAGTAGCGAGGACCTCATAGAAGAAATGGTTGTAGGGGACAATCTTGGCTCAAGTGATCATGAGCTAATTCAGTTCAAACTAAATGGAAGGATTAACAAAAATAAATCTGCAACTAGGGTTTTTGATTTCAAAAGGGTTGACTTTCAAAAATTAAGGCAATTAGTTAGGGAAGTGGATTGGACTGAAGAACTTATGGATCTAAAGGCAGTTGAGGCCTGGGATTACTTTAAATCAAAACTGCAGAAGCTATCGGAAGCCTGTATCCCAAGAAAGGGGAAAAAATTCATAGGAAGGAGTTGTAGACCAAGCTGGATGAGCAAGCATCTTAGAGAGGTGATTATGAAGAAGCAGAAAGCATACAGGGAGTGGAAGATGGGAGGGATCAGCGAGGAAAGCTACCTAATTGAGGTCAGAAGATGTAGGGATAAAGTCAGAGAGGCTAAAAGTCGAGTAGAGTTGGACCTTGCAAAGGGAATTAAAACCAATAGTAAAAGGTTCTATAGCCATATAAATAAGAAGAAAACTAAGAAGGAAGAAGTGGGGCCGCTTAACACTGAGGATGGAGCGGAGGTTAAAGATAATCTAGGCATGGCCCAATATCTAAACAAATACTTTGCCTCAGTCTTTAATAAGGCTAAAGAGGATCTTGGGGGTAATGGTAGCATGACAAATGGGAAGGAGGATATAGAGGTAGATATTACCATATCAGAGGTAGAAGCGAAACTGAAACAGCTTAATGGGACTAAATCGGGGGGCCCAGATAATCTTCATCCAAGAATATTAAAGGAATTGGCACCTGAAATTGCAAGCCCATTAGCAAGAATTTTTAATGATCTGTAAACTCAGGAATAGTACCGAATGATTGGAGAATTGCTAATATAGTTCCTATTTTTAAGAAAGGAAAAAAAAGTGATCCAGGTAACTACAGGCCAGTTAGTTTGACATCTGTAGTATGCAAGGTCCTGGAAAAAATTTTGAAGGAGAAATTAGTTAAGGACATTGAAGTCAATGGTAAATGGGACAAAATACAACATGGTTTTACAAAAGGTAGATCGTGCCAAACCAACCTAATCTCCTTTTTTGAAAAAGTAACAGATTTTTTAGATAAAGGAAACGCAGTGGATCTAATTTACCTAGATTTCAGTAAGGCATTTGATACCGTGCCACATGGGGAATTACTAGTTAAATTGGAGAAGATGGGGATCAATATGAACATCAAAAGGTGGATAAGGAATTGGTTAAAGGGGAGACTGCAACGGGTCCTACTGAAAGGCGAACTGTCAGGTTGGAGGGAGGTTACCAGTGGAGTTCCTCAGGGATCGGTTTTGGGACCAATCTTATTTAATCTTTTTATTACTGACCTTGGCACAAAAAGTGGGAGTGTGCTAATAAAGTTTGCAGATGATACAAAGCTGGGAAGTATTGCCAATTCGGAGAAGGATCGGGATATTATACAGGAGGATCTGGATGACCTTGTAAACTGGAGTAATAGTAATAGGATGAAATTTAATAGTGAGAAGTGTAAGGTTATGCATTTAGGGATTAATAACAAGAATTTTAGTTATAAGTTGGGGACGCATCAATTAGAAGTAACGGAAGAGGAGAAGGACCTTGGAGTATTGGTTGATCATAGGATGACTATGAGCTGCCAATGTGATATGGCTGTGAAAAAAGCTAATGCGGTTTTGGGATGCATCAGGAGAGGCATTTCCAGTAGGGATAAGGAGGTTTTAGTACCGTTATACAAGGCACTGGTGAGACCTCACCTAGAATACTGTGTGCAGTTCTGGTCTCCCATCTTTAAAAAGGATGAATTCAAACTGGAGCAGGTACAGAGAAGGGCTACTAGGATGATCCGAGGAATGGAAAACTTGTCTTATGAAAGGAGACTTAAGGAGCTTGGCTTGTTTAGCCTAACTAAAAGAAGGTTGAGGGGAGATATGATTGCTCTCTATAAATATATCAGAGGGATAAATATAGGAGAGGGAGAGGAATTATTTAAGCTCAGCACCAATGTGGACACAAGAACAAATGGGTATAAACTGGCCACCAGGAAGTTTAGACTTGAAATCAGACGAAGGTTTTAACCATCAGAGGAGTGAAGTTTTGGAATAACCTTCCAAGGGAAGCAGTGGGGGCAAAAGATCTATCTGGTTTTAAGATTCTACTCGATAAGTTTATGGAGGAGATGGTATGATGGGATAATGGGATTTTGGTAAGTAATTGATCTTTAAATATTCAGGGTAAATAGGCCAAATCCCCTGAGATGGGATATTAGATGGATGGGATCTGATTTACTATAGAAAATTCTTTCCTGGGTATCTGGCTGGTGAATCTTGCCCATGTGCTCAGGGTTTGGCTGATTGCCATGTTTGGGGTCAGGAGGGAGTTTTCCTCCAGGGCAGATTGGAGAGGCCCTGGAGGTTTTTTTGCCTTCCTCTGTAGCATGGGGCATGGTTGACTGGAGGGAGGCTTCTCTGCTCCTTGAAGTTTTGAACCATGATTTGAGGACTTCAATAGCTCAGACATGGGTGAGGTTTTTCATAGGAGTGGTGGGTGACATTCTGTGGCCTGCGCTGTGCAGGAGGTCGGACTAGATGATCAGAGTGGTCCCTTCTGACCTTAGTATCTATGAATCTATGAATCTATAAATCCTAACCCCATAAATAGCCAGAATGTTGTTGTCAGCAGCCAACATTCTACACTGTACGTGCATTTAAGATGTCTGCCTAGTATCCCTTCATCTGTACAAATCCTCCTCCTTTTCTCTTCTTTGGCCTGTGGGATCCTAAGTGGATAATAGCATTTAGCAGCTTTTTCATGAGTAGACAGTACATCCTGGCCTCAGAAGCAGTGGAAGTTTCCTGAAAGTGGGGGGGGGGGGCCATCAGCGCCTGAGCCATGGCCCTTCCCCCCAAGGCACTGCCCCGCACCGCTCCTTCCCCCCAGGGCCCCGTTCCCTCCTTGCTCTTCTCCACCCCTTCTCCCCATTGCTCCGCTTAGCATTTAGCTGCTAAAATCCTAAATCTCTGCAGAGCGTGTTTAAACTGATTTTTTCAAAGCTTGTAACTTGACCAGATGTGGACAGGTTTTTTCCACAGAGACCGCAAAAGGCACATCCCTGACCCACAGGTCTATCCCCTTGCCAAATTTCAAGTGCCTGCCCCAAAGCTTTGGAACGTTAAGAGCTTTTCAAAGAGACGGTCACCAAAATTTTTTAACATCAAAAAGCATCATATTTTTCAATAATCTCATTCTCAAAAATGGCTGAACTGTTCTGTCTTAAATTTGACTAAATAAAATAAAATAAATTTCAGCCTGAGGCAGATACCCAGCATGGAAAATTTCTGCCTGAACGGGTAAAGTTTTCCAAAGCTATAAGGAACTGAAAGCAGGGTTTTTATAATGGACAACCTTAATAATAGCCAACACTACCAGCCACGCCTAGAATTTGTATAGATAAACCAAATTCCACAAATTTCTTTGCCCAAAATTTATTTTTATCTTAAAATGATATTTTGACAAATAGTTTCTAGTTCATTATTTAATTTACGTTAATCTAAACCATTAATCCTCTCTCTTTTTCATTTGTTTCTGGATGTGAATAATGTTTAATACACTGTACAAAAATGCAGTTGCTCTTAATATCATCCTTCTATGCCACATATTTATGATAATATAATAATAAAACCTAAAATATACATTGGCAGATGGAAACCAGATACAGAGTGGGTTGGGGAGCAGGAGAAGTAGAGAGAAATTAAATATTTTATGAATTGAGAAGACGGCTTCCACAAGTGTAATGAATTAAATATCTAGCATCTGTAATGGAACATAAAGAATTATTTGCCAAAATGTGGGGTTCATTGTACAATATTCAGAAGGCTGAATTTCTTTTTGGCTGCTATAGTATAGTAGAAGTTTGATGGACAGGTGTCATATCTCCATGTCAAATCAAATGGGTATGCCCTAGTTTAGTATTTCAGCAGCTGTGAATAATATTAAATAAATATGTAGCTATTTGTTTAGTAAAAGAAGCTTCTCAGGTTATTATGCAAGTTTTTTTAACAATTATTCAAATATATTAGATTTACAGTATCATTTTTATTTTATAAGGACTTTATAGCCCAAATATTTTTTTCTGCAAACTTAGGCCCCAGTCCGTCAAAAACACATATGCTTAACTTTAAGCACAAACAGGTCTTGTTGAAGTCAGTGGGACTACTCAGATACAGCTATTCACAGTCAATGTTTTTGTGTTTAATAAACAGTTTACTGTACTAAAACTTCAGAAAAATATATCCCACACTTGATATTGTCATGACTGGAACAAAGAAAAGTCACAGTTACCCAATTTCCTCCTAGGGAACCCTCTGTTCTTCTCCTCTGCCCTATGGTCAGTGTTCTTGAAATGTCTTTAAAATCTGTAAATCAGCTTTCTCATTTCCTAGTGCGCTTCATGCAGTCCAACCTCCTCTCTAAAGCCAGGTCTTCTCAACTGAGGGTGCTTTGGCTAAAGCTCTCATGCACTTTGTAGTAGGCGTTCTCTCAGAGGAGCACCACTGCCTCAGTGTCTCACAAATGGAAATGTGGTGTAAATTTTTCAAAAGCACCTAATTCCTATTTTCAAAAGAGACATAGGCACTTGAAGACTTAAGCTCCTAGATGTCTTAAGTCACTTTTAAAACTGGGACTTAAGATTCTAAGTCACTGAAGTGCTTTAGTAAGATTTTCTCCATGGCTTCTAATGTAGCTGGAACCTGATCCATGAATGGTGTTGAAGATTAGGCCCAAGACTTTGAATTGGCTTTGGAAGTGGACTGGAAGCTGGTGGAGAAGTAACAGTTCAGATCTGAGGTACTCATGGTGGTCTAATTCATGGAGAATGTGGGCAGACACATTATGTACCAGCTAGAGGCTTTACATTATCATCACATTTAGCTTCAGACACAGAAATTGAGTCCAGAGTTGACAAATGCATGGATCACTGTGGCCAGGTTCTTGTCTGGAAGGAAGAGATGAAATTTCCCAACAAATTGGGAGGTGTAAACTAGTGGGGTTTTTTTGGTTTTTTTTAAAAATTCAGTAGCACTGTTAAGTCATCTAAATTCAGTCAAGAGTCAAACAAACTCTAGGCTTTGAACCACCTTGAAACCACCTTGCCAGTGAGAATGTGAGGAGGGGTGCTTCTTGGTTAGTTCTCCAAAGCATTTCAATATGAATATTTTGCCATGCATTCTCTGAAAATATCAGTGTGTGTTTGTTTCTTTTCGCATGGGGTAATGATTCAGGTTAAATAAATGAGGTTCCATTACCTATGAAAGTGGCAAACAATGTGTGATGGCATAAAGAATTGCACCATAGAAACAAAATTTTGCCTTTGTGTTAAAGTCCTTACCTTCATTTTTGGCAGTGTTTTTACTAATTGGAATGTACTGTCTAGCATGTATGTATTGCACTGCTTTTCACTAGGCAGAATCTGAAATGCTCAGCTGTGTGTCATAGTCCGTATGCAGCTAACAACTAACGTTAGTTCAAATGGTAGGGGACTGTGCTTTTGGAATGGGAGAATCAGAATTCTACCCCAACTTGCCACTGTAGTGTTCTGAGTGGCCACAGTGTGCAGCATAGGCAAAACAACAGGCTTTTATGTTCATGACTTTAAAATGAAAACCCTATTTTAAAGTAATTACTTTAAAATGTCCGCTTGTTTAACTAGGAAGAACAATGTTTGACATGTTCTGTATTTGATTTCTAATTGCACAATTCAGTATACCTGAGATTTAATGGAGAAATTGCTAAAAATGAGAAATGTTTAGTTTAATTTTAAATTGTTAGGCATTGGGGTAGGGAATTCAGTGCTTCAAGTTTTGTTTGGTAAATGCTTCAGGTTTTGGAAATGAGTCAAGTTGTTTCCTTGTACAGCAAGTAAAGTCATGTTGAACAGATGAAAAATCTAATATCCTTTAAAAAAAAAAATCTACGCTTTACAATATTTTTTTTTAAATGACCAGAATATAGGGAATCAAAAGCAACGACATCATCAGTCATTTTTACTGAGTAGCTTGGGAGCAATAAAGAGGAGAAATATATAAGTAAAGTATAGAAGTTAAAATGAAGGTTTATAAACTTTCAGAATATAGCATATGGTACACAAGTTGATTGAGTACTTAACTTTATGCTGACTTTTCTATGGCATTTCATCTCAATTTTTTTCTCTTTGTCTAAAATAAATGACCTGTTCTTAGCTACAATATGTTATTTTGGTGGGTTTGTGGCTGTATGAAAAGGAACAGTGAGACGTGGTGGCAATCTGATTCTTTTTAATATGTCTATTTCTATTTCATGTGTTTCTGTGTTTATCATTAGATTGTTAGTCAGAGATGGAATAACACCTTCTCTCTCTATGCGAGAAATGATAAACCCATATCCATTTTGGTAACCATTGGAATTTTGCGCTTCTTTGTTTCTGATCCCTAAAATGTAAACAAGATTTATTTATTTATTAATTTTAAGAAACTAATGTGCAATTGAAAATCTATTCACTATTAATCCATAGACAAAGGACAAATATATTATCTCATTACCATTGTCTCATCCCATTTCAGTGTAGTTCATTTTGTGATGACTCTGGATATTTAAACTCTTGTAACAGAGAGACTGACAACATGGCAATATTTGACAAAGAAATCATAAAGTGTGGCCTCAGTTTCCTTAATTCATTATTACCAGAGGCTAAGTATCATACATTATTCCTTTCTCTTCTGGAGACCTGGGTTCAAATCTGATGTGTTACAAGTGAAAAATTAATTTGATTCAAATAGTAGTAATAGGTATCATTGCAAAATTGCCTCATAATATATTATTTTCAGGGTTTACGTTGCTGGGCCTGTTAGTTCAAATGTAGATTCATTGGCAGAGCTGTTTAAGGAGTTCTGTACAGTTAGTACAGGGGATTAAAAATGAGAGGCAATCTCATGGTATCTATTTACATTCTTTTCTCAACCATATGATTATATAGATCTTGCAGAGACTACCAGTTCATTTCTCCACCTTTGTACCTAGAAACCCATGCTACTGATGTCCATTCTCTCATGAGCAAAGTACGTCTTTCATTTCTTTGTGCAGTATTGGCAAGCTTGTTGCCCTTTCCTTTCTTAGTGTTCTTGATGGGCCTACACTTTTGTTCTCTTTCCTCTCCATTTTTGTTCTTTCTCTCCTGTGAGTGATCTTGGGCTAATCACTGTTTCTCTCTCTGTCTCAGTTCTCTGTCTGTGAAATGGAAAAAATATTTCTCTACCATATTTCTCGCGGATGTTTTGAGGGTAAATCCATTGATGTTTGTGAGGCATTCTGATACTATTGTAATAAAGGCCATAAAGTAACTAAATCTAAATGATTTCTCTTATAATGGTGATGGCACAGTTTTACAATGTGCACAGTGAAAATTTCCCTTTTTTTGTGAACCAGTTTTCTCTTTAGAACTAAAGTTTCATATTTCAAACTCATTAAACTTAAACTGTTTGAATGGGTGTAAAATAGGGATTCTTATAATGTGCACTCTCTTGTTTTTAGGGAGTAACAGGTGCTTTGGCAGTTTTGATGAAGGATGCAATTAAGCCAACACTAATGCAAACTTTAGAGGTGAGTTCAACTTGTGAACCTTTTTTAGAGGTCTCGTTAGTCCTTGTTTTAAGACTCCATATTACTCCAGCCATTCTTCCTGCACTTAACTTTTTAGGGCTCAAAGCAAATTTATATGCTTTAACTAATTAACTTGAGCTGTGTTAGTTCCTCCCTTGTATTTGCTTTCCATGAACCTTTTGGTATCACTATGGCTTTGACGTGATTTCCAGACAAGGAGTAGTGAATTGTCCCAATCACAAATCTGCCTTCCATTTCCAACTTAATGTGATAGGAAGGAAGTACCCTGCGCTAGGTTAGGTTTCTACCTGATGCATACATCAGGTAGTTATGCTGTTGGCTCGTTGAGTGGGTGGAACCAAGGCTCTCGCTAAATCCTTCCTCCTTGGGTGGGGAATAGTGGAGAGGAAGTAGCAGCCTCACAGAGGTTGCTCTCCCCTATGCTGCTGTCTGATTCTGAATTGTGGAACACGGGAGACCTGAAACATGGGTGCCTTATGCCCACTTACTGCCTTGCCAAGACCAGGCTTGCACCTGCAGTCTGATCCTTTATTGACGTAATGTTTGTAGAGAAGAAATTGAGCTTTGTTGCTTTTGGAAAGAGAATTTAAAATTTTCTTCGGGTCAGTATTTTTTCCAGAAATCTGACAAAAATTATGCTTCTCCAGCCAGAAACAATACAGGGTGACTTCTGACCAATCACAACAAGTGAACAATATTCATAAAAAAAGTTTTGAATAGCTAATATATTTTAGGGAAATTGGAATAGTGACAAAATTCTTTGAAATAAATTATTAGTTGTGGATTATTCATTTGGTTCTATTACAGGAATTTATATTGAGAAAAATAAATAATGGAGTGTTAGAAGCTTAATTTTTGTCATCCTAGGAGACTTTGTGCCAAATGCAAGTAGCTCTCAGGCTTTTTGTACATAGATTTTTATTGTTGAAAAACTCAACTGTAATAATATTTAGACCATGCCGTGATGCACACAACTCCCTGTCCACTCAACATATTGAATTTATAAGAATTTCAGCACATGCGAATTCAAAACATCATCAATTTTTTTGTTTTGAGTTTTTTTAATGGATTATTGCTTACGGAAGGAATTTGATACAACATGTTTTTGATTTCATCCAAGGAATGTTGTTATATTAAAATAGTTTGTCATGCTGTGCATTTTACTGTAGTTTGCCTTTTGTGAACTGAATAGGTTTCTCTTGCGAAGGTTTTTCTTTCTTGCAGCTGTATAAAGAAATGTATCTGCAAAAAAAAAAAAAAAAAGAGTATTTGTGGCACCTCAGAGACTAACAAATTTATTAGAGCATAAGCTTTCATGAGCTACAGCTCACTTCATCAGATGCCTACAGTGGAAGATATAGTGGGGAGATCTTGTATACACAGAGAATATGAAACAGTGGGTGTTACTATACAGACTGTAACAAGAGTGATCAGGAAAGGTGAGCTATTACCAAGTAAAACTATTTCCCCCTGTTTATTTCCCCCCCTGTTGTTCTTGTCAACTGTTAGAAATGGCCCACCTTGATTATCACTACAAAAGGTCATCCCCCTCCTCCTGCTGGTAATAGCTCACCCTTCCTGATCACTCTTGTTACAGTCTGTATAGTAACACCCATTGTTTCATGTTCTCTGTGTATATAAGATCTCCCCATTGTATGCATCCGATGAAGTGAGCTGTAGCTCACGAAAGCTTATGCTCTAATAAATTTGTTAGTCTCTGAGGTGTCACAGGTACTCCTTTTCTTTTTGCGGATACAGACTAACACGGCTGCTACTCTGAAAGAAATGTATGTGTGTTTCTTGGTGACATTCAATAACAGAAACGAGAGATCATCCAGAACCAAGAAAAATGCTTCCATGAATTTGGGTACTAAATTGGTATCCAGATTACCTTTGGGGTACATCAGTCATGAAGTAGCTTTGATTCTGCTGTCTGGTTTGTATCACTCTATTAGCACTGTGTGTATCTGTTCGGAAATGTTATCATGTAAAGAGCTGTTGTTTTGCTGTGTTATTTTAAAAGAAAATGATAAATGTCAGAATAGTTTTATTTGATTCATAGGAATTTAGTCATGAGAGCCACGCTTTTATTTTTCATTTATTTTTCATTGTGTATTTCTTTTATCTGGCACTAGTCTGTTCTGGTCCATTCCATGCTATGACTGAAACACCCTGTGATGGTTTTCAGGGTACCCAGGACTGTGAGTCACCTTGCCACCCGTGCCATCCAGTGAGAGAGAAACTTGTTTGTGCTTAACAGAGTGTCAGCTCCCTGATACCACTAGCCTGTTGGCCACCCAATCACTCTCCTTTGGGCAATGCCAGCCCTGACTTTGCCTTGCAGGTTAACAAACAGTGCACTTGCGTCCCTTTGAAGCATTCCTCTGTAATGTCCGGGCTCCAGCCCCTTCTCCACTGAACACTCACAGAAATACCAGGTCTGATGTCCTCAAGGGACAGTATACACATCAGATTGTATGATTCAGTTCAGGATCAGCACTTTGCTTATTACCACAACATTGAGATATGCTTATAGTGAAATCAAGGATAAGTTTTTACCCAAGGTTTCCCCACTCTGTCTCGCCCTTGTTGACTTCATATCTTTGTTGACTTTGCATGTAAATGTATCTCCATTGTGTTAGCTTGCAGTGCTTAGTATACATCCCAACAGAGAGACAGGTGAATAAGCATTTTTATCTGACAGGAAACCTGTTTCTCCACCTTTGCTGTGATACAGACTCTGAGAACATATTTTCAGGATACATATATAACTCCTTACAAAGTATCTGTATGTACATTTCACCAGCAATATTAATGACCATTGTGACCCTGGCTTTCATTTAAGACCTCCTGTGAGCAAATTTCAAGACCCTGTTACAAAGCTCATTGGAGGCGCTAGAGCTTCAATGAAGAGGAAAAATTTTTTTTTAACATGAACAAAATATCTTACTCCTAATTTTATTCTCAGAGATGACTGAACCATTTTTGCTGAAACTTTTAAAATAAAATAAAATCAGCTTAAGGCAGACACCTGGCATGGAAATTTCAACCTGAAGAGTTGTTAATGTTTGGCAAAACTGTAAGCAACTGAAAACAGGAGCTGCTAATAGGACGTATTACCTTAACAATAGGTAATGGTACCAGCTCTGCATATAATAAATGTCGCACTTCAGGAACTTTTACATCTGATGTGACTATTATGCTAGTTTTAGCTGTACATAATGTTTTCATAGTGTTTTATCCATGTCTGTCATGAATGATATGCTTGTGAACTGCTCCTATAACATTTGACATTTATTTATACAATGTGTAGCAGAGAAACGACAGTATCTAACAACTCTGTGGAGTGGTAATATGGTTGCCTACATATTTACACATACAATATGTAACTCATGTTATAGTTAAAGTACCAATCATAGCGAGGGGTGATAAATACCATAAACACTTGTCAGCTATTGATAATCTTGCATATTTTGCTTTATGCATGATTTGCTTCCTGCAGTCTTTTGATAACCAAGAATTTCCCTTATTAAATGTATATACTATGCTGTTGATAGTTTGTATATATGTTTTTTAGGAATGGGTTGCAAAATAAGTGGCAGCTGTACGTTTCGAGACGTGAAATTTTCCATAATTTTTAAGGAGCTTTTGGATGTGGGTCTTTGGAGGGGCGTTGCTTTTATAGCTAGAAACGTCATTCTGAGAAGATTTTTAATCCATTCGTTCAAGAATGTGCCTGAGGTTCCAGAGGTCTGTTTGGGGTTCATTCTCATGGGTAACCAGCCCGTGCTTTTTTGCTCCAGGAGTTTTGTTGCCTACAAGAGCTAATGAGAGAATGAAACTTTTAGCTAACTCCCTTCTATTTTCTGGATTTTCGAACTCCATTGAGCTATTTTTGTAGTCTTCATGTCACTAGACACCTTCTCTGATTAAAAGCTTGGGCCCTATATGCATCTAAAAGTCTGTCAGATTAAGGTGCCTCAGATGCAGTTGACTCTGATTAAACATACCTTGGGGCTTTTGCTGCTTAAAGTCACTTGAACCAGACAATTCAGGGCACGTGATTTTAAAAAAATGCTTTAGGAACAGACACTATGGAACTCTTTTTCAGCTAGCTTTAGTTGTCATTTTTTAAAACAGATTGCTCGCAGTGCTGTATGAAAACCTACTGAACAATAAAGTCCAAGGTAAAAATAAATTCATTGGACTAGAATCCACAATAGATTTTGATATGTTAATTTTACAGCTGTGATAGTTATACCGGTAATTCATTTAATATGAGATAAATTGTGGATTATTGAAACAAACAGGCTAGATTTGTAGAAACTATAAAAGCCTTATTAAAATCAGCATAGGAGGAAATGGTTTGTTGTTTGTTTTACTTAGGTTTTAAGCTGTTTGGAGTGGGGGCCATCTTTTTGCTATTTGTTTTGTAACTTGCCTAATGCATGATTAGGGCCCCTAGGATCTGCTGCTAACAAAAATAAGCTTTGAATAGAGGGGAGGATCATATGTTTAGAAGCTCACTTGCAATTTGAAGGTTTCCCTGGTTCAAGTTGAGTTTTTGCATAAAACTTTACTGGCGTTTCACTGCTATAGTCCCTAGAGGACATAAAGGAACACTGACTCAAAAGAGTGGGAGTATAGTGATGTTGATAAGCTATATCATTCTTTTTGTTCTAAGACATGATGTTTGTTGCTCTTTCTTTCTGGTTTTGTTCCACTGTTTCATCTTTAAAACATGTACAGCAGAGTAGCCATCAGATGGTTCATGGGAATTGTCTATCTTTTTGATAACATCAACAGATGTGAACACACATTCTCCCACAAAGACAAATTGTGTTTTCACAGAAGGATCCTGAAATTTTGTACGTAGGAATCTAAAGTACTCTTTTGTCTGCTTGAAGGAAAGTGATTGTGTGTGTGCAAATCACACACAGATAAAATATAAGTGTAGATGATTGTCGTTGGCATTCTGTAATGGTGAGGACTAAAAATAGTGTCATTAAAACAGAAAAATCATTTAAAGGGTTAAGAGTAGGTCTGTCAAGTGATTAAAAAAATTAATCATGATTAATTGCCGTTTTAAACGCATTGTTAAACAATAGAATATCAATTGAAATATTTTTGGATTTTTTTCTACATTTTCAAATACATTGATTTCAATTACAACACAGAATACAAAGTGTACAGTGCTCACTTTATATTTATTTTTTATTACAAACATTTGCACTGTACAAAACAAAATTTAGTATTTTTCAATTTGCCTAATACAAGTACTGTAGTGCAACCTCTTTATCATGAAAGTTGAACTTACAAATATATAATTATGTATAAAAAATAACTGCATTCAAAAATAAAACAATGTAAAACTTTAGAGCCTTCAAGTCCACTGAGTCCTACTTTTTGTTCAGCCAATTGCTCAGACAAATTTGTTCACATTTGCAGAAGATAATGCTGCCTGCTTCTTGTTTTCAGTGTCACCTAAAAGTGAGAACAAGCATTCGCATGGCACCATTGTAGCCGGCATCACAAGATTTTACGTGCCAGATGCGCTAAAAATTCATGTCTACCTTTATGCTTCAGCCATCATTCCAGAGGACATGCTACCGTGCTGATAATGCTCATTTAAAAAAAAATGTGTTAATTAAATTTGTGGCTGAACTCCTTGGGGGAGAGTTGTATGTTTCCTGCTCTGTTTTACCTGCATTCTGGTATATATTTCATGTTATAACAGTCTCAGATGTTGTTGTTTTAAGAACACTTTCACTGCAGAGTTGACAAAATGCAAAGAAGGTACCAATGTGAGATTTCTAAAGATAGCTACAGCACTCGACCCAAGGTTTAAGAATCTGAAGTGCCTTACAAAATCTGACAGGGACAAGTTGTGGAGAATGTTATCAGAAGTCTTAAAAGAGCAACACTCCAGTGCGGAAACTATAGAATCCAAACCATCAAAAAAGAAAATCAACCTTCCGTTGGTGGCATCTGACTCAGATGATGAAAATGAACATGCATTGGTCCGCACTGCTTTGGATCGTTATCGAGCAGAACCCGTCATCAGCAGGGACGCATGTCCTCTGGAATGGTGGTTAAAGCCTGAAAGGACATATGAATCTTTAGCACAGGGGTCTCAAACACGCAGGTTATTTTCTGCGACACCCCGCCACCCCCAGCGTTTACCTAGAGCAGCTCTGGCCCGGCGCACACCGGCGGCAGGGCAGGCTCCCAGCCTGTCTGCCCTGCCCCCGCGCTACTCCAGGAAGCGGCCAGGACCGGGAGGGGGTGCACAGGGGACTGTGTGTTGTGCTGGCCGTGCCTCCAGGTACCTCCCCCGAAACTCCCATTGGCCACGCTTCCCCGTTCCCAGCCAATGGGAGCTGCGGGGGGCAGTGCCTGGAGGCGGAGCCAGGGCAACACAAAGAGCCCCGTGTGCCCCCCCCCCCCCAAGGTTCCAGCCACTTCCTGAAGCTTCCTGCTCCCAGTGCGCAGCGGGCCAGAGCCCGCCCCCCAAACCCCTCCTGCAGCCGAACCCCCTGCCGCACCCCTCCTGCACCCTGATCCCCCTGCTGCACCCTGGCCCCCTGCCTCACCCCACATCCCTACTGCACCCTCTGGGGGCAGGGAGAGGGCAGAGTTGCGGTGGGGATTTTGGGGAGGGGGTTGGAATGGGGGCTGGGAAGAGGTGGGGCAGGGCCTCATGGAAGGGCTGGAGTGGGGGGCGGGGCCGGGGCAGTGGTGGCGGGGGGTCAGTGATGCAGCCCTCGGGTTAATGTATTAGTCCTCATGTGGCCCTCGTGGTCATTTGAGTTTGAGACCCCTGGTTAAGATGATAGGAGGGAGACCAGCTATAGCAGTACTATGTGAATGCCTGTTCTCACTTTCAAGTGACGTGACATTGTAAACAAGAATTGGTCAGCATTATCTCCTGCAAATATAAACAAATTAGTTTGTTTGAGGAATTGGCTGAACAAGAAGTAGAACTCAGTGGACTTGTTAATTCTAAAATTTTACATTGTTTTATTTTTGAATGCAGTTATTTTTTTATACGTAATTATATATTTGTAAGTTCAACTTTCATGATAAAGAGGTTGAGCTACAGTATTGCTTAACATTGTTTAACAGTGCAGTTAAACTGATTAATCGCCATTCATTTTTTTTGAGTTAATTGTGATTAATAGACAGCCCACATTAAGAGTCATCTGGTTTTGTTAATTCTCTGAACTATTTTCTCTTATCAGGACTGAAGCATTTTAAATAATGTAAAGGAGATTTTAATAACTTCATTACTTCACTACCCGAACTCAGTTACGATGATATTCTTTGCAGAATATAGACATATTTGAGGTTAATTCCCACCTATACCAAATACATTATTTTAAATACATTTTAGTGAAAATTTAAAAAAGGAGCAACTAGCTTTATTATCTAGATAATCTCAGACTGTTTGCTTCCTTTCTCCAGTAAAGCATTAAAATATTTAATACAAAACAGGAGTACTTGTGGCACCTTAGAGACTAACAAATTTATTTGAGCGTAAGCTTTCGTGGGCTACAGCCCACTTCATCGGATGCATAGAATGGAACATATAATAAGACACACACACACACACACACACACACACACACAGAACATGAAAACGTGGAGTAAGAGGCTAATTAATTAAGATGAGTTATTATCAGGTACCACAAATACTGTTTTTTTGCGGATACAGACTAACATGGCTGCTACTCTGAAACCTGTCATAATACAAAACAGTATTTCACTTTACAGCATTGGTGCTAAAGTCCATGTCTATTCAAAGAGTGCAGTACACATAAAATTAAAAATATTCCCAGACAATGAGTTGTCTCACATATTCTAATTCACCCACAAGATTTTTGTCAGTATCAGTTAGATAATGTGCTTTGTTTAATTCTAATCCTGTTTTGTGGATGCTCCTTTTCTCTGATGCTTACAAAAATCTTGACAATGGTTAGACTGCTGGTGTGTGGAGACCACATCCTATTATACTAACCAATATTCTCTCATTGTTTCCCTGTACTCCCTCGTGACCTGTATGCATCTGTTCTCTCATCTTATACTGAGGGCTTGTCTACACTACAAAATGAAGTCAACTTTATTTAGTTCGACCTTGAGCCTCCGAATTAAGTCGATTGTGCATGGCCACGCCATGCTCGTTGTCTCGTGGAGTGCATCCTCACTAGCAGTCCTGCATTGACACACACAGCAGTGCATCTTGGGTAGCTATCCCAAAATGCAACTTGCCATAGTATGTGTTGGGAAGTTTGTGCAATGCCTCATGGGACCAAAACACTGCCGTAGGGGAGAATGCGAACATTGCATTGGCATACCATGATGCACTGTGCTCCCTCCCTCATATCAACAACAAACAACCCAGTGGTTTTCGCGCCTTAAAATCACCATGCGTACACCATAACCCCAGAAGCATGAAGCCTGCTCAGTTGTGCACTCTTGCTGTCAGCGTCTCAAACAACTTGCATCTTCTCCTTCAGTATTTCCAACCCGAAGTAGGGCCCGCCGCACAGAACATAGCGATGTCCTGCAAGCAGCCCTGCTGTAAGCCTTTGAAAAAAAAACAATTCACAGTTGCTGCTGGCAATTGCAGAGCAGCTGCACTCTGAGCGCCGTTTCTGGTCCCATGAAACAAGTACTGACTGGTGGGACCGCATCGTTTTGCAGGTATGGGATGACGAGCAGTGGCAGCAGAACTTTCAAATGAGGAAGGCCACCTTCCAGGAACTTTGTGCAGAGCTTTCCCCTGCCCTGCTGTTCAGCAACACAAAAATGAGAGCTGCTCCTACAGTGAAGAAGCGAGTGGTGATCACTGTTTGGAAATTTGCAATGCCAGACAGTTACTGGTCAGTGGAGAATCAATTTGGAGTAGGTAAATCAACCGTGGGAGCTGCTATGCTCCAAATGTGCAGGGCCATTAATAGACTTCTGCTATGAAGGGTAGTGAGTCTGAGAAATGTGCAGGAGATAGTGGATGGTTTTGCTGCAGTGGGGTTCCCTAACTGCGGTAGGGCAATAGATGGCATGCATATCCCCATCTTGGCACCAGACCACCTTGCCAAAGAGTATATAAACCGAAAGGGGTTCTTTCCAATGGTCTTTCAAGCGCTGATGGATCACAGAGGGTGTTTCACTGACATCAATGTACGCTGGTCAGGAAAGGTTCATGACATGCGCATTTTTAGGAACTCAGGTCTGTTCAAAAAGCTGCAATCTTGGACTTTCTTTCCAGATCACAAAATGAACAATGACGACATTGAGATGCCTATAGTTATCCTGCGGGACCCAGACTACCCCTTGCTCCCAGGGCTCATGAAGCCATCCACCGGCTGTCCGAACAGCAGTAAGGAACGGTTCAACTGTAGGCTCAGCAAGTGCAGAATGGTGGTTGATGCCTTTGGTCGTTTAAAAGGGCAATGGAGAAGTTTACTAACAAGGTTGGACCTTAGTGAGGAGAACATCCCCAAGATTATAGCTGCCTGTTATGTGCTCCATAATATCTGTGGGGGAAAAAAGGGGGGAAAATTTTCGGCAGGGATGGGCAGTTGAGACAGATTGCATGGCAGCTGTTTTTGAGCAGCCAGACACCAGGGCAATAAGAAGAGCACAGCAAGGGGCGCTGCATATCCGTGAGGCTTTGAAAAGCTGTTTCAGTAATGAGTTGCAGTAATGTGAGCTGCTTGTCTGCATTGTGCTTTCCCAAACCTTCACCTGGCTTGTGTCATGTCCCTGTAAAGCCAACCCCCCGCCCAAACCCACTGCTTCTACTCAATAAAGAACATTTATTTCTTGAATCCGTTTACTTTATTTAACACATAAGTAAAGAAGGAGAGCAGGAAGAAAAGGTAATTTTGGGGAAAAGGGCTTGTAAAGTTGGAACAGGAGAAACATTTTCTGCTGTGTAACATAACACCGCATTCCAGACCATCAAAGGTCTGTGACTGGGCACCTTCTGTTCCTTGTACCCTCCCCCTCAAGTTAACTGAAAGGGATAATGGACTTTTTGCTCATGCTTCATGAAACGCTTGGGGGAGGGTGATTCTGCACCAGGTGATGATGGCTGGCTCTCCACCAGGGTCTGCAGTGGGACTCTACCTTCCTGCTTCTGTTCCTGCAGTTCAACCAAACGCCTCAACATATCTGCTTAGTCCCTCATAATCCGAAGCATCTCATCCTGCGTCGCATGCTCTCACTGGAAGCTTTCCTGCTCTCCATGTCTAACTTCTTGGACAGTGAAGTCCTCCACACTCTCAGCTCTGTGTCAGCTGCCCCGAAGATGTTCATTGTATCAGTGAACATGTCCTCCTGCGTTCTCTTTCTCCTCCTTCAAATCAGCAAAAGTCTGTTTTCAGGTGTTGATGACACCTTGAAGGACACATTTCCAGCTCTCAATCATGGGGAAAAAAATAAAGGAGCCATTGTACATGAACGAAATGTTTCCATAGCAAGGCCATTTTCATTTGAAAAACTAAAACTCTTATTACACTAGATGCAAGCCATAACATAATCAGAATCCATAACATCCATGTGCCGTTTTGCTACTCCAGCCATGGTAAGTAGGACCCCCTGGGGGTAGGATCGCACTTTTCATGAAATTTATGGCAGGCTCATGTTGGGAGCAGAGGTAGCTAGTCGAACAATGGCCTTTCCCCATAGCACCGTGGGAAGCTGTTTACGAATGGGGCAGGGAGGAAGGGGAATGTTTTCACTCCCAAATTGCAGAATCTCTCATGTGGGGCCCCAGTCCCCTATCAGCCACTTTATACTACTTGCCAACCCATGCTGAGCACAGTAAAGGCACATTAGCGGCCCCGTGGTTTGGTGATCTGGAATGTGGGGAGTGAGGAGTCTACGTGCCCTTTTTTTCTCTTGTAAGATCACTTTTAATGAGAACTTCCCCCATTTCCCCTTGGCAACCCTATGTTATATCAGCCTCCTGAGAGTAACAGGCGGAAAGGAAGGAGATGCTGCAAGCGTCTGGGTGTAGACCTGGTCCTTATGCTGCTATGCTGTGTACCGCAATGAAGCCAGCAGAATTAATTCAGGAGTTGTGAGGGAAAGTGTCCTACCATGGTGGAAGAAATAAGACTGCCCTGCCCAGAAACCTTCTGCAAAGGATTGCAGAGTACTTCCATGAAAGTTTCCTAGAGATATCCATGGAGGATTCCCAGGCTATCCCAGTCCACATAAACAGTCTTTTCCAGGGACCATCCTCTGCGTAGCTGGAATGGCCTCTTTTAAGCAGAGAACCAGAGCACCTTGCTTTTTCTTAACAGTAAACATGCAATACCACCGAATGTGTGTGCCCACTAAAGTTTAACTGAACTTTGATTGTAACTGTATACTCATCAGAGATGCCTTCCCTGGCATCACAGTCAGCCACCATGATGTCCTGCGACCCACAGGGCTCCAGGGTTAAAAATATTTCCTGGCTCATGGGGAGAATGGATCCACCGCTTGCCTGTCTTCCATTATCCTCCTCTTCCTCATCCACCATATAATCCTCCTTGTTGTCCCTAGACTCTCACACCTGTGAGATGTCCACGTTGCTTCTGGGGGTGCTGGTAGGGTCACCCCTGAGAATAGCATGCAGCTCTTTGTAGAACCGGCATGTATGGGGTTCAGCATGAGAACGACTGTTTGCATCTGTTGCCTTCTGGTATGCTTGACAAAGTTTTTATTTCAAACAGTACTGCTGTGCGTCCTGCTTGTCGCCCTTCTCCCCCATTCCACGAGCGATCTTTGCATAGATGTCAGCGTTTCTTCTTCTGGATCAGAGCTCTGCCTGCACAGACTCTTCTCCCCACCCAGCGATGAGATCCACCACCTCCTGTGCAGACCAGGCTGGAGCGTGTTTGGAGCATGATAAACTCCATAATATGGATAAACTGTGCTCAAGCTGGCATGCTCCCAATGCTGATCAAACAGGAAATGGGAAATCAAACTTTCCCCGGGCTTTAGCAGGGGAGGGGGCTGTTTCCTGTGTACCTGGCTGCAGTGCGGCAGAGTTGAGAATGATCTCCAGAGTGGTCACAGACACCACCTGGAGGCCAATTAAGTCAAATTACACAATGCTGCGTCTGTACTACCTCACAGTTGACCCATGAAAATCGAATTGAGTACTACGCCTCTCGCAAAGGTGGAATACAGAAGACGACATTAGAGGCGACTTAGGTCGGCATAACGGACCCGATAGTGTAGACACCTACTTTAACAGGTCAACTTAAGGCAGCTTCCTTCAACGTAACTTTTTAGCGTAGACCAGGCCTTAGATTGGGTCTGGGACCATCTTTTATTCTGTGTTTTGTACAGTACTGTGTGCTCCTAGGCACTACAGTAATACTAATATAATATGCTGTGTGTGTAGTTCTGCTGTTTTAACCGCTGTCATTTAGTGTTCTTTTATGAATGAAGATCCTAAAAAAAAAAAAAAAAGGCGATCGTTTGTTGCTTCTTAGCATCTAGACTTTAACATGAATGGCGCTATATGCCCCTGAGATTTCACTAAACACAACCCCCCCAAAATTATCTGTTAACAATGTGAGTGTTATCTCTTACTATCATATGGTTTCCAGACCCTGTGCCCCCAGGCAGTTTTTTCAAAACTGTATACATCAAAAAAGTATACACCTGTGGCGTCAGTTCCATTCTCTGGCTGTTGTATTACCTGGAATATAAATTCTCTTTTTGTATCTTCCAGGGAACTCCAGTATTTGTGCATGCTGGACCCTTTGCTAATATTGCACATGGGAACTCTTCAGTTTTGGCAGACAAGATTGCCCTGAAGCTGGTTGGAGAAGGAGGATTTGTGGGTAAGGTTTGTTTGTTTGTTTGTTTGTTTGTTTGTTTGTTTTGGGGGGGGGGTTCCATTTTATTATTATTATTACTCTTTCATGATCAGTTCCTGTCAGTTGTTGGGTTTAGTGTGCGGGTGTTGGGTGGTGTTGGTGGCTTGTAATAGACTAGATGATCAGATGGTTCTTTCTGGCCTTAAACTTTGACTGTACAACAAGGTGCCAAACAGTAGCTGTATAGTTGCTGCAATCAATAAGTTAATATTGAGGGATAAAATTGTACTGACAAACTATGTTGCTAGTGTGTTCCAGACTGAAGTTGAGACTATTGTTTAATACTTCTTCAAAAGTCGTAGTGTAAAAAAGGCAGCTTCTTACTCTGTCTCTGATCTGTTCACATTACTAACTACATCCCTAGCCTGCATTGAGAGTCACATGAACGGACAGAGCCCTATTAACACCAAAGAGGTTCTGTGGATTTCCACCTGCACAGTTCTTATTGCAGGACTGGGGCATAAAATACATTTTTACTACTTATTAGCAGTTCAGGACCAATATAGATGTGGGAGAGGACTGGATCCTATTGTAGCTCAAATCTCTCAGCAGAATGATTAGTTAAATTACAAAAAATTTTAGTAGTGGAGATATTAGAATCAGAAAGAATTCAGCTTGAGTTTTAGATTCCAGGTTGAGATTGTACTGCTGACATTTAGAAATAGAAAATTGTTTACATGTAAATGGACTAAATTTTATATGAAAGTCAAACATGGAATGTGATGGAACAGTTTCAAGTAACTTTTTAATAGTATAATTGCTATTTAAATACTCCTCCATTGTGTTGCGAATCCAAACAAAAACAGCACAGTTGGAGAGCAGGAGAACTAGAAAGTCTCTTTCTAACTATTTAAACTGAGTAAAAGGCAAAATAAATGCAGACCTTACATAATGAAACATAAATTAGTTTTTCAATAGTCTTGTTTATTAATAATCTCAAAATTAAAAATAAAGATTCTTTTTATCATTCCCAGAGTTATGCTGATAGAGATTGATGATTCTGGTTAAGCAAATGTAAAGATGTGTTTGTAAAATAAGGTGCTATGGTAATTGTAAGTTGTTAAACAGACACAGCTATATTTTTACTTCATTCCAAACATATTCTAATCAATATTAGACATTTTCTCCTTAGAACCACTTTGTCCTTTTCCATTCATCGTTTTCATAAGATGGCATTATAATAAACGTGCCCATTTGGTTTGTTTTCATGAACAATGTATTAACCCTAAAAAAGAAGGCTGGTCTATGCAGTGCAAACTTGGTAAGTAAGAGTTTGTATTTCTGGGTGTCAAGGTCAGCAGTAGATTAAACATTCCTAAAACAAGTTCAGATGCCTTGTCATTTTAGCATGCACATATACATCATACAGAGAGGTGAGGCTTTTATTTTGTGAAACTATTTCAGTTACTGCTGCCTATTTCTCTGGTTCCTGCTGAGTTCTAAACTATAAACATCTTGTGTAAGGGAAATTTTTTTTTTTTTAAATCCTCACTGGAGATATCAAAGGTAACGCTGAATTTCTTACAATTTAGTTATTTTTACAAATATGCCTGTGATGATTGAAAACAAACTGCCCTGCTTTTCTAACTTTTCACATCTTGGAATCCCTAGCAATCTTAGATGCGGTTTATTTTTACTATGACTACGTTGGGAAACTGAATGACTTACTATCTAACCTATTTTGTCACCACATAACACCGTGGCTAACAGATATCAAGTATACGGATAAATGTCAGTGGTATGTGTCTGCTCCCTGTGAGGGGTTGTACTCACCCTTTGTCAAGGAAGTTCCCATCTAGGGATTCTCTGAAACCTTGTCTGCCCTTGGATTCACAGGTAGCAGCAGAAGAGAGTCCTTTTATCCACTGATGGATTGGCTTTGACATTGACTTTTTATAGCTCTGTGGATGTGGACTTTTCCAGAATTGAATCAAGTTATTCATCTAGCACGTTAACATTAAAATCCTCCATAAATAGTAGCTTGCTATTAGGGAGACTTTATACAGGATAGAGTACAAAATTGGCAGTGAACTCTTTGGGGTATTATCTTTAGGAAAAGTTTCTTCCATTTCTGATCTTAATGCTGGAGAGATTCATATATATGCATGTTTTATATCCAAACATTGGTATAAACTGCACACACAGGACAAATTCCTCTCTCAAAAGAAGTTGAATATTGAATTTATCAACTTACCCTACCAAATCAAAATAATTGGTCGGGTATGTAGGGATCTGAGACAGTTACAGATGGTTTGTCATTCACTATGCTGTAAACCAAACAAAATTCACCCAGATAGAGAAAAAGAAGGTAGTCTTGCATAAGATGATGATAATGAGCCTTATAAAAATAATGCAAACATATGAATAGAGGAAAACTTTTAAAAACATACTGAAACTGAATAGTCATAATAACTGTGATGAATTAAACCCCATGAAAATCAACATTGGATGTAACAGAAGATGCATTAACTTTGTAAAGTATCTGTTCATTATACCTTTTCTTTACAATTTAAGTAGCAGAGGAGATTTAAAACCAAACAGATGTAAGGGACCAGGGCACAGGTGGTCTGGCCTAGCAGTCGCAGCTCGGCTGGAATCTGCATGTGAGGGACTGTAGACGGTGAGCAGGAGTTGGAGAAATCCACTAGAGCAACAGTTCTCAAACTTCATTGCATCGTGATCCCCTTCTGACAACAAAAATGACTACATGACCCAAGAAGGGGGGACCTAAGACCGAGCCTCGCCACCTCGGGCAAGGGAGAGGGCCAAAGCTGAAGCCCAAGGGCTTCTGCCCTCTTTGGGGGGCATGTAACCTTAGCCCTGGGCCAGGGCGGAGGTGCAGGCTTGGGTTTCAGCCCTGGGCAGTGGGGCTTGGGCTTCAGACTTGCTGGGGCCCAGAGTCAACACCAGCCTTGGCGACCCCGATCCATTTTGGGGTCCTGACCCACAATTTGAGAACCTCTGCACTAGACCCAAGTTTGGTAAGCAAGAGTCAGGCTAGAGTCAGAGATCAGAGGTGTACCAGTCAGGAGGCAAAAGTCAGGGTCAGATTCAGGCTGGGATCTGAGACTGGAGATCAGAAGACCCAAAGTCTGTGTGATTGCCCAGATAATTTCCTAGGACACCCTCCAGGGTTAAATAGGGTGCTTGGCCAATCAGAGGGCTGCAGGATAATGTCACTCTGAGTCCTTTGGGTTGTACTTCTTGGGGTGACTATTTTTCAAAGTGCTCCCTGGTTGTGGGTCTGCATGGCCTCCCAGTGGTACTGTGGGAATGTTTGCAGACCCAGGTTCTAGTCCATTGATCCTTGCAACAGGTAGAAATTGCTTGATTTGTCTGTATTTCATTAACTTGAGTTTTATATATATATATATATATTTTTATATACACTATGGATTTACCATTCACTTATCACAGGATATTCATCTTGCACAGGTCATTTTTTAATCTCTTCTAATACTACTGTCCTTGGAAACAAAGACTCACCAAGTGAGGACGTATTTTTGTTTGTTTGTTTGTTTGTTTTTTCCTGAACAGCAGCAAAATTAGTTGCATAAAATCATTTTGGATAAAGTTTTTTTTTTAATTTTTTTTAATTTTCAAAACATTGAAAATCAAAGTTTTAATAATGGTTGTAATATCTGGAGTAATTCCAGGCCTTTGTATCATTGTGCAGTGATTGGTGGGCATTTGAATTTAATTTTTGTTTGCAAGAACAACATTCTACTCAATGTTTGAGTAGGACCACTGACCTGATGTCTCGTGGCTGTCAAATGAATAGCAATAATTAAGAAAATGGTGAATTATTAATGAAAATGTAGAGTTGTAGTCATTATGGAAAATGAAATTTTCCAAGTAGACTGTATGCATTTAAAAATGTTCAATGCAATGGTGATAATCCATTTAAAAGTACACTGATATTGTAAGGGATGGATTTTCTTTATCACTAGTTTTGCTGATGTACCTCTGGACAGGAACTGTTTGTTCCCACATGATAGTTTGAAAGCCCATACTAGGTGGGAACACTTTGTACTCTTGATACATTAGTTATTCTCTGATAATGGAATCTATATTGCATTAAGCTGTATAGCAGATATAAGCCCTGTTCACTGTTACGTGCTTTCTTCAAATAAATCAAAAGCTTTTTAAGAGTTTAACATTTTTAATGTGTTCATTTTAGTGACTTCTATTGCTATATCCAGTAACCTTTCCACATGGCAGGTCTGATTCATATTATCACAATGGAAGGAGGATGTGGCAAACACATTTGAATCTGTATGCAAGATGTAGAAGGTGAAAGAACTACCTTTGTTGCTGACTATTACTTCTGCGTTCAGTTCAGCTTAGTGTTGCTTTCAGGCATTCACAGCCTGTATTTGTACTTCATATCGTTTGCTATACAGTTGTCTGTTTAAAATTCTTTTCTCTTTTGTTTGTTTGTTTTTGTTTTGTTGGATCTACTTCCTCTGCCAGAGTATTAGGCAGTGTAGTTAGGATAGTTTCGTCAATTCTCGATTTTATTCTGTAGCTGCTTCACAGGAGTGCACCTGAAATGTAGAAAATAAATCTCTATAAAACTGGGCTCTTTTTAGCTTTAAGTTAATGCAGTCTTTGGTCCACTAAGAGAAGGCTTTCCTCGAAACTCTGAATTAATAGACTCTTATGCCTCGATTTAGCAAGCACTTCAGCACATGCTTAACTTTATGCACATTTATACCCATCTCTGTTCAGCAAAGCACTTAGGCATATACTTTAAATTAAATTAATAATGTATTTAAGTGATTTGCTAAGGTGGGGCTTTATATAATGGAGAGATTTTGGGGGGAAATTTCTCACTGTTGCTAGTAAATAGCGGTAGCAACAGCGAGAGCTTTTTAAGTATCATGTTATCTGACTCTGTTTAGAATAGATCTAAAACGGTGTAAAAACTGCCCCAGCCTGCACTGGGGCCCTGTCTATTAGCGCTACCACCAGGAGAGAAACTAAGCTGCATTGTGAAATGTTCACTAAAAACCCCTGCTTTGTGTCATTGAGTCTTCAGATCTGTGACATGGAGATTGTTCAGCTGCAGACCCATGGCATCAATACTTCTCTCCTCAGAGAGAGGAGGAGGATGGGCTTGTAGTTAGTGCATAGGACTATGACTCAGGAAAACTGCATTCAGGTTCGGGCTCTGCCACATACTTTTAATGTGACCTTGGGTGAATCACCTATTCTCTCGGTGCTTCCACTCACTATCTGTAAAATGGGGATAAAAATACTTTGTCTATCTTGTCTAATTAAATTTGGCTTTTCAGGGCAGGAGCTATCTCCTGCTTTGTGTTTGTACAGTACTTAGTGGCACAATGGAGCCTTGCTCTCAGCTGGATCCTCTAGGTGCTACGATCATATAAATAAATAATAATGAAAGTAGAGAGAGTGCTGTCGTTAATAGCTAATTGTTATAGAGACTCAGTCAGACTGTTTATTCCCCTTACTTGGAGCTGAATGTTCAATTCATGGGGAAAGTATTATTTATCCTTTTGTATTGACCAAGAGTATTTGTGTCTGCAAGCACAATAAACCACCTTACCTTAGTGTTCATTTCTGTGCATGAGCTCGTGTTGTCTTTTCTTTGTCAGATCGTTATATGAAGAGTTGTCATGTTGAAAAACTGCAAAAATCTGCATGAAAAAGGCTCCATCTTGAGTTTGTAATAGTTTATATAAAACAGGCACATATTATAATACAGTGTACTTAGTATTAAAGGTGGTACGTGCTGTCCTGTAACTCGAGTCTAGAGAAGTCTGGATCCATTTTGTTTTATTACCTCCTTTGCCAAATATCACAAAATTCTGTCATTTCTGTTGTTGTAAAAAGATGTGTCCTCAGCACCCCATTTATTATTACTCTTCATCCGCAGGAGTTAATATTTACTGTATTTTACCTCTAAAATCGATTGTTAATATATTTTGAAGGAACTTCCATTTTTTAAATCAAAGATAAAGGTTTTGCAAATGAAGCTTTTTCAGAAGTTCAGGGTAAATTCTGTCTTCCATTTCTATAACCAGTTATTTATTCTACAGATGAGTTGAAAATGCATGGTGCTATGCTTTTGGAATTTTTTTAAATGTTTATTTAAAGTTAAGTCCATATGTATCATTTTAACTTTGACTTTTTGATCAAACTACAACTAGAGCTGAAGTCAGGTCTCTTTATTGTGAAGTCTTGTATTTGTCGAACTATCTCTGCTTGGGAGTTTAATATGCGAGTCATTCAAGTGAACTGAAGTCTTGTATGGGCAATCATAGAGACATATAGAGTAAGTGTTTTAAGTCACTTCCCCAGGGCAGGATTGTTCTGTATAGTGTAACCTTATGTGCTTTCTAAATGTCTGTTTCTAAAATATGTCTCTTTTAGAGCTTTTCTTTTGCATCTATATCTCTGATACTCCAATCAGCATCTAGTTCTTCATTTGTTTGCATTGTCAAATCTTCTCACTGCTTCATCCCTGGCTCTGTGCACCATTTATCTACACATTCCTCTTGTCGTTGCTGTCAACAGGAGTTTATAATTTAGTGTTGTTCTAATGAAGACAACTCTGGAGAGACATACCCAACCACTTGACAGTTTGTTTCCAATTTCTGTACTGCACTGGTGTGTATCTTGCACTTTATAGACAAAATAAGCTTAACTGTAGAAGGAAACCTAACCAAACTAATGGGTTTCAGAATAGCAGCCGTGTTAGTCTGTATTCGCAAAAAGAAAAGGAGTACTTGTGGCACCTTAAAGACTAACAAATTTATTAGAGCATAAGCTTTCGTAATGCAGCCGATGAAGTGAGCTGTAGCTCACGAAAGCTTATGCTCTAATAAGTTTGTTAGTCTCTAAGGTGCTACAAGTACTCCTTTTCTTTTAACCAAACTAATGATTCCCATAACTTCATGCTTCCTGGCAGGTCTGCAATACTGATCTTTACACATTATATTTTAGACCTTTGCAGCCTCTCACATGCCTCTTTATCCTGTGTGCCAGCAATGTAAAGTCCCTTCCTTGGTCTTCATTTTGCTTTTATATGAAAGCTTGCTTGAATGAGTTTCTTAACTCAATTCTAAATCATTTCCTTGTGGTTTAAATTTATAGTTAAACAAAGCTGACAGCTAGTGTGGCAGGGAAAGAAATTGTGAGCCTAGTTTGTATGTCACATGCTGTGGTTCAGGAAATATAATGTCTTTATTTGTATTCGGTTACAGTCTTTTTCAGATTTCCCTTTTCCCCAGTTTTCTCAGGCATGTGTTCTAGGAGTAGTTCCATACTCAGGCCTGATCCACAAAAGCTAGTCTATAATGGGGGCCAATCCTCAGCTGAGGTAAACTGACATAGATCCATAGACCAACTGAAGCTCTGACCTTCTTGAGGATAAGCTCCCTTGTTCTAGAGAACCTTTTGTACTTATTTATTGTACCCATATTTGTCATTTTTCTTCATAATTGTGCTTCCGCTCAAGTTTAGAAAATTGGCAGTTAATAAAGCTGCATCTTGAATCTGCTGTCAAACATTTGTGCGGAGAGTACAAAATACCTTTCTCTTCCTCATGATTTCTCACTGGCACTTGGAAGATTATCTTTTTAATATTTTTTTTCAAATATGTAAAGGAGAATATTTGCAAACATAAGTATTTTAACAGGCTTCTGTCTATATCATTTGCTACCTACAGTAACCATTCTAAAGTAACACTATTATTTATATAAAATCTTGGATGCTATATCTGACCTGGAGCAGTACAGTAGACAAACTTGCAACTCAGTGGCACTTTGACATAGTCAAAGTGACAAGCTCGGAAAACTGTCTTTTGCAGCAGTGTTTTGATTGGATAGAAGAGGGACAGGATTGCATTTGTGAAGGCCAGAGAATAGGATGTTACAGTAATCCAAGACATGAAATGAACGCCTAGGCAGGAGTTTTCACTGTGTGGATGAAATTGAAAAGCCGTACCTTAGAGATGTTGTTCAATAAGAGTCTGCAAGATTTAGATACAGCCTGGATATGAGGATTTAGAAAGAGGGCTGAGTTGAAGGTGTCCCCCAGGTTATGGGACTGAGTGAAGGAGAGGATGTTGGTTTCGTCTTGGTGACTGAGAAAGGAAGGGAGCGGAGAAATTGAGCTCTGTTTTAGCCACACTGACATTAAGCTGATAGTGGACATCCACAATTAGATGCCAGAGACCGAGGCCAAGATTTTAGTTTGGATTGTCAGACAGACAGGTCTGGAGCAAAGAGGCGGGTCTGAGAGTCATCCGTATAGTATGATAGTTTAGTTAAATTACTGTTTGCAGATGAGCATACCCGGAGATAAAGGTATAGCGGGAGAAAATAAGAAGGGGACCGAGGACAGAGCTCTGTGGGAGGATCATCTGAATTGCACACTGAAAGAGCAATTAGAGAACTAGGAGAATCCTGAGAGAACAAGATATCAGGAAGAGAACTAACAGCGTCAAAGGCAGCCAGTAGTCAAGAAAGATGGAGAGCGCACACTGGTTCTGAACTTTGACCAGGAATAAGTCATTAGAGAGCCATTTTAATTGGGGGGTGGGGCAAGCCAAACTGGAGAAGAGGAACTTCAAATGGCAATTGTAGAAAGCCCATTCAATGAATTCTTGATGGTGCAACTATATGTTTTTAAATTTAAAAAATTGTTTAGATAAGTGAATCTAAAAACTACATAGTTATATTACTTGTTTAATATTTCTTTGCTCAAATTGAATACCAAAGCTTTTCTCTTCAGATTATAGTAGGTTGGTATTGAGCAGAACTCAAATGTTTGTTATTAAAGCTTTATGGCTTGCTTTATAAAATATTTTTAGAATCTGTAGTTTCATGTGCGTATAAATAAATAAATAAATAAATAATGTATATAAATATATAAAAAATAAAATAATAAATTAACATCCTAAATTTCCTCAGTGTTAACTATAGGGCTCAAAGTATTTCCTCCCTGAAAAAATCCTTGAAGCCCCATAAACCATCACCTCATGTAAATGTGTGTGTACACATAGTCTATACGTCATAGTCTGAATTCTCAAATTTCAGGACTTCTCAGATCAATGGAGAGAGTAGGTTTCAAAGTCAATAGAGAGTCACTGAGAAAGCCCTCTCTTCAACCCACATAAGCTGAAATCTCATTTTGGCTAGCTTGAGTATATGAACGGATCTCAAATGTCTCAATAGAATACAAGACAAGTTAAGCTTTTTCTTGAATTGAATTATTTCAAGAAATGAATTGGAAGGTTCCACCTAAGAAATGCTACTGAAGGACTAGATTTTGCAATCCTTGCATACACTTATGAATGTTTACACCAGTAATCCCATTGAGGAAAAGAAAGGAGACATCAAAAAGAAAAGACCTTGAGAACCTCAGCAATGTAGAATGCAGCTGGCCACTCACTCACAGCTAGATTGGTGCTCACGTTGGCAAGTCCTTTGTGAGATTAGTTATGTAAGTGCTCACTAATGTGAGCAAATGTTACATGATCTAACCATAAGCAAGCAGTCAGCTGCATTCTGCACTGATAAAGTTCTCATGGTCTCCATTTTCTTTTTTGTTGGTCTACCATTCCCTTCCTCTATTAGTTCTGTCCCATTATTGCCCTCTGTTGTCCTAAACCAGTCAAATCCTTCTCTTTTCCTGACTTTTCACTGCTTTTCTGTATCAGTTGTATTACCTGTGATCCACTGGGGGAATAGAAAGACAGAGTAAGTGGCCTAACAGATTGCTACATCTCTTGAAACTCTTGGATGAGTTTCAGCTAAGGATGAGGTCTGTTGTAAATCAGGGAGTTGAGAGTCAAGTGAATGTTTTTAAAAGGTAAAATAAATTGATCCTGAACTCTTTGGGCTACGGTTTCGATAATTGCTTGCTCGTCCAAGCATTTGTCCTGAACTGGTTCTTTCATTCTGTACAGAATGACCCCAGCATTAGAATGAATAGAATACAATTTTGTCATTCCCAGTGTAATTTGAGAAGTGCTTTGGGCAGGGGAAGAGAGGCTTTATTGTGATCCATTATGTTTTTTTTCTCTTTCAGAAAAGGTTCTTTTTTGTTGTTGTTGCTCTTAGCTGACGCACTTAGCATAATTGGAAAGACTTTGGCAGACATTTTTACTGGTGTAAATCTAAGTAGAAGCAGTAAAGTTTTATAAGCTGTCTAAATAATTGACTTTCTTTATATTGCACTCAAATTCTTGTTAGAATAAACTAGTGATGCTAGCTTCTTAGTGATCTATTCAGTACATATGCAGTTGTATTTCAAAAGGGTATCCTTTTTATATACACTCAAAGCAGACACTGTGTAACAAAAGTTTACAAACCACCTTATAAAAATAGTGTGTGTGATTAATGTACTAAATGAATAATCTCCAGTAGATTTTTTTACATTGTAAAATACTTTGAAGTATTGTTTTAGTAGTAATATTTTTCTAAAAAAGGAAATAAAGCCTAAATGCTTTGGCTAAACTTCTTTTGACTCCAGTAGGACATGTGATGTATTAACTTTGCATGTTGAGTTAACGGATCATATTTTTATTTGTTTTTGTTGCTTGATGTCACTGAAAAGGTTCCATGCAGTGGACCTCTGGAGAATTTTAATTTTTAAGATTTTTCCCAGCTTCTGGTTACCTTGATTTATAGCATTCCATCTCTAACTTCTTCAATCCTTCTGATTTTCACAGTGGAGAAAATGTAGTGCCTTGACAGCATTCTACTGTGCTAACAAAATTCCTTCGGGGGGAGGGCGCGCAGGAGATTTCTTAATCTAATAATGTGGCACAGTGATACTGTATATGCAGTAAGTTATCACTGTAGTTAAACACCCTTTACAGGTCCTTGACTGTCCTTCAGATGTGATTAAAAACATGGTTTACATCACCTGTGCACATCTTTCCTTAATTCTGCAGCCCAGTGTCTCCAACAGTTGTGGACATCTCAGCTGCTCCCCTGCTCTCTGCAGTTCACAGAGGCAGATCAAAGTCTCAGTGCTACATTCTCTAGCCATGCCCCCTCTGCTCCTGCTTGCTGACAAATTTTCTGCCTACAGGGCAGTGTGTGTACAGTAGTTCTGTTGCTGTTGCCTAATTTCTCCATTTCCATGAGTTCTTGGCTATTTTGGGGGCTATGGTGAGGATTGTTCTCGCTCTCTAACCTTTTCATCCTCCCTGGGTCAGTTTACTTAACCCACCTTGAGCCTCCATTCCATTGTCTTCATGCTGGCTCCTCTGCACCTCTCAGGGCATGTCTACACTTACAGTGGAGCGATGGATCCACCGGGGGGTCTATTTATCGCGTTTAGTGAAGACAGGCTAAATCAACCGCCAAGCGCTCTCCCATCAACTCCGGTACTCCACCGGAGCGAGAAGCGTAGGTAAAGTTGACTGGGGAGCGGCAGCAGTCGACCTACCGCAACAAAGACACCGTGGTAAGTAGCTGTAAGTACATCGACTTCAGCTACGCTATTTTCATAGCTGAAGTTGAGTAACTTAGACTGACTTAGCTCGCCCCTCCCCCAGTGTAGATCAGGCCTCAGGTGTGGCAGAACAATTTTAAAAGCACAGAACAAAATTTAAATGGTGTTCCATCTGTGAGACAGACTTCCTGGGCTTGGCAGATACTGAGTTGTGCTGAGCCTTCTGTCCCTAACTTCGTTAGGTCCCAGTGCTATGAATTGGACAGACGTTTAGGGTCCCCTATCCTCCAGAGTGACTGTGACTCCCAACATGGGGAAAAGGCAACAGGAGACTCTGAGGGGAGGAGAGGAGGCCTCTAAAGATGAAGCAGGGAAAAAGAAACAGGGCTCATAAACAGTCCCCTCCTTCACAGTTCAACCAGGAGGACAGTGACATCATATCCCCTCTCCACTCCTGGGGGAATGGGACCCAGCAGGAGAGGACTCAGAGAGATCCCTCGAGAAGGCTTCAAGCCTTAAAGAAGATTAGGTGCAAAAGGCTGCAAGAAAGCAACAACAGAACTCGTATGCTTACAAAGCATGCAAAAAAGTTAAGAAAGGAAAGAGAAAGAAAAAGCTCAAAAGGAATTGGTTGGGGATGAGTGGGACAAGCTCGATAAGGGCAAGCACATTAACAAAACAAAACAAAAAGACCTTAAGTTCTGTAAGATTCAGGAGCATGGGACCCTGCTGCAGGAGGTACTGAAGGTTGATGCCACTGTAGCGCCCCTAGCAAGAGATATGATTATCCATTCAGAAGGGAAGTTCTACCCGAAGGACCTCATGGATAGAAAGATGGTGACCACTCTCAAAAAAGACTTTGAGGCCTACTCAGCGACCCTCAGGCCATCTCTAGCAGCTACCTACTTTGCAAGGGCATCTCTCTACTGGCTAGAAGATCTCAGGGCCCAAAGAGTAGAGATCACCCTGACTTCGACTCTTTTTTTAAATAAAGTTTTCCTGGCCACAGCATTTGTAGCTCAATAACAATATGGATGCAATAACATTCTCAACTAGAGCCAGGGCTTCCAGCTCAGTAACCAGGAGCCACCTATGCTTCCAACCCTGCAAGGTGGATACCCACTCAAAGCAGGTTCAGTCTCTCCTTTTCTAGGAGAAGCTAGACAAAGAAGTGGCGGACAGTGAGGCAATATCCAATCAGTCTCTCTTGATGCCACTTAGTGCCTTTTTAGGAGAGAGGACAGACCAGACTTCAGACAGAGGTGCTCTTTTCAGCCTCGTCCTCACAGAGGTACAGCAGATTCTCCAAAGAAAAGCAATGGAATTGAGGTTTAAGGGGAGGAAGGGGAACTAGAGGGAACCCCACCCCTCCCAAAGACTCTTTATGACAAAGACCGCATAGGCCTCACCCAGAGGTGAAGCTAGGGGGCCGATTTCCACTTCCTGGAGGAATGGGTTGCATTGTCCGTGGACAAGTGGTTCAGGAAGATAATTAGGGATAGTCCCTCCAGTTATGGGCTTCACCCCAATCCATTCTTTATCAAGTCCCCTATCTCCAAAAACCCTATAAGGCACAATCTGATCCAGACCGAGATAGCTCATCTTTTAGATGTGGGAATAATAGCATTCCCTCAGAAGAAATATTCTCAGGGTTCTACTCCATCTTCTTCATTGTTCAGAAGCACACAGGGGTATTCCAAGGCATCGTATATCTCAAAAAGGCTCAACGAGTAGGTGAAGAAAATGAGGTTTTGGATGGAGACCTAGGCCTGTATGGTGTTGTCCCTGTCCCAGATGGATTTTTCTGACTTTAGTGGATGCATATCTGCATATTCCTTTCTGAATATGCCATTGCAGATTTCTAAGGTTTGCTTACAGCAGGAATTATTATTGGTACTGTATGCTTCGTTTGGGCCTCTTCTCAGCCCCCATGGTCTTTACAAAGATGATGGTGGTCACCATAGCCAGACTCACATTGCAGTGTATCCGCCTGTAGTATGCTTTCTTGGAAAATATCTTCATCAGAGGTCCATCCCCAGCAACACCACATAGAGCCACGTCCTTGATGCTGAATCTCAATGCACAGCTTTGTTATCAATGTCAAGAAAAGTTTCCTGACTCAGTCCACCTTAATAATTCACCTAGGAGTGGACATAGACACCTCAATAGCAAAGAGCTACCCATCTCTAAAAAGGTCCGGAAAATTCAGGACCATCTCATGTTGTTCTGTAGCTGCAAGAGGCCTGCCATAGCATAGGATCTTCAGCTGCTAGTCCATCTAGAGTCATGCACAGGGATCTCTTCATGGGTGCAATCACGCATCAGTTGCCTTCAAGACTTCATCTTAAAGGTGTGGGCCCACTTCCTGGAACACGTGAAGGATCAGCAAGTGCTCAGCTCATTAAAATGGTGGTCAGCCTAAGGCAATATCTGCACAGGTATGCCTGTATGTTTTCCAGATCCTCTGGTTCTCACAATTGACACCAAGCTAGAGGGCTGAGGAGCACACTTGGGGGACTGTGATAAATGAAGGGGAGAGTAGCTTCCTTTTAAGGACCCAGCCAGCCAGTTAGCTATAAAATTTCTTTTAGTAGCTATTTTTTACTTGCCTTACCTGTAAAGGATTAAAAGAAGTGAGTGGGCACCTGGCCAGGGGAACCAATGGGAAGGCTAGAACTTTTTAAAATTGAAACAAGACTTCCCTTGTGGCTGTTTGTGGTTGTTCTCCTGGAGCGAGGGGACAGGGCAGAACTATGCTGTAAGAAGCTTGGAGCCAGGTATGAAAAAATCATCAGGATCATACCTAGAAGCTACTCATTTAAAACCCCAGATATATAAGTAGACCAGGAAAGATGAGATTAGGTTTATCCCTTTTATTTCTTTATGGTTTGTGGACTCCTCTGTCCTAACCCTAATCAGACAGCTGCAGCGGCACAGGAGCTAGCAAACAGAGCTCTAAACAGGGGAGTTTGAGTGGGAGTTCTGTTGGAGGAGAAGGTAGTTGTATTTGGTTTTGTATTTGTATTTGTGTGTGTGTAGGGGTTTTGTGCTGGGAGAGCAGCTGAGCCTGATTAGGGGGTGGGGCTTTGTGCTGAGAGAGCAGCTGAGCCCTGCCTAGGGGGTGGGGCTTCTGACTAGGGGCCCTATAAAGGTAGCCAGGCAGCGGCACAGACAGCTGCAGCGGCACAGGAACTAGCAAACAGAGCTCTAAACAGGGGAGTTTGAGTGGGAGTTTGGAAGGGGGGTTTGGATTGTGCTTGTTTGAGGTTTGCTTTTGCTGGGGGGGTGGTCTTTTTGGTGTGGCTTGTGTTTCCCAGATTAACAGGATTTAGGTGGGAAGGAGATGACAGATACAGAGGAAGCTGTGGGAGTGACTCCTGCAGTGAAAGACACATTGAGGATGACTGGATGTGGAAGCTGTGGTATGTACATGATCCTGGAGGGGGGAACCGGTAAGAGTTTTGTCTGCATGAAATGCCATCTGATAGAGCTGATGGAGGAAAAGATCCGAGGTTTGGAGATGCAGGTGGAAAGTCTGGTTGAGTTTAGGAAGGGGTTTGAGCAGATGATGGAGCAAAGATATGAGGTATCTGAAGGGAAAAGCTCAGACTCACGGATGGAAGCAGGGCTGGGGAATTTTGAGGAGAGACTGGATGAGGAAAGTGGTCAGTGGAAACATGTGACTCAAAGAACCAGGCAGAGGAAAAGACGGGCTAGTGAAGGAGAAATAGAGCTTAGGAACAGGTTTGCAGAGTTGGAAAATGAAGGGGCTCAGCAGGTAGTCACTGAAGGTGGAAGGGTAAGGAAGAAGAGAAGAGAGGCTAGCCCTATAGAAAAAGGGGAAGAGTCAAGGGAGACTACACCAAATATGAGCCCCAGGAGGATACAGGATGGGTTGAAGAGAATTGTAAGGGAAAATAGGAATGGAAAGAACTTGCAGCCAGAGGGAACAGGGGAGAGACTGGAGAATAGCACTGTCACCAGGAAAAGGCAGGTCTATGTGATCGGGGACTCTTTATTGAGAAGAATAGACAGGCCTGTAACTAGAGCTGATCCTGAGAATAGAAGGGTGTGCTGTCTTCCGGGTGCTAAGATACGGGATGTAGACCTGAGGTTGAAAAGGATCCTCAAGGGAGCGGGAAAGAATCCCCTAATTATCCTTCATGTGGGAACAAATGATACAGCCAGATTCTCGCTGGAAAGTATCAAGGGAGACTATGCTAGGCTGGGGAAGACGCTTAAGGAAATTGAGGCTCAGGTGATCTTTAGCGGGATCCTTCCTGTTCCTAGAGAAGGGCAACAAAGGTGTGAGAAGATTATGACTGTCAACAGATGGCTTAGGCAGTGGTGCTATAAGGAGGGCTTTGGGATGTATGGCCACTGGGAGGCATTCACGGACAGAGGTCAGTTCTCTCGGGATGGACTTCATCTGAGTAGGGAAGGAAATAGACTTCTAGGATCGAGGCTGGCACAACTGATAAAGAGAGCTTTAAACTAGGAATTAGGGTGAGATGGTTGGGAGATGTCCAGGAAATCTCCACGCCAGATTTTAGCATTGAGAGGGAAGAAGACGAAGTAAGAAAGGATACAGCCATGGGTAGGAGAATGTATATAAGGAGCGAGGGCGGTGTGGATACTAGTCTAATAGGTTATACTGGCTGTAGAATGACTGTGCCTAATAGGGTACAAAATGTGAGCGAGGCCAAACAGCAAAAATTAAGATGTTTATACACCAATGCGAGGAGTCTAGGTAACAAAATGGAGGAACTAGAGCTACTGGTGCAGGAAGTGAAACCAGATATTATAGGGATAACAGAAACATGGTGGAATAGTAGTCATGACTGGACTACAGGTATTGAAGGGTATGTGCTCTTTAGGAAAGACAGAAACAAAGGTAAAGGGGGTGGAGTAGCATTGTATATCAACGATGAGTTAGAATGTAAAGAAATAAGAAGCGATGCAATGGATAAGACAGAGTCTGTCTGGGCAAAAATTACATTGGGGAAGAAAACTAGTAAAGCCTCTCCTGCGATAGTGCTTGGGGTGTGCTATAGACCTCCGGGATCTAATTTGGTTATGGATAGAGCCCTTTTTAATGTCTTTAATAAAGTAAATACTAATGGAAACTGCGTGATCATGGGAGACTTTAACTTCCCAGATATAGACTGGAGGACCAGTGCTAGTAATAATAATAGGGCTCAGATTTTCCTAGATGCGATAGCTGATGGATTCCTTCATCAAGTAGTTGCTGAACTGACTAGAGGGGATGCTATTTTAGATTTAATTTTGGTGAGTAGCGAGGACCTCATAGAAGAAATGGTTGTAGGGGACAATCTTGGCTCAAGTGATCATGAGCTAATTCAGTTCAAACTAAATGGAAGGATTAACAAAAATAAATCTGCAACTAGGGTTTTTGATTTCAAAAGGGCTGACTTTCAAAAATTAAGGCAATTAGTTAGGGAAGTGGATTGGACTGAAGAACTTATGGATCTAAAGGCAGTTGAGGCCTGGGATTACTTTAAATCAAAACTGCAGAAGCTATTGGAAGCCTGTATCCCAAGAAAGGGGAAAAAATTCATAGGAAGGAGTTGTAGACCAAGCTGGATGAGCAAGCATCTTAGAGAGGTGATTATGAAGAAGCAGAAAGCATACAGGGAGTGGAAGATGGGAGGGATCAGCAAGGAAAGCTACCTAATTGAGGTCAGAAGATGTAGGGATAAAGTCAGAGAGGCTAAAAGTCGAGTAGAGTTGGACCTTGCAAAGGGAATTAAAACCAATAGTAAAAGGTTCTATAGCCATATAAATAAGAAGAAAACTAAGAAGGAAGAAGTGGGGCCGCTTAACACTGAGGATGGAGCGGAGGGTAAAGATAATCTAGGCATGGCCCAATATCTAAACAAATACTTTGCCTCAGTCTTTAATAAGGCTAAAGAGGATCTTGGGGATAATGGTAGCATGACAAATGGGAAGGAGGATATAGAGGTAATATTACCATATCAGAGGTAGAAGCGAAACTGAAACAGCTTAATGGGACTAAATCGGGGGGCCCAGATAATCTTCATCCAAGAATATTAAAGGAATTGGCACCTGAAATTGCAAGCCCATTAGCAAGAATTTTTAATGAATCTGTAAACTCAGGAATAGTACCGAATGATTGGAGAATTGCTAATATAGTTCCTATTTTTAAGAAAGGAAAAAAAAGTGATCCAGGTAACTACAGGCCAGTTAGTTTGACATCTGTAGTATGCAAGGTCCTGGAAAAAATTTTGAAGGAGAAATTAGTTAAGGACATTGAAGTCAATGGTAAATGGGACAAAATACAACATGGTTTTACAAAAGGTAGATCGTGCCAAACCAACCTAATCTCCTTTTTTGAAAAAGTAACAGATTTTTTAGATAAAGGAAATGCAGTGGATCTAATTTACCTAGATTTCAGTAAGGCATTTGATACCGTGCCACATGGGGAATTATTAGTTAAATTGGAGAAGATGGGGATCAATATGAACATCAGAAGGTGGATAAGGAATTGGTTAAAGGGGAGACTGCAACGGGTCCTACTGAAAGGCGAACTGTCAGGTTGGAGGGAGGTTACCAGTGGAGTTCCTCAGGGATCGGTTTTGGGACCAATCTTATTTAATCTTTTTGTTACTGACCTTGGCACAAAAAGTGGGAGTGTGCTAATAAAGTTTGCAGATGATACAAAGCTGGGAGGTATTGCCAATTCGGAGAAGGATCGGGATATTATACAGGAGGATCTGGATGACCTTGTAAACTGGAGTAATAGTAATAGGATGAAATTTAATAGTGAGAAGTGTAAGGTTATGCATTTAGGGATTAATAACAAGAATTTTAGTTATAAGTTGGGGACGCATCAATTAGAAGTAACAGAAGAGGAGAAGGACCTTGGAGTATTGGTTGATCATAGGATGACTATGAGCTGCCAATGTGATACGGCTGTGAAAAAAGCTAATGCGGTTTTGGGATGCATCAGGAGAGGCATTTCCAGTAGGGATAAGGAGGTTTTAGTACCGTTATACAAGGCACTGGTGAGACCTCACCTAGAATACTGTGTGCAGTTCTGGTCTCCCATCTTTAAAAAGGATGAATTCAAACTGGAGCAGGTACAGAGAAGGGCTACTAGGATGATCCGAGGAATGGAAAACTTGTCTTATGAAAGGAGACTTAAGGAGCTTGGCTTGTTTAGCCTAACTAAAAGAAGGTTGAGGGGAGATATGATTGCTCTCTATAAATATATCAGAGGGATAAATATAGGAGAGGGAGAGGAATTATTTCAGCTCAGCACCAATGTGGACACAAGAACAAATGGGTATAAACTGGCCACCAGGAAGTTTAGACTTGAAATCAGACGAAGGTTTTTAACCATCAGAGGAGTGAAGTTTTGGAATAACCTTCCAAGGGAAGCAGTGGGGGCAAAAGATCTATCTGGTTTTAAGATTCTACTCGATAAGTTTATGGAGGAGATGGTATGATGGGATAATGGGATTTTGGTAAGTAATTTATCTTTAAATATTCAGGGTAAATAGGCCAAATCCCCTGAGATGGGATATTAGATGGATGGGATCTGATTTACTATAGAAAATTCTTTCCTGGGTATCTGGCTGGTGAATCTTGCCCATGTGCTCAGGGTTTGGCTGATTGCCATGTTTGGGGTCGGGAGGGAGTTTTCCTCCAGGGCAGATTGGAGAGGCCCTGGAGGTTTTTTTGCCTTCCTCTATAGCATGGGGCATGGTTGACTGGAGGGAGGCTTCTCTGCTCCTTGAAGTTTTGAACCATGATTTGAGGACTTCAATAGCTCAGACATGGGTGAGGTTTTTCATAGGAGTGGTGGGTGACATTCTGTGGCCTGCGCTGTGCAGGAGGTCGGACTAGATGATCAGAGTGGTCCCTTCTGACCTTAGTATCTATGAATCTATGAACCCCAAATGTTTTTGTTTTGCTTGTAACCTATAAACTGACTCTCAAAAATGTTAATCTTGATGCTTAATCCTTATAAGTGTTTTTTTCCTTAAAGCTAGCAGTAGCCTGAGTTTCCAGATGTATTTTCTTTTTTTTGCTTTTAATAAAATTTACCTTTTTTAAGAACAGGATTAGATTTTTGTGTCCTAAAAGGTTTGTGCACATGTTGTTTAGTTAGCTGGTGGCAACAGCTGATTTCCTTTGTTTTTCTTTCTCAGCTCTTCCTCAGAGAGTGGGGTGAAAAGGATACCCCACAGGAAGGAATTCCCAAGCATGCCTTCCTGGATTCTCAGAGGGGTTTTGCACTTGGGTGGTGGCAGCATTTACCAATCCAAGGTTTAAAAAAAAAAGGGGGGGGGGGCTGTAACCTTGGGAGTTTAATACAAGCTTGGAGTGGCCAGTATTAATTTTTAAAATCTTTGCAGGCCCCCACCTTCTGCATTCAAAATGCCAAAGTGGGAAATCAGCCTTGACAGGGACCCAAACAGCTCAAGGCATCTGGAGCCCAGAAGAAAGAGTTCACGGTATAAACTTCTTAGAGCAAAGAGTGGTCAAGCTGGTGCTGTGACACTGTCATCCTCAATTATCGGCTGGTGTCTGAGCACTTGTTGTTTTGTTGGGGGAAGGCTTAGTGAGACACTTTTAGCAATATCTAGTCTTCTCAGGGTCCTAGTCTGTTAGCCCTACTATCTAAAGCGTAATTAAAGGAGGGCAGGGAGGAGTGGCAGTTTGGATTGCAATGTTGGTCTGCTGATGGTACTCAGCTCTATCTCTGTTTCATCAGACCCAAATGGTGCAAGCTATTAATATTCCCACAGTCTTCCCAAGATGGTGGCTTGGATTTGAGCAAGTGCTGTCTGAAGCTCAGCATAGGGAATTGTAGAAGCAAATGCAGGAGATGGCAGAGAGTACTGTCTGTCTCTTCCACTGAGGGAATGTGTCCGCCTTTTGTTACTCAAGTTTGCAATTTGGGATATTTTGGACTCTTCATCTATTTCTGACTGAGCCTGTACCTGCAACAGGAGTAATCAAAAAAATCTTGTTTTTTCATCTTCTCTTGGTAAGAAGGCTGCAACTTTCCTCTTCAGATTAGATTACTACAATCCATTCTACTTGGTATTATAATCAAAGACCACCTGGAATATTTTGCTGGTAAGCACACTTGAGCTAATAATTATTATGCATGTTTGGTTGAAGACTAGTGTTTTTAATGTCCTGGCAAAGGTCCTTATCTCTGAACATTCTTTCCCCCTCCTGTCCCCCCTGAAATTTATTGATCTTCAGAAAACTTTGCAAAACTTCTATGCCTGACCAGATTTTTTCTGAGGTGGTGGCTTGACTAATTTTGTGTGTTGGGAAGTGTTTTAGTATTGACATGGAGTCAGCACACGTTATTTTGTGATGTTTCAAAGTTGGAGGAGCTCAGACACTTAGTTTTGGATAGTTGTATTATGTCAGCTGGCTAATACAGCAAGGTTAGTGATATCCTGTAGATAGAATTCATGAAAGCAATGCTCAGCACAAAGAAGGAATTTGGCCTTGTTTTTTTTTAAAGCAAAGCTGCTCCTATCTGAAAGTCCTCAGTGATTTTGTTGTTGGGATTCTGAATTCTGGCCTGTGGAGAGAAGGTAAATCCACATAGGTGTTAGAACTCCAAATGGCTTTTTAGTAATACTCTTGAATAGGTTCTCAGAGATGTGCTATCCCAGCTGTGTTCCTGACCTGCTGTGACTTCACTGACCAAGCACTTCACTTCATTGTGCCTCTCTTTCCCCTCCTACCTTTTTTCTGCCATGTCTATTTAGCCTTTAAGTTCTTTGGGGCAAAGATTGTCTCTTACTATATGCTTGTACAGTGCCTCACACAAGCAGGTCTCAATTTTGGTTGGGACCAATAGAGACTATAGAATAAATAATATAATAATAATAAAGTATTTCAAAATAACCACAACCAGTAAATAAGAGAGTAAAATAACACAGGACTTATCCACACACGTGTTGGTTTTATTCCTTTTCTTTCACCCCCTCACCTCCAAAAAAAAAAAAAAAAAAAAAAAAAATTAATAAAAAGATATTGAAATTTATCTCAGGGAATAATTGTCCCATGTGGGAGAAATATTTCAAATATAAAGGTATAGTGTTTGGAATAACATGATACTGTAAATGAAGACTTGCCTAGTGGACTTGTTTCTTGCGCTCAGATACTGTGGTGACAAACTTGGTATAAAAACCTACCGTATTTAGAATAGAATTTTTATCCAGCTGTATCTGTTTTCTAGCCAAATAATCAGCAAAGTTGGATTGTTGATCGATGGGATGTAAGTAACCAAGATTAACGCTGTGATGATGCATAGAATTAAAGGAGAAAAAATGCAGCCACTACAGAATTGGAGGGTTTTTTTGTTAAATCTAAAAATATATATTCATATGGTTTTGGTAGCTTCCATTGTTAAACCAGTCATATGACAGTTGTCATCAGAGTACTCTCACAGAAGCTAATGGACAGTATCCCAATGTAATAAATGGGCCTACCCTAAATTCTCATTTACTCATTGATATATTTGCTTTTCACAATTAACTCTCTGTATAACTTTTCAAGAGTGATGTACCCAAATACTTGGATGCTAATATCTAAACTAAAAAGAAAAGGAGGACTTGTGGCACCTTAGAGACTAAGGTGCCACAAGTCCTCCTTTTCTTTTTGCGGATACAGACTAACACGGCTGCTACTCTGAAAAATATCTAAACTGTATTGTTAAATTTATTCACCTTAATTTGGGATATTGCTGATTATGCACTGTATATATGTTATGACTTTTAAAACAAACTTTGTATTTGTGGATAATCTGAGCACTATACCCAGATGTACAGATGTACTCTTTTCTCAACCTATGTATTATATCATTTTTTAACATTCGCTTTAATAAAATTTTAAAATCTGTGGGGTAGAAAGGCCTGGAGTCCCAGTGGGTTGCATTATTCAAACCAGAAAATTAGCAGTTGCAAACTGCAATTTATAGTTTATTTAGATGGTAGGAAACCTTCTTTAAAATAATTCTGTATTTTTAGTGAACTTGGTACTGACTGTGAAATATTACATGCCCTAGGTTGCCATTTTTCTGGGTAATAGAACATAGCTGTTCAAATTACTTTTCCTCTCTGTGATCTGAAGGTATCATTATGTGCATTTCTTAGGCCAGTATGATGTAGTGCAGGACTGTAGTAGTGAAAATCACCTCATCTCATATTTTAAGTTAGGCAGCACATCTGGAGGAGCATGAATTCATCTGCTGCTAATATTTCATTCAGTCTGGAAGTTTTCTGTATGATGAGGGAGCGTTTTTGAAAATTAAGAGTAAGATGTAGCAAATTGATGAGGAGGTAGCATAGCCTACTGGCTAAGGCACTGGACTGGGAATTGGATGAGCTGGGTTCCCTTCCTAGTACAGCCAGTTACATCAATCTTTAAATAAGAGCTGTTGTGGCTTCGCTTAACCATGTAAAAGAAGCAGTGAGAGATAAAAAGGCAACTTTTAAAAAGTGGAAGTCAAATCCTGGTGAGGTATATAGAAAGGAGCATAAACACTACCAAATTAAGTGTAAAAACGTAAAAAGAAAAGCCAAAAAGGAGTTTGAAGAACAGCTAGCCAAAAACTCAAAAGCTAATAACAAAATGTTTAAGTACATCAGAAGCAGGAAGCCTGCTAAACACACCAGTGGGGCCCCTGGATGATCGAGATACCAAAGGAGCACTTAAAGACGATAAAGTCATTGCGGAGAAATTAAATGAATTCTTTGTTTCAGGCTTCGCGGCTGAGGATGTTAGGGAGATTCCCAAACCTGAGCCGTCCTTTGTAGGTGACATATCTGAGGAATTGTCACAGATTTAAGTGTTGTTAGAGGAAGTTTTGGAATTAATTGATAAACTTAACAGTAACAAGTCACCGGGACCAGATGGCATTCACCCAAGAGTTCTAAAAGAACTCAAATGTGAAATTGCGGAACTATTAACTATGGTTTGTAACCTGCCCTTTAAATCAGCTTCTGTACCCAATGACTGGAAGATAGCTAATGTAACGCCAATATTTTAAAAGGGCTCTAGAGGTGATTCCAGCAATTACAGATCAGTAAGTCTAACGTCAGTACCGGGCAAATTAGTTGAAACAATAGTAAAGAATAAAATTCACACACATAGAAGAACATAAATTGTTGGGAAAAAGTCAGCATGATTTCTGTAAAGGGAAATCATGTGTTACTAATCTATTAGAGTTCTTTGAAGGGGTTAACAAATGTGGACAAGGGGGATGTAGTGGAAAAAGTGTATTTAGCTTTCCAGAAAGCCTTTGACAAGGTCCCTCACCAAAGGCTCTTATGTAAATTAAGTTGTCATGGGATGAGAGAGAAGATCCTTTCATGGATTGAGAACTGGTTAAAAGACAGGGCACAAAGGATAGGAATAAATGGTAAATTTTCAGAATGGAGAGGGGTAACTAGTGGTGTTCCCCAAGGGTCAGTCCTAGGACCAATCCTATTCAACTTATTCATAAATGATCTGGCGAAGGGGGTAAACAGTGAGCTGGCAAAGTTTGCAGATGATACGAAACTGTTCAAGATAGTTAAGACCAAAGCAGACTGTGAAGAACTTCAAAAAGATCTCACAAAACTAAGTGATTGGGCAAGTGAAATTGGGCAAAAATGGCAAATGAAATTTAATGTGGATGAATGTAAAGTAATGCACACTAAAAAAAATAACCCCAACTATACATACAATATGATGGGCTAATTTAGCTATAACTAATCAGGAAAGAGAACTTGGAGTCATCGTGGATAGTTCTCTGAAGATGTCCATTCAGTGCACAGCAGCAGTCAAAAAAGTGAACAGGATGTTAGGAATCATTGAAAAAGGGATAGAGAATACGATGGAGAATATCTTATTGCCGTTATATAAATCCATGGTACGCCCACATCTTGAATACTGCGTACAGATGTGGTCGCCTCATCTCAAAAAAGATATATTGGCATTAGAGAAGGTTCAGAGAAGGGTAACTAAAATGATTAGGTGTTTGGAACAAGTCCCATATGAGGAGAGATTGAAGAGACTAGGACTTTTCAGCTTGGAAAAGAGGAGACTAAGAGGGGATATGATACAGGTATATAAAATCATGAGTGGTGTGGAGAAAGTGAATAAGGAAAAGTTATTTTACTTGTACACATAATATAAGAACTTGGGCCACCAAATGAAATTAATGGGAGGCAGGTTTAAAACAAATAAAAGGAAGTTCTTCACACAGCACACAGTCAACCTGTGGAACTCCTTGCCTGAGGAGATTGTGAAGGCTAGGACTATAACAGGATTTAAAAGAGAACTGAATAAATTCATGGAAGTTAAGTCCATTAATGGCTATTGGCCAGGATGGGTAAGGAATGGTGTCCCTAGCCTCTGTTTGTCAGAGGGTGGAGATGGATGGCAGGAAAGAGATCACTTAATCATTACCTATTAGGTTCACTCCCTCTTGGGCACCTGGCATTGGCCACTGTCGGCAGACAGGATACTGGGCTGGATGGACCTTTGATCTGACCCAGTATGGCCATTCTTATGTTCTTACGTTCTCTCTGTGCCTGTCTCCCCACCCACTCTGTCTGTCTTGTCTCTTTAGGTTAAAACTCTCTGGAGTAGGGACTCTCTGTGTGTGTGTGTGTGTGTGTGTGTGTGTGTGTGTGTGTGTGTGTGTGTGTGTGTGTAGCATCTAACATGATGAAGTCCTGATTTCATGGGACATTCTAAGCATTACTGTAATATAAGTAATAGTAATAGGGCCATATTACTTTTAATGCCAGCCATCTCTTGTCATTTGAAAATGCATCAAGAATTCACTGACAAGCTGATGTGGTATTTTAATATAGTTTTGTATATTTGCTCTTGATATCTCCCTTTAAGTGCTGGAACTCATCACTCGGGACATAACCCTTTCTTTTATCAGTGACATAAAGTAAGAGCACAGCTCGTGTAGTATCCATTATTCTGGATCACAGGTCCATTCTCCTCAGTTAAACCAAATAAATAGAGCCTGTCACTCATTCAGAAGGCAGACTTGCTGTCTGAATCCTACTGAATAAAATGCCACTCTAGTAAGTTGAATTTGAGACATTGCAATGTCCTCTGTTCCCTTCCCATTTTAGTAATCCAACCTAGTTGAAAAACCCCAACCCTCCATGAAAAGCCAATAAAGGCCTTTTATTACCTTCTAGCTCCATTGTTTTTGTTTTTAGAAAAACAGTTGATTCCAGAATAAAAATATTACTCAAACACAACTGTGCTAGGAAATACTGCACTTAATTAAATACTTGGCATGGAAATAAGAGCGAGCGCCCTAGCTAAAAGCATCCCTTGTGTTTAGGATTATTTGGCAGGAAATCCTTCATTCTGTCTGCTTCTGAGTATTTTACATTGATCTATGTCCACCCACCAGATTTACAGAGTATTGTACATGTTACATTGAGTCCCATCCCTAATGCTGACTTTTTATTTTAGTAGCTAATTTATTTTTAATATCATTCAAGAATTAAACACCTTCAGTAGACTTGTTTGATTTAATAGCAAATTTTTTACAGTTAGAACTGGAATGCCCTTAATTATGGGCTACTTGCTTGTCAGTTAAGGTTGCCTAAATATTTCCATTGTAAAGGGCTGTTTTTAGTTGCTTTGCACTTTCTCAGTCATTTACCTTTTCAGTTGAAATTTGTGGGTTATAGGTATATGCACAGATAGGGAGTGATACCCCCCCCCCAAAAAAAAAAAGTTTAATCAGAAATGACTGAGTAGTTTTCAAGCATGGAAGAAGTGAAAAAATGCAGTTAGCAAAGAAAAAAAAATGCTGACTTTTTAAAAACAAATGTTCCAGCAACTCAGCAAATGTCAGTGGAAACTTGAAATTTGGAAAGGACAGAGGTGTGCCTTTCACTGGTCTTGGTAGAAATTGGAATTGATTGGCAGAGCTATAGACATTTGGAAAACATACTTTATGCCTGGGCACTGTAGTCTTGTTTGACGTAATAACTATCTCCCAGTTTTCTATTGGCACTGAATATGCATACATACATAAACGGAATAGGAATTTCAATTGAATAGATGTCACTTCAGGATTCCATTGGATGTGCACAGTCTGAGGCACACTGATTGGGAATTGTCTAAATTCATAGATGGAATTGGTGTTTGCTGTGGGATTAAAATTAAAATATTCCAGGCCCATCAGTCCTGTGCTACACCCAACTATACGTGTCTTGGTGAAACAGTATCAAGACTTGACAGCAATTCTCTGGGGATACTTTTATGAGTCTCAAAAGCAAACAAGAATTAGAAGAATTCCCTGTGTATTAGTATTTTCAGCTACTCTGTTTTGCTCTACACATCTTAGTGGTCTGAGATTAGATGTGATTGAGAGAAAAGACAAAACAATGACCAGCCAATAACTATATGGACTTCAAACTGGAGATCTGGTTGCATGTGCTGAAAGTTGCCAACAATTGGCCATTGGCACTGTTATACTGAAAAACACACACTGTACATGAATATAACTGTAGAATGTATCTCATGCCTATAAAACTGGACTTTACTAACAAAACATAGTTGCTGTTCTGTTGATTTAGTGAGCTAGGCTCAGTAGTACATCTGTCCTAGCAATACTGCTGCTCAGTCCAGGTAGATTGGTAGAAAGTACTTTTCTGTAGAAACATTGGGAGCTCACTGAAGCCATACTGGGTAACATTTCTAGCATATTCCAAATCAACACTTGATAAATTCTAGATAGAATGTGGCTCTTACAGGTCTAAAAAGGAAGAGATCCATGGAACCTATGCTAGTATGGCTGAACCACTCCTGGAGAATAGCAGAATTGAGCAAATTGGTATATGGTTTTGAAGACTGGGTGTTCTCATTTGAAAGTGACTAGCAAAGGACTGTTCTTTCATTATACAGCGGACCCTCGCTAGAGCACGCATCACTATAGCGCGGATTCGCATATAGTGTGGTCGCAGTGATGGATCCCAAATTTAAATTGGGATCCATGGTAACGCGGTCCCTGCTATAACGCTGTCCCTGCGGTACTGCACATGGATCCCAAACCTCGTGTTCTAGCAAGGGTCCGGTGTATAAAATTATACTGAACTGAGGCCTGGTCTACACTGGGGGGATCGATCTAAGTTACGCAACTTCAGCTGCGTGAATAACGTAGCTGAAGTTGACGTACTGATATCTATTTACTGCAGTGTCTTCACTGTGGTAGGTTGACTGCTGACACTCCCCTGTCGACTCCACCTACGCTTCTCACTCCGGTGGAGTACTGGAGTCGATGGGAGAGCGCTCGGCGGTCGATTTATCTCGTCTTCACTAGATGCGATAAATCGACCCCCCGCTGGATCGATCGCTCCAGAGGTAGGTGTAGACATACCCTGAGTTGCCCATCCTACAGGAGGGGAAGAGACATCTGTTGAAAGTATGGTTAAAATAGTGAATTGTGGTGAGATTGCTACTTTAATATCCTTATTTTTAATTCTTGGTATTTTTTTTCATTTTATACTTTTTTTTATAACTTTTGCATTTATTTAACTTGGTGGTGATCGAAAAGATGGATTAGATTCAAACACTTTAAGAGTACATGTGTGCTACAACTTTTAAACGTTGGGCGAACTTATCTGTCTTCTTTCATTGGATTGTATGTCTTACTTTTTGGCTCTATTTAATACATGATTTGCTATGTTGATAACTTGATTGAAGTTGGCAAACGCAACTTTTAGAACATCTACACTGCCTCAGTTTCAGACTCCAAGGGTGTGAATAGCAGTGCAAACCAAAGTTCTGTGCTGTAACTCACCTGTCTTGGATGCTACAGGTGTGAACTTAAAGGTTCCTAAGTTAAATTAATGCAGTCTTCTTCAAACAGGTCTACATTAATGAAAAATAGGAGCCTTTTACTTCATGACTACTGCATCCACATGGGGGAGTTACAGTGCAGCACGTTAGTGTGCACTGCTATTCACACTCCCATAGTCCAAACTGTGGGGCAGTGTAGACATGCCCTTTGTTCCCTGCAAATGCATGATGAGCTAATGCTTCTAAAGTACCTTCAATTTAAGCTCTGATTATAAATTCAGAGTAGGAATGTAGCTCAGGTACAGTGCAGATGCTTTTTATGCATGAAGACCCTGCATCAAACCCCATATCACAAGAAGAGCTCCCGGAGGGTTGAGTAAGTAGTCTCATAAATCAAGGGTTGCAGGTTCAGTTTTTACTGCAGCCAATTTGGAATCCAACATGCAATTTGGGTCCCTTCGTTACAGCATGAGTGAAAGGACACAAAAATTTGAAGTTCAGAGAAGGGCTCCTAAAATGATAAAGGATATAAAATTATGAAGTGTGTGTGAAAGAAATGTATATGATATAACTGTAACCTTAGGCAAAGGTGAATAAGGGAGGATGTGAATACTGTACAGATATTTGAGTGATTATTAATAGAAGGTTGCACAGGGACTTCTCTTGTTGAGTTGGCTAAATGAAGTATGATGGTCTTAAATAGAAAATGGAGAAATTCACATTAGTTATTAGACAAATGGCTTAACCAGGAGGAGAGTGAGATAAATTGGCTTGTAATCTAGCTGAGTTAGCTAAAAATCTTAGTGGCAAATATTACAATCCTGCTCTCTGCAGAAATTGGGGACTGCATGACCCATGTGGTTTCATTTCAACCAACAGTTGTGATTCTATTGGATGATCAGTGCAATTCTGCAAGTGGAGTTACTTTCTCACAGTGATTTTCAGCAGCTGAATCCTTCTTCCTTTCCCGAGAATACAAAGCAAAAAAATAAAAGTATGTTAGAGTCATTTCAGTAATTTTATGATACAGGCTGTAGACCAAGTAGTTGTGTCAGTATCCTGAATGCTAGAATTTGAAAAATTTACCAAACAACTTCTAATTAGAGGACTAACCCCACTAGCCAGACATAGACATAAAAGATGTAGGTGGGATTCCCATTAGTAAAGTTCATGGGCAGTCTTGGAAGCTTCTAGAATCAGCCATGTAGATCAAGGCTCCTCTGCATTTTTTCATGCCTCGAGGTACCCCACCCACTCTGATTTTTGCAGTGTCATGGGTGTAAGTTACCAATTATTGTTCTTTGACTTAAGTTGCATATTCCTGCCTCATGAGAAGATTCCTTTTTTTCTTTAACTACTACTGCCATGAACTGGTACTTTTTCTTCTTGAACAGTTTATGGAGCGACATGCTATTTGTTGATATTATCTTCTCCATGAATTTGAAACATTTATTATGCTCTTTGTAGACTCTCACCAGCAAAACACACTCTTTCTAGGCTCCCTGCTTAATCTTGAAAAGTAATTTGTAGACTTAGTGTCATACATGTTAACATTTTTTTTTCCCACTGATACATGTCGCTAACACAGTGAAATATGGTTCCTTCTGCAGGTAATAACTAGGAGATGTCCCTTTTCACAAATTCATAAAACATGGCTCAGCAACTTTGTCAAAAATATCATTCCTGGTAACTTCCCTGTAATCAGTTCACAAAGAGAAGATACCCTCCAGCTAAAATGAAATGTGAATGAAAATAACTAGAAGCTACTTTCCATTTAGTAGTTTCACCAGATAGGTACAGTAAAAAGGTTGTTTAAATCATGGTGAAGAGCACTGTCCCTGCCCATAATGAATTGGCACTAACCTGCATTATGGGGCAGAGTGGGGTTGAGGGAACTATCCCTTTCAACATTTTTGTCTTAGTGAAGAATGTGGGGGATTGAAGCAGGCTTCACAATGTGCAGGCTGTGGCTCACAGTCCCCAATGTCCTAGGATCGCCAGCTTGTGGGCCCGTAGCCACTTTGGAGTCTGTCGTTCCCTGGTGCTCCCAGAGTTCTCCCTGATGGCAGGGGGCAAGGGGGAAGGTACAGGGACCCCAGCCCTTCTCTCCACTGGATCACTGCTCAGGGATCAAGGGGGAAATGAGCAGTGTCTCAGAGTTGCCTCTTCCTGATACATCAGACCAGCCTCCACTAGACCACTTTCTGCCTTCCGCTCTCTCTTCAGTTTGGTTGCTGCACTCTCCCCGCTCCCAGCAGAGGGTTCCCAATCACTCTCAGCAGTCAGATGGGTATTCCCTAGCCCTCTTCTCAGTTTCTAGTTATTCTCCCTTGGCAGGGAGCAGGGGACAGAAAAGGGTCAGGTCCTTGACTTCCCAAGTTGGGTTTTATCCACTGTCCAGATCCTTCTTCCTGGCTTCCTCCCTTCAGACACTTTCTCCTTCACTCTCCCCTGCTTGATGGTCAGAGTCCCCTTCTAAGCAGATCCTCCATTTGGAGCATGCTCTGCAGCTGCTGAGGTGTGGGGACCCTCTTGGGCTATTACTGCTCCTTCACTCCTTAGCCTTTGTTTGGAGTCTGTAAACCGAATCACAGGGAGGGAGATTCTAGCTGAACAGCAACCAGATCCAGAATGGTACATACATTATGATGTAGCCTTACATAGGAGTGATTGATGACTCGGTACTTGGCATGCCCTGAGTGATTGGACCAAAAGATAGAAACATTGATCATTCTGATTCAGCACTGCTCTCTGCAGTGACATCAGTATATTCTCTGTGGGCACCAACCTCTGCTGTCTGTGTACAAACACTTTTTGTTTTAGGACCAAAGCTGGTTAAGGGGAAGTAGCTAGATATTCTGTCTGCCTCCCACTTCTGATAATTGTGCCCATTTGAACACCCTCCCCCCAAACACGCACACACACGCACCGTCTATCTCTTGATGTATGTTGATTTAATACTTTAAGTGTTAAGTGTTCTTGCTCTGTGATTTGTGGCAGTCTCCAAGGTTACTACTTGATATTGCAGAAAACATGCTTACTCAGCACACTCTACGTTTCCCTTCACTACCGTTTCCTTGTATTTCCACTGCTATTAAAAATACGTTGTATTCAAAGATGCATGTTAAAGTTTTATTCTGCTTTCACCCAGAATGCCACCCCACTCAGCCACCCCAACATTTTCATAGCTAGAAGAGGTGCTCAAGCTAACAGCCCACAGGCTGAATTGGGAGAGGACAGGGTTTCAGTGAAGCGGTCCTAACTCTCTTCCTCCTTTTTTCTTGATTTTTCAGAACCAATATTGATTGACTTTTCAAAGCATGTTGCAAAGCCTCTCTTTTTTCCTAGGTTTCTTTCTTAGGCATTTACAGGGGCCATATGTGAAGGTTGAAGGAAGAAGGAGTTTAGTCACATGAATTTGTACTTGTGCCCAGAGCTTTAGAGAGGTGTGGATTTACAAATGGAAATAAATATCTACATATTTTTAGTATCAAGGTGTCCAGAATTAAGCACAATTAGTGGTAAGAAAACCCTTTTCAGCTTACAGCATCCAATACATTACCACAATAGTTAAAAGGGAAAAAGATACCGTTCTAAAATTCCAGACTGTATCCCAGCAGAGTTCTTTTAAAGGCTATGAACAGCACTGGCCAATGACTTTGCTGCAAAAGTTGCTCAGTCAGATCTACTGATGCTGCTATTGTGTTAATTGTTGTTCCATGCAACTACACATAAAAAGTAGAGGTTTTAGTTTTTTAAACACTACAATAATTCTTTGCTAAAGACTGTTATGATCTATTATGCATGAGAAAATATGTAGTTATCTTGGTAACATCATTAAGTACACTCTTTTTGAAGACCGAGTCATCTGTCATAGCAAAAGGAAGATTAGAGGAAAATGTAAGTGTGTGTTTTTTCTGTTAGCAAAGGTATTAAAAGGACAGTTGACTTGAAAAAAATTACACTTCTGTCTGAATTCTTCTATCTACTATTGCTACAAATAACACATAAGAAGATTACAACTGAAATTTATAAGAGAGAGAACTTTTTTCTATTTTTCAATTAATGCATTAATTCAACAACACTTCGTAAATAATCACTTTTACTGTTTGCCCTGATTAGCAAGATTCCCCTTGTTGTTTTTGTGGGTCTGTTACACCACACCAGGGAAGAGAAAATAAGAAAATGTGATTGTAAAACTGCAAAACTCGGAAAAGAGGTTCAGGGGCATGTGTGGTACATTAAATTAGTTCTTTTTGTAGTTGACTAGATTTCAAGGTGATGATGATGGATCTTTAATATTTCTGTCGTGTAAACTTTAGTAATTTTATAGTGATATAAATAGGGGACCATCTCATTGGTAGTAGACAGCACAAGCATCAGAGACCTATATCTGAGATCTCGTGCCTGGTCCAACGGGAACTTAAGCACGTAGTAGGCTGGTACTGTGCACAACCTCTGGAAGTGGGAGCAGCAACAGTGACTCCACATATTTTCAAGAGGAAAAAATCAGAACTGTCAAGGTGTGGAAAGGAAGCTTTTTGCACAAAAATGGCCAAAGCATCTGTAATGTCCTGCTTTTTATTTTACTAATTTCAAATCCAGTACCTATACAGCAATATGAAATGCTCTCGATTGAGGAGTACCTAATACAGAATTCATATTACACATGAATATTTCTACTTGTACATCCTCACACTTTACTTTTGGTAGAAATCAGAAAACAAAATATTTCAGCTGAAAATGTAAATACTTTGATTCAGAAATGCTGCTGTGGTGCCTTGTGTTAATTGTAGTGTGGATGCATTACGTTCCCATTCTATTCTGGATGTCCTGCCTCCCTGTTGAGACTACATCTCCCGTGATGCACCACGGTCTCATCTCGCAGTGAGGAGAAGCAGTTGAACCATTTGGATTTCTGGCCATGGGGCATGGGCTGGAGCACCCATGGAAAGAGATAGTGGGGTGCTCATGTGGAGGCACTGCCAAACAGCTGTTTGGTGGCTGGGGGAGGGCGGGGACTAGCGAGTGCGCAGGGGCCTCAAGGAGGATGCAGAGTGGAAGCGGAGTGAGGGTGGGGACTTGGGGCAGAGCAGGGGAGGGAGCACCCCCAGGAAAAGAAAAAATTAGCGCCTATGCCATAGGGCATTATGGGAGATGTAGTCTGGCTGGGGTTATCTGAATATCACATATCTGAATCACAATATTTTGGTTTTCAGCTTAAATATTTTGGCTTATGTAAAAAAAAAATCAAAATGTTCCTTAAAAAGAAGACATTTTGTGCCAAAAAAAATTGTTCAAAAACCCACATTTCCATCAAAAAATCACATTGATAGAAAATTTTTGACCAGCCCTATAAGTAACATATCTGCTGTTTGGTTTAAAGGCATCTTTCTAGATTTCATATTTTCTTCAGACTTTTATGTCATTTCCCTATTAAAGGACAACTTTTTAAAGACAAAAGGAATGAGGAGTACTTGTGGCACCTTAGATACTAACAAATTTATTTGGGCATAAGCTTTCGTGGGCTAAAGCCCACTTCATCAGATGCATGCAGTGGAAAATACAGTAGGAAGATGTGTATATATACAGAGAACATGAAAAAATGGGTGTTGCCATACCAACTCTAACGAGACTAATCAATTAAGGTGGGCTATTATCAGCAGGAGAAAAAAAAAGCTTTTGTAGTGATCATCAGGATGGCTCATTCCAAACAGTTGACAAGAAGGTGTAACAGTAGGGGAAAAATTAGCATGGGGATATAGTTTTTAGTTTGTGTAATGACCCATCCACTCCCAGTTTTTATTCAAGCCTAATTTGATGGTGTCCAGTTTACAAATTAATTCCAGTTCTGCAGTTTCTCGTTGGGGTCTGTTTTTGAAGTTTTTTTTTGTTGAAGAATTGTGACTTTTAGGTCTGTAATTGAGTGACCAGGGAGGTTGAAGTGTTCTCCGACTGGTTTTTGAATGCTATAATTCTTGACGTCTGATTTGTGTCCATTTATTCTTTTGTGTAGAGACTGTCCGGTTTGGCCAATGTACATGGCAGAGGGGCATTGCTGGCACATGATGGCATATCACATTAGTAGATGTGCAGGCTGAACGAGCCTCTGATGGTGTGTCTGATGTGATTAGGTCCAATGATGGTGTCCCTTGAATAGATGTGGACAGAGTTAGCAACAGGCTTTGTTGCAAAAACACCTGGGTTAGTGTTTTTGTTGTGTGATGTGTGGCTGCTGGTGATTATTTGCTTCAGGTTGGGGGGGCTGTCATAAGCAAGGACTGGTCTGTCTCCCAAGATCTGTGAGAGTGAGGGATCGTCCTTCAGGATAGGTTGTAGATCCTTGATGATGCGCTAGAGAGGTTTTAGTTGGGGGCTGAAGATGACAGCTAGTGGAGTTCTGTTACTTCCTTTGTTCAGCCTGTCCTGTAGTAAGTGAGTTCTGGGTATTCTTCTGGCTCTGTCAATCTTCCTTCACTTCAGCAGGTGTTCCTATATCGATGTGATGCTATAATATCATGCTATAGATTTACCTTTGGAGGTGAACTATTTGGAATAAGAAATTCAGTTTTTGGTAGCATGTTCTGTATTACCGTAGCATGTAGGAGTCTCACTCAGGGACCAGCACCCCATTGTGCTAGGTGCTGTACAAACACAGAACAAAAAAACAGTCCCTGCAGATAGAATATTGTAAAATAATTTCATTTTCATATAATCTAGTTTCCCAGAATGAAATTCAACTTCGGTCAAAAACATTTTGCAAGACAAAACCATGAATAACAGATACTGCTGCTAATTCGGTAATACCAGCAGTCTGGATTAGCAGTCAATGCTGAGGAAATCCCTGCTTTCAGCTCTGTAGGGACCATCCTGCCATAGCATAGGGTATCTTTCAATTGATATCATTGCAGTTAAGGATGAGCCGTCCTCATGGTTTGGAGGCTGAGCTGAATGACCACGTGTTCGGTCAAACTGAGTGGGAAAATACTATATACTCAGTCTGGTGTGCACCTCTGCCTCTCTCAGCCATGCAGTGAAACTGGAGCTTAAATCTTTTAAAGCAAATTCAACTACCTACTTCTTTACAGAATGAAAAATGTTTCTCATGTCCATTAGAGTATCCCCCAATGTATGACCCTCAACTTGCTAGTAGCTGCAACATCTGCCATATGTCCTCTTGTAGCTCCACAAACTTTTGTTGCAACATAGTGCATTAGACACATATGAACAATGAAAATAGGAGCATATGTGTCAGAGCATTTTAGAGAGTGGGTGTACTGGCTGAGTTGACTGGAATCTGAGGACAAATCAGAAGTAAAAGGAACAGAGAAGCCTCATTCTTTTAAAATTTTGAACAAGTTTGAGCTTATTAAATTCAAAAAGCAGTCATAAGAGTAGAGGGTCAAGTCAGATAAATTGCAAGAGTCAAAATGGACAAACATCTGGTTTATTCATCCCTCGCTGCACTAACAAAAATGTGGTATCCTGTTAGATAAATAACTGATCCAACCTCGTTTATTTTGGCATCTCTGCACCTTGGTACTTTTGACTTAAACAAGAATCTATCAGTATATTACAGCTAACATGCCTTGAGCTCCAGGTTCAAAGTTCGTGTGCTCCTGTGACTTTGAACTCTTCTGTTCCTGAGTTTACCAGCAGACAGCTGCACCAGAACAGATCTGTTTACATCAGAGGAATAAAAGGCAGCTCGCAGTTCATAGTTTCCATTTCCTTTTGCATTGTTCAGGAATTCAGGCTCACAATTCTGTGTCCTGAAACTTAGCCTCATGTGTATGTCTCTGACTTGGTACTTGCAATACAAGTGTTTTGTTATGATTTGTTGATAGAAAGTGCTGATGGGAGGGAAGTTAGTTTCATCTAAAATCAGCCTCAGTTTACAAGAATTCTATTGTGAAATAAATGAGCTTTCATGTCACAATTTCACTGTAGCCTGGCTGATTAAAAATGTTGCTCTTTTTTTAAGGTCTCCTACAGTCCATAAATCTAAACTAGGGTGAACCACTTAACATAGAACTGTTTTACATATTTAGTTACAGCATGATAAATGTATTTTTAGGTGAAGAAACTTTACTGTTTATCTAAAGTGGTCATGACTATGAAATTTGATCAGGTGCAGGAACCACAACTGTTTGTTCTGGTTTTTCTGACATCCTTCATACTGTACAAGAAATAAAATATCCCCAACTGTGCACAACCAGGCAATAATTCCATTGAGGGATTCTGGTGATGACATAACTGTGATAGGGAACCATTTGAGAGGTTTGCTCATACCCAGACCCACCCTAAAGTGGAATTATAGACTTCAGTGACAAGTACCTACTTTGTAGAAAGTTGGGAAAAAATCTTTTCCCTTGGTTTTTCTTTTATACCTCTTCCACAAATATCTCTTTCTTGTTATTATCCTTTTCCTGTCTCTACATGTTTCTGAGCTTTCTCTGATTTTCTCCCTCCCCTTGGCCAAACCCTCTGGGGTGTTTGGTTTACATACTGCATCTCTTTCCTAAGTAAGTATGTTTTACTTTTTAATTGTTTTGGTAGCTGAATTGACCAAGGTATAAGGAAATTAAGGACTTGTCTAAGGTCCCATACTAATTCACTATTTTGGGTTTGGCCCAATTTAGAGTGGAATCGTCTTCCAAGTTACTTGCACTATATTAAAATGTACTTGCTTTTTAGATTATTATTACATGAATCTTAAGCAAAATAGAAAAAGCATTGCTATTTGATTTAGAATGAATATATATATTATCCCTGTAGTGCCCTTTATATTACTAAATTGTGTATATATATATTTTTTTCTCTAATAACAGGCCTCAAATACTACTGGTGGCACAATACAAAATTTAGAGTAGAATTAAGCAACAATATATTCGCAGAAAAAGTTTGCATTCCAGTAATAGATTGATTCTCATTTACAGTAGGGCCCCTTTACACATTTCTGCAAGTGTAAAGAGACCTTAATATGGGAGTAAATTGCTTTTATACCCAGGTTATGGTTGAGGTCCATTTACGCTGACAGAGCAATTTGATATCTTAATGCAAACAAGAATCCAGCCTTATATCTTCTCAAAGAAGTTGAGCTACAGTTAAGATGGTTACAGACCATTTCAACTAATGTTCTTTTAAAGTTAACCTTATTCTAGCAAGTATAAATGAAAAGTGTAGCTTTTACAACAGCTGTTGAGTTCTGTCCTCTTGAAAATGGAACCCAAATTCTATATACTATTGTATTCTGTATACACTGTAATATTTGATTGCCTTCCAGTAGTGCATTAAGCCACATGACTAACTTCTGTCATGTGGTGGTGGTTCTCTCATCCTCTCCCCAGAGGAAGAAGTATGTGCAGTGGAGAATCTTGATTGGTTTGTTTTTGTTTTTAATTATTTATTAAATAAAAATAATCTTTGCACGTGAGCAGTCAGTAGTGTGAGGAAAAATGTATGTAGATGCTTCATTGTTTCTGGGGTTAAAGGTATAGATATTAAAAAATAGAGTAATAGACATTCTAAATGTTTTTTTAATTGAACCAACTTTTTTTAATCAAAGGTCAAAGCTGCTTCAGACAGTTCTGTTGCACACATTTATAATGTGCGCTGTCCTAAAAGCTGTTTTCAAATGTTTATTATAAATCCCACTGTAGGAGTTTTACAGTAAATCAATAACAACAAAGAACAGGGGCTGTTTTAAATGAAAGAAATGAATAGTGAAAAATCTGGGATTATTCTAATTTAGCTTCCTTTACTAAAACCATAATTCTGTTCTATTCTATATAGGTTCTTATAGCGCACTCATCACCATAGTATCTGAACACCTTCCAGTAGTGCATTAAGCAACATGACTACCAATCAGTCATGTGTTGTTTTTCTCTCATCATCTTCCCAGAAGGAGAAGCAGGGGAGTGGAATGTCTTATTTTGATAGGTTGGTTTGTTGGTTTATTAAATAAATGTGCCTGTTGCTACTTGCTTATATTAGACAAGACAAGGTCAAAGAAATGTGCCTTGCACTTGGAGTGGAAAGTGGTGAAGATTCTGATGGTCCTTAGTTCCTGGAGTTCATTCCACAGCATCGAACCATCCCCAGAGAAAGTTCTGTCTCCCACATAGACAAGCTTTACTCTGTGCCAGAGGAGTTAAGTTCGACCACATTCTTCATCCTGGAGCTTTGATAATCATTTAGGTATCCTGGGCCCAAGCCATGGAGAGCTTTGAAGAAGGGGTCAAGACTTTGAATTGATTCAGTATTCTATGGGAAACCAAGTGTAGAGAACAAACAGGTGTAATGTGTGCATGGTAGCCTGCATTGTTGAGGAGCTGCATGGCACCATTTTGTACTAGTGGCCCCAGTAATCTATTGTGGTGATTTTTAGCGACTGTCTACACTATCTTTAGTTTAAAACCACCGTCCTGAGTATTTTATTTGAATAATAAAACTTGTGAAACTGGCCACCTAGACTATTTCCTCTGAGAGAATGAAAAGTGACAACCATACTACTGTGCTGCATCTCACCTCCTTTGGAGGACTGGAACTAGTTCAAAAAGAAGTACCTTCATAGAGTACCATTTCCTGGTTTTTTATTTTTTTTTTTTACTGGATATCCTAATGCAAGATTCACTGAGTTTTTAAAAATAAGCTCTTTTTGATTTTTTAATTTCTACTTGTAAAAAAGTTAGGCAGTATGTCACCTTTCCAGAAACAAATTTTGACTGACCATTTGATATTGTACTTTGTACTGTATAATTGCCTTTCCTGTATTTTTCTGTTTGTTAATCATACTTTTGCCCATTATTTGTCATGACCATGGCTTAGCAAGGCGTTATTTATTGTATATTTATTGCTGAAAACCCTTAACATTTCATGTGTAACAGCTGATTGCACTTTTGTTTTTCAGACAAAACACACAATATAAATTATAACCCTGAAATCAATAATTGTGTTCTTTTAAGTTAATAGTTTTTCATAATAGCTCGTTAAATAGTTTCCTTAAACTTGTAATCATTTAACTAAAATCAGTTTGAACCCTCCTAAGTCCCTATGGCCTCTATTTGTTTACGTTTTAATTGGCACACTGATTTGAAAGCAGGAAATAACATAAAAGTGATTGCACTGATTATTTGAGCACAAACAGGATTCAAAGTACAAGAGTTTGGCACATTATTAATCTTCTCATTATTCTGCATTTTATTTCCTTTGCAGTTGGTTGCCTTCATCCCAGCAGCTTTTCTACTGCATCCTGTTTCCTTCCTCACACAGAAGTCAAGCTCTGACGTACCTGACTTTGTGTTTCTCCCTCTTTGGCCTTTAAAATAAGAAAATCCATCCTGTCTATAGTTATATTGTTCACACCTAACTTTTCTCGCGTTGTACAGAGTTCAATTCACTTGTAAAATGCTGAGTTTAGGTATTTCAGCATTTGAAGGGAAAGAGGACTTAGGAGGATGAAGAGATGTAGATGCATAGCTGAACAAACAAGGGTGTCCCCCTCTACTGAATTCTGGGGATTCCCATCCAGTTTTTAATGCAACAGGACACAACTAACTGGGAAGCCATGGAAAGTCATGCATGTTGCTTTGATGTCTCACTGGGAGACTGCAAGATCTGTTGTGTCCCTATTAAGAGTTAAGGATAAGAGACAATCCTGAAGAATGGAGTCTGTTGGATGATGAAGAAGTTCAGGGGAAGGGCAGTCAAGGAGCAGAATCATTACTGATTTGTAGTGAAACGAGAGGGAATGGAACAGAACTTCTTAACTTGCTCCCAAGCAGCTTGGCTGTCTCTGTGGACTGGTGGAGATGTGGGTATCCCAGGGAGTCTAGCACCCCACCAGGTTTGAAGCAATTGAATATATGGCAAGTGGGGAAGAAACTAGTACAAATTGCTCAAGAGACACAACAATATTGTTATAATAACTCCTCACTTAACGTTGTAGTTCTGTTCCAGAAAAATGCTCTTTTAAGCGAAACTATGTTAAGCTAATCCAATATCCGCATAAGAATTAATGTAAATAGGGTGGGTTTAGGTTCCAGGGAAATTTTTTTGGCCAGACAAAAGACTCTGTGTGTGTGTGTGTGTGTGTGTGTGTGATATATATAAACTGTTCAAAACTTATACAGTGTATGTGCGTGTGTATTTTTTTATATATATACACACACACACACACACACTGTGACAAAGCTCTGTCCTTGCCTCAGTGAGTCCCGCGTTTCCTGGCGGATTTCGCTAGCCTCAGACGCTCACTGTGACCCTCCATGTAACCCTTCTTTCTCTAGAGACAAGGGTCACAGTCTACTGAGCCATTTTCATCATAAGCCAGCAAGGGAGGCGAGGAGAAGTTATCCTTCCTTGCACAGTCTCTGTTGTCTCCCAGTCTCAGTGATTAATCAGAGGCAAAGGTGGGGGGGGAGCCCAGGCCCACCCTCTACTCTGGGCTCCAGCCCAGGGACCCTAATAGTATCAGCTATGGTAGCTGACCTTTTAGAAACATGACATGTACATTTCCTTGGCTACTTCCCCCACAGCAGCCCTCACTTCCTCAAGCTCCACTTCACCTTTACCTCAAGGCCTCCTTCCTTGTACCTGATATGGTGTGTACTACTCAGCCTCTCCAACCGCGCAACTTCCTCCCACAGCTCCTGACATGCACCCCCACCTGACTACCTGGGAGGCTTTTAACTAGTTTCAGCCACCCCTGATTGGCTTCAGGTGTCCCAATCAACCTAGCCTTCTCCCTGCCTTCTGGAAAGTTCTTAATTGGCCCCAGGTGTCTTAATTGACCTGGAGCAGCTGCCATTTCACTTATCTTGGTACCAGGGATTTGTTTAGCCTGGAGCTAATATATCTATCTCCCACTACTCTTCCATAGCCATCTGGCCTTGCCCCGTCACAATACATACACACACACATACATATACACTGTATAAGTTTTAAACAAACAGTTTAATACTGCACACAGCAATGATGATTGTGAGGCTTGGTTGAGGGGGTGAAGTCAGAGGGTGGAAGAGGGTGGGATTTTCCCAGGGAATGCCTTACTGCTAAATGATGAAGTAGCACTTGGCTGAGCCCTCAAGGGTTAATACATTGTTGTTAATGTAGCCTCATCCTCTACAAGGCAGCAGGAATGGAGGGAGGGGAGACAGCATGGCAGAGAGAGGCAGAGACATGCACCATGTGAGCAAGAGAGAGACACACACACATTGCCACTTTAAGTACATTGACTCCACTCTAAGTACACTGCCCTTTTAAGTAGATCAGCAAGTTGAGACAGCAGCTGCTGCCAGCAAGCTCCCTCCATCCTGATCCCTGTCGTGTCCCCCCCTGCTCTATGGAGATGGGGTAAGTGAGGGGCAGGAACAGGGGAAAGGAGGGCATCCTCACATAGCACCCTTCTTCCCCCCGCACAAACAGGAGGCTCCCGGGAGCAGCTCCAAGGTAGAGGGCAGGAGCAGTACATGGCAGTGGGGGGAGGGACAGCCGAACTGCCGGGCAATTAGTAGCCTGCTGGGCAGCTGCCGCACAGGGAACTTAGGGGAGCAGGGAGCTGATAGCAGGGCTTCCAGTCCACCCTGGTTCCAAGCCCCCACCGGCTAGCTGCAACAGGCTGCTCTTCCTGCAAGCAGTGGACAAAGCAGGCGGCTGCCAAACACTGTTATAAGGGAGCATTCCACAACTTTAAACAAGCATGTTCCCTAATTGATCAGCAACGTAACAACGAAAAAAGTTAATCGGGACAACTTTAAGTGAGGAGTTACTGTATTTCATCTAATATGGACATTTTCCCTTTGATATTTTTAACTTGAGGATTAATGGTTTCATAGATTCCAAGGCCAGAAGGGACCATTGTCATCATCTAGTGTGACCTTCTGTATAGCACAGGTCATAGAACTTCCCCAAAATAATTCTTAGGCCATATCTTTTAGAAGAAACATCCAATATTGAAGTAAGAATTGTCAGTGATGGAGAATCCACTAGGAACCCTTGGTAAATTGTTCCAATGATTAATTACTCTCTTTGTTCAATTGCACAATATCAATATGATTTTATAGGTATTTAATATTGTATTTGTTTAAATATTGTCTGAGAGCAGATGATTGTGAATAACCTTTTCTTTCAATTTTGAAACTGCCTGTCTGTTCTGTAAAAGCTAGAGATGAGCCACACGTTTCAGATTTGGATTAAACATTCAGGGGGTTTCAGATCCAGATCCACCCCATCTAGTAAAAGTACGTGAGGGGAAATAATAGAGGGAAGGTTTGTTTGGTTTTTTTTTAAAGTATTTTAATGTACATAACTACTCTAAAATAGTTGTAACACAGGACTGGATGCTACTAAAAGATCTCAGTTAACTTTTTATGCAGTCCGCTTGGGTGACATATTGTAGTTATCAGGGAAAAGAAAACTTGTTGTGAGCAGTAAATGGTTGAAGATAATCAAAATCATGTAAATAGAACTCTGGAGGTCTGGCAAAACGAATGCAGTTGCATTTTTAAAAGTATGTGGCATACTAGAATAAAGTGAAGCATCCCTTGCCTTCAACTGAGTTCTTTATCCTTAACAGTAACTGAAGCTGGTTTTGGTGCTGACATTGGCATGGAGAAATTCTTTAACATCAAATGCAGAACATCTGGCTTAGTTCCCAGCGTGGTTGTGCTTGTTGCTACAGTGAGGGCTTTGAAAATGCATGGAGGAGGGCCAAATGTAAGTATCTGCACCTCTCTTGAAACACAAATGATAAACCTTAAAAATTGTCATTAACATTTGAAATATGTATAAAATTCTGAATTTTAAAAGTGGCTGGAAAAGCTCTTAATGTAAACCATTGTTTAGAAATTCTCATTCCTAAACTCCCTGATCACACTGATGTCCATTCCTGAATTTCCCAAGGAGATTATTGGACTCAAACCAAATGAGTAAGGATTAGATAGCTATGAAGAAGTACTAATTATTAGAAAAGGGAGTGAAGTTTGTTTATATTTTTTTAAACTCCTTTATATACATTCTCTCCCTTGCCTCTTAAAATAGTGATTTGTAAATCTCAGTGGTGTTAATACCTAAGTGTATGGTAGCTATGAGTTCATGGTTGTTATGAGCCAGAGAGCTTGGCAGCTGAGGGGGAGAGAGGAATTCAGATTGCAGTGTGCTTAGTGGAATCAGGGAGTTTTGAGACTCTTGTCATGTGACTGGAAGGCCTGAGGCTTTTGCCACTGAGGTGGAGGGAACTTCTTCCTTCTCTCTGCTGTAGGGGTGACTCCTTTTCTTCTCCAAGCCATGTGATACCAACAAATGTGTGATGTTCCCCCATCCCCATTATATCACTCTCTCTGCTGGGGCCAAGCAGGGTCTTGTAGATTGCTAATCACAAAGGCACTCTTCACTTAATCAGGCAGAATCAGGAGTACTCCTGTGAGTGACTGGTGCTCTAATAACCAGGCAAAGAGACTGAAAGCCTGGCAACATGCTTCAGCTCCTCTGCCCAGCATTCTGAAAGGATCTGATACTGCCAGGGAAACAGCTTTCTGTGGAGCCTCATATTGGGGGAAAATTCCAGAGCTGTTTCTACAACCACAGAATTGTGGAATGCACAGAGCCTTCCTTATATCTAATCATCTCAGAGAGAATCAATGCTGAGATTTTCCCTTATTCATACCTTTTCGTGCCAAGTTTTCTAAGATTAAAAACCCAAAATATTGTTGTAATAGTGGTACCTGTGTATCATTCTCACCCAACACATACAGCTCTTTTGTCTTTTGACATGTTGTTCCTCCATAAATTTCACGATGGTATGTTGTGGTGAAAATTTTCATTCAGTCTAGCAAAAGGGGAATTTAAATCTGCCCTTTCTAATTACATATTGATTTTATCTAACCCTTGTCTTTCACAAATGTATGTTGTAGGTTGCCCCCACACAATATACTGTACAAGGACGGTCTGGGCCAAATCGTAGGTCTGGAAGGTTAGCTATGAATGTGGCTCTATAAACCAAACCTTTGTGACTCCTTGATATTTGTGCTGCCAGTCTGATCCCAAGGAGTCATGTAGAGCAGCCTTATTGTTGCTCTAATTTGCAGCTGCCCACAAGGCATGGTTCCATCAGCCACAAGAGTGCTGTGTCCATTCCTGCTGTCAACTGCTTTTGCCCTCTGTGCTGGATTGCTATCCCCTCAGTCACTTAGTTAGTACAGAGTTCCACCTTCTTTATGCTGCTGGAGAGTGCAATATGTGTATATATGAAAGATGACCATATCTGTGTCACCTGCGATCAACTATTTAGTAACTTTATACCTAAATCTGTACACTAATCATGTGGCTGGAGGAAAGGCAGTGTTTCCAATTCCTGTAAACAGTATATATTTTCTTTCTTTTATGGTTGGATAGCAGTCCCTGATCTAATTTAGACATCCCCTGAGAGCTGTATAAGTAATAGCAGCATCCCTGGGCTGCCTGTGTACTGCAGCCCTGCTCTCAGTGTGCTCCTTACACCAGAACTTTCCAGGGGTCCTTGGAAGGCAGCATTATGGCAGTTTTCCACAATTCCAGCAATGGGAGAATCCTCCTTAGGCAATGCAGGGAGGCCTCTTAATGCTACTCCAGCATTTTTGCCCAGTGTAAAGTGACTGCAGTCGGGGTGAGCATCTCATTCTTTGATTTTTTTTTTTTTTAATTCACTCTCTTCCCCAATGTGGGGGTGCACGTGGAGGCAATAGCGTGACTTTTCCTAAACCTTTTACTAAAATATATGCAGAAGCCAGTTTTCTATTTCAAGAAATAGGTATATTCTTAACATTAGTTTGTTACCTGAAAACAAAGGGCAAGATTTTCACTATAAATAGGATTTTAATTGTATCCTGATATATTTACCATCTTTGTTGTAATGGATTATACTGTAGGAAACTGCAAAGGTGTGTTTTACCTTCTCAAGTGAGTTATGACCAAAAATAATCACTTAGAATACCTACTCGTTGTCTGATGTACTGAGTTCTAAGAAGTGGGTATTTTAATATGTGGATTTCAATTGCCATTTTTTACATGCTCATATTTCCATTCTGAAGAAATCCTAAATGAAATTGTAGGAGTTCTATACATGTTAATAGTGATTGATATTTTTTTTTTTTAAGCAGTAGAGCCACCTCAAATTTGGTGAGGAACCAGCTTTTAAACTGTGATTATACACTGAAAGGTGATTCTAAAATGGCACCACGGTCTTCCATGTTTGCATCTCACTGACTCCATATCCATTTTGCTCCTTTTACATGTCCCACTAACTCAGCCTGGAATTTGAAAGCCAAGCAGGATTCTTGCCATCTCTCATATCATCACCAATAAAAATAGGATTCTACAGTCAGAACCTAGTTAAAGTTCTGTAGATGCCCAAGTCAGGAGCAAAGCCAGCTCATTCTCCTAAAGTTGTCACAGTTCAGTGCAATTGCACCTGTATTCCCCCTTCGTAGTCCCTCGGGGCACCCACTTTAGGCACCTGTCTTCTCAGGTGTCACATCTCTTAGGCAGAGACCCATGTCTCTCTCCCTCCTGACCAGGGTTGTTCCAGGCTTCACAGTTCCCTGCCTACAATGTGATATTCCCAACAAGCCAGACTACCTAAACAAGCCAACATCTGTGGTTTGCTTTCTCTTTAAAGACTGTGAACAACATAATTGACAGAGTTATATGTTACCACACAACTTAAGCAAGCTCATTTATTCTTAAGGTGAAAGCATTCCAGAGAATTTATTCAAAACAATAAAAGAATCTACACACATGCTAAAATGTTTACCAGAGGTCCTCCCAACTCCAGCCTCAGGGTCTGTCCATCCTTCAAAATCCACAACTGAGTTTTCCCATGATTACAAGTTCATAACTGTCTCAGATTCAGAACTAGAACCCCCAGGAACAGATCAGTCTTTCCTTTATACAGTTTGGGCCTTTGATCTTGACTGCATATAATAGTGATCAGTAGACAGTGGCTCACTTCTCAGGGGAGAGCTTCAAAAGGCTGGCTTTTTGCATAATGGGAGGTGAGGAATTTGCATTCACCTCCTCCTAGATATTCCCCAGGAAAACAACTTCACACATTTTGATCCAAAAGTCCATTCTTGTCTGGCACGTTGTTCAGCATAGTCCTTTGAATCCCCAGTCTCACATCTGTCACATCTCCCCTGTTGAAACGTTACATACAATCCCAGCCCACAAATATACATAAACCATTCAATATGTTGGATCCCAAAGATACTTAATTCAAGAAGGTATACCAAGGATATTGTAGGAAATTGCCATATCTGTCTCAATAGCTATATTAGCCTTAGAGTAGAAACATTTTATAAAGTTATAAAAATTCATTGAGTCACCAAAATCAGAAATCAAAATCAGCAGATAGGATTTAAAATGCACACAGAGAACCGATTTCTTGAGTAACCAGTTGCCATTTTTTCATAATAGTTTTCTGACCATAACTGCTTTTTGGGTAGGGGGGGGAGAAAACCCTGACTGAGTCACTGCTGTAATAAACTGAGAAGACATAAATTCTTATCTTTGGGGAGGGGGAAAGTGTTACATTTTGCCATTTGCTTTGTACAGCTGTAACTTTCTCTAGGGGCATGGTCTGTGGTTGTACTGAACTTTTGTTGCTGGAAAGGAAGGTCTTATTGTTTCGTATTGGCAATGGGCATGATGTTTTGGAGTATAAACATGTTTAAAAAGTTGTACTCTTGACCAGGCAGGTAGTTGACTAACATTGTTAGATGATTGTTAATTTTACTTGCTTGTGATTACAGGTAACTGCTGGTGCCCCTCTTAAGAAAGAATATACAGAAGAGGTAAGAGCAATTACTGTAAAACTTAATCCTGCCCTTTTTAAAAAGTTTTGATTTGAAAAGATCTAAAACAACACAGTTGTCAGTTACTTTGCAAACGATAAAGCAAGAGGAGAGTGGCGAGTTTAGATGCTGGCAGTAGATGCAACAAGCGCTTCTTTGATTGAGGTTTTATGATGCAATTTAAAAATAAATATGAAAAATACCTACAAAGGGAAGAAAATCTCTCTATTTGCTGGGTTGTGTGGATTGAGTGCAATATCATAGTAAGATAGCAATGGTAATGTTCAGACTTAAGAAGCCATTTCCTAGTGTTAGATATCTTTGACCTTGGAAGTTACTTCAACTGAGTAACTCTCAGATATTTCTAGAGCACTCACCACTATAGTATTGGAGAGCTGAGCCACCTATAAAGGAACTCTATTTCACTTCAGTACTCTGATGAAAGAGATCCACTGTAAAATGTAGCCTCCTTTTTTCCCTGATCAAAAGATGTTTCATGTTAAAAATTGAGTTTTTCTATTTACCTCAAAACAATTACACTTGAATTCAGATTATCAGACAAATATGGTAACTATAGTAAAAATGTTGTGGAAACTTCTTTAACTTTCCAAGTTTCAGGCGATGAAAATTGTTCTTGATATATTATCTGAATTCATGGACTAACCAAGATGCCCATTAAGGAATCTACTTGTGTCATTACCCTATGAAGGAACCTGATTATTCATTGTGTGTGTTCAGTTATCTTTTTTCACAAGTATTTTATTTACCTACAGAGAGATTAATATCCATGCCTAAGGCCCTTTACAATTTAGGGGCTGAAATGTTGGCATTTCTTTCCCTTTTTCTGTCCCTCCTTCCCTTGACATTTGTAAGTAAAATTAAAGTATATATGAAAATCTATAGAAAGTAATATATAATAATATCTCTGTTCATGCTAATGACAGGGAGTCACTATTTCCAAGCCTCACCTTATACCAAAAAAAACCCATAAACAAATGGTCCTAGGAAATGAAATGGGAAGAGATTCTCCAACACATTCAAAATAAAGTGTCATGTCCAGTCTCAGCTGTTAGGATAATGTGCTGACTCTAAGGCTTAGTATTAATCATGCCTGGCATTAGACAGCAAGATGGCACAGCTCAAACATAGGCTATATATGTTTAAAGAATAAATATGTGGGCTATGTTTCATCTTTGTGGATAAAGCCTTTGTATAGCCTATTACATGTGCTTCAGCTGCTGTCTATTTGTTTTTAATTACAGTTTTGCAACCTGGTTATTACTAGGTTTAGTATGCGTTTCTGATATAGAAATCTTCGAACCACTTTACTTCTATAAACCATTATCATGGTATGTTTGGCTTATAAAAATAATACCTAGTTCTCATATAGGAGTTCTAAACAATGGATTCAGGAATAGAGGGATTAATGAAGATAAAATATTTTTATATCAGTCCTTACATTACATGATGGGCAAATTCCTATTCCAATGAACTTTTCCATGGAAAATCAATATACAGTCTTGGCAAAGCCTAAAACCTCTAAGGGTATGTCTACACTATGAAATTAGGTCGATTTTATAGAAGTAGATCTTTAGAATTCGATTTTATATAGTCGATTGCGTATGTCCACACTAAGCACATTAAGTCGGTAGAGTGGGTCCTTACTATCATGGCTAGCATCGACTTACAGAGCGGTGCACTGTGGGAAGCTATCCCACAGTTCCCGCAGTCTCCGCTGCCCATTGGAATTCTGAGTTAAGCTCCCAATGCCTGATGGGGCAAAAACTTTGTGGTTTTGGGTACTTGTCGTCCCTCCCTCCCTCCGTGAAAGCAACGGCAGACAATCATTTTGTGCCTTTTTTCAAAGTGTTGTCTAGAGTGGTCACAATGGTGCACTCTGGGACAGCTCCCGGAGGCCACCCCAAATTCGACCCAGCGATGTCGATTTTAGCACTAATCCCCTCATGGGGGAGGAGTACACAAATCGATTTTAAGAGCCCTTTAAGTCGACACAAATGGCTTCATTCTGTGGATGGTTTTAGGGTTAAATCGATCTAACTCTGCTAAATTCAACCTAAACTCGTAGTGTAGACCAGGGCTAAGTAGAGAACAGGAGGAACAACTTAAGAAAATCAACAGTAGTAAATCACCTGGACTGTATGCTTGTATGTTCATGTGTGTGGGAAAGAGAGAGCTGTCTGGCTGGGCTTGTCTTGTCTTTTTTATTTTAAATGTTCCAAGTTTCAGAGGCTTATGATCTGAACCGCTTCCCACTGAAGTCAGTGGGATTTTCCATTCACTTCTGTGGGAGTTGGATGGGGCCTCATGTCAGCTAGCATCCCTTTCAACCATCCTCTCTGGGAAGCTTTTGGTATTTGGGCCTTTAATAGAATGCCCGCGTTGGTGTTATCTCACAAATTAAGTGGCATCACACAAAGGATTTTGATTTGAGTGAACTCTCCCTGCATTTGAGCTTGAGAAGGCTAATCCATCTCCTCCTTCCATTTGTCGTCCCTGGGCCTGGATATATGGTGAAAAAGGATCCTAGCAGGAACCAGATAAGATAGCGTCAGTCCTGTGATGGAAAGCTTTAGCAGCAAATGTCGTAATGAATTGTATTACTGTGTAACTCCTTTAGATGGAGCCACGAATTAGAGTGGGGGGAACTGGCAGCAGTCCACACCACCGCCAATGTCAACCGGCCCACAGATGTTTTCTGGCATCTTGTTTATTGATTGGCAGCCAGTTGGCAACAACTCTGTCTTGCTTGTGTCCCAGAAGGGAGCAATCTGGCAGCATGCTCAAATGTAAAAGATTAGACCCTGCTCAGTTATGTAAATGCGGCTGCTGCTACTGAAGTCAGAATTAATAGGATACATAAAAGTATTTTGTCTGAAGCCTATTATGAAGGGTACCCATAAATATAAAAATAATTATAACTAACCATGTCTGTTGTAATTTCAGGAAATTTCTTTGGCTAGAAAAGATGTGACACCTTGCCATTTCTGGTTTGTTTGGTTTTTTTGTTTGTTTAATGTAGAATCTCCAGCTGGTAGCTGATGGCTGTTGTAATCTACAGAAGCAAATTCAGATTGCTCAACTATTTGGAGTTCCTGTTGTAGTTGCTCTAAATGTCTTCAAGTAAGTCAATCCATCCTTTACTCATGCTAGTAGACCCAAAGATCAAGCTCGTTGTTGCATGAGGTGTAATCACTTACTTCCTCACCTCATATAGTATATTAAATATATTACCACTCACAGCTGGGTGAAAATACAGGAAGTAAAATTAGTATTAACTTCATATACCACTCAAAAGAGTTGCAAAGATTCTACTGATGTTGTGACCTAATTAAATATGCTTGTTCAGTCCTGAAAATATTTTAAAATTCAGAAAACTGTAATGTAATTGTTAGCATTTCATTTAGAGCACCTTCCTATTTACATTTGTTTTTTAAATCCACCAATCATGGCATGAAGAGAGAAGCCTTTAAAGGAAAGAGAGAGAAGTTTATATTTGACTTGTAGAAAGGATTTTTTTTTAAAAGAGTAAATTTTTTATACATCCTGAAGAATATAAAGATTTTAAAAACCCTCTAGCTGCCTCTTTTAGAGGTTTTCAAATCACATAAATAGAGACTGGTATTGTATGCGATTTGTAATACTTATTTAAATGAAACATTCCTACTTCAATGTACTTAAGACAGTTGGGGTTTTTATAAACATTTAATAATTGTATGATTTCCATAACTCACTTGTTTCACAACTGTAACTACAGAGCATTGCTTAACAAATAAGGCTGTACAAGAGTAAATAAACAAAATAATGACATAGAACTGTTTGGTTGGCAGAACTGACTCCCATGCTGAAGTTGATTTAGTCTGTGAGATTGCAAAACAGTCTGGAGCATTTGATGCAGTGCCCTGCAGTCACTGGTCAGCTGGTGGTAGAGGAGCTGTGGAACTGGCTCAGGCTGTGAGAAAAGCTGCCAGTCAGGAAAACAGCTTCAAATATCTGTATAACTTGGAGGTAAGATGATTAAAAAGAATGTTGCAATAGTTTCAGATAGAGAACAAAGAGGATGTTGCAATAAATCTATTTAGCGTTCCTTTTAGATATCAGCTATAAGAAGATGCTTGCTTGGCTTAATAATATCCCAGATGTTGCAGATTAAAAAATAAAACTGGTACTGAAGATGAAATAGTGAGTACTTCTGGCAGTACAGGATTGCTCGCTGCACGATAGCATACTTACTAGCACTTTGTCTTGCTAAGCTTTAAATATCCCCAGTGATGAGGCCTCTGCTGGTCCTAGGAGGTTTTTCATGGCATTCAGCTGAAATTTCATTTCTTAATGTCATTCTGTTTGAAATGCATACACCTGTGACTCCCTAAAGTGTTCCTTTCCTCCTTTAGGCAAAGGATAGTTTCTCAAGGCTTAGGTTGTATGCACATCTCTACCATTGACATGCTCTCTGACATTGAAAAAGTCACTTACACTCACTGTTCTTCGGTTTACTTGTCTGCAAAGTGCCCAGTGTTACAGCATCCCCGGGTTGCCAGGAGGAGCAATTGCAGACAAAGTCCTGCTTGGCCCCTACAGCCCCAGGATGGAACACACTCAGTGCAGACAGAATGTTTGGAGAATTATATTGCCAAGAATTTTGCTAACAAGCCTCTACTGAGCTTGTGCAAATAATGGTTTTCAGAAGCTTACAACTTGGCCAAGTCTGGGTGGATTTTCACAGGAACATCAAAATGCAACTAACTCCTTGGTGACACCCTCCCCTACAACACTGCCAAGTTTCAATCTCTGTTTCAATAGATGAAGGTGCTAGAGCTTATCAAGAAAAATATTTGTAATGCTTTTCTTTAACATAAGCAAAACCAGTTTATTTTCCCTAATTTAATTCTTGCAAATAACAGAATTGTTTCTGCTGAAACTTACTTAAAATTTCAGTCTGTGGCAGATACCCAGCATGGAAAATTTCATCCGGAATTGTTGAAGTTTGGTAGTTATAAGAAACTAAAAACAAGGTCTCATAATGGAAAGTGTCAAGAAGTCTTCACTCTAAGTGTTGCTATCAGTCTTGTCTGTAATGACTTGGCCTGTTCATATTTAGAGCTGAGTGAATAATTGATTTCTTTGGTTCAGTGGCTGATCTGAAAAAGAAAAAAGTAGGTTTGTTTCGAACCAGAACTGATTTTTTTCAGTTTTCCTCACTGAAATAAAAAAAAAATAAAAAAAACTGTTTGGCTCTAGGGCAGGGGTGGGCAAACTTTTTGGCCTGAGGGCCACATCGGGGTGCAAAACTGTATGGAGGGTAGGGAAGGCTGTGCCTCCCCAAACAGCCTGGCCCCAGCCCTCTATCGACCCCTCCCACTTCCCGCCCCCTGACTGCCCACCTCAGAACTTCTGACCCATCCAAACCCCCTGCTCCTTGTCCCCTAACCAACCCGACCCCACACCCCAAATCACCCCCCCGGAACCCCACCCCCTATCCAACGCCCCCTGTCCCCTGACTGCCCCCCGCTACCCCATCCACATCCCTGCCCCTGACAGGCCCCCCGGGACTCCCTTGTCTATCCAACTGCCCCTGTCCCCTGACTGCACCCCCCTCCCCGAACCTCCGCCCCATCCAACCACCCCCTGCTTCCTGTCCCCTAACTGCCCCCCTGAGACCCCTTGCCCCTTATCCAATCCCCCTGCTCTCCCCCCGCTTACTAGGCCACTCAGAGCCCCAGGAGCTCGCAGCCCCACCGCGCAGCGGTGCAGCTGCAGTCGAGGGGGGACAGCACAGGAGGGACCGGGGGCTAGCCTCCCCGGCTGGGAGCTCAAGGGCCAGGCAGGATGGTCCCATAGGCCAGATGCCCACCTCTGCTCTAGGGGAATGTTTGAATGTCTGTCTGGAATGAAATTTTCTAAATCAAAGGTTGATTTGAAACGACATGTTTGAAGTGGTTAATTTCCAAAGTGTCAAAATGTTTTGTTTTGACATTTCAAAACAAAAAAATCAATCCAGATGAAAGTATTTGGTGAATTGATCCAAATTTGCAAGTTTCAGTGCCCTCAAAGATGTATTTTTCATCAAATTTATTATTTGTCAAAAAAAAGGTCCCCATTTCTATTTATCTTGCGTGAAGAAGCCTTAGTGCTTCATTTCTCATGTATTTTTGACAAGAGGGCAATATTTCTGATGGGGAAGATGGGGGAGGACTTTTTCCTGACTCCTTTCTCTTGAATCTCTGCCTCTACTGTTTGTTTGTTTTCCTCACCCCCAACCCCTTATCACTCCCTCTCTGTCTCCTCCTTTCCTTTGGCACCCTCATCTTGCTACTTTTCTCTCCACCGCCACTTGTCCACAGAGATCTCAGAGAGGGCAAGCACCCGTAAATGGGCCAATCAGCAGCTTTATAATTACCCTTTTTTAATTCCACTAAGGTATTTGAACATAGGGCATAGTGGGTAATTTTAGCCTGACAATACTGGGCACTGAATTCTTCTGATCATCAAAAGACCAGGTACCTCATGGTGACAGTCCCAAGGAGATGAATGTGGTATAAAAATCAAGAGAATTAGATATACAGGAAGTAGGTAGGCAGGATGATATAGGGGTATTTTCAGTGTCATTGCCTTGTCCTAAAGGGACATGGATGAGAGGATAGTTGAATCTTCATTCCTGTTCCAGTGTTATCCAGAGACTGCCAAATTCAATGAGCCTTCTCTGGTTTGGTTTTTATGGGGATTTTTTGCTGGGGGTAAACAGACAAGGGACGGTGGTGGGGGGAAATGCTTCAAAGACACCCTTATAGCCAACATGAAGGAGTGCAATATTGGTTATGGGAATGGGAAACCCAAGCTCTCAACAGACCAAAATGGAAAAGGACCTGATGGCAAGGATCCCAGTATTTCGAGATCCAACAGAGAAACGGGAAAGGAGGAAACAACATGCCGCAGTCTGACTCAGCAATCCAGATCTTCCTCGTCCATTGGGAAATGTCTACCCGAGTTGTGACAAGATCTGTGGATCCTGGATCAGTCTCATTAGCTATCTGGGAATCCACCAGTGATAACTGGCTTTCATTTTATGAAAGCCAATCATCCGCGAACTCCAAGAGATCACCAATGGGGTTGCCAAGGGATCAGGGTGCTAAGGGAGGAGTGAGAATATTGCAGAAACCCCTTTATTCATCTCTTACTCCTTCATATTCGCTCTTCATCCATTTAGTCCATTGATGTTCATTGATTTCCACTGGTGTGGATTAATTTCAGATATGCATGAAGTCCTAACCACTTCCAACAAGTCAAGTTACTTTGGGAGAACTTAAAAGCCCCAGGGTAAATTCATTCAGCATCTTAACATTGTGTTCCAAGTGTTTCCCAGAGTCAGGTGAAAAAAACTTTGTCTGATTCTTGGATCCTTTTTATTTTTCTCACTTACGTAGTAAAACAAAGGGTTGTAGTATATTGTTTTTGTGTTTCAAATTAGGAGAATACTTCAAATCAGCTGAACTTTATTTCTCTGGATTTTTTCCAAGCAGCATGTCTAACTTTGTATTGCTTCACATCATGTTTCCAACTTTGTCTTCTAAGAAAATTCTGTTTTCACATGTTTTGAAATCTGCATAGTATATAAAAAACAAAGAAATATTTTCAAGATGAACTGGTGTGATATAGTGTCACATACAGTCAAATACTGGTAGGAATTGAGAATCATAGTTACTCTGTTGTATCTCAGTCTAAATGTAGTCATGTGCACATGTAAAATTACTTTCTTTTCAGGATCCACCAAGTTATTCCTGCTTATAAAATAAGCTACATTAAATTTGATTTTTCCCCTCAACGGTTATTTTTTTAAACATTCGGTTTAGCTGGCATTTAGCACCATATTAACAAATACTTTTCAAGAGCTAGTATGAAGAAGTAAATAAGTACTATGAGAGCAAAATAAATTTCAGGCATATTTGGAGGGTGGTGTGAAGAATAACTGTATATTGATTCTGAACATGCAAGAAAGAGATGTGAAAATCAGCATGTCTGGTGTCCAGGACAAGCAACAGCCTACAACAAGTTTCCCAAAGCGCCTGTCATATTAAAAGTGTAGGGAGGAGCATACATAAAGGGCTTGTAATATCAGAAATTACACATGGGAAACTTTAAAAAAAAAAAAGGAAAAAATAGTCAGAAGTAAGGCGGAGATTTTATGATAGGCTTTAAAGAGCCATAACTTTGTTTAAAATATTATTAGCAGTGGTAAGAAATATTTTATTAGCATGTGGTTTAAAAAAGACAAAGTTTGGCCCCGGTGCATACACTAACCCATCATCTTATTTTGTCGTTTGAATGTTTTTTCTTGTCGAGTATTTCTTTTTTGGTGGTTGGAGAATGAAGTTGGCTACAAAGACCTTCTGAACTCTTTACAAAGTAATCTGTACTTCATTGTGTTTTTTTTGGAGAAAATATATTTGGCACATATGGAAAATATCAGAATTTCAATTCTTATCAGCGTAGACTTCCTTTCTGGGTTCACTTTTCTTGAAATATGAGTCTTTAAATTACAGCAGAAAGCTATTACTCAGAATAAACTGACTGATCTATTAACATAAGTTTAGATAACCAGGGTTAAGGGGGGAGAAGAGCAGGGGATAGAAGCATGTGCATCCCATTCGAAAAATTTCCTGGCTTCAATGGTTAAAGTACTCTCTTTCTTAAATAAAAAAAAAACAAAAGCAGAGGTAACTTGCTGCAGTAGTGCATGCCCAGTAAAGTATCTGGGTTCTCATATCCCATTGTTTTGGCAAATTAAAAGATTCAGAGTTTAGTCTCCCTGCGGGTGCCCTGAACTCTCTCTGTTAGCATCAACATACCTTGGACAAAGAGATAAGGAAGCACTGGTTTGAATCAAGGCACTTCGCTAAGTCCTCTGCTGGAAGTGGTGTTCTGTCCAGCAAAGCAGCTTGAGCACAGTGAGCCAGTGCATCAGCAGGAAAACAAGACTGACACAGCTGGAATTAGAGAGAAGAGAGAGATGAGACTAGGGGAGAGGTAACTGGTGCAGAGAATCGGCACATTCTGTCAGTCACAGAGACTTACCAGTGTCTCTTAAATAGATTCGGACATGGTAAACTGATCCGATGAAGTGAGCTGTAGCTCACGAAAGCTTATGCTCTAATAAATTTGTTAATCTCTAAGGTGCCACGGGTGCTCCTTTTCTTTTTGCGAATACAGACTAACACGGCTGCTACTCTGAAAGCTGTGATAGGGAAGCCAAAAATCACCTAACTTCTGCTAAAAAGGAAAACTAAATTGGGAGAGGGGAGAAATCACAAGAGAAGGAAGGGCATTTCTTTGGCATTTCAGCGTTTCCCGATTTCTTCTATTTTTCTAATATATTTGTCAACTTCTTGTGTTGGCATGACATCATGATGTCACCAATGTTGCCACATTTTGGTGTAGAGTCAGTCACAAAGATATATTTTGCAACATTTCCAGTGTCCTGCATAGCCAGTTTTCAGGGCACAGGTCAGCGTCATCACAATCAGGGCCATTCTGTGGAAAATCAAGCCAGAGGGGGCAACTATTTTTAGTGAGTATTCAAAGCCATTAGCAACTTCAGCAATGGTGTTCTTCTTCCTTCTCTCTAAGGGTGACAGTGCCATATAAAAAATGTCCTAGCTCTTGTATGCTCCTCTGGTCGCTCAGCACACACGTTGGCACCAGTTCTGCTGATCTCAATTTCAAGTGGAAGAGATCTGGTGCCACTACGAAGCAGGAGCTCAGTAAAGCATCAGACAGTGCAAAAACTGCAGGCAGCAGCAGCTCTGCATGGTTTGGCTCATCTTCTGTCTGCATTTCATAGCCTCAGAAAAGGGGTAGAGAATAAGAATGAGTTGGAGCAATAGAGGAGGGGGGAGGAAAGAGCCTGTAAATCGAAAGTGGGTAGGAGAGGGAATTGGAGGGAGGGCAAAAGCCTAGAACAGCAGTTTTCAGCCTGTGGTCCATGGTCCCCTGGGGGTCTGCAGACTGTCTAAGGGGTTTCGCAAAAGGTTATTACCAGAGAACAGTGATTTTCCACCTGGGGTCCACAAACTCCTGAGGGTCTGCACAGTATGTCTAAGACTTACAAAGAAGTCTGCATTGCCATTTTAAATTTTTTGAAGGTCCACAAATGAAAAAAGGTTGACAACCACTGACCTGGAACAATAAGAACAGTATAAAGAGGAAGGCAGGAAAAGCAGTAAGATTTCAGTAGGGAAGAAAACACAATTGTTATTAAAAGGAGCTAGGTTTATGGGCTCCTGGTTTGAAAGTATATTAAAGGAGCTGGAACTAGGGATAAACAGTAAAGGGAGCACAGAATTAAATACCCTTTATGCTTTCCTTTAGTGTAAGATAGTCCTGTTTTTTCATTCCGAAAAGATAAGAGAAGAGAATGGCTGAGGGGAGTTATCTTCAGTGACAGCCCAGCTACCAAAACCATCACATTCTAAGGTCACCGTGTCGTCCCATTTGTCTGTTTGTTCTCTTGTTGCCTTTTATCTAAATCCTAGACTATGAGTTCTATGGAGCAGGGAATATCCTTAAGGAGGTGTTTTATACCATCAAATGAGGCACCAAATCCTGCGTGGGGTCTTCAGATGCTACTACAATAGAAATAAATAATAATACTCAATTTGTCCCTTTGCTGGAACACCTCCCAACCCATGACTTGTGACCATTTTTCACTCACTTTGAAACTCAGGCCACCCTGCTTTCTCTTACACCCATTTGATCAAAGAACCATCTATCAACATAGCCACATTGTGTGTGTGTGTGTGTGTGTGTGTGTGTGTGTGTGTGTATATATATATAAAAAAGCCAATTTCCACACTGCTGTATAAACCCCTTTCTTCCCCAAGAGAGCTTGCTTCAAGCAGAATCTGGATGTGTTTTGCATTGAATCAAAAGTTCTGAGGTTGGAAATTCTTTGTTCCCATCCCTCTCTCGCTTTTTTGGGGGTAGGCTCTTGACAGCACGGCATTTTTATGTTTGTTTTTATTAAATATTTTTCCCATTCTTTTTGTCAAGCAATTTTTAGACACAGCTGGGGTTTGAATGTTGGGGAGATGAAAATAAATCTCTAAGGCCACAGGCTTAGGTGTTGTTTCATGAACTGTTTAACTCAACTAGATATGAGCTTTTCCACAAATTAAAAAACAAAAATCTATCCTTTGCCTACAGAGAAAGGGTGTGCTGTGGGCTTGGAAATCATCTAGTCAACCGCAGAACTTCTGGAACCAGAATATACAGATGAAATAAAAAAACATATTTATTAAAGTGTAGAGGAAAACTCAAAGAAATAAAAGCTTAGCTATGCAGTCAGCTATTATTTTAGCATGGTACTCTATCACCCCACAGCACCTTCAGTATACTGTTGTCGTGTGTTTTTGCTTGGCAATGTTCCTGATGCAAAATGAGAGAGATGTATAAAGACAGTTTCATTTAGTCAAGAGATTATTATTTATTATCTTTTCATTGTGTATATATAAGTTAAAAAACATCAATCCCAAGCTCTATGCTATTTTAAGAATTTTTTTAAAATGCAAGCCATATAATAAAATAACAAACCCAGGGGTTTCTTCTCATCAAAGAACAATAAACCAGCCAACATATTGCTAATGGACAACTGGACTAAGACAAACGTTTAAAGTATGTAAACTATAAAACTTTTAAAGAAGAAATGATGGCACAGCAGCATGGACGTACATAACACAGGTGTTTAGAAAGCTTCCATGGGTGAATGCCATCAGTTTCTGCAAAGTATAAACTTTCTTAAAGACAAAATAACCTGAAATCTCTATCCCTTATAATTGTGAAGAGAGCCTTTCAAACATAATGCAAGCAGGAATCAATGCAGTGCTGTTTTCTTAAATCTCATTCCAAGGACTCGTCTGCTTCTGTTGCTGCTCATAGCTTTGCCAAGCTCCACCAAAGTGAAGACTGAATAGAGTCTTGTAATTTTTCACTCCAGCCATTCGGAACAATGTTGGATTTGACTCTGCTGCCATTTGGGAAAGACACTGAGAAGGAGGATTTAAAAACTAAAGTAACAGACCGCATCCACTCATGCAGAATTCTCTGGGGTTGGATGGAGAAAGTGAGAGAATGCTCCTTCTGCTAGCAGCCAGAGAAGGTTGAAGGGGCCTCAAAGCTATTAGCCAGTATCTGTTACAAAAGTGGGAATTCTGAGCAGGGTCAACATCCTAACTTACCATCTTTACTTTTCCTATCTGGTAAGGTAGGGAATTGGAGTCTCACCTTGGAGTTGTCCCGGAACGCATTCCCCGCTCCCACCTTCTTCACATTGGTCTTTGGATAGTAGGTTTAATCTCTGGTTTATTGGTGTCTGGTAAAATGTCCAGGCATTACATGTGAGAGGATGGGAGTGATTGGGTGAGCACGTGGGTTAGTGAGAGACTGAGGTGATAAATTATACAAGTACTTTATTGAGAGGTGTGAGAGAGGGGGATTTTGGTGAGAAGAAGAAAGAAGAGGAAAAATCAGAAAAAATGTATGTAAAAAGAGAATGACAGAAGGGGGGTAGATGGAGAGAGAAAGAAAAGAGGAAGCACGCTGAAGACAACTCAGGAAAATATAGCCCATGATCCACTATTGTAAGAAAGCCAATGGGGAGGGGGGAAAGTCAGTGAGTAAGGCTGGGATATGAGAGTCTATTATAAATGAGAGTCATTGTAAATTACATTTTTAAATAGAAAGTGTGTTGACAATGTTGGAATTAAGTACATTAAGTACAATAAGTAGGGCCCTACCAAATTCATGGTCAGTTTTGGTCATCTTTAAGGTCATAGGATTTTAAAAATCATAAATTCCATTATTTCAGCTATTTAAATCTGAAATTTCATGGTATTGTAATTGTAGGGAGCCTGACCCAAAAAGGAGTTGTAGAGGATGGGGGCCACAAGGTTATTGTGGGGGGGGGGCGGTTGGGGTATTGCTACCGTTCTGTGCTGCTGCTGGCGGCAGCACTGCCTTCAGAGCTGGGCAGCTGGAGAGTGATGGCTACAGGCCTGAACCCAGCCCTGAAGACAGACCCACTGCCAGCAGCAGCACAGAAGTAAGGATGGCATGGTATGGTATTGCCACCCTTCTGCACTGCTGCCTGCAGAGCTGGGTCCTCGGTCAGCAGCCACTACTGTCTGGCCACCCAGCTCTGAAGGCAGCAGCACAGAATTAAGGGTGGCATGGTATGGTATTGCCATCCTTGCTTCTGTGCTGCTGCTGGTGGGGTACTGTCTTCGGAGCTGGATGCCCGGCCAACAGCTGCTGCTCTCCAGCTGCCCAGCTCTGAAATCAGTGCAGAAGTACTGCTACCCCCCTAAAATAACCTTGTGACACCCCCCCGCAACTCCCTTTCAAGTCAGGCCCTCCAATTTGAGAAACACTGGTCTCCCTGTGAAATCTGTCTTAGAAATATTTACCAGTGCAGGAATTAGTTGTCATAAATATGCATATTGGCATATAAAAGTCCAATTTATAAAGCAATTTAAGCAAATCCATTAAAGTAAAAAAAATTTAAATTCCAAAACTTCAGAATCTGACAACATGTCCTTATATGAATCTTTCAGGTCAGAGCTCCAGGTGGTTTTAGACAACAGCATCATCATACCCAAACAAAATGTACTTTATCTTACTAATAATCACCCACAGTTCAGCAGTGAACTCTATGGAAGAAGCATTGGAACAATGTGTGATGTCAGATCTTTATGGATGAGATTTTCAGCACCGCTCAGCATTGATCTATCTCTGATTACATTGAAGTTCACAGGAATTTTACCACGGAGTTCAATGGGAACAGAGTTAGGCCTATTCTGAAAGCTTCTGAAAATCTCTCCCTTAAAGATTATATCAGGAAATAGGTGAATTTTGCCCCTAGATATTTTGTTACCATTACTGTACATCTCAAATAGCTTTAATGACTCTCTCTCCATGTCTGGGATAGATTCAAAGTCATAATTAAAGTTTGACTAAGTATTGAGGAGTCTGAATAATCAGGAATCTAGTTTAGAGCTAATCTTTACTAATAGATTATTGTTGTTGTTGTTGCCATTGTCTTTGCATGTATAGTTTGCAGTGTTGTATAGTCCTGTTAGTCCCAGGATATTAGATAGACATGGTGGGTGAGGTATTATATTTTATTGGACCAACTTCTGTTGGTGACAGAGACAAGCTTTTGAGTTTATAAAGAGCTCTTCTTCAGTTGTTATGTAACATATTATGTTCTATATTATTATATATTATCTACAGTAGAACCTCAGAGTTATGAACACCTTGGGAATGGAAGTTGTTCATAACTCTGAACAAAACGTTATGTTGGTTCTTTCAAAAGTTTACAACTGAACATTGATTTAATACAGCTTTGCAACTTTACTGTGCAGAAGAAAAATGCTGCATTTAACCATCTTAATTTAAATTAAACAAGTACAGAAACAGTTTCCTTACCTTGTCAAATCTTTTTTTAAACTTTCCATGTATTTTTTTTAGTAGTTTACATTTAACACTGTACTATACTGTATTTGCTTTTTTGGTCTCTGCTGCTGCCTGATCGCATACTTAGATTCCAAATGGTTGACTGGTCAGTTTTTAATTCTGGTGTTTGTAACTCTGCAGTTCTACTGTATATCTTGCATATGTAGTTTTATTCAGGTGGATTCCTCGGTGTAATTATTCTGTATAAAAATAATGAAGTTAATATTTTTATGACTGTCACTATCACACTTGTTGCATTTTGCTGTACTGTATTAAGTGCTGCAGGATGGGGGTTATATCCAGCTCTTAGAGCTAAGGAGTTAATCATATTCATGGTGTTTGTGACTTCCTGTTTGAATGAATTTGTTTTCACATTCTGCATTCTTATGGGTTGAAGCATGTACTGCAGGTGTCTCTAAATGTATCACTTTCTGGCAATATATATGCTTTTTAACAAAGCTGTGAGGGTCTGTTGTTTCCCCAGAATGGCACCAGTAGGTATGCACGTAATGTGACCCTACTGCATTTCATGTCATGTTCAGTATAAATATACATTGACTATTTCATGCTATATTTTGCACAAGGAGCTCATCTGAAATTAGTTCTCCAATATCTTTAATTGATACTGCATTTAAAGACACACCAAAACTACCAAAATTAATGAGGTGGTTGCTGGAAATGTCTTTTTTTATCAGCTGTTTAAATTTATTCAGTTTATGTAAAAACATCCACAACCTTATATAAAGTGGGGAGGGGGTGATGTTCTTGTTTTTTAATTTTAATTTTTAATTGTTTGTAAAATGGAGTTAATACAATACTTACCTAGATAGCAGGAGCATTGTGAAGCTGTTTGTGAGATATGTTGCCAGCATCCGATGTAAGATACTATGGATAACATTATTTAAAAAAAAAAAAAAGAGTAAGTGACTTAGCAGTCTAATTCTCATTGTGATTAAGTCTTTTAGGCTCCTAATTGTCAAATTTCTAAAGGTCTAAAGATGCAGATAGGCACCTTGTGAGATTCTTATTAATTTCATTGGGGTAAAGCACCTAGGTGCTTTTGGAATCCCAATAGGCACCTATCTTAAGCACCTAAATATGTTTAAAAATCTGGTCTAAATCCCTTTTGCAAATGGGGCTCAGAAGCCTATGTTATTTAGGCACTTCTCAAAATTTTACCCTGTGGCCCTGAGTCAGCATGTGCTTAAGTCTCATTGACTTAAAGTCAAGCATGCTTTGCTAAATTGGGAACCATAGAAGTGCAAAGTATGGGCCAGATCCTGCAACTGGATCTGCAAATGTGGATCCCTGTGCCAATCAGTTACAGGATCTAGCCCTATGAATGTTGTTGTTGTTGTTAACATCATTGAAATTATTGGTTCCTATACTGCAATATGCTGAATGCTCTCAACTTCTATTGAATTGCCATGGCATCTCTGACCATTATTGCACATTATTGCTGTTTAAGATGCTGTTTGTCTCTTAGAATTCTCTTAACAATGCACACTCAATATCCTTTCTCTGATTTGGTGGCCACTTCTTCAACATTACTAGACTATTTGTGTTCTTGCAATTTGGGATTTGTATGAATACAAATTCTTCTGACTAGTCCTCTCCGCTTAGAAATTTCTATCTTATTGGATTTGTGGAATCATTTAAGTATGGAATAGAAACAAGACACTTTAACGTTTTTGTTTGAGTTTTAGTTAATTCTAACTGGTAAAATTCATAACATAAAACCTTTGTTATGAAGATGATGTTTAGGCTGTTCTTGTTTCTTTGAGTGACCTGGTAGTTGGAGATGTTAATGACCGTATTAGGGTTTTAGGATTTTAGTAGCAAAGCGTTTGATAATTTTGTTGAGAAAGTAGGGACAATAAGCCTTTTTAAAAGGCAAACACAAGAAGAATTATGAATTGTTCATAAATGTTATGCAGACATCCTGTTCACTGCTCTGGTAAATAAGTAAAAACTGACTTCAATTAGTAGAGCCTCGATCTTGATAAATCCTTTTTTTGTTGTTTTAATTGAATTGAGTGTATGCATCACGTACTGTACCTTGTGGTTTCTATTTAGAAGATAGTTCATGAAATTACATTAAACTCTGTAGATGTTTTACTTAAAGTCTGAGTCATGGAGGAAAACTTTTAGTTCTGAACTCTGAACTGGTATTAAATAGGGATAGCCATGGACTCTAAAAAATATAATACCTTTTGAAAAGATTAGTTTCAGATAAACGGGGGGAATCCTGCACACAGTACAGTGCCCCTCAAACTCAGGTGAAGTGTGTGTGAGGGCAAGCTCAGGGCCGATTAGAACAGTGATTCTCAACCAGGGGTCAAAGGCCTCCGAGGGGTCATGAGCAGGTGTCCAGAGGGCCACCAAGCAGGACCACCATTAGACTCGCTGGGGCCCAGGGCAGAAAGCCGAAGCCCAGCAGCATAGAGTTGAAGCTCAAGCCCAGGCCCAGAGCCCTGCCACCTGCAACTGAAGCCAAACCCTGAGCGGTGTAGCTTCATGGGAGCCCCGGTGGCCTGAGACCCCAGGCAATTGCCCTGCTTGCTACCCCCTAACACTGGCCCTGGCGTTTATATGCAGAAAACCAGTTGTGGTAGCACAGGTGGGCTGTGGAGTTTTTATAGCATGTTGTGGGGGCCTCAGAAAGAGAGAAGTTGAGAACCCCTGGATTAGAGAGCTCCTGGCTTGCTCCTGCCAAGACAATACTTAGCTGGTGCACATCCAGTTTGACCCAAGTTCCATGCAATTCTGAAAATAGGCTCAGGCATATATGCAAGGCCTTAGCCACTAGCCTCCCCATTGTTGTGTACGTCTTACTCTTCTGACAGCCTCCTCCACCTTTGAGGAGAATCGCACATACTCTTACAAAGTCATGTTTCTGCCTGGCCAAACGTTCAAAAATTGGGGCATTATCATTACCCAAATGTAGTTTAAATAGGAACTTGAGGAGTATTCTAAATTCTTGTAAAGCAGTACATATACTGGTTTATCTCATACAACTCCATTGATAGGCTTGGACTCAATCCTGCAAGTTTTTGAGCAACTTCTGGGAGCAGCAGGACACCCTCTACCCTGATTCAAGTAGTCAGAGCTGGTGGTAGCCAGCACCTGGCAGGAATGGGCCCTGGGTTTGGAAATTTATAAATACGGCCGCTGGAGGAATAAGTACAAGAATTGTCTTGGAGTGGCCTGTTTCTAGAAAAATAGTCTGCAGAATTGTGAAGCAAATACAGTTTGACTCTAAATGAACAGTTCTGCCTTTTGAACACTTTATTGCGACTTTAACACATTCTGCTTCTTAAAAAAAAAAAAAAAAAAGTTAAAAACCAGACAAAGAGGCAACAGGAGGCTTTCTGTTCTCTGCCAGTCAGCTTATTGACAGTAGACAGTGGAATGTTTTCTTGTGCTGTGGCTTTGAGTACTTGGCTGCATTCAGGCAGCACCCAAAAGACAAGTTAACAGAGATGTTTTGCATTTTTTCCTCTGTATTTACAACTGCAGCTGACATGAAAGTATCATAATAATGGTCATGGGAGAGGTTTAGTCTCATGATGGCTATCTATGCCAGCTGAAGTATTCCACTCAGTTTAGTGTTGCCAGGAATTGCATCCAGGATATTTATGATGCATTATCTCCAACCTTCATTAGATTTTATTGCATGGGTTGGAATCTGTTAGAAAGCCTGGAGTCAAGAATGTGACATAATCCCATGCAGTTAAATGGCAGTAGCCATGCAGACGTCAGGTTCAAAAAATAGCCAGGGGCACGGTTTTCATTAGAGCCCATTTTACCAGACTTTTGTGGGGGAAGGGTTTGGGACAAGACTTAGAAGCCTTATTTGTATTGTGATTTAGTTTATTCTAATGGATGGCAAGCCACGTTTTTGTTCTTGCTATGCCTCTAGTACTGGAGATCTTATTAATGTGAAGTTGGTCTGCTTTGGAATTTTATCTTTCAAAAATAAATCATAAAATCAGAAGTAATAGGAGCAACAAAAAGAGTCTGGCTGACACACACGCTTGTGTTCAGTTGATATAGCTCTGTGTAATAAGGATATCTTTAAAGGGATACTGTGGAACTCTTGTAAACAAAAGCTGGTGCACACATGCTCTGTGTGCTAATATTCACAAACCAGTTTCTTGACTCTGAGAGTCAAAATAAATATTTCTGCTTTAAAAGCTCAGGAGAAATGAGAGATTATCAGGTCGGTCTTTACAGTTTTTTGAAGTACTGTTTTCATCTCCTAATGTACTTAATTTAAAAGAGGTCTGGAATCCTAATGGTAAAACTTTTAAAATTGGACACTTATCAAGTTAAACGTGATTTTAAAATATAACTCTAGAATGCTTTGTACTTCTATAACAGCTTTCCTCCAAAGATCTCAAAGTGCTTTACACCATAGGTGCTTACAAGTTGGGGGGGAGAGCAGGGAAGGAGAGAATGAGGAAGAATTTTGATCAATGCAATATTGATCCCTATATGGTACCCTGCTATAAAGTTTCTTTTACTCCTGAGGAGCAAGCATTCATTACCACGCGATACGCTGTCACATTAACTGCAGTTTTTGTTAATCATCATAGCAAACACAACTGTGTAGTGATCAGGTCTGTTGAGAGAAATTTGAGGGCCCCAGTACATTGTTTTCTAGGGCCCCGCCCTCTCCAATTTAATTTTTACACAGACATTTTGGAGGCCCCCTGAGCTTGGGGCCCTGGTGCAATTGTTCCTTCTCCCACTCCTCCCCTCCCCTCTCCCCCCCCTCCCCCCCAGAGTCAACCCTGGTAGTGATCACTGTTACCCACTGCAGCTTTTTGGCTCATGTCCTATGTCAATTGCTGCTGCTTAAAACTAAGCCAAGAATTTCCTCCTTTCTTGTAGGCCTGCAAATGAAAAGTAAATTTATACTTTTTTGTTTATGAAAATCCCCTTGCACCCCAAGATGCCTTCTGAGGAAGGGCAGATGATGTTGCCATCCCCACTATTTTTGGATTTCTGCCAGAGGGAAGGGGAATCAGTGCATCCCCCCAGCCATTCTGGCTGTGCCCTGTGCCTGGCTATTACTGCCTGGTTTGGGGGCTCCACAACCATCTATGGCTTCCATCCTCACAAAACCATTTTCTACCCCATGTACTCCTCTGATATAATGCTTTTTCCATTACAAAGGCCCTTCACTTACCAGAGGAAACCTGCCTACCTCTGGACTGAATCTGACTGAAAGACTTGGACAAACCCTCAGTACAGAGTATCTTAGTTCCTCAACGACCTCTATTAATATTTTTGTGCTCGTCTTTGTTTCTACAGCTTCCTATTATTGAAAAAATAAGGATCATTGCTCAGAAGGTTTATGGAGCTGAGGATATAGAATTGTCTCCTGAAGCTCAATCTCAAATCAGTCGTTACAGCAAACAGGTAAAAGTGACATCAAAGCATACAATCAGGAACACACTGGACTTGATTCTCCACAGCCTTGCAGCTTATACTTGTGCCAATGGAGAACAAAATGATTGTAAAATATTATCACATCAATATGCGCCATTTTAGGGATTGTCTACATGGCAAAGAGCATTAAAGGGTTGTGATTTGTAAAGTACACTAATGCAATTGACGTTAATTGTTTCAAAGAGGACTATGTTAACATGAACTAAGTACCTGCGAACCATCAAGGTCTACAAGGGGCAGATAGAATACAACATAGAATCATAGAAATGTAGGCCTGGAAGGGACCTCCAAAAGTCATCAAGTCCAGACCTGCGCTGCGGCAGGATCAAGTAAACCTAGACCATCCTCGAGGGGTTTGTCAACTCGTTTTTAAATGCTTCCTGTGTGTCAGAATACTTTACAAATCACAGCCCTCTGTTATGCTTTGCCGTCACCATGTAGACATTTCCTTAAGACTCACTTTGCACAAATGTAAATATCTACATAAAGTGCAAGGTATTGGAGAATTGGGCCCAAAATTGGACAGGTTTGATTTTATATTTGACAGAATATAATAAATTCAACTTTTTTCTTATCTGATACACTCAACATTTGTGTTTTGTTGATTTTTCAAGCTGGTGTATAAGCCACAGCACATGGATCAATAATCTTTTTTTCAAGATAAATTTCATTTGTACAAACTGTTTCTTCCGTGTGGTTAATCGCAATCACTTTCCTGCTAAGGCATCAATTACTGCTAGATTGCATATCATAGGTGCTATTTATACTAAGGCTTTTCAGTCATTCTGGTGAAAGGAAGCCTTTTCTCTATCAGGCATCTCTTTTAAATATTGTGAGTGTGTCTAAATGTTTGAAAACTGTGTGCCTTTATTTAATCTTAAAACAGATGATTACCTTAAAACAGGTGATGTGTAACAGGTAAGATGTTGCAGGTTAGGGACTTCATTTGCAACTTTAAAAATCAGAATTAGATGTTTTCCTAAAAGATAAGCTCTGGTTCAAACAGGAATTATTTTGGGGAAGTTCTATGGCCTGAGTTAGACAGGAGGACAGACTAGATGATCACAGTGGTCCCTTCTTGCCTTGGAATCTGTGACTCTATTAATCTGTGAATAACCTTACAAATAATATTTCTTCCTTCTTTGTCTTCTGTCAGGGTTTTGGAAATCTTCCAATTTGTATGGCAAAAACTCACCTGTCCCTTTCCCACCAGCCTGAGAGGAAAGGTGTTCCAACTGGCTTCATTCTGCCTATTAGTGATGTGCGGGCCAGCATTGGAGCTGGGTTCATCTACCCATTAGTAGGAACGGTGAGTGACAAATATTAGACTTGAAATGTATCTTTTCTCTCTCTTCATAACACAGTTTGTCAGGAAAGCACATTTCCTTTTTGCTATTCAGAGCAACAGACTATATGTAGTTAGGTGAGTTTTCATTTGTTATATAAGTGATCCCAGAGAGTTCATGTTTTAAAAATCATTTTATTCTCCTGGGTCTTTTGGCTCCAGGACAGTTGGACAAGATGGGCTAATGTAATTCCTCAACTGGAGTTTCACATTTCATTTGAAAAAGTAGCTCTTGTGTTGGTGTTTTGGACATTTTCAAGTGAGCTTAAGGGAGTTAGGCACCCAAATCACACAGAAAATGAGATTTATAAGCCTGGCTTCCTTAGTTTCTTGAAAATCTCAGCCTGTATCCACAGCCTGCTGGATTTGGATGGATGTACTGAAGGCTTTGCATGTGTATTTTTAAATACATCTGCCAGTATCAGCTATTCTACTATGTTTGCATAAAGTATAAGATACTAATAAGAATCCATCATTGCATTTTTAGGAATAACTTTGTAACTCTGTTCATTATAAAAACATTATTTTCCTACCCATCCCTTAAAAGTAACAGCTTAGAGTACAAGGCTTATAATATGTAATGTTCCACTTTTTCATTTGGTGTACTGTTGTGATTCGTAGAAGCTGCTGCCCTTATCGCCAGCCACATAAATTCTGTTGTGAACAGCTTCTCACATCACATGGCATGAGCTATTACTAGTCATGTAGCTGAATCATGGAATGGTGCTAGAGAAGGGACACAGGCACTACTGCATTTCCGGAGAACACTCGCCTGGTGTTATCTCATCTTCCCAGAACGCAGCATGATTTCCTTACATGGCAGCACACTGGGGAATGGCTGAGAGCATCTAACTTACTTTTTTTAAATTCCCTCTGAAACATTCAAATGTTGGAAGCAAGGAAGGAAGTCGTTCCTGAGAAGGAGAGGTCCTGGAGTTCAGGGAACTGTGTCATTAGGACTCACTGGCCTTGGGGATATGCTTTCTATGTACATGACCAGGGTAAGTGCATTCACCACAAGTGCGGCACAGTGGTTACTAGGATTTTCTAAAAGTGCTGTCGTTCATATGGCTGGACCCTTCCATGTACAGTTAGTAAATGACACTCATAACATCTGATACTTTGAAGAAGAAGACTAAACTCTAATTACTGACAATAGAATGAAATAATTAAGTTATTTTCTTACTGCCAAATTTCAGCTTGGATTGCACACATACATAGGGCCAGGCAGGGAAATGAAAGTCATATACTGTCTGGTACTCCTTCAAATTCATGGAAATGCTACTCTTTAGGTTGCCAGAGAAGGATGTGCTGGGGTTGGTTAGTAGTGAGGCCTGGTATACATGTTTTAGTGCACGCTAGCCATGACTCGGCATAAATCTGTGTCTTGTGCAGATTACTGTTAGGCCTAATTGGAGTAATGTGCACGGGGAGGGTTGTCCATGGGTCAGTGGTGGCCAGAATAAGGGCTCAGCTGTGCCTTTTATAGTGTTTGCCCATTTGGGGCAATTATGCCAGTTTCAAGCCTTGAACCAAAATTTGGGTGGTCATGGAGCAGGTTTTGCATATATAATTTCTGACTGGACAGACTTTGAAAGGCACATGTGAGCCAGGCACTCTATCTTTAATGAGAGATGTAGTACTCTCATGCAGATCTTTTTCATATCAAGAACTGAATGAACAATTTAATGTGTAACCTACCGTATGTCTGTATGTACTTTTAGTCATTTTTTATTATTATGTATTTGTATTCTAACAGAACCTAAAGACCCCTATTGTACACACATAGAGTAAGTGTCCAAAGAGTTACAATCTAAATAGACAGACACTGGATGTAACATACAAGCAGAATGATCACATGATTATATGCAAGAGTCATATTAATTCTTCAATTTCCTCTTGTTGTTGTTTGGTTGATTGTTTTCAGATAGACTATATTTTTAACTAGTTTTTGTAATATTGCTTACATAACGTCATAACAGCCCCTCTTTAAAGACTTGTTGACACTTGTGAACTTCTTAAGCAAGACATCATAATCCACTGACCACTAAGGAGTCCAAATAAGATTTCTTCTGTGGCTCTTAATTTATTCATTTCTACTTTATATAAAAAGTAAAGTAAACCTATAAAATAAACTCCTTAAAACTTTTGTAGTCATATGCAAACTAAATGTAATTAAATGAAAATAAATGTATATTTCAAAACATAGATCCTGTTATGAAGTTCCTGGTTTTAGTAGCATTTTGGAGGTCTGGAATCAGATTTCTAGAAGGATCACTCATATAGAGTTATCACTCATATTACAGTATTAAAGGTTATGATTGTCATTAAACAAACTGTAGCGATAGTTCTGTCATTTTTCTTTTTCACTCCTATCCAGATGTTCCATGCTTTGGAAGTGCTATGCTGTCAGCAAATTTGCATGTTTCATTGAGCCCTAGGATTTGCAGGCATTATTCTTTCTTGCACAGCTCAATATTCCGGAGCCACTTAGTCTAAATATGTAAGGACTGAAAATATTTGGTTAACCAAAAAAAAATTAGAAGGGGATGAATGCTGGAGGTTTTTACCTTGATCATCAAAGTAACCAGTGATCAGATACTATGGTACTATCCTTAAAATAGATAGCACGTGGGTAAACATCCCATTTTAAGATCAGGTTGGATTAGATTATGAAGAAGAAACGCAGTGTTTTAAAAATTATTTTGTTGGTTCAGTTAGGGAAAGGACAAGAATCCTAATATTTAATTTGCAGAGACCCTTAAGGTGTTCAGAAGTCTTTTAATTCCACAGTCCATGAAATAGCACAGCACATTCATTGAAACAGCAATAATAATTCTAATACTAATTAAATGTCGGGCATCACACTGTAGTCTTAAAGTATGGTTTTCACCACTAGGTATTCCCTTCACTTCAACATGGAAGAGCTGTTCAGTTGGTTTTGTTAATTGCTTTAGTACAGAAAACAGCTTATTATAACTCTGCTTTAATTGGCATGGCTCAAAGCTCTCTACTATAAGAACAAACTTAACCTGAAAGAGTATTTTCAAGAAAAAAAGGTAATAAATTCTCTGTCAGCAATAATTATTTGCAATAACAAACGTGATTTAACCTTGTATTACTAGAATGTGTAAATTAATGCAATTCATATTTGACCTAGCATTGAAATGGGACATATAGCTTCTTGTGTAACACAAATATGGTATGTAGTCTTCACATTCTGTAAGCAGTGTTAGCTTTGTGTTATGGTTGGCTCTGTTTCCCTTTCAGCATGGAAGTCTTTCCAGGAAAAATGAACTGAGCCTTATCAGAGGAAATCAGCAGTAAAACAAGAGGTGTATGTAATTAACATTGCATGGCTTTTATCACAGTTCCCTGTGACCCTGACCTAGGGGCTGCATCACTCTCACAGGTGGACTGTTGACATCATTGCTTGGCTTTACAAAGTGGAGGCAGGAAGGCTGTTGGAGTATGTTTAGGAAACCAGTGAAGTCATTCACTAGTAATGCTTGGGTGGAGAATTGCTCGATTTTGTAATGTGATTCTACCCACCCTCAGAAAGCCACTGCAGTTTTGTAATTTCTCACTTTTCAGTTAAGCCACTTTTGTTGTTGTTGCTCTGTTCCATATACTGTACAAGTATGTAAGCTTCTTTTATTGCAGTCTGGTTCAGTTAAGAAACAGTATTTTCAATCATGCAAAAAAGTGTCTCCTTGAAGAGATGAGAGAGAAAACTTACTTGACTTCGAATTATCTCACAATTAATGGCATAGTACAACTCCAACTTTTGCCGTGATTCATCTCTGATAACATCACTGTGAACTTGAAACATTTACACCCCAAGTCACATTTTAAATAAAGATTTTTAAATACAGGTTAATGTTATTTATAAGGCAAGATCCAACTAAAAATATGCACAGCCTTCTGCACCAGGCAAGCCCTACAGTGTCATAGATGTTGCATACTGACCTATCTGGAGGAAAGGTCAGCCTGTCACAGAATGTTATTCCTCCCCCTCACACAAAAAACACCTCCAGACCCTGTATGATGAATTGTGAAATGATATGCTCTCACTCTCTGCTAGCAGTGATTCTTGGGACAGCCCATCTCCTTGTCTGATTTGACACTAGCTATAAGAATTACAAAGCCCTTGTTAATTTCCAGGTGTGGCCCACAATGTCTGCCATGCTAAAATAATTCCTTGGATGGTATTAAGAGGAGGCCTCTTAATGGTCTAAACTGTTTGAGTGCTTTGTGAGGAGAGGAATTTTTCACACCACTAGTGCATTTACAGTTTATTGGCATCTTATTATTGCGGCTAATAACATAAATATGTTTAGTGCGGCTGACCCTTTAAGGGGAGTTGGGCCCAGCCCCACCTATGACTAATCAGCTGCCTACCAGCTGAAGCTGTGAGGCCAGGGATCAGGTGATAGTTTGAAGATCACCCACCCCAGCTGGGAGGCAGCTGATTAGTCACAAGTGGGTCTGGGCCCAGTTCCTTTTAATGGGCCAGCCATCCTGTGGTGTGGAGGAGTTACCCTTTTAAAATGTGTATGGTGGTGAGATTTATAACTAGCTTGCAAACTATCTAAGTTAAGAAGAGCTTTTAAGTACAATCTTTAGCATGCTCACAAAGACAGTGCCCAGCAAGACTCTAGGCTAAAGTGTAATGGGCTGAAGAGTGCACCACTTGATCTGCCAGTTGTGCATCTTGTTCTGTAAGTATTATGCTGCTGTCTGTATTGTGGTAGCACTAAAAAGCCTCATTGTGCTGCACAAACACGGATGCAGAAATGATCCCTGCTTATAGAGCTTTCAATCTAGTTTGAAATGAGATGTGATAAATAAATAGAAGTGAGGGTTGGGGAAGAGGACAAGATCACCTGGTTACACAGGTTAGCTATTGCATAACATGGTGGTTTCAAATTGAAAAGTTTTAATAAAATGAGCTGTCTTCAACCACCATACCAGCTAGCCTCATTGGTTTAGCTGCTTCCCTGTAGACATCACAGTAGAAATAGGTCTTGGGGAGGAATTTGAAGGTGGAGAGGGAACTGGCCATATGGATTAATTCAGGGAGGATATTCCATGTATAAGGGACAGCATATAGATGTGTTCAGGAGAAGGTTGAAAACACTGATCAAATGATGGCAGTTAATGTGATAAAAGATGAGCAGATTAGTGTAGATCGAGTGGTGAAGAGTCTTAAAGGTGAGGACAAGAAGTTTGAAATGGAACTTTGAAATGAAAGTTTGATGCAATGGAAAATAAGGATTGAAAGAGGGGCTTTTATGTGGTCATAACTATCTCAGCAGCTGCATTTTGAATGGATTGAAGGAGTGATGTGTGTATTTAGGGTAGGACAGAGAGGAGAAGGCAGGAGATGATAGGATCTGAATGAAAGTTTTAGCTGAGTGGAAAGAAAGAAAAGGTCAGACTCTAGATATGTTATAGAGAGAGAAATGGCAGCATTTGGATTCAGCCTAAATGCATGGGGCAAGGGAGAGGTAAGAGTCAAGGATGAACACCAGGTTATGAGTCTGGAGAGAGGATGTATTGTTAACAACGACAGAGAATGGGAGAGAGGGGATGGTTTGGAAGGAAAGATAAGCTCAGTGTAAATCATGTTAAGTTTGACAAGAATTATAACCAACAATGCCATAGAAACAAGGTGGGTGAGGTAAAACAGAAGTTGCTCTTGTAAAAGATATTACCTCGTCCACTTTGGCTCTCTTAATATCCTGGGACCAACACGAGTTCAACAGTGTCATAGGCAACAGAGAGAGAGAGAATAATGAGGATGGAGTACAGGCCCTGAGACTTGGCCATGAAGAGGTCATGAGACCAGTTTATTAGAGTACTTTCAGTGAAGTGGAGTCGGCACTGCTGATTATTAGGGAATTCTTTGAATGAGCATATGAAATAGATGGGAAAAAACAAAAGGTATAATTGGTTTGAGAGAGAGCTGCTCGCAAACGTCACAAGAATCTAAGACATTTAACAATTGTATAAAAGTGAGATGGCCATGTATTTAATAGGACAGCCAAGTCAGACTTCTTCATGAAGTCTAACATTAACTGCTGTTTGCCTTAAGCATTGGAAGAGTTGAGCAAAGGCACAAGATATCATATCTCTCTGTCACACACATTTATATCTGGTTATGTCGTTGTTTTGCAAATGCTTATTTAAATCAGTGAGATAGTACCATAGAAAATACATCTTCCTAGAAAATAAGGAGAGGAAAAATCACCTGGCACATATTTCTTGACACGTACTCAAGGTATTTTCATTCTCCATAAATAGTACATATTTAGTTTTCTGTTGACAGTCGTGTTTAGAAGATATTAATGCTAGACGTACTGCTAACCCACCACCTTATGATGACAAATTGGGAACTTTATTCTAAATTCAAGCCTAAACCCAGCTGCAGGGCACCAATAAAACAAATTACAACATACTTAAATTCATCTGCACCATTCTGAATTGCTTTTAGATTGATCAAGGTCCAACATCTGTGAGTTTAGCAGAGTGCATTATAACCTGAAACGGCTAAGAAATTTCTTGTTGAGAAATAACATTTGCATAGACGAGAGCATCACTTCTGCAGATTGAACAGTCACCTGGGTCACTGCTTTGCAGAACTGTTTCTGGGCAGGAGGTGGAAATAGCTCAATTTGTAAAATTAGACAATAGATCCTAGCACAGCAAAAAACAAAAAGCCTTTGACTTGATGGATTATTTAATCCTTTGGAGCAAAGAGTCTGGATTTGCCCAGTTCAGTGTGCCCAAGAGCTATCACACTCAAAGTGCTTCTACTAAGGAATTACTCTTGCTTTGTATATGCAGAACTATCCTTAGCCATATATACTCCATGGGCACGACCCCCATTAAAGAGAATTATTGTAATATGACAGTATTTATACATATCTCTAAATACTTCAAAGGATACCTTATGATGAAAAATCACAAGTATACTCTGTGAGGTTTCATAAGTCTCTTTTTTTGAAGGATTTTCAATATGCAGCTCTAACATGAAGTTAAAAGATGATATGCAGGTTCTTAACTCTATATAATATTTTAATAAATAAAACATGTCCTACAATTGTCACTTTAAAAAAATTCATTTAAATGGATTTTTTTTAAATTAGGTACATGTTTATAGGAAATGGTCTTATATTTCACCTTCGTCAATAACTAGGACCCTTATCTTAATCCACCTCTGACACTGAATTTTAAAATCTCCCTTTCTCCACCCCAAATTAAACATGTATTCTATGTAAGTTACATAGTTATAGGCAACTGTATTGTTAATCTAAGTCACCATTATTTATACTTAAAAGAATTTTAACTATCTAGTTTATTTTTTCCCATGTATGCAGGAGGCTTTTTTGGATTTCTAGCACTTTGCTCAAGTTGTACAATGAAGCTAGTCTGATTTTATTAAGTCATTTTCACTTTGTTCCTGTGTATCCAGAGTTCTCAGCTGAGGTGAACTGTGCTAAAATATGGTTAAAATTGTATTGCGGACAACCTGAGTTCTAATATGGTTTGTCTTGGCAATGTGGCCGGGTCAACTGCCGTTATACTAACCAGTAACGTAGTCATGTTCATGAAAAATGCTACTTTAAGCAAAACGCTGTTAAGCGAATCCAATTTCCCCATAAGAATTAATGTAAATAGTGGGGTTAGGTTCCAGGGAAATTTTTTTTCCAGACAAAAGTCATTATATACATATACAGTACAAGTTTTAAATAATTTTAAACAAACAATTTAATACTGTACTCACCAATGATGATTGTGAAGCTTGGTTGAGGCAGGGGCCGAGCAGGGTTGGGGCACGGAGGCTTGCCCTGCTCCACTTGTCGGACGTTCCAGCCAGGGATATGGGGGCTTGCCCCATTATGTACGGAGTGCAGGCGAGGAGCGGGGTCGAGGCGTGGGGGCTTGCCCCATTCCACCTGCCCGATGCTCCTGCCAGGGAGCGGGGTTGGGGGCTTTCCCACTCCCCAGCGGGAATGCTGAGTAGGTGGAGTGGAACAAGCCCCTAACACCGCTTCCCGGCAGGAGCGCTGGGTGGAAGGGCGGAGCGGGGTGAGCCAAGCAACCTTATAACGGAACATTGCATAACTTTAAAGAAGTATGTTCTCTAATAGATCAGCAACTTAATAATGAAACAATGTTAACCAGGACAACTTTAAGTGAGGAGTTACTGTACTACAAATACAGTTGTAGTAGAGGAACTCATTATACCATCATTACAGCCATGGTTTTGGTACAGTATCGGGACAGTTAAGGTCCATGCTTCAAAATCTTGGCTACAAAATCAGTTATACTTTAACCATAATGTGTGACAATCATGTTGTAATGAGGCCAACCAACTTGGCTGCTTTTTCTGAACATTTAATTCACCTGTCTGATGCAGTACTGATGATAACCTCAGTGCAGGAGAGAAGGTTGTCTTTTCAGCAGTTATAAAAGGAGAAAAGAGATGAGGCTCTTTTGTGGATGTAGGAACTCTTTAGATAATGCTTAGTAGCTTGTTTTCAGATATCTTAAAAGACTTACAAGAAAATAACACAGCTGCACATGGGAGGTGCCATTTGGGACAGAAACAAACAGTAGATTTTGGCTTCAGCTTTGTTTGCAACTAACATAACATGAAGGGGGAAACTCTGCATGTACTGAATTGCAATCCAGCAATGGGAAGTTAGGGTTTTGAGCAGTTTACCCACAGTGTATGGCATGTGTTCACAGGTGCTAAAGGCAGAGCAGGAAGAGGCTGCTCTGCCACTGCATTTTTATAGCTGGCAATCTGCTGGCTGATCCCAATATTGCTCAACATTATCAGAAGACTGCCATTGGTCAACAGCCACTGCGGCACTGCCTACCCTTTCTGTGTGTTTATATTTGGTTTGGGGGAAAACAAAGGCCTGATTCAATACCCATTCAGATCTCTAGAAAGACTCCCATTGACTCCAGTGCACTTCAGATTAGGTCCTATATTTTCAAACAATTAATTTACAAATTCTCTTGAAATTGTAATATTAAAAGCTGTGTGCTTATGTATGTTGAATGTGCTACCTTTGTAGAAGGCAGATAGAACTGAATGTACAAATAGTATGTCAAGTTTGTTGGAAGAATATCTCTTGGGATTTTTATTTTGCTGATCATTCTTTGTTTTCTATAAACCATTTATCAGATGGTTGTTAGTCGTATGATTTGGAGAGAGAAATATCTGATATGTCCCTTGTGGGCAGCCGGAAATTAAAAGAGTGGAGTTCGTGTCAGATTTTTCAAATTCATCCTATCTATATATGAATATGGAAAATATTTAGTGTATATATGTATGAGTTTGGAAATATAATGTTATTTCAAGTTTTAAAGTGATTTAAGGACCTCTAACAGGAATCTAGCTGGAGGCTGCTAGTCTGTAACTGAACTGTTTTATTGAGTCCGGATAAATAAGGTGAAAGGCATTTTGAACTTAATAATGTTCCCAGCAACTTGCTTTCTTTCATTAAATTCTGTAATATATGATGAATAATGCACTAATTGACAATAAAGAGGACTGAATATTTGTGCCTATTGGTCAAGGGATTATCCTTGTTAAAACAGGAAATGAACTCTCATTTCCTGTTGTAAAACTATTTTGTGCTTAATCTTTGAAAGAAGATGTGAGGTTAAAAACAGGTTACACTGTACATAGTAAACATATGCCTCTATTAGAGGTTTTATGGGAAAGGAATGTGCATTTGGCAAATTATTTTAATCTTTAATTGAAAAATGAAGCATGTTGTCTTATTAAGTGCACAAACGTATAGGTTTCAGAGTAGCAGCTGTGTTAGTCTGTATTCGCAAAAAGAAAAGGAGTACTTGTGGCACCTTAGAGACTAACAAATTTATTTGAGCATAAGCATCCAATGAAGTGAGCTGTAGCTCACGAAAGCTTATGCTCAAATAAATTTGTTAGTCTCTAAGGTGCCACAAGTACTCCTTTTCTTTTTGCAAACTTATAGAGACACCAGAAACTGATCTCCTGTAATTTTCATGCTACTCTTGTTTTATAACAATAATACCTTTATAGTTGTATCCTATGCACTTCAGTTTAGGAACTTAGTATTTCACAAATGAGGCAAAGTGTTGTCCCCATTTTACAAATGAGGAAACTGAGACAGAGCTTAAGGAAGATCTTTTACAAGTCAGTGACAGAGCCAGGAACAAAACTCCAGTCTCCTGACCTACAAAATCATTCTTTAATCACTTGATAGACTACCTGTATGAGACTTTTGGTTGTAAGAATTTGAAATACCAAACTTGTGAATCCTCTCCATTGAAATATGGAACACTTCACTCTCCATTGAAGTGCCCGGTCTTTCATTTTGTGAGGATACGATGGAATTTAGAACACTAGAAAAATTTGCCCTCCCAGAAGAGTTTTCCCCAGATCATAAAAATTGTAATCCCCTCTCCCCCATTCATTTAATCTTTATTCAAAATCATAGGACAAATTCTGGCCCGCTATATCCTAGTTATCTGATATGTACAAAAGAATTGCTTTGAAATGACCAAACATTTAAGGATATCAGCCTCATACCTCAATTTCAAACCTACTTCAAGGGAGAAAAGTTCCATAAAGATAGATCAGAAACTGTCTCAGAGGCATATAAATCCAGAAGAACAACAGTATATGGCACCAGATTAACTTCACAAAGCACTCTAAAATTGATCCAAAGGCATCTGCAGACACATTTGAGGTACTTACTTCCTTAACATGTCATGGAGTATAGAATGTCCTTTTCTGTCTTATCTCCAATTTGTCTTTCCTGTCTACTCTTGCTGATGATCCCTTCCCCAAAACAGGAAAAACCTTAGTGGCAAAACCTTTTTTAAAATAATTAATTTCAAGAAATTATAAAACATTATATTCTCATGCTTGAGGCATAAGCCAACTGCTTATTGCCCAGGATGAGAGAGAAATTTTCCCAGTGGGAGGACTGTTCCATAAACTATCACCACAGGGTTTCTTATATCTTGCACTGAAGCCTCTGGTATGGGCCACCAACGGAGGCAGAGTAATGGATTAGATGGACCAGTCATCTGGCCCAAATTGGCAATTCTTGTGCTCCCAAATACTCTTCTCCAAGACAAACGTATCTGCCAATCTGACACATTCCCTCTCCCGACCCTCTTCTTTTCTTGGGACAGAGATATGTTCATCTGTGTATGCCAACATTAACCCTTTCGTCCAGTTTAAATGCCTGTTCTGCATTACTACATTAAAATGCAGTTAAATGCTTATTTAATGTTGTTATGGTTAGCCTTAGAACTCTGGGGAAAAAAATCTTTCTGATAAAAGCTAGCGCTGGGCTCCTAAGAAGCAGGGCCCTCCCTGCAATTAATAGTACTAGCTGCCTCTGTGGTCCCCTGAGAGAGGAATCTAACCCAGCTGTAAAAAACAAAAAAAAGCTGTGGATGTTCCTGAGAAGAGGAATTGGCAAAAAATTGTCTTTGTCTCTCCTTACCTTTGTCCTCCAGCACTAACATATGGTGCATGGGTAGTAGTATTGCCAAAGAAAATAAACTTGTACAGTGATATTTTTGGTGGAGAAGCATGTATTATAGCATCTTGTCGTCACCCATGTAGTTAAAGAACTATATGCATTATTTTCCTTCAGGAAAATTGGGTTTTATTTTCTTTATTATTTCATCATTAAATTTTGCTTCCAGATAAAACTTGACACTCAAGCTCTGGGCCCAGACTTGATATTTTTTAAAAATTGAATTCAATTTAAACTAGTTGCACAGTTTTTTATATTTAATGAATTGGAATGTAAAATTAAAATACACACCAAATAAGGGATTTGCATTGCCATGAAAGCTTTGTCCAAGTTGTGTTGGATATCTTCTTCCTTTCTGTGCTTCACTGTGACAGCTATGTTCAGAGGGAATGTTTGTTAGATATCCTAGGGCAAAAGCTTGAGGGGATGGAGAAATAAGGTATTAATAGTATTGACCCCTTACCTCTGGAATTCAGTACCCAGCAAAAATATGTTTGAACCCTAGCTTTGCCATGGCTAGAGGTGGTAAGGTCCATCTCTTTATTTAGGCATTCTAGTAATGGCACGTGCTTGATTGAAATTTAATCCACTGCACTGTGATACCATCTTAGATCACTTAAAGGAAACAGATCTAGTTAATGCAGAATATGTGCTTCCCAGCCTATAAGGATATTTGGTAACTTTAGCAAATGTGATGGGCACCTTACAATACTTAATAACTATTGTCTCTGTATGCATCCAGTGGGCTCCAGTGCCATGTAGGGTATATCTTAAGAATGGCCATACTGGGTCAGACCAAAGGTCCATCAAGCCAAGAATCCTGTCCTGTGACAGTGGCCAATGGCACGTGCTCCAAAGGGAATGAACAGACAGGTTATCGTCAAGTGATCCATGCCTTGTCACCCAATCCCAGCTTCTGGCAAACAGAGACGAGGAACATTATTCCTGCCCATCCTGGCTAATAGCCATTGATGGACCTATCTTTCATGAATCTATCTAGCTTCCTTTTGAATCCCATTATAGTATTGGCCTTCACAATACCCTCTGGCAAGGAGTTCCAGAGGTTGACAGTGCATTGCATGAAAAAAATACTTTCTTGTGTTTAAACCTGCTACCTATTAATTTCATTTGGTGGTTCCTTGTTCTTGTATGATGACTTCCTTATTTTTTTTCTGTATACCACTCATGATTTTATAGACTTCTGTCATATTCCCCCATTAGTCACCTCTTCTCCAAGCTGAAAAGTCCCGTCTTATTAATCTCTTCATACAGAAGCCATTCTATACCCCTAATCATTTTTGTTGGCCTTTTCTGAACCTTTTCCAATTCCAATATAAAAGAACCATGCTGTGATATTTTATTGACTAACAGCTAGTAATCAGCAAAGAGTCAGGACTCTGGGAGCTGCTTAAAAAGCAATTCAGTTCTCTTGAAATTACTTAAACACTTAAGTGTCCTCTTAAACCTTTCAGATCACTAAAAGAATTTAGCATTCTTTACTAAGTCTTTTTTTAATGTGTTACAGTTCAGAAATAGCTGTACCTTTTACCTCTCTGTCTCTCAGTGGGCACCCCTGCAAGTGACAGACCGAGAGCTTGCACTTCTCTAAAAATAGAGTTCTGCAATTCACCCCACTTTTAGACTGGGTCTCCAGGCCACAGCATCCTTGTTCACCAGCTGTGTTTCTTTAGCAGGCCCAACTAAGTTTGGTGCCTGCAAAAGACTTCCCATTGGGAGCTGTAAACAGTAGGAAAATGCAGCGACACCAGACTGCTTCTTCAAAACATAAAATACGATTATTTATGCATAGGAACATAACAGTTGGAGAGAAAAGGGTTAAAACAACAAATGACCTACGTGCATATTGCCTTACCGAAAGTTTAGCATTTCCCTCAGGATTTAGGAAGGCCTATCTTATCCCAGGTACCCAACTTCTTCTGGGGACTGAGTTTCAACCTGCTGCTCTGCAGATCCCATCTTTCCTACTCTATTTATAAGGGATACTCCTTTAGCGATTCTAAAGTTTTTAGTTTTAAGTTTAGTACCTGAAAGGCTTCTCACAGAATAAGAGATATGGTGCCCAGCTTGGACAGAGACAAAATCTCAAAGACTTGAATCTATATTGTCAATTTAGCACTGGTGATTCAGCTATCTAAAGCCATTGACTTTGGTACCTACAGATGTGCAGAGCCACCTAAGAGTGACTTAACCTTTGGGGTATGTCTACACTACGTGAAGGTGTGATTGTAGCCTGGGTAAGTATACCTGTGCTAATTTTCATCTAGCTAGCATCAGTAACAATAGTAGACTTGACATATTGGCACAGGCTAGCAATGTATACATATGCAAGGTCCCTGCTGTGCTTGTATTCTGGTGGCTAGCCGGTGCCGAAGCCCATGTCAGCACCTCTACGCTATTAATGTTACGCATGCTAGCTAGATTAAAACTAGCCTAGATATGCCTACCTGGGCTACGATCACACCTTCCCTTGCAGTGTAGACATACTCTTAGTTATCCTTTAGCAAGCAACACAGTAATTATCAAACATGCAGGGGATCACGTAATAGTAATTAAAAAATTATGGTCGTCTTGCATATTCTTCACAAAATGCTTTTCTGATCACCTTTAAAGTTTGGTTCTACTCTGAAAAGTAATTCTGAAAAAATGACATTGTGGAGCCGTGACTATTGGAAAGTTCTAGTGATGCACAAGAAGAAATTGAATCTAGCTATCAGAGCTGCATAGGCTCTATATTGCTAACTGGAATAAAAACAATACATTGTTTTTGTGAAGATACCAAACTATTCAGACCCCATTTTTGTTCTTTAAAATCAGCAGGTATGAATACACTTGGAACAGGTCTGCTGAGCAGGGCAACGAATAAGACCTATTATTATTATTATGTAGTAGTGCACAATTATAGATTCACTAATTAAAGGTCCTGAAGAAAGTTAATTTTAAATGTGCTTTGAGACTCTTTTGCTTTCAGTGTTGAACACAATAAAAAAAGACAAAATACTGGGGAATAGCAATAGAATGCAGGTAACGTCATTTTACTTGCTGCAAGATGTAATTAGTCACAAACAATTTCCATGTAATTCTATTTTGAGCTGATATTTGTTTAATTTTAAAAAAGAGATAAAAAAAGGTCTAGGTAAGACAGGTCAATGGACTAGACTAGCCCGTCGCCTTTAGAAACCTGGGTTTTTAAAATCTTCACTTCTGGGTGGTGATCACATCTTACTTGTCATTTGTTTACATCACATAGTCAACACCAAATTAAACATGGGTTGAAGATCACCCTTGACTCTTTACTTCATGCACATCATTACCAGTCATAAAGATTCTGCAGAATAAATTGTGCACTCGGTGTCATTTGTGCAACCCCATTGTAGTCAAGTTATACCCTTAAAAGTGTTCAATAGAAGTACAGGCCTGAAATAGCAACAGTGTTCGTAGGTCAGGATTGAGATGCATTGGCAAAGCTTTGTGAGGAAGCTTACATTATGTTTGCATTATACCTGGTTTAAGCCAATGGTATTCATCCCTTGATTTAGCAAATTAACCCACAAAATTACAAAGCAAAAAGGTTTAACCAAAGGTTAAAAATAACTATCTTGACAGTTTATATCACTAAATTATTGTTTTCCCCTTGGCACAAGTGGCCCCAAGTTCTTGCCACTCGACAATGATTTATTTTTGCATTAGCACTTACTGCTGAAAACTTCTGACCCTTTGAGGCAAAGGGTTAACCTCTGCACTTGTCAACAGAGCAGTACAAACCATGAACATAAAATGGTTGTAATTGGAGATTAGATATAATGAATATATCAGTCATCATTTGGTGTGTGAAGAATTCCCTTGTAATAACCTTAAATACAGAGGGATATAAATCATGAACATGAATCTGTTGCTAAAAGAATGTGTATAGTTTGGGTCACATGCTGGTGTACGTGCCATATTTCAACATAATTGAATTATAAAGGGTCAGTTTTGCTGCTGTGATAGGTCAGCAGTATTCCCAGTTCCATTTTGTCATTCCGTTGTCTATCCTCAGTTGGTTTTGATTATAGAATGTGATGACAGCATATATTTATTATTTAATCACTGTATACTATACTAAACAGTGCACCATTTGTTTCATTTTATTGTGCTTTGTTTCAATGAATGAGAATAATTCCACAGTGACCTTAGGTCTTTTTTTTGTAATGAAAACAATAGTTTTTAACAATGATTTTTTTTTCTTGAAGCGGTTATGGCACCTGGAAATAGTTATTATAATTTTAATAAGTTTGACATAAGGATGGACATAATGGAATGTGTTCAGTTTTGGAAACAGAAAATTATAGAGGAGGGCTGGAAAAGGGATGCGTCACCTTCATATGAAAATGGGAATATGCTGTCCTTTCAGTTGCCTCAAAACAGTTTTAATTTTCATTTAAGGATATAAATAACCTTTTTGGTGTTAGATGCTTCATGTGAAGAAAAAAGAATTGGCTGATACTGTTGCCATTGCAAAAATTTCTTTGTAATTAATTTGGTGGAAGCAAGATGGAAACAAAAGTAGAGATCATGGGTATGCTGAATGTGTTGTGTAGAAGTTAGAACTGCAGGTTTCTAGCAAGGAGAAAGTTAAATGTGTAAAAAAGCACACACAAGCTCTTATGTGGAGCCCTTTTAGATTTATAGGCATGTGCATGCAAAACCTGACCAAGTGTTTCTTCTCTGTGGTCAAAAATTCAAAATGTGTATGCTGATGGATTGCACAGAGTTCAGTTACAGTACTTGCTCATTTTAATGGACACATACACATAGGCTCAGGAACTAGTGGTGCGGGGGTGCTGTAGCACCCCCACATTTCACATGGGGCTCAGCTCCTGACCCCGTATGCAGGGTCCTGGCTGCCAGCCCTGCAACCGGGATTCTGCTCCTGACCCTGTGCCCGCCTCCAGCTGTGGGTCCCAGCCTTGGCCCCCTTACCCCTGTCCGGGTCTCTTCCCCCCCACCCCCGGAGACACGGCCCTGTTCCCGGCCCCAGCCCTGGTAGGGGGAGTGGACGGAGATAAGGGGGCTGACTTTCCGCACCCCCGCTATTAAAAGTGTGCCAATACCAGTGCACATACATGCACTTAACAGTTTTTGCATGCAGAGGTGGTGGAGCATATACACAAGAAAAGTGTCTCTCTCTCTCTCTCTTTCTCTGATTGGGCCAGTGACCCCTTTCTAGATTTATCACTCTAGCCCTTGTAACCATGTTTTAGTCCATGACTGTTAAATGTTATATCCTCTTGCATTAGTGCCTCAAGGAGGATTGTTTCTGTGCTCTGCCAAGCATTATAAGACTTGCCAGACAGAGCAGAAGAGAAGTATGCTGACTGGAGTGCTTCTGGCTATGCTTGTGAAGGACCGAGCCATTGGAGTACTGATCAGAAGATTACTTCTGGCTCTGCTTTCCTGAGCAGTAATCACCTGTGACATCAGGATTCCATTCCCTGAAGTCACTGAACTCCTTTTCCCTCCCTCTCTTCCCCCAGTTTCCAACCCCAATTCTTCTGTCCTCTTACTGAAAATTTTTGAGTTACTACCGAAGAGTCTGATCCTGCTGTCTACTCTGTATGGAACTCCCATTGACTTCAAAGAGAAATACATATGTAGCTTATAGTTTATAGCATTAGGCTCTAACAGGCTGGGTCTAAGGATACTGTTTGCAAATATTATTTGACCCTCACCCATATAATGAGTCAGACACCCATGGTTCAGTTTCTAAATATTTTCCTTCCCAATAAGCCTGTTTTGTTCTAAGGAGTGAGGAATCTGTTCTTTCATGAGCATGAGGACAGGCTAACATAAGAAGAGGCAGCATTTGTTTTATAAAAAAAAAAAAAAAAAAAAAAACATACCCCACAACCATGGTGGTTTCATAGTGGGTGAACAGGATTGGGGCAATAGTTGGGTGTTAAAATATCCAGAAGGAAATTAGGACATTATAGACTTTCCATGCTACAGTGAGATGAGTCTAGAAATTAAGGGTTTTGTTTACAATATTATGTATAGTTTATTAGGTGGTTATAGGGGTTTAGTTGGTGGTTATGAGGGTTTTTTTAAACATGATTGATAAGCAGGATGTAAGGTGCTGTATGCAGTAGATGGAAGATATTCTGGACAAACACGGTGAAGAACAGGGGGTCTCCCCCAAGCTAATTTCCCTACCCATCAGAAGCACCATAGGGTTATAACAATTGTGTGAATTCCCAATTTAGGAGTTTTCTAGAGAATGGACACCCACTCAGAAAGGCTTCTTATACACTATACCTAGAGAAGTACTTCTGGTAACTCCATTTTGGCTCTGTCCCTCTTGATACTGCATGCATCATGCATGATGATATGATTATTATTTGTATTAGAGCAATCTGGGTCCCATTGTTCTAGATAATGTACAGTCTCCCTGCCCCCAAAGAGCTTACAACCAAAATAGACAAGACCAAGAAAATGTGGGAGGGAAAACAGAGACCAAGAGAGGTGAACGCTGTTCCCAAGATCACACAGCAGGTCAGTGGTAGAACCTGGAATAGAACCCCAGTTTGCTGAATCCAGTGCTCTGTACACTGACCTCACTGCTTTCACAGAGTTCTGAGCATGCATAAACCTGGGTGAGTTCTTACTGATTGCTAATAGTCATTCAAAGAACTTGGGTAGAGTACGTTTTAGAGCTGGACTGCAGGAGGCCTGCTTTGATATTGCTACCCTGTCACTTACATCTGTTGTCGCTCTAGGTAATAATACTTAGGAGTCTGTGAAGGATAAAATAAACTGACAAGTATGTAAAATATGTTTCATCCGTTCTCTGAGTGATCTAAAAGGAGGGTGATGGTGATGACAGCTGCTGTTGTTTTTGTATTGCAGTAGCATCTAGAAACCCCAGTTATGGACCAGAAACCCATTGTGCTAGGCACTGTACAATCACAGAACAAAAGATCCAGAGGTGGGGGAGAAACAATTACCACAGAGAAAAGTTGAAATGCTTCACAAAATAACATCATTATAAAATTATAACATCAAACATCTATAGAAAAATAATTAAAGCTGTTTTCATTTCACTTTTGTGCGGAGGTCTTCCATTCTAAACAGATGGGGTTATGTGTTAACCAACAACAACAAAAGCTACAAAGGAAGCCCTGCCACATAGTTCATTTTAGTTTTGTTGCTTGCCTGTAAAAAGGTCCTAATGTGGCTCAGCAAGACGAAAATTTCAGAACATAAATTTTGCACTAAGCAAATAAAAGCAGCTGCACCAAGAGGTTACGTTGTTATATGAGAAATCACAGATACACTGTGACAGGAGCTATTGTAGTTATACAGAAGAAATCACACAAATACAGGGGGGCTGTTATAATTTTATAGAAAAGGATCTGAGATCTAAATTGGCTCTCTCTTTAATAAAATTACAAACCCCTAATTTTAAATGAAAAACACTGGGCCTAATTTTCAGAAATTATTTCATTTATTTGTATTGTGGTAGCCCTTAACAGCCCCACTCATGGACACGGACCCCAGTATACTAAGCATGGTACAAACATAGAACAGGAAATAGCAGATGGATACAGATGGGAAAGCACAAAGGAACAATGAAATAATATTAATCAGCATGATAGGTTGTAGTCTCAGCACACTAGCTGTCTAACCATTAAGAAATATTGAGCACCCACAATTCCAGCTGAAGTCAAATGGGAGCTGTGGGTGGCTAGCACTTCTGAAAAATGAGGCCTACTAGTCTTTATTACATGAATGTATTGTGTCATGTTTTAACCAGACATTAGGTCTTTTTAAATCTGAAACTAATTTTACTAAGTAATGACAGGTTTCAGAGTAGCAGCCGTGTTAGTCTGTATTCGCAAAAAGAAAAGGAGTACTTGTGGCACCTTAGAGACTAACAAATTTATTAGAGCATAAGCTTTCGTGAGCTACAGCTCACAATGCATCCGATGAAGTGAGCTGTAGCTCACGAAAGCTTATGCTCTAATAAATTTATTCTCTAAGGTGCCACAAGTACTCCTTTAATTTTACTAAAGATTTCTCAGCAGCTATGAGCTAGCTCTTTGCATATGTCCCTTTTTTATGCAATCTGTTTCCATTTGAGTTCGGTTGTGTTCAGCAACATTAAGACATTGCTAAAATTCTTCATGTAATTATATTGCTTGTTAATTAGACTTCCAGATAAAACCATAACAGTTAATAGGAAGACTGGGAGTGAGAGAGGAACTAGTTGTTGAAATGTCTTTTAACAATCTGAAAAAATAGTACAAGAAAATTATCCTTTAAAAAGAAAAATAGAATGTTAAATGTTTCTGCCTCCACACCATCTTGAAAGGTGATATTTTCATTCCACAATTTCCATTGCTACATGCTATCTCCATGCATTAAAAGACTGATTTAATGCAATCCTATGCCAAAACAGGCAAGTGGAATTTACATTCCATGAAACTGTCTGCTCTTGGGTGTAGTAATATCTTGATTCCCAACTCCACTCAAATTTGGTTAAGAATTAACTACGCACATGTTGGTAAGAGATGGTTCCTTAAGTACTTCAGGATAGAGAGAGACTGTCCATAGAAGTGAGCTGTAGCTCACAAAAGCTTATGCTCAAATAAATTTGTTAGTCTCTAAGGTGCCACAAGTACTCCTTTTCTTTTTGCAAATACAGGCTAACACGGCTGCTACTCTAAAACCTGTACATAGAGAGTCCAGCACAATGGTGCCCAGTCTGAAGACCTCTAGGCCTTTGCATACTACAAATACATATAATACTTAAAATTATTTACTTTCTCAGCTTTCAGAAGCTAAGATGTGATAAGTATCATGTAATATTGTTACCACCATATTATTTCCATGCTTTGCTCTTCTTTTGGATGACTCTCCTTTTGAGGTCTTGTCCCTCCCTAATCCTTTTGTTCTGCACTGCAGCATTCTACCTCTCATCTCCCAACCTAGTCAGTCCTTCCCCTGGTCCCCTCCTTTCCTTTCTTCCTAATTCTCTGTGAATGAGTCACTGCCTTTCCACAGAGTGCAGTTCTCATTTTCCACCAAATGCATCCGATAAAGTGAGCTGTAGCTCACGAAAGCTTATGCTCAAATAAATTTATTAGTCTCTAAGGTGCCACAAGTACTCCAGTTCTCTCAAGTCAATCTTCCTAACTTGCTTCACACTCTCACACATGCTGTTTGCTACTCCCTCAATTCTTCTGTTTCTCCTGTCACCCCTTCCTTTCCAGTGTCAGTCCTGCCTCAGATAGGCCAATCAATTTATATTTAGTGATACAGTCCCATGGTGGAACTCTAGCAGATTTGTATGGTCTTAGCTGGCTGCTTCCACAGGTTTTGTATGCACTGGGGTTTTCCTATATTGGAGGTGTCCCAAATGCGCCATGCAACTGCTACCCTGCGAAAGCAGTATTGTGTGTGAGATTTGAAGATGGCAATTAGCCTAGGTTTTGAGGGAGAGAAAGCAAACATTATTTTACTTCTGGGTAAGGAGAGTAATGTATCCAAACACTCTGAACCTTTAAATGTTTGTTTGGAGCTGAAACTCACCTGGTTCTTATTTTGTTAATTTTGTTGCTGTGGATTTTAATTGAATAGTCCTTGTTTCTCAAAAGCTCTTGTTGCTTAACTCACTCCAGGATTGCATTTACTACAAATCAAATTCCTATTCTGCCTTTTGAAACACCCTTCTTCCTGACACCTTTGTGTACTTTTAATTACTAGATTTAATTATTATATCACCTTTTTGTTTCTTATATTTGCTTACTCTATTATTAAATACTCTTTTCTCAGTGTCCAATAATCAAATACTGATAATTTTGTGGCACTCCAAATAGTAACACACATACACATATACACACACACATGCTTTGCTCAGAAAAATTTTTCCATTTTTAGTTGAATGATGAATAAATATATAACACTTCCAATCTTCCTAGGTATTCACTTATTAGATATGATTCTTTTCTGGATAATACTTTAGCTAGTGTTAAAAAACTGTAGCTGTTTATGGAGAATTTACAATTGTTCTTTCAAACATATTTGATTACTTAATTACCAGAGAGTCCTTGTTGATTCTCAGCATGCCTATCTAGTGCCTCAAGGTATTCTTGAAATATATCTAAGGCATCTCATAAACAACTTCTAGCAATGGAGTGGATTGTGACTCCCTATATTTTAAATAATCTATTTTTATAGCTGATATGAAGAGTTACTTCAAATACCAATACTTCTGATTTATGGACCATAAGAATACATTAATTTTCTGCCTTAGGTGGACAGAAAAATGACAAAATGTTGAGCATTAGATGTTTTTCATATATCTTTAGCATTACCCAGAGTTATCTGATGATTAATTCAATTTTGTAGTCTCCTTTTTCAAAATCAGATTACGCCACAGGTATACAACCTGTCCATTGAGGTCTGTTTTGCTGCTTCCCAAGGTGCCGGTGTAGTGTAATTCCTAGTTCTTTTATAGTGTTTTTCATCATACATCTCACAGCTTCACAAAGGAGGTAAGAAGTACGGTGTTATCCCTTTTTTACAGATGGGGAAAGTAAAGCAGAGGTGAAATAAATTGCTCAAAGTCACCCAGCAAGCCACTGGTAAAGCTAGGAATAGCATTCGAGCCTCCTGAGTTCTAGTCTAGTGCTGTATCCACTAGGCAACGCTGCCCATAGCTGCCATTGTGAACAGCAGTCAGGCTTCTGTTGGCCTGGCTTGAGCAGCAGTATGTTCTAAGACTTCAAGTGCAATATGGTTTCCACTGAAATTTGAAAAAGGGTAACTATTCAAAGACATACCCTAAAACAGTGCAATATTAGTCAGAACACCATCCCGTGTACTTCGCAGTCTCATTCAAATCTGCACTTTAAAAAGCAGCTGTTTTGAATGCTTAGGTAATGGAAATTACTGATTTGAAGACGCATGCAATTTGAGAGTTGTTTTACTTGAAGCTTGTAGATTCTAAGAGAATTTCTCCTGCCCCTGGCTGGCTCCCCTCAGCTGCTCCTAACCCTTGCAAGCAGTAGTGCCCCTCCCCTAGCAACCCTGTCAGCCACAGAACAGTGGAAAGTGAAAACCAGGTAATCTCCCCAATGTGCTTCTCAAACCTGGATTAAGCAAAGCAGAGGACAAAGTTGTAATCTGGCTTCTCTTGTTGCCTCTCTTTTGCAGGCTATGATTAACTTGGCCTTTGAGAGGAGGCACTGTTCTTAAACAAGCATGGTTCAGGAGTAGAGAATTGAGAGAGAGAGATGGAGGGAGGTAGGGTTTTATCGGGACAGTTCTGATTTTTGGGCTTTTTCTTATATAGGCTCCTATTACACCCCACCCCCTGACCCAATTTTTCACATTTGCTGTCTGGTCACCCTAGGAGGAGGGGAGAGAATGCTGAGAAATGTTGAAGAATGGAACGAAAGATGGGGAGAGAGGGCAAAGAATAAAATGGTGAGGATAGAATAGAAAGAGAGGGAAACATTGTGAAAGGGAAAGAAAAAAGAAACAAGTGGCAGGTGGAAGTGGAGAGAATAGTGAAAAGGACAAAACATAATCAAGAGAGACTCAGTGTTTAGGTTAGAATATCTTTCATTTATACACTTCATTATTCTAAATACAGTGTTGGTGGGAATCTGTTTCAAGCATGTGGAAATGTGCTAGGCATTCAGGCACCCAATGCATGTAAAAGTGCAAATAAATGGCAGCTGTTGAGTTGCCAGTTCACTGCTAGTGCAATCTTTGTTACTTCAAAAGTTGTGTTCTGCTGGTCTTTACCACTGTCTTGTTGGCCTCAACACACACTATACTGACCAGGAGAGAGGCTGATCCTCCTATTGGGAATGACAGTCATGTTAATTTCTGCATTGAGGTTCTGGCCCTGTATGTACTATACCAGTAGTATTTTTCCCTAATTTCAAAATTGGAAATATATTAATGTTGTGTTTTTCAGAATTGTTTTTATGAGATGAGAGAGACTAATTGGTGATAGAACCAAGCAGTTCTTTCACAAAGAAATTTAAATGACATGACGCTGGTTCAAACCTAGAAATGAAACAAGCCGAGTTTCAGGCAACCTAGAAATGAAACAACGAGTTTCAGGCAACGTTTCGATGAGAGCTGCCAGGCTTTCAACAAAACTCAAAACAGAATCTTTCTGCTGCCTCTGGAATGGAGTTTCTGTGGTTTGCTTTGGTTTCCTTATGAATCCTGGTCTTCTGGATTGAGTAAAACGCACGCAGCCCTAACCTTATGAAATCCTGCAAATGCTTACAAAATGCATAATGGCTTCATGAATCTTACCAGTTTCTTTCTGAACTTCATCTTTGCCCTATTGTTGCAAATAAATAAAAAATATATGAGATGGCCTTTGCCAGACCTTCCTCTCACTGGCCACACTCTTTAAGTTTCAGAGTAGCAGCCATGTTAGTCTTTAAGTGTGTGTGGGTAAGCTACCAACAGCTGCTGCTCAAGGCTAGTTTCACTGCCTGCAGTTGGCCCCAACTGAGTTTTCCTTTGGGATATTCCTCCTACCCATATGAATATTCTCTTTGCTGATCAAGTTTCCTCTAGTTAGGGAGATCAGGGGGAGGGGTGGTTTATCCCTCATACACAAGGTATCAAGTGTTTTGGGGAGTGGAGATTCTCTTCCCGCAGTCCACATAAATCTTCCTGGGATTGCTTCTGCTTTAGGAAACCGCAGCCAGTAACTTGTCTGCAGGTTATCTTGGTCGTATGGTAATGACACAGCAGGTAACACACAGAAGAGTACTGCAAAGACTACTAGGAACAGCTGAATTATTTTAAAATATCTGAGCCAGATAAGTGGTATCACTGCTTTTAAAGTGAAACTAGAGGGATACATAATGGAAAAACCAAACCCAACTCAAAACAACCGGATTTGCAGAAACCTAGGTACACTAAAAAGCGTTTCACACATCAGTAGTGGAAAATGTGCTCTTTTGTTTTCAGGGCTAGTTAGACAAGCCTTAAAGCTCCTGGTGATAGGTGGAGCATGCCATTTAGGTTAGAAATAGGCTGAACAAGTTCATGTGCCATCAAACTTTAGAGTTTTATTATCCTGCCCATATTTTATTACTCATTATCAATTTTCTCACTGCCAAGCACCCTGCCAATTCATACTCCTAATCCAATCCAGCACTGGGAAAGTTTGGCAAGCTTCTGTGTTTATGCAAAGGACTCCCCTTCCTTTGAAAAATCACCCAGCTAGTTACTTGGACTCTTCATGCTTATCCATGTATGCTTGCTCATGTTCAGTTCATCTCAATCTTCGGGGAGGGGCCAGGAGTTGCATGACAAGAAGGAATCACTTCCCTTGCTGTCTGGAGAGAAACACTTGATGAAAGAAAAAATGTAAAAAGAAAACATTAAGATTCCCAGTTATGATTTTCTTCAGCGAGTGAAAGGGGTAGGGGCGCTCAGTATTGCTGAGGTAGTTAGACTGTATTGGGCAGTTTTATTTCAACTTTATATCATACCCCACTCACAACTTGCCGCTATAATTCTGTACAGGCAGCATTCTTCCTTAACAGCAAGAAGAGAAGAGAGAAAAAAACACATGTACTTTTATGTTGTTAGGCACATTGAGTTTCACTGCAGTGCTGCTTTGCAAACTGGACAGGTAACAGTTAACACATAGTAAATCAGAAAATACATTCTTTTCAGGGGTTTTTTGTTTAAGAGCATGCTTTTATGTAGTGAGTATGATAGCACTGATAGTGAGTTTCTGGGGAAAGCCTTTAGCCTCCAACAGCACTGCATTCCCTGTCTAGGCCTCAGTTCAGCAAACCATTTTAACCACCAGTTTAAATCCATTCCTGAGCAGCAAAACATTTAAGCAAATGCTTACAAGTACTGAAGTGCTTTGCTGAATAGGAATGGATGTAAATACAGGCTTAAAGATAAGCACATGTTTAAGAGATTTGCTGAATGAGGTCTTAGGCCTGGATTTAATGTACTGTTGATTTTTCTCTGGTTAAAAGGAATACTCTGCATTCAGTGCCTTGTGTAAATGTTCTGTCTGCCTTTAAATGAGATCTTCAAATTTGTGCATGTCCTACATCTTGTGAAATGGTTTGCTTAGTCTGTCTTTGGTGCTATATTTAGGGTTAGGGCCAGTAATATTGCTGGTACTAACTTACAAGTTTGTTGGTTAATGAAAATATTTGCTCCTGTTCCATTTTATACTGTATTGGAGTATTTATTTAATGTGATATGTATTTAATGAAATACTATGCCCACTTCTTACTAAATACAAGCTAACCCCATTTGTATCAAACCAAAGAACCAGGCTTAGTTCAGACACAGTTTCATAGTAGCACTCTTTCTTAAAAAATGAATATACATGTACCTCTCTCTGTTATCCTCCTGAGATTAATGCATTGAAGATAAATGTAATTTTGAACAGTGGACAAAGTACTGCTATCTATCTTTCTGGGTAAGGACTGTTTGTTATCCTTCAAAAAAAAGTGCAGCGACTGGCCAGACAGCAAGTAAATGCAATCTCATACACCTGTATTCCAGATGTTATACAGCTGTGTTCATACTTCTGCCGATCTTTCTCTAGTAAGTGCCATGAGACAGTTTATTCAGGATGGATATGTGGGGTTTGTTTTAGGGGACACTTTGTGGGCGGGGGGGAAATTGTCAAAGAAATTACATGGCACAGTTAAGAAACAGTTCTGGAACAGTTATAGCATATCTCTGGGGACATACCGATTTTGTGAGTTCCATAATGGGTTTAATACTAATGCAATTTCCTTTACGGTATAAATAACCAAATATCCTCTAGAATCTCTTATTTTATCATGGTTTGAAGCAGGTTTTTCTGAGTTTTGTTTCAATTAGACATGGGTGAAATGGTCCTAATGTTATAAGAAACATAGACTGAGTTTTTCAAAGCCACATGGAGGATTTGGGCACAAAATTCATATTAGTTTTAATGGTAACTGGCCATCCTGATCCCATAAGCAGCTTTGAATCCTTATTGAATTTCTCTCTCTCTCTCTCTCTTTCTCTTTCTCAAACAGACCTTTTATTTACTTTTTTAAAAAATTGGGGATCAGTTTGATTAAAGGAAAAATTTCTAAACCACTTTATTTCATGGTGATCATGTTTGTCATGTCCAACCTCAGCTGCTCTCCTTTCCCAGTCCTCCAAAAAAAATTAAATCCAAGCAACCCTTTTTAAAAATTGCATTGCAGGATCTGTTTGGAGCTTTTGGTGATCAGAGGGAAGTGGGTCGTTTTTGCTACACGACAGCACTTCCACATTAATCTTTTATTTCTTCAGCAAAAATCACACATTAAAATGCAAGTTCTAGGTATTGAAATACTCCAGCTGGTATTTGCAAGCCAACGCTCATGAGAAATACAGTGAAGCTGCAGCTGGGCTCTGTGTCACATCTTTAAAGAGGTGAAGGGGATATCATACTGGTCTTGGAAGGAGGCCAAACAATTGCAAATGAGGGTGGGTTGTCAAATGGACCTTTATCGGGAGGAAAGAGGAAAAGAAATAGTCACAGAGGCCTGGATGAGGAGAGATGTGCTTTCTGTCACTTCAGAAGTTAGAGTTAAATTTTGGATTAGCCATCCATATTGCTGGACAATTAAATCTTTTTTTATGTCCTCATTACGGTACTAGTTTCAGTAACGCATTTACTACTGATTTCATGATTTGAAGTTGAAATAATTGTCCTAACCATTAGGGAATAAAAAGTGTAATCACAACTACTGTTTGGCTGTTATTAATGAAAGCTTGACTTGAAGAAAAGCGGTGTCAGAGCTTTCAGAAACTATAAAGGCAATCTATGTTAAGCGCAGTTTGAAGTGGGATGCGTTGCAGAGGGTGATAGTGTTCAGAGGAGACAAGTAATATCCAACTTCCAAAATGTGTACTCTTATGCAGCTAAAGGTTTCTAGTTGGTAAATTAACCCCTTTCATAAGTGATTTTTTTCAGCGCTTTGCAAAAATGCCAGATTGACCCCTCTGCAGTCTTGAAGACTCTCCACAGAACACATCCAGCATAAGCAGCAGCAGCACAAGATTTCACATCCTTCCCTCCAAAGTGCCTTAGCTTTGAACTTGGGGAACTAGCTCTGACAGTGAGAATGTGGCTCAGGCTCCATGGCTGCTTGATACTTCTGTTTTCACGCCATGATGTGTAGTTAACATTTTTTTTCCTTTTGTGTGTGGCAATGCGTTACAGTAGCTTTCTATACAGTGGCCTGAGTTGATAGACTGTAGGCAGTTTGTGTGACATGTCAATGCTTTTACGATGCTCTTTCTTAACAAGCAGCAGTGTTGTGGGTTATTAGTTTCATGTGACTATTGAGTGAAATATAGAGGACTACTGAAGGCTGCAGAAAAATGTATCAGCAATGTTCCTCTATATCATTAACTTGCTGTTCTCATCAGCCCCTTGGTGAGTCAAGTCTTGTGGAGTATCCATTAATGTTTAGTCACAGTGAACAAAAAAGTGAAAATACATAAGTCTCCTCTTCCAACTTTTAGTCGTATCTACATATCTTGTCAGAGAAACAAATGCAAAGAGAAACAAGTAAATTACTGCTAAAAAGAAATTATCCTTTTTCTGTCATCTTCTTAAGTTTAAAATAGCCAAATATCTATAACCAGTATTCTCTTACAAGTTGAGAAATGATAGGAGAGAGGAGAACTATTCTGAGAAAACAGAACACACTGCTGACAATGTTTTATTATATCAAGTGCTATATTTCGTAATATGAATTGTTTTCACATGAACTTGGATCATAAGGTTCTTGAAAGAGAATTATTTGGATGTTTACAACATATCTGTAATGGATCACATTCAGATTTGTCAGCTGATTCTCATTGCCTTGAAATGTGTCACGGTATCCTGCACAGGCATCCTTTTCCATTGGTTTGCAAGAAAGCTAAAATTCTACTATTTCCATTACAGTGCCAAAGATATGGGAGACATGAATCCAAAGCTGGTGGCACCCTAAATAATTAATAATTTCCATTATAACAGATCTATTCTTTCATCATTGAGCACTCATAATTCCTGTTGTTAATAGCTCTCAAGAACAATAGGTCATAGGTCAAAGTTCAACGCCGCAACCTGAGTTTATATTCTATGTAGGACAGTACTAAGGGGATGCTGCACTGTTAGAGGTTCTGTCCTTTGGATGAAACTGAAACAGATGTGCCTCATGCCAGTCTCTGTTGATTATTCAAGTGGCTGACAAAGATCAAATGGCATTTGTTTTGAAAAGAGATGAGGATAATCTAATTGGGTTGACCAACATTCGATATCTATTTATCTACCATATTTCTTTTTCCTCCATGTATGTAGACTATGTGATGAGCTCACTTGAAGGAAAACTAAGTTGAAGAAATTAGTTTTGCATTTAGTTCTAAAAGTGGTGAAATCATTCTTATTTCTTGCAGGAGTGTGTTCCAGAGCATAGACCCAGCTTCCATTAAAGTCCTGCCTTCTGCGTATCTTCTCTCTGTTGGCAACAGTTTCATTGTTTCAACAGAATGTAATGTTTGTGGAAGCCTATGATCACTGAGGGAAAGATGATTGGTCAGCTAGCTAGGGCCAATCCCATGCAAAACTTTCGGTATGAGCACAGAAACCTTGGACTGGATTTTGTATTCAGAGGAGAGTCAGTGCAGAGAACAGAGCACCTGAATGATTTGTTCATACCAATCTGTATTTCTGACCGGGTAGGATGCTGCGTTTGGTATCAGATGAAGCTTTCTTGGGCTGTTTAGCTGCATTCCAAGATTCAAATTGAAATAAATGAGCCTGGAGGTCATGAATGCATGGATGAGTATGACAGATACTGTGTGTGATGAACTGGGAGCACAGATGGAAGGGGACCTGAAGTGTTTTTAACAGCCCAGTGGCTGCTGTCTGCTTACGCAGTCAATACCGTACCTTCTCAGTCTCTAACTCATTATTTTGTGGAGTTTTTTTGGAATAGTTGGAATAAGGAAAAGCACAATATAAACCTAAATTGTAACCTGAGTTTTTAAATTTACAGCAGGAAATAAACAGACAGGCAATTCAAAATAAAATGGTCATAGCATTTGTAAATCAGTGCATTTTGGCAAAACAGAGCATAGAGGAATGCTGTGTTCTATCCACAGGTGCTCAGATCAGCAGGGGAATATTATACCTACTCACAACAGGATGAGTTAAAGAAACTTCCGGCCAAGAAAATGTATTTTCTGGCTTGTGCTGGCTTAATCTAGTCCTATGGGTCAAATTTTCACACATTGGCCCCTAAATTGTGGCTGGAAGATGTGCATGTTATGTCAGCAAGTAACTGTGTTCACAGAGGGATAATTTCATGCACAGTAGCCATTTGCAAATGCAGTTACAAATCCAGTTTGTATGCACAAATACATCTTCATATTTTGTGGGCATAACAGATACTAGTGGTATTTTTAGTCCTTGATGGATTTAATGTGGTGGAATAAGGTTACACATTTATAAAGTTTCACTAATTCTCAGGGTAAAGTATTTAAGGATTTTTGCCACTTTCTTGACAAAAACAAAAAAATCACAGGTTTGGATAGTTTCAAAATAATATCTTTGTTATGTAGTGAACACAGATATTTTTAACCCACTTATAAGTCTTTATCCTGACCAACTCAACCTCTTTTGAGCCTGTGTCGCTCATTCCTGGAGTGATTACAAAGAGAGAATTTCATTCCTCCATTCCTCGCTTTGGCCCCTCTGTTCCTTGGCTAGGTGCTGGGATGCTATTTTACATTTGAGATGGATGAAATAAGTTTCTGGGATCTTCATAATCACCACCTACCTATTCTCTCTCTCCTTTTTGTGTGTTAGTTTCACCCTGGTCTGTTTAAATCAGTATTTGTGTTGCATCTTGCCTTCTGCTGACTGAGTGGTAACAATGGGGAGATTTCATTGAAGCACTTTGTGTGCAGCTTTCTTTATGGTCTTGATGAACTGGGGGAGAAATCCAGAAGACTCACTCAGCGTTTTGCTTCTACTTTTCATTACACTGTTGTAGACCTATGGTATGTCTTCCATGTGACACCGCACTGTGCTGTCAAAGAGCTAACTTAATTTTCATTAACTTTCCCTTAATTGAATTTTTGCAAGACAGATACAATTACAAATGCAGCACAGGAAGAGAATAAGAGGAATGCATGGCACAGCTATCCAAATAGATTTATTAGTTTCCCCTGTTCATGTATGGGACATGTAATCTGTCTATAAGTCAAAGAGAGCTAAAGATACTTAGGGCAATATTAAAGTTTACCCAAGTGGTCTGAAGCCAGGAGGAAAAAAGCTTTCTAATATGCTATAGAGACATCAAATTACATGAGTGCATCCAAAGGGTGTTGGTTAGCTCCTGTCTCCCAGAAATGTGATCAAAAAAGGAAATAAAAAATCATTCTAATGCCTTTGTTAGGTCATCATTTCAGGAGAAAGATTCAACATAACATAACTTACCATTCCAACATACCAACTGGTTTCTCATGGGGCAATTACAGGTTAGCATTCCAGTGGTGAGATTGAACAAGGGCAAGCGCAGGGGACACAGTTCTATGTTTTATTAGTTGAACTTAAGTCATTCAAGAGTAAAAGGAGAAACTTTTATTAAAAGCAGTAAATAGGTAACTCATTTGTGGTACAGTATTTATTTCCCTTTTCTATATGCCACAACATTGAGAAGTAAAGTCTAAGGGTACACACAGGCTCACAAACTGTTTTGTTTTGATAGGGATGCATCTTATAAAACCCAACTAGTCTATTACTACTGCTAAGTTGTATGAGATACTTGGTCTCATAACTTTGTCCATAATTGTATACCTCCTCATGCTCAGAAAGTTACGGAAGCTTGATTCCCAGCCCTCAGATGCCAATATTATAAATGAAGTAACTGTGAAATTGAAGGAAATTCTTGGGTACTGACCTGCAGGTTGGTATGCCAGCCATTTTAAAAGGAAATAACAATTTCAAATTTAAGTGCCTTTTAATTTAAGTACCATGCAGCTTTAGGGATCCCTGAAGAACATTTGATATGCTTCAAACCCTCATTTTTGAAAAGGGTGGTGACTCTTTCCTCAAACTGTTTGTGTCAAATGGACCATTTAATTAAATCCTTATGCCAAATTCTCTCTACAGATATGACAGCCATGGCTATCTAAAATATACTTATTCTATAGGGCTTTCAACATTATTCCCATATACAGTAGAAAAGAGGCACAAAGCAGAAAGTATTTTATAAGGTATGTACAAGACTGATACGAGGTACCCACACACCCAAAGACCTGTAGGACACCAGTTTCCAGGGATTCATTGACAGACTCAAGGCTTAAAGTGGATAAAATATTTGATCTTTTGAAGGATTTAATGGCCCCTGATTTGATGCCAACATGGGTCTTCTCTTGGCCTTGAGCCAGACCTAAATACTGTAGAAGAAAATTCAGCTTCCTATTTTATCCCTTGAATAAGTTGTGACCAGTCACATTACTGCTTCCAGGTGGAAAAGAGATTTACTGTGAAAGTTAGTATAGGGTTGTCTTACAGCTAAATATTCTTCCTACTCATCACAGTAGGCAGAAATAATGTTGATAGTCTTGTCTTTCCTCTTGAGAAATTGCAATCTTATGCCACTATTTTTTGACATTCAAGTGAGTGGAATTCTTAAATTCCCAAACATTAAGGGAGGGTAGGAAGAATAAAGAGCTGTCAGCTGGGTACATTTCCAGTATCGTACATGATGAGAGTTTAGTGTGAGAGTTAATGCTTGTTTTTATCTTAATGTGCAAGAATGTGGGGTATTCAGTTTTCTTTTTTATACTATAATTGGATTGTAGGTTTCACAATAATTTGTCATTTGTATCTCCAATTTTTATATTTACTGAATTCAGCAAGAATTAAATATAAATACAAATGTACTCTTTGAAGGAACTGTAGGTTAGAAGTTAGGGCAAGGGACAAGTCATCAGAACTCCTGGTTTCTGTTTCCAGCCAGTGGGACTTTAAGTGCTTTTGAAAATATACCCACAGGGTATGTCTACATTGCAAGTAAACAGCTGTGTCTGGCCCATCTCAGTTGCTTCTGGCTCATGGGACTCAGGCTATGGGGCTGTTTAATTGCAATGTAGACATTCAGGCTCGGACTGGAGCCTGAGCCCTTGGACTTAGTGCGGTCCCAGAATCCGTGCTCCAGCCTGAGCCTGAATGTCTATACTGTAATTAAACAGCCCTGTAGCCTGAGCCCCACAAGCCCAAGTCAGCTGACATGAGCCAGCCTCAGGTGTTTAATTGCAGTGTAGACATACCCTGAGTGACTTGGTCAAGGTTGTACAGCGAGTTAGTGGTAGAGGTGGAAATAGAATCCAAAAGTCTTAAGTCCCATGGCACTTAGGAGCTTTTGAAAAATGTACCCCACACATCATCCACTGGCCCTGATGCACTCCCTTCTCTGTGGGAAGATCTCCAAAGGTAGTTGGCTATAGCTGCACCCACTTCACGCCAGTGCAGGATTCTCCCTCGCTGGGGAATCCTACTTAGCAGCAGCTTTAAGCCTCACAGTATCTGTATGAGGTGGGTAATATTAACAATTCTTTTTTTATAGAGAGGAAGAGTGAGGTACAGAGATGTCACACAGCAGAGCCCATATCCCTTGATTCCCAGGGCTATATTTGTGAGAGTTCTCTCTAGTCTAAAAGTCCTTTTTAAAATAGTAGCTTTAATGACAATGAATGGATCTAAGTACATGCTAGCTTCCGCATGCCACCTTCCCTTTGCTCTGTGTCCATCTGCAGATTCAATTATAAAACCATCTGCTTTCCAAATTGACTTCCTGACCCTGTCCTGTTTTTCAAAACTGTGGCAGGCTCCTAATCTCCCTTCTCCACTAATCCCAGAAGATGCACACGCAAAACCAAAAGATCTTTAAATACATAATATCAGAATCACTTCAGCTGTATTATTGGAATCCAAAAGCTATTTAATAACTAAAGCAGCAAAGCACTATTATCCAAAAGAAAAAATGTTAAAGGTACAGTGTTCTTTAGACTTATACAATGTGCCCTTTAAACATATGCAGCCACACTATATCTTGGAGTTTATAAAATGAAAACTCAGTGAACTGAGTTTTTTAGAAAATGCTCTCTCCTGGGAAAATTGAATCAATAGTTAGGTGACCAGATACTATGTTTTTAAAAAGTAAAAGTGTTTTTGTGACAATGGTTGGGAATCATTTATTAAGGTTTGGGTTCCCTCTTTACTATTACGATCAACTTTAGTACCAGTTATTTATTAACATCAATATAAATACAGTATTGTACATACTCCTATACATAGCTTCACTGGTTAGATAAATTCTGCGCTTCGACTTAATTTGTGGTAGCTGGATTCTACTCTGTTGTGACCCTCAAATCAGTTTGGCAGTGTGTTCATATTGTTCAGTGATTCAACCATTTTGTCTTTAATCGTTTATTTATTAAAATTTGTTGTTAAGTTATCAGGTTACCCCAGCAGCTCGATGTCCCTTTCTTGTCTTCTTTCCTCCAGACACAGTCATCTCCCTCTCTGGGACCATACATACACTGGATGCATCTCCGGTTGCTAGCTGAAAAATGTCAGGATCACTGCTGCTACTGCACAGTTATCAATTGACCAAGTAGTTGAACTAATAACTCAGAACAGGCTGGCACATTGCTGCTGCATGCTGGATTGCAATCTTAGGACTCCTGATGTATTAGTCTTTATGTAATATTTGAAAATATTGAGCGGACCAAGGATTTGTAAACATCACTGAATTTGTGTGGAGATAAGCTTCTGTCCTTTGGACTTCACGGCCTTTATTATATTTGAAATTGCATTTGGAAGCCACCTTAGGCCTCCTTCTTCTTACTTTGAGGAAACTAGTGTTTTGTTTTGTTTAAAATATTTCTTTGGTCTGAGAAGGGAGGTTAGCAGGTGCCCCATGTTCCTCCACCAAACACTGCCTTCCCCCCTAAATAAAGGAAATACTACTTCTCACAATGTGCAATTAAACTATGGAACTTGTTAGCACAGGAAGTCATTCAGGCCAAGAATTTAAGATTTTAAAAGAGATTGGACATTTATATGGATATCAAGAGTATCCAGAGTTATAATTAATAACCACAAATTGTGGAAGGAATATTAAACCCCCTGCTGTAGGGCTTCAGCCAATCTGCTAAGTATTGAAAACCAGGATGAAATCTATATGGGGGCTGATTATCACACATCTACCCTCCTGCTGGGGTTCTTACACCTCCCTCCCTATGCAGCCTCTGGAGACAGGATACTGGTCTAGATGGATCTTGGCCTGATCCATTCTGGCAATAATCCTATTATCTTGTGTTTTAGCTGATCTAACATTGACAGTTCTTTTTAGCTAACCCGTATTGTTCTAGTTTTCTACCCATATACAATGCCCTTATGCTACATACATCTAGAAAGCAAGGAAAGGGAGCAAAAAGCATTTACAATTATATCATTGATTGGATCGCTGCCAGTGATTGACTGAATGTTATAATTCATAGTCTGCCTAGTGACCCTGTGTGAACTCAGTTGATTATATCTCAGTCTAGTTTCCAGTCAATAGCCATCTTTGTTACCAAAAACACCACCAAAATTGTCACCCTTATTAGCAGTCTTAACAAAGAAGCAGAGGCCTGAGTAGGTGTGGAGATTAACTACCCTACCACTGGACAGCTATTCTCTTCAGATAAAGGATTGAGGTGCATTTGTAGAACAGCATAGAGAACCTCTCTATATTTGTGAAGTGATATTTTTATTTACTTTTTCTGTAAATATAAAATCTCAGTCTCCAGGACTCTTAGATCAGTAACTTTTGCAAAAATTATGCTTGTTTAACATTTAAATAATGTGCAGTGAAAGAGAAGTAGATAGAGTGAGAATAAAGTGTAAAAAAAAAAAAAAAAAAAAAAAAAAAACCAACCCCCCACCCCCCCAGTTAAAAATACATATATGAGGAGAGTAATACACAAGAATCCTGATTGTTTGAAATGATGTCTAGCTATGAACATGGATACTCGCTAATACATACAGAGAGTATGTATTTGGAAATGCCGTAGACTTTCTTGGCTGGCTTCTGTGGGAAAATACGTAGTAAGTTGATGGCATCACTCTGCTTAAACATGCTGCAAAATTACTTAAACTCTTGAGCAATGTATTAATTGAGAATGTGCCATTATGGGAAGCTTTCATTCACCAAGGTCACAAAAAGGGGAGTAAGGAGAGGCAAGTTGAACTTTAGATGGTTTCTGGCTTGTTGTGTTTCTGTTATGCCTGTGGCTAAGCAGTGAAGTTGTAAACGATTTGTTTGCCAAAACTGAAAGTTTATTAGAAACTTGCTTGTTTTGATTAAGTGGAGCCAGAGGCTGTGACATAAGAATAAATCACAGTTTATGGTTTTATTTACTAGTTTGTTTAGCTTAGTATTTTAGATATTTTATTTTAACCCTGTTTTAATTCCCATATTATCAGATTAATTGCAAGCTAATAACATTTTGATTTATGCTGGATGTACTTTAAGCCATGTCAAGGCTTAAAACATTAAGAGAATATGCAAAATATGTCATCATCAAAGAGAGGATGGAGAAGTTCCTACTGTATTATTGTTCTGTTACATATGAATGTAACCCTAAGAATGCCAGTCCTCACAAAATGGAGACTTGGAGCTTGCAGAAGTGGTCATAAATATCAAGAAAACACTAGTTTTCCTCCTTTTAACATTAAACCCTTACATACCAGTGTTGAATGTAACTGTGTTGTCTTACCATTCTTCTGTAGTTTGGATTAAAACACTTGACACCCCTCACAGAGCATCTGTTCATTTTTGACACCATGACAAATACAAAAATGAGGGTTTCCAAATGTTATTTATAATACTGTTTTAAACAACATTCTTTGGTTATTTACAGGAAAATATAGTCCCCTTATTTTATAATAATATGAACAATGGTTTAAAAGTCATTTATAGTAGAGGTTCAAGCATTGTACTTCATTTCATGGTGCAAGGATTCTGAGACGGTTTCTTTATTGATGAATTGTGATGTGAAGACTTCATAGGATGAACCCTGTTTGTTTTCATCATATAATAGAAGGCATTTTTCATGGAAGGGGACTTTTCTGACATAATAGATAGCAAATTCTAATGGTATGAACCCAGGACAGGAAGCCTTCTAAATTCTAATCTCAGCCATGAAACTGATTCCACTTGTGGCCTTCGACAAGTCAATTAATCCTTCTGTCTCATTTTCCCCCTTGGTGAAATGGGGATTCTATTTACGTGTGCTTCAGGTGTATTGAGGATTAATTATTTCATGTTTGTCATGTGCTTTAAAAATAAAAAACTGTAGGCTTGGAAGGGTTAGATTTTTATCAGTAAATGTTGATGAACATTGATATCACTGTACACACACAAACCAACACAAAAAATTTCCATCAATAATAATCAGAATTGACAGATACACAAAGTAAGAAAAATCCACTTGAGAACTTATTACAGTTTGACTCAAGGATATTTACTTTTACATATTTTGAAATCTGCTGTTGACAATTTCTTTTAAGGGTTAAAAGCTTAAACTTTTTTTAATCAAATTCTGCCAAGCCTATATAAATGCCTAATTGTAGTATTAAGAATACTGTAAAAAAAAAAAATTCCAAAAATTAAATACATCTAGTGGCATTTTGTTTATCCCACAGTAGCCATGGCATGTGTGCATGTGTTCAGAAAATAAGAGTATTTATTTTAGTCTCTCTCTCTTTTTAAAATAAGTTTTCATATGAATATTGTAGTGATGAGGGAATTCAATCACACTTATAATTTCTAAAATGTTTTTTCTTTTCTTCTTGAATCAATTTTTTCTATTCAGGAAATTTCCAGAGTGTGTGATTCCGTTAATGCGTTAGCTGTCTGCCCTTTGGGCCATTAACGTGATTCCTATCTGGCAGTTCAAACACCCAGTAAGGCTATGTAGAAACTCTAGATTTCAGCCATGTTTTGAAAAGGAAGATTATTGTTCCTTAACTGGGTAAGGAAGGGGCAGATTTGTTTTGTACTAAGTAGATAAATAGGCACCAGCTACAAGACAGCCTGAAGTTTTTCTGCAATCTTACCACATTTATCAGGTGCAGTGGGGACATTATTAATACTTTGCGAGTGTCAGGATGTAGATTCATCACAGCTGTTTTAAAAATGGCTGTAAAAGTAAGCTTTTACATCCACTAATAGAAATTGCAACAGTCTTTTTGTTTGAAAACCTTTAAAATAGTAGTATGAATAATTTTCTACTTTAAACACTGCTCATTTTCATAGCTTCATTTTCACCTCCAGGCTCATGTATCAGAAATCAGACAAGACTCATCATTCAATGTAGCAGGCATGTAGATATGCCTACTCAACAGACTGCAGTCATTAAACATCTTGATATCTCACTCTTAATTAGAATGCAGGAACAAAGCCAAAAACATGAGTCAGAGTTTATCCAGAGTTTAAAAAGAAAAAAAGCTTTAATTCTGAATCTTATATGTTGAGCGCGCTCTCTATCTCTTTCTCTTCTATTTCTTTGACATCTCCGTTACAGATCTCTCCACTTAGTACCCACAGTGGTGTAAGCATAAGACTCTCCAAAAGAAGGGGATCCATTTTTTTAATACATTATAGAGATCTGTCCTTGGCCCCCGCCTCCTGTGACAACTTTCTCCAAAACTTTCCATATTCTCTGTTAACACCACCATTCTCCTTGTCACCTGGGCCCAGTTTGGACTTCTCTCTCCCACCCCCACCCCTTTTGCCCCCTTCATCTAGGCCATGTCCAATTCCTTCTGCTTTTATCCATTATAACTTTTCTAAACAGTGACCTTTTCTCTGTTCACTCAACTAAACCTCTTGTCTAGGGCCTCCTCATCTTGTGTCTTATTTCTGTAAAACCACTCCACCGGTCTCCTTGATTTAACTCCTAATCATCCCTCTCAGCTGGCTAAGATCTCCTCTTTTCTGTCATGCTGACTATATCACATGCAAGCCCACAAATATCTTCAATGGCCCCCCATTTTCCACTGCAATTTCAGACTTCTTGTCCTCAACTCAGGACCCTTCATGGCCCACACACACTCTTAACATATTTGTCCTTGTGCTTTCTCCTTCCACCAGTTGCAGTCTCCAGCATCGCTTCCTTAGTTGTCCACAACCAGTTGTCCTTTACTCATGGAACCACCCCCTCCTCTCCTTCTGGTCCCACTTTTGCCATGAAGTGGGAAGTCGGCCAACTAATATCTGATCTTTGTTAAAATGATAATAAATATTGTACCTGATTGGAACCATTAAGTCTTGCCCAGTGCAGGTCTGTGCAACCCCATAAACATACTGGTGCAACCCCATAAAACTGTTACCATCATCTTCTTCTCCCCTATTTGTCATATCACTTGTGCCTTGTTTTTAATTCGATTCGAAGTGCTTCATGACAGGGACCATGCCTTCATGCAGCACTCAGCATAATAGAATCCCATCCCGAGTATGGCCTTTCAGTGCTATTACAATATAAATAATGTGTCTGACTATTTTGAAAAAAATAATACAGATTTTTAAAAGCTCATTTTATTTTTAGGGAGAGCAGAAAGAAACACAGAGAGCATATTGTATCAGGGATGATATCCATGGAAACAAACACTGAAGAAGTTACCATGCAAAGTTGAACATTCAGCAGAGCTATAGTTTGTTTCTGTATTCTACCTACTTGTCAATGGGAATGGCTGTACAATCTGGAATGGTATAAGGGATATGGCAGAACTTGACATTCAACAGAGTTATCAGTTCTGTGATATACTTAGGAGAATACCCATTAGGGAATCCAGTTCACTGAGTCTGAGAAGTCAACAGTTTACTGTTCATATGTCCAGACAAATTGGTTCCTTTCTGGATTGTCTCAGTTAAAAATGAGTTGATGTAAAGCTTACAAGTCATGGAAAAAATGGAGGAAATTAGTCTTTAGAAAAGGCACTTAGCTTGGGGCAAGATATGTAGCACAGACACAGAATGCCCATGTGTTACCACATGGATGGCGAAGAGTATTATACCTTTATTACTGATCCAGGACTAAAAATAAAATAAAGTTGAGATGTATTGTAGCTATGGAAAAGTTTGAGTTTTTTAGTGGGGGTGAGAAGACAGTATTTCCACTTCTTTAGATATGGGATCCATTGTTATTTGATAAGAAAACTGATTTTTTTCCGACAAAGGAAATGTGGTAGATTTAATCTGTCCGGGACTTCAGTAAGCATTTGGCATGGTACCACATAGGAAATTAAGCTGCAGAAGATGGGATTATAAAGTATTGAGAATGTAAAGTGCGTAAGGAAGTGGCTAAGAGAGAGTGTGACAATGGATTACGTTTGAAAGGAGAACTTCATGCTGAAAGGGGATTCCTATGGAGTTCCTCAGTGATCAGTCTTGGTATTGATCTTATTTAATATTTCATCAATAGCCTTGGCATGAAAAGTAGGAGTGTGGTAATGAAATTTGCTGGTGACACAAATTGGAAGGCATCATCATACAGAGGATCATAGGAATATTACCCAGGAAGAATGGGATGACCATGAGGACTGGAATAATAGAAGTGGATGAAATTTAATAGTACAAGAGCACAGTCATGCACTTAGGGATAATAAAAAAAAATTCTACTATAAAGCAGAAGGCTCATCAGTTGGAGATGACAAAAGAGAAGAAAGACCTGGTGTATTTATTAGTTGATCACAGAATGAGTATGAGCCAGCAGTGTGGTATGGTACATCGGCACCAAAAAAAGGCAAATGCAATTCTAGGATGTATCAGGTTGACACATTTCCAGTTGAAAGAAAGAAGTATGAATGCCATTTTACAAGACATGTAAGAGACTTCATGTGGAATACTGTGTACAATTCTGGTCACCAATGTTCAAGAAAAGTGAATTTGGACTGGAACAGGTGCAAAGAAGAGCTATTAGGATGATCAGGGGAATGACAGGCCTGTCTAATGAGAAGAGACTGGAAGAGTTTAACTTGTTTAGTCTAGCAGAATGAAGGCTGAGGGAGAAAATGATTCCCTTCTATAAATACATCTGAATGGTAGTATGTGTCAGGTTGTCTGCATTAGTAGAGAGCCAGGACTCTAAGACCAAGCAGTTCCCTTCGGTCCTGTTTCTGATCAGTGATGCAGTAACCACAATTTGCATGGACGACAAAGATGAGGCAAACAAAACTGTTGTTTTTCAATAAGCAATCTCCCTGTCTGTGGCTGTCTGTATGAGTGTGTATTTTCCGTTAATTTCACTTATAGAGTCACAAGGGTCTTATTTCAGTTCCTTTACTATTTTAAGAGGAAAGGAAGAGGAAAAACACCTCTAAACTGTTAGTCCAGGCAACTAGTGACTTAAATTGGTTACCAATCTGGTGGCTGTTCATGGCTTATGTAAAATAAATTGGTGTGTCAGTGCGGTTCCTAATGGATAGGTGTTCACATCACTAAACCACATGGATGTGGAGACTTAACTAGTCTCCGATGTCTAGAGCTGATTCCCTTGGTCAAGGCTGAGGCACACTGATGTTGCAGTGGTGGAGAAGTTTGTGCTGTTGCTGTCTGCAGTGCACCTGTTCTTAAAAAAACATTTCAGTCTCTGGAGCTTTCAATTAGGCACCATTCATAAGAACTAAATAATGACAAAGACAGAAAAATTGAGCTGTTCTGTGAAATCTGCATCCTGAATTTTATTATTCCATTGTCCTGAAAGCTAGGTAATGTCTGCTGAAATGAGATTAACATGATGAACACAACTCCATCTCCCCCTCCTCGTGAAGACCTCTCACTTCAGGTATTTTCCAAAAGACTGCAATCCTTTTGGTAATTAATAGATGGCCACTAGCTCTTTTTAAGTACTTTTAGAAGTTCAAGTATGAGACCATGTAATCAACCCATTGTCAGGATGAAAAATGAAATACGACTGTGTTTAAAAAAAAATAGCAAGCTGGTCCTCTGCCATATCCCCTCTCTGGGTAACCTACAAGTTGACATTGTACAGAACTAGTTCATTTTTTTTTATAGTATGCTATACCCTCAGAATTCAGAAACCTGTGCATCACTTCAGAGGCTGGTGGATCTAGTTAACTATACCTGAGGGAGTCACTTTATCAACAGTTACATATTTTTCTACTCAGTAAAATTTTGCATTATTCTTGGGTTTTTCAATGCTGAAATTTGATGTCCGTTAGGGGCAGGTGAACCATTTTCCCAAGGCATCAGTAATTGGAAGGAGTGAAATTTACTGAGTACTGAGCACACATTGCATCTGCTTTATGCAATTACCTGCTACCATTTTCCTTCATCTATTAAGATTTATAGAGGCTTCACATTTTCAGCAGAGGTGTCAATCTGTCAGCAGCAATCAGCTGAGATTCCATGTGAAAAGAAGAGGCTTTTAACCAAAATGCCATACTATGGCAGCAGAGTGCTGACTTGGACTTTCTCCCATGATACCTGATTTATAGATGGGTGGCCTTTGTGGGAAAATAGAGGGTGTCAAATATACAGGTTTCAATAAATGCAGAGAAAATCAGTTTGAAGATGCTACACTAGCAGGGCTCAGGGGATAGTCCCACCCCAGAACACTTCTTTCTATGGTACCTGGATACACCAGTAGGGAAGAGGGGAATTACATTGAACTGGAAGGGACCTCGAGAGGTCATCTAGTCCAGTCCCCTGCACTCAAGGCAGGACTAAGTATTATCTGACCATCCCTGACAGGTGTTTGTCCAGCCTGTTCTTAAAAATCCCCAGTGATGGAGATTCCACAACCTCCCTAGGGAATTGATTCCAGTTCTTAACCACCCTAACAGGAAGTTTTTCCCAATGTCCAACATAAAACGCCCTTGCTGCAATTTAAGCCCATTGCTTTTTGTCCTATCCTCAGAGGTTAAGAAGAACATTTTTTCTCCTTCCTCCTTGTAATAACCTTTTATGTGCTTGAAAACTGTTATCCAATCTGTCTTGTCGGCCTCTGGATTCCTGTGATGTCAGTGAACCTGTAACTTGACATTTGGTCCTGATCACCAGATGATTCAGATAATTGAGGAACAATACCCCAAGGCCACCAATCATCAGTGATACCCATACTCCCTGAAGCCATGTGGGATAGGACCCTCTTTCCTGCCACCTCCGATGGACTAGTTCTTCCTGAGAGAATTTATCTGCATTTTCTGATCAGGAATGGAAACAGCCCGTGGAGGCTCTGCTCTTAGAAGTGAAGTTGAGGGAAGAGAATGATCATTCATGGGAGGTGTAGATGCTCTCTACCCCGAGTTGCTGTGTGGAGTCAGGGTAGTTGAATGGTGAATGGAGGATGTGGGGGTTGGGTAATGGAGTATGTTGTACTAAAAGGGGATTTTAGTGGGTTGTGATGGAGAAATTTTTGAAACACTTTGGAACAAGTCACCTCATATGTGTAACCCTCGTTTTCTCATCCTCTTATTTCTCTGCCTACTGTTTGTAGCTCTCACTTGTTGCATTATGTATGTCCTTGACTGTTAGCTCTTCAGGACAGGTGACATTTCTGTATTATCTGTAAAGCATCCAAGAATAATGTGGCAGCTGTGGATAAATAATAATATTAGGACACGTGACTGTGAGAATTGTGTGTCCCCAAAGTAGACATGCAAATTTGGAAACTGCATCTGAACATTTGACCCACACAATCTCAGAGTAGGTGATTATTTTTCAAGTAAAACCTAAAAGCTTGGTATTGTATTGTGATTAGGGGGAGAATTTTCCCCAGCTTCAGATGTACTTTTGTATCTTCAAAGATGAAAATGCAAGAGTTATTCAACTTAGAGAAATTGCTGCCATGTATGTGATGCACAAATATATTTTGCTTATTGAGGGAGATTCGCCCAACTCACCTCTGAATTATATCCATACACTTCGCTATTTATTTTATTTTTCTTGAAATAACTAAAGAGATGCCCATCCAAGCCTCCAGGTTCCCTAATATGCTCACTGACAATAACATTTAAATCTCAACCCTGTTAAAATTCAATAGGAACTCGGCCAGCCATATACCTACAAAAAACTCTTTCTGCCCTTCCATCATCTTCTAGCCTGAGCCTTCTCCAAAAGCCCAGTGAAGATGTCTTTTGCGGTGCTCCCAAAAGGTCACCAAAATCTGGACTAATTTGAACCAAAGGGGAAGCAAATTCCAGAGTCCTAAAGCCCTGCCAGTCATCCCCTTTTTTTTTTAATAAGGGCAATCCAGCTCAAGCAACCTACTGACTGGAACTGTGACAATATGACATTGGGAGAAAGGGGTGATCTCTCAAGTAGGCTGGTCCCAGGCCATTTAGGGCTTTCTGAAATGTAACCAATATCTTAAACTCCAGATGGATGGTGAAAGCAGATGAGGAATGTGTCTCTCTCTTATTGCCAGAGATTATCAATCCTTCCTTGAGGCAGAGCAACTCCAGCACACCTCAAACGTGGGGGCCCAGCCCCCTTGCTTAAGAAGCTGTCAGAGAAAAAAATCAATGGAAAAACTGATATCAGGCGGTAGTGAGCACCTAAAATCAGGCAACATGCCGGTGAAGCAGAGCTCTTCTTTGCAGACAATAGTGTGAAATTAAAGTTGCAGATCTTCTTTCTAAGCATTATTTTGTTCTTTGGGGAAGAATTAACATTTTAAGTGTCTTGTTATGAGGCTTATGAGTGCAACAAGCCTCTTTTACATTAAGCTTTCCCCAAAAAAGAAATGTGAACTTCATTTTACTGTCTGAATATTATCAGGTTTGGACAAATCTTCATAAAACCTTATAATTAAACTTTTATTTTAAGCACTGACTAAAAATCGTTGCTGAGCAACTTTCATAAATCATGTATTTGTTTTGAGGCACTGAAATGTGCTGAAATTATATTTTTAAAATATTTAGTTAGTACAATAGCTTTTTTGAGAAATAATGTCATTTCTAAGTCTACATTTATTAGGGTTTTTTTAAACCATTGGTTCTTTTCCAAGAAAGATCCAACTTGCCTGCATTATGCATGTGTTTTTCCAATCTGAGGGTTTGTTTTATTTTTTTTTTTTAAGAGGCAGATTGAAGGTCACTTAAGAGAACTAATTCTGTCTTGGGGATACCTCTACACCATTCCCTTAGCAGGTATATATTTCCTCTATTGCTTCAAGCCAGCCATATCAGCTGTATTTCTTTTAATTAAATATTGCTTTTCTTCTTTTAATTACTCACACTCTGCTTTCATTTTTATGCTATTTTACTTTCTTATTGGAAAAGTGAGCTACTATTGAAGTTTTCTAGGGCCTCAATTCTGTAAATTGACCTGCGTTGATGTACAAGTCTGATGGATGTCAATGAGATTACTCCCATGCTTAAGGTTAAAAATGTGTGTAAGTGTTTGCAGTATCAAGGACCTACATGATTGCTTCTGGTCAATGAGGTCTCATTATCGTCACAGACATTAAAATTGTGAGTAACTCAAGCTAAGAAAATTGTTGGCCAGATCCTCAGCTGGTGTAAATAATCATAGATCCTTTACATCAGTTTAGGACAGTGGTCTCCAGTGGTCTAGTAGGCACGGAGAACATTCAGAGGCATGTAGCAGGGCTTGGGCTAGCCCCCAAGGGGGACAGGGAAATAGCACCACCCAGCCCCACTCTGACCCCAGCTCAGTTCCGGCCCCAGCCGCAGCTCTGCTCCACCCCCTGTGCCACCTGCAGCCCAGCTCTGCCCTCATTTCCTCTCCAGCCCCAGGCCAGCTCTGCCTCTAGCATCTAGCCCCAGCTCCTCTCCCATCCCAAGTTTAACCTCCAGCTCTGCTTGCAGCCCAAGCTCCTCTGATGAGCCAACTATGCAGTAATGGAGGAGGGTAGGGGGCATGGACAGATTCCATGGTAAGGGGGGGCATGACAGGAAAAGTTTGAGTACCACTGGTTTAGGAGCTGTCCGTGTCTTTATGTGTAATAATATAACCACGTTAAACATAACGCATGCACGCAGTGATCTTCATAAATTGAGTTTTTCTCTTGTATTGATTTTAGTTGAGAGGGTAGAGAATATACAATCCTCCTTTTTAGGATTTTATTGATAAACTATCCCAAGTCTACCGTGTTCCCTTGAGAAACATCATCTGCTCTCTGTACAATTTCAAAGTTTCAAAGGGTTCAGAATTGTCTTAGATTGTTTAATTAGCAAAAGGACACAATTAGATAATGTGAATAACTCAGATTCCACAGTGGGAGCAACATAACTCCATAAACTGCAACAAGGAGAAATTTCCTGACTGAGTTCTTCAAAGATTTTTCATATCCTGTATTCTTTTGGTTTCTACTCTGTCTAAGATGCGTAATCTTCTGTTTTTTTCCTCTAATTTACAGATCTTAGCAAGTTTGTAAAGCAGACAGATGTTGAACTGTATCTGAAAGACGTTAAACATGAATTGCTTGTTGTCAAACCATCTGTTTTTAAAATCATACCATTGTGCTAATATGGTAAGGTATTGTCAGGTCCTCTAAGGATTTTTAATATTATTTGTTTGTATATTGGAAATAAGACACAGATTATATCAAGCACTGATGGGCAGCTGTATAATAAAAAAAGGAAGCTAAGGAAAATAGTTCCTGTTGGGAAACCTTGACAAATCTGGTTAACAGAACTTCAGAGCCTCATTGTGCAACAGTTACTCACATTGGGGTGAAATTCAGTGCTGTGCCTAGGCCTTATGCATCACCTAAAATTTCAGATTAGCATTTAGGTGAGCCTTAAATGGTATACAGGCCTTCTGTCTGGCCCTTTGCACTGGGGTCAAGCTGGTAAGAGGGTAAGTGGTGAACATTTACTCACCCACATCGTCACATTAACTCCAATACATTTCTCTGTGATTTCAGAAGATTAGTTTGCCTGTAGGTGAGTACCTGTGTCTTTTTTATTTGTCAAAGAGTGCCTAACTCCTGTAGCAATAAGCACTTTAGAAATGCCTAAAATGCAGGTAGATTGAGATTTTAATTTGTATTACTTAGCACATAGTATGTGACAGCAATGCTGGGCAAAAGTGAAGTACCAGTAATATGGAGGAAAATAGAATCAGAAATGGCTCATCCTTTTTTCTGTATTGTCATTGACTGTCTTTGAGCTTCACAGCCAAGTCCTGTATAGATATTTAGATCAATTATATTGATTGAATAATATGCACCAAAGGAAGTCAGCAAATAAGCGCCTCTTTATGGAATAAGTCCTTTTTAAAAACTGACAAAAAACCTCCAACCAGTTCTTGGCAAGGAACTAGTGGAGATCTGTATGTAAACAATAATTCAATTGTTGTTGATTAAATTTTCTGAGACATTATTGCAAGAATAAAATCTGTTACACAAATAACAAATTATCTGTAGTGGACATATCCAACAAACACACATACTTAACTCGTCTGAAAAATTAAATAGCTTAAAATGTTATTTTTGCTAGCGGTCAGTGGGATTTAATTCTAGAAGTGCCACAGTTAATTGTCCAAAGTTTCTCTCTGGGACCTCTCATGAAGAAAGAAACAGAGGCCATGGAGCATGAGTTAGTCCAACTCTTCTAGGGATTATAGACATCTCGGCAATACCTCGCAGTTAATGATATCAAAGGCTGCTGTCACATCCATAACTATCAGCAAAAGACACTCTGGGACTCAATGGTAAAATTCCCCTTGATTTCAGTGATAGCAGAGTTAGGCTAATGCTCAGGGCTTTGAAAATCCTACCTTTTATCTTCTGTGATTACTAAGAATTAATCATTAAACTCAACTGGAGCATTTTTTTATCCAATACCAAAGCCTAAAATATGGCTGACTGGGATTGAGGAGATTAGAGATTTGCAGAAACTACCAGAGTGCTATTACCCCAACTTTCTAAATGAACTTTCACCACCCTTCCCCAAAAAGGAAAATTACATGTAGTTCAATATTAGCAACATTTCTAAGAACAGCCTTAATGATGCTTCCTTCAGAATAATTGACACCCTGCTCTTGTAAGGAGTCATAAGTATCCTTCTACCTTTTCGTCTAGGTATGTGTATGAAACTCCAACATCATAAATATGTAAGACAGATAGTGGTGGTATTAGACCTTTTTCAACTAAAATCGTGCTTTCCTTTTGCCAGTGTTGGTTTCTAAGAAGTATAATTATTAACATAATCCCCACAATAACTTGTATTTAAAGCATATTGCTTTTTCCTCCGAATCTTATTGTTTATGTAGTACTGTAACTACATGCACATAATAGTATAGCCATCAACACAAGTGTTGCACCTATCACAAAATGTTTCAAAAGTATTATTTGCTGTAGTGCAGAGTTACAAGAAGGCTTTCAGGGGTTTGTAGAGAATTGCAAATATCTTATTGGAAATTATTGATCCAAGTGAGTTCCTACAAATTTGCCCCAATTTCCTTGTTGCATTTCTTAGCAGATGTTTAAAAGCTGTGTGAATTCTTGGTAGATGAGATTTCTTGGATGGAGAAAACATTGATATATTGAATGAAGAGTTTAAACTTGGAGTCCACACCACCCGTGGTTACTGAAGTTCCACTGCAGTTTTGGCAAGAGAAGATGTGATAGGCCTAGTCTGCTCAAATTCCAATTTTGGTAGGTTTATTCTGCCTACCTAAATTCCACCTGTAGTTTCATTTGGATAACATTCTTATTCATAGCTTCTTACCCCAACCTGTTTTTGTAGCCTTGCTGTGTAGTGTTACTTAGCAGACACATTACATTTTAGAGGTGACTGAATATCAGGGGTGGGTGAAGTTATCCCTGTCTAGTATATATGATGTGTAAACTATGAGGCACATTGGAATCTGGTGTGCATGAAAGGCACTGTAGGAGTGAGAGGTTCTTATTTGCTGTTTCAGTGCATTTTTCCTACTGAAGACTGGCTAATTACCAAAGTGATTTGTTTTCATAGGAGAATTTGCTCTTTCAAAGCCCATTATCTGCTTCTATTTTTTACTTTTAAAATACTAGTGTCAATTTAGTGCTTATTTAAGATGAAAACGCCTTGGAGACTTGAGTCTTCTATTTATCCACTGAGCAGGTACAGCATGTGTAGCAACCAGTGGTAGATTAACAAGACCCTCTGTACATGAGGTTCCAGGCTCCTGAGTTCTACCTGTTGGGTTTGAGATCAGCCTATAAACTCTAACATTAATCCCGCCCTGTATTCTTTTGGGAGAAAATAGAGGGGAGGGAGCTTTGCTTCTGAATATGCAGCCATGCAGAAAGTATTTGTGCATCCAACTGGCAACAGCAGAGAATCTACTCTGTTTCACTATTGCTATTCAGAACTGTGGGCAATGGTGAAACTGACAAGGCATGTCAGTTTTACTCTGTGATTCACTAAGGCAAAAGATGTTTTCTGTACTGTGATTTAGATAAAATATACTTTTTTTATGCAGCAGGGATTTTAATACAGTTGATATCACTTCCTTATGTTGACTTCATTCCTCAGTGTCAGAAGAGTTACAGCTCCTCCATTAATATTAAAGTGTTTGGAATTCACACTTCAGAAAACTCAAATGTTTGTCATCCATTAATGATAGTCATGTTGGGTGTCACTCTGCAAGGAATTAGAAGCACACACAGTGATCCTCAACTGGTGTAAATGAGCATCACTCCATTGACTTTAGTGGCCTCTGAGTGATTTATACGAGCAGAGAAACTGGCCCATGGTATTAACTAATTAAAAAAATGTTTGACTTTAATTTAGAATCGGTGATTTTAAGAATGTTATTTCTGTTAGGATGTGGTGTTTATATAGAGTGAATGAACGCTGTCCATGTGGTTGGATGTGCATATCTGTAGATCTACTTTACAAGTTATAGGGAACTTGGGAGCTCACTTTCTCTGGGTTGTAGCAAGGCCATCTCCAGTACAGCCAGAAACCAAAGTCTCAGAGGAGGTGTTATGCATGTAATGTTGTAAATTTTATTAAGGCAGTTTCATATCAAGGTAAGTCCTTAAATTTGAGAAGTCACAAATGGAAAAAACCTGCTATCCCAATTAGTGCATCCCCTGCAATTGCATCCCTGCAGAATATGATCCCCAGAGAAAAGACAATATTAAACTAATCCCAGATTTTAGCCCGGGATATGTCTGCACTGCAATCTGAGGTGTGATTGCAGCTTGGGTAGACATACCCGTTCTAGCATGGCTTAACATAGCAGTGTTAATGTGGTAGCTAGGGCTGTACCAGCACCTCACAGATTCTAGATACATACTTGCATTGCTAGCTCCCACAGAAGCCTGTTCTGCTATGTCTACACTGTTCTTTGTAGCTGTACTAGCAGGTAAAACTAGTGTCGATACATCTACCAGCGCTGCAGTCAGACGTGAGATTGCAGTGTCAACATTCCCCAAGAAGCCACGCCAACACAATACATATGTAATTATACAATGCTGTGTTTTGAGTAAGAGCCTCTGTTTAATGCAAACTAGCAAGGTTTCATATCCCTGTAATGTTATAAAAGACCACAAATGACTACATTGGAACTACTTTTTTTTTTTTTAATTAGGAAATGTTATGAGTCTGAATTTTTTTTTCCCGTCAGCAGTTGGTCCAGAAAAAGACAAAATATATCACTAATCCATGTTAACTGAACTCCATTCCCCATGAGATTAACGCAAGGAGGGAAAGTGGAGTTACTTCATATATTATACATGGGTATTTAAGTTTCTGTGAGGGCGTCTTAAGTGATATTGTTATTTTGTTTCCACTATTGTAATAGTAATACTAAACTCAATTTCAGAGCAAAGGTGCAGTGTAAAGCACTGAGTAATACTAACTAGATCATTGTATATGCATTAAAACCGGTTGACTTTTATAGAGAAATAGAAACAACTCTATTCAGAGAGGGGCCATTAAATTTGGCTCTCTGGGGTTAAAATAGCAAGCATATGTTTTCCTTTTCTGAGACCCATCAGCACAGTGCAGCTCTCACTGTGGCCAGAGAAAATGTCATTTCCCTAGCAGATACATAAATTTATTTTAAAGAGAGACCCTCAGGGCCAGATTGAACATTGGCTTTAGTGGACCTATGCTGATTTATCCTAGCTGAGATCCTGGTCCTCAAAAGTCTATAGATCATCTTCTTTTGTGTGTGTGTGTGTGTGTGTTTTTAATAAAATTTTGATGCAAATAGGCTCAAAACTTGAGCACATGCTTAACTTTAAGCACATATAGGCTCTGTCTCCACTACAAGCCAAGTGTGTGATTCCCAGCTACCACAGATATACTCATGCTAGCTCTCGTCTGAGCTAGCACACTAAAAATAACAGTGTAGCCAGGGTAGCACAGCCAGCAGCATGTTCTAGCCACTCTGAGCATGCACCCTCAGGGTGTGGGCAGGTTTGTATTCAGGGCAGATAGCCTGGGCTACCTTGGCTACACTACAGGTTTTAGTGTGCTAGCTTAGAGTGAGTATGTCTGCACAAGCTGGGAATCACATCCCAAGCTTAGTTAGATTGTAAGCTCCTTGGGGCAAGGGCCATTACTTTGTTGCATGTTTGTACAGAGCCTTGGTCCATGACAGGGATTAAAATTCTCAAAAGTGTTTAAGTGATTTAGGAGCTTAAGTCCTATTTTCAAAAGCGATTGAGGCGCATAATGAGATGTAGGGTTATTAACTGCCTACAACACATATGAAAATGGGCTCCTAAGTCACTTAGTGGTTTTTGAAAGGTGCTACTGCAATACAGATAATAAATAATAGTAGCATAAGTAATCTAGTTGAAGCTAGAAGTAGGCAGTATTTGAGACTACTCACATTACTTAAAGTTAAGTGCATGCTGAAGTGCTATCCTGGAGCAGGGCCTTAATTACCAGTAATTAGAAATAATCCGGCTTTTGTGGCTTTATATTTGAGCCAACATATAGGGATTGGATCTTCTGCTGTAACTGTTACTGCGTTAGTGCATTGTAGTGCTCACTACAAGCTCTATAACTTCATGATGCTGGGAACTCTCAGGAAAAATGCACAGAGCCTAAGAGCTAGGAATTCCTAAATGATGAATTAGGAATCACCCATAATTATTTTAATCATCTCAGTTTATGCTTGGTGTTAAGTATTCATAGGCATGAAAGTGTTGAGGCTAATTCCTTTGCCATATGCCGCTTTCATTCACAAAGACACACAGTTTAACGTGTGTAGAACCAGGGGAATTCGCATAGTATTGACCTTTACTTTGATCTACAAAATTCCTGGTATCATAACTTTAAATGGATAAATGCTCAGAGGCACAAAGAAATCCAGTTTGTCTGCATTTTGTGAAGAAGGTCACTCCTGCATCTTCCCAGTTTACAACCTTAAACTGTGTGACAATTTTTATTTTCCCCCTTTCCTGTCTTTCATAGGCTCAGATTTAAAAAATAAATTGAAGTAGCAGATGGTTTGACATTTAAAAGAAATTGCAGCTATAGTTGAGTGCATGAAGAACAATCTAGCCTTTCACTTCATCAAAGGTATATATGCACAGTGTGATTATCCGCTTACAGTTGCAGGAGTGTAACTTTATTTTATTGTCCCCACAGATGAGCACCATGCCAGGACTTCCTACAAGACCTTGCTTCTATGACATTGACCTTGACCCAGACACAGAACAAGTAAAAGGGTTGTTTTGAGAGAGGTGTCCAAGTGCAGGTGGGTAATGTATAACAGTGTTTAATGGGCTGTTTTCTTTCTTACTTTACAAAACTACTAATTATCTCCAAGAGTAAGAAATTGGTAGAGGTTTTGTCATTGATACATCAAGGAATCAGTATTGAGGTTTGGGAAATATTTGTTTTATTATTGCGTCATATTTATGGATATATGGTAATAGCTGGTACTAAGTCCTCAATTGGTATAAATTGGCTTGGCCCATTGGCTTTAATGGAGCTATGTCAAACTATACCGGGTGAGCATCTGGCCTTCCACAGGGCCAATCAACAGAGCTTTTATTTTCTGAAATCATCCCTAATAGACGTGTCTACTCTAACCTTGCATATTGCCTCTGATGGTGATTCCCTTTCACAGCCTGTTTTTGTTGTTATATAGATTTTCCCAATAGTTTTTCCAGAAAAAATTCTGCCCCATCATAAATCCATTATTATTCTTTGTTCTGTTCTCTTAAACAGAGACTAACTGATCCCTGTCCTCTCTATCATATGACAATATGTTTGAGAGAGACAAGGTGGGTGACATAATCTCTTTTATTAGACCAGCTTCTGTTGGTGAAAGAGGGGATAAGCTTTCAAGCTCCACAGAGCTCTTCCTCAGGTATGGGAAAGGACATTAGCATGTCACAACTACCTGATTGCATTTCACAGACCTGAAGAAGAGCTCTGAGGAGCTCCAAAGCTTGTCTCTCACCAACAAATGTTGGACCAATAAAAGAGATTACCTCACCCACCTTGTATGTCTCATAGCCTGGGACCAGCATGGCTACAACACAGCAAACAATATATTTATTGTATAAAGAAAAGGAATACTTGTGGCACCTTAGAGACTAACAAATTTATTTGAGCATAAGCTTTCGTGAGCTACAGCTCACTTCATCCAATGCATTCAGTGGAAAATACAGTGGGGAGATTTATATACACACAGAGAGAACATGAAACAAGGGGTTTTTATCATACACACTGTAAGGAGAGTGATCACGTAAGATGAGCTATTACTAGCAGGAGGGGGGGAGGAAGAAAACCTTTGTGGTGATAATCAAGGTGGGCCATTTCCAGCAGTTGACAAGAATGTCTGAGGAACAGTAGGGGGTGGGGAGGGGAAATAACATGGGGAAATAATTTTACTTTGTGTAATGACCCATCCACTCCCAGTCTCTGTTCAAGCCTAAAAAAGAAAAGGAGTACTTGTGGCACCTTAGAGACTAACAAATTTATTTGAGCATAAGCTTTCGTGAGCTACAGCTCACTTCATTGGATGCATTCGGTGGAAAATACAGTGGGGAGATTTATATACACACACAGAGAACATGAAACAATGGCTTTTATCATACACACTGTAAGGAGAGTGATCACTTAAGATGATCCATCACCAGCAGGAAGGAGGGTGGGGAAGGAGGCTAACCTTTTGTGGTGATAATCAAGGTGAGCCATTTCCAGCAATTAACAAGAACATGTGAGGAACAGGGGGCTGGGGTGGGGGGAGAAATAACATGGGGAAATAGTTTTACTTTGTGTAATGACCCATCCACTCCCAGTCTCTATTCAAGCCTAAGTTAATTGTATCCAGTTTGCAAATTAATTCCAATTCAGCAGTCTCTTGTTGGAGTCTGTGTTTGAAGTTTTTTTGTTGAAGGATAGCCACTCTCAGATCTGTAATCGTGTGACCGGAGAGATTGAAGTGTTCTCCGACTGGTTTTTGAATGTTATAATTCTTGACGTCTGATTTGTGTCCATTTATTCTTTTACGTAGAGACTGTTCAGTTTGACCAGTGTACATGGCAGAGGGGCATTGCTGGCACATGATGGCATATATCACATTGGTAGATGCGCAGGTGAACGAGCCTCTGATAGTGTGGCTGATGTGATTAGGCCCTATGATGGTGTCCCCTGAATAGATATGTGGACACAGTTGGCAACGGGCTTTGTTGTAAGGATAGGTTCCTGGGTTAGTGGTTCTGTTGTGTGTGGTGTGTGGTTGCTGGTGAGTATTTGCTTCAGGTTGGGGGGCTGTCTGTAATCAAGGACTGGCCTGTCTCCCAAGATCTGTGAGAGTGATGAGTCGTCCTTCAGGATAGGTTGTAGATCCTTGATGATGCATTGGAGAGGTTTTAGTTGGGGGATGATGAAGATGTCATCAATGTAGCGCAAGTAGAGTAGGGGCATTAGGGGACGAGAGCTGAGGAAGCATTGTTCTAAGTCAGCCATAAAAATGTTGGCATACTGTAGGGCCATGCGGGTACCCATCACAGTGCTGCTGATTTGAAGGTATACATTGTCCCTAAATGTGAAATAGTTATGGGTGAGGACAAAGTCACAAAGTTCAGCCTTGCAACAAAGCCCGTTGCCAACTGTGTCCACATATCTATTCAGGGGACACCATCATAGGGCCTAATCACATCAGCCACACTATCAGAGGCTCATTCACCTGCGCATCTACCAATGTGATATATGCCATCACTGCCATGTACATTGGTCAAACTGGACAGTCTCTACGTAAAAGAAAAAAAAACTTCAAAAACAGAGTCCAAGGAGAGACTGCTGAATTGGAATTAATTTGCAAACTGGATACAATTAACTTAGGCTTGAATAGAGACTGGGAGTGGATGGGTCATTACACAAAGTAAAACTATTTCCCCATGTTATTTCCCCCCCCCACCCCCCACTGTTCCTCAGATGTTCTTGTCAACTGCTGGAAATGGCCCACCTTGATTATCACCACAAAAGGTTTTCCTCCTTCCCCGAACCCCACCTCCCCCCCGCTGGTAATAGTTCATCTTAAGTGATCACTCTCCTTACAGTGTGTATGATAAAACCCATTGTTTCATGTTCTCTCTGTGTGTATATAAATCTCCCCACTGTATTTTCCACTGAATGCGTCCGATGAAGTGAGCTGTAGCTCACGAAAGCTTATGCTCAAATACATTTATTAGTCTCTAAAGTACCTCAAGTACTACTTTTCTTTTTGTGAATACAGACTAACACGGCTGCTACTCTGAAATCTGTATTTATTGTATGTATTTGAAGACTTTTTTTTCTTCCATTTGTTTTTCTGCACACTTTTCAAATCCAGGTCTCTTCATCTTTCCTGAGAAGGTGCATTTTCCAAGCCCCTCATCTTTTTTACTCTAAATTTCCTCTAGCTTGTCCATCTTTTAAAATCAAAGTGGTTACCAAAACTGAATTTAGAACTCCAGTTGAGGCTTAGAACATGCCAAGTGGTATAGAATATTGCCTCTCTTTACACATAATAATCCGGTATAAAATCAACTAATGTGGCTTTTTTGTTACTGTTACTCATTCAGTATATCATAAATGGTAACTCTCAGATTCTTCTCAGTGACGCTACATTCTAGCTATTCTTTGCCTGCCCTATATTTAGGATAAATAGGTTTACTTCATTTTAGTATGCCCCAAGTACCCCAAAAAAGCAAAATTAACTGTTCATATGCCTATGCTGTGAGATAGTATCCTTCAATCTGATCAGAGCAGACTCTTACATTTTCCTGTATTCTTTCTATTACAGCAAAAACTGGTTAGACTGAAAGTTAAATGATAGGTTTAGACAATTATCTTATGTACTAAGTGCCGTTGGCTATTTACTGCTGTGTAGCTCTATGCATAGCATTTCTTGGTACATATCCTGTTATTTTGGGAGGAATTATTAACACTATAAACTAGATGGATATTTTGCTTAGAAAGTGGTATGTGATCCTCTTTGAACAATCTAAAATGACAGCAGAATCCTAAGGCAAGACCTATACACAGCACGTGTGCTTTCTTCAGTGAAGTGGTTCAACCATTATGTTTGCTACTTTTAGTCTCGTTAAAGGCCATCATACCCAAAGGGCAAGAAAGAGTTTTCCTTTTTGCTAAATATATCTTCAAGAACAATAGTTGGAAAACAAATAAGATACTCTCCTCCCAACTATAAGGGTCTTTGCTTTGGAGTAATATACAAAGTGAAAATGTTGAACTTTAGTTTTTTAATCAGCTTGGGTACCTTTTTGGGTTGAAGAGGAAATGCCAGTAAATTAAACTCTAATCAGGTTCTTGAGAGTTATATGCATCCCAGCCTATAATAGTAAGGCTATGAATCTATTGGGGATGTGCTGGTAATATCAACCACATGAGGAGAGAAGCCTGTGAGTTTGAGTTCTGAAGACATTTTGACGATATGTTGAAAAATATGGGCCTAGCTTTTCCAACGTAGGTACCTACAGTTAGGCACCTAATAAGTGTTCTGATTTTCTGAAGTGCTATGGATATGCAGGGCCCATTAATTCCAATAAAAGTAATGGGCATTCAGCACCTCTGGGGTCAGATCCTATGGGGTTTTTGTGCATCATCCCTTCACTCCCAAAATGCTGAGATCTGAATAAGAAGTTCATTAGGCTTTCTAGGGACCTGGAAAAAAAAGTAGTAGAGCTAAAGACAGGGATATAAGAGACATGGCAGAATTTAAAAAAACAAAAATCTTCCCCCAATTTTGATCTCTCATTTTTTTCCCACCATAAATTATATGTGCTATCGTAAACTGACTTATATTAGCCTAGTCAAGAATCATTCTCTGAGTTCATTTTTCACCCATGAGAAAGGTCTCGGCACTGAAGCAGCCTGCCTTAAGGGCAGATGGACTGCTCGGAGGTATGTGTGGGTGTGTTCATATGATGACAGCTACAGTAATTTTCTGTCTGCTTGATTGAAACTCTTTTATTGTGGTCATAGTGTATAATGTTAATTACAGGAATATTGTATTTTGCCAGCTAAGATGTGGCAATTGTAAAGTATTCAGAGATTAGTCCAAGAACTACAGCTGTTTCATTATAAACACACATGCCTAGCTGAGAACAGTTGTGCTAACATGCATTCTGTATCCCACTCTGCACGGTGCTTAACCTCGTGAGGCTTTATAAGGATATTCAAACAGGCAAAGTTTGTGCTACTAGAACAATTCTCTGGTATGCCTTGCTAATACTGAGCTAAGCTTTGGACTCCACAGTCTGCCTGACTTGTCAATACTGTTAATAAAGCTGGTGATAGTTCTCACAAGATTCTGCAGAATAGTACAAGCCATGGTGTGTACTGTGGTGTAGCTTGGAGTTTGTATGAATTTTTAGAGTATATGCTAACCAAAAAATTAATTGAAAAAAAGTCAAGGTTGAAAATGTCTTTCATTCAAATGCAACCAACGCTCAAAGGACAACTTCACACTTTCTTTGCAAAAGTACCGTGAACCATTAAAAAACACCCAAGCCTTTAAAAATCTGGCAACAAACATTCAAGGGAATCAACTAATTCCCCACTACCATATAATTCTTCATCACTCATCATTGCCCCACCCAACATCCACTGCTTAATGATATACTTAACAGGGAAAAGTTGACACTCTCTCCCCAAGCAGAAATTCTACAACAGGTGTCTACCGTCACTACAGAGATTCTTAGGGAGACCAGCCAGTGGCATTGGGCTAGATAGAGGCAATTGTGCCAGCTGGAGGAACTAGAAGACAAGCAAGCTGTTGTTATTTGTGCTCAGGATCTGGAAGGATCTGAGAACCAGACCCATCCTGGGAAAGAGAAGGCTAGAGGGATCGCATGCTATGGGTGGCAAGAAGCCCTTTTCACTTTATCTTCTGGTCCAGCTCTCTGAACCTAGATAATGTAAGTGTCTCCTGTATCTACCCTCCTCTTACCAATTACCAGACTTTCATTCTTTCATTGTCCTTGAGTTCTTGTGACCAGGCAAAGCCCCAGCTGTCAGTCATGTTCTTGCATTTTACCCTTCCTTCCAGGCCTGAGGTAAAGCAGGATGCTTTGCAGCATAAAGAACTGATACTGTGACACTCCTGCAGCTTTTCTAAAGAGCTGTTAACCTAAGTCATCTTATGCAAGGCATTATGAGGTGCATCAAACCCAGAAGGAAGCACAAAACAGGAGACTACAACTGCCTGATGACAGAGAATATAAAACTGTTTGAGAGGAATTTTAGCCTGTATTCATTCAGACATAGTCACCTGGAAAACTGGTTCTTGAAATCTTTTTTCTCCTTTTGTCATTCTTCCCCCTCCCCTTTCTTTCCAACTTTACCTTTATTCCCCTTCCAGTCTATACTTATCCTGCATATTAGGCAGCAGGAGTTTGGAGGTCTATAGAAGAAACTATCTTTTTGCCACAGGGAGATAAGAGGCAAGTACATCATGTCACTACCTAGCAACATCATACACACACAATGTGACTGGCGGCTTGTCTACATTACCCGCTGGGTCAACGGACAGCGTTCTAGTCTAGACGTGATAAATCGACCGCCGAGTGCTCTCCTGTCGACTCCGGTACTCCATCAGAGTGAGAGGCAAAGGAGGAGTCAACGAGAGAGCATCAGCCATCGACTTACCGCAATGAAGACACCGTAGTAAGTTGATCTAAGTACGTCGACTTCAGCTACGTTATTCACGTAGCTAAAGTTGCGTAACTTAGATCGATCCCCTGCCCACCCACCCCCACACCCTCAGTGTAGACCAGGCCTGGATCTTGAAGGAACTTATCCAGTTTACCTTTGCCCACGATGGGCCTTTGAATATGGGTGGGGACAGAGCATTTTCCTATACTTTAAGCCCCCTTAAGAAAACAGAAGAATCTAAAATCTCCATGTATACAAATCCACATTTTTAGAATTGTCCCTTGATTTTACATCCAAATATTACTGTACTGCTAACCTTTGCTGATTGTATGCTCTTCTTATATTGCTACCCTGGGGAGAGATGGAGAATTAGGGACAAGAACATGTGAGGAAGAAAGATAGTTAAAGCAGGATGTGTGTGTGTGTGTGTGTGTGAGAGAGAGAGAGAGAGAGAGAGAGAGAGACTAACTAAACTGTATGTAGTCTATTATGGTGTTTCTACCTTCCCAGCTTCTGCATGTACTTGTCATGTTTGTGTATTTTAATTGCCTACATAACTCCTTGAGAATACATTGCAGAGTCATCTGCTGCCTTTGTTAGTGCATTGTATGCATTAATTACAGCCTGTGTAGCAAAATGTTTCCCAACAAATTGTCTCACTTCCATTCCCAGTTCCCTTCTTTTGCATCTGTTACCCTCTAGAAACTTCACTCCTCAGAAATTCAGTCATGTCCTATTCAGATTTTTAATGACTCTGGAAGAAATCCTATTCCCACTGGATGACAGACCTACCATTGACTTCAATGGGCCAGGGCTTCATCCTCTAAGCCCATTTTAATAACCTTTCCACATAATGATAACCACGGTGACTCTTGATTATGTCCCTTCTTAATCTTTCCTAATTCTTCACTAGAATCCCTGTGACTCCACAAATATATTTATTTGAATTTCTAAAAAGCCTTCCTATCCTTTCACCATGGGCTCACATATATTTAAATAGAGAAACAGGTGACACAAAGCAAGTCAACAGCAGTGCTCACCCCTTCAACCTGTTAGATTTAACAAATACCCCATCTTCTTTATCCCCATATACCGTACCTATCACAATGGGATCCAATTACAAACTGGGGGTGGTAGACGCTACCTCATCAAAAATTATAACACAATACTTCACTTGTGATCCTGCCAACTCCTTTGTTACATTGCCATAACTATCTCCTGTGAGTTGTGCTCTATTCTGCTGTTGATACACTCCAGATTTCTGTTTGCTTTCTTAATTGTTGTTAGATAGTGGGGTTGGGATTGTAATTTTCTATGCAGTATTTCCTCCAGATCCGTCTGCTGACAACTTTCTCCCCATATAAACAGGTTGAGATTATTCTTAATTAGTCTTCACTACTAGTGAATCATTTGTGCTTTCCTTCTGGAAAGGTGATTAAAAGTTGATGTGAAAACCACAAATGTTAATATTGTTTTCGTTTCTTGATCAATTCTTGTTGAAAATGCATCTTGTTGGGGTTTTTTTTATCACTTTAACAAAAACTTTCCTAAATTCTGTGCACCAAGTTTTAAGTCAATGGAACTCTCTATTGCAAAATGTCAACTCTTCAAGAGCCCATAATAGTGCTAGCGTGTGTGTTTGTGTGTGTTTTGTGTTTTCTTTCCAATGGATATACAGAAAGGGTTTGTATTAAGTGGAAATATGTTATTTGTAGCATATGGTATAGTTAAATATTTGATCTAATTATGCTCAGGGCAAAAACTTATACCATTGAAACATTACAGAGCCCCTTGTCATACCTTAGCTTTTGTTTCTTTATTCCTGTTTCTTCAGCCAATGAAAATTATTTCTGCAATACTTTTCTTCTTTTCCAGAATTCTGAAAATACAAACTGCTACTTCACTATTTCCTGCAATAGGAGACAAGAATGAATTTGAAATATGCCTGTTATGTGTCTCTGGAGGGATATCAAGATAGACCAAAGAGAGAAAATCTACACTTCCTTCTACCCATTTTTATGACACACACAAAAAAAATTTGTTACAAACTAATTTATTCTTGATTTAGTGCAGAGAAATCTTTTGCCATACTTACTATTGCTTGCATTTCTGAATGTTTGTTTTATTGATAAAATGGTGTGAACAGAAAGGTGAAATTTTCCACTTCAGGAGTTTGTATTCTTTATTTGAGCTGCTAACAAAAGTATTTCCCTCATCAATGGCCATCTAAAAAATTAACATAAACAGGATTACACTGCCTGATAAATCCTGTTGCTCTTGAAAAGTACAGTTCAGCTGCTGGCATTCAGAAGCTGAAACCACACAAAAATTAGCTGCACATTTCTGAGTTATCAGCAAGTGTTGCTATGGGCACTGCTGGGGAAGAGCCAAATTTCAAATGAGGGGACTGTTGAAGAATAACAAGCAAGAGTTTTTTAATACAGAATTTGTGTTTCCTCTGTGGGTAATCGGCTCTGAAAAACTTAAAACACAGTATACCCAATAGTCATAGGTACTTTTATCTGTCAAATGCGCTTGTTACCAGTTTTACAGTGTTTTTGCTCTATTTTGTTCAGTATCTTGACTATAAATCAATCCCAAATGTCAACAAGCTTTGTTTCTTTTTAAAATCAGCTGTCTAAGGAGACAGAAGGAATGACTGTCTTGTCAGTTTTTTGAAAAATATCAACCTCCAACATTGTTTCCCAGTGGAGTGGGTTATTGTCATTATTCTGGAGGGTTTTTCTTACAGTGTAAAACTGAGGGTCTGGTGTTGCTTTACAGTCAGCAGGTGGTACTGCCAGTGAAAACTAACCATTCTTTATTTGAGGGTTGCGGTATGCTGTTCCCATGCTCCAGCCATCCTCTGTAGGGACAGTTGGGTGCTGTAGCATGTCAAAAATCCAAATTGAGCAGTTCTTTAGACTTTCTTTGAGTGCCCATTGAATGAATCACTGCTACAGTAGGGCAAACTTTCACACAGTACATATTTAACAGGTTACTTTTGAGTATTTCCTTTCTCATTGTTGCTGTTTATTTTCCAAATGTGTGCCTGAAAGAAAGGTCTTCCTCCTAATGCACATGCTCCTTTGACCTGGTTCATTCAGTGAACTCCTTTGCACAATATTTTGGACATTGAAAACACATTATTACAACACCACCTAGTAAAGTGGAGAACAGCCAAAATGTCATGCTACTCAGATAATACATTGTACACCATCAACCAAGTCCACATAATTATCTCACTAGATGCAAGGGCCAGCTGCTAAACATGTCTGGTTTCTTGTGCAGAAATAATGGTCATATTTAATACTTTAATATGGCCTCATTTAGGTTTCCAGTAGCAAAATGTTGACTCCATCCAGTTATTTCTGGGCACAAACAAAAGTCCTGAACCTCCAAAAGTCACATTAGTGAGCTTTAGCTGCTCTCTGTCACCCAAGAATGCATTGCACTAGGACTCCATTTGTGCCATGGAGGATCTGGCTGATAGGAACGCTAATAAACCAATTTTTGTAATGATTTGATTCATTTTCTCAACACTTCTCTATTTTGATTATTATATGCAATTTATAATTTAAAGAAGAGATGAAGCCAGTTTTCTAAGCTCGTTTTCAAGAACTACAAGCTGGTAGGACTTGGTTTTCAAAAAAAAAAAAAGGCACACAATGAAAAAAACAAGCTATCTATGTGATGAGGTGGTTACAATGATGGGGTTGGTTGCTAAAGTAGGGTGTTGCACTTTTTTGGGTCCTTGAGTAATTTCAGGCATACGGTTGGTTAAGGCTTTCTCCTGCTAGGCTGTTTTTTCTATATAGTGTGTACCCTGTATGTAGTGAACAGGATACATATGTGTAGTCACAAAAACAGAGCATTCTTGAAACCCTGGCGCTTTCATATGACACAGAATTTTGGGCCTCTCAAGATAATGTTTTCCATTTTTAACCATCATACTTAACATATAAAACTCAGTGTGCCTCATAGCTGAATTGGATATTAATTTAAACAAGTATTCAGCAGATTGCTGAGTAGAATCTCACGCAGTATGCTTTTAGACCACCACAGTAACTGATTCTTCTTTCTTTGGACTTTTTTCTGACAGCAATCCAGAATAAAATAGAGGATTCTGAAAATACACAGAATATTGTATTTTCCAGCTTTTGAAGTGCTCCTTCTCAGGAATTGCTCATGGACTGGTTCCTTCAATAAAAGAGCAACAAAACAATGGAGTCTGGAGAGATAATATATCATTGCCCTTTTAAGTGAAAACAGTGAAATAATGACCAGAAATAGTTTATTTCCCAAGTGACATCCTCCAGGGGTGCTCCACCCAGCTTACTCATGTCTATGTATGTTATAGGCTTGAACAATGTCTCTTTGGTCCTGTTTACATCGCCACTCTCACCACGTTTGGAGACTCCATTACATCACATGGTTCTCTAACCAGCTTTTTTTTAAAGAGTTTAGCCTTGCAGGGATTGAACCTTGTTTTAACTGTGTACCCTAACTGTGCCAGAGCCTTGGACTCTAGTGAGACAGCAGCACGGACTGGGGGCACAGTTGAAATAATGCTCCTTCCAGAAACACATTTTAACTATGAGGACTACTGGCATGGAGTTACAGTAAAGATGGGACTCTGATGGTTCCAAAGCATTTGACATGTTCTGTTAACAAGGTTCACTTCACAAATTTATCTTATGCCAGGCTAGACTCTGGGCACTCTGTGATTGTACCATACCAGCTACAATGATGTATAAACAAGCCTGTTACTAGCAAAATTTGAGCCTAGTTTTCCAGACAATTGTGGGCAGAGATTTTTGGTCTAAGAAATTTTATTAAACTGTGCCCTAGGCTCAATCTAGGCTATGTTTATACCTATATTGTAGTCTAATCCCACAACGCATTTGTATTTGTCATGTAGATGGGCTCGAACACCACCTGGGAGAAAAATATAAATCTACACTTCGGGGGTTTCCTCAAGTGTTTGTTAGAAAAAGTGTCAGCTCCACACTGCCTAAAGAAACTTCTAGCGACAGCCATGTTCTGTACGTGGCTTCTACCATAGCTAACTCAGTTCTGACCTCAGTGCAGTGCGGATTCTAAGCACTCCTGGTTTTGAAGCATCCACTGCTGTTGACCAGTGAACGCTGCTTGAGGAATATGAGGCTCTCAGAGTGATAGGATTTCACAAACCACTCCAAACTCCCATTTTATATACACATGGGTCCCCATAGCATATGTTCCAGGTAAATATTTTTAATTTAGACTATACTGTCTTTCCTCCCTGAACAATACTTCTGGTACTTATTTATCTTACTGCAGCACAAGAGCAAGTGAAGATAGGAGTTAATGAGGTGCGTGTGATTTATTGACAGTCATCTGGGTAGAGGATTTTTTTTTATGCAACAATGTTCTGATGTATTCATCACCAAGAAATCTTTGAGCTGTTTCAGTCATCTTTCATTATTTCCCAGGTTTGCTTTTCCCTACTCAAATATCTGCAAAAATCTTTTGAACTAACCAATTTCAGCTTCTTCACCTATTTATCCTTTCAAGTTTTAGGGTGAGATGTTCTAAAGCACTCAGCCATGCCCTCGTTCTGGTCCCATTGACATCAGTGGGAGTTTTACCATTGAGTGGGAGCAGATTTAAGCCATCACTGAGCTCTTCTGAAAATCCTGTCCTCAGTGTATTATTTTTTCCTTTTGTTTGCTTTATTTAGAATGCCTTCTAGGTTATTTATTCTTTAAAGTGGAAAAAAGTATTATGAGTATCATTATTTATATAGTGCTGTAGGTGTTACTGGTGCTTTATGGACTTATAGGAAGAGAAGGTCCCTGGCCTGAGGACTTTTCATACCTCATGAGGATAGCACAGATGCTAACAGATGGTGGTTGGGGAGGAAATGTAAGAGAAAGGATTGAAGTTACAGAAGAGAAGGCAGTGAATATTGCTCATTTTAGAGAATCTAATTGTTACAAAATTTTACAAGTGACCTGTATACTATGCCTGCAAATTGCAAAGTATTGTGGAATGTAAGAAGCTTTTAAAACACACTTCATGCTGAGGTATGAGTGGTCATGAACATATTGCTATAAAAGGTTTGGAATCCTTTCACATTGCGTAGTATATAGCAATATTTGTGAAGGCTGCAGCTCTTTATAAAAGCTGTAGCAGTCTCAAGAGATAAATCCTGAAAAATATCCTGGATGGAGAGGAAATCAAGCAATGATATACTTTTATAGAGCCTTTTTTGGAAGATTTTGAAGGAGTTTGCAAAAGTGGGTAGCCAGTAGTATTCCTAGGTTACTGGTTTACAGTATGAGGCACAGAGAAGCAACATTATGTGCTTGGTCACAGTGAGTCAGTTGCAGAGCTAGGAATAGAATCCAGGTGACCTGACTCCCTGTTCTGGGCTGTAACGCCAGACCAGTTTTAGGACATGTTCCATAATCACAATTATGGAAAAAGATGTGAACTGTTTCTCTTTGCTTCTTGCTTTTTATATTAGGAGCCACATGGCAACTTCTGTATTATCATTTATATCAATAGATCTGCTTTTTTTGTACTCAGTTAATACTTAGTTGCTACCACTGGAGTAAAAACCTGACTGCACAGAAATATGTTCAAGCTACTTAAAAGTTTTGTTGTCCTTTTTTTGTATTTCAAAATCCAAAACTCTCAGTGGTGTGTACATTAAAAAAAATAAAGTATATACCTTCTAATGGATACCGATGAACAATTTGCAGAAGTGTTTTTTATCCCCTGACAGCCTGTGGAACTCATTGCCAGAGGGGATGCTGGGAATACCAGAAGTAAAATTGGGTTCCAAAAAGAATTAGATAAGCTCCTGGAGGGTAAGTCCCTCAATGGCTATTAACCAAGTGGTCAGGGATGCAATCAAGTTGCAACACCAGCTTTTCCTTTCCTGATCCTTGATGATGGTGTAAGCAGTCTGAATGAGCTCTTCCCTGATATCTAGTGATGAGCTGTGGAAGAAGACTTCTTTAGCTGATCTCGTTTGCATGGGCACACCCACCCTGCCCAGGTGCTCAGCATGATGGGATTGCTTGCCCAAATGGTCACTTTTGGCTGGTGTGGGATCCCCAGTCTCCTTGGTTTGGAGGCAGGAGTAATAAAGGGAATCAATCATAGCATAAATCAAGGACAGGAGAACTGTACTTGGCATTTCCCGATTGCGGGACTCACCCTCAACTAAATGGCACTAACTAGGCAGGTGACATGGGTTCCAAAGCCCAGTGAGTGGAGAAAGGGTAGGGACAGGTTCTTGTACCTGGTGGTGTGGGCCCTGCCGGAGGGTCCCAGACACCATTTGACCCTTTCTCTCTCCACTGTGTAATAACAGAGCTAATTTAGACTCAATTGCAAGTCTTGTTACATGCTGCAGAGCTGAAATCACTGACACCTAGGTCTAAGCAGTGATGAGCTGCCAAAATCTTAACAACCGTTTTCCTATAAAAAGGTCTGATTTAAGGGATGTGCCCCAGTATGTATTTTTTTGTACCAACAGGGTTACCCATACGTCCTTATTTTCCCAGGAGGCATTTTTAAAATTTAAAAATGCCTCCTGGATAGCAATTTAAGAACCAAAAAGCCTGACCTGTCCGGGAAAATACAGATGTATGTTAACCCTGCCTAAAGTTCTTTTTTAAAAAGATGGGCCTGAACTAGAAATGAGCTCCGTTTCACATGTGTGGGTCCCCGCCACTCCCTAGGGGTGTGCTAGGGTGACCAGATGTCCCGATTTTATAGGGACAGTCCCGATTTTGGGATCTTTTTCTTATATAGGTTCATATTACACCCCCCAACCCTCTATCCTGATTTTTCTCAGTTGCTGTCTGGTAACCCTAGGGTGTGCACATGTGTGGGTCCCAGCTGCTCCCTGCCCCCCTCATTGAAGCAGGTGTACAGGGTTACTGCCCTGGGAACTGCAGGGCACCAGTGGATGTGGGGCAGGCTGCAGACAAGGACAGGGCGAGCTGGAGGCAAGGGGGTGCAGGGCTGGCTGCAGGCGGGGCAGGGGGTGCGGAGCTGGCTGGAGTAAGGAGGGTGCATGGTTGGCTAGAAGCAAGGGGGTGTGGGGCTGGCTGGAGACAGGCTGGCTGCGGGCAGGGCAGGGGGTGCGGCAGGAGCTGACCGCGGGCAGGGCAGGGGGTGTGTGCGGAAAGGGCTGGCTGCGGGCAGGGAGTGTGGGGGTGGCTGGAGACGGGCTGGCTACAGGTAGGGCAGGGGGTGCGTATGGCGGGCTGGTTGCAGGCAGGGGGTGCAGGGCTGGCTGGATATGGGCTAGTGCGGGCAGGGCAGGGGGTGGCTGGAGACGGGCTGGCTATAGGCAGCGGGTGCAGCAGGGATGCTGTGGGCAGGGGGTGCAGGGGTGGGTGGAGACGGGCTGGCTGCAGGCAGGGCAGGGGGTGCGGGGGTGGCTGGAGGCAGGGCAGGGGATGGCTGGAGACGGGCTGGGTGCGGGTAGGGGGTGAAGGGGGGCTGGAGGCGGGCTGGCTGCGGGGGTGGCTGGAGGTAGGGCAGGGGGTGGCTGAAGACGGGGGCTGGCTGTGGGCATGGGGTGACTGAGGCGGGGGCTGGCTGGAGGCAGAGGGTGTGGGGATGGCTGGAGACTGGCTGGCTGCAGGCAGGGGGTGCGGGGATGGCTGGAGACGGGCTGGCTGCAGGCAGGGCAGGTGGTGCAGGGGTGGCAGGGGCTGGTTGTGGGCATCAGGGGCTGGTTGTGGGCATTAGGTGCGGGGGTGGCTGGAGGCAGGACGGGATGGCTGGAGACAGGCTGGGTGCAAGTAGGGGGTGCAGGGGGGCTGGAGGCAGGGGCTGGCTGCGGGCAGCGGGTGCGGGGGTGGCTGGAGGTAGGGCAGGGGGTGGCTGAAGACGGGGGCTGGCTGTGGGCATGGGGTGGCTGAGGCAGGGGGTGCGGGGGTGGCTGGAGATGGGGGCTGGCTGTGGGCATGGGGTGGCTGAGGCAGGGGCTGGCTGTGGGCAGGAGTGCGGGGGGGCTGGAGGCAGAGGTGGTTCTAAAACTGCTTCAACCAGTTCGCGCGAACTGGCTCTCGCTCACCCCTGGGTCTAAGTATGACCTGCTTTGGGATAGTGTCTCTGATGCAAGAGGCTATCCAGTGTGCACCAGCAGTGAGGCTCCCCCACGAAGAGCTGAAATCACGGAGAGCTGTGGTAAATGGTGGGCCCTGAAGACATTTTGGTGAGAGGCCAGCAGGGTGGTTGGTGGAGAGGTGTGGCGAGTGGCAGAAGGAGGGCTGGCGGAGACGTGTGGTGAGCGGACAGCAGGGTGGTGAGTGAGTGCCCGAGCAGCAGAGCAAATAAGGTGCCTCCTTACCACCACCACCTCCACTCGGGGTGGAAGGTGAACTCTGCAGATGCACCTCTGAACTCTGGTCTTCACTGACTAAGAACAGCAACTCTGAGTGGGGTGCAGAGAAGGGACAGGCCCATGAAAGGGGCTTTTGGGTTGCTGGACCTGAGGGGAAAACGACTCTGCCCAACTAACTTGAGGGCAGGTCATTTGCTCATGGTTTATGCTTGTGAACCCTGTTTGCATATTTCCTCAAATTAATGCCAAGTTACTTTCCTCCTGTTATTAAAATGTTTTGCTACACTCACACTCTGTACTTGTGAGAAAGGAAATATTGTCTCTTAGAGGCGCCCAGGGGGTGGTGCGTAATTGTCCCAGGTCACTGGGTGGGGACTCGAGCCAGTTTTGTGTTGTATTGTTGAAAAGGAACCACTAGATACTGAACTCAGCCCTTGTTGCTGCTAACTCTGACTGGCAGAAGGGTTACAATGGCATTGTTAACTGGAGCAATTAGTGAAATGTAGGAATGGAAGGGACCTCAGTAGGTCATCTAGTCCAGTGCCCTGCATTCAAGGACTCTGTAATAACTGGACCATTTCTGACAGGGATGATAAACAGTTCACTCATTAACCTGCTAGCTTTGTCAAGCGGTTTTCTCCAACAAATCACAGATTATAAAAGAAGAGAGACCAGTAGGAGACAGGCAAAGGAAAGCAGGAAGGGAAATAGGTGCTCCTTCTTATGGTACAGTAATGGAGTGACTGGTGCCAGTTTTGTGATTCTTTCCTTGGGCAGGCAGAGTCGCTAGTACCTAGGGTGACCAGATGTCCCAATTTTATACGAAGAGTCCCGATATTTGGGGCTTTTTCTTATATAGGCTCCTATTACCTCTTCCCCCCCACCACCCTCTGCCCCGATTTTTCACACTTGCTGTCTAGTCACCCTACTAGTACCATAGGCACCGACTTCCCTTCTTTCCCCTGGGTGCTCAACCCCTCTCCTGCCTCCACTCCATCCCTTCCATGAGGCCCCGACCCTGCCCTGCCTCTTCCCACCCCTTCCCTGCCCCCATTCCAACCCCTTTCCCAAAGTCTCCACCCCGTCCCTGCCAATATTCTAACTCCTTCCCCACATCCCCATCCCAGTCCTGCCTCTTCCCCACCTCCTCTCTTGAGCTCGCCACATTCCCACTCCTCCCCACCCCCCGGAGCGTGCTAACACTGCCAAACAGCTGTTTGGCGGCGGCCGGGGGGGGAAGCGCTGGGAGGTCAGCAGAGGAGCAGGGGACACGGCACATTCATGGGAGAGGGAAGAGGAGGAGGTGGACCTGGGGGTGAAAGGAGCTTGGCTGCCAGTGGGTGCAGAGCATCCACTAATTTTTTCCCATGGAAAAATGGGGAGCACCCACGGAGTCGGCGTCTATGACTAGGACGTCAGTCAAGTTGGAAGGCTATATCACAGGTGAGAAGTCGGTTCCTGGAATAAATTTCGTCCTCCCATCATGTGCCAGCAATGCCCCTCTGCCATGTACATTGCCAAACTGGACAGTCTCTACGTAAAAGAATAAATGGACATAAATCAGACATCAAGAATTATAACATTCAAAAACCAGTCGGAGAACACTTCAGTCTCTCCGGTCACTCGATTACAGACCTGAGAGTGGCTATCCTTCAACAAAAAAAATAAAACTTCAAAAACAGAGTCCAAGGAGAGACTGCTGAATTGGAATTAATTTGCAAACTGGATACAATTAACTTAGGCTTGAATAGAGACTGGGAGTGGAGGGGTCATTACACAAAGTAAAACTATTTCCCCATGTTATTTCCCCACCCCACCCCCCACTGTTCCTCAGACGTTCTTGTTAACTGCTGGAAATGGCCCACCTTGATTATCACCATAAAAGGTTTTCCTCCTTCCCCCCCTCCCCTTCCTGCTGGTAATAGCTCATCTTAAGTGATCACTCTCCTTACAGTGAGTATGATAAAATCCATTGTTTCATGTTCTCTGTGTGTGTATATAAATCTCCCCTCTGTATTTTCCACTGAATGCATCCGATGAAGTGAGCTGTAGCTCACGAAAGCTTACGCTCAAATAAATGTGTTAGTCTCTAAGGTGCCACAAGTACTCCTTTTCTTTTTGCGGATACAGACTAACGCGGCTACTACTCTGAAACCTGTCCTCCCTTCTGGTAGCTGCAACCACATGAGGCAGCATCAGTTGTGTAAACAAAATTCAAATCCCGGATTATTTACAGTATGGTGTTTAAACCTAAGAAATAGCAGACACTGTAGGCATTGCACTCCCTTAACTGGAGCAGAAAACAAAGAGAAGCCAAGAAATGGGAAGACACAAAACAAATAGAGAAAATGAAGTCTCCTTCCTGTATTTCTGTCCCCGGAAAAGTACCCAGCCTGTCCAGAGCAATCCTTACCAGAGTTTAATAGTCTTTTTTAATCCAAACAATATTAATTCATAAACAAAGTGCCTTGAACACAATCTCAGAACATCTATACAAAGTTCCCAGCATGCACTGGGTTTTCCTTAGCATAACTTAATTTAAGTGAATTGTTAGGCTTTGTTCTACATTCAGGGATAATAGTCCGTAGGCCATAAATCCAGTAAGCATTCCATTGTCACAACACTCCCTTCGATACTGCAGATTCAGAGCAGTAACTAATCCTCTCTCAATCTGCACTCTAATAGAAAAGTTGTATTGGGAGAGAGTGGTGCACACAAGTATTCACTTTGATTCAGGGCACCTCAGATTTAAATTTAAATTCTAATGAAATAATGATGGTAAGTGGATACAGAGTTTGGCAGAAACATAGAAACACAAGCTGCTTTCCACATTATGTTGGGGGGGAAAATTGGGTCTCAGCTGCCCTGCCAATCAGCTCCTCCACCTCCCCCCAAGTGCCTCCCGCCTGGTGACAGAGCCCTTCAAACAGCTCTTCCCTAGCGCTGCCCACCAACCAGTGATCAGCTGTTCAGTGACATGCAGGAGGTGCTGGAGGGAGGGTGGGACATGCTCATAGGATGGGGAAGAAGAACGGGTGGAGTGGGGGTTTTGGGCAAGGGGTGGGGCGGGGCCTGGGGCAGAACAAGGGTTAAGCAACCCCTGGAAAATCACAAAGTTGGTGCCTCTGAATATTAGTATGTAAATCTCTGGCCAGGTGAGTTTTACAGTCTTTTGTAATGGGTGATCTCCAATAGCCTGTTCAAACAGTAAATGTTTCTTCACCCTCTGCAGCATTTTCAGTTTGGAAGGGAGAAGGAGGAGGGAAAACAGCCACATCTTTGTCTACTTGCAGGCAGCTGGGTTAATTCTTTGGGTGTGGCTGTTTTATGTCTCTTGTAGCTGATCAGGATTGTTGGGTTCACCTGTAGAATTCTATTTTGTAACTGTCTCTGCAAAGCGCCTGAACTTACCTCCCTTCCCCTACATCGAAGTTCCCCAACCCCATCCTCAAAGCGAAATTTTCCCACAGGTCTTGCTGCCTCTCCCAAAAACTTCAATGAGCAGCTGCATCCAAACTTTCTCACACCTGCCAAATCCTCTAGTTCTTACCCCACCTCACATTTGATCCTGACCCATCAGCTGCCAAAACTCCACCAGCCTCTTGACACATACCCCACTACTCCTTCCAATGCCCCACAGCCTTCTGTAGTTAGTGCCCGATGCAGAGCAGCTGAGAGCTGCCCCAGTGGCATAAAGCTCTAGGGTATTTTGTCCAGCACCAAGAGTATGCCCGGAGCATAGCTGAGGAGGAGGTGAAGCTGGAACACTGCTGCACTTCAGCACTCCTTGGAGGGCATAATGTCCCCTTGGGGGCTATTACCAGATGATATAAGTTAGAGATGCCTGGAGATTCCTCTTATTTGCCAGAGAGCACAGGTGATGGACAGCTCAGGTCCTGCATCAAGCACAGCTCTGCAGAGGGCTCAAAGATTGACTCCTAAAATCAAGGAGAGCAAGTGGATTTGAAATTGGAGGCTGGATTTCTTTATTTTCCTCACTACCCCAGCACCAACATTTCACTGAACTCTAAGGATTTTATGTCCAACCTTGCGTGGCCCTTTAGCTTCTTAGGTCTGGAGGCAATTTGTCTCTCTTTTTAGTTTTTCACAAAGGGAGACAGTCCTTAAACCAAAGAAATTTCAACTGAGTTTAAATTTTAGGGGCTGAACTAGAATCCCCAGTTGAGGAGAATCTTAGAAACACTGAAAGCGCCTTTGGCTTTAGGGCTGAGACTGGGACTGCTATAATGGAGTCGTGTGATTACACAACGCTTGAGACCTCAGTGTTTATGTAACAAATCAGTCAAACTAAAATATTTCTACAAGTGTGGTCATAATAGTGTTCCTCTGCCCAATACACTTGAGTGTAATGTATTATACACACAGAGCCGTGTGTGAGTAGATACATATTTGTGCGTGTGTGTGGTTTTCATGTAAAAACTCAAATATTTATTCACCCAATAAACTTTTTAATTCTCAAGCTTTGAGAAATGTTTGGACAAAGTTCCACTTTGGTAAGCAGCAATACAGTTGGGACCTGCCAGAACAATGAAAGGAATTATCAACACGAGAGTGCAAAACCTTATGGGGCAAACCTTATGGACTTTAAAAGAAATGTAGAAATTGTATATTTTTGTTCCTAAAACAAAGTGTTTGTGAAGAAAGAATATTTGAAAAATCATCCAAAGCCCATGTAAAACCCATTTTTATGCACCACTCACAAGAAGTGAATGTATAATTATTGGAGGGGAACGATGGGCTAAGTATACTTGTTCCTGTCTCAGCACAGGTCTAAGTACAAAATTGCCTCTTGAGGTCCCTTCCATCCCTGCATGCCTATGAGTATATAATAATGAAATATTAATTTAAGATGCTAAATTGTCACCATCTGTTTTTTCATAGTGCAGCACTGACCACATGATAATTTATTAGCAATTGCCATGGAAAGTAGATTGCCAGTGCAACAACAGACTGTAAGCTGTTTAGGGAAGGGACTATTTGTTCATTGCATGTTTGTACAATACCTAGTACAAAAACAACAAGGAGTCTGGTGGCACCTTAAAGACTAACAGTTAGTCTTTTTAAGGTGCCACCGGACTCCTTGTTGTTTTTGTGGATACAGACTAATACGGCTACCCCGATACTTGACACTTAGTACAAAGGAGCCTGGTTCCAAAGTGGGACCTCTGGAAATTACCATAATACAAATAATACACGGTTTTTCTCCAGACCAATAGGATTTATTGAAACAGTTCAGTTATATCATAGATTTTTTTTAATGTACTTTAAACCAAAATGTTGGTATTTCTCAAGGTATGATGCCAAAACAACGCATTTACAAGCAGGGACTTAAACCTGGTTGACACTATGCGGTTACGTCAATGTAAGCTGTCTTGCGTCAACCTAGCTGTGGAAGTGTCTTCACTTAAATTTGGCTCCCATTGACTAAGTGCCTCTTTATGCTGCTCTAATAACACCACCTGTGGGAGCACCATAGAGTCATGGTCAATGTAGTTAGGTCGACACAATGTCAGTGTAGATTGTGTTGCTTATATTGACTGTTACTGGCTTTCAGGAGCCATTCCACAATGCCCCATGCTGACAGTACAAGATTTGACATGGTAAAGAAACTCTTTCTGTGCTTGTTTCATTTAAATTAAGATGGTTAAAAGCAGCATTTTTCTGATACCTAGTAAAGTATCTAAGCTGTATTAAGTCAATTTTCTGTTAACTTTTGAAAGAACAACCATAATGTTTTGTTTAGAGTTGCAAACATTTCAGAATTACGAACTACATCCATTCCCAGGGTGTTCGTAACTGAGGTTTTACTGTATGCAGTGGCATGTGTATATGGCAATAGTTCCCAAATTTTTCACGTCACACCTCCCCCCTTACTCCAGTTTCTCCCGCTCCTCTCCCCCGGAGGTGGTATCAGGGGCTGGGCACTGGGCTAGGGCTCCCACCGGTAGAGGGGTGCAGACAGGGTAAGGGGGCTGAAGCTGGGACAAGAGCTGTGGTTGGTCTGGGAGCCATGGGCTGAGGCCAGGGCTGCAGCTGAAGGTGGCTCTGGAGCCCAGGCCAAGGATGGAGCTGTGGTTGGGGGCCAAGGCTGGGGAAGGAGGCCAGAGTGGGGCTGTGATCGGGGCCAGCAGCTGGGGCTGGGAGTGGCACCATAGCCAACCCAGGAGCTAGGGTCCAAGGCTGAGGTTGGAGCTGGACTGTGGCCAGAGCAGAGTGGGCCTGGGTGGCACTCCCTCACCAGGACCAGGCCCCACCACACACCCCCAAATGTTCCTCTGAGACCCCCTAGGGGGCATGCCCCACAGTTTGGGGACCATGGGTATATGGCATGCAGTTAGTTAATATTCATTATTTATGGAACAGTAATTAAAACTTTATAAAAACCATGCCAACATGCAGACACCAGAAGTGGTGAACTCTCCTTCCTACATTGATCTAATTTAAACATTGGTTCAAACAGTCACAGTTCCTAAGTCTAATAGCAGCTTGTCACCTACATTTCTTGTTAATGAAAACTAAATAAATTGAAAACAGGAAACACTTCAATCCCTGTAAAACAATGGAACATACTCTAAACAAATTTGTTAACATAATTTAAAGTTCTTAGAGAAAAATAAAACTGAATAAAAAATATAGGATGGCTTTATAAGAACAAGTTTTTCTAGACAAATCTGAGCCCTTTGGGGATTGAATTATAATTTCAGTGGATGAAAAGAATGCAGTAGATACATCTTTATTTCAGAAAAGCATTTGACTTAGTGCCTCACCAAATCTTATTAGAAAAACTTCAGGTGGATATGTGCGCATACTGAATCAATGACTTTTAATTAAAGTGCATTGATCAATGACCATATGTTGAATTGAGGAAGTATAAATCTTGAAGGGAGCTTCAGAGATTGGTGTTAGGCTTGCTTTTATTAATGGGTGGGGTAGAAGGAGTAAGCATCATGCTAATTAAATTCACAGCTGATGCTAAATTGGGAGACGATGAAGACTGTCAGAAGGAAACAAGTATAAAACGACATTAAGAGGTTAGAAATATGGACAGGGATTGATAAAATGAGATTTAAGTTCCACAATTCAACAGGATAAATATCTTTGGAAAGTTCTACCTGACAGTGAACAACAAATTAGATATGAGCTTGCAATGTGATTTCACCACGGTACAATTTTTGACAATTTATAGAGAAGTGTCTCAGATTTCTGTGTGTTGTCCTAGCAAGATTACACCTGGATACAGCAGACAGTTCGAAATGTGTCAGTGCTGGAAAGTTACTGACAAACTGAAAGGAATTAACAAAAGTACAACAAATTATTAGTGGGCAGGAGAGAGTGACACATCTTATATTCACAAAAAGAAAAGGAGTACTTGTGGCACCTTAGAGACTAACAAATTTATTTGAGCATAAGTTTTCGTGAGCTACAGCTCACTTCATCGGATGCATTCAGTGGAAAATTCAGTGGGGAGATGATTTATATACACAGAGAACATGAAACAATGGGTGTTATCTGTTGTCAACTGCTGGAAATGGCCCACCTTGATTATCACTACAAAAGGTTTTCTTCCTTTCCCTCCCCCCCGCCCCCGCGCTGGTAATAGCTCATCTTAAGTGATCACTCTCCTTACAGAAAGAAAAGGAGTACTTGTGGCACCTTAGCGACTAACAAATTTATTTGAGCATAAGCTTTCGTGAGCTACAGCTCACTTCATCGGATGCACAAGTACTCCTTTTCTTTTTGCGAATACAGACTAACACGGCTGCTACTCTGAAAACTCTCCTTACAGTGTGTATGGTGTTTCATGTTCTCTGCGTATATAAATCATCTCCCCACTGTATTTTCCACTGAATGCATCCGATGAAGTGAGCTGTAGCTCACGAAAGCTTATGCTCAAATAAAGTGTTAGTCTCTAAGGTGCTACAAGTACTCCTTTTCTTTTTGCGAATACAGACTAACACAGCTGCTACTCTGAAACCTATCTTATATTCAGGCAATTCTCTCTCATCCACACAGTTCCCAAAATGCATTACTCAGGTTACTTCCTCTACTGAAATTCAGCCACCTGCGTACTGAAATACAGCAACTGTTTAACCGTACTTAGCAATACTACAGACCAGTATGGAAGAGGAAATGAAAACGAATCTTGTGTGTGATTTTAAACTGCAGTGGGAATTTCAGTAGGTAGACTGTAATTACCTGAACTGGAGTTAGGTGAGAATATCCAGCTCACCATCCCCTAATCTCTTGGAAAGTGCTATGGGCTCTTTAAAACAATAGGTAACCTTGGTTTTGCATTTCATTCAAAAGACAGTACTCCCAGCAGCAGCATGCAGCCTATCACCAGTCTGGAGTAATAGTGCAGTACTGATCTGGCACTCCTACTGAATTGTCATCACCGTTTCCTGTAGCACTTCTGCTTTTTTTCTTGCTTTCTTTATCCAAGAAAGGATTTTCTTAAATCAGATAAGAGACTCATGGGTTCCTTCCAGGAATGCCAGGATTAATGCAAAGAACATGCCAGGATCATATCTAATTAAGGGCACTTGCATATTTCATGTATATTCCTAGCATTATCCATCTGATCCTTGAGTTTTTACCAATATCGGAAGACAAGCAGTAGGAAGCCAATTACTTGTCTTTTTACCCAGAAGTACCCAGAAGTCACCTACTACAGGACAGGCCCAACAAAGAAAACAACAGAACGCCACTAGCCATCACCTTCAGCCCCCAACTAAAACCTCTCCAAAGCATCATCAAGGATCTACAACCTATCCTGAAGGACGACCCATCACTCTCACAGATCTTGGGAGACAGACCAGTCCTTGCTTACAGACAGCCCCCCAATCTGAAGCAAATACTCACCAGCAACCACACACCACACAACAGAACCACTAACCCAGGAACCTATCCTTGCAACAAAGCCCGTTGCCAACTCTGTCCACATATCTATTCAGGGGATACCATCATAGGGCCGAATCACATCAGCCACACTATCAGAGGCTCGTTCACCTGCGCATCTACCAATGTGATATATGCCATCATGTGCCAGCAATGCCCCTCTGCCATGTACATTGGCCAAACTGGACAGTCTCTACGTAAAAGAATGAATGGACACAAATCAGACGTCAAGAATTATAACATTCAAAAACCAGTTGGAGAACACTTCAATCTCTCTGGTCACTCGATCACAGACCTAAGAGTGGCTATCTTTCAACAAAAAAGCTTCAAAAACAGACTCCAACGAGAGACTGCTGAATTGGAATTAATTTGCAAACTGGATACAATTAATTTAGGCTTGAATAGAGACTGGGAATGGATGAGTCATTACACAAAGTAAAACTATTTCCCCATGGTATTTCTCCCTCCCACCCCACCCCCCACTGTTCCTCTGATATTCTTGTTAACTGCTGGAATTAGCCTACCTGCTTGTCACCATGAAAGGTTTTCCTCCTTCCCCCCCCTGCTGCTGGTGATGGCTTATCTTAAGTGATCACTCTCCTTACAGTGTGTATGATAAACCCATTGTTTCATGTTCTCTGTGTGTGTGTGAATATAAATCTCTCCTCTGTTTTTTCCACCAAATGCATCCGATGAAGTGAGCTGTAGCTCACGAAAGCTTATGCTCTAATAAATTTGTTAGTCTCTAAGGTGCCACAAGTCCTCCTTTTCTTTTTGCGAATACAGACTAACACGGCTGCTACTCTGAAACTTGTCATTTTAAATAAGAGGCAAGTAAATACAGTAAGAGAATATTCCAGCACTGGGGGGTGGACAAATGAACCTGTGGGATCAGATCTGAGCATTTACATTAGGTGCATAAAAAGGTATGTGTGTGATTACACATGCCCTATTTTGAAAATATGGCCCATGAGGGCTTTTTCAACTCTTAATTTTTGTGAAAATTACCACAGTACCAGATAGAAAGAAAACCTCAGCATTGTAACAGCCATACCTTATTTAGCGTGCTTAAAATGGAACCATTCCAAATAGCCATTTGTTCATACACATAAACACTAAGCTCAAGCTTTTGCAGTGTGTTCGGCTTTTGACCTTGCATTTCACATTACTACAACCAGCTTGACTTGAGCTCGAACAGTTACAGAAATGTTTACAGCCATTCCCTGTAGCAAAATTGAATGAAGTTTGCTCATGTCTTGAAGCTATGGTAACTTACTCAAAACACTGGTACATGTTTTGTCATTTTTTGTTCATCTAAATATTAGCTATTGAAGCATCAATATTAGTGACCAATCTCAATAACATCAATATTAGTGATAATAAATTGAGGGATGGGATGTGCCACAGAATTCAACAACCATCTGGAGGCTTCTGTCACCCACTCAGCTGCCTCAATAGGCTTCTGATTGCTTCCAGCATGAGGCAGTATGGTCCAGTGAATAGCGCATCAGACTGGGAGTGAAGAGAACTGATTTTTTTTTCCACTGGAAAAAATGGTAATTTGTCAAAACTGAAACTGTTTGCAGGAGCTCCAGACTCAAAAAAGTTGGGAAAAAAAAGTTTGTGAACTAGTCAAACACTTTGTTTTGACATAGAGTTCTGATTAAAACAACTTCTCATTCAGAAATTTAAGCTAATTGCACAAAAAAATTAAAAGCTAATAAGGTCAAAATTAAAACAGTCCAAATTTTTTTTTGATTAACCTGAACCAACAAAATGTTGGTGTTTCGGTTCCACAAAAATTTTGAAATTTCACATTTTTGTCCCAAGTCAAGATGGGGGAAAAAATCTCTAACACTTGAAAATATTTGAGGTAGGAAAACTGCTTTCCACCAAGCGCTAGTCAGGATTGGAATGAGGATGGGATGTCCGTGTTATTACCATGTGATGAAACCTTTCCTAAGCAAGCATCAAAGAAAGCACTACTCCACACTATCACACATTTTGTTTATGATGCTTGCCTTATTTTGTTTGTTTAGTCTTCCTCTTAACTCACACTTTATTATGAAAACACTTGCATTATTAGCATGGGAGAAGTTTAGCAGCCTCAGTAAGTGCAGAATGAAGACCTATGCCTCTCTGTCCCTGCCCCCGAGGGCCCCTCCTGCCGCCTGTGCTCTCTGCCCCCCCCGAGGGCTCCCCTGTCGCCTGTGCCTCTCTGCCCCTCCCTCGCGGGTTCCCCATTTCCGTCCTCTCCCCTGATGGGTTGCTCCCACCTCCCTCCCCTGAGGGCCTCCCCCCACTGCTCACACCTCTCTCTGCCCCCTCCCCCAAGCGGCCCCACCATCCATGCCTCTCTCTGCCCCCTCTCCTGAGAGGCCCCCCGTCCGCTGCCTGTCCACCTCTGAGAGGGCGAAGAGGCACAAGTGGCAGGGGAAGTGGTGGAGAAGTGTGAGCGGCAGGCAGGGGGCAGTGGGGGAAAAGGGTAGAGCGGGGATGGGAAGAAGAGCAGCGTGGGCAGAGCCATGGGGGAAGAGCAGGATGCAGGAGCGGTGCCTCGGGTGGAGCATGGGTGGGGCTACAGCCCTGGAGCCCTTTCAGCAGTGGCTCTCCAAAGATGGTAGGCCAGCAGTGCATGGCCAAAGGAAGGTGCGCTCCATTCTGTTTGGGGAGGCTTAGCCTCCCCTGGCCTGTTATACCTGCTCCCATGTCTTAGCGCTTGTACTTTTGGAGGAAATGGAGTTCATTTCCTATAAATTTTGTAGTGTCTCTGGTGTGTAAGATAGTGACATTTGCATCATAGATGGCCACACGTACAATACATATAACAATGTTACAATCTAACAGCTTGTATGCATCCGAAGAAGTGAGCTGTAGCTCACGAAAGCTTATGCTCAAATAAATTTGTTAGTCTCTAAGCTGCCACAAGTACTCCTTTTCTTTTTGCGAATACAGACTAACACGGCTGCTATTCTGAAACCAATCTAACAGCTGTGATTCAAATTCTTGGGGCATATCTACGCTCTAATTAAGGACCTGCAGCCAGCCCTGCCAGCTGACTCAGGCTCACGGGGCTCGGGCTGTGAGTCTATTTAATTGAAGTGTAGACTTCTGGGTTCAGGCTGGAGGCCAAGCACTAGCACCCTTCTAGGTGGGAGGGTCCCAGAGCTTGGGCTGCAGCCAGAGCGCAGAAGTCTACACTTCAGTTAAACAGCCAAAGCCTTAGCCAAAGCCCTGCAAGTCTGAGTCACTTGGCATGGGCTGGCCTCAGGTTTTGAATTGCAATGTAGACACACCCATAGTGGGTAGTTTTCAAAAGTGCTCAGCACTGACCTAAATGTACTCCTACTGACGTCAGTAATGACCGTTAATAACAATTAAACTCACCTTCTAGTCCAATGTCTAATTCTTTAGCCTTAGTTCAAAAAGAGTGAGGCCATGGTGCAAATCACTGAACAACTCCCAAGAGTTTTTCAAAGGCTTCAGAGAAAAGCTGCTTTTACTGCTAAGGCCTGGTCTACACTAGAAAATTTGGTTGGCTTCACTGTATCACTTGGGTGTGAAAAATTCACACCTCTGAGCAACAGAGATAAGCCAATCTAAGTCCCCATATAGACACTGGTAGGTTGACGGAAGAATTCTGCCACTGAACTAGCTACTGCCTCTCAGGGAGGTGGATTACTTATGCCGACAGGAGAACCCCTTCCATTGGCATAGGTAGCGACTACACTGAAGCGCTACTGCAGTGCAGCTGTAGCATTTCAAATGTACTCATGCCCTAAGAAATGTGACCAAAAAGTATCAAAGTACAGCATATTCTATATTGCTCCTGTATGAGCCATAAGTAATTTGGTAAGTTTTTCAATGTTCAACAGTCATCTGAAAAAGAGACAAAGATTTCATAAAAACACGGTCTGTGTTAATGAACCAAAATAAGTCAAAGGGGGGAAAAATAGGCCTATCTCTGCTGTGTTCTCAAATGTACTACAGATGAGTCAGCTACATTTATCTCACTATTTATTTGTACTGTGGTAGAATGTAGGGGACCCAGGGCCCCATTGTGCTAGGTGCTGTACAAACACAGAACAAAAAGACAGTTCCTGCCCAAAAGAATCTCTGGTCTTTCCAGTCACTTGCAGGATCAAGGCATAGGCATGGTAACATGAATGGATTTGTTGCCATGTATGCATTTATGTACATCTGATTTCATAATGACTCTGAGATTTATAAAGCTACACTCTAAATTCCAACATTCAGACACACACATTTAATTTCTCATTACTTTGTTTAAACTCCCAGTCCAGTTATGTAAATGTATATGAGTCATGATTTACAAAAGTATGGTTGCTGATATGTATCAAATAAACGTTTCTCTTTCTTCTTGAACCAGATGCTAGATTTTGTCAGATTTACACTTGGGCTTTTCTACATGTCTATGTACAAACCTTGAATTTGTGCCAGAAACCTGCAGCTGTCATTAATCAGAAATAAACAACGATGATAAATTGTTTGTTCACAAATAGACACCAAGGAGCAGTTGAGTGTCCTTCTTGGTTGGTAGCTATTATGAACAAAGTCAAGTTCTGTGTATATGCTGTAGACTTGTGTATTAAAAAGGTGACAATGAAAAACCATCATTAGCTAGCCAAATGCAACTCCTTTAAAACACACACACACAGGAGTTGCTCTCCCCATATATCTTTGGGTTAAACAAAGGAAAGTAGCAAGTGTGTGTTCAACTATAAAACACATTGTCCTCTCACAGTTATGTAACGTATTATATAACAGTTAATAAAAAATTGGACACCAATTCAAGCTATCAGAGGAGACCAAGACTACTTTGAAATCTATGTAAAATTGAGTGTAGCATTTTTCTGGTCTGTTTGTGCCAAATAGGAGTCCTATTCAAATAAATTGGATTTGTGATAAAGAAAACCAGAGCTGCCTATTGCAACTCTTAGCTATGCATTCAGTCCTCTCTTTCAGAGACTTTACGCCCTGTTAAAAATTTATTTTCTAATACTTTGAGCATGCAGTTTGTTTTAAAATGTTCCATTTTTTAAAAAAAGTTCTATATATGTAATAATTTTAAAACAAAAAAGTTGAGAGAGTTTGTATTTGCTATGCTAATGAATTAATACAATATTTACTTAAAAAATAAAAGAATAAAAAAATAGCACACATTTTTCACTAGGCATCTAGTACAGACATTGCTATTAGTAATTGTACTTAATTACTAGCAAACAAAAAGTTTGTCTGGTGAGCTAGTCATTGATCCAATGAACAGTCAGCTACCCCGACCCCCAAATAAAAAGGTATGTTATATTGTTCTGGGTCCAGTTACCAGTGTAAAGCAACTAAGTTGTGCAGATTGTAACATCATTAATATTTTATCATTTATTCATAAATATGAAGAATCACTGTTTGCAAGAAAAAAGTGGGAAGGTATTTGATCACTGAGGTCTAGACTTGTTAGCAGTCAGACTATTTTCACCACCACCATCACCACAGATTAAGTCTGCATATCTTATCATCGCTTCACCAAGGGACTACATTCTCTATCTTCTAGAATCCTCAGCTGGTGTAAAGCAGTATAGCTTCACTGACTTCTGAAGATCTAGCTTATGGGTGCAGAGTGCCAAGCACACTCAAGCCTTCATCCCTAACTGTGGCCTCTATGTGCTTCCACAATACAAATAATAATATATAAATGCAAGGGGTCTCAATAAGTCACAAAGGATTGGCTTATTTGAATACAGACACTGTCATGATGATCAAACATTCTACAAGACAGACCATTTTAATATTAGCATGCCATGGCTCTAAGTGACATGATCATCATACAATATGTATGAAATTATTCAAAATTCACTCTTATACATATGTCACTCGTCAGTTAATTCAACTAAGCTTGCCTGGATTTATAGCTGAATCGAATACCAAATGATGCTGTATCACATCGCCAGGGAAAACTTTCCTTTACCTAGATTTGTTTGTTTAACAAACGATGGCCCAGATCAAATCCTAAGACTTCCCAGCTTCTACATCTAAACTCCATGGGCCAAATTTAGAAGTGATATGTAAGGTTGTGTAACTCAGGCTCCCTTAAACTAACTCAGGCTCCCTTACAATTACATTCATTTTGGACAATTGTGTCCAAAGAGTCCATCACTTACACCGCTATAAATAAGGAGTAGCTCTATGGAAATCAATGAAATGTAAAAACAGTTCATGTGAAAGGAGAATCTGTGCCTTTTAATCACACTTAAACTATTTAGGGTTCAATCATAGAGTCTAAAATTATAAATCTAGGTGCCAGGTGGCACAGTGCTTTAACTAGTGCATTCTTATACCTTATTTTTCTTGCTATCCTCCTCTCTTTTGGCACTTTACACTCAGGCCTCATCTATACTAGAAAGCATATGCCAATACAATTATGCTGGCCCTCTTAGGGCTTGGCTAAACTTGCAAGTTAGAGCGCATTAAAGCAACCCCAGGCGCCCTAACTCACGACCCGTCCACACTGGCAAGGCATATAAAGCGCCTGGACTCTGCAGCTGGAGCGCTCCCGGTAATCCACCTCCATGAGAAGCATAACGCTTGGTGCACCTCGGCTGAAACACCCCAGCGTCAGTGTGAACAAGGTGCTGCATTTACTGCGCTGCGATCAGCCTCCAGAAACATCCCAAAAACCCCTTAAGTCAAGTGGCCACTCTTGTCATTGTTTTGAACTTGTCTGTAGGAAAGTGGATATGCCCTTTGAAAGCTCCATTTCTGACAGCCTGCTGCTTATCTGCTCCAGGACAAAGCAACCATTAGTGTGGAATGTTGCTGCTGTGAGTGTGTGTGAGAGAGAGGCGGGGGGAGAGGGGAGGTCTGCTGCTATCTGAACTTACAAGACAGCATGCTGACATGCTCTCAGTCCCCTACCCACTCTCTCTCCTCCCCACATACACACAACACACTCCCTATCACACCCCACCCCCCATTTGAAAAGCATGTTGCAGCCACTTGCATGCTGGGATAGCTGCCACAATGCACTGCTCTCTGTGGTGTTGCAAGAGCTGCTAATGTGGCCACACCAGTGAGCTTGAATCTGACAGTGTGAACACACTGCAGCACTTTCCCTACTGTGCTCTCCGAGGGCTGGGTTAACTCCCAGCGCTCTACATCTGCAAGTGTAGCCATGCCCTTAGTAAAGATGTAGCTTATACTGGTCCAAGAGTTCTTTAGCTGGTAGAACTTAAGCCAGTTCCCTGAATGAAATAAGCTATATTGGCAACATGAGGTTTTTGCTGGTAATAACCATATATATGCCTACAATAGCCTTTGTCTAGATGTGTTTTTTATAAATGTTATTTTTTTTAGAGTAAGCCTCAGCATAGACAAAGTGTAAAGGGGAGAGAACATTACACATTGGAAAGGGGTGTGTGAATATAAGCAAGGGTAAATAAGTCTAGGGCTACGTCTGCACTGTATGTGCTACAGCAGCACAACTATAGTGCTATAGCAAAGTGCTTGCTGTACTGCCATAGTGTAGATGCGTCCTACAGAATGGGTTTTTCTATCACTGTAAGTAACCCCTCACAGGTGGTAGTAGCTACAACAACTGATGGAATCATTGTTAAGTTGTTGTGACATATATATTTAGGGCAAAGAAAAAAATGCCAGTTACACCAATTCAGTATCCCACTTGCCTCACTCCTATTGGCCCCATAATTCTGGCCCATCTCCATTTTTAACATTCAGCCATGTCTTCATGATTTATTATAAGTAGGAGTTTAGCAGTGTGACTTAAGCTTATTGATGTAGAAGAGGAAGGCAATCTGTAGAACTGGGTGATGTGTGTGGCATCTCACGCCTTTGTCCATGATAGACTCTCTGAATTAGACCAGATGCATTTCTCCTAGAACAAAAAGTCTGCATGGCTTTTGAGGAGACAAGGTTTTCCAACATTAAGATTTAAAATAAAATGGAATAGCATATTGATATGAAATGTCTCTTTTGCCACTGGGCTAAGGAGGTGTGCGAGGTTAGCTTATGAAAATGTTCACATAACAGGACCTAAACACGGGGTTGTTTACAATAAAGAATGTCTGAAAAACTGTGTTGTGTTCAAATAGACCAAGTACTGGTATTCAGACATCATTTGCATCCAATTAGATAAATCAGCTGTGAGGAATCACAGGCATGAGACATGCATTCATAATTCTAGAGAGTGCATGAAGGGAGGAAAGGGGATGGAAGGAATGCTCAGTTTACTTGTGATTGTATGCTTTGCATCTGGAGTCATTACAGTGCTGGCTGGTCTCTTGGTATTTGGAAAATCTGTTTAATTCCTATACTTCTTCAGAGATGCAAAGCTTTACTCTCTACTAGTCTGTTACCTTAATTGGCTATGGATAATTATTACTGACTAGACAATTAGGTGTCAACGGTCATGGCATAGGTTATTCAAAACATAATTTTTCCTAGATTTAAAATAAACCTTGAATTTGATTTGACCTTTGACTTTTGGGTAATTATAATTTGATGATTTTCAATAGACAATTTATATCAAGAAATTGTGTGTGTGTGTAACAACAGGAGTTGGGGGATGGACACATTACACATGAGCAGTATAGCCACAAGTAAGTTATGCAGCTCATCTCTAAACAAGTACTAATTAAGCTTTTATATCACCCTACACTATAATATTTTCTCTACATATCATAAACTTTACAGAAAAACTATTGTAGAATGTTTCAGAGAGGGGGTTTTGGTTGGTTGGGTTTGTTTTGCTTTCAAATTATTTGGAATATTTTTATGGCTTTCTGCTTGTAAACCAGGATTGATATGTTAGTACCATGAACATTACTGCACAGGTTTCATACATTGGTTAGAAGCCAGTGCTGTGTCTCTCAGCCAGAAGCTGGGAATTTTGCTATTTCATAGAATTGTAGGACTGGAAGGGACCTCAAGAGGTCTTCTAGTCCAGTCCCTGCACCCATGCCAGGACTCAGTATTTTCTAGACCATCCCTGACAGGTGTCTAACTTGCTCTTAAAAATCTCCAGTGACGGAGTGGAGATTCCACAACCTCCCTAAGCAATTTATTCCAGTTCATAGTCACTCTGACAGTTAGAGAGTTTTTCCTAATGTCCAACCTAAACCACCCTTGCTGCAATTTAAACCCATTGCTTCTTGTCCTATCTTCAGAGGATAACGAGAACAATTTTTCTCCCTCCTTTTTGCAACAATCTTTTATGTATTTGAAAACTGTTATCACATCCCCTCTCAGTCTTCTCTTCTCCAGACTAAACAAACCCAATTTTTTCAATCTCCCCTCATAGGTCATGTTTTCTAGACCTTTATTCATTTTTGTTGCTCTTTCTCCAGTTTGTCCAGATCTTTCCTGAAATGTGGCACCCAGAACTGGACACAATTCTTCAATTGAGGCCTAATCAGCACAGAGCAGAGCAGAAGAATTATTTATCTCTGCTCCAAGTTCAGGGACTGAAGCCTTGACCTCCATTTTGTCAGAGCTTCACTGCTAATTAAAGGCCCGTCTCCTGTGACTGCAAACATGTCCTTCATGCTAAGGCTACAGCTCAGGGCATCCACAGGAAGCCACCAACTTAGAATAACACTTTGAGCTGTTACAGTCTTGACTCAATTTATCACAGCTTTGTTATTAATTACTTCAAAATGAAGAAGCATGCTGAGTCTTTACCCTAGCTATTCACTACCTTTTGTCTTGCGAGATAAAGACAGGTTTAGAGGCAGCCCAGCAGTGCAATACAGCTACCGTATGGAGGGGAGAAATCAAGGTTGTAAACCATATGCTCAATATGTTATCTGAGCAAAAATGCTAAATAAATTTTGTCCTCTCCATGGGAACAAGATTAATAATTGCCCCGAGTTTTCTTTGGAATAGGCATGAAATCTATGTGGGAGAGGATTTTTCCCTGTTTATTCAAGATGAGGTGAGGTCTGGGAAAGTAACTGAGGTATTTTTATTCCCTGACCTCTGTTGCTTCAGTGAGTTTCAAATACATACCGCCCCCAAGTAACCAAATGTTCTTTAGAGAGGTACCATTCTTTGTCAGAAACATGGACAGCTTCTCCTTGCAAATACTTATGCGTGGGTGAAGAAAGTAATAAGACGGGCCCTACAGGAAAGGGCTGCTAATGTGTGAGAGTGTTGTTTATAGTACCTTTCATCCGGAAGGATCCCAAACCACTGAAACTTATATTACTAGCAGTCACTTTGACCACCACCACTGTGTGACCATTTCTAGAGTAGAATGCAACAACATCACAGATAAATACTATACAACAGTTCAGGAGAGGAAGTGAGGAGACATGCCATGTCAAGTTGAATCAGGAATTATTCCAGCTGGAATTTGGCCAATACATCAGAATTAGAACCCCAAACTCTTGTGAAAGTGCCAAGGGACATTTTGGAATGGGAGGCTAAATGTCTTCATGCAAAATATTCAAGTGATCTGGGGAGTTTCTTGGCTTTCATTTCTTAAAAAAAGGAAGCTTCTAGACCTAATGTTTGCAGGGAAAAGCTTAGAAATATGACCTCAGTACATCCTAAAGGCTCAGGGTTCAGAAGGCGAATAAGAATCCATAATTTAATATTTTCTTTAAAATCTCACGATTTTTTGGAGTCCTGGCGCAAGATCTTTAAAAATTTGGGATTGGTAATACTTAGGGTGACCAGAGAGCAAGTGTGAAAAATTGGGAAAGGGGATAAGTGGTAATAAGAGCCTATATAAGAAAAAGACCCAAAAATGGGGACTGTCCCTATAAAATCAGGACATCTGGTCACCCTAGTAATACTGCACCCCAGAAGAAAAAAGTGCCAAAAATAACATAGGCTGCCATAAATTCTGGGTATGGAGTCATAGATTCCAAGGCCAGATGGGACCATTGTGATCATCTAGTTTGACCTCCTTGCCTGTTCTTTCTGGGCACATGGTGGGAAATTGTGGACAGGCATTATAGGACCAGTGGCACCTAGGTGGAGCTAGCCTGTGTCCACACTACAGAGTGATTGTGTTGCAGCTGATTAATTGTGCTAACTCAAATTGTATCCTATACCTCTTGACAGGCCCAGCTAAATTGAATTAAAAACACCACCACCACACTTGAGTGAAGGGGTTTTGTGTGTGAACAAAACTCAAGTTAGGGGCAACACTTGAGACATATCTTGAACTGTCTTTGTAGTGAAGTCAAGCCCAATGTAATGCTATTTTAAAATTTCTCTGAAGATTAGAACAATTCTATCCCTATAGGGGTTTTCATTTTGCAATGGTCTCCAATGGTAGGAGACGCTGGGGGTTAGGAAAGCTGTACTTGGTCCAGAAATGGTAAAAAAAAAACACAAATGTTTCAGTTCACATGTTTAAGACAGGGGCACTTAGAGGAAGCCAAGGATTACTTCTCGTGGTTTGATATGTATTTAATGGGTTATAATTTAAGAAGAGAACAGAAAAACGTGAAATCATCACTTAACCTACAAAAAGTATTCAGTGTAGTTTTGCCCTTGTGTACAGTCCAATCCATCTCACGGTACAATCAATAGGAAGAAGTTAGCCCCAAGTCTGTGAAGAGCTGATTTAATTCAGGGGATGCTGAGGCACTCAGCATTTGATAGGATCAAGGCAACTGAAAATAGAAGTTAACTAATAAGGGTTTCAATGCAATAAACAGTATTAACAGAATCAATTGAAGAATTACTTTCAAACTGTGCAGCTAATACTCCCACATTTCATGAGAGAAAAGAAGAGTCTCTCCTTTTTCTGCAAATATCCTTTCTAAATCCTGTGGCTCCTTCCCTGGTCCATCTCTATGACCGCCCTTTGCCCCTACTAGAGAGTCACCCTCCAAGGAGTCCAGAGGGTCCAGAGGTCCATTTAGATGGCTGGTTTGTTGGTGGCCCACTGTGGCAGAGCAGTGCTCACTCTCGCCCCAGATGGCTGGGGAAAAGAATCATCCTCCCTCTGCCACAGACAAATGAAACAATGAATTCACACTGCTGTGGCTCTTTTGATCACTAATTTGGCTCCTGAACCACTGAGGTCTGAGTATCACTGCCCTAAATCAACAAGACCAAACAAAGGTGGGAGGGGAAACAGTGGCAAAATGACTTCTTCAAGGGTACATAGCAGGTCAGTGACAGAGTCACATTACTAGAACTTTGGTCTTCTGAGTGCTCTCTATCCATGGACTTTCTGGGCCCGCCCCAGACAGGAGATGCACACCCCTGGGTGGAAGGGACTCCTGTCTGGGAACATGCAAACTGTTTGCACACACTAGCACAAGCAGGTTCAGCTGTTGCCATGTAGAAGGAGCTGCCTGGGCTGGGCGCTGGATCCTGTGAGCAGCAGCCCGACATGCTGCTGCTTTTGCCACTGCGGTTCCTGGTAGAGCCCTGCAGCTCCGCGGATGTCCATTTCGTATCCGTGGATATCCGCATCTGGATATAAATTTTGTAGCCATCCAGGGCTCTAGTTACAAATCACAGAGATCATGATCCCACTGAAGTTGATGAGAATTTTGCCATTGGCCCTGGTACAAAGCCCATTGAAATCAATAGGATTCTTTTAACTGATGCTGGTGGACTTTAGGTCGACAAGTCCGATAGGATCCAGGCAGTGCTTAATTTGTAATGAAAGTGGTGCTGGGGCTCAAGCCATTAGGTCCTGGGCCTCAAGCAATTTTTTTACTTTCATAACTGATGCAAGAAGCCCAGAGGTGTTGTGCTTATGAACTGCCATGCCAGAGGTGCTGGGGCTCAGCCCTGGCAAGCCCTGACAGAGGCAACATGTAGGTGAGGCATGGGAGGGGTCAAGTGTCCCCCTAGATTGGCCTGCTGGGGCAGGGAGGGAGAGGGGCTCTGTCCTTCTCTCCCTCCGCCTCTTCCCCAGCACGTTTTGGCTGCTCTTGCAGGGGGAAGGGGAAGTAAACAACAGGGACCTGTAGTGTTTGGTTTTGAAAATATGGAAAGTTGGCACCCCATTTCTGCCTGAGAGAACATCCGGAGGAAGGGAGGCGCAGGGAGAGCAGGAAAGAGAACCTCTCCCTCTCCCGCAGGTAACATTGGACCGGGAGAGCACTGCAGCCCTGGATTGGGCACAGGTGAGCTGAAACATGGGATAGGCAAGACAAATCAGCCTCCTCAAAGGGGTACAGTAGTCTGGAAAGGTTGAGAACTACTGGTGTATGAGCCCTGGCACAAATTAAGGACTGGAACCAGGAGAAAAGGGAGGGTGGGGCTGCAAAGGAGAGGCTCTAAAACAAATTCCAAGGAAAGCTTTGTAGTAATGAGACCTTTTGTAAACTTTTGTCAGAGAGGGCTGCAATGATGTGAGGAACACTTCCCCTCTCATCTTTCTAAACCCTTTTGTTTTCTTGGTTAGTGATTAAAGTTTGAAAAAATGTATAGACTGACCAAAGCTCTGTGTGGATTTTATCCTATTTAGCTAAGGGTTTAGGATAAGATAAAACACAAGGTATGTTTGTTGACAGATGGGGGGGAGGGGCTATTCTTTCATTCCACCTATCTCTGCCATTATTGGTACTAAGGTCTTGACTACTTGGAGAATGGGTGACTCATTCACTCTTACAAAGGCAAGCAGAGTACTTGAAATTTTTGTGTCAGAAAAGGGGGCTGGTCAAAAACCAATGTTTTTTGTGGAAAGTTGTCATTTTCAATTAATTTTTTGTTTTTTGAAAATACAATATTTCAAATGAAATGTTTTGAAAAAATAATCACTTTTAAAACATTTTTGGGTTTCAGAATAATGAGGGAAATCCCACTTTCTCTGTTTCTTAACTCTCCCCTCCCGTCTCAAAAAAAAAAAAAAATCAGAAGTGAGAAAAAGTTAAGGGGAAAACCTCCTCATCTCACTTTTTCACTCAAAAAGCTTGTTTAGAAAACTTTACTTGCTCACACTTTTCAAGCTCTTTTTTTTCAAACTCCTTCCTGGGAATCAATTTTTTTTTTTTAAGGGAGAGAAAATAAGTGTAAAAGAGAGTGTGGTGGGACAAAAGCTCAAAATGAAAGATTTCAAATGAAATGTAAATGTTGGATTTAGTTAAAAAAATTTGGTTTTTTTTTCATCAAAGATGGGGTCAAAAGTTAAAACATTTAAATGGTTTGAAATCCAATTCATTTTCTTTTGAATTTTGTTGGGAAAAAAATAAGGAGGAAGAAATGTGAGTGGACAGAGTAGACACTGCATAAGGGAATGGATGTTCCTTGGTTGGAAAGAGGATCAGGACATATGGAAGGATTGGGAACTTCTCAGACAAGAGAAGACAGGTCACAACCTTATTTTGAGGAGAGTGAGGAATGATGCCCAAAGTCATTTCAGACCCTGCTGCACTTCAGCTCTGGATCCATCCCTGGCTACCTTCAACGCCCATATCCTGGAAACACAAGCACACCCACACCTACACCCACACATACAGCTACACCTTTATTCGTGTGAATAATCCCATGGATTTCAGTGGCAGCCAAGTGCTCAAGCAATTGTAGGAGTGGGATCTATGAGGGTCAATAAAATAATGCATCCGATGAAGTGAGCTGTAGCTCACGAAAGCTTATGCTCAAATAAATTTGTTAGTCTCTAAGGTGCCACAAGTACTCCTTTTGTTTTTGCGAATACAGAAAACACGGCTGCTACTCTGAAACCTACAATAATATAGCACTTCCTTGCTGGCAAATTAAATTAATTTTACCTTGGTAGCCACACTGTTCTGTTTGCTAACATTTTGCTGTGAACTAATGAGATTCTGTCATCAACCAGTGATACAGACCTGGCACTTTCTTTAGATCCCTTTTAGCTCTTATCCGACATCTGTCTGCATCACAGCCTCCAGGAACCCACAGAGCCTCTGATGTAGGAACTCACACTGTTCTCTTTTCTTATCAGTGCTCACTTTATAGTCTGCTTGGATGTAAATGAAGTATTTTGTGCTAAATTTTATGGAGAAGGTGAAGACATTTGTCCTGAACCATTCTCCCTTTAAGACTAAAAATTGGGTGAAATCTTGTCCCCATTGAAATCAATAGTAAAACTCCCATTGATTTCAGTGGAGCCAGGATTCCACCCTGTTTTCTAATAGCAAAAAATTAATTCCCAGAAATGAAATTAGAATTTTAAGTTATGAACGTTTTTAGTAACACTAAAACAATTTCAATTTGCAGATAAGCCTGAGAAATTTGAAAATATTTCCACTGAAAAATTTTGATGAACTCAATCCAATTTTCATTCATAATCTAAAATAAAACCTGCAGAAGACAGAGTAAGGATTTCCACTGGCTTCTGTTAATAATTTCTAGCTGTAGCCATTATACTTTGTATCAGTGGAAGTTCTGCACTTTGAGTCTGCAGAATTCTCATTTTTATTTGCTACTGTTCATTTCTTAGGAAATACCTTGGTATGGAAACTAATGTGCTGAATACAGCATTTTCTTTCTATGGTAAATAATTACATCTAGAGGTTAATGAAATAGGAAACTACATTCACTGTATTACATACAGCATCAAAAAGACTCACGTTAATATTACATTAACAATAACTACAATGTGAGATAAGGTTATGAATAAAACTATTTAAAGGCCACTATTTTAACAGGAGATTTTAAAACCTCACAAATTTTCATATGAAGTCAACAGGACAAATTCTCAGCTAATTTAAATTGGCATAGCTCCTTTGTGGCCCAACATTTTTAAAGCTTCCTTATAAAGTTGTCCAAAAACTTGGAAAAAAGCTTGAAAGATTCCTAAACAAAAGGACAGAATGGGGAGTGTGTTTGTACAGTGAAGCTACTGGTTTGCATTCCATTCATTGAGTAAGAAAGGAAAATAATTCTAGTGATTATTCTTGTTTGCAGTAAGTATCGTAAATTAATCCTCATGACAAAGAGTTGGATTTATGCTTTTATTCAGTTACATACCACAAAAAAGCTGTTCAGACCAATCTAAAGAAGCAGATAGCTATAATCCAGGGCCTTTACTTGCAGTATTGTTTAAATGGACTGAAGAGCCATGTTTGAGTATTGCTTGCATCCATCTCAGGAAGCTTGACATGACAGCTTTTCTTGACAGATGCATACTTGACTATCTATGGAGCTTTATATATCAGACTTTGTATCATTACTTTTTTAATAACAAGGAGGGAGAAGATTGCTATCATCATTTTGTTTTTCCACCAGTTCTGGGAGATGGGTTTTTTTAACCGGTTGCCTTTAACTGCTGAGCTGAAAGTATTTTTTTAAGTCTGAAAGCCTGCTTTTAAATGAGAAAGAAAATGATAAAAGGTTTCTGTAGGCCAAGCTTGTTGTCATACATAATGTTCTGTACTGTCATGTGGGAGACCTGAATATGACTTGCCGTCCTTGGGTCTCACTTCCCAGGCTAATAGAGGGAGAAGTGACCCCCAGGACAGCATGCTTAGTCTCTGAAAGGCGGAGGTGGGGAATGAGGGGAACAAACTCTGGTGGCGTGTACATCCATAACTAATCCCTGGCTGGCTGCAGCTCAACCATCTGTTGCTCCAGCTGTGATGCTATTGCTGCCTCTAGCCAGCAGGAAGCCAGGTAGCTAGGCAGAGTAGGAGCACAGCAAACAATTCACACCTGGATCCAGCAGAGGCAACATGTGCTGGGATTCACTCAGCCTGCTCTTGAGTCTTCCCACCCCCATTCCCACAGAAAATGGGAGGCAAAAGCAGGACACTAAAGGAGGCAGGACAGAAATAATTGGGGTGGTTTTCAGAGGTGGAGGGGGTGGGGAAGGGAAGTGATTTGGGGGTGAGGGAGTTAGGGAGAGTGATACAGGGATTCAGCTAAAAATGGAGAGAGTGTTTAGAAGATTGCAAGAGGAAGGCAGAGATGGGGGACAACGGGAAGAGGGCCAGGAGGGAGGAGAGATTGAGAAAGGTGGAGGCAGAAGGGTGGTTCACGGGGTATGTGGCAGAGACTGGAAGGAGTTCCTGAGATGTGGCCAGGAGAAGAGAGAAGGGTGTGGGTAGCAGAGAGACTGATGAGGCCTGAGCAAGAATGGAGCAAACAAACTGGAAACAGGGAAGTGAAATAGTGGGGGAAAGGATAGGGTGGAGGGAAGGACAGGAGAATGAGAGAGGGCTAGAAAGGTTATGTTGGGGGTGGGGGACACATGGAAATGAATGGGGAGGAAAAGGGGCTTGAGGAAGAGAACTAACATGGAGGAATGAGAAAATCTATTTTCCTTCAACCTGCTCTAAGTACTATGATAATCAGAGGTGCCAGGTTTGTAAAATTTCTAATGGGGGTCAGGGGGCAAATCCCCCAGCAGGATGTAAAGAACAGAATCTACTGTATTTGGGGCTGGAGTTGTGTGTGAAGCCCCCTAAGTAGGAGAAATATCTGAAAATAATTTCCAGACCAGGCTCCCTGCTCTAGAAGGAGAGATGGCATTTTGGTAACCTGGCAGACCTCAGGGGCCCTCCAGACCTAGCTCTGGAAGCAGAGATGGTGACATGATAACCTGGGTGAACTCCAAGGGAGCTGGCTCCCTTCTCCAGAAGTAGAAATGGCAGCTCAGGAACCTGGGCAGGTTATCAAGCTGCCATAACTCCTTCTGGAGTGGGGAGCCAGCTCAGAAGTATCAGAAAACTGTTCCAGCTCCCACTAAAAGTGCTGGAACACCATTCTGGAGCATTCCAGCCCAACCCAAGCACTGGTGTTGGGCATTTCCCCTCTAGGGGGCACCAACTCCAATCCAGTTTCTGGATATTGCTTGGGCCCAGGCCCCACAGGCCCATATAACCCAGGGCCCATGATGGTAACAGGAGCTATACAAAAAGATCCTGAGCAATAAGTAGCAAGGAGTGAGATGTATGGAGGTGGGTGACTTGAATATAAAACCTACAAATTATGAGTATTTTGGAAATGGAAAGTAAATGCCCCACTAACCAGACTATGGAGTTAGACTGTGTGATCCAGTGGGCAGGACACCATACTGGGGCTCTGAAGACCTGTTTTCTGTTCTCAGCTCTACCACTGTCTTGCTAGGAAATCTTGAACATGTCAGTTCACCTTCCCATGCCTTAGTGTCCACGTCTGTAAAATGGGGATAAGGTTATTGATGTCCTCTGTAAAGTGCTTTGAGATCAATGATTAAAAAGTGCTATATAAGAGCTAGGTATTATCATTATTGATGTAACATGGATGGCAGTTAGATACTACAGTGATGGGCAGCAGTATAAAACCCTAAAATAGATGGATTACTATTACATAATTTTAAAAGAATTTCTGTTCCAAAAAATCACCTTCCTATCTCCAGGTTCATCAGAAACACCCTTGAGAGCAGCTCTGACGGACAGGCTCCTTTCCAGCTGCCGCTTCAAAGGTAAAAAGGGGATAAATCAGGGGAAATGGGAGGTGTTTCCAGTACTCCATCAGAGTTGCTCCTGAGGCCAGTGTTTCCCCAGGAATTGAAACTGGGAGCAAGAGGAGTGTGTGTTCGAATTTACAGGGGAGTGAGGGCCGATGAGAGGTGAGACCGTTAGGGTGAAGGTGGGCTGTATGGCACCATAGTAAAAACTGAAAAATGTTCACAACCATTTTATTAGATTTAACTCACATTTTAAAATCATCACACAAATTAAAGTTGTTTACTCAAGTCTCTATGAAGCACTATATCTACATCCTTCTTGGTTTCTTGTTGTAATTTTGAACAACTCTGTCAATGAACTTCTCGAATGCAGTGCATTCGTATTTGGTGGCTTCTCATGTGTCCGGTACTTCCAGTTCTTCATGATATGCTGATGATCAGATAGAAGGCGACTTCTTTCAGAACCCAAAATTCTTTTCAATAAGGGGAAAAAATGCTCAACTGTAGCTGTTGTGACTAGGGGTAGCAGGAGATGAATTCCCACTGCTTTCATCCCAGGAAACATAGCACAAAGATTGGGTTGAACCACTAGGGATGATAAAGAAGAAGTTGAAGTCAATTTTCTTCATTCATTCATCGTATGACCTTCCACTCTGTGTTCAAATTTTCTGTTCTGTCCTGATCACATGGAAGCCCCATTGCTGGTAGTGCCTCACTACATTCAACTGTCGGTGTTTTATAATACAGTACAGACATTATTAGGCTGGAGTCCCTTTGTGTAGAAAGAGTGTAGCATAGAGTTTAGTCAGGATATGGTGAAATCTACCAAGGACCTAAAATTATGGTTCATATAGGAATAGCTTTGATTTAAAGATAATCTTCCATTATACTTCATTTAACAGACAACCAGGCAAGCTGTAACTACCTAAAGGCTTCTGAGGCTGTGCCAGAGGTATAAGAGAACCTGACAAATTACATGCAAAACTGTTTGGCAAAAATGAATGTGCTGTGCTGTTTTTTATATAATATAATGGAACAGAACTCATGCTATAGATAGAGAAAAAGCGTTTTGCATACTTACAATTAGTATGGGTAATGACATGATATCATGTGTTTGCATAGGAACTCCCAAACTCTGGGAAGTTAACAAATAATAGCAAATAATAACAAATAATGTGGGTACAGGTAGTACTCTCCTGTGAATCACTGGCTACATTGGCCCAGCTGTCTCTCCACTAAATAGTAAAGGAGTACTTGTGGCACCTTAGAGACTAACAAATTTATTTGAGCATAAGCTTTCGTGAGCTACAGCTCACTTCATCGGATGCATTTGGTGGAAATGAAGTGAGCTGTAGCTCACGAAAGCTTATGCTCAAATAAATTTGTTAGTCTCTAAGGTGCCACAAGTACTCCTTTTCTTTTTGCGAATACAGACTAACACGGCTGCTACTCTGAAACCACTAAATAGTGTTAGCCTTTCCCTCATCTCCAATAAATGACCTTTAATACAATACATCTATCATTGGTTCAGATGTATCCTAAAACGATTTAATACCAGAGCACAGCAGTGTTACAAATTGAGGACATGCATGAATTCCTAACTAAATATATTACTAATGTGACTGCTTCCCAGAATTATATTCCCAAAGTTAGAGAGGCTCATATACTATTTTTATTTTGAAAATAACTGATATTTTGAGTCATAATTTAATTCCCTTTGGAAGAATAATGACCCAAAATCTAGAGGTACACAAACTTCTAATGGTTTGAAAAGTCAGATAAGCATGCAAAAGTTTGGACACTTATGCAACCGTGTGCTGAGAAAAGGGCTTCCTATGAGATTTCCAGTACTTTTTGCTTCTGGTTACATGAAAAAATCATATGAACAGTCTTTCTCATTAAAAAGAAAAGTAGTACTTGTGGCACCTTAGAGACTAACACATTTATTAGAGCATAAGCTTTCGTGAGCTACAGCTCACTCCGATGAAGTGAGCTGTAGCTCATGAAAGCTTATGCTCTAATAAATGTGTTAGTCTTTAAGGTGCCACAAGTACTCCTTTTCTTTTTGCGAATACAGACTAATACGGCTGCTACTCTGAAACCAGTCTTTCTCATTGTATTTTGTTAATTCTACTTCTTCTCTAGGTCAAAAATTGGAAGGGCGAAGATACACAAACATGTAAGAGAGAGAACCAGTATTGTTTTGAGTCTCAAAAAACAAAAAATTGTTTGAGTATTAGGTAAAAGTTTGGGGTTTCTAATTTTAGTGGAATTGATTTATTTCTGCTTGAAATCCACTCACATAACTCTGCTCATAGTGATGAAGGGACGGGTCAAGACAAGTGCAAAGCAAAATGAAGGTGTGTTAGTCTATTCCGTACAACAGAAAGGAATTTGTTTTATAAACTCTCCTAACTCCTTATTTGTCACTGTTACTAATGTGATACTTGAATGAATCTCTAAGATTAAAGTTTTATAAAACTTAAATAACTCACTAACTCAGCAGAAAGTTCCCCACAGATTCTACTTCAGCTGCACCATGAAAGGAGAAATGATTTATTTAAGAGAGGTTTTCATCATACTTCTGTATTGCTTGACCTCCAAGTGTGTTGGTGTATTGTACTAAAGTATTATTTAAACTGGAAAGAAATGCTCCAATTTTATTTACCCAATAGTAGGGTGATCAGATAGCAAGTGTGAAAAATCGGGACGGGGGTGGGGGGGGAAATAGGAGCCTGTGTAAGAAAAAGCCCCAAATATCGGGACTGTCCCTATAAAATCGGGACATCTGGTCACCCTACCCAATAGACTCACAGGGTATATCTCCACTGCAAAGCTCAGGGTTAGTAGAACTTGAGTTAGCAGACCGGGGATTTGTTAACTTAGGGCTTGCAGCTATACTCATTGGTAACCCCATTTTAGGAATTGTTGAATCCTAGGTTCCAACCTGAGCTGTAGCATCTACACTGCATTATGTGGGCCTGAGTCCAACCACCCATATCTCAGGCTTCCTAGTGCCTTCCCGAAATATGGGGCCCTTTTTTCGTGGTGGAGCATGGGAAAACTCAACTGTCCACCAAACTTGACTATCCAGAGGACAAAGAAAGTTGGCCTGTAAAATTGTGGGATACTTTTTGCCGATTCCCAGAGCACAAGCCCAGTGGGGCTGCATCTATATTGCAGAGCAATAGAGCTTGAACCCTGTGTCCCAGCTTGACTCAGGCTCAGACCCTCTATCCCTACAGGGTCTTGGGACCCTGGGCTCAAGGCCTGAATTAGCACAGTCTGTGAGTAGATGGAAGTGGGGGTTAGTCTTGAGCCTGCAGTGTAGACATACCCACAATGGTTCAATGATACCCATTAGCGTATACATAATGTTAAACACAAATATTTAAAATACATTCTAACTTCAAACATCATTAACCCCAATCAAATAAATACCATTTTTTAGAAACAATACTTAGTAAAAGTCCATATGGAAAATAATTACAGCACATAGGCAACAATTCTGTTTTATAAAGTAAAATATTTTGGGGCCAGATTGTAGCTGATGATTATAACTATGAGAATGCCAGAAAAGCCATATGCAGAAAAGATACAGTCTGTCCTAATTCTAGCTTGCCACTAATCCCCCCATCAAAACAAACAAAACATCAATGGGGATGCCGATCCACAGGCACCCTGTGACCAGTGATACAGTAGACTGCTACAAGGCAGCGCCTAAAGCTCAGGACATGTAGGGGGAGATTTAGAAAACACAAAAGGGAGTTAGATGCCCAATTTCCATTGAAAGTCAATGGGACCCATCACCTATCTTTTCTTTGTGCCTTTGAAAATGTCCCTTCTGGTCTGCATGGTTGTATACATAGGCCCATAACCTCAGCATTAGAAATTTTTCCTCACTTGTACAGATTACTGCTGGCAGGACACCTGAGTGTAGTGGGAGAGGGTGCTGGGCTCCATTTTGGAACCGGTTCCACAATTGGCTAAGCGAGCCGGAGTCCCTCTCCCACCTGGCGTGCTCAGCCCCTGTCCCCAGCAGCTGAGCCAGGGCTGGGGGCAGGCTGCCACTGCCTCCCAGCCAGGCCCTCTCAGGCAGAAGTGGTTCCATCCTGCTCCCGGCCTGGCTGCCAGGAAGAGCAGCTGAACCTGTGGGGGAGGCTCAGGGAGAGAAGGACAGAGTGTGCCCTGCCCCTGCAGGTAATGTGGGCGGAGAAGGAGAATGTGGCATCTTTGGGCTGGGTGGAGGGGTGGTGTCATTGGGCAGGGGAGACATGGGGCGGTCACATGTCCTCCCCTTTAGATTGTGTGCCCCTCCCCAATATGGGAAGGCAGAGTCATCTACGGGTTAAGACAACAGAGTCTCCCCAAGATTAGGAGAATGCAGCAGTCACTTTTGACCCCTCCACTCATCTGCTTTGCTGAGTGCTTCTTGACTACAGCTGAAGATATGGCCCTTTATGTGGTGGTTACATCTGTAGATTGTTTAAAATAAAATATTCCTTTTAAAAAAAAATCAAATAACTGAGAATTTTATTATACCTTTGTCAGATTTTGATAATTTTCCATGTTGCCCTAGCAATATAGCAGATTACAAAAGCTGTTTAGTGTTTTCTTGACTCCGGATTGTATTTTATTTAACTTGGAAATCTCAAACCTCAACTGTGTGTTAGAAACAATACAGACCACAGAGTCTGACTTTGATAAAAATCCATCTATTAACATTACCACAGGGTCACAACGGGAGACCAGTATCTGGATCACACATGCTGACTGTTAATCAGTGGTTTATGTATTATTATTATTATCTTAAAAACCGCACACTGCAAACTTTGGACCTGATTCTCCAAGATGAGGAATGCTCTTAATGCAGGCATTGGGGGCTCTCTGTTTGACAAAAAAAAGGCCTGTACATAACATCTCACAGGATCAGGCCCTTTGAAAGTAAATATATTTTAGGTTTCCTGTTGACAAGGAGCCACTTTGGGCCAGATCCAGGGCCTACTGAAGTCAAAATGTCACTTGAAAAGCTTGAGACGATTGCACAGCTCTGCTTTCATCTTACTATTTATTTTTCCATTTTCTTTTGCATGGAAACATTGATATTATTTCAGTATGAAATGATGGGCAGGGAGGAGACCAATTCCAATATGCTAGAAATTCCCTGTTAGCATAGAATAGGGCTCTGGCCTGATCTTCCACCCGTATAAACCAGGAATAACTTCCCTGAAGTCTAATTACATTATGTAACACTGGTATAAGATCACAATCAGTCCATATGTTTCTTGTTACTCACTGGCCTTCCCCTGAAAATAGCTGAGTACTTGCAGCTCCCCTTGGCCAGTCTTACCCAGTCCTCTCTACATCTACAGAGTTGGCTGTGATACAGGATCTCAACAATGGGGGAATCAAAGAAAGGAAAACAGGGGAATCCTCTGGTCTGCAATGCAGATGCTGAGGAATGTTTTTTTTTGGTTTTTTTTTTTGGTTTTTTTTTTTGAAAACCAAATCCAGATGGTTTAAAAGCTACGAGTGCAAACAAACTTTAACCCCATCTCTCCTCAGCCTTAGATTTCATCATTATGCTTAAGTGCACCCCTATCTTTACACTCTCTAATGATTGTTTTCCTTAGAAAAGTTCAGGCATGATTCAAAAATGTTGTATACAGGTGAACTGAAGGGCTGACTCCCATACAGAGGACATAGTCATAGTCATACATACAGACACAAAAGTAAACCTTTTAGTTCCAAGCTGTTAAGTAGCTTTCACATTAAGCTATGATTAACCCTGACTCCAGAATCCTGTCTGCAGGATATCCTTAAATGCAATAGAAATGCAGAAGCCAACATCTATTGCACAGATTTACACAACAGATCTCTCTTCACTAGGAAAAAAAGGTGTTAGTTCCTAGACACACCCAAGGGCCAGATGCTCAGCTTGTGGGGCTACACCAACCATTAGTGAGCAGTTAGTATGCTGGTATGTGCTAATGAACTTAATTGCTCAAAAACTGCTACCAAAGACAAAGAAGGACTTGGAGCATTGCTATGAATGGTTACACCTTGAATTTAAACTGTATTCCTTCTGAGCCAGACCTCCACAAAATATGCCTTTATACACATTTTATATTCTTCTTGAATACATGTAAAAGCAAGTACAAAGTAATGTCAAATCTGAAAGCATGAGTCAGTGCCCAATGGAAATGCTAAATCCCAGCCATTTCATGTGCATTTAGATTCCTTATTAAAGGCAGAAAAAGAGCTTTTAGAAGGAGCGTCTGATCTAGTCTGTTATAACCACAATTACTCAGGAAGTGGGAAAGAGAAAAGGAATGTTTATCTTCAACATATTTATAATCATCTTGTCTCCAAAATGAACAGAAACTGAGAAAAATTAGAGCAGCTACATATGTTTCAGCAGTTCCAGCTTAGTTGGTATTCGTAAAGCTGTTTGAAGATGCAAATCTCTTTACAAAGTGCTAATTAGATTTATTAATGCTATTCCCCAAGGATATAATAATTCATCTATTTAAATGCCTTCTGACTCATGTCTGGTATTGTTCAGATGGTGATCTTTGATAATATTATCATTCAAATGCTGTTTCAATAACCCTGATGCTCTGCTGCCAAACAGACACATTCTTTCACTGGTAGCTGATTAGAAACTGATGCAAATGACTGAGATCTGGGGAAAGGGCGAGGCCTTCATTTGAAGAATTCCAGCTCAATCTGGGAGGATATCTCCCTAAACATGCTTAGCCTCCTGCCTCTTAGATTTGTTGTTAAAAATCTGCCCTTCCCTAGGCCAAGACCCTGTGAACATGGCCTGCTCCTCCCCTGAGAGAGGGAGTTGTCTCATCTTCTGATCTGTAATAACCTCACTAGATAAGGGGAGTACACAAATCATGCCTCCTATTCCTCTCCAAGAAGGCCAGCAGCCAAAATGTTATGCTTCAAGGGCTAAGAGGAAGGGGGAAATACAGCTCCCTCCTCCAACTACTCACTATATACTGTACGCCAATATGTAAATACAGAGCCAAAGTGAGCCATTAAGTCACGGCCCTGTGCTGGAGGCAGAATGAAGTTCCTCATGCACCAAGGATAGAGATGCACAATACCTCCCTGAGCACATGAAGAGAGTGTGCTGTTCATGCCATCCCTTAGAAGCATACAGCATGCATGCCTGCCTGTCTGTGGTATGTGGTATGGGAGGAAGAGAGCCTGCCCCTTTTGCGGGTGGCTTGAATCAAGGTGGCACTAACAGGGTACTCCAAGTATAGTGGTGATGTTATGGGTTCAGAATGTATGGCATGTGGATTTAGAGCTGTTTGTAGCTGTTTCAGAGATTAGATAAAATAAAGGGCCCTTAAAAATATACTGTATAATAGCATCAGTGCTATGTGTGTGTAAAGTTACCATCCCCTCCACACGCTTTTGAATTAAAACAGAAGTTGTCTCATGGCTGTGTGTAGAGCCCTGCACAGATACATATTTATATCCGCGGATACAGATATCCGTGGAACCGCAGGGCTCTCCCGGGAAAGGAGCAGAACATGGGGCCGCTGCTCCTAGGAGCCAGCGCTCCGCGCCGGCAGCTCCTCCAGCACAGCTGTCCCACCTCCAGTCCTGCCCACTGGGGTGGGCACCAGGCTCACCGGCAGCTGTCCTTGGTCATGCTCTTGTGTTCATGCAGTGCGCACACCCCCAGACAGGAAACCCAGACAGCTGCGTGGAAGGGATGGGGGCAGGGCTGCAGGTGGTACAGCTGCGCCAGAGGAGCTGCCGGTGCGGGGCGCTGGCTCCTGGGAGCGGCAGCCCCATGTTCCCAGGAGAGCCCTGCGCTTCTGCAGACACCAATTTACATCCGTATCCACAGATACAAATTTGTATCCACACAGGGCTCTAGCTGTTTGTGTCTCATTCCAAATGTATTTAACATACAGGTATATTAGTGTTTAGCCAGGGTTGTTGTACACTGCTGTTTGCATCTCTCTCAGGCATTGTGCTGTATACAAGCCAACTGCTGTGCTCTGGTAAAACAGCTGCCAACCTCAGAGGATTATTATCAATCCTGTCAGCTGCTTTTCTAGGAACTGAGTATTGAAGGAAATTAAATTCAGACCCGTATGTCAAACATTTGAGTATGAAGATTAAATCTCTAAAATAAGGAAGAACTTGAAACGCCAATGCCTGCCTCACCATAAACACATACTCATACACCTCCACAACAAAAGGAAGGGAGATAGATGCTAATCAATTCACTCATGGTTCTCTGCAGCAGCTGCAAGGGCTGCAGACAGGATTTTTGCAGCCCCACAGCATCTCCCAGGCCCACTGCCTCCCTGACAGGAAGTGCTTAATTTACAATGAAAGAGGTGCTGAGGTTCAAGCAATTTTTTTACTTTCATAACTGATCCAGCAAGCCCAGAGGTGCCAGGGATCAGCCCTGGCAAGTCCTGCTGGCATAAATTAAGAACTGCTTACAGTACTTACCTCCTCACTTTGTCTCTAACCTGGCCGCCCTGGTGTTATTTCATCCAATCGTTTTCACCATTTGTTTCTCTTCCTCTGCTTTTCTTCTCTCTCCCTGTTTTTGTTGCAATCTCATTGCCTCTCTCCAGTTTTTGGTTTTTGGTCTTCTCTTTTTTCCCCTTTTCTCTGCACAGTCTCTCCCTTTGTTTGTGCTCCTGATTTCAGCCCTGGTCAGGACATCAGCTTTCCCACCTTGCGATGATGGGCCTGGTAACTGTCATTCTATCCAGATTCCATCCAAACCAACGGAATGGTAGGGTGACTGGACTGCATCTAACATACTGTTAGAGTTGGTCTATACTAAAAAAGGTTTGACATAAGTCAACTTTTGTCAAGCCAGCATGTGTCTACACAAAAATTTGTCTCTTGGGGACATAAGTGTGCCAAAGTAGAGTGATGTCCTAACACCACTTCCCCGAATGACACAGATCCACACTCAACCTGCTTAACTTGGGGCAATGGAATCTGAGTGAGGACACCACATTAGTTGTGAAAAGAAAAGGAGTACTTGTGGCACCTTAGAGACAAACAAATTTATTTATAGCTATAGCTCACTTCATCGGATGCATTAGTTGTGCTGGCCCTAACAGTCTGCCAGCAGCTGTCCCACCATTCCCCTGTCCCTGTGACAGTGACTACTCTGGTCATTGCCCAGGGGTCACAGAGACCAGAAGCTGCCCTCTCTCCCTTTAAAACTCCTGCATGTTTTTGAAATGCCTTTTCTTGATTGCTTACCCTGGTGAGCACACCTAGCTTCTCACCTTTGTTTGCATCCAACAGCCCAACCAACCATGCCTGTTCCATGCACACAAAGGTAATAGATGTGTTCCTGCCTGGAGCAGGGAAAAAATATTGGATCTCCTCAGTCTGTGGGGAGAAGAGGCTGTGCAAGCATAGCTATGGACGAGCCATAGTAACATCAACATCTATGAGCAGATTGCATGGGGGATGCAGATAAAAGGGCACAGCAGGGATCAGCAGTAGTGCCTCATCAAAGTGAAGGAACTATGCCAGACGAACCACAAAGCAAGGGAGGACAAGAAGAAATCTTACACTGCCCTGTGGACCGACTGCTTTTATAACTAACTGTATGCCATACTGGGCAGTGACCCCACCAGGACCTCGCAGATGACTATGGATACCTTGGAGGAGCTCAAGATGGAGCTAACATGGAAGAAGGGACTCAAACCATGCTGTGAGCCAGGAATGCTGCAGGAGTTTAGCCAGTTCCGCTAGGCAAGTACAGATCAGCCTGCCAATGAAAGAGAAGGGGACTCGGTAAGTGTGTACATACATTATTCCTTGCCCTTTTCTGCTTTTCCTTTCCCTCAATCCTTATCTTCCTCCCCATACCTTCCCCTCCCACCTGTCTTGGTTACCAATGTAAAAATGGCATCCGGCCCATCCACAAGTTAAGACAAAAGTATTGACTTTTCATTCCTTTGCTGGTATAATGTTAGAAAATAACAAGTTAGGGAACAAATTCTAAAAAGGATTATAGGGCAGGCCAGTTACACAGTCCACATCAGATCAATGTCCTGTGGAGCAAACAGAGGTGGAGTCAGCATCCACTCTCTGGCTTGTTGGGGGAAGCTGGGGTTGGGGATGCAGGTAGAGTACTCTGCTTATCTGGGCCCTGGTCTACATTGGGGGGGTGAATAACGTAGCTGAAGTCAACGTACTTAGATCAACTTACCGTGGTGTCCTCACTGTGATGAGTCGACTGCTGCCGCTTGCCCGTCAACTCCGCCTGCGTCTCTCGCTGCGGTGGAGTTCAGGAGTTGACGGGAGAGCGCTCGGGGATTGATTTATTGTGTCAAGACTAGACTCGATAAATCGATCCCCACTGGATCGATCGCTGCCTCCCGATCCGGCGGGTAGTGAAGACATACCCTGAATAGGACTGCCCCTTTTATCCTCCTGAGAGATCTTAATGAATTCAAGGAGATACTTTGCAATCCTCTCCAAAGATTTATAGGGATGGGAGCCTTGTAATTCTTTCACCATGATAGGACACTTTTTCCGACACCACTCTGCCATGAGTTTGGCTGGCACAATTGCTAGTGGCATACAGGCCTGGGTAGCTTCGGGATGCCAGCAACTGGATTCTCTGTTCCTTTGTCACCCTCAGGAGTGAGATATTAGCTAAAATCACCACTGCCTGTGAAAACAGCCAGTAATATTCACTGCTGTTGCCTGATCACCCTGAGGAGGATGCACTGGAGAGGGTAATTTGCAGGATTTCCTCACCAGCAGACCATCTACCAGGGTTTAATTTGTGAAGGGATTGTCCTCAAAAGCCATATGCATTTTCATTGCCTTGGGAATCTATTTTGGGTAATCCTATCTGTCACTTGTTGCTGTTTGCTGAAGTTTGAACTGTATTTATGCTAAGCAGGGATCTACAGGAGGCCAGAGCTGTCCATACCAAAGGCCTCTCTACCTGCTTTGGTCCCTGTGGGTCTCTGTCTCCTTGGCAGCATTACTCTATTGGAGCCATGCTAAGAGAGACTCCCCCTGGGAAACCCCCAAAGAGGGACTTCATGGAAAGACCATACAGCCCAATTTCCAGTGGACCACTTTCCCCCTCCCCACCACTTGTCCTTGACTCAGCCTGCATCCCAATGACTCTCCACTCCCTCCGCCAGCATTGACCTTAGACCCACAGATATAGGGTCTGGTAGTGGTAGGGAGAGTATTGCAGAGGCAGCTGACCCTCTCTTCCACAGATGGATGGGGAGATCTGTAAGCAGAGTATCCTTCCATGTACTGATCTGGAGAGGACAATCAGGGCCAAGATGTCTCAATGTTTTACAATGAAATTGGGGTAAAACTAGATTAAAAAGAAAAATATTAAAATGAGATTTAGAAACCAGTGTGACGGGGCAAGGCCAGATGGCTATAGTATAGTAGTGAGGAACAGGTATGTTAGCCCCAGGCTAAACAAATCCCTGGTACCATGGTAAGCAAATGGCAGTTGTTCCAGGTTAATCAGGACACCACAATGGAGGAGGTGGTAAGAACTCTAGTACAAGACACCCTAGCCCAGCCCAGCAGGAGGCCATCTGGGTTCGGCAATGGCACAACAGGAGTCTATGCGGCTACAGTAGGAAACCAATCGATTATTAATGGGCCAGGCAACCCAAGATTGTGCCCTCTTGAGAGAGGTGGTGGACCAGCTGAAGATCCTCACCCAGGCCCGGGGGTCCGATGGGATGCGAACCCTGAGGGCCACTGGTTGTCTGCCAAAGATGACATCAGGAGATGATGTAGAGGCATATCTCCTCTCATTCGAAAGGACTGCTCAGCATGAGGCATGGCCCCAGGAGCAGTGGGCCAGCATTCTCACCCCTTTTTTGTGCAGAGAGGCCCAGAAGGCCTACTTTGACTTGCCTGCCACTGACACCATTGACTATACCCAGCTAAAGGCAGAGATCCTAGCACGATCAGGGGTGATGGCAGTGATACGGGCCCAGAGGTTTCATGAGTGGAAATACCCAGAGAACAACCCCCCAAGGTGCCAACTATTCGACCTCATACACCTCGCACGAAAGGAGTTACAGCCCAAGGTGTGCAGCTCGGAGGAGACCCTGGTCATGAACCATTACGTGAGGGGACTGCCACCATAAATGGGTAACCCAGAACAATCCACCCACCTACAACGAGATGATCTCACTGGTAGAAAGACGGATGACAGCCAGGGAATTGACCCAACTACTCAAGGAAGGACCCCTACAAAGCAAGCATCCGACCCCAACCATGGAAGACTGGGCAGCCAAACTCTTGGGGAATCCTAGGTGGAAGAAGGGGGGGACTGAAAACCAGCAGGGACCCCAGAAGGAAGGGATTGTCCTGAGTGGGGGGAACCCTGGGACTAAACTCCCTAACCTCTGAGATAGGGGAGTGATTAGAAGCAATTATAGATGTTATGCATATGGGGAGAGGGGAAACATAGCAGCACAGTGTCCCAGCACTGAGGAGCCTATGCAATGTAACTTGGGGGATTGGGAGGTCCCGTGCTCCCTTATCCACCTCGCGGGGGATGCATTAGCCTCGCATAATTACACCAGACCAGTGAGGATAAATGGAGCAGAGACTACAGCGCTTGTGGACTCTGGGAGAGCAATCACCCTTATATCGGGTAAGCTGGTAAAAAGTAGTCAGCTGGTGCAAGCCAAATGCGTAGCAGTGATGTGCGTGCACGGGGCCATGAGCCATTACCCCACCATCCCGGTGGAAATAGAGGTTCAGGGGAACCCCATTGAAGTGACCATGGGCGTAATTCCTAAACTCCCATATCCTGTAGTAATTGGAAGGGACTATCCAGGGTTTGATAACTTAATCCCCCTGGAGAGGCTGGAGGGAAGTGGGAACCCTGAGGACAGCGACTCGTCACCAGGGGAATGTCAACCCCTGATGTTCGCTGAGATTTCTCAGGATCTGTTCTCAGCCCCCCAAAAGACCTGGAAGACAAAAAATGAGAGGAAGGCCATGAAGCTCTTGGGAACCCAGATCCTGACCCAGGACCAGACCCAGGACCAGAAGACTGCCCTAGTAGGCAGATGAACTCGAGCAGCTAACAGAGAAACTTCCATCCCAGAAGGTGAGCCAGAGGCCGCTCCCAGCCATGATGGCAGCAAGCTGTTGGAATAAGCAGAAGCCGGCCCCTGGGAGTTTGGGCAGGTTAGTCCCGGAGAGAGACTTTCGGGCGGGACAAGGTGGAGGACCCCAGATATGATAACGCCAGGAAAAGAGGTGGCTGAGATCAATGGGATACCTGTGGATGGGAAGGTCCGGGGTCCCAAACCTTACTTTATAGTGAAGAAAGATCTCCTGTACCACGTGGTGCAAATGCAGGAGCAAGAGATACAACTTCTGGTGCCACGAAAATATCAAAAAACCATAGTGAGTCTTGCCCACAGTCATCTGTTTGGAGGACACCTAGGGGTAGAGAAAACTCAGGCAGGCATCCTGCGGAGGTTCTTCTGGCTAGGAGTACACAAACATGTCCGACAAAACTGCACCTCTTGTCCGGAGCGTTAGTTGCATAGCCCTTGCTGCACTTGAGGGCTGCTTTGATACCTCTTCCAATAACAGAGGTTCTTTTTGAACTCCTAGCCATGGATCTGGTAGGGCCCCTAAAAAAGACAGCTCAGGACCACCAACATGTGCATGTTGTACTGGACTATGCAACCTGGTACCTGGAAGCTCTTCTCCTATGCAACACAGCTTCCAAGACAATAGCTAAGGAGCTAATACAGATCTTTGCCCAGGTTAGACTACCCAAGGAGATATTGACTGATCAAGGGACACCTTTCGTGTCCAAGTTGATGAAAGATCTTTGTTCATTCTCCATGTACGAGCCCTACGACCTCTGTATAGCACCTACAAACAGATGGCCTTGTGGAAAGGTTCAATAGGACCCTCAAGACCATGATCAGGAAAGTGGTGAACCGGGAAAGATTGGGATACCCTATTGCCTTACCTCCTGTTCGCCATCCAGGAGGTTCCGCAAGCCTCCACGGGGTTCTCTCTATTCAATCTACTATACAGGTGCCACCCTTGGGGCATATTGGATATAGCCAGAGAAGCCTGGGAAGAGGAGCCAAATCTTGGAAAGAACATAGTTGAGCATGTACTGCAGATGAGGGATCAGATAGCCCAAGTTACGCCCATTGTACGGGAACACTTGGAGAAAACACAGGAGACCCAACAAAACCATTATAATCACCAAGCAAAGCTTCGACGGTTCAAACCAGGGGATCGGGTGATGGTCCTGGTGCCCACAGCAGAAAGTAAACTCTTGGCCCAGTGGCAGGGATGTGATCAAAGCCATGGGAGAGATGAACTATAAGGTGCGGCAGCCATGCTGCAGGAAACTGGAGCAGATTTACGATATCTATCTTCTAAAACCTTGGCACAATCGAGAGGCATGCTTAGTCACCCAGGAGACCCTTCCCCAGGAGGATAACATACACAAATAAGTAAGGATATCACCCTTGATTGATGCCGATCCAAAAGATCGAGAGAGCCGACATGATTAATTGCAACCAAGATGTGTTCTCTACAAAACTGGGGTGGACAACTGAGACCTATCACCATATCCACATGATCCCCGGAGCCAAGGTAACATTGAGATCCTATCGAGTCTCAGTAGCTAAAAGAGAAGAAATCAAGGCTGAGGTAAAGAAAAGTTAGAATTAGGGGTTATTGAAGAATCTTACAGTCAGTGGTCCAGTCCAATCGTTCTAGTGCCTAAACCTGATGGTACCATGAGATTCTGTAATGACTTTCGCCGACTGAATGAAATATCCCAGTTTGATGCATACCCCATACCACACATCGACGAACTGGTTGACCAACTGCGTAGTGCCTGATTCTTGACTACACTGGATCTTACAAAAGGGTATTAGCAGATTCCCCTGACCAAAGAAGCTAAAGAAAAGACAGCATTCTCCACCCCGGATGGGCTATTCCAGTACACCGTCCTCCCTTTTGGGCTACATGGGGCCCCAGCCACATTCCAGAGCCTCATGGATAAACCGCTGCGCCCCAATACTAGTTATGCAGCTGTGTACCTAGATGATGTCATCATCCATACGCCAGACTGGGGAACTCACTTGGAGAAAGTTGAGGCAGTACTACGCACCTTAAGGCGGGCTGGCCTCACCGCTAATCCAGCTAAATGTGCCATAGGCCTAGCAGAGGCTAGGTACCTGGGATATATTGTAGGAAGGGGCATAGTGAAGCCCCAAATGAATAAGCTAGATGCGATTCAAAATTGGCCCCAGCCGACCCAAAAGAAGCAGGTCCGTGCGTTCCTAGGCATGGTAGGCTATTTCTGATGTTTTATTCCCCACTTCACCACTAGGGCAAGTCCCCTGATGGACCTGGTGAAGGCCTGAGGTCCAGACATGGTGAAGTGGACTGACACAGCAGAGAGGGTGTTCACAGACCTTCGGACGGCCCTCTGTAATGACTCCATACTTATAGGTCCGGACTTAAACAAGGAATTTATTTTACAAACAAATGCTTAAGAGGTGGGGTTGGGGGCGGTTCTGTTGCAAATGGTTGGAGAAGAACACCCAATCCTCTACCTAAGCAGAAACTTGCTCCAAGAGAACAGAAGTACGCAGTAGTCCAGAGAGAATGCCTTGCTGTCAAATGGGCCATGGAGACACTGCGTTATTACCTCTTAGGCTGGCGATTTACTCTTGTGACGGACCATGCACCCCTCCAGTGGATGCAGCGGAATAAGGAAAAGAATGCAAAGGGCACCAGTTGGTTCTTATCCCTCCACCCATTCCAGTGCCGCATATGGCACAGGGCTGGATGCCACCACAGCAACGCTGATGGTCTGTCACGAGCACACTGCCTGGCATCCCAAGTTGCCCAACTCTACGGTGTTGAGCAGGGGGGCAGGATATGTGACTGGGCAAAGCCAGATGGCTAAAGGAAAGTAGTGAGAAACAGGTATGTTAGCCCCAGGCTAAACAAATCCCTGGTACCATGGTAACCAAATGGCAGTTGCTCCAGGTTAATCAAGACACCTGGGGCCAATTATAAAACAGTGGAGATAGCTAGGTTGATTGGGACACCTGAAGCCAATCAAGGGCTGGCTGGAACTGGTTAAAAGCCTCCCAGTTAGTCAATGAGGAGTGCATGTCACGAGCTGTAGGAAGAAGCCATGCTGTTGGAAGAACTAAGCGGTACCGATCCTTATCCGGTGCAAGGAAGGAGGCCCTGAGGTAACAGTGAAGGAGATATTGAGTGAAAACTGCTGTGGGGAAGTGGCCCAGGAAATTGTACATGTCCTATTTCCAAAAAGCTACCAAAGCTGCTACTATTAGGGTCCCTGGGCTGGAGCCCAGAGTAGAGGGTGGGCCCAGGCTCCCCCCATCCCTCACCGATTAATCACTCAGACTGGGAGACAACAGAGACTGTGCAAGGGAAGGTTGCTTCTCCTAACCTCCCTTGCTGGCTTATGATGAAAATGGCTCAGTAAGCTGTGACCCTTGCCTCTAGAGAGAGAAGGGCTACATGGAGGGTCACAGTGAGCCTCTGAGGCTAGTGAAATCCGCCAGGAAGCGTGGGACCCACTGAGACCAGGACAGAGTTTGTCACACCAGTGAGTTTCTAAATTCCTGACATCAGAAGATAACTGCCATAAAAACTCTTGGCACCATAAGAATTTAACCCTTAGAATGCTGTCTTTTTCCATATTTCAGACAAACTTGCTTAGAGGGATTGTAATAACATGCACTTTTGTTTTGCATTAATTGTATTAGCTTGTTTTACATTGTTCCCAGCTGGAACGACTGCCTTTATGTGTTAATTTTAGTCATACCTTCTTCAAAATGAACAGCTGAGAAGTGGGGTGTTCCAGTATGTTAGCCAAGGACAAAAGATTACAAAAACATACCTATACTCAGTCTGCAAAGAGTCAAATTCAAAGATGAAACAGTTCAGAGCACTTATTTAGAGGACTGCTTTGAGCACTGGTTGAGAGCTCAGAAGAGAATAGGGAGCAGGCAAATCAGAATAAATGAAGGATCAGACCGGGACATTTCTTAGAAGTCATAAGTAAGATGTTTAAGTCCACATAACATCTTGGTAGAAGCCAATGTAATTACTCTAATGGGGCGATATGCTGAGTTCACCCAGTCCTAGTTTAAAATCTAATGGCTGAATTCTGAATAAGCTCAAATCTGCACATCAATGTAGCAGAATCCAACAAACAAAATTACAGTGATCAAGTGATCTAAAATCATGAATTAAAACCACCGAGTTAACTCTGATGAGAAAGATAAGTTTCCTGACAATATTCTTGAGATGAGGATCTGTCAGACAGGCCTGATTATAAGGCTTTGTCTATACGATAGAGTTGCACTGGTTTAACTAAAATCAGTTTTTAAATCAAGTTAGTTAAACAGCTACAAACTCCTGTGTGGATGCTCTTATTTCAGTTTAGGGGCTTGTCTCCACACACAAGTTTGTACACTCAAACTACACTTTCTTACAAGAAGGGGAATAAGCAATACCAGTATGAGCCACTTTGATACTGGTATAATTGCATCCATGCACTAGGATTGTCCTGGTATAATTATTTTGGTAAAAAACACCTCTAATAAAAATAATTATACTAGCACAAAAAGTGTGTGTAGACTAGGCCTAAGATTGGCTTATTTCAGTGCAGCTTAAGCCAGCTAACTGACTGAAGCTAAGTCAAAATAAACCTAGTTTAAACTGAAATAAGTGCCTGCACCGATTTTGCACCATCCTAAATAAAATGGTTTAAAATCACATCTTTAGTTAAATCAGTGCAACAGCCTCATGTAGACAAGGCCTAATATTAGTCAGATTTAACAGAAAAAAAACTAAAACAATTACAGCCATCAAGTGACAAGGGCATGAAACTATCTCTGGGAATGAAAAAGAAAGCATCTAATTTCTAACGACACTTTATTTTTAAAAGTTATTCAGCATCCATACATTTATAGTAGTTAATATTCCTTTGACCCAGTCAGTAAAGTTTAATGGATTTCTTGATATCTGTGATCTGGAAAAACATACAACGTATAAAATATTCTTCTTGTTCCTCTCAACAAGCCCTGTGAAACTTGCTACAAAAGTCTCCTCACCTAGTATACGCCCCCTCCCACTACAAGCAATCTTTCTTCTGTAAGAGTATGGCACAATGGCCTGTTACCTCCCTACAGTACCAGAATCTCCTTTTAAGGTAGCAACCCTGTGCCTGATCACCTTAAAGAGGCTGTACTGGGAGAGGGAACCCTGCAGGATTTCTTCACAAGAAGACCATTCATCAGGACTTAATTTATATACATTTTAATTGCCTTGGGAATCTATTTTACATTTGAATAACACTATCCTTGGAAAACTGTCATTCTCTTCTGGTGGTTTGAATTGTATATGTTCTAGCTAGTACAAGTATAAGGGGGTAGCCGTGTTAGTCTGTATCCACAAAAACAACAAGAATCCGGTGGCACCTTAAAGACTAACAGATTCATTTGGGCATAAACTGAAGAAGTGTTTTTTTACCCACGAAAGCTTATGCCAAAATAAATCTGTTAGTCTTTAAGGTGCTACTGGACTCCTAGCTAGTACAGAACCACTTGCCAGTTTCCTCTAGATGGGACTTCCATCCCTTCCCCATTACACTGCTTGGCATGATGCAGGGAATCAAAAAGAATATCTTTCCCAGGCCTCTATTTCTGTTTCAAGCATTCTCCGTTAACCTCTTGTGCAGGGATTTTTTTTTAAACCAATTAAATAAGATTACATTGAAGTTCATACAGAAAAGCAAATTTCCCAGGTCAAGCATGCAAAAGCTAACATTCCCAACTCCACAAGGTGGTCTGCTTTGCCTAGGAGGTCAAACTTAACACACATAATTCATATTTCAGCTATCTTCAAACACTTCCCATGTTTTGATTAAAGTAGTTGACAGGATGTAATGCTTCTCAGCTCCCCTGAATTGCTAGGGAAGGCTCCTTTGAAAGAGGAATGGTGTCAGGTTAAACAGCTCGTCTTTTTTTTTTTTTTTTTTAAAACAAACAAACAACCTGTGTTGTTAGATTATTCATAGTGAATGACTCCTGAAAGTCCAATTTATTTCTTTATTAATGCTTGGTATTTATTTTTTGCATTTCACTTAGCTTGGGCTGTATAAATAGACACCAGTTTTATTTTTGTTTGTAGTTTAGTTTGTTTCTAGTCTCTTACGCTTCTGCGGGCAGGCACTTACAGTGTAGCAATGTTTTGCCTTAGCAAGCACAGCAAGGAAATGTTTAAATCCAGCCAAAATGTCTGTTTTCACTGGACTAAAAATAAATAAATAAATAAATCACGGAGACACTTCCATTGACCATGGATTTTACAAAACCTACATATGACCCTAAATCAAACTGGACAGCTTCCTTTTAAATATTCTTGATTGCTGAAGGTTATTACTTTGTTACTATGAAACACCCTCAGAAACTGGCCTTCACAGAAGAAAATTATGCAGCCAGTGTATGTTTTGTGCATTAGAAGCTTCATCCTGCACCACTGAATTAACAGGAGTTTTAATCCTGACATCAGCGACAATAGGATCAGATCCTAGGAAAGGATTTCCCTGAAGAACAGGTGCTATTATAAAATCAATGAAAGCTCTTCTAAACACCAAGTCTGTGCTCACATTGAAGACTAACTGCACCTTTAATAACATTACCTCACATTCGATCAGTTTCATAGCCAGCTACAGAGAGATCTCCTCCTCCCACTCTGCCCCCCCCAAAAAGACTTGGAGAATAATGTTATGGATTAATGTGACCACTTACAGTTCAGGAAATTAAAGTATGAGTATATGAAAATTTAAGGGGAAAGATAGTTTTTAGGTGCTATCATAGTTTATTCATAGTGTAAAATTATACAATTGCATCACAGACTATGATCATATGCTGGAATTTTGCTTGAAGGCATGTTTTTATCTGAGTGAATTCATTTTTGGATACACTGTATGGGATATTAGGCAACAACTCAGTGATGCTCCTTAAAAAACAGTATGTATGGTCATTCGGGCTTTCTTCAGTCTGATTCTGCCTTATATCAGATTTCAATAACCACTGTTGAATTATTTATTGGTTTCATTTTTTCAAGTGCAGAGCTGTGGATTCTCATATTCAGTCTAGACATAACCAGGAGAGCTGGCACAAACTGAGTAAATATTTACCAAATCCACCCTGCCCTGAGAATTATTCTTCTAACAATGACAGGATATTAAAAGACAAGCATTCCCAGACACCTACCCTTTAGCGTCTATCACCTGGGTAAATTTCTTTGCAGTACAAAAATTAACCAGCTTAATAGGATTATATTTAGTGGTAAGATTCTCTGTTAATTTTGGTCACACAAGTTATGCGGTATGTAAAGTTGAGGAGGGAGATTTTCAAAGTCACAAAATGGAAGTTAGGTGCCCAATTCCCATTAGCTTTCAGTGAGAACTGGATATCGAAGTGACCTGCATGTCTTTGAAAGTCTCCCCTACACCTATTTATTTCTGGGTGTGAATGATCAAATAACTCTGGTTCAGGATACACTGAACACTAGAAATGGAGACATTGTAGAACAATTCTGGACCCAGAACATGGTGGCATTGAAACTAAAATGATCAAAAATGAAAATAAAATATATTTGCAACGTAAAATATCCCTATGTACTGCATTAGCAACAGAATGATCTCTCAGTTTGGATAAGAAATTAGTGTGTGATTCAAAAAGAAACGTTGAACATAGCTGCACTCACTAGAGACTCTGTATTTATGGGCCTGTCAACATTTCCAGTATAAACACTAATTCCAAGAATTTAAAGTTCAGCCCTGAAAACAGGCTGCAGAGTGGAATGCAATATCACATTCAAAATCATAGGGTTTGGGGACAACTTTTATTTTACTTTGACTTTTTTCCCTCTCCTTGCCTCCCAAACATGGTTTAAATCAGCCTGGCCATTTTTAAAGTTCTGAGAGTGTTTAAAATTAAATAAATAAATAAATTGCAGTTTTGGACACAGAGTTTTTATAAATCAAAGTTAGTTCAATATAGATTTAGGTTATGCAAATAATACAGGCTGCTGCTCCAGGAAGTAGACTCATGGGCCCCTCCCCTTTTTAAATTTTAAGACGTAACTGTTTTGTTAAGAGTAAGTCCTAGATTGTCTTTCCTTTGCACAGGTGCTTGGGAGAAGAGGGCATAAGGGGCCTTTCCTCTCTATATATCCGCCACATAAGAATCAGGGACAATAACTTTACTTTTTTATATACTCTCTCTCTCTCTCTCTCTCGGCCACCTTACTTGTTCATTCTTCATTCTCTGCCAGTTTTATCGACCTTGATCCTGCAGTGAGATCTAGGTGGGCAGACTGTTTATAACCATGCAGAGTCCCACTGAAGTCAATGGAGATCTGCACACCCACAGGGGTCCACTCAAGTAGATCTGAATGCAGGATCAGGGTTTTGTCCAAATTAGGAAAACAGGTTTTGTTTAAAAATATGTCAGCTAATGTATTTTAACTAACATGTTTTTAACCACTAGGGTAGACAGGGTTTAACACCTTTAAAACATGTTCAGGAGTTGAGGTCAATGCTAGAGGGGAATAGAAGCTGGGCCTAGCAGAAAATCTGCCCTACTGTCTCGCTAATTGCTTGGGCAGTTTTACTCCTCAGCTTAAGTTGCAAATCATCCTCCTGAGCTTTCTTGTTTCCATATTTATCTATTCACAATATGAGTAGAGGTGCTTATACAAGTTTTGTTTGCAATAAAAGTTTGGATAAGCCTCCATTCACGCAGGAATCTGAAGTGCTGAAATACAGTCTGTAGATTTCCAAGGAATCTTTTACACTACAGATTTTTACCACAATGTTAATCAGCTCAGAGCATTGTTGATTCTGCACAAAGTTTGAGTATTATTGTTAGCACCTTCCTAAGTGCTGACAATGTACTCCATGCTGTACCAGACACAAGATACACACAGGACCTACTCCAATAAGCTTTCAGTCCAAACAGGATAGAAATAGACTGGCCTAGATGCAGTAGGAAATCCATTGGAGGGAATGACTAGGATTTTTTAATTATTAGGCATCAAACATTGTATTAATATTTCAATTATTAAGTATTTATGAATAATGATTAATATTTATATGATTACTAGGGCTGTCGATTAATCACAGTTAGCTCATGTGATTAACTAAAAAAAATTAACTGCAAATAAAAAAATTAATCATGATTAATCACACTATTAAACAATAGAATACCAATTGAAATGTATTAAATATTTTTGGATGTTTTTCTGCATTTTCAAATATGTTTATTTCTATTACAACACAGAATAGAAAGTGTACAGTGCTCACTTTATATTATTTTTATTACAAATATTTGCACTGTAAAAATGATAAAGAAATAGTCTTTTTCAATTCACCTCAGACAAGTACTGTAGTGCAATCTTTTTCTCATGAAAGTTGAACTTAAAAATGTAGATTTTTTTTGTTACATAACTACATTCAAAAACAAAACAAAATGTAAAACTTTAGAGCCTACAAGTCTACTCAGTCCTACTTCTTGTTCAGCCAATTGCTAACACAAACAAGTTTGTTTACATTAACAGGAGATACTGTTGACTGTTTACAATGTCACCTGACAGTGTGAACAGGCATTTGCATGGCACTTTTGTAGCCGGCGTTGCAAGGTATTTATGTGTCAGATATGCTAAACATTCATATGCCCCTTCATGTTTCGGCCACCATTCCAGAGGACATGCTTCCATGCTGATGATGCTTGTTAAAAATACAACATGTTAAATAAATTTATGACTGAACTCTTTGGGGAAGAATTGTATGTCTCCTGTTCTGTTTTACCCACATTCTGCCATATATTTCATGTTAGAGCAGTCTCGGATGATGACCCAGCACATGTTGTTCGTTTTAAGAACACTTTCGCTGCATATTTGGCAAAATGCAAAGGAGGTACCAATGTGAGATTTCTAAGGATAGATATAGCATTTAACTCAAAGTTTAAGAATCTGAAGTGCCTTCCAAAATCTGAGAGGGATGGGGTATGGAGAATACTTTGAGATGTCTTTAAAAGAGCAACACATCGATGCAGAACCTACAGAACCCAAACCACCAAAAAAGAAAATCAACCTTCTGCTGGTGGCATCTGACTCATGATGATGAAAATGGACATGCATCAATCCACTCTGCTTTGGATTGTTATCGAGTAGAACCCATCATCAGCATGGACGCATGTATTCTAGAATGGTGGTTGAAGCATGAAGGGACACATGAATCTTTAGCACGTCTGGCACGTAAATATCTTGCCAGGGCTGTCCCTAGCTATTTTGGTGCCCTATGCAGCCACCATGCAGAGGGCCCCAAGTCTCCATGGGGGTGGGGGGCTGGCCTCAGGCCTCTGCAGGGGGGCTGTGTGTGCCTCTGTAGGGGTGGGGGTTGGCCCCAGGCCTCCATGCAGGACGGGGGGACTCAGCCCCAGCCTGCTCAACTGGGAGCCAGGGGAGCGGAGCAGGCGGGGGCCAGGTCACTCTACTTACCATGCGGTAAGTGCAGGGTTAGGCCTGGCTGCAATCTTCAGGGGGGTGGGGACGGGGCTGGGGCGTGGAAGGGGCGGGGCTGGGGGAAGAGCCGGAGCATGGTCTGGAACAGCATGCTGGTGCCCTACGCAGCTGCGTGCTTTGCATATGGGTAAGGACAGCCCTGTATCTTGCAATGCTAGCTACAGCAGTGCCATGCAAATGCCTGTTCTCACTTTCAGGTGACCTTGTAAACCAGACGTGGGCAGCATTATCTCCTGCAAATTGTAACCAGACTTGTTTGTCTGAGCGATTGGCTGAAGTAGGACTGAGTGGACTTGTGGGTTCTAAAGTTTTACATTGTTTTATTTTTGAATGCAGTTATTTTTTGTACATAATTCTACATTTGTAAGTTCAGCTTTCATGATAAAGAGATTGCACTTATATTAGGTGAATTGAAAAATACTATTTCTTTTGTTTTTTACAGTACAAATATTTGTAATAAAAAATAATATAAAGTGAGCACTGTATACTTTGTATTCTGTGTTGTAATTGACATCAATATATTTGAAAATGTAGAAACATCCAAAAATATTTAAATAAATGGTAGTCTATTACTGTTTAACAGTGAGATTAATAGTGATAATTTTTTTTAATATTGCAATTAATCGCAATTAGCTCTAATGATTACACTTGGTCCCTAAATTTGTAGATGGCCAATGTTTCAACCCAGCTTGTGACAAGAGCTTTATCATATTTATCAGAATGTAGCTGAGTTATAGTATGATACTTCTGCTGTGTGGAAAGAACAGCCTAACTCTGTGTATCCCGGATAGCTACTTTCTGAACTCAAAGATCTCTCTGTGTGAGGTTATCCTGAAGTCTGTTGTCCATGGAGAAAATGCCCTTTTTTCTCCCTTAGCATCAGCATTGTAGCTGATACAAATACAGTTGTGTAGGATAGCATTCAGCCTAGCCCATGTGTCCCTGACATGTAGCTGTGCTAAGAAAAAGCCTACTATGTTACTGCAATGTTCGTTGTAACCATGAATGTGTTGGAGCCTGCTTGTACTTAACAGGTCTCTGTAATGAAGGTTTTTAATCAGTGCTTTAATTACAGCGGGTTTTGGGGTGGGGAGAGGGCCCCATTACTACTTTTAGGGGCTATATCACTTCTGCCTTCTCAGTTGCGAGAAGTAAGTGAGTCCTCTGACATTCAGGGCCCTCCTACCTTTTTCCTCTTAATTTAAGCACTGCTTTTAATTATGTTTCATAGCATGTTCACTTTGGCATCATGCACAATTTATATAGTTACGAATAGTTTACAATCACATTAAGGACTTGTCTCCAAGGGGAAATGGAAAAAAGGGCTCTTATTCCAGAATCAGTGTATCCAGATGGGCACTGCTACCAGCTCTACCAGTAATAATCTGTACAACTATGGATGATACTTGTATGTTTGTTCAGAGTTTACAATCTAGCTGCTCCAGATGTCCATTAACTCTAAATTTTGGGACCACATTCACTGGGATTCTTTTTCACTAGTGCCTTGCATAATCACAGGTTTCAGAGTAGCAGCCGTGTTAGTCTGTATTCGCAAAAAGAAAAGGAGTACTTGTGGCACCTTCGAGACTAACAAATTTATTAGAGCATAAGCTTTCGTGAGCTACAGCTCACTTCATCATCCGATGAAGTGAGCTGTAGCTCACGAAAGCTTATGCTCTAATAAATTTGTTAGTCTCGAAGGTGCCACAAGTACTCCTTTTCTTTTTTCACTAGTGGAGGCTCAGCATAATTTGTTTCGTATGTTTATGTTTGTTGGAGTAAGGAGGAAAATCAATTATGACATTTGCCCCATAATATATATCCTTGTCTTTTTAAAATCACTTTTCAGTCAATCAGAAAAGAAACACTGAAGTACTGGTTCATTAAATCACCACCAATTTTAAACTATTCTCTTATTTTTAGTACAATTACCTATTTTCTTAAGGTAAGGGCTTGTCTGCATAAACTAAATTCAGACAATATTTTATAATGTCTAAGACTGACCAGCCAGATTGAAACAGTGATTGGGATCTTTGACTACCTGACAAATGGGCTTGTGTAACATATATAGTGGTAAGGCTGAATGTCTAGTTACTTTCCTTTTTTGGGATGGAAATGCAAATGTTATATTCCTGTCACTTCTCAGCTCTCATGAAACAGAGCCATAATTTTTACATGAGATGCACTGTGCTGACAAAAGCAGTAGCTGTATCCGGTACTAAAAGGCAACTCTTGCAAGTGACAAGACAAGCTCTTTGTATAGGCTGTCTTCTCTCACTTTTAATGTTTTGTGAATGTAATGTCTCCATACTGTTTATGCTCAGATGAAGATTGTTTGGGGCTGATCTCTATCAGCAACATAGCCAGGAACTGGTGCAATAATTGATTTCTTTATTTCTTTCATTCTTAACAAGAAAAAATACAAAATAAAAAAGCAACAAAAACAGTTTGAGAAAGCTGTTTTGTTGTCTATAACACAAAGAGATCATTGTTCTTTTGCTCCCTCCTAGAATCAAATTATCCACCTCCAGTATTCCCTCTTAGCCAGTGACTCCTATTCACAACTATACCTCTTTCTACTTACAGCTTGCGCGGTGTCCCCCACCTTGCCAACTCCAACAATGTTTGTCTTTTTTTTTTTTTTTTTTAAAGCTTCAGATCCTGGAATCGTGTTTTGATGTGAGAAGCTGAGTTTGCATTTTAAAAGAAGTACAACAGAAGAAGTTCTGGTCCTCAATTTTGCAGAGAAAAACTTGAAAGAGTAAGCCCAAAAGGCAAATACAAAGAACCCAAATCTTACTATTTTTGAAAATCTCATGATTTTTAAGGCCAACACCATGATTTTTGAGAGTTTGACCCATAGTTTTTGAATTAGGTCTAATAATACTGAAGGATAAGCATCCACTGTTTATAACAAAGTAAATGCAACATAGCTTTACAAGTGTGAAGACAGGATAATTGCAATATTATCTCATTAATGCAACACCCTGCGTCATATGAATACCATTCACTAGCAAAAAGCAGAATACAAAAAAGGTTCTTACAGGACTACACTACCCAGAAAGTTTTGAGCTAGGGTTAAAGTTCACACATTAAAAGCAACAGGTCCTGTTTCACCTTCCTGCTATGCAGGGCTCTCCAAGTGCAAAGAGGACCCCCCAAGTAACAGGTTTTCAAGCAGTCGTTACCCATATTGTTACATAAGCAAACAAAAAAGACAGAAAATAAAATTACCTTCTTAAACAGCACAAACATCTTGTACATTTTAATTATCAAACCTCACAGGGTACATACAGGCTCCAATACTCCTCTTAAACAAATGTGAGCTTTCTATAGTATTTTTTCCCAATATGCCTGCTCGTATAGCATTCAGGTTTGTGTGTCAGTGCAACTCAAGGATACAAACAGAAACAAAGAAAATCTTCTAAACAACAAATTAGTAAACTACATTCATGCTCACCCATCCTCATGCATCCTACATTCAGTGTCTCATGTTCATAGATTCATAGATACTAAGGTCAGAAGGGACCATTCTGATCATCTAGTCCGACCTCCTGCGCAGCGCAGGCCACAGAATCTCACCCACCCACTCCTATGAAAAGCCTCACCCATGTCTGAGCTATTGAAGTCCTTAAATCATGGTTCAAAGACTTCATGTTAACTCTTTCATGCAACATTAGCCTATATCTAGGGAAGATATCAGATAACTGAAATTCTCTTATCTCCTAAAAATACCAATTGTTCTTGCAAAGGTCGTAGGCCCCTATAAAGATTCCCAAAGAAAATCTACAAACAAATAACACATCTGGAAGCCTCTAGCTGGGTAGAAGTTTCAAAGCCACAGAAGGAATTGCCAACATAAGAAGGTGCCTTATTTAAGATCCCATCTACACTGTAATTAATGATGTGTTGGGGAATCTGATTATAACTCAGTAGACCCCGGAGGTGGTTAAAACTCAGGCCATAGGAGGGGACTTTTGGGGGGCAGTAATTGATTCCCCTGCGTTATCCTATTAGGGTGGCAGAATTTCTGCCTCCCCACCAGCACCCACCCATGGAAAAGCTACTCGCAAACCTGACTGATCCCCTGGGATCCACAGGAGGCCAGGGTTAGCCATGTGGAAAATCTGAACCCCTGTAGCCCCATGGGGCACCATGTCATACAGGATCTTGGGGCAAGGGGAGTATGCTGGGTGTCTGCTTGCTTTTATAGTGTAGATGTCTAGACAGGAATCAATTATTTCACTATCTTCCAGCCTTGGCATTTTTGCAGAGCTATTGTACAATTTAAGAATATGGTTACAACATGGCTCATGTTATTATTATTATAGCACGGCAGGTAGTCACAATACTGCAGGCTCCACAGCAAATGGCAGGCAGACTGGGACTTAAAAGTTATTTGCAAAGAAGCTTAATATAATTTAGCAGCCAAGGAAATAAAAATTAAAATGATAAAACCATCAACTTTAATACAGGGTGAATAAAATCTGGAAGATTTAACCACCTTTTCTCCAACAGACTTATTTCTGGCATTGCAAAAATAAAATTAGGCCATTCTTCACATATATTTGTATTGGCCTAAAATGAGGTTTAAAATAAACATTATATAGGTTAAAAAATAAATAAATGAGCAATATAAACTAGGGCTGTCAAGTGATTAAAAAAATTAATTGTGATTGATTGCACTATTTAAAAAATTAATCACGAGATTTATCGCACTGTTAAATAATAAAAGAATACCATTTATTTAAATATTTTGGATGTTTTCTACATTTTCAAATATATTGATTTCAATTACAACACAGAATACAGTGTACAATGCTCACTTTATATTTATTTTTATTACAAATATTTGCACTGTAAAAAACAAAAGAATTAGTATTTTTCAATTCACCTAATACAAGTAGTGTAGTGCAATCTCTTTATCATGAAAGTTGAACTTACAAATGTCGAATTATGTTAAAAAAAAAAAAAAACACCTGCACTCAAAAATAAAACAATATAAAACTTTAGTATCTACAAGTCCAATCAGTCCTACTCCTTGTTCAGCCAATTGTTCAGGCAAACAAGTTTGTTTACATTTTCAGAAGATAATGCTGCCTGTTTCTTGTTTACAATGTCACCTGAAAGTGAAATAAGCATTTGCATGGCACTGTTGTAGCCGGTGTCGCAAGATATTTATATTACAGATGTGCTAAAGATTCATATGTCCCTTGATATTTCAACCACCATTCCAGAGGACATGCATCCATGCTGATGACAGGTTCTGCTCAATAACATTCCAAAGCAGTGCGGATCAACACATGTTCATTTTCATCATCTGAATCAGATGCCACTAGCAGAAAGTTGATTTTCTTTTTTGGTGATTTGGGTTCTGTAGTTTCCGCATCAGAGTGTTGCTCTTTTAAGACTTCTGAAAGCATGCTCCACACCTTGTTCCTCTCAGAATTTGGAAGGCACTTGAGATTCTTAAGTCTTGGGTTCAGTGCTGTATCTATCTTTACAAATCTCACATTAGTATACCTTCTTTGTATTTTGTCAAATTTGCAGTGAAAGTGTTCTTAAAATAAACAACATGTGGTGGGTCCTCATCTGAGACTGCTATAACATGAAATATATGGCAGAATGTGGGTAAAACAGAGCAGCGGACTAATTCTCCCCCAAGGAGTTCAGTCACACATTTAATGAATGCATTATTTTTTTAACGAGCTTTATCAGCATGTCTTCTGGAATCGTGGTTGAAGCATGAAGGGACATATGAATCTTTAGCACATCTGTCACATAAATATCTTGCGATGCCAGCTACAACAGTGCCATGCGAATGCCTATTCTCACTTTCAGATTGCTTTGTAATTAAGAAATGGGCAGCATAATCTCTCGTAAATGTAAACAAACCTGTTTCTCTTGACAATTGGCTGAACAAGAAATAGGACTGAGTGGACTTGTAGGCTCTAAAGTTTGACATTGTTTTGTTTTTGAGAGCAGTTATGTAACAAAAAAACCTACATTTGTAAGTTGCGCTTTCACAACAAAGAGATTGCACTACAGTACTTGTATGAGGTGAGTTGAAAATACTATTTCTTTTATCATTTTGACAGTGCAAATATTTGTAATAAAAAATAAATATAAATTGAGCACTGTACACTTTGTATTCGTTGTTGTAATTGATATCAATATATTTGAAAATGTAGAAAAACATCCAAAAATATTTAATAAATTTCAGTTGGGATTTTATTGTTCAACAGTGAGATTAGTTTTTTTGAGTTAATCGCGTGAGTTAACTGTGATTAATCTTCAGCCCTAATATAAACCCTTATTCTTCAAGGCATAAACCAACCACTAACTGACAAGGTTTAGGAAGAAATTTATTCTATGGGAAAGTTATTCCATAATCTTCCACTATTGATTTATTCTTCTGAAATATCGGGTACTGAATGCTGTCAGAGACGAGACTAAATGGACTTTGGGTCTGCTCCAGTATGACAGATCCTCCATTCCCATAATTTCTGACCTATGATTCATCAATTGATGGAGAGTTTATCAATTTAGAGCCCAAACTATAATTTCCTCCACACAGACTGACCTTTGTACCACACAGTGACCAATGTAAGTCAGTTGGGCTGTGTGTGAGCTTAGGCTTTAGCCCACACAGTCACTTGGGGGTTCAGGGCCTTAGTTTTATTGGTATTTTTAAGATCTCAACAAAACGGACAAATTCATACTATTTTTTTCTTTGTGGTGTGCCTAACAAGCTAGAACTGAAAAATATAACTTGATTTTTAAAAAGGCCTTCCTCAGAAAATAAATAACCTCCAACATACACAGGCTAAAATTACCACTCACAAGAAACCACAAACTAAAAAGGAAACCACAAAGTCATGAACTCCCATTGGAAGGATGTCTCAAGATTTACACTTGAGCATGCTGAAGGAGAGAGCATTCCAGAGTTAGATGCCTGTCCTTCCAAGAGTACATCAAGAGAGAGAGTCAGCAGTTTTAACCCTCCCAATTTCAGTAGAAATAGAAGATAAGGCAATAGATGGTACCTCAAGTCGACTGTCCAATATCATATGAGACCTTATCTACTAATATTAACATATTAAGAACTTCATGCTAGGCATTAGGCAATCCAAAGCAGGGATTCCAACAAAACAGGCACAGGGACTGTCTCAAAATAATTTGTGGGGTGGAGAGTGACCCCCATGAAAAGGTTAATTTGAGAAGCTGGTAAGTGCATGTCATGCTCTCAGAGTGTGAGCTGCAAATGAGTCTGGTCATCTGATGTAATGACTCTAATAATGTGTCATTGGCTTCCACTTTAAATCCTGCATTGGAAACCTTACATACGTGCTTCCCTATTGTACAACTCAAGTAAACTCTTAGGATGGAATTTTCAAAATCACTCAGCATTGGCCTACCTCTATCCACACTGAAATCAATGGGAGGTTTACCATTAACTTCAATGTGAATAAAGTTAGGCCAGTGAAAATGTTTGAAAATCAAACACTTACAAAAGCCCAGTTTTATTTTTCTTACTACCTTGTGGACTTTGTATTGCCATTACTCCCAACTCAATCATTTGTAAATTATCAAACTGGGCAAAGTGATTTATTGTGCTTCTGAATTATGTATTTGATTTATGAAGAGTTGGCTGATGCTCAGCAGAACAGTTCCGGATGATGACTGATAATAGCTTTATCACTGCTGTGACATTGTGCTGGACAGACTTTTTTTTTTTAACTTCACAATCACAGGATGGCTCTCTAATTTCTTCCAAGCACTGACAAATGCAACAGTGACTTGTAGACAAGCAAAGCCACTGTTTCTCTGGAAGTAAATTATAGAGTAAAAAGAACAGGAGTACTTGTTTTTGTGTTTTTTTTCCACCAAATGCATCCGATGAAGTGAGCTGTAGCTCACGAAAGCTCATGCTCTAATAAATTTGTTAGTCTCTAAGGTGCCACAAGTACTCCTTTTCTTTTTTAGGAGTACTTGTGGCACCTTACAGACTAACAAATTTATTAGAGCATAAGCTTTCGTGGGCTACAACCCACTTCATTGGATGCATAGAATGGAACATATATACATACACACACATACAGATAAGTTGGAAGTTACTATACAAACTGTGAGAGGCTAATTTGTTAAGATGAGCTATTATCAGCAGGAGAAAAAAACTTTTGTAATGATAATCAAGATGGTCCATTTAGACAGTTGACAAGAAGATGTGAAGATACTTAACTTAAGGAAATAGATTCAACATGTGTAATGACCCAGGCACTCTCAGTCTCTATTCAAACCCAAGTTAATAGTATCTAATTTGCATATTAATTCAAGATCATCAGTTTCTCCTTGGAGTCTGTTTTTGAAGCTTTTCTGTTGCAAAATTATAGAGTGACATCCACACCCCAGAGAGAAATTGTTTATCTTTCCTTAGATGGCTACTTGTGTACTTTGAACACACATTTCTCTGCAGAAGTTTATTGCTTTGTCATAAGTTCTAATCCTGCTAGTAGTGTAGCTTTGCATAATGTGAATGTTAGCTATAAGTGTGTCAGTGTGTATGATAAACCCATTGTTTCATGTTCTCTGTGTGTGTGTGTATATAAATCTCTCCTCTGTTTTTTCCACCAAATGCATCCGATGAAGTGAGCTGTAGCTCACGAAAGCTTATGCTCTAATAAATTTGTTAGTCTCTAAGGTGCCACAAGTACTCCTTTTCTTTTAGCTATAAGGACACACTTCCCAAATGTGGGAGTACAGTAGGATGACCAGTTGTCCCGATTTTATAGGGGTAGTCCCGATATTTGGGGCTTTTTCTTATATAGGCTGCTATTACCCACCACCTCATGGCTGAGATGTGTCTGTACATAGCTGATTTCTGGTTATGTAACAGCCTGTATGGGGGCTCTACTGTATGCTGCACTCTGATATGGTGCCTGGACAGCCACAGGATCATGGGAGATGAATGGATCATGATCATGATGATGGTTTAAAGCAACTTTTGCCCCTCTCACTCTGGACTTTTGCCAAGCAGTCCTTTGGTTAGACTGGAAAACTAGAGTCGTTGCCCCTAAAGTAGCCTTCCAGAAATATACATACATTTGAATCTAAGCGTGCATGTTTTGAATGACCGTGACAGTGCCCAGGATAAACCTGTGTAGTTGGATTTGCCTCACCAATCATTGCAATGGCAGCTTTGAATTGCTAATTGCACCTTTAGTGGCCCTAGCATCTTTAATATTAATAAAATTGATACACATAGGCTTGTAGCCAGCCAGATAAAACAGAATCGATTTCTGTCAGCAATGCTTCCACTCCTCTCCCTGCCCTGACACGCACTCACACGCAGTGAGAATTCGGTCTACTAATCATATTACAAATTGCAGGGACAGAGGCAGACCAATGATTAGCAATTCAACCTGAAAGTGAACACTGGCACAGCATCAAAAGAGATAATCAGCAAGACTGGTTAAACCTCTTCAGTTTACTTTGCATTAATTTTACAAAGCAAATTACGGTGTATTTGCAAAACCCTATGAAAATGACCCCCCCTTCCTCTTTATCCTCCTTTTCCTCTCTCTCGCCTTTCTGTTTCTCTCTGCTTCCATTTCCTGCCTCCCCGACTGCTGCCATATGTCTCTCCTCCTGCCCCCCTATCCTTCCTCATATTTCCCTCTCTGCCGATTTCTTCCCTTCTTCATACTTCTCGGCCTCTCTTTGTACCTCACCGCCTCTTCTCTTCCCTCTCTCCTCAGTAATTCTCCTTCTCCACTGGAGACATATAAAATATTGACTTCCAGCTGAGTGAGGCTTCACACAACTGCTGCCAGTTAAAGCAGGGAAAGCTTCCTGTTGGTTTACCTGCTACAAGGATGCCAGGTTGAGTCTTTACCTTCATAACAAAGGTCAGCTGCACTCCTAAGAAGTCCAATAACCAAATGGGAATCTCTGTTTAATGTTAATCTGCTGTAGCATGTGATGTTCGCACCAGTTGGTAAATAAAATTGTTGTCTTCCCTTCTGTGCTATTGCACATCTTTCCCCAACCACCTCTGATGCTCATCTCTCTCGGCCTTATCTACATTAGAGGTTTTTTGTTCAAAATATCCCACCACTACTACCAGCACTTCAGTTTCACTGCTGTTAGTATTGTCGGGAGCCCAAAAATATACGGACTGCTTGCTGCCCAACAATGTTTTAAGCACTGTGCTGGTAAGATCGGTGCTTAAAACACAGGTCTCCCAACACTGGCTCCCAACACTGGTGGAGCTGGAATTGGTCTTGGCAAAAATGGGAAATTTTTATAAATATTTTCAAATGCAAATAAAGCCAGAGTCAGGATATTTGGCTCTATTCACAGGCTTTAGCACAAATTTCCTTTGTGACCTTTGGCATGCCTCTTAACCACAGTGTCTCAGTTTCATCATGTCAGTGTTCCCAGGCTTTGTTTATAAACCACCTCAAGAGCCTCTTGATTTAAGATGCTGTAGAAGAGCAAATTGTTGTTATTTTTATTCTTTCCCTGTTTCTCTGCTCTATTCCCTGCACCGCTTCTTTGCAGCTATTGGACATTTAAAGAAAACAGCTTCCCAGTGAGCAAGCTCTCTACAAACATGGATTAGATTAAGAGGTAAGAATCCTGAGATTACTCTCAAAGCCAAGTACCCACCTGGCTTCATGTAATGCTGTTGCTGCTGAGTTCCAAGGTTGATTTAGAAAGGAAAAAAAATACATTTTTTTCTAATTAACATAAAAACCAGTGAATTCTGATGATTGTGAGAAGATCATATGGTTTTCCAAATCCTGCCTTTAATTAATAGTGTTTTCAGTTGTGCTTTTAGACTCTGCAGTTTGAATCAAAGCAAGAAAGGGTGGTGAGGAGAAAAAAAAAGATTATAGAAAGAAGATGACCTGCCGGGGCAAATGTTAGTTAATACAGAGAGGCCTTGATGTGTCCCATTCCATAGTTGGTTGAGAGAGACAGAAACTTTTTTTCCACTTGGAGTTCAGGGAACACCCCCAGTTTACAAGGGAGTAATATTTCTGACAGATATGAAAGTAGCTTCTAATCTGCTTTGACCTTGCTCAGAAATTCAAGTCCAAATGTAGTAACATAGAAGCTGACAGGTCAACCAAAATAATTTTCAGGGGGAGGAGGATCTTACCCCATCTTTCTTTTTTCTGCCCCAACACCCGCACTCCTGCTTGAACTCTTATCAGGGATTGCTTGAAATGCAATGGTGGCTCAGCTGGCAGTCGAAATAACACCAGCTATGTTAATTTTTTTTTAAAGCAAGAATAAATAATGTGGAGGGCATTTATTGGATTGATCCAAAATGTACTCCTGCTCTTAAAAGCCATGTACATTTTTACAAACATGTAAAAAAATTACCTTTTTACATGTTAAAAATTGAGAAGTTGAATTGCACATTATTATTGTTACGATGAGTTAGCATCTACACTGAACCATAGCTGTGCAGGATGCTTTACCAGTGAATGGACATTGCCCCTGCCCTAAGGAGTCTATAATCAAAGTGCCTGACGCTGCAAACATTTATGACTGGTTGTAGTGGTTAATAATGTGAATAGTTCAGTGGGATTTACTGCCTGTCATGGTGAAGTCAATCAGGCTACTTATGATAGTAAGCACAATGTCTAGTGTTTGTAATGCTTGAAGCCTTTAGCTGGATGAAACATAACATGACAGAGAAATGGCATCAGGCAAGGGAGGGAGAGTTAGGTTTATACAGTATTCAGTTAGTACTTCCTCCAGCCTTGTATGCAGTGTTTGTTCCATTTTCTTTTATTAAGTGGACATGGGAGTTTGAGTCAGTGCTAGAATCTTGCCATCAACTTTGAGTTCTGTTAACAGAACTAGGTTTTTTGTTTCTCTAGTTAAAGACCAGTTTAAGAACCGATGAGAAAGTAGGAGATCGTTCTCATCATTCCAGTAGTTTTATAATAATAAATAAAATGGTGGCTTCTTCTTGGACTGTCTTGGACAAATAATTTGGGGGCTGTAGAAATAATCCACATATGCCCCCTCTTCTGCTTAATTCCTGTATCATCTACACATATGCACATGCATATAAATACACACACACACATTACATTGGCCCTAGAAACCAAATTTTAATTTACTTAACTGTCACCTTGACACACTAAATTATAGATTTGCTTCAGTAATAATAATTTTAAATGTCTGGAGGTTGCGTCTTCTCTTTAAAAATGATAATAAGGCAGCCCTTTTTACTTCTGCAGATAAACATTTTGACAAGTGATCAAAGGCTGTAAGAGCAGAGGGGAAGACTGGGTGCCTGTTAATGCTTTACCAGTCAGTAATGGTGGGACTGTGCTTTTTGCTAGTCTGGAAAAAACTGTAATGTGGACTACTTCCTCTTTGTTTTTTTTCCTCACTCCCTCTGTCTTTTCCCCACTCCAGAAAATGCTTTGCTGTTCTCCACTAACCTACATACAGCTTGCTGTATCCACTTCCCAGATGATTCCATTTAAGGTACTAGAAATTCAGCAAGTCTGATTCTCAGTTTCCACCACATCAAGAACAGAAAGGAAGATTGGGCCCTTAAAGCCGAAGATACCAACTGCTTCTGCATGGACTGCAGAGCTCCCCAATGCTCTCAGTCCCCAGGACAACACGGTTCCAAACAGTCTGCATTGCCAAAGGCTCTCTCTCGATAGCCACAGTCCTCAGAACCCCACCTCAACGGATTCCACATTTTCAGACAGGGACAGTATTAATTTACCTGCTAAAGTCCTGTGGGCTTGGTGGGGTGATGACATTGTTGAGAGCATTTCCCTGCTGCAAGCCCTCCTTTACCCTGAACCTGAATCCCACAGAGCACCTACTGAAGGGCTTATATGGGGGAAACTACGCAATAGAGAACTCCTACCAACTAGATTCACTGTTCCTCTGGAACAATGTACCAGTGGTTCATCTGTCTTTTCCTCAGGAACAATAAGAAATTATCTTATAGATTAGGTCCAGGACCATCCAACCTTTCTAAGTGTAGTTCCAAGATGCCAAATGATGTCATCTGAAAACTCGCATAGCGTAGAGATGTTTACAAGATGGCACATCAGTTATTCAAATATACAGCCTCTACCAAAGGAAACTTCCATTCAGGCCTAAAATTCAGCTAATACTTCTCTTTAAATTGCATACTTATGGTCAGAATAATTTATTCAGTAATATGTCTCTTCTCTTGAACATTTCAGGAGCTGAAATTAATTGGATTTTTTTTTTAAACCTCTGAAATTTATCTGCAGTAGTTAGATCAAATGAACGAATGGATGATTATCTCACATCTTGTTCTCCAATTTTATTCCTTTCCAGTCATATCCTTCACATGGTTTTGGAGAGTGTTGGCTGCAATCAGATCTTTTATTTTTCTTCACTTTCTTCCATTTACATATTTAAATTCTGCTTCTCAGCGTTTTTGGTTGGATTAACAGACACTTATCAACTTCCTAGGTGCATGTTTGTTTCTCACAGCACTGCATGATTTCTTACCACAACTGGCAATGTCTGCAGGCACCCAAAGCTAACGGTTAGTTGTTTATGACAGATTTCAGAGTAGCAGCCGTGTTAGTCTGTATTTGCAAAAAGAAAAGGAGTACTTGTGGCACCTTTGAGACTAACAAATTTATTAGAGCATAAGCTTTCGTGAGCTACAGCTCACTTCATCGGATTCATTTGTGAGAAAAGTACTCCTTTTCTTTTTGTTTATGACAGCAGATGATCTCTATATTCTGAATCCACATCCATGGTCTGCTCCATTGCAACTTCACCTTTCTAGGGAGTACTTATATGTTATATCTACATCAGACTTTTCTGCCAAAAATATTCCAGTGTCAATACCACCAGTGCAGGTTCACTGTGTATACCATCAGTGTAGATAGGGCTTCAGGCAGCTGCAGGAGCTTTAAGCACAGCGACCCTGATTCTCAAAGGTATTTAGGCCTCTCACTTCCACTGATTTCAATGGGCGTTGAGAGCCTAAATACCTTTAAGGATCTGGGCCAGTGTCACCTAACCTTGCTCATAGACAGTCTAGATGACCTGGTGCTTCAAATGCAGTCAGTGGTTTGTCTTGTTTACAATAGTGCTACCACCATTGCTACCACCGGTGGAGTTGCACAGGTGAAACTCTTAGGAAAAAAAAAGCTGGTGTGGATACATCCCTGTCTGCAATACCCTAACTTTTAAACTAGGTTAAGAAAAATATCATGCTATAGAAGAGTTTATATCTACACTATAAGCTCTAAAAATTTGTTTTCAGTTGTGTGGCAGAGCTATGTGAACCCTTCCATGGGAGTCTTCTGACACATGGGTAATTTGAACATAATAGCGCTTACAATGTGGATTGTACTTTAATTATTATTTCTCTGATCTTCTGTATTACAATATTTGATACCCCTGCCTTTATTTATCGTTTGACCATTTTATTATACATCTCTACTCCAGTTCCTGTATATCACTCAAAAATTTCATTATTCACAAAACTGAACATCTGCTTCCTCACATAAAAGACTTTTATTAAGTAATTATGTTGTGTATAGTTTATTTCTCTCTGTTGTCACCTAAAGTGAGACTGCTCCACTTAAAATCTGCTTTGCCATATATATCAACACAGATATGAGGAGATTAGCGTTATTCAAGACAGAGAAGCCATATGTTGGAACAAAAATGCAAAGATCCAAGGCCTTTAAGAAAATCAAATAATGTGGAAAACATATATGTCTACTTATGGCAAGACCTCAGCTCCATTTAAGATACTTTAAATATTCAAGTAGCAAGGGGTGAGAATAAATTAGCTAATTTGTAAGTAAACCTTGAATTATTTTATTTGGTTTAAACTAGCTCGCTAAGGGATTATAGCTGAAATAAGAAAGGCAGAAAGACTGGGGTTTTAAGACGTATTTTTATTCACAAAATTGTTTTTGTCTGGGGTGATGGAAGCTTTGGAGTGTTGTCTCACAGAGTGTCCTTTAGTAAAGAGAGTCATGGAAGAGCTTGCCAAGGGGATAGTACTTTCTGTTTTGTTAGGGCAGGGCAGACAGAACATTTAGTCCATTATATTTAGGATAAATTGTCCCATCTGAAATGTGGGGACAGACAGTAATATTTAGAAAAGGCAGGTCAAAGGTAGAGCTAGAGACATATAAGGATTTGAGCATCATGTGGTGTTATCTGGTTTTATGGAAAAGGAGCACAATCTGATCCACATTAAAGAGACTCCTCTTCCATACAATGGCCCTGAAACTCTTACATGTATGAGTAAGAATTACTTCCTTGAATGATGACTGAAGGATCTGTTATGTCATGGCTTGTTATGTGAGCCGTCTGCAACATCATCCATGGAAAAAGGTCATCACCAACAGAAACAATCGGGAAAATGTACTGTTGTTAATTTCAGTGCAAAATAAATTGTATACAAATAATCTATGTTAAAAATTGTTGTTTAGATTGCAAAATCAGGAATTAAAAAGTTGGAAAATGCCATATTTACTGTAGCCCATGCAATGTGAAAGCAATTCTTTCCCTTCCAGTTTCCCTGACAAGGCCTTGTGCAATGTCCCACCAATTAGAATGTAGCAGGTTAATGCATATAAAACATCTCCCTTTAAAATATGCTGCTGACTTTTGGGGCCTGATCCTGCATCACTGAAATGAATGGGAGCTTTGTTATTGACTTCAGTGGTGCAGGAACTCCCAATGGACTGAGGGAGACCTTGCTGACATCGCAATGGGCCATCATGGCAATCAGGCTGGAGAGCTCTGTGAGAGCTGTAAAGAGCAGCAGAAGATGGAGAGAAAGCAGCAGTAGGTGGGGGAATAGCGTCTTCCAGCTCCTCCACCCCCAGTGGAGTTTGAGGACAGAGTGTAACCAACAAAAGCAGGCAGGGAAACAAGGTCTGCCAGCTCCACCGTCACTGGTGTCACAGCTGTTTGGGAGTAGGTAAGTGTTGAATTAATTGGATATTGATATGTTCTTAGACTTAATGAACTAACAGGTCTTTCTCCCCCCTCTAGCTTCTATGATCCTAAATTGAATAGGAAGGTCTGATTTTCCATTACTTTGCACCTACAGGAGTCATCCTGCACAATTTGGATGTACGACATTGCCAGATTAGAATGGTGGTGTTTTACATCCACCTTGCACCTTTACACCTTGTGTAAACAGCTGCACAAGGCATAGTGCAAGGGAGAACCCAGAGAATGAGGTTCCCTGGTAAAAGGGGGAAGCAAAAAGTACCTTGGAAAACAGTGATTAAATCACAGAAGAAGGTAGTCTGTGCGTTTTGTTAATAACAATTAAGGGCCCAATTCTGCCCTCACCCACATACTCACATTAATTAGTACCTTCCTACAAGAACAGTGCCACTTATTTCAGAATTTTGTTTCAGACTTGTGCATTAAAGAACTCAGATTAGGCCCAGTCTACACTATTAATATCCATCATGTTGTGCAGTATCTACTTAGAATATCTTAGTGCCTGACAGTTAAAACAAGGGTTCAGCATCTCTCTTATCAAAGGCTCTGGGTTCTTTGCAGTTTATTAGAACTAGGTTATGTGACACATAGGCACCAACATCTCCTGGCGCCGGTGCTCGATCCCCTCCACTCCCAACCCCACCCCGACTCCCCCCTGCCCCCTCCCCTCTCGCCCCTGCCCCGCCCTCATTCCAACCCCTTCCCTAAAGGCTCTGCCCCATCCCTGCCCCATTGGACTCCTTTCCCAAATCCCCGCCCCGACCCCCTCTCTTCCCTGCCTCCTCCCCTGAGCACACCCGTTCCTGCTTCTCCCCCCTCCCTCCCACAGCTTGTTACGCCATGAAACAACTGTTTTGCAGCGGCAAGCACTGGGAGGAGAAGAGGGGCAGGGAGCTTGGCTGCCCACCAATTTTTTCCCATGGGTGCTCCAGGGCTGGAGCACCGATGGAGTCGGCACCCATAATGTCACAGGGATTCAAGCATTCAGTGGTTTAGATACCTTTCTCCAACCCTTCTCCCTGCCTAATGTTCCTGTGTGGCTTATTTTGATGCATGTTGTGTGTGCGTTTGGGGAGTAAGTTGTGAGTCCCAGGGTTGGATGTGTGCTGACAAACACCTAGAAGGGGCTGCCCTCCTGTTTCTCCTTGCTGATTTGTCATTGGAAGCCATCTCCTGTCCTGTCAGCATGTTTCACTGGAAAGTGGCCTTTAAAGTTCAGCAGTACACTTCCCTCTATCATTGGCAGTGCACTTGATGCCATCAGCCTGCCCCATCAAACAGAGAATTGACACTCTTCTCCTCTCTAACTCCCACAACAGCTTCCTTGATCTGCAGTCTTGGAAGAAGAGAGGGTGATGGTAAAAGATTGTATGAGCCCAAACTGTTTCAGCAACAAAAGCTGCTACATCTAAACTACAACACCTATATCTACCATGGGAAGTGATTCTGGCCCCTGACATCACTATTAGGATGACTGAAGGGCATACCCACTTAAAATCAGGAAGAAGAGGTTAGTTTGAAGGGGAAAAATGATTACGGTAAATTAAAACATGGAAACAAATAATTGTTGTTGTGGGGGGAAAAGACCGTGAAAAGCACGGGGGGAAAAGCATAGATGTTGTTGTGGGGGGAAAAGCATAGATGTTTTATGCTATATAGCCAAGTAACATATCTCTGTAGAGGTTAGGATCTACTGAATCTATTAATCCTATTTGTATACATGTATCATTTTTTGTATTCGAAGTTATGAATATTGGCTGTATACTTGTCTGATTCTAAGTAGGTTTTAGTGAAGCAGTTGGTCAGCTTCCTGAGAAAAGACTATTCTCAATAAGTGCCTAGTCAAGAAGCCCTTAAGCCAACAAAGAACTTGGAGACACCAATCCACATCTGAGCTTTCCAAGGAATGTGGCTTGGCTGGTAAGGAACTCAGTCATGCATGGACATTTGACTTGCCCAGGTGACTCCAAACTCCATTTTGTAGCTGGACTTTGCATAGGAGAGAGGAGGGGGTCTCCACCCACAAGAGAAGGTCTATTTAAACCCCTGGGAAACCCCTCCATTTTGTCTTCAGTTGGCTAAAGAGAGAGCCTCTCCACCCCCCAAGGATACCTGAAAGAAACTGGAACAAAGGACAGTAACTACAGGGGGTGTGAGTGATTACTGGATCCAGACTAGAAGGAGACTAGTCTGTAAAAGGAAGCTTACTGGGTGAGGATTTTATCTGTATTCAGTTTTATTACTGTACTAGACTTAGACTTGCGGGTTTTATTTTATTTTGCTTGGTAATTCATTTTGTTTGGTCTGTTACTACTTGGAACTACTTAAATCATACTTTCTGGATTTAATAAAATCGCTTTTTTACTTATTAATTAACCTAGAGTATGTATTAATACTTGGGAGGGGGACAAACAACTGTGCATATCTCTCTATCAGTGTTATAGAGGGTGCACGATTTATGAGTTTATGCTTTATACAGGGTAAAACTGATTTATTTAGGGTTTGAACCCCATTGGGATTTGGGCATCTGAGTGTCAAAGACAGGAACACTTCTGTAAGCTGCTTTCAGTCAAGTCTGCAGCTTTGGGGCATGTGGTTCAGACCCTGGGTCTGTGTTGGAGCAGACTGGTGTGTCTGGCTCAGCAAGACAAGGTGCTGGAGTCCCAGGCTGGCAGGGCAGGAAAGCAGGGGCAGAAGTAGTCTTGGCACATCAGGTGGCAGCCCAAGGCGGTTTCTGTGATCCAACCCATCACAATGGTGTCCCTTGAATAGATATGCAGACAGATTTGGCAATGGGGTTTGTTACAGGGGTTGGTTCCTGGGTTACTGTTTCTGTTGTGTGGTGTGTAGTTGCTGGTGAATATTTGCTTCAGGTTGGGGAGCTGTCTGTAAGCAAGGACTGCAACAAACCCCCTAGCCAACTCTGTTCACATATCTATTTATAGGACCCAACCACATCAGCCACACCTGATGGGCTCGTTCACCTGCACATCTATCAATGTGACATATGCCATCATGTGCCAGCAATGCCCCTCTGTCATGTACATTGAATTGGCCTCGTTAGCACTGACCCCCCACTTGGTAAGGCAACTCCCATGTTTTCATGTGCTGTATATTTATACCTGTTTACTGTATTTTCCACTCCATGCATCTGATGAAGTGGCTTATATCCCATGAAAGCTTATGCCCAAATAAACAGGTGCCACTAGGCCACTAGGACTCCTAGTTTTTTTTAATATATAATCATTCATGTTGTACTAAATGTTGGTCTCCTGCCATTCTGTATAGTATTTCAAATACAGAAAGATGACAGGATAGGATAAAGAGCTTGAGAATGTACATGTTACATCTCCCCTTTATTCCGTCTGTTAACACACACAGGTTCCCCCTCTACCCTGGGGGAACCCCACCTCCCTCCACACACTGAAGGAAGTGCTGGGAGCAGGAATACAGGAGCCATCCTGTCAAGGACTGCCACAAAGTTCAGGTGGAAGTACAGCATCTTGGGAACTTCAGTGAGTTTTGGGGACTGGACTCCCAGTAACTACCTTGGGAGCAAACCTTGAAGGAAACTCCGAGAGTGCTAGGTGTCTTGTTTCTTGCACATAGGAGCATTAAACCCATTAATTTTAATTCTCAAATGCTTTGGGATATGAGTTTAAATCCAAATCCCACACCAAGACTTGGACTCATCATCCCCAGTGCTGACACTTCAGGAGGGTTAGTGTGAGAAAGGTGGACCCTTCACAGTTATAGTAAGTACTGTAAGGGCTTGTTTCTTCTCTAGAAGATGGTCACATCACAGACCTTAGCTCTCTCAATCTTTTTCACTCTGACTGGGGCTGGAGGATTTTGTACGGAGACAAACTTTTTCAGGTGTTGGCCCCTTTAAAACTGGCCAACAGAATGTCGTCTCTTGAAGAGCTGAGGGTTCCAGTTCAGTTGAGACAGGTGGATCAGGCAGTGTCGGGGGGCGGGCTGTGGATCCCTGATCCCACCTTCCCCAGGGGAAACCAGGTGGGGGGGGGGAGGGTGGGCAAGGCTTGGAGCAAATTTACAGTGAAAGGAACCAGAACAAAGGCAAAGTGATAAAGAGAATCCTCAGAGGAGGAAAGACCAAGGAGACGATAGAAAAGGTGACCAAGAGATGGACGGAGAAAGGAAGGCAGGGAAGACAGGTGAAGTGAAAATGTAGATATTATTGCTAGACAAATCCTGTTCACTCTTCTCTAAATTATTAGTATTTATATAATATAAAGTTGTGACCTTGATCATTGCTAAGTTCTGGTCCCTGCTCTGCCACTTACTCCTTGTGTAACTTGGGCGGGGGGGATCAGCCTCCTTATAGTTCAGTTTCACCACCAGTAGAAATGGAAATAGCACCTCTCTGGCTCACAGAGTAGTTGTTAAGGCTGTTTGTAAAGTACTTTGAACTCTTCAAAGTAAAAGCACTATAAGTTTTCATGGTATTATTATTATTGCTATTACATCTGAATCCTTATGCAAACAAAAATTAGTATTTTTATTTACTATCATGCATATTTTATTCTTAATCAATGGTAAATAGATAAAGGAAAATTAACAGACCAGTTACTCATGTTTTAAAAATGGTATTTAGTATTAAGAGTATTTAGTATTATAGTAATCAAGTGTTACATATTTAATAGTTATTTTGAATATGTCTAACTTCTAATGAAAAAGCTGTCTTTTTAGCCATTTTGTCTCATCCAATTGTCAAGATAGCAGATTCCTTTTTGTTAATTATTCTATAGCATTATATTTAAGACATTTTAAAGTAATAATTTAACAATTAGAATATATTACACTTGAGTTTCTCTTAATATCAAGGTTCATGTTGCCCATTTCTTGTTGCTGTGTACACGTTAAAGACTCCTTGCATGACCCTTCTTGAAAATAGTAAAATAAATCATTGCTCTCAGATGAAACAGGTACTAATGTCTAAGGTTCTATTGAAGGGCATGTAATGGCTACTGTGTTTTCTTACACAGTCACTGCAGTGCTAGTGTTTAATTAATTATGCAGTAAAGCACTTTGACGTACCTTGAATATGAAAGGCAACTCTGTAAAACCAAATTCTGTTCTGTTGAATCCAGAGCAGATGAAGAGATTTTTTTTTACTTTCCCTTCAGAACTCGTGAACACAGTTGAGATTAGTTTAATAAAATGTCCCCCTTCCCCATGCATTGTAAAACTAGGGCATATCATTCTGATGGGCTATTTAATCTGAAAAAAGAACTTAAAACAAAAGGAAAAATATATAGGTGCCCTGCCCTCCTCTCCCCCAAAAGCCTCTCATATTCTTGGGAAAATGACAATGCACTGTTACAGTGACACAGTCACTGGGTGCTAGTAATTAGGAACAAAGTGCTGTTAAAAAAATTAGAAGTAAATTTTAGGAGGTGTGGCAGATTTTATGTCCTCCTACATGGCACATTTCACCACCAATGTTATTTCCCCTTGACAGTTGCTATTATATATGATAAACGATCCAATACTAATCCCCTGTTGCCAGAAAAAAAAGGAGAATTAAAAAAAATACTTAATGGAATCAGTTGACGGCTCAGCAGCACAATGAACTCTTGCTACCATATACAAATGTGGAAATAAATGTTGGTATGAAGTGGAGAGATTTTAGTTTGAAAACAGGAGATGCTGATCCCTTTGTGATGATGTAAGACAATTATTTTATTCTATTAAACTCAAATGAAAAGACTGATGTAGATTTTAATGATTATCTAATGGGTGTTGATGCAGTGAAGTGACAGTTGCTTTAGAGATCCTGTACATTGTGAATGATTAAAAAAAAAAAGGACTAATAGGCATATTAATTCAGAGACCAGCTTACTCATAAAAATAGTTTTAAAAATGTATGCCTTGTTTTTATGACTAAGCTAGGATTTAGCTGAAAGAAGATTGTTTTTAACTTTTTACACTGAATAACTTTATACTTTATTCGGTTTATCATTTGTCTGAGTTGGGCAGTAAACTCTTTAGGGGAGTGATCTTGTCTCATATGTTAAAACAGGGCATATACTTACTGTGTTCTATAAATAACATTAATAGTGAGTTTATCCAGCAGGCTATTTGGCAGATTCCATCTGGTATATTTTAATATAAGTATTGTTTCTCTTTTGATATTGATACTTTTTGAAAATACTGAAAGAAGGCATGCTTAAGTATTTAATATGCTAGTCTAGCTGCTGTTGAATGGGAAAGGAAGTTGTGTTTTTTTAGTATCAGGACAGAAAATCCCATGCTCCTTGTTTTGTTCACTGCTGCAATTTTACCTGGCATGAATTAATACAAGAGAACCTGTTCTGCATTGAAAAAAAAATCTGTTTATATTTGTTCTGAAGTTGTATCTAAAGGTTTGGGACCTTGCTTTGTTGGATTTGTTACTAGCTTTCAAAGAAGTAGCAGTTTGTCAACATATCAGGAGAAATTTTACTGTTTTTTTTAAAAAGCTGTGCTTTACCTTTCAGAAGCTCAGCAGAGGCAAGCAGAAAAAAATTGTCTTATTTCAGTAGTTTTCAAAATTTTGTACTGGCAACCCCTTTCACATAGCAAGCCTCTAAGTGTGACCCCTTTTATAAATTAAAAACACTTAATATAGTTAACATCATTATAAATGCTGGATGCAAAGTGGGGTTTGGGGTGGAGGCTGACAGCTTGCGACCCTCCATGTAATAACCTTGCGATCCCGACCCCCATTTTGAGAACCCGTCTTATTTCACTGAAAAATCTTAAAACCGTGAGATAAGCAAATCATGGCTATCTTTATATGGAGTCCCTTTTCATTTACACTGCTTTATTCTGCACAAAGCATGATCTGGCAAGCTGACCCACATGGGTAGATCTCTGCAAACACAGGGAGCCCCTCTGGCTTCAGTGGGGCTCCACATGGCTATAAAGGGCCTGTGCAGATCAGCATATAGGATCAGAGGTTAACCTACTGTATACTCCCTCATTTGATAGCCTATGTTTAAGTTTATGTATTGAAACTCTCAAATGACAATATATAGAGTAGGTTAATTACTATCCAATGTTAACTCACTTTGACACTTTAAAATCAGCAGAAGTTTGGAACTCCTGACCAAGCATCTAGCTTTTTAAAAATACTGCGATAGCACTGTTTCCTTAGCTAATAAGAAACTGAATAATCCCCATTGCAGCCACTGGTTTCTATTGCTGATATTCTACCACAGCTTCCCCCACCCCTTCATTTTTCTGATGTGAAGGGCTTGGTTCAAACTAAAAGCAGCTTTCCCATGGTAGAGGGATCCACTGCCAATTAGATGCAAAGATCATGATTATGTGTCTTACTGAAAACATTATGAATGTGGGATTCCTTCCCTCCTTCAAAGTCTGCAGCTTATTTCAAACCATGAGAATAAAGTTTTCCAAACCCCGATGAAAGGTTTGTTTCCTTTGAACTTTACTCTCCAATTACCTAGTATTTATATTACTGTAACTCCTAGAAGCCCCAGGTATGGCCCAGGACCCTATTGTGCTAGGGTCATCTCTACAAATACCAACTGACATTTACTTACATGGTGTTTTTTCCCCCCAAAGAGCTACCAAAATGGGTCACTGAACATTGTAGTGAGATCACTTCACTTTACCCACTGCTGAAATGAGGTGGAACACAGCAACCATTCTGTGCTAACAGCACAATGCTCCATCATTGTACGTGGAGTACTTTTTAAATTGAAAATGCAGCAGAAATTCAGAAAAGTGTGTGTGTGTATGTATGTGTGTATATATATATATATATATATATATATATATATATATATATATATAATTACTCTAACTGGAATTCAGTCAACACATCTCAAGTGTCAGTTCCTACATTATGAAAAGTACCAGGGGATCTTTTACATCTGCAAGTGAACAAGGTCTCCCTTTGAAGTCCCATCTGAAAGACAGCCTTACCAGCATCATATCAGTAGTGTCTGCTGAGCTAACAGTGCTACCACTGTGCAATTAATCTTTCAGCACCTACATTTTCTTTAGTAGTCTCTCAGCTATTTAATGAGCAGGCCTGATGCAGCATAGTTCAAGGGGCTCTTAGATTGTAAGCCCTTTGGGGCAGGAACCATGTCTTCATATGTGATTGCACACATCCTAGCTCAACTGGGGCCCTGCTCCTGGATGGGTACATTGCAACACAAATGTAAAACAACAAATCATCTGCTAGGATCACAATTTATTAACGTCTCCATGGGCTTGACTGCCTCAAGCTGGTCGTGATCTTCTTGCGCCATAAATTTAGTGCCCCGCTGGCTGATGCCTCCAAGAGAGCAGCCACCTTTTCTTTGCCTTGTCCTTGCTGGAGGGAAGATAAGAAAGGCTCAGAGACCAGGGGCGGGAAGGGGGAGCTGTATGCTTGTTTAGCTGAGAGCCGAAGGTCAGGCACACTCCCCAGCCCCTTTCCTTCTCCTCTGGGGGATGGAATTAAGGCCCCCTACCCCAGTGCCATGGGGGGGGGGATCTTTCATCCCCCACCTTCGCCGCTCGCTGAAGCGATGGCCTAGGAGCCCTGGCTAACCTCGGCGCTGGGGAGCAGGGGCTCGGCCACGGCTGGGTCTTGTCCTCCTTATCAGCCAGAGTGGATGCTGCAAGGCGTGTCCGGGGCTCTGCTCATGTGATGGAGCCAGCGGGAGAGACGGGCGGGGGGACAAGGGAGGAGGTGATTTTTTTAAAGGAGTTGGCAGGAAGCTGGGCTGGCTCCTTCATTCGCAGGCTGGGCTCACCCTGAGTAGGAGCGGCCGGAGCCCGCCGGGGACTGGCCGGGCGGACACCCCCATTGTTACCGGTGCTGGGCGGGCTGCCCCGGGGGCGAGCGGACAGAAGCGGGGCGCCGGGAGAGCCGCAGCCGCACGCACCGACATGGGCGCGGGCAGCTCGGCGGAGCAGCGGAGTCCGCAGGACGCGCCCACTGCAGCAGCGGAGTCCGAGCCCGCCAGTCCGGAGGCGGCGGCGGCGGCGGCGGCGCCGCTTGAGGAGCCCGAGGACCCCGCCAAGGTACCAGCCTCGTCCCTTGCAGGGCGGCGCCGGGCTGAGCCCTCGGGGGGGGGGGGAGGCATCCCCCCCTTAGAGCCACCCGCCGGGGCAAACTTCCCGCCCGCGGCTGAACACCTGCCTCCGGCACCTGCCCCTCCCGCGCGTCGGGGCGGCCAAGTGTGGGGCGCGGCGCGGCGCGGCGCCCGAGGCGGCTCTGGGGCGGGGAGCTGCGCAAGCGGCGGCCTCGGCCGCAGCCCTTAAACTAGCCCCGCGCCTGATGCGGGCCGCCAAGGGGGCCGGGGGCGCGAGTCCCCCTCCTCCCCGAGTCTGCTGGTAAACTCGGGCGGGGCCCTGTGCCGCACGGCCCCGCCCCGGCAGGCGCCTCTCTCACCTTCGCACGCTAGCTCCCGCCCATTGCGTCGGCTGCCTGCAGTGCCGCCGGCTCCGCTCAGCCCGCGGGGCAGCCTCTCCGGGGGAGGGGTTACCACCGAGCCACCCTTCTTCAGCCCCCGCGAGTGTGCGCGCTTGGGGGGGCCCGCGAGTGTGCGCGCTTGGGGGGGCCCCCCCAGTCCCCGCGCTTGGGGGGGCCCCCCCAGTCCCCGCGCTTGGGGGGGCCCCCCCAGTCCCCGCGCTTGGGGGGGCCCCCCCAGTCCCCGCGCTTGGGGGGGCCCCCCCAGTCCCCGCGCTTGGGGGGGCCCCCCCAGTCCCCGCGCTTGGGGGGGCCCCCCCAGTCCCCGCGCTTGGGGGGGCCCCCCCAGTCCCCGCGCTTGGCTAGAGCCGCCTGACTGCGGTGCGCTCCTGCAGTCAGCTCGACGTGGTACCCCGTGCTCGTGCTGCTGCTCTCCGCAGTCTCCTCTCCTCCCCACGGAGGATGCAGGTGGGAGGCGCCTCTGGTCTGTGCGAAGGAAACCGCTACATCTGTGGCTTTTCCAGGCTCTCCTGGGCGGACAAGTTGCTCAAACTCGCCAGCAGCCCTCCCTGGCCTCCCCTGTGTTATGACCGCATCGGTGCTGGGTAAACACCCCTTTGGGGATTCTCCTGCGGTGTCAGACGTGTGTGCGACATGTACAATTTTTGAACGAAAAACAAAGTTGGCCATAATAGTTAGTCCCTAACGGTAGTTTCCATAACCCGTAATGTATTCCCATAGGAAAAACGTAGTAATTAGCTAAGGGCGAACCAGCACAGATGAGAATTTAAGTGTCTTAATAGATGTGTTGGAGAACTGCAAGAAATTATTTTAATGTGTTTGCTGTTTACAGTAAATTTTGAACGACTACATTTTCCCTGTGCTGGAACACTCTCTTGGTTGAAAGGATGATGGGGGCAAGAGGGAAATTATGTGCATCGAGGATGTTTTCATAACATTAGCTTCGTTTTTATATTGTTCCATATAACAGAGGGGAAACAGTACTTTATTTATGCAGAAGTTGTCCAACTTTTCCCGTTCTTCAGAACTGGGGTCTTTAAAGTATGAGCATTCAAAAATTCTTTTAATCTAATGTGTGGGTGTGAAAGCTTGAGAACTGGTTGTGGCTTGGTTTCCTTGACCTTGCGATTCTGATTTTAATTTTCAGCTACAATTTTCCATAGTTCCTGGCCTCCAGGAGATCTTGTTTGCATGTTTTGACAGATTCAGTAGCGCACATTAAACTTGAATAGCTTTAAAATCAATGTTAGTTTATAAGATATTGTGGGTTTAGCGACAGTAGTTTGGTATTCAGAAGCCAAAAGTTACAGCAGGCAAGATGATTGTTGTGAACCTTTTTGGTTGACATTAATGGCAGAAATCATTAAATATTTCTGAAATATCTGACAAAGGTGATTGAAGATAACATTACTTTCCTCTGGAAAGAGGAAAAAAATCCTGAGACGGTCAAGACAGTATCTTTTCAAATTATGTGAAAAATGTGTTTCACAGTCAAGATAATGTTAATATCTGAGAAAGGACATAACATTCATAATCATCATATAAATCCAATTATCAGAATAAAGACAGGATAAAATCATTTTAGGTAATCTAGGTAATGCCCTTTTTGTGGATGGCCCAGGGCTACCTAAAAGTAACTTTACATATATTTTTTAAAATGGTGTTTATCCATTTTTCTCCTTAAGAAAAAATTCTTTCTAATTAATAGAATTAATCTTGTTGTCATTTAGAAAAAGCTATGCAAAAGGAATCCTCCTTTATACTTTTAACTGTTTTTATTAATAATAGTTTTGTTTTATTGATAATAGTTTCATCTCTGTAAAATACTATTTTTTTCAAAATTTAATTTGGGTTTAATTTAACAGCTTTGTCTTGCTTTGTTTTCCATGGCCTGATGGAAGATTTTTTTCATGAGGTTTAGCTTTGTTCCCTTTTGTAACCTCACTCCACTAAAAATCTCACCTACAACATCTTGTTCTGTGCTTATTACAATATAATAGTGTACACTTTTGTACAGTATACAGAATACTACAGCAAAGTAGTATATAAGTGCATAGAACATTTTTTTCATATTCATTCCATTCAACCCTTTCAAACTGGGAAATTACCAGACTATTATGCTTGTATTTCCTTTTGGTTACAACCTCTTTTACTGTTTAAAAATTCATAACTACTAGAGAGCTAGTTTGTTTACTGAAGAGCTGCTAATGTGACAACTTTAAAGGAACGATATTTTTGAGTGTTTTTATTGAAACACATCAACTGATATTTTGCAAACTGCTTTTCAAACTAATCCAAATTGAGTGAGACTTGGCAGGTCAATTACAGGGCAAAGCACTTGGACAGTCAACTCTGAGATCCTGGTTAGGACCCAATATTATTTCAAGATCTGACAGAGGTTTTATTTTAGTTCTTCCAACACTTAAAACGACCCAGAACATTAAGTCATACTTTGTCAGAATTTAGTCTGGTCCTGTACTAGATCAACATTTATCTTGCTCATTTCTAGAGAGTGCCACAATTCATATTCTGGGTTGGGTATATTGTTGCAGGCACCACAGGATATCAGTTTTCACAATATGCTAATATAATAATCTTCAGCAGTGCAATTCAGCCAGAACATGAGTACAAAACCATTATATTGTTTTCAAATGTTAGAATTATAATTGAAGAATTAATAATTAATGCAAATATCATCACTCAGGTCTTCAGTAAGATTTCTGTCCAGTCAAGTAAGTAGTAACATGATAGTGGATGCATTCATCAGCCAGTAGATATTTATTTTGTGTCTTATCACATCCATGTTTTGCATATATTTGTTGATGAATGTAGGAATTTATGGGAACAATTTTGAAGTATTTTAAATGTAACTATAAAATATTAATCTTCCAAAGTCAATAGTTCCATTGTTACTGTGTTTATTTGATACAGTACATCTGCAGGACAGTATAGAGCTATAGTAGCAAAATGTTTGACAGCATAGACAATAAAAAACAAAACCTTTTATTGTCTGTAGTATCCAAAATTTTGCAACTATGACTACATACTAGCCTGTAGATGTATCAAATAAACATGCTACACTATGTGTATGAGGAAAGAGTTTTTAAAATTCTCAAAGGCTTTCTTCCCTTTTTTCCTCCTCCTTCCTTTTCCCTCCCACCTGCTTAGCGGTAGCAAGTTTTTAAAAAGAATCTGCTGCCAGTGGTATTGCTCAGCTTAGTTTTTTGGCAGTAGTATGTTTTCTTGCTGTTTATTCTTTGAATCCCACTACTATTGCCAAGTGGCATAATGTGATCATCAACAGTGAGTTCTCTTTTGAAGTCCAACTATTATCCATTGTTCTGTTTTATAATTTCACTTACAGAACCATGTGCCCATCGCTTATGCCTCATTTATATCACTAAAAGAAAAGGAGTACCCGTGGCACCTTAGAGACTAACAAATTTATTAGAGCATAAGCTTTCGTGAGCTACAGCTCACTTCATCGGATGCATTTGGTGGAAAAAGCAGAGGAGAGATTTATATACATACACACACACACACACAGAGAACATGAAACAATGAGTTTATCATACACACTGTAAGGAGAGTGATCACTTAAGATAAGCCATCACCAGCAGCAGGGGGGGGGAAAGGAGGAAAACCTTCCATGGTGACAAGCAAGGTAGGCTAATTCCAGCAGTTAACAAGAATATCAGAGGAACAATGGGGGGTGGGGTGGGAGGGAGAAATACCATGGGGAAATAGTTTTACTTTGTGTAATGACTCATCCATTCCCAGTCTCTATTCAAGCCTAAGTTAATTGTATCCAGTTTGCAAATTAATTCCAATTCAGCAGTCTCTCCTTGGAGTCTGTTTTTGAAGCTTTTTTGTTGAAGTATAACCACTCTTAGGTCTGTGATCGAGTGACCAGAGAGATTGAAGTGTTCTCCAACTGGTTTTTGAATGTTATAATTCTTGACGTCTGATTTGTGTCCATTCATTCTTTTACGTAGAGACTGTCCAGTTTGGCCAATGTACATGGCAGAGGGGCATTGCTGGCACATGATGGCATATATCACATTGGTAGATGCGCAGGTGAACGAGCCTCTGATAGTGTGGCTGATGTGATTAGGCCCTATGATGGTATCCCCTGAATAGATATGTGGACAGAGTTGGCAACGGGCTTTGTTGCAAGGATAGGTTCCTGGGTTAGTGGTTCTGTTGTGTGGTGTGTGGTTGCTGGTGAGTATTTGCTTCAGATTGGGGGGCTGTCTGTAAGCAAGGACTGGTCTGTCTCCCAAGATCTGTGAGAGTGATGGGTCATCCTTCAGGATAGGTTGTAGATTTATATCACTAAATCACAATTAAGCAAAGTTAATGTCTTGTGTTAGTTTTGCCATTGACGTCAATAGGTTCAGAATTTCACCTTATGACACACTGGTACCGACAATCTCATGATTGCCTTGGTTCCCCACCCATATACTGCCTAGAATATGCCTACACTAAAATATATATATTTAAAGGATACAATAGTGGGGAAGACCAGTTAACTCAGCTTTTAACTCATGTTAGCAGTGCAAGTAAAAGCCTGTAGAGGAAACCTGAGGTTGAACTCAAACTGCTCATCTGAGTTGAAAACTGAGTTGCCATGTCTTCACTGCTATTTTAAACTGGATTAGCTAAACTGAGTTAAGAACACACCTGTCGTTGATGTACCCCTAGTGTAGACAAGGTCAAAGTGAACCTTTGCACCTCACATTTAACAAAACTCTTGCTCTGTTGGACCAAGTTGGGACGTGAATTCCAAAGTCAAAGACTTTCCACCATGAAAGCTCAGCCTCTGGAACACTCATATCTAGATGCTATTGGCAAGAATACCTTTGCTGGTTTCATGGTACATCTACACTATGGAGACTATACTGCCAGCATAATTGCATAGTGTAGATGCAGCCTGCACTGACAAAAGTTTTTTGTTGTTGTTGGTGTAAGAACACCACTTCCACAAATGAAGTTAGCTGCTGGAGAGACAATATCTTTTATTGGACCACCTTCTGTTCGTGAAAACTTGTCTCTTGCACCAAGAGAAGTTAGTCCAATAAAAGATAGTACCTCACCCACCCTGTCTTTCTCATATTCTGGTACCAATTCTGTAAACAGTGAAGCATTCTTCCACTGACATACTACATCTATACTGGAGGTTAGGTCAGCATAGTTGTGTCATGCAGGGCTGTGATTTATTTACACCCCTGACCAATGTTGCTGTGTTGACCTAACTCTTTAAGTGTAGACCAAACCTCAGTTGTGGCAGAGGTACAGAGCAGTGTTTGTTAGAGTACTTGTGTAATGTGCTCTGTATGGTCAATCCCACTAACAAAATGAGCCATTTCACTTTTTACCAGTGGTTTTTAAATGTAGTGCCTTGCAGAGTGCATTACTTAATCCAATTATCTGTTAAATGTGGAAGGGGGAGACACTCAAAGAGATTTTAAATTTCACACATTATAGTATTTGTTTTGATACCACTTCAAAATTAAAATTTAGAATTTACCATTTAAAATGTAACTATTGTTAAATAAATGGTTAATTAAAAATACCCAACTATATGAACGTATCATAGTGATTTGGCTGACTGTGGCTGTATAGTCCAGATGTACATTGGCTAGGAGAGTTACATGGTTTTCAGGACCTTCATCAGCTAACCAGACAGTAGCATTCATCCAAACTGCTGTATAAATACCAATGAAGTAAAACCAATAGGATTATCTTTGGTTATTAGGAATCCTATTAAACAGATCAGTATAATATCAGAAGGTTTGAGTGAAGCCTGTTATAAATCTATTACATATATTGGCTTCTATATTTGAACTGTGTTTTCTGACAATTTATATAGTAAAGAGAGAGAATGCATGTGAAAATATAGGTCTTGTTTAAAATTTAGTCTAGTAATCTCAACTAATCTTGGTGATATGGAGTGTAAAGAATGGGGATTGCAACAGTTTCCTTGGGCCTAAAAGGGTCACTGTGTTGCTCTTGAAATTCAAGCTATACTCTCTTTATATCTTCCATGTGAGTGCACAGTAATTTCTCCGCAAAGCAATTAAACTGTGTTTGAAAGAAAAGTGTATTTTCGTTTCTCTTCATTTTCTTAGTTATCAGACATCTACAGAATTTTTTTTTTTGTTGAAGTGGGATTCTTTGTGGTATAGACTTATAAAACCATTGATTTATGTGAGGCACTCAAGTGGGAGAGGCCAAAAAGAGTAAGAATAGAATTATGTAAACAATTTTTCAGCCTGTTGAGTAGTAATGGAACTTTTTGGAAATTTTAAACTAAGAATATATTATCTGAAGATAAGATAATAATACCTATGTATATTTTCTATCTACAGAGTATATCTTATTTTTATGAACAGTATATTTTGATTCTTTCAAGAAGAAAGAAGGACAAAACTTAAGTGAACTTCATGGGGTGTTATATTCCCTTCACTTCTGAAAAGTATGAAAATAAAGTTACTGAAAAGACTGGAGACTTAAGATGCTGTATGTACTGGAAAAGTATGCAAGCTTAACTATAAATAGATTTAAAAACTGATCTAGTTAAACTGATGCAAACTCCTAATGTAGACTCACTTAAATGGTTTTAACCTTTGCTTATATCAGTTTAGCTTAAGTGTGTCTGTGATAGATTAGTTTTTTTTAAATTGGTTTTAGTTAAACAGGTGCACTTTTCTATGAAGGGCAAGCCCTAAAGGATCAGATCCTCAACAGATGTAAATCATTATGGTTTCACTGAAGTCAATGGAACTACACTGATTTATACCATCTGAGGAGATAGCTTATAAGGGTCTGTTACCCAGCAGATACACAAAACTCTCCATTGATTCGGAGATTAAATTATTTTAAAAAGGAATTTTAACACTACAGTGGCCTTAGAAAAAAAGTCAGTTTGTTTATTTTTTAAAAATATACTTATCTACTATTACTCTGTATGCCACTGGTGTAAATGAGGTGAAATTGTTTTGTATGTGAGATAAAGTCCTTAATCAAAACTTGTTGTTCTTGATTTTGCAGTGAAATAATAATTCTATGTTTGACATTTAAATTATTGTGATGTCACTAACAGAGTTATGACTTACGAATGGATGTATTTTTATGTCAGAAATGTAAAAGTTATTTTCCTCCACAATGGACATATCTTATCGGCCTCTTCCCTGAGCATTGCAACACATAACTCTTAGTCTTCTAGAAAATCACTGGAATGACAATGGGATATACAAAGCCTGAGTTAGGCACTTAGGCTCCCTATCCAATGCAGGGGAGAGAGCGAAGCACATAAAATGCAATTTGAAAAAGCCAGCACGCTAGCCACAGAAAACAGCAAGTACAGAGGTTGGTGGTAGTGCCCACCTTATAACTTTCAGCTCAGTGATTAGAGCACTCACCTGGGACCACGTTCAATTTCCCCCTCTGCTGAAGGGGGAGAAAGGATTTGAAGGGGGTCTCCCACCTCTCAGGAGTTCTAACCACTGAATTTTGTGATATTCTGATGCAGTTCTCTTTCAGTCTCTCTTGTTGAAGCTCTTCCTTTTTGGATAAATAATTAAAGAGTGATTGGAGCAGGGGGACTGGATTCTGAGTCTCCCATCTCCCAGGTCATTGCCTTAAACATTGGGCTGTAGAGTCATTCTCACTGCCTGAGCTACTGACTCTTTAATATTTATACACAGTGGACAGAGTGGTTTTTGGAGTGATATTTTTTCTATTTTGGAGAAAAGATGTGCTTGTCAAAGGCTCAGCATCCTGACCCTTCAAGGTTCTGGACCTCTGCTCCTTGAGCTAAGTTGTAAGAAATCCCGTAAACATTCCTGAGCCCCAGAGAGGCCCTGCAGCAAAATTCCTAGTGGTGAAAAATAAGGAAAATAATTATTAACAAAAAATAAGGCCAGGTCCTCTCCTCCCCTAGGTCTTCGCTCTACATCATAAAAAAAAAACCAAACAAAAACAAGCAAGAGCACAAATCTAAATTTAAAAAAATATTTTTCAGTTTGTCTTTTAAGGTTCTGATCTGAAAAGTGACTAAAGAAAAATGGTATTATAGATTCCATATTTATAGTCATCACTGATTCTGGAACAGGACCAGTCAGTTAACAAGGAAAGAGATTTGTTTTTGTAACCACCAGCCCTGTAAACTCTACCTATCAACATCATTCCTTTGACATCATTACATTTGTGCTGGGCTTTCCATCTGCACACATTGGTAATGTACCCTCATCAGATGCCCTTACCCACTTGATAGGTAAGGAGGCTTATATCTCCAGCAGTCACTCCCTAAGGCTGTGTTTTTTAATTTCACAATATTGCTTTCTCATTTTGGGCCCTTGTTTTCTGGGTATATTGTAGTAGTTGACTTCCTCATTCACCCTACCAAAAAAAATAAAATAAAATGAAGGCAAAAAAAAGTGACAGAGAAAAGAACAAAAAGAATACTGATTTGTACATAGTAAATAATTTGCCATTCCTGTTACAACTATAAAAATAATATGCACAACCCCCCTCCCATTTGGGCACCCGTAGCCACCTCCAAGGAAAGACATGGAAGAGAAAAGAGAGCGTCTGCTCTAGGAATTCCTCTTTTAGGGACCCTCAAGTATAAACTAAGCAGCCTTTGCTCTGAGTGATAGTTCTCAACTTGAAGATCACTTTCTAAATCGCTCACAAATTGCCCTGTTCCTAATAATCTTTCTTTCTCTGTCTAATCATGAAAGGGAGATATAGCCTTCATAGTTCAAAGTTCCTTCATTGGCTTTGCATTGATGTAAATAATAGGTCTTCCTTATGCAGGAAGAAACAGAATCTAGTTTACTACCCCTTGGCTATGTTGGCTAACCTGGAATTGTGGGTGGAGTTACGATACTGTGTCATTGCTATTTTTTCCCCCACTATGTCTTCTGTGCTAGGTAATAACTGTTTCTGCTGGTATTTTATAGAGATGTGTGAAACCAAAACAATTTGAACAAAAGCTCTTCTTCCTCTGAAGAAGAAAAGGAGTACTTGTGGCACCTTAGAGACTAACAAATTTATTAGAGCATAAGCTTTCGTGAGCTACAGCTCACTTCATCGGATGCATTTGGTGGAAAAAACAGAGTAGAGATTTATATACACACACACAGAGAACATGAAACAATGGGTTTATCATACACACTGTAAGGAGAGTGATCACTTAAGATAAGCCATCACCAACAGCAGGGGGGGGAAGGAGGAAAACCTTTCATGGTGACAAGCAGGTAGGCTAATTCCAGCAGTTAACAAGAATATCAGAGGAACAGTGGGGGGTGGGGTGGGAGGGAGAAATACCATGGGGAAATAGTTTTACTTTGTGTAATGACTCATCCATTCCCAGTCTCTATTCAAGCCTAAGTTAATTGTATCCAGTTTGCAAATTAATTCCAATTCAGCAGTCTCTCGTTGGAGTCTGTTTTTGAAGCTTTTTTGTTGAAGTATAGCCACTCTTAGGTCTGTGATCGAGTGACCAGAGAGATTGAAGTGTTCTCCAACTGGTTTTTGAATGTTATAATTCTTGACGTCTGATTTGTGTCCATTCATTCTTTTACGTAGAGACTGTCCAGTTTGGCCAATGTACATGGCAGAGGGGCATTGCTGGCACATGATGGCATATATCACATTGGTAGATGCGCAGGTGAAGGAGCCTCTGATAGTGTGGCTGATGTGATTAGGCCCTATGATGGTATCCCCTGAATAGATATGTGGACAGAGTTGGCAACGGGCTTTGTTGCAAGGATAGGTTCCTGGGTTAGTGGTTCTGTTGTGTGGTGTGTGGTTGCTGGTGAGTATTTGCTTCAGATTGGGGGGCTGTCTGTAAGCAAGGACTGGTCTGTCTCCCAAGATCTGAGAGAGCGATGGCTCGTCCTTCAGGATAGGTTGTAGATCCTTGATGATGCGTTGGAGGGGTTTTAGTTGGGGGCTGAAGGTGATGGCTAGTGGCGTTCTGTTGTTTTCTTTGTTGGGCCTGTCCTGTAGTAGGTGACTTCTGGGTACTCTTCTGGCTCTGTCAATCTGTTTCTTCACTTCAGCAGGTGGGTACTGTAGTTGTAGGAATGCATGATAGAGATCTTGTAGGTGTTTGTCTCTGTCTGAGGGGTTGGAGCAAATGCGGTTATATCGTAGCGCTTGGCTGTAGACAATGGATCGAGTGGTATGATCTGGATGAAAGCTAGAGGCATGTAGGTAGGAATAGCGGTCAGTAGGTTTCCGATATAGGGTGGTGTTTATGTGACCATCGCTTATTAGCACCGTAGTGTCCAGGAAGTGGATCTCTTGTGTGGACTGGTCCAGGCTGAGGTTGATGGTGGGATGGAAATTGTTGAAATCATGGTGGAATTCCTCAAGAGCTTCTTTTCCATGGGTCCAGATGATGAAGATGTCATCAATGTAGCGCAAGTAGAGTAGGGGCATTAGGGAACGAGAGCTGAGGAAGCGTTGTTCTAAGTCAGCCATAAAAATGTTGGCATACTGTGGGGCCATGCGGGTACCCATCGCAGTGCCGCTGATTTGAAGGTATACATTGTCACCAAATGTGAAATAGTTATGGGTCAGGACAAAGTCACAAAGTTCTGCCACCAGGTTAGCCGTGACAGTATCGGGGATACTGTTCCTGACGGCTTGTAGTCCATCTTTGTGTGGAATATTGGTGTAGAGGGCTTCTACATCCATAGTGGCTAGGATGGTGTTTTTAGGAAGATCACCAATGGACTGTAGTTTCCTCAGGAAATCGGTGGTGTCTCGAAGATAGCTGGGAGTGCTGGTAACGAAGGGCCTGAGGAGGGAGTCTACATAGCCAGACAATCCTGCTGTCAGGGTGCCAATGCCTGAGATGATGGGGCGTCCAGGATTTCCAGGTTTATGGATCTTGGGTAGCAGATAGAATACCCCAGGTCCTGGCTCCAGGGGTGTGTCTGTGCGGATTTGTTCTTGTGCTTTTTCAGGGAGTTTCTTGAGCAAATGCTGTAGTTTCTTTTGGTAACTCTCAGTGGGATCAGAGGGTAATGGCTTGTAGAAAGTGGTGTTGGAGAGCTGCCTAGTAGCCTCTTGTTCATACTCTGACCTATTCATGATGACGACAGCACCTCCTTTGTCAGCCTTTTTGATTATGATGTCAGAGTTGTTTCTGAGGCTGTGGATGGCACTGTGTTCTGCATGGCTGAGGTTATGGGGTAAGCGATGCTGCTTTTCCACAATTTCAGCTCGTGCACGTCGGCGGAAGCAGTCTATGTAGAAATCCAGGCTGCTGTTTCGACCTTCAGGAGGAGTCCACCTAGAATCCTTCTTTTTGTAGTGTTGGCAGGAAGGTCTCTGTGGGTTAATATGTTGGTCAGAGGTGTGTTGGAAATATTCCTTGAGTCTGAGACGTCGAAAATAGGATTCTAGGTCACCACAGAACTGTATCATGTTCGTGGGGGTGGAGGGGCAAAAGGAGAGGCCCCGAGATAGGACAGATTCTTCCGCTGGGCTAAGAGTATAGTTGGATAGATTAACAATATTGCTGGGTGGGTTACGGGAACCATTGTTGTGGCCCCTTGTGGCATATAGTAGTTTAGATAGCTTAGTGTCCTTTTTCTTTTGTAGAGAATCAAAGTGTGTTTTGTAAATGGCTTGTCTAGTTTTTGTAAAGTCCAGCCACGAGGAAGTTTGTGTGGAAGGTTGGTTCTTTATGAGAGTATCCAGTTTTGAGAGCTCATTCTTAATCTTTCCCTGTTTGCTGTAGAGGATGTTGATCAGGTGGTTCCGCAGTTTCCTTGAGAGTGTGTGGCACAAGCTGTCAGCATAGTCTGTGTGGTATGTAGATTGTAATGGATTTTTTACCTTCAGTCCTTTCGGTATGATGTCCATCTGTTTGCATTTGGAGAGGAAGATGATGTCTGTCTGTATCTGTGCGAGTTTTTTCATGAAGTTGACAGATTTCCACTCTATACGGCTAAATTCAGTGCCTTGCATAATCACAGGTTTCAGAGTAGCAGCCGTGTTAGTCTGTATTCTCAAAAAGAAAAGGAGTACTTGTGGCACCTTAGAGACTAACAAATTTATTAGAGCATAAGCTTTCGTGAGCTACAGCTCACTTCATCGGATGCATTTGGTGGAAAAAACAGAGTAGAGATTTATATACACACACACAGAGAACATGAAACAATGGGTTTATCATACACACTGTAAGGAGAGTGATCACTTAAGATAAGCCATCACCAACAGCAGGGGGGGGAAGGAGGAAAACCTTTCATGGTGACAAGCAGGTAGGCTAATTCCAGCAGTTAACAAGAATATCAGAGGAACAGTGGGGGGTGGGGTGGGAGGGAGAAATACCATGGGGAAATAGTTTTACTTTGTGTAATGACTCATCCATTCCCAGTCTCTATTCAAGCCTAAGTTAATTGTATCCAGTTTGCAAATTAATTCCAATTCAGCAGTCTCTCGTTGGAGTCTGTTTTTGAAGCTTTTTTGTTGAAGTATAGCCACTCTTAGGTCTGTGATCGAGTGACCAGAGAGATTGAAGTGTTCTCCAACTGGTTTTTGAATGTTATAATTCTTGACGTCTGATTTGTGTCCATTCATTCTTTTACGTAGAGACTGTCCAGTTTGGCCAATGTACATGGCAGAGGGGCATTGCTGGCACATGATGGCATATATCACATTGGTAGATGCGCAGGTGAAGGAGCCTCTGATAGTGTGGCTGATGTGATTAGGCCCTATGATGGTATCCCCTGAATAGATATGTGGACAGAGTTGGCAACGGGCTTTGTTGCAAGGATAGGTTCCTGGGTTAGTGGTTCTGTTGTGTGGTGTGTGGTTGCTGGTGAGTATTTGCTTCAGATTGGGGGGCTGTCTGTAAGCAAGGACTGGTCTATCTCCCAAGATCTGAGAGAGCGATGGCTCGTCCTTCAGGATAGGTTGTAGATCCTTGATGATGCGTTGGAGGGGTTTTAGTTGGGGGCTGAAGGTGATGGCTAGTGGCGTTCTGTTGTTTTCTTTGTTGGGCCTGTCCTGTAGTAGGTGACTTCTGGGTACTCTTCTGGCTCTGTCAATCTGTTTCTTCACTTCAGCAGGTGGGTACTGTAGTTGTAGGAATGCATGATAGAGATCTTGTAGGTGTTTGTCTCTGTCTGAGGGGTTGGAGCAAATGCGGTTATATCGTAGCGCTTGGCTGTAGACAATGGATCGAGTGGTATGATCTGGATGAAAGCTAGAGGCATGTAGGTAGGAATAGCGGTCAGTAGGTTTCCGATATAGGGTGGTGTTTATGTGACCATCGCTTATTAGCACCGTAGTGTCCAGGAAGTGGATCTCTTGTGTGGACTGGTCCAGGCTGAGGTTGATGGTGGGATGGAAATTGTTGAAATCATGGTGGAATTCCTCAAGAGCTTCTTTTCCATGGGTCCAGATGATGAAGATGTCATCAATGTAGCGCAAGTAGAGTAGGGGCATTAGGGAACGAGAGCTGAGGAAGCGTTGTTCTAAGTCAGCCATAAAAATGTTGGCATACTGTGGGGCCATGCGGGTACCCATCGCAGTGCCGCTGATTTGAAGGTATACATTGTCACCAAATGTGAAATAGTTATGGGTCAGGACAAAGTCACAAAGTTCTGCCACCAGGTTAGCCGTGACAGTATCGGGGATACTGTTCCTGACGGCTTGTAGTCCATCTTTGTGTGGAATATTGGTGTAGAGGGCTTCTACATCCATAGTGGCTAGGATGGTGTTTTTAGGAAGATCACCAATGGACTGTAGTTTCCTCAGGAAATCGGTGGTGTCTCGAAGATAGCTGGGAGTGCTGGTAACGAAGGGCCTGAGGAGGGAGTCTACATAGCCAGACAATCCTGCTGTCAGGGTGCCAATGCCTGAGATGATGGGGCGTCCAGGATTTCCAGGTTTATGGATCTTGGGTAGCAGATAGAATACCCCAGGTCCTGGCTCCAGGGGTGTGTCTGTGCGGATTTGTTCTTGTGCTTTTTCAGGGAGTTTCTTGAGCAAATGCTGTAGTTTCTTTTGGTAACTCTCAGTGGGATCAGAGGGTAATGGCTTGTAGAAAGTGGTGTTGGAGGCTCTATATGCCACAAGGGGCCACAACAATGGTTCCCGTAACCCACCCAGCAATATTGTTAATCTATCCAACTATACTCTTAGCCCAGCGGAAGAATCTGTCCTATCTCGGGGCCTCTCCTTTTGCCCCTCCACCCCCACGAACATGATACAGTTCTGTGGTGACCTAGAATCCTATTTTCGACGTCTCAGACTCAAGGAATATTTCCAACACACCTCTGACCAACATATTAACCCACAGAGACCTTCCTGCCAACACTACAAAAAGAAGGATTCTAGGTGGACTCCTCCTGAAGGTCGAAACAGCAGCCTGGATTTCTACATAGACTGCTTCCGCCGACGTGCACGAGCTGAAATTGTGGAAAAGCAGCATCGCTTACCCCATAACCTCAGCCATGCAGAACACAGTGCCATCCACAGCCTCAGAAACAACTCTGACATCATAATCAAAAAGGCTGACAAAGGAGGTGCTGTCGTCATCATGAATAGGTCAGAGTATGAACAAGAGGCTACTAGGCAGCTCTCCAACACCACTTTCTACAAGCCATTACCCTCTGATCCCACTGAGAGTTACCAAAAGAAACTACAGCATTTGCTCAAGAAACTCCCTGAAAAAGCACAAGAACAAATCCGCACAGACACACCCCTGGAGCCAGGACCTGGGGTATTCTATCTGCTACCCAAGATCCATAAACCTGGAAATCCTGGACGCCCCATCATCTCAGGCATTGGCACCCTGACAGCAGGATTGTCTGGCTATGTAGACTCCCTCCTCAGGCCCTTCGTTACCAGCACTCCCAGCTATCTTCGAGACACCACCGATTTCCTGAGGAAACTACAGTCCATTGGTGATCTTCCTAAAAACACCATCCTAGCCACTATGGATGTAGAAGCCCTCTACACCAATATTCCACACAAAGATGGACTACAAGCCGTCAGGAACAGTATCCCCGATACTGTCACGGCTAACCTGGTGGCAGAACTTTGTGACTTTGTCCTGACCCATAACTATTTCACATTTGGTGACAATGTATACCTTCAAATCAGCGGCACTGCGATGGGTACCCGCATGGCCCCACAGTATGCCAACATTTTTATGGCTGACTTAGAACAACGCTTCCTCAGCTCTCGTTCCCTAATGCCCCTACTCTACTTGCGCTACATTGATGACATCTTCATCATCTGGACCCATGGAAAAGAAGCTCTTGAGGAATTCCACCATGATTTCAACAATTTCCATCCCACCATCAACCTCAGCCTGGACCAGTCCACACAAGAGATCCACTTCCTGGACACTACGGTGCTAATAAGCGATGGTCACATAAACACCACCCTATATCGGAAACCTACTGACCGCTATTCCTACCTACATGCCTCTAGCTTTCATCCAGATCATACCACTCGATCCATTGTCTACAGCCAAGCGCTACGATATAACCGCATTTGCTCCAACCCCTCAGACAGAGACAAACACCTACAAGATCTCTATCATGCATTCCTACAACTACAATACCCACCTGCTGAAGTGAAGAAACAGATTGACAGAGCCAGAAGAGTACCCAGAAGTCACCTACTACAGGACAGGCCCAACAAAGAAAACAACAGAACGCCACTAGCCATCACCTTCAGCCCCCAACTAAAACCCCTCCAACGCATCATCAAGGATCTACAACCTATCCTGAAGGACGAGCCATCGCTCTCTCAGATCTTGGGAGATAGACCAGTCCTTGCTTACAGACAGCCCCCCAATCTGAAGCAAATACTCACCAGCAACCACACACCACACAACAGAACCACTAACCCAGGAACCTATCCTTGCAACAAAGCCCGTTGCCAACTCTGTCCACATATCTATTCAGGGGATACCATCATAGGGCCTAATCACATCAGCCACACTATCAGAGGCTCCTTCACCTGCGCATCTACCAATGTGATATATGCCATCATGTGCCAGCAATGCCCCTCTGCCATGTACATTGGCCAAACTGGACAGTCTCTACGTAAAAGAATGAATGGACACAAATCAGACGTCAAGAATTATAACATTCAAAAACCAGTTGGAGAACACTTCAATCTCTCTGGTCACTCGATCACAGACCTAAGAGTGGCTATACTTCAACAAAAAAGCTTCAAAAACAGACTCCAACGAGAGACTGCTGAATTGGAATTAATTTGCAAACTGGATACAATTAACTTAGGCTTGAATAGAGACTGGGAATGGATGAGTCATTACACAAAGTAAAACTATTTCCCCATGGTATTTCTCCCTCCCACCCCACCCCCCACTGTTCCTCTGATATTCTTGTTAACTGCTGGAATTAGCCTACCTGCTTGTCACCATGAAAGGTTTTCCTCCTTCCCCCCCCTGCTGTTGGTGATGGCTTATCTTAAGTGATCACTCTCCTTACAGTGTGTATGATAAACCCATTGTTTCATGTTCTCTGTGTGTGTGTATATAAATCTCTACTCTGTTTTTTCCACCAAATGCATCCGATGAAGTGAGCTGTAGCTCACGAAAGCTTATGCTCTAATAAATTTGTTAGTCTCTAAGGTGCCACAAGTACTCCTTTTCTTTTTGAGAATACAGACTAACACGGCTGCTACTCTGAAACCTGTGATTATGCAAGGCACTGAATTTAGCCGTATAGAGTGGAAATCTGTCAACTTCATGAAAAAACTCGCACAGATACAGACAGACATCATCTTCCTCTCCAAATGCAAACAGATGGACATCATACCGAAAGGACTGAAGGTAAAAAATCCATTACAATCTACATACCACACAGACTATGCTGACAGCTTGTGCCACACACTCTCAAGGAAACTGCGGAACCACCTGATCAACATCCTCTACAGCAAACAGGGAAAGATTAAGAATGAGCTCTCAAAACTGGATACTCTCATAAAGAACCAACCTTCCACACAAACTTCCTCGTGGCTGGACTTTACAAAAACTAGACAAGCCATTTACAAAACACACTTTGATTCTCTACAAAAGAAAAAGGACACTAAGCTATCTAAACTACTATATGCCACAAGGGGCCACAACAATGGTTCCCGTAACCCACCCAGCAATATTGTTAATCTATCCAACTATACTCTTAGCCCAGCGGAAGAATCTGTCCTATCTCGGGGCCTCTCCTTTTGCCCCTCCACCCCCACGAACATGATACAGTTCTGTGGTGACCTAGAATCCTATTTTCGACGTCTCAGACTCAAGGAATATTTCCAACACACCTCTGACCAACATATTAACCCACAGAGACCTTCCTGCCAACACTACAAAAAGAAGGATTCTAGGTGGACTCCTCCTGAAGGTCGAAACAGCAGCCTGGATTTCTACATAGACTGCTTCCGCCGACGTGCACGAGCTGAAATTGTGGAAAAGCAGCATCGCTTACCCCATAACCTCAGCCATGCAGAACACAGTGCCATCCACAGCCTCAGAAACAACTCTGACATCATAATCAAAAAGGCTGACAAAGGAGGTGCTGTCGTCATCATGAATAGGTCAGAGTATGAACAAGAGGCTACTAGGCAGCTCTCCAACACCACTTTCTACAAGCCATTACCCTCTGATCCCACTGAGAGTTACCAAAAGAAACTACAGCATTTGCTCAAGAAACTCCCTGAAAAAGCACAAGAACAAATCCGCACAGACACACCCCTGGAGCCAGGACCTGGGGTATTCTATCTGCTACCCAAGATCCATAAACCTGGAAATCCTGGACGCCCCATCATCTCAGGCATTGGCACCCTGACAGCAGGATTGTCTGGCTATGTAGACTCCCTCCTCAGGCCCTTCGTTACCAGCACTCCCAGCTATCTTCGAGACACCACCGATTTCCTGAGGAAACTACAGTCCATTGGTGATCTTCCTAAAACACCATCCTAGCCACTATGGATGTAGAAGCCCTCTACACCAATATTCCACACAAAGATGGACTACAAGCCGTCAGGAACAGTATCCCCGATACTGTCACGGCTAACCTGGTGGCAGAACTTTGTGACTTTGTCCTGACCCATAACTATTTCACATTTGGTGACAATGTATACCTTCAAATCAGCGGCACTGCGATGGGTACCCGCATGGCCCCACAGTATGCCAACATTTTTATGGCTGACTTAGAACAACGCTTCCTCAGCTCTCGTTCCCTAATGCCCCTACTCTACTTGCGCTACATTGATGACATCTTCATCATCTGGACCCATGGAAAAGAAGCTCTTGAGGAATTCCACCATGATTTCAACAATTTCCATCCCACCATCAACCTCAGCCTGGACCAGTCCACACAAGAGATCCACTTCCTGGACACTACGGTGCTAATAAGCGATGGTCACATAAACACCACCCTATATCGGAAACCTACTGACCGCTATTCCTACCTACATGCCTCTAGCTTTCATCCAGATCATACCACTCGATCCATTGTCTACAGCCAAGCGCTACGATATAACCGCATTTGCTCCAACCCCTCAGACAGAGACAAACACCTACAAGATCTCTATCATGCATTCCTACAACTACAGTACCCACCTGCTGAAGTGAAGAAACAGATTGACAGAGCCAGAAGAGTACCCAGAAGTCACCTACTACAGGACAGGCCCAACAAAGAAAACAACAGAACGCCACTAGCCATCACCTTCAGCCCCCAACTAAAACCCCTCCAACGCATCATCAAGGATCTACAACCTATCCTGAAGGACGAGCCATCGCTCTCTCAGATCTTGGGAGATAGACCAGTCCTTGCTTACAGACAGCCCCCCAATCTGAAGCAAATACTCACCAGCAACCACACACCACACAACAGAACCACTAACCCAGGAACCTATCCTTGCAACAAAGCCCGTTGCCAACTCTGTCCACATATCTATTCAGGGGATACCATCATAGGGCCTAATCACATCAGCCACACTATCAGAGGCTCCTTCACCTGCGCATCTACCAATGTGATATATGCCATCATGTGCCAGCAATGCCCCTCTGCCATGTACATTGGCCAAACTGGACAGTCTCTACGTAAAAGAATGAATGGACACAAATCAGACGTCAAGAATTATAACATTCAAAAACCAGTTGGAGAACACTTCAATCTCTCTGGTCACTCGATCACAGACCTAAGAGTGGCTATACTTCAACAAAAAAGCTTCAAAAACAGACTCCAACGAGAGACTGCTGAATTGGAATTAATTTGCAAACTGGATACAATTAACTTAGGCTTGAATAGAGACTGGGAATGGATGAGTCATTACACAAAGTAAAACTATTTCCCCATGGTATTTCTCCCTCCCACCCCACCCCCCACTGTTCCTCTGATATTCTTGTTAACTGCTGGAATTAGCCTACCTGCTTGTCACCATGAAAGGTTTTCCTCCTTCCCCCCCCTGCTGTTGGTGATGGCTTATCTTAAGTGATCACTCTCCTTACAGTGTGTATGATAAACCCATTGTTTCATGTTCTCTGTGTGTGTGTATATAAATCTCTACTCTGTTTTTTCCACCAAATGCATCCGATGAAGTGAGCTGTAGCTCACGAAAGCTTATGCTCTAATAAATTTGTTAGTCTCTAAGGTGCCACAAGTACTCCTTTTCTTTTTGAGAATACAGACTAACACGGCTGCTACTCTGAAACCTCTTCCTCTGAAGGTGTTTGACAGAGGACTCCCCTTCACCCAGTGAAAGAATCCAGAGACTGTGTTAAGAGGCTTCTGTCTTTACCAAGCCTATACACTGAGAATTACCATATATACTTGTTCATTAGCCCGCTTGTTTGTAAGCCGACCCCCCCAAGATGGATAGGTAAAAATAGCAAAACCTGTATGATCTTTCATAAGCCGACCCTATATTTCAGGGGTTGGCAAACTTTGGCTCCTGGCCCATTAGGGTAAGCCGCTAGCGGTCCTGGATATTTTGTTTACCTGGAGCGTTTGCAGGCATGGAGCCCCTCAGCTCCCAGTGGCCGTGGTTTGCCATTCAATAATTCCATAGAGTTTAAAATAATCAAATTTTGGTGTAGACCCGTTTATAAGCTGACCCACGCTCTTTGATGCTTCACTTTTTTACCAAAAATATTCGGCTTATGAACAAGTATATACAGTAATCTTTTTTCTATCCTTCATTCTCACTACCTCTCTTGAGGCCTTCAAACCTACAATTCTCGCCCAGCACCCAACAGTGATCTAAGAATGTCCTGTCCCCCTTTGGAAGGATGGGCTTTAAAGCGATATCTACATTAAGGAAGCTTTGCAAAAAAATTCCTTCCCATCCTAACACTGGTTCAACTTCACTACTATTAGCAACATTGGAAGCCATAGTATAGATGGATCAGCAGCTGCTAAAATTATTTTCAGCAATGTGTCATCTAAAACTACTTGGAGCAAGTCAAATTGACATGATACTTAAAATGCTGGTAATTTATTCTAGGGCTCCCAATGTTTTTAACACTGGTGGGTTGAACTAATGCTAGCAAGAGTGAAAGATTTTTCAAGGCTTACCTAATAGATCCTTGTTTAAACTATATTTTTCTTGGACAGGGATTTTTCTGTTTATATTGAATATCTTTCTTTGAGAAGATGACACCCGAATTTACAACTAAAAACTCTCGTCGGAGCCAGGATATGGGACAATGTGGTGTCTTCACATATAGTAAATGGACACAGTATAGTTACTTGTAAGCTGTGTTTTGCTGAAACGAAGATGGGTGCTCATTGTAAACTTTAGTACATATGCACTTCTTGAATCAGAACGAAAGAGCCTTCTGTTCTATGTGGAGTAGACAAAAGAACAGGATAATTTTCTTGAATCTGCGCTGAAAGTGTGGCTAGAGATTCCCAGCCATTTGTGTAGTTGCGCCTGATAAACAGTCTTCCATGATGGGGAGGAATGCAAGGAATGCTTAAGTGCTCTTGGATGTAGGTCATGGTTTAATAAAGCTTTGCTTTAGTGAATAAAAGTTCCTCAAAAAGTTCTTGTGATCCTTGAAGCCTGCTATTATCCCTAATCTATGAGACTAAATTATAAATCTAATTGGGGATTTAATAAACTTTATCAACCTCTAGGGATTTTTACCATGAAATAGGAAAATCTGTAATAGGTTACTCTGGTTTTATTCTGCTTTTGCTAAATAATAAATTAAGAGGAATGGTGATTCTCTTATTTCTATTATTTACAAAATAAAAGGATTGAGAACTCTTAGCCAGTATAGAAATGATTAATTTGTTTTGGTGTCTTTTTAAAAATAAAATTACTACTATGCAATAAAAAATAAATCTAGAATGTTCTATAGAATGGTACTCAACTGGGGAAAAAAGACTGTGTGTGTGTGAGAGAGAGAGAGAGAGACAGAGAGAGAGAATGAATACAGGACTGAAAAGAACTGAGTATGTTGGATATGCAAGATCAGTTTGTCATCTCCACTGCAATTCCTATACAATCTTATATTTCCCAGAAGAAAGAAGCAATAATTAGGCCCCAGTTACAAATTACTAGTATCGAATTTACCTTTTAATTTCAACACTTTTATTGTTTTTGTCTGATCTCTTCAGGAGTTTTAAGAAGATACTCAACAGAAGCATTCTCGAATGTTTGTAATGCTTGTAACAGCGCAGCAAAGCTACTCCAAAAATATTTCACTTTTAATGTTTTCAACTAGTGATGTCTTGTCAGTGAAAGTTAACCAGTGTGGTTTTTATCTATTCTGGGGGATAAAGGGAGGCATGGAGGAAGTCAGGAAATCAGAAATGCAAGAACAAGATCTAATGATCTATAAGAGCAGTTTATCACCACCTTTTACAGTCTTAATTTTTAGAGCTAAACTGCTGAGCAAAAACTACTATATCCTTTCAGACTTTCACTATTTATAATCTTAACCATATTTACTGCAGCCAAAGACAATAGGACTACTGTGGAGTTAAATGCTGAAATTGATTTTATTCCCAAACTCTTTCCAGATTCTGCTATGAATACTAGTTGTATTGTAACTGTATCTGAACTCTAATAAAGAGCTGGGTCAGGTCAAATGGCATTTGCATGATCAGAGTTGAAAATTCTTCTTCAACCAAATATTAATGTCATCCATTAGTTTGGATTGTTTGGGCACTTTTTGTTTTTGTTTTGTAATGCTCATGAAGCATAGCAGCTTCGTGGTTGGATGTGATGAGAACACATTCCCTTCCTTAAATCAATGCAAGCGACCATGTCTCTGAATCTCTAATCACTATCTTTTCTGGTAATCAAGCTCATTGGGGTAGGCTTTTAAATTAACATTCCATAGATGCTGTACTAAAGTGCAACAAAATCTGGCAATAAAAGTGTGTGTTGCTTTGGGGAGGGGAAAGGATGGAGTACTTTGGAGGATATCCCATTTTCTTTTAAAGTAAACTGTTAAACTTTATAAAACTTGACTCTTAGGGCTTGTCTACGCTTACATTTATAGCACTCTAACTTGCTGGCTCAAGGGTCTGAAAAATTTCCCCCCTGAGCGCAGCAAGTCTGAGCCCTTTAAAGCGCTAGTGTAAACAGGCTCTGAGCGCTGGGAGCCATATTCCCAGCTCTGGGTGCTAATCACCTCATGGAGGTGGATTACCAGGAGTGCTGGGAGAGCTCTCTCCCAGTGCTCACGCCTGACCACACTCACACTTCAAAGCGCTGCCATGGGAGTGCTTTGAAGTTTCCAGTGTAGCCATGCCCTTAGAAAACCTATATCTTAAGCCTAAATTAACCTACTCTGCACTGTATTTAACTGGTGGTATAAGATAGTTCTTCCCTTGAATGCCAGAAAATGGCTTTTCTTTTTCAGAAGCATTTGTAGGATTTCTAATGCTTGTAATATGTAAATTTTTTCCATTTTTAAGAGGGCTGGAAGAGATCATCAGGTCTTGATGGTTTTAGAATTTTGACAGGTACTACAGAATGATCAAACCACCTTGAGATTCAGGTTCCCATCTTGTCAGTGGCAAATGGCTTAAGCAGCTTTATTACCAATAGAGAGATTAACTACAATGCAATTGCTTTCTTTGTTCAAATCCATTTCAGTTCCTTTCAATCCCTGATGAAGAGTCAGCCTGTAAAGCTACAGGAGTTGTTCCCTTGCTTTTTGCCAGTCAGCCTCTGACTAAACACAAATGTTCATTATGACCAAAGTCATGGTGGCAAAAAAATGAGATTAAATGTTGCTCTCAATACCTCTGCATTTAATGCACATATATTGAAAATTAGGAGATATAATCAGGTATTAGAGAATAATAGGTGATTTGAACTACCTGAATGTAAACTGGTCAAATATCATAACGGTGCAAAGTTTAGAGAAGCAATTTCCCAACACCTTAAACAATTGTTTCTTGGAAGAGTTAGTGCTAGAGCAAACAAGAAGAGAGGTTATTCATTACTTAAGTAATATTCAGGAGTTGGCTCAAGGAGTAACAACAGTTGAGCCACTAAATAATAACAACAGCTGGCCAAACCCTTAGCTGAGCCAGAGATCCTCTCTTTTTTGTGTGTGTGTGGGGGAAAGGGGTCTGAGGAAGGATGTAATCATTGTTGGCTACTGCTGCCACCTGAGTATTCAATATCTAACAAGAACTCTAAAATGTGGATCTGCTTTGCAGTGAGTGACATATACCATCCCAGTCTCTTGTTTCTGCATTTTACACAGAGCTCAAACTCCAGACAGGACAGACAAAATGGATGCTTTTACTGCTCATCAAAATAATTTTTGGCCTACGGAAACATGTGTTGTGGTAGGAACCAGGTGACCATTAATTCTACACTTACTACTTCCATTGACAGGTGTTAATTCTGTACTGCTTACAACCCTTATTACTAAACAAGGCCTTATATCCCACCAAGATGTTACATAAGTTTGGACTAGATCCTGCTCTCTCATATTGCAACCATTAAACCCCAAGCCATTTAGTCACGTCTTGCAAGAAGAACCTGCCATTTCTTTGCCCTTGGCTATGCTGTCTGTAAAATGAATCTACTCATGTGCATTAATCCACTGTTATGCATCCTCCTTCTCTGGCTGGTTCACATGAAATAAAAAACTTCTTCTGGTGCCAACTAACATTGTTAAACTTCTAGTGCAAAGGGTAGAACTGTGATGGAGTGTAGACATGAGGAAGGTGGTTCAAACTCTGTTAAAGATGCAGGAGTGGGTGAATGGTTACATGTAATATAATTTAAAAAGGGTGGGCCTGTGGCTGTCACCTGGGAGAACTTGGTTCTGTTCTTGTCTCTGCCACAAAGTGCTTATAAGATGCTGTGTTGTTAACACCCACAATGTTGCAGGTTGCTGCTAACTGTATATTCTGTAACATGCCCACACAGAAAGCGGCAGAATTAAAGCTGCATGAGCAACTGTAATTCTGGTATTTTCTAATTTTCTAGTGTTTATGACTTTGTTACCTAAATCATTTTCCTTTTACATATGAATGGGGGTTTTAGTGTATATGTAATATATTGGCTGGGCACAGTGGTTAACCAATATTCTGGGCCATGTAGATTTGTTTCCATTAGGAAGAGAAATGGATGAGACGAATAAGGTATTTCTAAAATGCAATCTTGTTTATTTACAAAGAATGTACACAAAATCATGTATCACAGAACTACAGTAGAAACAAACAGCAGGCAGTTTCCTTGCTCAGAAATCCAAATGTGCCCCAAAAGAGCTCTGTCCCTCTGCTCTCTCTTTGGGATGCTCTGTTGTCTCTCTCATTGTCTTTTGGGTTCATACACAGGTCTGCAGCAAATCATCCACTCACCCCAATGTTTGCAACTAGTCCCAGGAAAACCTCTCAGGCAGCTCTTTTATAGAGCACTTCTATAACAGTGGTTAATTTTTTGTAGAATAAATTAATTACATCCATGTTTACAGGCTGACAATTTCTTATTGGTTGAACTTGTGCACTTATAAAAAAAAAAAAGTAATTTAGTTAGCAGATGCATATTTTATCTTGTCAGTTTCTTGATCAATCAAGACATTTTGGAATCCAAGAATGAGTTATTTTATGTCTCAAGGAAATTAATAGATATACACAGTCTATGCTATTCTAGTCTAATTTATGTACATATTATGGCAAAAAAAATGTTAAAAGAATGTTAAGGTTTCAAAGTTTAACACTAGCAACAGATGCCACTAATTTAATTTAAATTATCTGAGCTGTGAGTTAGGAGTTCTGGGTAAATTGTGTATTGGCATTTTAAATGTTCACAGATAAGTTTTAAAGTCAATGGCTGTTAAGCTGATTGAATCGGTGATATTTAGATCACTAATATTTTAATTGTAAGAGCTAGAAACATAGTTATTAGAAATCAAAGAGAGCCTGGACTTGGAGAACTACAGGAAAAGCTGTCTAATTGCATTAAAACTGAAGAAATGGTATATTTATCATGCCAATAGACTTAGATTTTTCAAGCCAAACGTAACAAAAAATTTGAGTGACCTTGTCCTTACATTAGCACTGACAGATTATCAGTCATACTATTAAAAAAGTATGATGGAAGGCTAGTGTATTTCTTACTCCCCATTATGATTCCTTTTATAATAACCATCCTTCTAACAGCACCTCTTCTGAAGACTGACTGTCTGACTCCCACAGATGGTGTTATGATTAGTATGCAGTTAAATGGTTGTGGTCAGATAAAGGCTTTGATTAAATGATGGAACTATTTTCATAAGAGCTGGAAATGAATACAGACAAAAGTGTGCTGCTGATTAGTGCCAATGAAGGTCACCTGTCCCATTTGTTCTAATGTTGGGATTAGTTTCAAAACAGTTCTGATAGCCGAGACTTACTTTTATAAGCATTTTAAAAAATGTACTGGCAACTACTGTTAATTAATTTTTTGTTGCCTAAATAAAGACATTAATTGGTATACAATTTGTTATATGCATGAACAGTGAAATTGTCCCACTATTGATTATATATTTGACAAAGAAGTTTACACTGTTGTGCAAATCTGGTTATTAAAGCCATACTAGGCACATCTTTATTTGCAAGGTAATAGTTCCTGAGACTAATTACAGTTCAATGCACTGTTATTGCACACTAGTTCACTAATAGTTTGTTTGAATATAGCACTCAATAACATTTATTGCTTTTAAGGACTAAAAGCTACATAAGTTGGTCAACATATTCTCTTCACTTCTCCGAACCCCTTTGAAATAAAGCTGTTGTCATGAGATCTTCTATCCGTTACAGGCAAATAGGTTCTAGGTACCAAGAACATAAGCATACTTTCGGATGCTTTAGTTTGATATTGTACTTTGTGTGCTCTAGCTAATCTGTATAGTAACTCTGTGAATCATCACTTAATAAAGACCCATGATCAACTGTGTATTTAATTGCTTGTGTATATAAAATAGAAAGATAATTTTTAGAGCTGAGTGAATTGCTTATTCTTCTACTATTTCACATACTGTCCTAATTTATTCTCAATATGAACAAATATAGCTATTTTGTAGGGGAAATGTAAAGGATAGTTGATAAATTATTAAGTCTACACAGGCATTAAACTAAAAGAGGTATGGTGAGGAGTGGAAGAAGGAAAGCCTCTGGCTCATGGGATTGGCAATGACCTCTCAACTTTTAGTTTTTCCAATTAACCTGAGTCTGCAGTAGTTTCTAAAGTATGCTTGGGTTTTTTTCCGTGTAGGATATTACTGCTCAAGGGCAAGTTGAGCTTCTTTTCTCTTCCCCAGTCTGTCAGTGGTGGGTGAACCCCAGCATTGTGGAGACTAGCTGGCTGGCCCCACCCATTCCACCCAAGACCCTGCCCCTGCACTCCAGAGCCCCGAAACCCCACCCCCAAAAGGAGAAGCTCCCCTCTCCCTCCATGACCAGAGGAGCCCTGGCCCTCCCACCCGCCCACTCCAGCCACATGGGCAAAGCCACTGCCCCCTGCCACCAACCGCCAGCCCCCGAGCTCCAGGAAGAGCCATCAGGCCCCCCGAGCACTGGGCTGGCCCTAGCGTCAGGCCAAGCCACTGCCCCCTGCCCCCACCACTGATGGTGCCCCCAGCCGAGCCGCCAGCCCCAGCACCAGGCCAAGCGGCCAACCCCCCGAGTGCTGGCCCGGCCCCAGTGCTGGGCCAAGCCTCTGCCCCCCCCCCGGCCAAGCTGCTGGCCTCTACTGCCAGCGGGGATGGGTGGTTAGCCCTATTTAGCTTTGCAACCTTAACCTTCTTTTAACATATGTGTGTCTGTATAATGTAGTGCTTTTATAGGTCGAATATTATATAACATTAAATCCTAACTGTACCCATGTAACATGGATGAATAAAAATTATTCCTATTTTACACATGTGGGGTAAATTGACACTCAGAAAAGAGCGTGGTCCAGTACACTGGATTGGAAATCAAAAGACCAGTATTCTGTTCTAGGTTCTGCCACTGATTTGCTGTGTAATCTTAGGAAAGTGGATGAATCACCGTGCCTCAGTTTCTCCATCTCTAAAATATGAAAATAATGTTGACCGATCTTGATAAAGTGCTTTGAGATTTATAGAAGAAAAGGACTGCGTAGATAGTAAGTGTTATTAGTAGGCAAATCCCATAACAAGTCCTTGCCAGATCTGGAAGTAGAATTTACAAGTTTCTATCTACCAGTCTCTTGCTCAAACTACTCTACTTGCTGCTTACCAGATTTCTGCTGAAAAAGATGATTACGTTGCAACACTATTCTGATCCTGTGGTTTTGGAAATTAATATATTACAACTGCTGAAAATCAAGTCTACTGATGAGAGGCTGCTACTAACAATCAACTATTTTTGAATTTTTCTGTAGAGTGCAGTGAATTTTTACATTAAAAGGCAAAACTCTTGAATTGTAGTCTTGCAATGATCTTCTCCTTCCCTTCCCATCCTTCTCCTAAACCCACAGATGACTCATAATTAAGGCCCTGAGAAAATCACAGATTTTAGAAGCAGGCATCCCTGCTTCCATCTCCCTGCTAAGGCACAGTTGCTCTTGGGGGGGTAAGAGAGCCATTCCCATCCTGGAGAGGTAAGGGACAAGGAGGTGGTGGGTTGTCCTGTTTTGCGGAGGGGGAGGGGCAACACTTCTGAAGGGGTGTGTCTGACCACATGGTGACCGCTGATCTAGTGCAGCCCAGGAAGGAAAATAGGGGCTTGTTCTGCTCTCAGCTCCAGCACATGTCTCTGCTGCAGCTTCTTTTCCTGCCAGCCTGAAAAGGGCAGCACTGACAATGCAGCCATTAGGAGCCCTGTTCCAGCCTGCCCTGCTCCACAGCAACCACTGGGAGGTCAGGGGGAGACATTGCAACGGGAGCTGATGAGGAGCTGAGACTAAGATCCACCCCTCCTGCAGCAGCAGCGGTTACTGTGCTGGCTGCGGTGCAGGGATGGATCCCAGTCTCAGCTCCTGTGGTATCTCACCTGGGCTTTCAGGGGGCCACTGTTGAGCCAGCTGGGCCAAGGCTTCTATTTACCACATTGTCAGCACTGCCCTCTCCCTGCAGGCTGGACCGGAAGGAGTAGCAATGGCCTGGGCTGGAGCTGAACACAGAGTGAGCTGTGACCTGATCCCTGCCCTAGGCTGGCCAGCACCATGTGGTGAGATACCCCCTCCATCAAGCCACCGCCACCCACTTCCCCCTGGTACTTCCTGGAATAGGACTGGCAACCACCTTCCTGACCCGCTGTAGGATGAGACTGGCCTGCTAACCCCCAACCAGCAGTTGTGCCTTTAGTGGGGAGGCAGAAGTGGGAATGCTGTTGTTGGAAAAATCATGGTATGGGACTATTTTCATAATTTCCATACAGTCCATGAAATTGTGATTTATACAGGGCCTTATAATACAGATGATTTTTTTTTCTTTTTAAAGAGCACTTTGAGCTCTCACCCTCTCTTTTTTTTTTTTTTTTTTTTTTGCTTTATTTTAAATGGCACTTAGAAGTCAGTGAAAAATGGAGTTAATGCCAATCCTCCATGATTGCTAGGTTGTCTGGTGGAAATAATGTAGAGTTAAAGAATATATTGTAGTTCTTTCAGGAATCACACCACTTGATTTCATATTGTCCTAACACACTTGGTTGTTGTATCATGTTCATGGTAATACTTCCCTTTCTTTCAGGTTTTTCTTTAATAAGAAACTGATACACATGGGGAAATGTTGTCTCCTGAAAAGGCATGCATGCAACACCATGCATAGTGTACTGAATAACCAATGGGAAAACTGTTAATGCTTACTGGAGAAGCAAACTAATGTTTTTGGTCAATCTGTATGGAAATTGAAACTGTGATGCAACTATCCTCTTACCTTTTCTACTAATGACCTCAGAAAATAATATGAGCCAGTATTGTGACCTATTTAGTTGAGGCAGGCAGTAAAAAACAAACAAACTGAAAGTAATGCATGTAAATACAGAATATGTAATATCCTGTATGAAGCAGTACACACACTGCAAGCTTGGGAATAGTTTGCTTAGTCATACATAATGGAGTGTTCAAGTATTCAGCTTTTTGGAAAGTTTGAAGATTGGTTACAGATTATGCTATGGCCTGATACAATTCTGTTTGCTAAGGAAAAATAAAATTTCCAAAAAGCAAAAGAAATATATTCAAATCAGTAAGATGATAGAAAAAGCCCAGCACATTCATTTCTCACTAAAGGGGAAGTAATTTGACAGTTTAAAAAAAACCCAAAACAAAATAGCTTTGAAACCATTGGTGAGTTCTATTTTAATTAAACAATTACTGAATTTTTCAAAACAGTTTTATAGGGCAAATGAAAGTATCTAAAGATACCATTCCTGGGTCTCTGCTACCAAGCATGAGACTGACAGAACTCATTAAGCACTTAGAACTTGATCCAAAAGCCCACTGAAGTAAATGGGAGATTTTCCATTTATTTGGGTGCGCTTTAAATCAGGACCTTAAAGTTATTTTGGCCCCAAAGGGCAATGGTAGCAAGGTGGAGCTGTGAGCCAGGCAGTCTGGTCTGCTGGTGGTCATGTGCTACCTGCTCATCTTAATTGCTGCTCTGGGAACTTATTAGTATGTCCCTTGTTGGCCACTGGAGCCTTGTCTTTACCAGCTGCTGCTGTAGTTCTCCCCACAGAATTACAGAATTGTGAATTCTGTTTCTTTTGTGTTTTGCCACTGTACTGTGGTGCCTTATTTTGTTCTTTGCTGCAGAGCCAGTAACTTTGGCACTTCAGCAACAGTTTAATAGTAACTGAGTTTGTGCTTTGGTGCTATGGTTCTGTTGCTTTGTTTCCATGTCAGCACTTTGGCATTTGTTGTGGTTATAGGACTATATTAGATATTATGTTGCACTCCATGGGTAGTGCTATGTTTTAAGTGCCTCAGGTGCTGTCTTTTGTTCTCTAGCACTTCAGTTCAGTGCACCACCTCACTGTCTGGAGTTTTGTTTATTTTTGTTTTTTCTTCTGGGTTTTTTTTTTATTTTTTTTTTCTGTTCCCCTTGTCATTCCTACCTCAGAAGCAGGGAAGATCACTCACCAACTTCAAACCCTGTTGATAAACAGCCCAGTGTTTGTTGTCTCATTTGCTTCAGAGTAAATCACAATATTGTGAGATCCCAGATAAGTTTGCAGCTGTTTCCCACTCAGAAAACTTCAATGAGACTCCTGTAAGTCTGGTGCAAGGCTGGCCCAAAGAGTAAACTCTTGAAGCTGGAGTCAGCCAATACTGCAAGTTGACTGTGGCAGCACTGCTGTTGCCTACATAAACCCATCTTTTTTCCCCATACTGTGCCATCTTTGTGTAAGCGGGGGAATAGTCCCGTTCTTGTGGGGAACTTTCCTGGCTTCTGCACTACCCCGGTGAAGTGGGCTAGTGAAAGGATCCGAGTCCTCGTTCCCACTTCCTTTACCCAGTGGCCTCGCTGCCCTTGAGGGCTCCCCTTCCACTCTCCTGTCTGGCAGAGTCCTCGGAACCCCTACAAGGCTGGGCCCAGGATTTCTGTGGGGGCTCGACCCCCAACCCTGCTGTGGTCACCTAGGACAGGGGCTAGGGTGTCCCCACTCCGGGGTACTCTCTCTGCACTGAGCACTTCTCTGACCCACTGACCATTACATACAAGTTAAAGCAAATGCAAATTATTTAATCACCCATTAATTTTAAAAAGAATACGGGAAAATGGGAAAGGTTAAAGGAAATACATCAACCCGCTCTGTGGCAGGGAACATCACAAACTGTGTCTCTGGAATGTCAGGGCAGTTCACAGTCTGTTCCTTGTAAGTCCCAGGCCTTCTTCTCAGGTCCTGGCTGTGCTGCAGGGATGCTGTGGGTGGAACACTTGCTCTGGTGGCTCTAAGTGGTAGGACCTTTCTTCCCAGTATCGCCCCCGCTCTGTCGGGGTTATGATCCACGCCTGGCCTACAGAGTCTCTTGGCTGAGGGGTCTCCCTGTGCTGGGCCTGCTGCCCAGGGTCTCCCTTGCTCTCACCACCCAGCTTGCTCACTGCACCCAGCTCCAGACTGTTCCAGACCCAGCTCCACCACTCTGTCTCTGCGCTGCTGCTGCTGCTGCTCTGCCTTCAGCTCCCTGGGCTGCTTCTTTGGCCCCTCTGCCTCTGGTTGCTGCAGCTCTGCTGCTAGGGCAAGTCTGCTCTCTCTGGATCTGGCAGAGCTCAGCTTGGGCCCCTGCTTTCTCCTTAGCTCAGCCCCACTCTGTCTGACCCAGGCAAATCCAGCTCACACGGAGGAGGACGGGACCTCCCTGGCCTCCTGACTCCCTGATTAGCCTGCCCACCCTGTCATTCAGGCTGATCTGGAGCATTGGCCTCTCCCCATTGTTCTGGGGAATGTCAGTCTCAGGGTCCTGATTTCCCATAGACCCTTTCCCTTTTAGTACTGGGAGCTAGCAACTAAAACACCCCCACTGAATGTTAGTAAGGGGGCAACAGTCCCCTTACATTTGGAACAGATGGCTCCGTCAACACTCTTGGAGTCCTGACACTTGAAGCTGGTGGTACTGAGCTCTGGAGTATTGGCCGCAGAGGACAAGACACGGAGTATGAAGAGGGAGCTAGCAGGTCTCTGACACACCACTGTCATAGCCCTGAAATGCAAATGCCTTTGTTACAAAGCCACCTGATTTCTCCCTCTTTCATTTATGGCTTTGAGATGGTGATTCCCCCTACCAGTACATACATCCAAATTAGATATTCAATTAGGATTAGTATTTCACACTCATGGAACTTGTTCTCTCCATGTACAAAACAGATCAGGTCTGCTGGGAGCCTGGGTGGGGGAGCTTTGCATTGCATTGAGAGGAGGAAGTGTGAGGAGAAAGGTTTGGTGAACAGTGGACAGGCAGGCTGGGATCTATGTGAGCTTCCTGATTGTAGACTATCCAGCTAGCCCAACAGTTACAGAGCAGGGAATATGTAATAAACAGGTCTCCACCATGTACTTCTGTTTCTCCCATGCTTCCTTAATAGCCCTGCTGCCCTAGCCTGACTTAATGTCAGGGGTTGGCTGGGAACTGTGAAGAGAGGAGTTAGAAGGAGAGAGTTAGTATACACTGAACCATAGGGCCAGGGAGACAGCATCAGAGAATGGAAATACGTCAAATTCTGTCTCATCCATTAGCTTCTCTTGGCATATGTAAAATTTGGTATGGCAATATGACATGGTGTTATGATATAATGGGGGAATAACTTTTGATCTATATAATTTTTAAATTCCAAAAATGGCTTATTTTTGAAATGTGGTGCTAATGTAATAGCATGTGTACTTTGGCACTCATAGGAACTCTGCTTGTATAGCAATAATGAGGCTAAGTTTCAAAACTGGATGATTTGTTTGTTTCATATGCTCTAGAAATGTTTTATCAAGAAAATGTCTGAGAAAACTCAATTGCCCCTATTGTGAGAAATAGGAAGCCTTGGTTTAATCATTAAATGTGGTGGCAGAGGAGATTTTGATCCTGTTTGAAGAGCCTGATCCAAAATCCACTGAATTCAGTAGAAGATCTGTTGACTTCAATATAAGTTAGGTCAGACCCTAAGTGAACAGCTCAGTGCAATCTTAACTACTGAATTTCCACTGATGTCTCCATACACACACACACACGCGCGCACACACACACACACACACACACACACACACAAATTGGGCAGTTTTCAAAATATTTTTGTTTTACTCTATCACCTCACTTTATTCTAACCCATTTTTCTGTCATTAAAAACTATTTACCCAATACTGAAGAAACCGCTATTTAAGATAGGAGGACTGAATAAATGTTTCCAAATGATTTAACCTTTATCTAGAAAAGGCTACTGTTGGAAGGATTGTCAAAATTGTCAAAACTGGAAAAATAATTTAAATTTATTAAATTAAAATTGATCTTATGGGATGTTAAATATGATCGTGTCAACTACATATATTATACATTAGTTTTTAAGAGAGTTACGATTTGTCACTTTTTTCTTGGTATTTATGTGTGTAGTTGTTGCTCTCTGTAGGATGGTAAACAACCACCACCCTGAGTTCTTAGCAATAAAATCGATGATTTAGGCCCCAATCCTGAAAATACACACGTGCTTAACTTTACACAGGTAAGTAGTATCATTGAACTCTATGGGACAACTCCTGTGCATAAAGTTAAGAGCCTGCATATATGTTTGCAAGATCAGGACTTTAAACTATAATCATGCATAGTGTCCAATTAGAAAATCTCTCAAATTACTGATTCTTACCAAAAATAGGTTCCTGCTTTCTGGTCACCATGGGGGCCAGATTTTCAAACAAATTTAGATTCCTAACAATTTTTGAAAATCGCACTAGGTGCCTATTTGCATTTTTAGATGCCTAAATACATTTGAAAATCTGACTCTCCCCCCATGTCCTTCAGGTTTTTAGAATTCATGGAATTCTAATCCTCTCCCATTTTTTATTAGTCATAGATAGGAAGAGGAAAAGGAGCTTCCCTGCTTTTTCAACTCCCAGTTCATTTCTCAGCTTTGAACTAGTCCAAATAAAGAAAATATTCTTCCTGCACCTACTAGCTAAACTGAAACTGAAGTAATTAAGGCAAAAGCTTTTCTGTACAATGGAAACTGAAAGTACATATATTTGAAACTGAAAATTAGTCACTTAATACAGTAAATGACATTGTGACATATTTATAAACCTTGAGTTGACCTCAGAAGTTAAGTGTCTTCCTCCTATTTTGCATATAATTAAAAAAGCAGCACCCCTCCAATTCATTAATTTGTGGAAGAAGCATTTTTAATTTATTTAGATTACTTTAACAGATTATGTATAATCTTAGGCTTTAACATAGGTTGTCATTTCATATTTAATTTTAAATGGGGTTATTTTTAAAAAAATGTATTTAATGTAAATAAAAAAAATCTGATTTATTTATTTTATTTTGTATTTTAATTACTGATTTTTATCCATGATGGCTTGAAGACCAGCTGAAATTTCTCTCTTTTGTTGAATGGCCACATGGAAACTAACTAAATATAATGCCCTCTTGTCTGTAAGGCTTTTCTTTGTAAAAATGTCTAGGTTTCATTTTGTCAATATCATTATGAGTAATGTTGCCCTTGTCAGGATGAGAATTGCGATAGCATTAGCAAAGTTGAGTCTTCAAGGAGTTTGGAGAAACTCCTGGATGTATTTGTCTTGCTAAATCAAGTTAAAATCCATTGGCTAAGGGCTTGGGTCAGCAACTTTTTAAAAATACATACCATTTGAATTGTTACATCAAACTTAAATTGTAATGGTATTCGCTTCTACATAAACATTCCTACCTTTCCTGCAGTGATAGTGCTGCATATTTCTTTAGCTAACCTCTCTCTTTATAGTTTGGATGATCATGTAGTATTTTTTAGCTAATCTGAGCAAAGGTGCATGATTACAGCTGTCTTAGTAAGCAGTTCTGATCAAGCTGAGGCAATGCAGTTCCACTGTGTCTAGCTCTTCAGCACACCCTTGCAGTTATTCAGTGTAACTCCCTATTGTGTATAGTTTGCCCAGCATCACAGAAAGAAAAAGGATAGCTTAACAAAAGTGGGAGTGGCTGATTTTCAATTACAAAATATGATGAACTGTCCAGGAGTCTTCAATTGAATATTTGTTGTTTGTTTTCCACTATTAAAATATATATGTGCATGAATGCCAGAGGCTCATTTTTATGTAAAGATATTATATAACCATTTTTCTTTTTTTATTTTAAACAACATTTTAAGAATTTTTAAAAAGCAGAAGACATCCTTTCTTTGCTCCTCCCAGCCTCCCCCAAACACAAAATTTTATTCATAGTGTCATTTTTAATGCCTGTTCCTTTGCCAAAGTTAGAAAGAGGGAAGGACAGGGCTGGACACTGGGTGGATCTGTGGGAGTTTCAGTGACACACACTTAGATTTTTTTTAAAAAAACTTGCCTTGATTGTACAAGGACTATAAAGTAACTAAAATCCTGAAAATAGAGAAGAAAATGGATCCTCCTTTTTGTAGTGGCAACTACTTCTGCAGCTGTTTAAAGGAGAATTGGTTCCAAACGTTTGAGACTCAGAGAGGACTGTTGTTTGCAGATTAAGCTGTAAAATATGGTTATTTGTCAGTATTCAGTAATATGCATATTGTGGCAAATTGCCAGTACGGTTATGATGGGTCCTGCTTCCTCTTCTCTGTGTGTGTGGGGGGGGGGTGCATTTTCCTGTTCCTAGTTGTCCCACTAGTAATACAGAGAAAGCTAGTAGAGAGGGAGAGATTCAGGCCCACCCTCTACTCCAGGTCCCAGCTCAGGGGCCCTAGGGCTAGTGGTAAACCATTTGAACTAGTGCTGCCTTCCCCTGGGCTACTTCCCTCTCCTGCTCTTCAGCTTGTGGGGCTTCTTGCCCTCTCCCTCTGCACAAACCAGGTGTCTCTTTATCTAGGGTCTTGGTCTTCTAGCCAGCCACAACACTTCTCCAAACTCTCCTCTACTTCAACTCCTCCAAATTGCACTCTGCTCTAACTCCTTTTCCTGGCTGATTGAAGCTGGGGGTTTTTATCAGGTGACTAGCTTCAGGTGCTCTAATTGGCTTCAGGTGCTTTTAATTAATCTATAGAAACCTTTCTTCCCTCTACAGGGAATAAGGCTTCTCCTCATCCTGGGACTTACATATCTCTCCTATATCACTCTCCTGCTGCCTTCCTGACATGCTGTATTACAATATGCAGAGGTGAGAGTGCTTATTCATCAAACTCCCATGTACGTTTATATACAAAAGCGAGAGTAGAATGTCCTCTTGCACTTGTAAAATAAAATTTATTTTCAGACAAGCACACACATGGGAGGAAGAGTACAGTGGGGAAAAGGAGCACAAACTTCTTTTGGGTGCCTGTTTGTTTTTGTTCTGTTTTCTGTATTAATTTATATCTTTCTTGGTATTTATTTCAGAATTGTTCCAGGTGTGGGTGGGAGAAGCCATTTGAGTTGAGTCTGAAGTTTAATTCAGTGGGTAGGAGACCAAACTGACAGCCATTGGTAGAGGCAGCATTAGAATTCAAGTCTTCCTGGTTTGCATAAGTGATCTTGGTTGAGTCAGTTCACCCCTCTGTGCCTCTGTTTCCCCCACTTCTAAAATAGTCAATGATGCATCGGATGAAGTGAGCTGTAGCTCACGAAAGCTTATGCTCAAATAAATTTGTTAGTGTCTAAGGTGCCACAAATACTCCTTTTCTTTTTGCGAATGCAGATTAATACGGCTGCTACTCTGAAACCTGTCATAGTTTATTCATTTTTTTTCTGAAAACACATATGAAGATATGTGTGGATGGGTGACATTCAGTAATTTTAAAAATATGCCCTACATTTTCCATAGGTCCTCCTTTCTTTACTAAATCTATGCAAGGCTTTTTGGTAGCACTTCAACATTTTATATTCCGTGTTTATTGCAGAAACATCCTCTACATTCAGAACATGGAATGGTAGTTGAGCCTGGACAATACATGCTCAGATTAAAATTTAGTTAATAGTCTTTTGATTTAATATTAAAATGTACATTTATAAATCAGGCCTTAATTTTTTGTCTTCACTGAGTAAAATGGCAGCTACATTCCAAGTACAGTATTCACCAGATAGCCAGCATTCTATCACTTTTGTATTTATCAGAATGTTCTGTTTTAATTAAAATTTTGAGTGAGAAGGAGAAGTTCATGCTCAGCAGCAGCTCTGAAGATAATGCCCTGACAACTGTCAGTCTTCCTCAGGGTGATACATCCATTTGAATGATTGATTTTGAAGTTTGATGCTTCATGCAATCCATGCTAAATAGAAGTGAAGAGATTAAGAGTGTGTCTACACTTTGAGCTGGGGTGTAATTCCCAATTTGAGGAGACATACTGGTTCTAGCCAATGTTCCCTCTAATTTTTGACAGGCCATGTGCGCAAAAAATTTCTTCTGTGCAAATTGTTGTGCTTCTGTGCAAATTTTTGTGAGCACGGTGTTTTGCCATGTGCACGGGGTTTAGGATCTGTGTGCACGTGCACACGCGCACAGCTTAGAGGGAATAGTGATGCTAGCTCTGATTGAGCTAGAGCACTAAAAATAGAATGTAGCTGTGACAGCGCAACTGGCGCGAGGGGCCAGGTGCCCTGAGTACATGCTCATGGTCTTGGACAGTATTTGGAAGGCGAGCCCCTCACACCAGTCACGCTGCTGCAGCTATGCTCTATTTTTAGTGCTCTAGGTTAATCAGAGCTAGCACAAGTATGTCTTCGCAGGCTGGGAATCTTAGCCAGGGGAGGTACACACAGGTGGGTCGGATCTCTTCCCCCAGAATGGCTGTGCAGGGTAAGAAGTCCTATCCCTCCCCAGCCCAGCCTGGCCTACCAACTAGGAGCCTCCAGTGCTCCCAGCAGCATGGGGGAGGTCAGACCCACCTCCGGAAACCTCCCCCAGCTGCAGGAAGCTCCACAGCTCCTGCCTTCAGAACCCAGCTCTGTAGAAAGTGAAGAAGTGAGGGTGGCAATCCAGCACCCCCTTACAACAGCTTTGGGACACACATACCCATTCCCTTTGGATCAGGACCCCCATGGTTACAAAACCTTGAAATTTCAGATGTAAATCCTGAAATTGACCAATTTTAAGACCTTGTGGCCATGAAATTGACCAAAGTGAACTGTGAATTTGGTAGGGCCCTAGTAATGGGAAGCCATCAGAGGTGTTTGTCTGCTTTCCTTCCTACATGCAAGTCAACTCATACCTGAATTAATCCTCCTCTTGAAAGTCATATAAAAAGTAACACCATAACAAACAGACAATACTCATAAAATATTACAGGCAGCTTCCAATTCCTTCACAGTGACCACATTGAGAACTATGATGAAAGGTGCTATAACAGGTCCATAAAAATATACCAGATAACAGTTTGCCTGAGGCTAATACAAAAATATGGGAAAGATCACTAGTAATGTCCAGGGGGACTGTCTGAAGAGAGAAACCCACTCTCCTGACCCCATCCTATCTATTGGGGAAGGTGGTAGGACTGGAGGGAAGAAAGGAAAATGTGCTAGGCTTTCAAGTAGGGTGCTTTCCCTGGATCCTGCTTGGAGGATCTGAACAGCACTAATAAAATTGATTTATTGTCAATTTTACTCTACTGCTGCTTGAGAAAACTATAGTTAGCCAGGCAACACTCTAGCCTCAGTTTTCCACCTTCAAAAAGTTTAATACTACAGTTGTTCACATAATGGCCATAAATGCTCTGTGTGTGTGTGTGTGTGTGTGTGTGTGTGTGTGTGAGAGTGAGAGAGAGAGAGAGAGAGAGGGTTTTCTTTTAAGCTCTGTGTTATAGAAATGCATATTATTACTCTAACAACTTCAGGTGGGGCATGTAACTATAAATATGCCTGAAGAAAAGCAAATATTAAGAGTGGAGGGTATGTATTTAGGGTATATAAAATGAATGAATGAGATGAGATGGAAAATTCATGCTAAGTATCTGGAAAAACTTTTAGTAAGGAGATCTGTTACCCTGTTTAATAGTATTTTATAGGATCTCTGGTGACACTGATGGAGATGTATAAAATGATAGGTAAGATTGCTACAAACAGCAAAATCTGAGTGGAAGGGTTTCTACAATTACACTGTCACAGATGATGCACAACACCCTACTTTGCATTTTATCATGTGATCTGCTGTCTGCTGCACCAGCATGAAATCTTTACCCCTTCATTCATTTTCAAACATCTAGTAGCAGCTATGGTGAGTTACAAATAAAGAAATCAAGGGTGTGTGGTTGTGGTGAGTGCTTTTTTCAATGTGGTATCTGAAATGTGGCTGCATCCCTGATTTTTATGGTGGTTGTGGCTTGTGCTTTAGTTTAATTACTCCATTGGTATGTTTTCAGTTAAAATCTATAGAACTCCACACAAATCTCTTTTTTTTATTAGTTTTTTTGTTTGGAAAATTGTATACCTATTCCTCTAATTAAAACAAAACAAATAAGTCCTCCTTATTTCTCTCTGAATTTCTATCTAAACCAATAAGGTGGGTGAGGTAATATATTTTATTGGCTCAACTTCTGTTGGTGAAAGAGACAAGCTTTTGCATTTACACAGGGCTCTTCTTCAGGTCTAAACAGATATCAGGTTTGCTGTGATCAGACAGAGTGAACAGGTTTCAAGTGGAAGTAAAACATTTTGGATGAAGAAGTTAGGTACTGTGATAGTTTTTTGGCAGTCCTTAGGCAGAAAGTTCTCTGGCTTATACAATGCTTTCTGTATCTTTCCTTGCCCCTCCCATTTTCACTGATGCAATGCAAGTCCCTAGTGAGCTAATCTTCACACTTTAGATCGGAGGTGGGCAAACTATGGCCCGTGGGCCACATCCGGCCTGTGAGACCCTCCTGCCCAGCTCCTGAGCTCCTGGCCTAGAAGGCTAGGCCCTGGCCCCTCTCCTGCTCTTCTCCCTCCCCCATAGCCTCAGCTCACTGTGCTGCTGGTGCAATGCTCTGGGCGGTGGGGCTGCGAGCTCTTGCCGGGCAGCGCAGCTGCAGAGCCCAGCCTGACCCGGTACTCTGTGCTGCGCAGTGGCATGGCTGGCTCCAGCTGGGCGGCGCAGCCACCTGCCCTGGTGCTCCAGGCAGCGTGGTAAAGGGGCATGGAGCAGGAGGGGTTGGATAGAGGGTAGGGGAGTTCGGGATGGTGGTCAGGGGTGGGGGTGTAGGTAAGGTGGCGGGGCGGTCAGAGGGCAGGGAACAGGTGGGTTGAATGGGGGCAGGGGTTCCGTGGGGGCAGTCAGGAAGGAGGGGGATTGGATGGGGCGGTGGGGGGGGCAGTCAGCTGTGGGGGGCCAGGGGATGGTCAGGGAGCGGGGGGGGGTTGGATGGGGCAGGAGTCCCAAGGGGGCCATCAGGAGGCGAGAAGCAGTGGGGTCGGATAGGGGGCAGTGGCCAGGCCACGCCTGACTGTTTGGGGACACAATTTTGGAAACCCGATGTGGCCCTCAGGCCAAAAAGTTTGCTTGTCCCTCTGTAGATCTGATTACAATGGGCTGCATGTGGCTTTGCTTGCCATGAAAAGAGGTATGCTAGGGAGATTGAATTTATTGTCAGCATGAAAATGGGGAAGGAAGAATAGGTTTAAAATGGACATTACCCTAAAATATTATGAGTTTAATACATTTATAGAAATTCAGAGGTTGAACAAAATAAAGCTGTTTGGGAGCAGGCTGAGATTTTAGGCCCATTAAATAACAGGTAAACAATTGTTAAAGTGGCAATGGCAATTTTATTTTCAAAGAACAAAAGGCACTTATTCCCAAAATATATAAAACTCCAACTCTTAGTAAAAGCACATCTTCATATCTGTGACTCAAAGTTATAATTTGAAAACCCACATAGTAGATATTTATTTGTAATATTAAAAAATTGTGTTTTATGGTATAGACATTACTTCGGAGATGTATAGACTTTGTTTTCATACCCCTTGCTATTTCCAAGTTAATGGATCTGTGGTGGGAAAAAAAGGAAGTGTGTGCGAGGACCACAAAATTGCAGACCAGTGAAACAGTGTTATTTAAGTCAGAATCTCACATTTAGATGGAAATCTATATAAGAAAAAACAAATTGAAGCAGTAAAAATTGAATTCTTATCACATAGTAAGTGCAGGTACTTACTGTCAAATGGACATTTGGTCTTGACTGAGACCAAAACTTGACACCCTTCTTTCCCTCCACTCCAACAACAAAACTTTTTATTACACTTCTTCTCTCCACATTCCCATCTAAAAACAAACAAATCCTGGAAACTATCCACATTGTAAAACCGGGGCACAACAGTCTGTACATCCTAGCTGGTGATCATAAGACTTGCAAATTTTAATAAATTCCAGTACTCTCGCCCCTGCTGACATGCAGGGAAGCAAAATAGTGAAGCAATATGAGTATATACTCCATGTCCATGATGGAATGATATCCTGGATTAGCCCAGCTACTCACCTGGGTGCATTTCCCAATTTAGGAACTCAATAGGTGTTTTCCCACCACAGAGTTAGTATGGGTGAGTGTGAAGGAGTTCGCCCATCACGGATGTGCCTCTTCATGACCAGGTGCGGCATAGTGGCTCTCTCACCATATGGCGCCCCCCTGGCAAGAGTCATTGTGTCACTGTAGTCTCTCTTCCTATAACTTGGCCCTCTGGCCAGTTCACAATTTATTCCACTCCTTCTGGGGTTCTCTCTCATTGGCAGTCATATTTCATGAGACAACTATAGTTACGGAGCAATGTACATGCACAAGAGAAAAACATTTCTGGAAAGGAAATAGATTTAACTTTTTCTGTTTCAAATGAGTCTTTATAAATAGGCAGGTTTCAGAGTAGCAGCCGTGTTAGTCTGTATTCGCAAAAAGAAAAGGAGTACTTGTGGCACCTTAGAGACTAACAAATTTATTAGAGCATAAGCTTTCGTGAGTGAGCTGTAGCTCACGAAAGCTTATGCTCTAATAAATTTGTTAGTCTCTAAGGTGCCACAAGTACTCCTTTTCTTTTTATAAATAGGCAGTGTATTTTAGAATGTGTATGTGTGTTTTTTATATATTATGGGTAGGGCTGGTAGCACCGCCTGCTATTAAGATTTTCCAATACTTACCATATAAGACTCTGTTGTCAGTTGCTTATAATTATACTATAACAAGATACTATAGCAAAGGAAAGCCCATGGGGAAATTAATAGGTCTGTCATCAAAGGAGGATTTGAATAGAGTGCAGTAAATAAGGCTTGGGGCCACACCATGAACAATGAGAATAAAACAAAATATTGAATAGCTGCTTATTAAGTGAGCACTGTCCATCCCATACACTGATTGAGGAAGGAGTTTTATGGAAAAAAAATAGTACCTAATCATATAGTTAAAGTCTGTATCATAATGCGTATGCACAAAAGGGCTGAATTATTAATGTATTCATTAATGATCTGGAAAAGAGAGTGAACAGTGAAGTAACAAATTTTGCAGATTATACAAAATTATTCAAAATAGTTAAATCCAAAACTGATTGCTAAGAGTTATAGGGGATCTCACAAAAGTGCCTGATTGGACAACAAAATAGCAGATGAAACACTGATATGTGCAAAGTAATGCAAATTTGAAAAAATAATCCCAATTACACATATGTAATGATGGGTTCTAAATTAGCTATTACTAAGACTGCAGTTCTTTCAAGGAGGTTGCACAAGTTACAGATTCTGTGACTTTCCGTGACTTCCGCAGCTGGCTCCTGGGACCGCGTGAGCAGCAACCGGTGCAGCTGGTCTTGGGGACCACTCAAGCAATGGTCCTGGGAGCAGCCCCAGGGAGTGTCTCAGTAGTGGTCCCAGTGGCTGCCCTGGAGCCAGACATACTGGACGCTGCTCAGGAGGCCCCAGATACCTGGCTCCGGGGACCACGGGAATAGCAGCCAGTGTGGCTGGCTCCAGGGAGTGCCCAAGCGGTGGTCCTGGAGTGTCCTGGGGACCACCCAAGCAGCAGCGGTCCCGGGGTAGCTGGAGCAATGGCTCCAGGGGTGCCCGGAGACCGTCCAGAGAGCGGTCCCCAGGAGCAGCAGCCAGGGGACAGTCAACCTCCAGCACTGGAGGAAGCCCCCTGTGATGTTCCCATGGTGTTATCTGAACTGGTGATCTGCTAGGTCACTCCAGTCCTTGACTCGGGGAGCCAGCCTTACCCTGCTCTGCTGTGAGACCCCACACTGCTGGGCTGTTCATGCACAGCCTCTGGCATGTAAGCTGCTCCTTGGATTGTGCAACTGAATGACACTAGCCAATATCTCGGGTCCCAGACACAACCCTAGGAACTTCTGTCTTGCAGTGTCCAGTTATGCCTGCTAGACGCTGCAAGCTTATATGAGTGTATCAATTTAACAAAGAAATTGATATATACCAGACGTCTTATCCCAAGGGGAACCCCTGACAAGCTTCAAACCAAATGCACTGCTTCAGGTAGAATAAACAGATTTATTAACTACATTTATCATGTTCTTTCTTCCTTCTTTGCTTTGGGCCCCCCCCCCTCCTCATAGTAGTCTGACCAAGTAACTGACCAAGGGAAGAGGGGTGACTCACTGGAGAGTCCCAACAGATTCTTTGTTGCTGCCTAGGCCAGTGTCCTTTGTTTCTGTCAGGCTGGGCTGGGTTTGTCCCATACATTCCCTGATGAGGTGTGAACTGCCCTTCTACTCTTGGGGAGTTTTTGCCTGGTTTTTTTGTTCAGCCTCATAACTATATACATGAAATTACAACCTATAACATCACTATAACAACAATGCTCAGTGCATCATGAGCTTTTCAAAAATACCCAACATGACTTTGCATTAGATACCACACAACCATATTATAAGGATGAACATGGGGTGCTGGGTGTTCCCCCGAGGTACAGAACATCACACACCCCCAGCAGGGGTACCCTGGAGCAGCAGGGGCCCAGAAGTAGTAGTAAAAATCATGGACAGGTCACAGGCTGTGACCTTTTATTTATTGCCCCTGACCTGTCCATGATTTTTATGAAAAATACCCGTGACTAATTCTTAGCCTTAGCTATTACTACTCAAGAAAGAGATCTTTGAGTCATTGTGGATTGTTCTCTGAAAACTTCATCTCAATCAAAAAAGCTAACAGGATAGAATATTAGGAACTATTAGGTAAGGGATAGCTAATAAGACAGAAAATAGCATATTGTCACTATTTAAGTCCCTGGTATGCTCACAACTTTAGTATTGTGTTCAGTCCTGGTTGTCCCTTTTCAAAAAGATTCAGAGAAGGGCAACAAAGCTGGTGAGGGTATGGAATGGCTGTTCAGCTTGGAAAAGAAACTACTAAGGGCGGGATATGATAGAGATCTATAAAATCAAGATTGGTGTGGAAAAAGTGAATAGAGAAGTGTTATTTACCCTTTCTCACAATACAAAAACCAGAGGGCACCCAATGAAATGAATAGGCAACAGGTTTAAGGCTTTGTCTACACTATACAGTTTTGTTGGCAAAAGACAGAGTGAAGGTGTACACTCTACAAAGTTACTTTTGGCAGCAAAACTCTGCTGTTTTGCTGACAAAATAAAACTACATCTCTGAGAGGCATAAACCCTTTTGTGGCAAAGTTAAAGCGACAAAGCATCAGTGTAGACACTGCTGGTCATTATGTTGACATCATTGGCCTCCCCCAGTATCCCACAATGCCCACTGTGACCAGGGCCGGATTAACCTTTTGTGGGCCTGGCGCCAAACATATTTGTGGGCCCCCTGGGGGCAATGGAGCATGGTGCAGGGGGAGGAGGGAGAGAGGGTCGGTCTCCAGAGCAAGGGGCTGGCCAGGGGCATGGCATGGCAGGGATGCCCCCGCTCCGCCCACCCAGTGAGAGGGCACTATTTACCAACTGGCAGTTGCCAGACACACAGTGGCCCACCTGCCCTCTGCTTCCAGCATGTCCCTTCCCCTTGGGGAGCAGGCCATGCCATGCCACATACCCCTCTCCCCCCCGTCCAACATTGGAATACTGCCCCCCTGACCCGCTGTGCCCAGTGTCCCCCCCACGCCCTGCCACAAATGCACAGTGCCCTGCACACCACCACCCCTGTTCAACACCCCTCTGTCCACAGCCCCACCACAACTGCCCAGCACCCCCCACTCCTTAGTCCCCCAACACACAGAGATCTATCCTGCCCCCTCACAGCTTAGCACCCCTCTCCCCCACGCCCTGCCTCCCAGACGCACTCACCGGCCCTCTGGGAGGCGACTGTGTCTGCCAGGCTGAGCTGCCAGAGCAGCCAGGGCTGGTCCCAGCCCCTCTGGAGTGGCTGTTGATGGTCAGAGTAATCCTGCCTGCACTGTCGTGGAAGGCTGTTGTAGTTCGCTGGAACCCGCCCTCCACCCCCAGCCCTGCCTCCCCCCTGTGCTGGGCTGGCATCTCCACTGCCCCCCCCCCACGTTTCTCCACACTGCACCCCACTTTTTAGACAAAAGTGGGCATTTGTCCCGTTTGCTCTTGCCAACTGATCCAGTCAGCAAGAGCAAACGGAACAAATGCCCACTTTTACCAAAAAAGTCAAGACGGCTGGGACAGGGCTTAAAAAAGGGACTGTCCCGGCCAAAACAAGACAGACGTATGGTCACCCTACACAGAGCTGCTGAGGATGCCGCTCCCAATAGGAGGCTGTGGGAGAAAACTAATGTCAAATAGGCAGGCAGGCAGAGCGGGCTGCTACTGGGACGAGGGACGGGGAGGGAGTGCTGTACAGAACTAGGGGCTGATGGTGGGGGAGTGTCCCCCTTCCCCAGGATTGGTTGCTCAGGCTGCTGTCCAAACTTACACAGCATGCCAACACACTCTCCCCCAACTCACACACTTCACCAACACTCACTCTGTCCCCCTCCCCCACACGCTCCGTCTCCCCCTCTACACTTCAGTTGAAAAGCAGCTGGCAATCTAGTAGGAAGCCCATGGAACAATGGGATTGAGAAACCTGCCTCCTGAAGATGTGCCTGCCCCATGAGCCATTGAAAACCCTCCTGAAAGCACCCTGCGGCCAGTTGCACAGTGAGATAGATACCCATAGTGCACTGCTGTGTGTCAATGCAAGAGATAATAGTGTGGATGTGCTCTGCCAACACATGCAACAGTGGTTTAATTAAAGTGGTTTAATTAAAGTGGGCATAACTTTTGTTGATAAAACTCTGTAGTGTAGACATGGCTTAATACAAACAAAAGGAAGTACTTTTTCACACAGTGCACAGTTAACCTATGGAAATCATTGCTGTGATAGCCAAAAGTGTAACTGGGCTCAAAAAAGAATTAGATAAATGCATGGAGAATAGGTTTATCAATGGCTATTAGCCAAGACGGACAGGGATGCAACTCCAGACCTGCAGTGACCCTAAACCTCTGACTGCCAGAAGTTGGGAGAGGGAAACAGGGTGGATTACTCTACCTGCCTTGTTCTGTATACTCCCCCTGAAGCTCTGGTACTCCAATGATTTCATCTATACTGGGAATGCTCCACCATGGGGCTGCAGGTGCTGAAGAGGACTACCTCTGTCATTGGTACTCCTGGCATAGACCACTGTAGGCTGGTACCAGGAACTGAGAACAGGATGCTGTTGTTTAGGGGACCCCTGTCTTTTTGGTTGCAGAAGTTTAATAAATATTTTAAACTTGCTTGGCTTTGCCTTGCTAGCTGAACCTTTACACTCTCCCCCTCCACCCTTGACACTTTTGAAGGTTTGTTTGGAATTTTATTTGGAAATTGTAAGTTATGAGCAGATGACACATTTAAGTTGCTTACAATATTAAACTGCAATTTTTATTTTTATATTTAAGTTTTGAGTAACATTTTTTAATAGGCGAGGTAATTTTCTTGATCTGGGCTCTCATAATTGTATTTTAGCAATATTTTATTTTTCTGCTGTTTTTACTTTTTTATTTATTTGTATTTTAGCTGGTTGAGACTTTAGTAAGCTTAGTGTTATACTCAGTTTTTTTTGACAGACAGGTTTAGCTGTTGTTTTAATTTCTCTTTTAAATTTAGTACAAAATTGTGTGTGTGTGCATCTAGGTTACGGTTTTACTAGTACATTTGGAAGCAGTTAGGCCATATAGACATTTTTATTTTTTCTAGTGATTTTAACTAAATTGTTTATAGTTAATTTAAATTAAATTGGTTTTGTACCTGCAGCAACCAGCACATTTGATTATTTACAGACACATTTATTGGAAACGGCCCATTTCCTTCAGAATGACTGTAAAGGCTTTTTGGGGGTGGAGGAAAGCATAGGGTGATAGTTGTTACAGCCTAACCTCCTCTTTGCATAATTTATTTGATTACTAAGGATTTTACTAGGCATGACTTCACTGAGTTATACTGTTATAACGGATTTCAGAGTAGCAGCCGTGTTAGTCTGTATCCACAAAAAGAAAAGGAGTACTTGTGGCACATTAGAGACTAACAAATTTATTTGAGCATAAGCTTTCGTGAGCTGCAGCTCACGAAAGCTTATGCTCAAATAAATTTAGCTGTAGCTCACGAAAGCTTATGCTCAAATAAATTTAGCGTAGCTCACGAAAGCTTATGCTCAAATAAATTTGTTAGTCTCTAAAGTGCCACAAATACTCCTTTTCTTTTTACGGATACAGACCAACACAACTTCTACTCTGAAACCTGTTTTCTTCCTGACCTTTTAGGATTTTTTTTCAACTTAGTTTGATGTTTGTTTCCTATATTTGTGATTTACTTTTTATGATTTTTGCATTTATTTCTTAAGGTGGCACATTTTGTTTGTAAAGTTTTAGCCACCAGAAATAATTCTTGTAAAAGGACTGCTTTGATCTGGTCTTTCTTTGCCTTAGGATTAAAAAAAACCTAGACACTATTTTTTTCCAGGACTGCCAGAGGGTCCTATATTTTGAGCATTTCAGTGGCACTCAACAGACCTTTGTTGTGCTCTGCCAATAATTTATTTATTGATGACATTTAATGGATCTCTGTCATGCTGAGCCACAAATTTTGTTATTATTATTTAATACCACTTTTTGGAGGTCATTTTTCACTCGGTCCCAATTTCCCTCTAATACTTCTCTGGGGAGTCCATAGGGTCCACCCTTAAATTATGCCCATTTCTCCAGCATGGTACTAACTCTCTTCAATATAAATCTTTAAACCCTTCCAGTGCCATTTCCCTTACTTATAGGTAGTGACTCTCACACAAAGGGATGTGTACTTACCCTACTCTCAACAAGGAGGTCAGCGTCATGGGGTTTTCTCCAAAATCTTTTCCACTCAGCTTATTCAGAACACTTCATCCAGTTTTGGGAGAACACTTTAGCTAGTTCTCTGGAATTCAAGAAATCAGTTCAAATCCATACTCATCGCTGAGATTTCTTTATTGGCATACAATCTAACTACACTTGAGTTGATTAAGCTCAAATATAGGGGGATGGGTACAGGGTATACCACACATCCAAAGTTATACAGCAAACATCTTCCTTATATACATTTACATATTACATGACATTTACTATACATTGCATCACACATGTTGGGATTGGATTGGTCATTTTGTAGGAACCAGTCCCTGTACAATATGCTCTTATCATGCTGCAGCTCCAGTGCTGTTGCACTGGTGCAGCGGTGTAGCTTTAATACTTCAGTGAAGACACTACTAAGCTGACAGGAGAGCTTCTCCCATTGCCATAGTTAATCTACCTCTGCAAGAGGTGGTAGCTATGTCGATGGAGAAGCCCTCTTGTCAACATAATAGCACTGTCTACACGGGGGGGGAGGGGGTGGTTCGGTGTAAATGCATCGCTGAGGGGTGTGGATTTTTGTTGTTCAATTGCCAGTGTAGACATAGCCTTAGTGATGGCCAATTGATGCTTGAGGGAATTGCCACCCCTCCCTGCTTAACTTGTGATGTAATGCAAGGCTCAATTGTATACCATTGCACCATCACAGAACAGTCCAGGGAAAACCATCAAAGACAACTGCAAACAACTAAAACCACTTGGAGGTAAAAAAGGAACATTACAACCTGTGAACAGAGACAAAGACAGAGTTTGGATTGAGGAGTTTGTCACTGAGGGACAATAAGTATCTTAATTAGGTTAGAGCTGAAAACCCCCTAGTTTCTGACTTTAAGATCTCTCTCTTTCTTTCATCTCTAAACTAATTATATATACACCTCTACTCCGATATAGATATAACGCGGTCCTCGGGAGTCAAAAAATCTCACTGCGTTATAGGTAAGACCACGTTGTATCGAACTTGCTTTGGCCTCCCCTGTTCCTTGTTCCCTGACTGCCCCCTCCAGAGACCCCCCATCCCTAATCACCCCCAGGACCCCACCCCTTACCCAACCTCCCTGCTCCCTGTCCCCTGACTGCTCCGACCCCTATCCACACCCCCCACCCCTGACAGGCACTCACCGGTAGCAGCAAGAAGCGGAGCAATGCGGCCCCAGCCTGCTCCACTCCGCCACCTCCCAGCCGTGGCGCTCCGCTTCCTGCCGCCGGTGAGTGCGGGAAGGTTGGGGAAAGGACACCCTCCATACTCACCTGCGGCGGGAAGCAGAGCGACACGGCCCCAGCCTGCTCTGCTTTCCTTGCCCCGGCCCCAGACGTGTCGCTGGGGGAGTGGGGTTGGGGAAAGGTCCCGCACTCACCTGCGGTGGGAAGTGGAGCACCCTGGCTGGGAGCTGGTGGAGTGGATGGGCTGGGGCCGGGTTGCTCCACTTCCACCGCTGCCGGTGAGTGCGGGGAGGGGGGGATCCCTTCCCCCAAGCCCCCTCCCCTGAGCGACATGTCTGGGGCCAGGGTGAGGGAAGCAGAGCGGGCTGTCCCTGGCCCCCTGCTAATTCTCCAGGCCACTCTGGAACTGCGGGGCCCCCAAAAGTGCCCCCCACACAGCTCCTGCCTCCCAGACCCGGGAGGGAGAGCCCCTGATCACCCCCGAGACCCTCTGCCCCTTATCCAACCCCTTGGGCCCAGCCCGGCCCCCTTAACACACTGCAGCAGCGTGTCAGAGCTTTACTGTGTTGTATGCAAACCCGCGTTATATCGGGTCGTGTTATATCGGGGTAGAGGTGTAGAGAGAGAGAGATGTAATGATAACCTTGGATCAGGGTTCAGAGAAGCCCATCAGCGATTAACCAGTATAGAGCTTTATGGGCATGTCTACGCTAGAAATGCTACAGCAGCACAGCTGCAGCACTATAATGTAGACGCTACAATGAAAGAAAGGGATTTTTCCATTGTGGTAGTAAATCCAAGAGACAGTAGCTAGGTTGATGGAAGAATTCTTCCATTGAGCTAGAGGTACCAGGGCTTAGGCTGGCTTAATTACATTGCAAAGGGCATTATTTTTTTCACAGCTCTGAACAATGTAGTTAAGCCAACCTAACTTCGTGGTGTAGACCAGCACTAAGTTTACCGCATGAAGGGCAGAATGTGACTAGAGATGTACCTGATGCAAACAATTTGGTGGCCTAGTCCCCACAGCTTAAGTAGAACACCTTGAGTTACTGAAGTGGATGAGCAGAGAGACTGAATTATTTATAGATAGCATAGAGGAACATTATAGAGCAGATCTACCACAGAATTGGCTGTCCTGATCCTCCCATTGAGAAATCTGGTCTCAGAACTGGAGGGACAAATGAAAAACAGAGGTACTCAACTTCCAATAGTTAGTAGAGGCTGAACATTCCTCAGACACCATGGAGGTCTCCCCCAAACACAGGGTTCCACTTGTGAGATAGACATGCTATGGTGATGGAGGGTATTCAGTTATTAGACATAGCAATAGCTGGGTAGGCGCTCTGAAGAGCATCATTCAGCGATTTGCCCACCATGCAGAAAAGTGGTAGTAGATCTTAAGAGAGGGTTGAACAGATTTCTAATGAGTGTTGAGGAGAAGCCCACCAGTGATGTAAGAGAGAGCGACCTGGAAGCTAAATTTAAATTACTAGGAAATTGCTTAGGTTTAGCAAATGTATGGAAGCTTTCTCTGAAATCCTTCTTATTCCCCATGTTGAGCAACTTTAGAACTTCAGAGTTTCAATACATGGGATGCGAAAGTGTTGTACAGAGGAGAGGTTAACATTTATTATCCACTAAGGAACTTTTTGGAGAAAAGAGAGATTGTCAAAGAGGATTTGTGGAACCAGACTTCTGGCATAGAAAACTAAAAAGGTTTTAGACGGTTATTTAAACTAAGAGCTAATGCCTCCTGTCTCATTCCTAAATGGTCAATTTTCAACATGTAAAATGGGTAATGATGGGGTGCCCAACAACTCTGTACTAGGACTGGTATATTTGATTATTATGGTGCCACAGCACCACTTTAGTTAAGATTGCATCATGACTTTTGTTTAAAGGTCAACCTATTTAAGTCACCTAAAATTGACATGCTTAGTTGGATTCCTCTGATATTTTGTGTGCCTCAGGATGGGTGCAGTTTAGGTCTAGTGACCCAAATTTCGGGTAATTTGAACTAGGGTGTGCGGAGATAAAAGCCCAGAAAAATATAGCTATTTTTCAAAAGGTTTCTAGGTGAGTGTTTGGGGTTTTTTGTCTTTGTTTTTTGTGCAGAGCTAGGGATCGTACTATTGATGTAATGCAGGTCAAAATGGTCTTAATCTGTTGAGATTTACCCAGTGTAGAGCGTGGCACCCACTAAATCTTTGGAGGACCCAGATTGAGAATGGTATTTTTAAAATGTACATTTTTACAGTGCACATGTATCAAAAGAGAAAAATGGCTAAAGGGTTTCTATTTCCCCCTCTCACTTTATATGTTTTAAAGCCTGACTCTTGTAAATGCTGTAAAATCTGCATTGTTACTTGGATTGCTTTGATATTGATAGTGGGGGCTGTGGAGCTGCTGGAGGATTCCCTCTCACCTCCTGCAGCTGGAGAGCTGATGGGGAATTCCCCTGTCATACCCCGCAGCTCCCAGCCACCATGGGAGATGGGGGTACCCTGCAGCTCCCAATGGCTGCGGGCTGAAGTCATGGAGGTCTGTGTAAATCACGGATTCCGTGACTTCTGCAACCTTTGTGACCAAATTGTAGCCGTAATGGTTGGATGACCCCACACATCGAGACTAATGGCTGTGACCTCATCCTTCAATTAGCATAGCTAAGGATAAGTTAATCACAAGACACCACTAAAACAAAAGGAGTTTTGGAGTGAGCCCTGGTCTACACTACAAACTTATGTCGGTATAATGACACACCTGAGCAACATAGTTATACTGACCACACTCCTGGTGTAGATAGAGCTATGTCAATGGGAGGGCGTCTACTGTCGGTATAGCTACTGCGTCTCGGAGAGGTGGAGTGTCTTCACTAACCGCTACAGCAGCTCAGCTGAACTGGTGCAGCTGCGCCATTGCAGTGCTGTAAGTGTAGACAAGCCCTTAGTGGCTGGTGGTTGCTATAATTTGAATCATGGGTGGCAGTTTTATTTTGGGGAGAATGTAATCAAAATATTTTGGTAATAAGATTAGGCATCTGAATGCTTCTTGGGAGCAGAAAGTATTAGGGGCAGAGGAATAGGGAGAGGGATCTGGGGCTGCAGCAAGGGTTATGGAGAGATGGGGAAATGGGGATGGGTGGTAGGGGTGGGAGAAAGGTTTGGGTGCAGGTGAAGGAGGAGTGAGGGTTGGAGGAATGGAGGGATTGGAGAGGGGGAAGGGGGACGTAGGAGTGAGTGGTCTTCCCATGTTTATGCCCACATCTGGGAGGCTCTTGCCTCTCTGTAGGCATCTGAGCCCCTCTCGCTTTGTCCTCTCTCTCTTCCTCTGTGTATGTGTGCCAATATATAAAGGTCCTGTGCTCATCTACAGGGGTTAGACCCCCCACCCCCACCCCGGCTTCTTCATGTGAGCTGGGTTTAGGGACTTGCCCTTTTGGGAAGGTCTGAGGTCCTTCCCTATCTCCCCCCAAACCAGGATCTGGGGAAGTCCCACCCTTTGGTGGAGAGCTGAGAACAGGCCTAGTTCATGCATAGCACTGGCTCTAGAGCACACAGGAGGGGGATGGAAACACCCACTGAAGTGAATGGAGCTGTTGGCATGTCTCAGAGCTATTGTTCTGGGTTTTATTCATTCCCAGGCAGTGATCTCATTCAGCTGAGAAAATCACATTAAAATCAACAGGCCACTTCACACCTTTCAGAGCCACCTAAGATGCAGAGAGATGTGCAGAGGTGCCCTTTCCCTCCACCACCCCTCTGTCCTTCCATTCTAAATGTGCTAAAATCCACATGCTTTTATGGATTTTCTTAAAAAGTGCTATACCTTGTGAGAGTACAGAACACTGTTTTGGCAGTGAATGTGCCGTGTTGTTGTAGCCATGTTGGTTCCAGGATATTATAGAGACAGAGTGGATGAGGTAATATATTTTATTGGAACAACTTCTGTTGGTGAAAGAGACAGGCTTTTGAGCTTGCACAGAAGAGTTCAAAAGCTTGTCTCTCTCACCAGTAGAAGCTGTTCCAATAAAAGATATTACCTCACCCACCTTGTCTCTCTTCAAGCAGTGAAAGCCGGATAGGAAACCAATCTTAGGGTATGTTTACTCTACGAAATTAGGTCGAATTTATAGAAGTCAGTTTTGTAGAAAGCGTTTTTATACAGTTGAGTGTGTGTGTCCCCACACAAATGCTCTAAGTGCATGTAGTTGGCGGAGTGTGTCCACAGTACCGAGGCAACCATCGACTTCCGGAGTGTTGCACTGTGGGTAGCTATCCCACAGTTCCCGCAGTCTCCACCACCCATTTGAATTCTGGGTAGAAATCCCAGTGCCTGATGGGGCTAAAACATTGTCGTGGGTGGTTCTGGGTACATACCATCAGGCCCCTCTTCACTCCATCCTTACGTGAAAGCAAGGGCAGACAATCGTTTTGTGTCTTTTTTCTTGAGTTACCTGTGCAGATGCTGTACCAAGGCAAGCATGGAGCCCGCTCAGCTAACCATCACCGTATGTCTCCTGGGTGCTGGCAGACGCGGTACTGCATTGCTACACAGCAGCAGTTTATTGCCTTTTGACAGCAGACAGTGCAGTATGACTGGTAGCCATCGTTGACGTAGTCCTGGGTGCTCTTTTAACCGACCTCGATGAGGTCAGGGGCGCCTGGGCAAACATGGGAGTGACTCAGCCAGGTCATTTCCCTTTTAAGTTTCGTCTCATGATGATTGAGTCCTACCAGCAGTGCACTGTCTTCTAATCAGCAGCCAGCAGAAGATGATGGCCAGCAGTCATACTGCATCGTCTTCTGCCGAGTACCCAGGAGATGACGATGGCTAGTGGTCGTACTACACAGTCTGCTGCCAGCAAGATGTATAAAGATAGATCAAGTGGCTCAAAACAAGAAATAGACCAGATTTATTTTGTATTCATTTTCTCCTCCCTCCCTCCCTCTGTGAAATCAACGGCCTGCTAAACCCAGTTTTGAGTTTTATCCTTGAGATTTTGAATTCTATCCTTGAGGGAGCCATTCAGTTTCTCGCAAAGCCACCCCCTTTGTTGATTTTAATTCTCTGTAAGCCAACCCTGTAAGCCATGTCGTCAGTCACCCCTCCCTCCGTCAGGGCAACGGCAGACAATCGTTCTGCGCCTTTTTTCTGTGCAGATGCCATACCACGGCAAGCCTGGAGCCCGTTCAGATCACTTCGGCAATTAGGAGCACATTAAACACCACACGCATTATCCAGCAGTATATGCAGCACCAGAACCTGGTAAAGCAAAACCGGGCGAGTAGGCGATGTCACCGTGGTGACGAGAGTGATGAGGACATGGACACAGACTTCTCTCAAAGCATGGGCCCTGGCAATGTGCGCATCATGGTGCTAATGGGGCAGGTTCATGCGGTGGAACGCCGATTCTGGGCTCGGGAAACAAGCACAGACTGATGGGACTGCATAGTGTTGCAGGTCCGAGATTCCCAGTGGCTGCGAAACTTTCACATGCATAAGGGCACTTTCATGGAACTTTGTAACTTGCTTTCCCCTGCCCTGAGGCACAAGAATAACAACATGAGAGCAGCCCTCACAGTTGAGAAGTGAGTGGCAATAGCCCTGTGGAAGCTTGCAACGCCAGACAACTAGCGGTCAGTCGGGAATCAATTTGGAGTGGGAAAATCTACTGTGGGGGCTGCTGTGATGCAAGTAGCCAACACAATCAAAGATCTGCTGATATCAAGGGGAGTGACCCTGGGAAATGTGCAGGTCATAGTGGATGGCTTTGCTGCAATGGGATTCCCTAACTGTGGTGGAGCCATAGATGGAACCCATATCCCTATCTTGGCACCGGAGCACCAAGTCGGCAAGTACATAAACTGCAAGGGGTACTTTTCAGTAGTGCTGCAAGCACTGGTGGATCACAAGGGACATTTCACCAATATCAACGTGGGATGGCCGGGAAAGGTACATGACGCTCGCATCTTCAGGATCTCTGGTCTGTTTCAAAAGCTGCAGGAAGGGACTTTATTCCCAGACCAGAAAATAACCATTGGGGATGTTGAAATGCCTGTAGTTCTCCTTGGGGACCCAGCTATCCCTTAATGCCATGGCTTACGAAGCCATACATAGGCAGCTTGGATAGTAGTCAGGAGCTGTTCAACTACAGGCTGAGCAAGTGCAGAATGGTGGTAGAATGTACATTTGGACGTTTAAAAGTGCGCTGGTGCAGTTTACTGACTCGGTTAGACCTCAGCGAAACCAATATTCCCACTGTTATTACTGCTTGCTGTGCGCTCCACAATATCTGTGAGAGAAGGGGGAGACGTTTATGGTAGGGTGGGAGGTTGAGGCAAATCGCCTGGCTGCTGGTTACGCACAGCCAGACACCAGGGCGATTAGAAAAGCCCAGGAGGGCGAGGTACGCATCAGAGAACCTTTGAAAACCAGTTTCATGACTGGCCAGGCTACGGTGTTAAAGTTCTGTTTGTTTCTCCTTGATGAAACCCCCCTTGGTTAACTCTACTTCCCTGTAAGCTAACCACCTTCCCCTCCTCCATTCGATCACCGCTTGCAGAGGCAATAAAGTCATTGTTGCTTCACATTCACGCATTCTTTATCAATTCATCACACAAATAGGGGGATAACTACCAAGGTAGCCCAGAAGGGGTGGTGGAGGAGAGAAGCACCAGGAGGGGTGGTGGAGGAGGGAAGGACAAGGCCACACAGCACTTTAAAAGTTTAAAACTTTAAAACTTATTGAATGCCAGCCTTCTGTTGCTTGGGCAATCCTCTGGGGTGGAGTGGCTGGATGGCCGGAGGCCCCCCCCACCGCGTTCTTGGGCATCTGGGTGAGGAGGCTATGGAACTTGGGGAGGAGGGCGGTTGGTTACACAGGGGCTGTAGCAGAAGTCTGTGCTCCTGCTGCCTTTCTTGCAGCTCAACCATACGTTGGAGCATATTAGTTTGATCCTCCAGCAGCCTCAGCATTGAATCCTGCCTCCTCTCATCACGCTGCCGCCACCTTTCAGCTTCAGCCCTCTCTTCAGCCTGCCACTTACTCTCTTCAGCCCGCCACCTCTCCTCCCGGTCATTTTGTGCTTTCCTGCACTCAAACATTGTCTGCCTCCATGCATTCGTCTGTGCTCTGTCAGTGTGGGAGGACAGCATGAGCTCAAAGAACATTTCATCACGAGTGCAGTTTTTTTGCCTTCTGATCTTCGCTAGCCTCTGGGAAGGAGAAGATCCTGTGACCCTTGAAACACATGCAACTGATGGAGGAAAAAAAAAGGGACAGTGGTATTTAAAAAGACACATTTTATAGAAAAATGGGTACACTCTTTCACGGAAAACCTTGCTGTTAACATTACATACATAGCACATGTGCTTTCGTTCCATGGTTGCACTTTGCCTCCCCCCAGTGCATGGCTAACCCCTCCCGCCTCCCTGTAGCTAACAGCAAGGAACATTTCCGTTCAGCCACAGACAAACAGCCCAGCAGGAACGGGCCCCTCTGACTGTCCCCTTAAGAAAAGCACCCTATTTCAACCAGGTGACCATGAATGATATCACTCTCCTGAGGATAACACAGAGAGATAAAGAACGGATGTTGTTTGAACGCCAGCAAACACACACTGCAATGCTTTGTTCTACAATGATTCCCGAGTACGTGCTACTGGCCTGGAGTGGTAAAGTATCCTACCATGGTGGATGGAATAAGGCTGCCCTCCCCAGAAACCTTTTGCAAAGGCTTTGGGAGTACATCCAGGAGAGCCACGAATGCCAGGGCAAATTAATCATTAAACATGCTTGTTTTTAAACCATGTATAGTATTTTAAATGGTACACTCACCAGAGGTCCCTTCTCCATCTGGCGGGTCCGGGAGCCAGCCTTGGGTGGGTTCGGGGGGTATTGGCTCCAGGTCCAGGGTGAGAAACGGTTCCTGGCTGTCGGGAAAACTGGTTTCTCAGTGTGCTTGCTGTGAGCTATCTACAACCTCATCATCATCATCTTCCTCATCCCCAAAACCTGCTTCCATGTTGTCTCCATCTCCATTGAAGGAGTCAAACAACACGGCTCAGGTAGTGGTGGCTAAACCCCCTAAAATGGCATACAGCTCATCATAGAAGCGGCATGTTTTGGGCTCTGACCCAGAGCAGCCTTTCGCCTCTCTGGTTTTCTGGTAGGCTTCCCTCAGCTCCTTAAGTTTCATGCAGCACAGCTTCAGGTCCCTGTTATGGCCTCTGTCCTTCATGCCCTGGGAGATTTTGACAAATGTTTTGGCATTTTGAAAACTGGAACTTAGTTCTGATAGCACGGATTCCTCTCCCCATACAACGATCGGATCCCGTACCTCCCGTTCGGTCCATGCTGGAGCTCTTTTGCGATTCTGAGACTCCATCATGATCACCTCTGCTGATGAGCTCTGCATGGTCACCTGCAGCTTGCCACGCTGGCCAAACAGGAAATGAAATTCAAAAGTTTGCGGGCCTTTTCCTGTCTACCTGGCCAGTGCATCTGAGCTGAGAGTGCTGTCCAGAGCAGTCATAATGGAGCACTCTGGGATAACTCACGGAGGCCAATACCGTCTAATTGTGTCCACAGTACCCCAAATTCAACGCAGCAAGGCCGATTTCAGCACTAATCCCCTTGTCGGGGGTGGAGTAAGGAAATCGATTTTAAGAGCCCTTTAAGTCGAAAAAAAGGGCTTCGTCATGTGGACAGGTGCAGGGTTAAATCGATTTAATGCTGCTAAATTTGACCTCAACTTCTAGTGTAGACCAGGGCATAGAAATACAAAGGAAGAAGTGTCAGAGTGTGATGGTAAAGCCTGGATTTGTTAGTAAAGAATAGAAAAGAGAAGTCAATGATAGTGCCAGAGTTGCTAAGCTGTGCGACAGAAGTTGCCAATGATGATTGAGAACAGGAAAGAGGAGAGGGTTTAGGAATCAAAATAGGATTTCAAATTTTGTAGGTGTTTGTCTTACATGTGTTTGGTCTTTAACTGGATTCTAATAAGTGTTCATATTCAAGCATTTTGTTCATCTCTTTCATTAAAGTTAAAAACTTACCACTGATCACTAGAAGGAACCATTAGCTTTTATTATTGTTCACTTGTATGAAGTGCTCACAGAGCTCATATTGCCATTCTGAAAGTTACTTTATTTGACAATAGCTGCTGTTATTAAGCACTCCTTGACAATGAGAGCTATGTCAATAAAGACAGAGGTCTTTCTGATACAGCCGAATGTACATCCCAAGGCCGGGATTATTCTTTAGGTGTCATGTTCAGTCAAATATGTAGGCAGTCAAATTCCATTAGGCATTACTTACACATAAGTATTTTCATAAATCTTCAAATTGGGCTGTATTTTTAGAAGACAAATATTTGTACAAATCCATCAATAAAAAAAAATCTGCATCTGTTTCCAAATATGCTATAAAATATTGCTGAATTCTAGAAATACCATAGCCTTGCTGTGCATTCTTTTGGATGTTGTTAATACCAGAGACAACTGACAAAATTAACGTTTGAGCTTTATGCATGAGCCTTATATTGAATAGTGTCTGTAGCTTGTTTAAAGACCTACACAAACAGATGGAACTGACTGCAAAGATAAAAAATAAAACTGACTGCACACAAAATACTTTCAAATAATACTTTGCAAAAAGTAAACAGTGAAAAAAGAGAAATAAGTTATAATCACTTTCATTTATAGTAATCTTAAGTGCTCATTGTACCAACAGTAGGAAACAAATGTCTAACAAAAGTGTGAATCTTTTTTTCAGATGATGGCATCCTATTTTAAAATTAGGAGTTACCAATGTAGTAATGATAAGATATTTGGCATTATGATATAAGTCATCATTTTATCAATTAATTGCTGCTATCAAGCATACAAAGTGTAAATAGGGTGTATAAAAGAACAGTTTAACAAAGTTCTATTATTGGAATTGAATTTTTAATTATTTTTTAAAATAATCCCACCATTTTGGGCATTATACACTGCTGTTTTATTTTTGTTCTTCATATAAGTCGGAGACACTGAAGTCGATTGACAGGTTTCAGAGTAGCAGCCGTGTTAGTCTGTATTCGCAAAAAGAAAAGGAGTACTTGTGGCACCTTAGAGACTAACAAATTTATTAGAGCATAAGCTTTCGTGAGCTACAGCTCACTTCATCGAATGCATTGAAGTCGATTGGTATCTCTTTATATATCTCTCTTGCTGACATCATCTTCTCTTGATGTGACTGTTTTTTTAGTGCCAAGGCTGAAATAGCATAGTATTATTTCACTGATCATCTTGGCATCCTCGCTGTTGCTTCATATGCAACAAAGCAGTTGAAGTTAAACATGCAAGCCAGGGTGAGGCATTTAATCAATCAGAAAAGCAATTTGCTGCACATACTCTACAAAACATAGTGATTATTATTGGACAACAGGCAGTAATAGGTAAAGTTCCTTCCATCCCTTCCTCCCTTACTTTTAGGTTTTGAAAATGAAGGTATACTGCTGTTGCCATGAAAATCAGACAACAATGCTAAATGCTGCCAAAGGTCTGGAAGAAGACTTAGCTGAAGAATGACCACTGACTGATTCTTGGTCCAGTTAATCTCTCTCTCTGTCATCTAGCTATTCAGCAGTAACTATTCTATGCCACCTGTTCCAGGATTTGTCCCTGTGTAGACAAGCCCTTAGTAACACTAAGAAGTTGTGCAAGCATTGACACTTATCACGGAGGAACTGAAGATATTTGTGGTTTGTTTTAAATATGTTCAGTGAGATTATTTTGGTCAGACACTTGAAAACGGGGTGCTTAAAAAGAGTTAAAATACTAATGGTAAGAGAGAAGTTGTAGATGGCTTTCTATAAACATTATATGTTTGTGCTAAAATAATCTTCAGGATGTAAGGTTCAATTGCAGCTATTTGTTCTCTGCTCTGTTAGATTGACGATGTCCTTTTGCCTCAATTCAACTTGTGTCATGACCTACCTACCTGATTTAGAGTACTCTCAGTTTTCTTCTACATAAAATGAAATCTGTTTTCAGTAACCACCAAAAACAGCTAGCAGAAATAATTTGCCCAGTTGAAAGATCAAACAAAACTGTATTGGAAATCACTGAGGATGCTAAAAGGTGTTTTAAAACAAAGGATTATCTAGTGAAATTTGCCCTTAATACAAATTTCACTGTCTTTTAGAAAAAGTTTGGGAATTTGGTCACTTGTTTTGGTCTGACAGCTGAGAAGTTTCTATTACCCTTTCTTCTAAGTGGGGCTGCCAAAAGGCAGTGGAATAGTCAGATGCCTGTGATGTTGCAGCTATCCTCAGGATTGCTAATTAATAGTCCTTGAGCCCTAGCAGGAGAGTACCCAGGAAAGAAGAACACTGGGAAGTTGGAATTGTTCAGATGGGAGATGGATGGTCTATGGAGGTGATGATCTTGTTAGGTGCTCCTGTGCTATAGTGATGAGATTGATAGTGTGGAGATCCGCATACCACATTAGAAAGCCTTGCTCTAAGGAAGGATTCACTATGAAGTATATTTCATATACCACATCACCCCCTTTATTGGAGAGTCTCCTACCACCATGTTTCTCAACTTCTTTGATACCAGGGACTGACTTGCTGCCTTCCTAAACTGGGTCAGGGATATCTCAGGGACTGGCGCCAGTCTTCGGACCGATCATTGAGAAATTCAGTAGCAGGAATCAGTGGAAGAGGTGAGCTGGCGATCAGGATGTCTAAGGACATGGCTACACTAGAAACTTCAAAGTGCTGCTGTGGGAGCACTCTCACGGCAGTGCTTTGAAGTGCGAGTGTGATTGCACATGATCGCTGGGAGAGAGCTCCCCAACACTCTTGGTAATCCATCTCTATGAGAGGATTAGTTCCGAGCACTGGAAGTGCGGCTCCCAGCACTCAGAGCCTGTTCACACTAGCGCTTTAAAGTGCTCAGGGGAGTGATCAGACTGACTTCTTGTCCACTACACATAAAAATAACATTTTGGTACATTTCCGCAAATGATGGGTCTTACTGATACCACTCCACAGCTTTACCAGAAGGCTGAAGTCAGCTTCTGGCCAACTGGCAGTATGGGAGGAGGATTTCTTAGAGTCATAGAATTTAAGGCCAGAAGGGACCATCAGATCACCTAGTCTGATCTCCTGTACATCACAGGCCTCCACCAGCACTTGCACACTAAACCCAACAACCAAAATTAGACAAAAGTATTACAGCCCACGGGAGACTAGTCTATTATTTGCTACAGGCAGAGAATAAGAGGGACCGAGGTGTACCAATATCCAATGACCCCATAATAGCAGGGAAATGATTAAGTGAGCAGATAATCCTGGCAAGTTACCTGCACCCACACACTGCAGAGGAAGGCGAAAAATCTCCAGGGTCACTGCCTGTCTGACCTGGGGAAAAATTCCTTCCTGACCCCACATAGGTAAGATAGGTGCATGTAGACTGTTTTGTTATGCTTTGATTCCTACTGTTGAGAATAAACAATTGAATATCTTGTTTTGAAAAGGCCTTTTCATAGTGGGGAGTTCCTATTATGTGCTTATAGGACAGGGCCCCCATTGCTATAGTATCTGAGTGCCTCACCATCTTTAATGTATTTATCCTCACAAATTCCCTGTGAAGTAGAATCCCCCTTTTACATTTACAGGGAATTGAGGCACAGAGAGGCTAAGTGACTTGCCACACAGGAAGTCTGTGGTAAGCAGGGACCTGAAACCAGGACACCCAAGCCCTAGGCTAGTACCCTAACCGCTGGACCTTCCTTTCTCTTTCTTCCTATGTCATTGTGTTTACGCTGGTCACTGATCCCAAATGGGAAATCATGCAGGGAAGCCAAACCCAGTCAAGTTTGCTGAGAAATCACAGTTGATACACAGGTGAGCTGTCACCCTGGAGACTCAGTCTAAAGAGTGGGAGAATGGCAGGATTCCACCCCAGAGAGGGTTTGTCACCAAGAGGAGGGGTTGCACTCAGAGGGGTCAAAGGTGCAGATAACCATGAACTGTGACCAGAAAAATCACAGCTTGACTTTCAGATCCAAGGCTGAGTTTGTCAAGGTTGACAGTTTAAAAAAACAAAACACATTTTCCCCTTATAAACTGAGTAAATTTGACCTGCAGGTCATTCAGACACAGTAAATGTGAAACTCCACAATGCTGCTTTACCAGATCATTTTTCATAATAGAAACACACTTCAGGGTGTTTCTTCCTTGCCTCAGACTTACTTAGAGCATCAAACTAACTACTAAGAACTACATAAAACTGGCAAACAAGCCTGGTGTAAATTAGAAAACAGAACTGGTTTTGGAGGTTTATTTTGCAATTGGGCTCGCTAAGCCAATATTGAAAATTGTTTAAGTAGTAATGAAACCTGTATATATGGTATAGTTTCAGAATGAGTGACTGTGACTTGGTTGCATTATCAAAAATCACTTTGATGAATGCCACACAATCAATGGGTATGGAATAAGTTGCACTGATGCACTGTGACAATGCCTATACTGAGTGTCAGAGGATCTCAATTGCACTCAGTTCTCCAGGCTCAGAGTAATTCTAGTGCCTGATGTTAGCAGAAAAACAGTAGAACCATTGGAATGATCTTATCTGAGGAAAGATATGAGGCCTACCAATACTTCCTGCTATCTTCAGAGATCACAGGAATGGTCTATTGTAGGGTGACCATCTGTCCCTAATTGGGCGCAATAGCCCCGAAATATACATTTCAAGTCCTAGTCCCAGGCTGAATGATTCTGGGACATAATTTGTCCTGGATTCCCTGCAGCACCACTCTGCACCTGCCCAAGGCTCTGGGGCAACGCTAGCCTCTTCCCGGTGGGTGGGGCTGAGGTGGGCCTTAGCCCTCCTCACCACGAGGCCCCATCCCCTACTCCTCTTCCCCCTGAGTCCCGCCCCTGGGCAGGCCAGAAATTTTGTTTTGAAATTTCCTTTGGAAAAAAAAAAAATTCCAACCAGTGTTGGAGAGGTGTCCATGAGCAGTGCTTTACAGCCACGTAAAGGGAAACTCTTTTATATGTGGCCGCCAGAAGGAAATGACAGTAGTGAAATATAGGTGAGGCACAAGATACCCCACTACTGGAAACAATGGCTTTAAAACATTGAGCTTCGTACTATCCGGGCTTGGTCATATTCAGGGGCGCAGACCAAAGAATGGGGAACTATTTCAACTGTGTCTTTGAAAAATTACAGTTTCTGAGTAGTAACTTGATTATCCTACCTGTGCTTTAAGACCAGCTCTGCTAGAAAGTAAATATTTGGGAGCTATATCTTTTCCAAAGAGGTTACAGCTGAGATGTCAGAATGTCTTACCCATTTGAGTGCCTTGACAAATAACAGCTGTGACAGCCTTATATCTGCTGTTTAAACAGCTGTGTTCTGGTGACAAAGCTCAGTCTGAAAAAATGAGCATGCCTCCCATTACTGAATGGTAAAACCAAGCTTACTCAAGCACCAGAGGAAAGTCCCTAGACTGTCTCTCTAAGGGCCCAAATACTTAAAGATTAAACTCGACTCAAGTTTGAGGCTATTTGGTGTGAATGGTGTGAGCAGGCTTTAAAAGGGGAGAAGTGCAAGACTGTCTGACTTTCATTTACAGGTCTGAGTCTTCTGTTTAGCCATTTAAGAATCTTCTTGTGTAGTGATTTTTCTTAAGTAATCCACGTTCTAACAGCAGATACAGGCCTGTGCCTCTGCCAAGGCAAAATGTTTTGGGGACTCTGCTACTTTGGGTGCTTCAAGATGATAAAATTCCTGTTGCCACAAAGATCTCTTCCAGGGGTTGTTTGATCTTATAATTCTTAAGTTATATTTTAAAATTACAAATCTTGATACTGGGAATAGATAGTGATGAGTGGTCCCTTAAAAGGCAAATGAGGGCTAATTAGTAGGGCCCTTCCAAATTCACGGCCTTGAAAAATGCATCACGGACCGTGAAATCTGGTCTCCCCCAGTATGTGCTTTTACCTATACTATACAGATTTCACAGAGGAGACCAGCATTTCTCAAATTGGGAGTCCAGGCAGCAGCACAGAAGTAAGGGCAGCAATACCATACCATGCCATCCTTGCAGCTCTGCCTTCAGAGCTGGGCTGCCAGCCAGCAGCCACCGCTCTCTAGCTGCCCAGCTCTGAAGGCAGCACCACCACCAGCAGCTGCACAGAAGTAAAGGGTAGCAGTATCACAGCCCGCTCCTTCAATAACCTTGTGACTCCCTCTCCAACTCCTTTTTTGGTCAGGACCCCTACAGTTACAACACCATGAAATTTCAGGTTTAAAAAAGTTGAAATCATGAAATTTACATTTTTTTTTCCATTTAAAGTGTAAGATCTAATGTAGATCAGACAGAGGCATTTTTACAACCATAACATCTAAATCATAGTGGTAAAGGCAGTGTTGCCAACTCTCATGATTTTGTCATGAGTCTTATGATAATTGTTTTCCTTAAAGCCCCAGCTCCTGGAGTCAAGTGGATATGCGATGATTTCAGCCTTCATCCTTAAAGAAAAAGTAAGTTTCTAGCCCTCATGGCTCTGGAGAAAGCTTCAAAATGTGAACCCAGTGACATCAAGGCTCAAAAAAGCAGAAGGGAAATAAAAAGAACAGCAAATCTATTATTTTTATACAATCTCATGATTTTAAAACCAATCATGATTTTGGGGGCCTCTGACTCATGATTTTTCAGCATTTGGGTTTGGCAATACTGTAAAGATAACTGCACCCAGCCAACACTAGAGCTTCCACCATTAAAGAAAAATGTTTGAGATCTGGCTGAATTTTTTCTATTAAAAGGTTAGTAAAAAATGACCTTTTCTCAAAAATTTCAAGAAAAAAATCCAGTTTTCAATATTTTCAGAGCATTTTTTTATTTTATGCAATAAAAACACATTTTCAAGTTTTGTTTTTTAATTACATAAAAGTATTATCGATTTTTTTATTCCCCCCCCCACCCAACCAACTCTAAATCTTATTTTTTTAAAAGGAAGACGAGTTCTGTGGGCAGAAATATTAATACTAGCAATAAATTGTGGAAAAGAGGGAGATAGGAGGAGAAACGTAGACTCCTGCCTTATGTGTGCACTTAAAAAGAGTCAGAAGCTTCATCAAAAGTACTATCAAGATGCTGGATTGGATTTTTACTCTTTTAGGCACTGATACTGCAAATTCTTACACACCATAGGACTGCTCATTGAAATTAATGAGACTACTCATGGTAATAGAGTTAAGTACCTGCATATGTATTTGAAAGATCATTGCCTTATTTTAGCTCCACCAAGAATCTCTACTGCCTTGAGCACCTTTTGTGAATTATTTTATGCCAAGCCAGGCAGACTGCTAAGAGCACATAAAGTTTGGAGCTGACCTAACTTAATTTTTTTAAATGTTGCTATTTAAGGAGGGGTTTTTTTAATGTGACAACGTATGACAGAACTGCAAATTGAATAGCTCATCAACACGTGAGCTTTAAAAATCAAATTGTGGGGTGAAAATTGCAGTACATTCCTGTTACTTTGGTCAGTTGTTCAGACAGCTGGATCTGGCTATTTTAGCAATCTAATGTAGAATCAGTGTAGAAGGATTAAAAGAATGAGGCAAAATTAACTCTGGTGCTTTTGGGTCTGGTATGAGGAATCCTTGGAATGGGTCTGGGTCTGGATTGAGGAATGTTGGGAATGATGGTGATTAGTAATGGAGAAGGATGTGGTTGCATCCTGCTTCCCCACTGAGAATAATTAAGCTTGCTCTATCACCCAATTCTAGGCAAAGAACCTTTTATTCATTCCTGTACTGTGACATATATACATTTTTTATTTCTGCGTGCGGTTTGTGGAAGAATGTAGTAAAGTCTTAACAATTTGCATTACACATATTAGAAAATAGTGTGCTGATTGTAGTTGGCTGCATCAGGAACTTCAAGGGTTTGTGTGATATCCCGTGTGCATTTTAAGATTCTTAACTTGACATCTGTGCTTTGCTTCACTTTCTGTTGTGGGGTGTAAAGAAAGGATTAAAAAAACCTTGTTGCACATGATGTATTATAGTGACATGAAGCAGAAACATTACATCAGTGAAAATCCTTTGTGTTGAGAATGAATAAATTGAAGGACCAATGAACTGATAACAGGTTCTCTTTAGTTTCTTATATATGTGAGACACCACATTCATGAACTGTTTCGTAATCCCAGAAGAGCCATGAATGGGTGCCTCAGAAACCTGACAGATGTAATAACAACTGCATGTGTTTGTCTCTGTACCTGTAGATATGTGAAGAATTGAACTAATGAGGTACTCTCCAATCCGCTTGTTCTTACCCTTACTTTTGTTTGGGAGGTTCTCATCTCCCAAAACTTTGCCTTCATTTATGTCTAAACTATATAACAATTCCCAGTGGAATTAGAAACACTGCTGACTAAATTAGACATAACTGGACTAAATTGCAGCTCAGATCCCCTCAGAGAAATGAGGCAGTTAATGTGACTGGAAATTGAAATTAGTTTCTCTGAAGTACTAATGCAGTGGGACAGATGGCACTGACCCACAAAGTAAGGACTGTGAGAGAATACATACATAAAAGACCCTATGCAACTTTCCCTGAAAAGAGGATCGGCTTTAAAAAGTGAATGTGTCATTTTATGTCCTTCTTTTTGTCTTTGCTATAGTTATTAGAAAAATATCTATATTCTCACAAGACTCTTTTTTCCCCTCCTTTGTGTGTGTGTGTGTGTGTGTGTGTGTGCTTTTGTTTTGTTTATTTTTTACAGAAGGAATTTTTTTCTTTTTTCTTTTGTTAAGCAAAGCATTTTATTTGAAAATCTTAAAATTCAGCTCTCCTGGTAGATAAGAAAATTAGTTAAGAATGATACATGTGACAACACTCTGAGTCAAAAAGGAGGGGTTGGGGAGAGAGAGATCTGAGAAAGAGAGAGTAAGAGGATAAATATTACACTTGAAGATGAGAGGAAAAGTAGGGGTACATTTAAAATCCAATCAACTTTAAAAATACCAAGTCCATCCTATACTGAGATTTCTTGTTAATTTCTACTTGCTAGAATGATGCTCTAATTCTAAAGGCTTTGAATAGCTGAGATGTTAAGAATGAGAATTTCCCCTCACTCAAGCAAAAGTTACTAATAATCTTTCATTTATTCAGTTCTTCTCATACTGGAGGATCTCAAAGCACTTTACAGATTTAAACTGATATATGCCGAGATCATTCAATGGCCAAAATTCAAAAGCATCTTTGGGGTGAATCATTGCAGCTCTTTATTAGGTATGGTTACACTACCCAGCAGTTTAGGATGGGAATGGAAAAATATTTCCATTTGAAACTTCAGACTTTAAATTCAGGAAGTAAAATGTAATTACCAGAATATGATTTTGGTTGAAACACTGAATTAACACCATTACTCTTGCAGAGATTGCCGTGGATCATGAAAAACCACATGAGGTCACCTCAGTTTTTTATTTTATCCAAAAGACAGCACTTTCAGCATCAGTTTTCCCTGTTATCACACAGTAATATTGATTCTTCTTCGAGTGATTGCACATGTCCATTCCAATAGGTATCTGTGCACGCCGTGTGCATGATTGTCGGAAGTTTTTACTCTAGTGGTACCTGTTGGGTTGGCTGTGGAGCCCCATGGAATCGCGCCTTTGTGGCAGTGAAAATAGGTCCCTGCTAACCTGCTGCCTGCTCAGTTCCTTCTTACCGCCAATGACGATTGTTGTAGCAACTGGTCTCTTGCGTTAGCAAGTGCTTCCTAGTGGTGTTTGCTGTATATAGTTGTTACCCTTCATCTTAGTTAGTTAGTTAGTTAGTTCTTTAGTATGTTTAAGTTGTGGTCCCCCCCCCAATATTTTTCCCTGTCACTGGGGCATGCCGTGGCCCCAGAGGTTCAAGCCATGCAATAGTGTGGTAAGCCTATGCCCAGAAGGGATCCGTACGCTGCTTGTCTGAAGTGTCTGGGGGAGGGTCATTTGTAAGACAAGTGCACCATCTGCAGAGGCTTCAAGCCCAGAACTAAGATGGAGAGAGACTATTGCCTTAAGTTTCTCTTGATGGAGTCTGCTCTCCAGCTCCAACTGGCTCCAGAGCCAGCACGTGGCAGCCTCAGTGCACAGCGCACCGGCCTTAGTGCGGGACATCTTGGCACCGAGGAAGGGCCCACATAAGGAGGATTGGCACCGTTCCCCTGCGCAGAAGGCCGGCTCGTCGGTGCAGCACCGATCACAATCCCCAGTGCCGCATAAGAAGAAGAAGGCGGAATGGGGCTGCTCCCCTCCCAAGAAGAGCAAACAGGACTCCAGCTGGTGCATCCCATGTTGGGACACAGTCGTCTGTCAGTCCCAGCACCGTTGACTTCGGCCTCTAAGGGGGGGGTCCGTCAAGTCCAGTGTCGGTGGACTCTCCATCCGGGAAGTGTTGGAGGAGAACTTGGACCTCCCCTCCACACCAGACACTTTTGAGGCTGTGCGGGACTTAATTGTGATGTCAGCACAGTCCCTGGCCTCCTATTCCCATGCACCGACTCAGGTGCAGGTGGCACAAGAACTGGCTGCTTCACCACTTCTGGCACCGTCTGTGGCACCGATAGAGGCACCTCCTATCCAGCACCAGGGCAAGCCCACCATGATGCGGCGCCATTCCCCATCGCTGCGGTACCACTCCCCGGCACCATCGGGATCCGCACCTCTCTGGTTGGGCTCGGACTATTCATCAGAGTCGGAGTCGTACATGTCCTGACACAGCCTGTACTGTCAAGATCCTGGCACCATAAGGTAGAGGACCACTCGACCGGTACAATAGCCCTTTTGGACACCTTCAGCCTACCACCAGGGGTAAGGGCGTGGTTCCAGGGCAGCATTGGTGGTCTCTGTTGACTGTGCCCCTCCTTCTGTGACATCCGTTGCCCCGATAAGTCCAGGGTTCCCGAGGACCAGTCTTTATTTGATAGATCTCTATCATATCCCCCTCTTAGTCGTCTTTTTTCCAAGCTAAAAAGTCCAAGTCTTATTAATCTCTCCTAATATGGCAGCTGTTCCATACCCCTAATAATTTTTGTTGCCCTTTTCTGAATCTTTTCCAATTCTAATCTTTCTTTTTTGAGATGGGGCGACCACATCTGCATGCAGTATTCAAGATGTGAGTGTACCATGGGTTTATATAGAGGCAATATGATATTTTCTGCCTTATTATCTATCCCTTTCTTAATGATTCCCAACATTCTGTTCGCTTTTTTGACTGCCACTGCACATTGAGTGGATGTTTTCAGAGAACTATCCACAATGACTCCAAGATCTCTCTCTTGAGTGGTAACAGCTAATTTAGACCCCATCATTTTATATGTATAGTTGGGATTATGTTTTCCAATGTGCATTACTTTGCATTTATCAACACTGAATTTCATCTGCCAATTTGTTGCCCAGTGACCCAGTTTTGGGAGATCCTTTTATAGTTTTTCCCAGTCTCCTTGGGACTTAACTATCTTGAGTAGTTTTGGATCATCTGCAAATTTTGCCACCTCACTGTTTACCCCTTTCCCCAGATCATTTATAAATATGTTGAATAGGACCGGTCCCAATCAATGTTTCCTCTAATTTTTGACAGGCCGTGTGTGCAAAAAATTTCTTCTGTGGAAATTGTTGTGCTTCTGTGCAAATTTTTGTGCTCGCGGGGTTTCGCCATGTGCGTGGGGTTTAGGATCTGTGTGCGCGTGCATACGCACACAGCTTAGAGGGAACAGTGGTCCCAATACAGTCCCCTGAGGGACACCACCATTTACATCTCTCCATTCTGAAAACTTGACCATTTATTCCTACCCCTTGTTTCCTATCTTTTAACCAGTTACCAATCCATGAGAGGACCTTCTCTCTTATTCCCCTAACAGATTACTTTGCTTAGGAGCCTTTGGTGAGGGACCTTGTCAAAGGCTTTCTGAAAATCTTAGTACACTGTAGCCCCTGGAATGTTTTTGACATTTTTGACTTTTTATCACTATCTGGGGCAGAATTATTATTTTTTAAAATCTTGAAAATTCTCATGAGATGGGAAAATCATTTCCTGCCCAGCTCTCCTCCTCTCCCCAAGGAGAAATTGTATGTGGGTTTTATTTCTATTTTTGAAAATATATCTACACTGTGCTATGTGTTTATATTAGCAAAAGCAAGATAAAGGAGTGTGCCTTGCACTTGCTACAAATGATTTGTGGTGGTTCTTAATTTTGGGGGGAGTTTGTTCCATGGTGTTGGACTGAGACCCAAGAGCGCTCTGTTTTCTACACAGGCAAACTTTACTCTTGCTGTGGAGAGTTCCATTGTGCCAGAGCTGCTGATGTGGACCTTGTCATGGAGTTTGAGGTGATCTTTTAGATATCCTGGGCCCAAACCATTGAGTGCCTTGATGATGAGCACTTGGTACCTTGAATTTGGTATGGTGTTCTCTGGTAAGCCAGTGTGGGGAGTGGATGACAGGTTTGATGTGCTCATGGTAGTTTGTGTTGCTGAGGAGACCAGCTGCAGCATCGTGTATGAGTTTTTCATTAGGATTGATGTGGTTTCATGACCAGTCTCTGCTTTGAAATTTTTAGGATGAAGTCTTTCTAGGCATTCAGTGATAGGTATGATAAAAAAGCCTAAATATGACAGAATTTTACAGCTGGAACACCTTTCTTACAACTTTGAATAATTTCAGTACTTAATAAGGTTAAAAGTTTAGTGTCTCCTCTTGGAAATGTTTACAAAGGATGTAATGGTTCTTCGCGTCCCTCTGAAATTTCAGAATGAGTAACAGAGAAGTGACTTGTCAAAATTTACATATGAAGTTTGTGGTAGAGCTGGGAGCAGAACCTAGATCTCTGAAATGGTACATCCATTGCATTGGCAAGTTACCTCTAAGCAAACCAACCTCTGAACCAAACCAACTGTAAAGAAGAGAGTAATGTTTAGCTATCTTTGTAAAGTGTTTTGAGAACTACAGATGAAAAATTACTGGGTAAGTACAGAGCATTATTGCTATCCACATTTTTCATCTGGAGTAACTCAGGTACAAAGGCTCTGTAATTAAACATACTGACAGTATGTTCGTTTATTACATGGGCAGTGTAAAATTTATTATGCTGTTAACTAATAATTTTCTTAAGTGGGTTGGGTGTTGTAAATTAATATAGGTGGCAACAATGTTTTCATTTAGCAATCTTAACTTTCAATTAAAGCTCTTTGGTTTTGGAATTGTGGAAATAATTGCATTACTTCTAGTAATCAGACATATCAGAGAAGTGAGAAGGGGAAATTCTTCAGTATTTCTGAAAGTGGGAAAACAAGATAGTTGAATTAAAAACATATTTATCAAAAACATATCTGAGTGTGACTTCAGTTGATGGAAGGAAAAAATATCTTCTGCATAATAGAACTGTTTCTAAATATATGGCAGTTGAACATAGTTGATAGCTCATTCTAATGTAATGTAATCCTTTCACATTATAGGAGTATTAACAATGTGTGCCTGCCAATAACTTAGTTTTCAGCATTTTGGCTTTAGTAAATGACAGTAGTGTTAGTTTGTTTTCCCAGCCCCCTCTCCAAACAGTCACAAACCAGAATATGAATGTTGTATGTAGTGTATCTTTAACTGATAGTAGTTTAGTGATGCGAGTCAGGTAAAGAGAAAAATGCTTTCCCTTGTTTGGTGTGTTAATTAAAACCTTTAAAAAATTTACTTTAGTTCCACAAAAACAGACATGCCAAGATTTAGATTAACATCTTTGTAAAAGGTGTGTGCGTGGTTTGTGGTGGTCGTGGCTATGTTTAATTTTATTTTATTTTATTTTGCTGAATCATGGGAAGATAGCCTGTACGCAGAGAGCAGGCTAGTAGATCCATTCAGCTGATTGGTAATCATAGGTTAGAGCAGTAGTTCTTGGGCTCAGGACCTATTTGTTAACTTTGATAATCTGTTGCAACCCAGCAAATAGTTTCAGTGCAAAAAACATCTATCGTACTAAATATTCTTAACCATAATATATAATACAGAGTTTAACATAATAAATACACGGGGCATGTCAAGGCTGATTCCCCACTCTGGCACTTTGAGTGCAGAAGACGGGGGCCTGCAAGGATTCTAAAAAAATTAATACTGGCCACTCTAGGCTGGTATTAAACTCCCACGGTCATAGCTTCTCTCTCACCTTGGATGGATAGATGCTGCCACCACCCAAGTGCAAAACAGCAACAACCCCTTTTTGAGAACCCAGGAAGAAACATTTGGGAATTCCTTCCTGTAGGGTACCCTCAAGCCCTTTCACTCCCCTTCCCGGGAATAGCTGAGGAAAAAAAACAAAGAAAATCAGCTGTTGCCACCACCTAATTAAATAACATATGCACAAACCTCTTCAAATCTCTTAGGGACACAAAAATCCAATCCTATTATTAAAAAAGGTAAATTTTATTAAACCCAGAAAATAAAGGAAATACATTTGGAACTTAGGCTTTTTGTTAGATCTTAAAAGAAACAATTAACAAAAATTAAGCATCAAGATAGCTCTCTTGAGGTTCAGTTTAAAGGTTACAAGCAAAACAAAAGTATCTCGGGTTAGCACAGAGGCGTCCACAAGCCATAAGAAACAAAAGAAATAACCCTAATTGCATCTTTCTAGACATTCCCTAATTTACTTACATATCTGAGGCTTCAGACAAGTAGGTTTGAGGTATGAATTGATGATCTATGATCATACCTGGCTTAAAGCTGCTTACAGCATTGCTGCTCTGTGTCTCTGCTCTTTCCCGGAGAACCACAACACCTAGACAAAGGGAAGTTTTTCCCAATTTTAAAAAGTTCTAGCCCTCCCATTGGCTCTTTTAGGCAGGTGCCCACTCCTTTTCCTTTACCTGGGAGACTTGGTAAAGCCTTTACAGGTAAAGCAAGCAGAGAACAGCCACCAAGAGGGACTTTATAGCTAACTGGCTGGCTGGGTGTCCATAAAAGGGAGCTACTCCCCACCTGTCTTCATTTATCACAGGGCATACTATAGCAGAGGCTCCTATCTAGCCATTGTTACTTACAGGGTTGCAGCATTACTCCGGTGTGGCCCGGCTTTCCTAATGGGGGGGCCAGCCTAACCTGATCTGTGTAAGTGACATTGCGACCTGGTGCATGGGGTCTCAATACCACTTCACTTTGCCCCTGTAATGACAGGGAGACCAGCTAGGCCAAACAATGAGCAGTGCTGCAACCCCATGAATCCGATTGCAACACCCAGGGAGCCAAGCCCAGCCAGCCCTGCAGGAACCGCAGGAGCAGCTGCCGCAGAGTGGGCTCTGCAACACCAGCCCTTTCTCCCCTCCACAACTAGGCCCTCCCCGCCCCACTTCACTGCAGGTACAACTTGATCTCCTCCTCCCTCCCTGGGCCTACCTCACAACACTTTTGACACTTTGGGGCAACCCAATTTTGGGTTGCAATGCATGGGTTGAGAAACCATGGGTTAGAAGTTGGCAGCTCAGATCTTTACTTGTGATGACAGTAGTTTGCAGATGACACTAAACTGGCAGGAGAGGTAGATATGCTGGAGGGTCAGAATAAGATACAGAGGGACCTAGACAAATTAGAGGATTGGGCCAAAAGAAATCTGATGAGGTGCAACAAGAAGTGCAGAGTCCTGCACTTAGGACGGAAGAATCTCAGGCACAGCTACAGACTAGGGACCAAGTGGCTATACAGCAGTTCTGCAGAAAAGGACCATGGGGTTACAGTGTATGAGAAGCTGGATATGAGTCAGCAGTGTGCCCTTGTTGCCAAGAGGACTAACAGCATTTTGGGCTGTATAAGTAGGAGCATTGCCAGCAGATCAAGGGATATGATCATTCCCCTTTATTCGGCATTGGTAAGGCCTCATCTGGAGTACTATGTCCAATTTTGGGCCCCACACTACAAGAAGGATGTGGAAAAATTGGAAAGAGTCCAGCGGAGGACAACAAAAATGATTAGGGGGCTGGAGCGCATGATTTATGAGGAGAGGCTGGGGGAACTGGGATTATTTAGTCTGCAGAAGAGAAGAATGAGGGGGGATTTGATAGCTGCTTTCAACTACCTGAAAGTGGGTTCCAGAGAGGATGCATCTAGACTGTTCTCAGTAGTAGCAGATGACAGAACAAGGAGTAATGGTCTCAAGTTGCAGTGGGGGAGGTTTAGGTTGGATATTAGGAAAAACCTTTTCACTAGGAGCATGGTGAAGCACTGGAATGGGTTACCTAGGGAGGTGGTGGAATCTCCTTCCTTAGAGGCTTTTAAGGTCAGGGTTGACCTGTTGGGGATTGATCCTGCTTTGAGCAGGGGATTGGACTAGATGACCTCCTGTGGTCCCTTCCAACCCTGATATTCTAAGATGCAAGCTTCGTAGGGACAGCAGAAGAGCAGTCTAAGAAAGTGCACTATTTAAAAAAAAAAAATGGATGAATCAGGGTACTATTCAAATGAACCTTAAACTTTCACTGCAAATTAAATTGTACTTTTGTTTTTTTGTCATGTTTTCTTTTTTAGTATGCCATGAGTGATTGTCTGAAAAGAATGTAGAACATTGTATAACGCTATCCTCTTCCAGGATTTTTGAAAATCCTTTTGCATTGAGTTTTGTCTTTATACTAGTAAGCTATTTGCTACAGTAAAATGACATTCACTGCAGGAACTGGATCAACTCAATTTAGTTAACTAAAAATCTTACTCTGTCAGACTTTCTGGTTTCAATGAGGGCAGAAATGGATGGGGTTGAATTCTGTCTGAAGTAACTCAGGTTTGCTTCAGAGAACACTGCAAGCGCTCTGAAGCTTTTGAGTGGAGATGTGCTTGATGAGGCTTACGTTTGTAAGGGAAAGGAGTTGTATTGAGGCCCAAGTTTTTTGGTGAAGGGTTAGCTGCTGGTTTTGTTCTACTTGTAATTTGTGGCAAAGGTACCTATGACATATGATAGGTGCTTTTGTATATATTTGTAGGAATTCAAATAAATAAATATTCCATAATACCTTTACAGGTGTCCTTCATGTAGGTGTCAAGAAATCTCCTCTTCTGAAAAAAATTCTTCTTTAATAGTTTAAAATAAACACTTACTAAGGCCAACTCTTGTAATTTTTTTGATCAGAGTATACCCTGGTCTTGCTACTGTACTTTCAGAGGCTTATAGTTCATTCTGCCATAAACAGTGCTTGGGCTGAAATTTTGCATTCCTTGGCCAGCCTTTGGAGGACTTGGAATGTGAGGACACAGCTACAGCTCAAATTTCAACCTCTAACTGTGATATCTCATTTCCAGACAAAATGCTTCAGGAAAAAGAGGTCAGTGAGGACCTGTTATTTCTAATTCCAGCACAAAAAACATACTTTCCCTTGCACTTCCAATGTATAACCACAATGAATAATTTTAAGTCATCTAAAACACATTCAAATGCACAGCCATGTCTCCAACCTCATATATTTTTATCTACAAATAAACAAATGGTAGATTTTGAGTGCATGTGTGTCTATAGAGAATATATCTTAATTTAGCTGTGGTTGGAGTTAAGGTTGTGTGTTTGAGTGAGAAAATAAGTGGAAAAAGAAACAGAGTTTGTGGTGGAGGTGAGGAGTCTGCATTTTTTGAGTGTTATAATACATGAATTATTATTGCCTTGTGGTTTCCTTGAAATGTAGAGATGGTGGTGATTGAATTTGACTTTAAGCAACCTTAACTCTGAGGGCCTGCAAATAAATGCATGTGCATGAGTGTAACTTTATACATGAGTAGTCCTATGGAGCCAATGAGTCAGCTCATTTATGTAAAGTTAAACATGTATATTTGTTTGATAATTAGGTCCTTGGTTACCAATTTTATTTATTTGTTATTTAATTTCAATTCTGAATGAAAGGTCTGTACAAATGATATTTAGCAGAACAGATTTAAATTTATTCAAGCAAGCTTGGCACAAAGATAAATTTATGAAAATTCACCTTTTAAACGTGTGTAATATCCTTTGGTAGATTTTTATTGGCAAATCTCAAAGTACTTTACAAACATTAAGTCAATACTCTATCTTTATTACTGCCTTTAGTATGTTACAATGGAATTTAAAAGCTTAAATTAATTCTGTGTAGATTTGCAAAATGAACATATCAAAGTCTGCAGTTCCTTTTACTCAGGAGTACTACTAATTCTAAGGTTTCAGAGTAGCAGCCGTGTTAGTCTGTATCCGCAAAAAGAAAAGGAGGACTTGTGGCACCTTAGAGACTAACAAATTTATTTGAGCATAAGCTTTCATGAGCTACAGCTCACTTCGAAAGCTTATGATCAAATAAATTTGTTAGTCTCTAAAGTGCCACAGGTCCTCCTTTTCTTTTTACTAATTCTAAGGGGCCCTGTGTTTTACATTTGCAAACAAGAAAATGTGAGAAGTAGGAATGTAATCTGAGTGTTGAATGCTTCCCCATTTCTCCTCTTCTATTTAATATCTGGTCTCAGCAGGTAATGAAAACTGTGAAGCCAAATTATTCCATCTGTGGTATTACCGTTATGCTACATTGGTATCAGATTTCATAAATCTTGTAGCTGCGAAGGGCAGTTTTGAGGACCCTAGGAACAACACCAGGTGGAATCAATTTGATTTAATTAAGGGCTTTTCATCAGATTACCATGAACCCTCATACACTTTTTTTTTAGTGAGGAAGCCTGGAGAGTGTGGAGTTTTGTCAGAGACAAGGTGGGTGAAATAATATCTTTTATTGGACCATCTTCTGTTGGTGAAAGAGACAAGCTTTTGAACTACACAGAGCTATTAGCTCAAAATCTCATCTCTTTCACCACCAGAAGTTGATCCAATAAAAGATATAATTTCACCCACCTGGTCTCTCTCATATCCTCAGACCAACACAGCTACAACAACACTGCAAACAACAGGTTTCAGAGTAGCAGCCGTGTTAGTCTGTATTCGCAAAAAGAAAAGGAGTACCCGTGGCACCTTAGAGACTAACAAATTTATTAGAGCATAAGCTTTCGTGAGCTACAGCATCCGATGAAGTGAGCTGTAGCTCACGAAAGCTTATGCTCTAATAAATTTGTTAGTCTCTAAGGTGCCACGGGTACTCCTTTTCTTACTGCAAACAACAGTGGAGCTTTCTCAGACAGAGGTTTGGCAAATAAGTGGGTCATTGAAATAAGAGGCAGATTTAACACCTTTGCCAAGTGCTTTGTATGCTGATTTGAGATTCCACTGCAACAGGATATTTGTTAATCCAAAGAAATAAAACTCTCAATTCAAAAGCTTGTTTTAACTGGAAGGATAATCCAAAGTGCTATTCCTCTCTCCACCCAATTTGGTGCTTCACACATCCAGAGATTGTTTTGTTCTTTATTTTGTTTGAAAGGTGGCATTTAGCAAAGGACCCTTCATTTAATTAGCAGGTCTTCAATGTAGATGTCTATACAGACTAACACGGCTGCTACTTTGAAGAGTGTGACTAGGTATTGAAGGAAATTATATGTGACTAGGGGAATTTTAAACTTCTTCTTTGGGTCTTTTCTATACTACAAACTGACAAAACAGGGGAGATGTACACAGTACAAAGCTACTTTTGGCAGCAAAACTCTGCTGTTACCTCACCCATTTTGTCTCTCTAATATCCTGGGATCTACGCAGCTACAACAACACTGCAAATAACTTTTAAAACAGGAGCAGTTTCCAGTCTCTAACCACATCTCAAAGCTCCATTTCTAAGGCCTTGTTTACACTACAAAGTTTTGTCAGCAAAAGTTATGCTCCCGAAGCAGCCTGCTCTGTCTGCCTGCCTATAGTTCTGTGATTCCCTCTGAGTTCTCCCACAGCCCCCTCAGCTGCTGGGAGTGGCATCCTGAGCAGCTCTGCAAGCTCTACGTGCTGAGGAAAGTCAAAGCAGCAGAGCAGTCCCCCTCTGCCCCCACACACACCACTTCCCTGCAGCACCAGTCTGCCTGCCCCTGTATTCCTAGTGCAGGGCAACAGGAGCATTCCATGTTAATGATTTAATCTTTGAAAAGGGAGGGACAGATACCTGCAGGGCAGCAGAGATCAAAACAGTGAGCAGAGCAGTCAGGACAGGAGCTGTGGGATAGTGGGAGAGGCCAGTTATGTCGAGAAAACAAGCACAGTGTCTACACCAGGGATTGACAACCTTTGGCAAGCAGCCCATCGGGGGGGCCTGGTTTCTTTACCTGCAGGGTCTTCAGGTTCGGCCGATCGCAGCTCCCTCTGACCGCAGTTTGCTGTCCCAGGCCAATTGGGGCTGGGCTGCAGGAAGTGCTGCTGGTCGGGCCACATCTTCCTGCAGCCCCCATTTGCCTGGGACGGTGAGCCATGGCCAGTGGGAGCTGCGATCTGACGAACCTGCGGACGCTGCAAGTAAACAAACCGGCCCAGCCCTCCGGGGGCTTTCCCTGATGGGCTGCGTGCCAAAGGTTGCCAATCCCTGGTCTACACTGACCCTTTGTCACTTTAACTTTGCTGCAGAAAGGTTTATGCCTCTTGTTGAGGTGGCTTTATTTTATTTATTTTGGGCCAATTCCTGTTGGTGAGAGAGACTGCTTTGGTGTGCTCACCATATGGAAGAAGGCAAGGACACTTAGATTATGTCTACTCTAGAGACCTTACAGTGGCAAAGCTGTACCAATGCAGTGCGCCACTGTAAGATCACTCTTGAAGCCACTCTGTGCTGACAGGATGGAGAGCGACATAGCACTGCGCACACTACTGCTTATGCCAGCAAAACATATGTTGTGTTTTTTCACACTCCTGAGTGACATAAATTGATTCCATCTGGTGGTGTTCCCAGGCTCCTCAAAACTGCCCTTCACAGTTACAAGATTTTTATGAAGAAGCTCTTCCCTTCCCCTCACCCCAAAGAATCTCCCTTGGCTGAAGGGAACAACTCACTGACATGGAAGGCCCTGAAAAAAACCAACAGAAGGCTGCCTTGAAGAGAATAGCCTCACTCTCCAAATGATAGACCTAAGGAAGAACCTCAACTAATTGCCTAGGGACCTGCAAGGACACTGGCTTCCTGACATTGCTCCGCACCCCAGGAGCCCGGCCCAACCCTTCCATATCCTCGGGACCATCAATCCACAATAGGGATCCAGACAACCGGCAAACCTGCAGTAAAAGAGCACCCTGGACAACCAGTTAGCTATAGCAAGACCATGAACTGCCAAATTTCTGTTCTGTTCTGTTCTAGGCCAGGGTTTTGTTGTAGGCCAGGCCATGTGTAGACCCTCAGCCCCCCCGGAAACTACTCATGTCGTTGTGTACAGTAAAAAGGTGTGTGGTGCAAGTGCACTCTTGGCAGTGAATATTGATTCCAGTAACCAAGATTCCATAGGCATCTGTTCTAGCACTGCCTTGGCTTCCTGTGCTAGTGCTCTGAATCTGTTGACTTGCAACTAAGGATATGTCTACACTGGCAAGTTTCTGTGCCACAAGTTATACCACTTTTATTAAAACGTTGGAATTAAACTGCTGTTGCATGTCCACACTGTGCTCCTTGTGACGCTGGAGCGCATCCACATTAGCAGCTCTTGAAACGGCAAAGACAGCAGTGCATCATGGTAGCTATCCCACTGTGCAACTGGCCACAGGGTGCTTTGGGAAGGGTTTGCAATGCCTCATGGGGCAGGCACAGCATCACATGATGCAGGTTTCCCAATCCCATTGTTCCATGGGCTTCCTACTACATTGCCAGCTGCTTTTCAACTGAAGTGGGGGGCGGAGGGGGAGAGAGTGTGTGATAGGGAGTGTGTGTATGTATGGGGGGGGGAAGAGACAATGTCTACAGCAATCTCGCTCACGCGCGCGCGCGCACACACACTCTCTGTGTTCAACAGCAGGAGCATTCCACATTAATGATTTGCTTTGTGTCCCAGAGCAGATCAGAACACCACACAAAGGCTGTCAGAAATGGTGCTTTGAAAGGGGAGGGGCACATGTCTCCAAGACAGCCAAGTTCAAAACAATGATCAGAGCGGTCACCTGAGGCATTATGGGACAGCTCCAGAGGCCAATTACAGCGCTGGAGCCTCTGCGCAAATAGCCTTATGACTCTCAGTTGTGGTGTTTTTTTTGCAGCGCTGCAACTGAGGAGTTTCTGCGCACAAAGTGGTTTGGCAGTGTGTATATGTCTGCAGTTTGAGCACAAAAAGTTGCTTTACTGCACAGAAACTTGCCAAAGTAGACAAGCCCAGGCTATGCCATAGTTAAGCCCAGGAACATGCTTGGCAGTGAAATGAATATTGTATGAATGTTTCTGTTTGGTGGTGGTAATTGCTAAACATCTCTACACAGAAGAGAGAAAAGAAAAGGAGGACTTGTGGCATCTTAGAGACTAACAAATTTATTTGAGCATAAGCTTTCGTGAGCTAAAGTACTCCTTTTCTTTTTGCTAATACAGACTAACACAGCTGCTACTCTGAAACCTGACAGAAGAGAGAGTGCTTTGAGAGCCTTAGTCACATTAAAGATTCCATGCAGGTAGAGTCACTACTACCCCTCCCTATGAAGGGCTGCTGTGCCCCATGCTAGGAAGGCAAATCTCGCACTTTCACAGGTGGTGAGGAAGACATGGGAGAAAATAAGCCCTGGAGTCCTGTCCTTAAATCCAGCAAGAGAGGCGTTATATGCATTCCAGCTGCTGTCAGGGAGTACAGAGGAGACAGGCTGAAACAAGCCTCTGTTGAGACCACAATGTGCACATTTGACAAGCATGGACCATTTGGAGGAAGTAGGACTCCATCCTCTGGTGGTTCTGCTCATTTAGCACCTGGTCTGCACTCCCCATGCTCACTTGAGGGCACACAAGGAGAGAGTAGGAAAAAATTTCAAAGTTGAACCATTTCTGCCATTTAGGTATCTGGTAATGAGTGTTCAGTTCATCTAGCGAATGACTGGTGCACTCACACTGTAGCCAGGTCCATGAAACACCCATCTGGCTGGAAGAATTCTTCACTGGTACTGACTGATGTGCTTGAGCAGGAATCGTATTCAAGTACAGATAGATATACTGAAAGCCAGTTAAGGCATAGTCTAATAATTCAGGCATTGGCTACAGAAGGGGGGTTAAGCTTCCACCTACACTAATGCCTTTCCTTGAGGCTACAGTTAGAACATGGGGCTCAAATTCTCCTATTTAACAGACCAGACTGCAGCCCAGCAAAGCTGAATGCTGCATCATGCTTTGGTGACACTCTCAGTCTCATGAGCACTGAGGGACAGAGGTACATCAGGGGCTACCATATTTATCCATATTCACAGAATGGTAGAGATTCTAATGTAGAGGCAGCTCCTAACTTGACAAGCAGAGTCACTTTGGCACTATAAGCCAAGGTTCATTGGAGGGGGATATCTCTGCTGAGACACTACCCAGCTAAGCTAACAATCAGATCAGTTCTGCAGAGTCTCACATACTAGCTCCTTCTGGCCACTGTTTGCTCAATGGATGATTATCAAAGGGCTTTTCAAATATTTTTCACTAGATAATCTATTCATACCTCTATTGTCTTGGTTTCCATTGGACAGGGTGGGGCTCAAAAAGGTGAGGGAGTAGTCATTTGCCTTCCAATTGCAAATGATTGTCCTCCTCCAGCTTGTACATTAGAATTTAAAAGGCTGCATTCTCCTGAACAAAGATTCTTGCATTTCAGGGGAAGGAGCAGAGATAATGAGTATGTTTAGGAGTGGAAATGTCCCATCTTTGGAGTGAGACACATGATACAGTCTCCACCGTCTAAGGTCCTAACCACAATAAGGAAGTTTGCCCTAGAGTGATTATGTAAATGTGCAAGTCTGAAGCAGGGCTTTAATCCATTAAACTGCTGTAGGAAAGGACCTTGAGTCTATAATTGGAGTGGAAATGGACACTCCTGAATAAGTGTCTGATTAAAACAGTCTTGTTGCCCACATCTCATCACCAGCAGCCTCAACACCAGACATACTACTTATGGCCCATGATGGAAGATTTCCATTTTCACATCCAAAGTTTCTGTGTTGTACTTATGTATAGACTACAAGCATGACTAGTGTCTCACAGGAGATTAGGGAGATACCACAAGCACAGACAAATGCACAAATAGAAGGGGGATCTGTACCAGGAGCAAAAACCAAGCCAGGGAGCGTCAGTCCCAGATCAGGACGATCCCAGATCAGTCCCAGTCCCTGATCAGGACGATCACCAGCCACCACACTGCCCTGCTGGAGCAGTTATGAGCCCATGGTAAGAACCAACTAGATTAGCACAGTATAACAGTTACCAGGTAAAATCAATGCCACAGGTAGGGGGCAGACTGGGCTCACTCATACCCAACAGCTGCTGCCACCAACTCAAGTCCCAGAGCCCCTTGTGGGCATGGCCTATAGCCCAAGGGAGCCAGGAATCTCCACCTGGGATCTGCCCAGGTCATGGGACTTAGCCCTGCTGTCCCAAGGAATTCCTAACCCCCCCCAGCCTCTCTGAGACCTGGGAGCCCACAGGGGAGGGGAGGCATCCTTTACCTTGCCCCCAGACCTGGCCCCATAGCAGCTTCGCATGGGGCACCACAAACGTGAATCACTCTGAGGTAAAGTAATACCTGCATACCTGCTGGCCCACCTGCAGTAGCAGCAGGCAGAGTCCAGGAAGATTGCCACACTGAATCCCCATCTGGATGGGCACAGGAGGGGGAGGGATAGGGAAACAAGCAAACAGGAAGTGTTTCTGAGTACATGGCTCTGATCATGGCTTCAAATCTTGTGCCAAATCCCTTAAGATTTTATGGCTTCAAATCCTGTGTTGAATCCTGCAAGATCTCAAGCCTACCCCAGAAGTCCTGTGGAGGCTAGAAATCCCACAGGACCTGGCCGATCCTGTTCTTTGTGCCCTCTCCGATTGTGGGAGCTACCAAAACACACTCCTTGCTAGGCAGAGGGGTTCTCTTTGAGCTTACACAGAGCTCTTCAAGAGACACAATCAGCTGGATATTTAGTCAATTTCAAAAAATGTGTTAAAAATTTCAGGTACTGTCCTAAATCCCTCTGCCAATTTTTGTGCTTTTAATACATTCATTTCATATTTTGTAAAAAAAAAGTCTCTCTTACTGTGGAAGACCCACAAAAACAGGTTAAGTTGCCTATATACAAAATACTGTAAAAATTGAAGAAGTTGAAATATGGAGATTTTTTTCTTTAATTGTGCCATTATAGTAATTTTAGGTGCTATTTATAACAAACAATATTGGGGAAAATATTTCATGCAGAAATATGACTGAGTGACCCTTTTACTTTTATATTCATTCTCTTGTAATTTATTCCTAGACAAAGGTAACATATGTTAATTGTCTTATGCTTAATTAAAAATCAAGCTGTAAACCTAGTTAGAAAGAATATACAGCTTTGGTCATACAGTACTCTATTCCTTGAACTGGTGGATATGCAGTTACATGCCGCTATCATGCGTATCATCTCCGGCACCCTGCGTCCAACTCCATTCCCATGGCTCCCAGTTCTGACCAATGTTGCTCCTCCTCATATCAGATGAGATATGTTACTGGCAAGTTACTGGAGAAAGTGTGTGCCAACTTAAGCCTGCCGCTGCTCAATGACCTTTTTAAACTACTAGCTGCATGTTTGCCGTCACATCGCCCATTCTGGTCTCAGCTGCCACACCAGGATGTTAGGGCAGAAACACTTTGGCGAGAGGAATAGGATAACTGTTATAATCCCCAACCAGTCCCTCGTCGCCGACCCCACAATTTGCTTGCCTGGTTTTGACCTGCTTTGTCATTGATGGTTCCTGTTGAAGAGGTTCTGGACCGGGCAAGGTCTCTGTGCAGCCAACCAGTATCACTGGGGCCTTTGTGACAGCCCTTTGTGCAGCTGCGGCGCAACACAGTCGATGACACACATTGTTGATGAATGCCTGCTGACTAGGCTCAGCGGTGGCCTAGAAGAACTGCATCATGCCACCATAGATGCCATCTCTTGGCTAGACAACTATGCACGCTCTAAATCAATAAATTCCTTGACGCAATATAAATATTTTTTTCAGAGTGGTATAGTCTATATACATGACTGGGAACCAAGCTCTTCTGTTCTAATCCTGGATTTGACACAAAGTCCCTCGTGGGACTTCCCTACTGTAGGAAATTGTGCCCCAATCTTGCAAATACTTAAGTACATGCCTAATTTGACTACGAGTAGTCTCACTGATTTCAGTGGACTGGTTACAGTAGTAAAGTTAAGTACCTTAAACGTGTAGCAACAGTGAAAGTTGTTATGTAGGCATGGGTATTCTTACTACCACTGTGTCATCTAGACTTTCTCTGAGTGTGGTTAGATTAGCTGGTGGAATGAACATATGTGCAATTAATACTCTGCCACCAGTGAGCTGCCTGCCCCAGTTGCAGTGTAGTGGTTGAGATTTCCCAAAAAGTGCAGTGTAGACTCCATTGACATCTTACCTTGGGTTAGTTTTCCTCATTTACTCAACTGCATGCATTGTGCAGCAAGCTGGGTCTAAATTCTGTAGTAAAGCACTTTCGTTTCTCTGGTACTTCAGTGCTAAATTCTACTGCTAGCTGAAATTTCTGCAACAGTTTCAGATAAATTTAAAAGATGGAAAGTTTAGCTGACTGATTTAAATATGAAACTGAATAATACAAGTATATTGTATTTTATTTTATTTTACTCTGCCCGAAAATTTCAATGGTCAATATACCTCATGTATTTGAATTGACTAGTCAAATCTCCATTGTTGATGTTTAAGGCTACATTTTAGTCATGGGTATTTTTAGTAAAAGCCATGGACAAGTCATGGGCAGTAAACAAAAATTCATGGTCCGTGACCTGTCCATGACTTGTACTATGTACCCCTAATTAAAACATGGGTGTTCTGGGGCAGGGAGGGGGCCCAGGGGCACTGCAGGTACTCTGGAGCAGGAGGCCGGGGGTGTTATGGGTACTTTGCGGGGAGGACCCCTGGCACTCATGCAAGGAGACAGGTCTGGTGCTGGGGAAGAAGGGCGGGCAGCAGCGCACAGCCCAGGACCCCCGCTGCTGCTGGGTGGGGGTTGGTGGGGCTGGCAGGTTCCCTAGCTGGCTCTGCACCTCCATGGAAGCAGCGACACATCCCTCGGCTCCTCGGTGGAAGCATGACCAAGGGGCTCCGCATGCTGGCCCTATCCCAAGTGACAGCTCCGCAGATCCCATTGGCCAGGAACTGCGGCCAATGGGAGCTGAGGGGACGGTGCCTGTGGATGGAGGCAGCGCGCAGAGCTAGGAGCTGAGGGAGGGCCATGTCACCGCTTCTGGGGAGTCTCCCTGAGGTAAGCGCTTCTCAGAGCCCTCACCCACGCCCTGAGCGCCCTCCCACATCCAAACTCCTGTGGATGCTAGGGGGCGGTAGTGGGACGAGACTACCCCAGTGGTGGTCGATGCGGCTGGCTGGGGGGGCCATCCGAGCTGCTCAGGCAGCCCCCTGGCCAGCCGTACCAGCTGCTGCAGAAGTCCCAGAAAGTTATGGAATTCGTGACCTCCATGACAGACTCGCAGCCTTTTTGATGTTGTCTTGGAGATGGAGAACAGCCAGTTTTGGCATGTTGGCAAGGATCAGTTGGTGCTCTTGTGATCGTGGAAGGTGTGAGAGTGATTTGTATTTTGGGTATATAGGGATTGGTTGGGGGGTAGGGTTTTTTGAGGGGGCTTTTTGCACTGGCGAGGAATGCAGCACCTTCCCTTCTGCTAATGAGGGTCATATGTGACAAAATCTTGAGGGAAGGGCTTGAACTCCTAGATCACCTCCCAAAAGTCCCTTCCCCAACTGCTGACAGGGCAATAAAGTTGTTGACATTTTAAATTATCATTGATCTTCAGAGTTAACCCCCTACCTTCCCCGAACTGAATGCTGAAAATCAATCTCTGAGCTCCTGTTTCAGGCTGTCTGTAGACCTAGGAAGATACCACTGCATCAGTCAGATTCAGTTCACATTCAGAAGTTTTTCTTCTCAATCATAAGTGCTAAAATCTTAAATTATTTCTTAAATGCAAAGTTAGATTCTGCTGCACAATTTTGTGGCAAGACTGTGGGTTCTTCAGTAAATCCTATGCAGCAGACTAACAAAATATATGATCCCAGATACCTACTTCTCTCACAAAGGTGCTTTGGTGATTGAATGATTTATTAAAGTTAATATTAATATCTTTTAAAAAAGAACAGTGCTATGTAAGTGTCTAGTACTTATATTTCCCCAAATCCATATGTATATAAAAATGAATTTGAATGTGAAACTATTTCTAGAAGAGGTGAATATTTTTTTATTATGTGAAAGAAGAGAAGGAATGATACTATGAGCTTGAAAATTATAATACATTTCATCCTTATCCCTCTCTTTTTTCCCCTTCACCCCATCCCTTGCCAATACAGCTTTTACAGAAGAATGGACAGATATCCAACATTAATGGTATAGCAGACGAGCAAGTGGAGCTGAACCTCCAGCCAGGGGAGCTGAATGGACAGCAGAGAGAAGCAGTTGTAACAGATGGTAAGTAAAAGTCTACAGTGAATGGACTAGGTTACAGAGCATTGAGGATAGCTTGATGGACTGGGAAGTTGAAATAAGAATCTACTGGCCATTTCCTATGGAGCACTGCGTTCTGGTTTTGTATCACCAGTATTTTTAGGGCACACTCTCATGAGAGCTTTGCCTTCACCAGATAACAAATCCCATTACAAATGGAATCCGTGCAAATTTTCCAAGCATCATGTTTCAAGAATGTTTTTTCTCCACTTCTACAAAGAGCACTCTAATCAATCCTTGCAGTTGCACTGCTTCTGACTGCCTGTCCCACAGTACCCGGAACTGCTCTTGACTCAGTGGATTGAGGTAAATTGGGCAAAATATTCTGGGAGATTAAGGAGTTCAACTTTCATAACCTGGTAAGAATCACAGCCATTTCTACAACTTACTCTCACAGGTCGGACAATCTGGTAAAATGCAAGCTAGCACATATGAAAGCATGTTTCCTTTTTATGTTCATTAGCTGGCTATGTTGTAGTCGAGGGGGGAGCTACAACATATATATCATATGTGTTACTATGCATCTCAATGGGGCTTTTCAGTCTTGTTCAGCTAGCACAATTGAAAAAGACACACTTTTTGCCTGTCAAGACAGGCCTGAAAGAGTGCAGGTTCTAATTTCCAACGTGGTACTATTTAATAACCCAGAGGGGCTCATAGGACACGGCTGTGTTTCCAAGTGCCCTGAGTTACTACATTTACTGCATTTTATTACAGTTGCAATGTTTATTTGCACATAACTGCATTACATTGAGGCCTGATACAATTGTGTCTGAAAGCCTGTACATGTAGGACTGGGCTTTTTCTCACAGGATTTCTGTTAGTTGCCACCTGGTTAGAAAGACAGATGCAGTGCCAAAAAATTTTGGGCTATGTCTACACTGCACTGCAGTGTGGACTACAGGGGTGTGAATTGCAGGGCGCACCAAAGTGCTGGGCGCTAACTGCCCCGTGTGGATGTGCTGAGGCAAACTAAATGGTATCCAGTTTGTGTTAACACAGGCATCATGTAAACAAGCCCTTACTAGCTCTAAAGAAGTCCTCAAATCAGGGCATAGTAGATCAGATTTTTTCCACTCAGCTGGAGGAAGCGCTGTCAGTTTGCTTCTCTTGAAGCTAGAAGTTTGTGCTGCCTGGGCGTACATGCTCCTTTCATGGGAGGGAAACTCCTGCATACTTACCCATCAGTTCCATTCATAGCAAGAGGCTTTTCCAAAGTGAAGAGAGGCAAGAGTGTGACAGTCTCTTAGCCCTTTTGACTCTAGAAATATTCTTCAGGCTGCAGGTAATAGTGGACACTCATCAGATTAATGATGTAGCCACAAAGGAGCTCACTCTCAGTTAGGGCACCTCATCCCAATCTGTCCTGTGGCACTTCCTTCTGAACACCTGGTTACTGAGGAGTGTAAGCTCTAGAGGCAAGATTTCAATATACAGTATCTGACTTGTGTCTGCTTGCATTTTGGAGGAAGTCTGCTATGGGTATTTCAGCCGTAAGGGGAAAGGCTTTATGGTATGGTATGCTCAAGGCCATGTATATTCCTTTAACTATATCTGGGCGTGGCAGAATTTTATTTTTATTTTTTCTAATTTTGATGATTAATAACTTTCATTGTTAAGATTTTTCACAGTGTTTAAAAATTTTTAATTTTCATTTTTGTTTCATTTTTTAAACTTTATTTTTACAGTTGCTGGAAATTAAGGGGGGGATAAAATTGGGATTAGGGCTAGGACAGCACTGGGAAGAGGGCTGGAGACAGTTTCGTGCACAGCCAAGGGGCCCAAGACACCAAGGTGCAAGGTGTGGGGAAGGCTGCGGTCCTGGACCAGCAGAGCAGAGACCACTTGCCAGGACTGCAAAGAGGAGGAAGAGTACTTTTTACAATATTCTTCTCATCCCCAATACCCTCCTCCCAGCGGTGCATTATCACCTAGGCCGACAAATTTGCAGGGGGGGCGGCAAATTTATAATAGCAGCCAGAGGTGCAACTTCCCCAGGTGCCGGTGGATGCTCGCGCCACCCCTTCCCCGCCCCCATTCCAACCGCTTCCCCAAAGTCCCCACCCCAACTCTGCCCCCTCCCTGCCCCAACTGGTCCCCTTCCCCAAATCCCCACCTCAGCCCCGCCTCCTCCCCTGAGCACGCAGTGTTCCTCCCTCTTCCCCCCTCCCTCCCAGCTGCGTGAAGCTGTTTTGCGCACAAGCACTGGCAGGGAGCGGGGAGAAGCAGGACCTGGCGGTGTGCTCAGGGGAGGAGGCGGACTTGGAGCAGAGGTGAGCTGGGGTGGGGGTGGCCCTGAGCGCTGCAAGTTTCAGCGCTGTAAAGTGCCAGTGTAGACAGTGCACCAGTGCTGGGAGCTGCGCTCCCATGTAGCTGGTAGCTATTCCCCTTGTGGGGGAGGGAGAACTCTCTCCCAGCACTGGTGCCGACTACACAGCAGCGCTTTAATGTTCCTAGTGAAGACATACCCTAATATTTACCTGGGCCAGTCTCAATGTAATCTTTAAAACAAACAACCAAACAAAAAAAGGCCTTTGTTTGCTTAACATTTTCAGTGACTTCATGACCACACATGAAGACTAACCCTGCTGGTAGTTTTCAGAGTAGCAGCCGTGTTAGTCTGTATTCGCAAAAAGAAAAGGAGTACTTGTGGCACCTTAGAGACTAACAAATTTATTAGAGCATAAGCTTTCGTGAGCTACAGCTCACTTCATCGGATGCATTTGACACCCAAAGTGAGCGAGTTGATATTCAGTTGAATTCTCTCCAAAGGGGGCATCCACTTGATCTGGCTAGCCGTTTTTAAATTACTGTCTCTTCAGCAGGTTGTCATGTCAATCACAGAAGCTCCCATCTCCATTTAGAAAATATAGAAAGGTCTTGAAGATTACACCCTGAAGTATACTAAACTTTTAGGATCTCTACCTTGTTGCTGTTCCTGGACACCAACTTTCAGGGCACGCGTGCCTCTGATACACCAACATCATTAGGAGATAGCAAATTACTTTCTTTACTGTTATAATTAAGGCTATTGATTAATCGCAATTAACTCACGTGATTAACTCTAAAGAATTCATGGTGATTAAAAAAAGTAACGGTGATTAATCGCAGTTTTAATTGCACTGTTAAAAATAGAATACTAACTGAAATTTATTAACTATTTTTGGAAGTTTTTCTACATTTTCAAATATATTAATTTAAATTACGACACAATACAAAGTGTACAGTGCTCAATTTATATTATAATTTTAATTACAAATACTTGCATTGTAAAAATGATAAACAAAAAAAACAGTATTTTTCAATTCACCTCATACCATAATGCAATATCTTTTTGTCGTGAAAGTGCAACTTACAAATGTAGATTTTTTTTTATTACATAACTGCACTCAAAAACAAAGCAATGTAAAACAGTGGTAGGCAACCTGAGGCCAGCACGTGGCCCATCAGGGTAATCTGCTGGCGGGCCACGAGACAGTTTGTTTACATTAACCATCTGCAAGCACGGCCTCTCACAACTCCCAGTGGCTGTGGTTTGCCATTCCCGGCCAATCCACATGCAGCCCTCAGGCCACAATTTGCCCACCACTGTTGTAAACTTTAGAGCCTACAAGTGCACTCGTCTGACTTCTTATTCAGCCAATCACTAAGACAAACAAGTTTGTTTACATTTAGGGGAAATAATGGTGCCAGCTTCTCACTTTCAGGTGACATTGTAAATAAGAACAGGCATTCACATGGCACTTTTTGTAGCAGGCATTGCAAGGTATTTACGTGTCAGATATGCTAAACATTCATACACCCCTTCATGCTTCAGCTGTCATTCCAGAGGACATGCTTCCATGCTGATGATGCTCGTTAAAAAAATAATGCATAATTAAATTTTGACTGAACTCCTTGTGGGAGAATAGTATGTCTCCTGCTCTGTTTTACCAGCATTCTGCCATATATTTCGTATTATAGCAGTCTCAGATGATGACCCAGCACATGTTGTTCGTTTTAAGAACACTTTCACTGCAAATTCGACAAAAGGCAAAGAAGGTACCAATGTGAGATTTCTAAAGATAGCTACCGCAGTCCACCCAAGATTTAAGAATCTGAAGTGCCTTCCAAAATCAGAACAGGACGAGGCATGGAGCATATTTTCAGAAGTCTTAAAAGAGCAACACTCCAATGCGGAAACTACAGAACCCGAACTATCAAAAAAGAAAATCAACCTTCTGCTGGTGGCATCTGACTCAGATGATGAAAGTGAACATGTGTCGATCTGCACTGCTTTGGATAGTTATCGAGCAGGACCTGTCATCAGCGTGGACGCATGTCCTCCAGAATAGTGGTTGAAGATGAAGTGACATATGAATCTTTAGCGCATCTGGCACATAAATATCTTACAACAAAGGTTACAAGAGTGCCATGAGAACATCTGTTCTTACTTTCAGGTGACATTGTAAAAAAGAAGAGGGCAGCATTATCTCCTGCAAACGTAAATAAAATTGTTTGTCCTAGTGACTGCTGAACAAGAAGTAGGACTGAATGGACTTGAAGGTTCTAAAGTTTTACATTGTTTTATTTTTGAATGAAGTTACTTTTTGTACATAATTATGCATTTGTAAATTCTACTTTCATGTTACAGAGATTGCACTATAGTACTTGTATGAGGTGAATTAAAAAATACTATTGCTTTTGTTTTTTACAGCACAAATATTTGTAATCAAAAATAAAGTGAGTACTGTACACTTCGTATTCTGTGTTGTAATTGAAATCAATATATTTGAAATTGTAGAAAACACCCAAAATATTTAAATAAATGGTATTCTATTACTGTTTAACAGTGTGATTACTCATAATTAATTTTTTTAATTGTGATTAATTTTTTTAAATGCTTGACAGCCCTAGTTATAATAAGTGGGACCACAACTGAAGGTCTTATCGTGGCTCTAATTCTGAAGTGGGATTAGTAAAGTTAGTAATCTCGAATCGTAAATAGCTTCATTGTCTCTGCCTTGTGCTTTTACAAAGAGCTATTACTTGCTTTCAGTCTCTGAGCATGAGTCTGGGTCCACTATATATGTGTTCTGTTACATGTTCTGGGACAAAAGTTCTAAACTCTCTCACCACTTAGCCTTTAGCTGTTGTTCACAGGGTATCTTTACATTAGAGGCTAAAATTGGAAAGTTTGTGTGTCTAGGCACAACCCCCCTGGAGGCTTATTCAGTTCTGGGTTCATAGGAGATACTGTCTTTCTCCTTCTGTCCGCATATAGAAAGAAGGATGAGTATCAAGGCAATACATTTGGAGACAAGTAGTCACTGTTCATAAGTAACCATTTCCTCCGTTCTACATAAAATTTATGAAAGCAAGGATGAATTGTTTAACAGATTGTAGACTGAAGAGGTCTCAAACCTTGGTGCTGATTATATGTAACCAGACATGCACCAAAGGTCTGTTATGCCATTCTCAGTACCACGCATGTTACCTTTATTAAAGGTAATCTACATACTTATTTTGGAAATGAAGGGAATATGTGATGTAGTAGTTGTTGTCCAGGAAAATGGTGAGGTTTGAGCCATGCTTAACATACTGTTTGCATTGCAAATTTGCTTTTGCATGGTGTTTGTGGATGGTTTCATTAGTTGCTAGTTACTGTATGTCTCAATGTATTTTGATGGATAATATACATTAATTTATGAGCAATGTTTCTCAAATGCTTATGTGTAAATACAATAGATTCTGAAGGTGACAATAATTAGGATATAGTATCCTGTAGGCCAGGGAATGTTAGGCTTTCATTTTCTGCTTAATGAATTTGATTTGAAGGTTAATAAATTAATTTTGTTTCTGTATCATTGCCAGTATGACTATCACTGTTCTTAATGTCATGTAACATCAGTTTGTCACATAATGTCATGACAAAGAGATAGAAAAGCAACTTTATTTAACAACAAAGAGGCAGCCTGGCTGCAATAACTATGTCTGGCAGCACTAGACCAAAACAAATGTAAACAAAAAACATAATCAATCCACTGTCAGGCACTGTGGCACCCTTATTTTGCCAAGTGCTCTTCCCCTTTAGATACTGAACTGCTGCTGACTTATCTGGCCTGTGATGGACCAACATTTCTGGGTTCCTTCTCCTAGTACTGGTGGGGTCTGAAAAGGAAAAACAGAGCAAAAGATTGAAAGAAATATTAATGTGTGTTGCATTGCTTTTTCAGCAGCATACTTCTTTTTCCTTCCAAAGGAGTCTTAAAGGTTGCAATTCTCAGTCTCTGAGGATACTCTATACAGCCCTTTTTTTGAAAAATGAAACAGCAATATCAAAATGCTGTCTCTTAACCAGTGTTTTTTGTTTTATTTTAGGTTTCAGAGTAGCAGCCATGTTAGTCTGTATCCGCAAAAAGAACAGAAGTACTTGTGGCACCTTGGAGACTAACAAATTTATTTGAGCATAAGCTTTTGTGGGCTACAGCCCACTTCATTGGATGCATAGAATGGAACATATAGTAAGAATATATATATACACACACATACACACATACAGAGAAGACGAAAAAGTGGAGTAAGAGGAGGAGTAAGAAAAAAGGTTTTTTTCCTCATCTTAATTAATTAGCCTCTTACTCCACTTTTTCATGTTCTCTGTATGTGTATGTACATATGTATATATATCTTCTCGCTATATGTTCCATTCTATGCATCCGATGAAGTGAGCAGTAGCCCACGAAAGCTTATGCTCAAATAAATTTGTTAGTCTCTAAGGTGCCACAAGTACTCCTGTTTTATTTTAGAAGTTTAGAATGGGCTGTGGGTCAGTGAAAATAGTCTATGATAAGGTTACTTCTTGAAGGTATCAAGACCCACATAAACAGCCAACAGAGACCATCTGAAAAATGTTTCTTCTAACGCTGTGTCTACGCTGCACACCTCTTGTGGCATTGTGTAGGGTATGTGTAGCTACATGCCTTATTGAAAAGTAGGCTGCATCCTCACTCTTGTGTGTAGCTACGCATCCAGTGGCAGATTTAGAGTTAGTGGGGCCCTGTGCTCAGCTTCATTTTTGGGGGCCCCCCCCAGGGGTCAAGAAAAAGAACATTCTCTCTTCTCTCCCTATCTCTGTTTTTCATTCTTTTATCTCTTCATGATCCTCCTATATTATAAGTAATAGGAAGTAAATGAAAATAAAGTGAAGTACCTTGATTGTTTCTGTAGTCTAACTTTTTTTTCTCAGACCACTTGAAAATTGCTAAGAGTCTCTTAATGATCTTTCCAAATATTGTTTGCACCGTTAGCTAAGAATTGTAAAGTGCTTTGGATAAGAGCACTTTATAAAAAAAAACGTTAAAAAAACATTGGGGTGTGGGGTCTGGCCAGGAGCTGGATGTGGAGGAGGCTCAGGGTTGGGGTCTTGGAGGGAGTTAGGGTGCAGGAGTGGGCTGGGGGTTGGGGTGCAGGGTCTGGCCAGCACCAGCCTGCAGCAGGGGTCCCGGCAGCCAGCAGGAGCCCGGGATGCTGGGCTGCCCAGCCCTGGGGCCCCCTGTAGTTGGGGTTCCCTGTGCCGGGCAATGTGTGTTTCATTGTAAATCTGCCTCTGTACACATCAGTGAAAGGCTCTGGTAGGTGGGAGGAAGCAGGTAAAGACTCCTGCAACAGGAAGCTTCTGGAGCCGTTTCCTGCCACAGGGAAGGACTCCTGCAGTCGGAAGTTGCTGGTTCTGGCAGCTCCCTGTTGCAAGAGTCTTTCCCTGCAGTGGAGAAAGACTCTGAAAGCTCCAAGTGACAGGGAAATTCTCCAGCACCTGGGAGGCAGTGGACCACTAAACTGATAAAAATACCAATGTAGGCAGGGAGGCACTGCTTGGGCATGTAGAGAGTGCATACCCACAGCGTTCAAGAGTGTCTTTACTCCCCTAAGCAGTGCCTCACTGTCTACACTCCTATTTATACCTGTGCTAAGGGAGCTAGCCATGTATGTATGTTACATACCACTGAAAGGAGTGTGCAGTGTAGACGTACACCAAGGGTTCCAGTGAGGGAAGGGAAGGCTCCGACAATTTAAATGGTGGTACATGCTGATTTCTCCTGGATGATGACCAGGAGAACCTTGTTTGGAAAGGTGCAGGGAACTTCAGTGGAGGTGAGGGAAAAGCAGTATTACATCTTTAATTTAATTGCAAAATGAAGGCTGGCTGATAGATAGTGGGAGTTGACTTTTGAAAGCTGGGGGAATATTAGGGCTCAGATTATTATCAATGGCAGATTTCCAGCCCTGAATGTGTTGACTTGCAGTAGGTGCTATGGACAGATACAAGCGTTCCCCCCTCTAACCGTCAAGTGGGCCATCACAATAAATATCATTCACTTTCAAATGTGCAATAGAATGCAGAATGACAGTTTTTATGCCTACTAAATAAGTGCGTTAGTCTGAGTGTCCAGCAGTTGTGGGTGGACAAATTAAAAGACAGAAATAGCAGTTTGATGCCTAACTCCCATGGAAAGCTTGATAGGAGTTAGGCATCTAATTGCCATTTCTGTCTTTCTTCCTCCTGCTCCCTCCCTCCCACCCACTCCCCCCCCCCCCCGCCTTATTTTACAAGCTGCGGCCTGATGCTGATGTTGCTCAGTACAATAAATATCTGGCATTGCAATTTCCACTACCGTGTCTCTTTGTTTTTTGCTAACACACACCACACAACTGGAAGAAAAGATTTTTTTGTTAAAGATTCTGTACCCTGACCCTTGAATTAAAGTTCTCTGAATCCATTAGGTAGCCCCGCAGCAAAACCATGGAAGACAAAACTGGAATTTCTTTATATTTTTAAAGTGAAAAACAAGAAAAAAAATCTGCCAACATACAAACAAACAAGGCTTCGTACAGCAAAGAAAGGGAAAAGTTGGCACAAACACAAAGGGTTATAGGGCAGGGATGAATTTCTACTATGGGTCTGCATCTGTGGCCTCTTCACTGTTAAAAAAGAGTGTATTTTTTAACCTTGGGGTAATTAACCCATGTGAGTTAACCCAATGAAGACCAGACACTTTAGTTTTTCCAAGGATTGAGGTCAACTCCAGGTGTGAGGGCACAGTGCTGAACTTGCCTAGTTTAACTCACAGCCTTGTCTTCGCTATGTTTTTACCTCAGGATAGCTCTCATGCATTAGTTGCCCCAAGATAAAAAAAAAATACATATTTTTTAGCAGCAAAGACGAGGCCTGTGACAGCTACCTGAGGTTCTGTCCTTTTTTTGTCTTATATTTTGGCAACACTTACATAGTGTTCTGACTCTGAATGCAGAAGTCTCCAAGTGGTATTTAGTCTGGGAAAAACTGTATCACCACTGTAAAAAAAAAAAAAAAAAAAAAGTTTTAATTTTAAGATAAACCTTTTAATTGAGCTGACAGGATTATGTTCATGGATGTTCAGTCATGACAAACTCATGGTTAACCCCATGTTTTTAAAAAACAAACAAACATGCAGCGCAATGGCATGTATTTAGTATCAGGTTTCAGAGTAGCAGCCATGTTAGTCTGTATTCGCAAAAAGAAAAGGAGTACTTGTGGCACCTTAGAGACTAACAAATTTATTTGAGCATAAGCTTTCGTGAGCTACAGCTCACTTATCATGCTGTGGAAGAAGGCTTATTCCAAATATTTAATAGGTAATAAGTTAAACTTCAGAGTTTGGTACAAGAAAGTTGTAACCACAAACTACAAGCAATCCAATGTACACAACCTTATAGCACGCGCATCCATGGACTCCAGGAGCCCTTCAGAGATGGCTTCATTTGGCTGCATAGTTTACTTTCCCAGAATTAGTGAGATTATTATTTTTTTTAAAAGTGCAACATATTTAATACTCTGGGCCTGTAAAACTTTTGTTTTTTAAATAGTTTTCCTTCCCCAAGCTAAAATACTTTAATGTATTTCAGAGTGGGAATGTATAGGGAGAGGTTATGGTATTTTGGACAAGGATAATCTGCACAATTTATTCTATGAAGCTAAAACCATACCCACCTTAACCATAATTTGGCACAGAGCCATGACTTGTTCTTAATGTTCTTTTAAAAGAGCATGTAACCAAAGAATAATTTACAAAGTTGATGGGTGAGGAAGGCTAACAAACATACTGTGTTTTCGTTTGAAAGCTAAGGCCTTTCTGCTCTCTTCCTGTGCAAAGGAATGCAGAGGAAAACAAAGGAATGAAAATGAAAAACGTTTATAGCTTCCTTAGTACAGTCCTAGTATCTGTGCAATATCTCCCTCTGGTATGCAGAATTAGCAGAGGTGGGAGTGGAGCCTATCCTGTTCCCCAGTGATTGGCATCTTTAGCAGCAACTGGAGTCAGTCTCTGTTCAGGCTCTGCCTCCAAGGAGGGATATTTGTGTGAGGGTGTTCAGCCTAGTTTACATCTTTATCCATCTCCCCACCCCTACCCCCATTGATGTTCCACTAACAACAACTGCAATCTGTGTTTATAGCAAGCAAACTTTCTGGATCTATGTCTCTTTACAGGTCCTTGAAAGGAGGCTGCAGTATTGCCAACTCCAAGCATTCAAAATTAATGATCTAGGCCAGGGGTGGCCAACCTGAGCCTGAGAAGGAGCCAAAATTTACCAATGTACATTGCCAAAGAGACACAGTAATACGGCAGCAACCCCCCCATCGGCTCACCGCCCCCCGCCTCCCAGTGCCTCCTGCCCACCTGCAGCCCCGCTGGCCTCCCCGCACCTCCCGCTGTTTTGTGGTGTGCAGGAGGCTCGGAGGGGGAGGAGTGAGGGCATAGCAGGCTCGGGGAGGGGGCGGGAAGGGGTGGAGTTGGGGCAGGTCCTGTGGCAGAGCCAGGGGTTGAACAGTGAGCACCTGCCGGCACATTGGAAAGTTGGTGCCTGTAGCTCCAGCCTCGGAGTTGGTGTCTATACAAGGAGCCGCATATTAACTTCTATATTAACTAGATCGCATGCCCTGATTCTCATGGGTGACTTTAATTTTCCTGATATCTGCTGGGAGAGCAATACAGCGGTGCATAGACAATCCAGGAAGTTTTTGGAAAGCGTAGGGGACAATTTCCTGGTGCAAGTGCTAGGGGAGCCAACTAGGGGGAGCGCTTTTCTTGACCTGCTGCTCACAAACTGGGTAGAATTAGTGGGGGAAGCAAAAGTGGATGGGAATCTGGGAGGCAGTGACCATGAGTTGGTTGAGTTCAGGATCCTGACGCAGGGAAGAAAGGTAAGCAGCAGGATACGGACCCTGGACTTCAGGAAAGCAGACTTTGACTCCCTCAGGGAACAGATGGCCAGGATCCCCTGGGGGACTAACATGAAAGGGAAGGGAGTCCAGGAGAGCTGGCTGTATTTCAAGGAATCCCTGTTGAGGTTACAGGGACAAACCATCCCGATGAGTCGAAAGAATAGTAAATATGGCAGGCGACCAGCTTGGCTTAATGGTGAAATCCTAGCGGATCTTAAACATAAAAAAGAAGCTTACAAGAAGTGGAAGGTTGGACATATGACCAGGGAAGAGTATAAAAATATTGCTCGGGCATGTAGGAAAGATATCAGGAGGGCCAAATCGCACCTGGAGCTGCAGCTAGCAAGAGATGTCAAGAGTAACAAGAAGGGTTTCTTCAGGTATGTTGGCAACAAGACGAAAGCCAAGGAAAGTGTGGGCCCCTTACTGAATGAGGGAGGCAAGCTAGTGACAGAGGATGTGGAAAAAGCTAATGTACTCAATGCTTTTTTTGCCTCTGTTTTCACTAACAAGGTCAGCTCCCAGACTGCTGTGCTGGGCAACACAAAACGGGGAAGAGATGGCCAGCCCTCTGTAGAGATAGAGGTGGTTAGGGACTATTTAGAAAAGCTGGACGTGCACAAGTCCATGGGGCCGGACGAATTGCATCCGAGAGTGCTGAAGGAATTGGCGGCTGTGATTGCAGAGCCCTTGGCCATTATCTTTGAAAACTCGTGGCGAACGGGGGAAGTCCCGGATGACTGGAAAAAGGCTAATGTAGTGCCCATCTTTAAAAAAGGGAAGAAGGAGGATCCTGGGAACTACAGGCCGGTCAGCCTCACCTCAGTCCCTGGAAAAATCATGGAGCAGGTCCTCAAAGAATCAATCCTGAAGCACTTAGAGGAGAGGAAAGTGATCAGGAACAGTCAGCATGGATTCACCAAGGGAAGGTCATGCCTGACTAATCTAATCGCCTTTTATGATGAGATTACTGGTTCTGTGGATGAAGGGAAAGCAGTGGATGTATTGTTTCTTGACTTTAGCAAAGCTTTTGACACGGTCTCCCACAGCATTCTTGTCAGCAAGTTAAGGAAGTATGGGCTGGATGAATGCACTATAAGGTGGGTAGAAAGCTGGCTAGATTGTCGGGCTCAACGGGTAGTGATCAATGGCTCCATGTCTAGTTGGCAGCCGGTGTCAAGTGGAGTGCCCCAGGGGTCGGTCCTGGGGCCCGTTTTGTTCAATATCTTCATAAATGATCTGGAGGATGGTGTGGATTGCACTCTCAGCAAATTTGCGGATGATACTAAACTGGGAGGAGTGGTAGATACGCTGGAGGGGAGGGATAGGATACAGAAGGACCTAGACAAATTGGAGGATTGGGCCAAAAGAAATCTAATGAGGTTCAATAAGGATAAATGCAGGGTCCTGCACTTAGGATGGAAGAATCCAATGCACCGCTACAGACTAGGGACCGAATGGCTCGGCAGCAGTTCTGCGGAAAAGGACCTAGGGGTGACAGTGGACGAGAAGCTGGATATGAGTCAGCAGTGTGCCCTTGTTGCCAAGAAGGCCAATGGCATTTTGGGATGTATAAGTAGGGGCATAGCGAGCAGATCGAGGGACGTGATCGTTCCCCTCTATTCGACACTGGTGAGGCCTCATCTGGAGTACTGTGTCCAGTTTTGGGCCCCACACTACAGGAAGGATGTGGATAAATTGGAAAGAGTACAGCGAAGGGCAACAAAAATGATTAGGGGTCTAGAGCACATGACTTATGAGGAGAGGCTGAGGGAGCTGGGATTGTTTAGTCTGCAGAAGAGAAGAATGAGGGGGGATTTGATAGCTGCTTTCAACTACCTGAAAGGGGGTTTCAAAGAGGATGGCTCTAGACTGTTCTCAATGGTAGCAGATGACAGAACGAGGAGTAATGGTCTCAAGTTGCAATGGGGGAGGTTTAGATTGGATATTAGGAAAAACTTTTTCACTAAGAGGGTGGTGAAACACTGGAATGCGTTACCTAGGGAGGTGGTAGAATCTCCTTCCTTAGAGGTTTTTAAGGTCAGGCTTGACAAAGCCCTGGCTGGGATGATTTAACTGGGACTTGGTCCTGCTTTGAGCAGGGGGTTGGACTAGATGACCTTCTGGGGTCCCTTCCAACCCTGATATTCTATGATTCTATGATTCTATGATTCTGAAGAGCCCCAGGTGGCTCCGGAGCTCTGATCTAGGGCCCTAAAGTCTTGACAGTTTGGGTGTTCTTTTTATTTGCCTTCTGGGTTTGGAGCCTTTAGGTTACATTTGAGCCATATTTTCAAGCTTATCTCTGCAGCCACAAGGGCTAAAAACATACTTTTTATTTTTAAATGAAAGCTGAGATTCTCAGATAATCAACATGACTCAAAAGCACTCAAAAAGCACTAAAAGCTTTCTGAAAAACACTTTATGGGAGTTGCCAATAGCTGAGGGGTGGTAGAACCACAAGTTTAATGGTAAAATATAGATAGATTATGGCTCGCTCTATACGGCTCTTTCAACAGAATTTAAGAACTGTGCTTAAAAATGGTCTAAGCATATTTGTAGGCAAACAGCACTCCAAGCCTGATTTGTTTAGCCAGTGTTGGTGGGAGGTCAGACTGGGTTATCACAAGCATACTTTAGCCAGGATCCTAGACTAGGCCACCACAGTTGTTCTAACACAACTGGCTCCTACTCACAAACTGTGCTGGTATCTACCCCCAGGCCTATCACTCTTCTGTCTAGGTCAGTGAATACTAATTTGGTCTCTAACCCTGCCAGTCCATGCAGGCAGATTTGTCCACTAACACAGAGACCCTACTGCAGGGCAGCTTGCAGAGTCAGGGCCTTGGATAGCAGATATTTATAGAAAAATAAAGGAAGGACAAACAAATCTTAAGGCATCTAATTAAGCAAATTATAATGAAGAGATGCAAAAATAATACCTGGAGGGAAAAATGGTCTCCATTTATACAGAATGTATAGAAAACTGCTCACATGTAATTACACTGTAATGATTATATAAAGCACGGTGTTTTGCTTGACAACATTTGCTTTTCTCAAATTAAACAGTGTAATAACAAACTCAGACAAAATTGTAGTGTCAAATATAAAGTGGGACTTGTCCATATTTCATATGTTTTAAATTTATCCTGTATAGCAGAGCTCTGAAGAAAGATATACAGAATGAAATCCTGACCTCACTGAAGTCAAGGGCAAAACTCCCGTTGGGTCCGAGATTTCACCCACGGCATTTTATTTGCTGTATATGATGCCTACATACCATTCTAATTTAAATTTAACTTTTTACATATATAGATAAGCATTAATTTTAGTTGGACAGAATGTTTATAATCCCGTATACCCATGGAGCAAATTGCTCTTCATATTTTAATAAAAAGATAATATTGGATAAAAAAGGGGTTTTAATAGGACAGTGTTCTCTTTATAGATTAATGCTAGTATATTAAAAAAACCAATATCTTTTTGAGATCTTTTTACAAAACAAAGATACTTAGAATTCTTAAAGTTCTTAAAATTACCGTATCTTCCCTAAACTGATTATGAGAGATTTAAGTGCTGTGTTTCTGTCCTTTCTTGTAGTGAATGTATGAAAATTTCAGTCTGGTTTTCATTTTGTCAGCTGTCGCCAACATAACGTGCACACATTTCTATCATAAACGGTATGATTGGTAGCCCTGTAAAATAATTATCCCTAAATTTTAAGTGCTTTTACTTTTAAGGATCAAATTTTCTGCTTCTGTGTGGTCTGGTGCTTGTCTTTCCTAGTTGTTCTGTTGGAATATATATAGAGATAGCATCATATTTGCTTGCTATTCTATCAAAATTATATTTAGAAAAAATGTATTTTTAATTTTTTTAACTTTATTCACTACTGACTAAATGTCCATAACTTATTTTCTGAAGTTGTTCTAAAGGCAAATCTGTGTGCCATGTGGTTGTCTATTCTGGATTATGAAGGAGAAAAAATGAAGCATCTCTTCCATTTTTCAGCCTCTCGGTTGGCTAAACTTCTCTTGTGTGTATATTTATCTCATTCTTCATAGTTCGAGTCAGTGGACTTTGTATTGGGCAACTTGGCTACATATGGATATTTTTAGTATATGTGAAGAATCTGGACAATGAATGGAATATTTCCTTGGGTTCTCTGTATCTGAATGGTTCTGGAAGGTGACGTATTGGTTCAGCTTATATTTTTACAATACCATTCAATAATTTTCACCTATTAGTAAAATTATCCACCAGATTTTAAACAACAAAACTTGTTAAAGTAAACTCCTAACACAGTATTTTTAGAGGAAACAAGGCACTGTGTACATTAAGCCTTTTATGATCAAAACACTTACCATACATTTACATAAACTATAAATTAATCTTAAAATATAGGGTTCACTTTCTTGTATTTCCAACAATGGGGTCTCCTCGACAATACAAGCTGTATGAACATGTTACATGGAGGAAAAGAGACTAAACGTGAAAGCCAAAAGGAATGTCCATAAATTCACCAAGGAAAGAGAAATAAAATATACCCATTAAGACTTGTTTACAATAAACTGCTACTGAAATAATTAAGGACTTTAAAAAACAATTTTATTTAATTCTTAAATTAGTTTAAAACTAATTATATCATTTAGATCATTCCTGCAAATCTACCTGTACAAGTTAAACCAATGTAAATCAAGTTTAAACTGATATAAGTATCAAGCCACAAAACTGAAACGATTTAACTAAATGGTTTAAAAATCACACTTTTAGTTAAATCAGTACAATTTTGTGTCTAGACAAGACTCTTGGCTGAATGTCCATAACTAATTTTCTGAAGTTGTCCTAAAGTGTCTGAAGTTTTCCTAAAGGCATATCTATGTTTCCACGTGTGTTTAACTGTTATCGTCCATAGATGGCAAAAACTTGGTGATTCAGTGTAGCCATTACCTACACTGACAAGATGGATTCTCCTGTCAATGTAAATAAACCACATCCCTGAGAGGCAGTGAGTAGGTTGATGGAAGAATTCTGCTGTTGACCTACTGCTATCTACACTGGGGGGGAGGGAGGGAGGTATAGCTACATTTCCAGGGGTATGGATTTTTCTCACCCGTGAGAGATGTAGTTGTACCAATGTAAATTCCTAGTGTAGGCCAGGCCACAGGATCATTTATTCCCAAACTAGAGGTTGTCTAGATATAACTATCAGGGAAAAAAAATCACATGACCTAACCAATATAATTACACCAATACAAAAACTGTGTGTAGATCAGGCCTTAATCCAAAATAAATGTAATAGATTTTCACCAAAACAAAAAAATTGTGAATTAAAACTGATTTAGTAATTTTGGTGACAGTTTGCGTTTAGAGACAAGTCCTTGGGAAACATTTTTCACACATTGTATTTCAGTGGCTCTCAACCTTTCCAGACTACTCTGCCGCTTTTAGGAGCCTGATTTGCCCCCAAATTTCACCTGACTTAAAAACTACTTGCTTATAAAATCAAACATAAAAATACAAAAATTTCACAAAAAGAAAAGGAGTACTTGTGGCACCTTAGAGACTAACAAATTTATTAGAGCATAAGCTTTCGTGAGCTACAACTCACTTCATCGGATGCATTTGGTGGAAAAAACAGAGGAGAGATTTATATACACACACTGTAGAAGCCCTCTACACCAACATTCCACACAAAGATGGTCTACAAGCCGTCAGGAACAGTATCCCCGATACTGTCACGGCTAACCTGGTGGCTGAACTTTGTGACTTTGTCCTGACCCATAACTATTTCACATTTGGTGACAATGTATACCTTCAAATCAGCGGCACTGCGATGGGTACCCGCATGGCCCTACAGTATGCCAACATTTTTATGGCTGACTTAGAACAACGCTTCCTCAGCTCTCGTCCCCTAATGCCCCTACTCTACTTGCGCTACATTGATGACATCTTCATCATCTGGACCCATGGAAAAGAAGCTCTTGAGGAATTCCACCATGATTTCAACAATTTCCATCCCACCATCAACCTCAGCCTGGACCAGTCCACACAAGAGATCCACTTCCTGGACACTACGGTGCTAATAAGCGATGGTCACATAAACACCACCCTATATCGGAAACCTACTGACCGCTATTCCTACCTACATGCCTCTAGCTTTCATCCAGATCATACCACTCGATCCATTGTCTACAGCCAAGCGCTACGATATAACCACATTTGCTCCAACCCCTCAGACAGAGACAAACACCTACAAGATCTCTATCATGCATTCCTACAACTACAATACCCACCTGCTGAAGTGAAGAAACAGATTGACAGAGCCAGAAGAATACCCAGAAGTCACCTACTACAGGCCCAACAAAGAAAACAACAGAACGCCACTAGCCATCACCTTCAGCCCCCAACTAAAACCTCTCCAATGCATCATCAAGGATCTACAACCTATCCTGAAGGACGACCCATCACTCTCACAGATCTTGGGAGACAGACCAGTCCTTGCTTACAGACAGCCGCCCAATCTGAAGCAAATACTCACCAGCAACCACACACCACACAACAGAACCACTAACCCAGGAACCTATCCTTGCAACAAAGCCCGTTGCCAACTCTGTCCACATATCTATTCGGGGGATACCATCATAGGGCCTAATCACATCAGCCACACTATCAGAGGCTCGTTCACCTGCGCATCTACCAATGTGATATATGCCATCATGTGCCAGCAATGCCCCTCTGCCATGTACATTGGCCAAACTGGACAGTCTCTACGTAAAAGAATGAATGGACACAAATCAGACGTCAAGAATTATAACATTCAAAAACCAGTTGGAGAACACTTCAATCTCTCTGGTCACTCAATCACAGACCTAAGAGTGGCTATACTTCAACAAAAAAGCTTCAAAAACAGACTCCAACGAGAGACTGCTGAATTGGAATTAATTTGCAAACTGGATACAATTAACTTAGGCTTGAATAGAGACTGGGAATGGATGAGTCATTACACAAAGTAAAACTATTTCCCCATGGTATTTCTCCCTCCCACCCCACCCCCCACTGTTCCTCTGATATTCTTGTTAACTGCTGGAATTAGCCTACCTTGCTTGTCACCATTAAAGGTTTTCCCCCCCCCCCCCCCCCCCCCCCCGCTGGTGATGGCTCTTCTTAAGCGATCACTCTCCTTACAGTGTGTATGATAAACCCATTGTTTCATGTTCTCTGTGTGTGTGTATATAAATCTCTCCTCTGTTTTTTCCACCAAATGCATCCGATGAAGTGAGCTGTAGCTCACAAAAGCTTATGCTCTAATAAATTTGTTAGTCTCTAAGGTGCCACAAGTACTCCTTTTCTTTTTGCGAATACAGACTAACACGGCTGCTACTCTGAAACCAAAAATTTCACAGTACACTATTGGTGAAAAATTGCTTACATTTTCATTTTTACCATATAATTATAAAATAAATCAATTGGAAAATAAATATTGTACTTGCATTTCAATGTATAGAAAAAGAGTACTATCAACAAGTCATTGTCTGTATGAAATTTTAGTTTGTATTGACTTCACTAGTGCTTTTTATGTAGCCTGTTGTAAAACTAAGCAAATATCTAGATGAGTTGATGTATCTCCTGGAAGACCTCTGCATACCCCCAGGGGTACATGTACCCCTGGTTGAGAACCACTGTTCTACTTAAACATTCCTTGATTTAAAAAGATTTTAAAAATTGTACTCAGGAATGCCTCAATGCTGTTTCTGTTTATGGTTTTATAATCCTCTAAAGGCAATGATTTACCACAAATCTTGTTCAATTAATGTAATAGGGGGTCATCTGTATTGTATGCTGATGCTTTGTTTTTATTCTGGATCTTTTGGGGGTTTTTTATCTTGATTGATAGAGTCTCTTCATTGTAAACCTAGACACAGTAACTAATCAGATGAAATCCACAGCTTGTCCCTGATTACTTTTGAGAGAATAGATCAAAGTAGACTATCTCTAAATTGAGTTATTTGGCAGTCAGCCATGTTCTGTTTCCATGGCTTTACAAACATAAAAACAAATTAAACAAGCGTTTAACCATTTTCATAAGGGCTACTTTACAACTATGGTTTTTTCCATTGTCTGACTACTAGTACAAGTTCTATCATCTTTACTCTACCTCTTGCTCCTTTATAAAAGAGTAATTATCAGCAAATCCCATCAACTGCCTTGCATTCCTTTAATTATTAAATGGATTGTAAAAGAATGCAAAGTTGTGTGAGTTTGCCTAGCTCCACGATGAAGCACTAAGTATTTGGGGAGATTAATATTTTGCTCCCAAATACAGCAACTGTCTATTTCACATGGATCTATATTGTATTTGGCTCTTTCATTTTATAACTATCTTCCATAGACGGTAAGAACTGTATGTTTTTTGTTAGAGTTTACTTTAAATGGATAGGTTCATCCTGAGGTTGGGTAATCTCTACACCTCACATGATGGAGGGAATAATTACCTTAAACTTTAAGGTATGTCATAAAAATTAAAACTGAAGTAAGATGTAATGAAATCAGAGATCATATAACTGTTCAGGCACTGGAGCTCATGGTTCTAGAAGCAAAACTTTTCTAAAGGCCTGCTTTTTTTTGTAGATCCTAAGCACTAACAACTTTCATTTATTTCATTTGGAGTTGTGGATGCACAGAAACTCTGAAAACCAGGTATTTAAAAGATATGAAATTTATAACACTAGAATGCATGATGAACAACAGACTGGAACTTCCTCTCAGAATCAAAATAGCTATAGGAGACCAAATTGGTCAGCCTTTTCCTTGCTGGAAACTGGCAGCATGAAAATTGTATTTGAGCAGTTTGGCTTATAAATCCTACAAATTCCCTTATAATTTCTCTACTCTTCTGCTTGTGCTAGTGGTGTTCCATTATTTGGACCTAATTAGTCTCTTAATGAAGTCAACAGAAATAGGATTGGGCCTACTTGGTAATAAAATTTGTATTACAGGGGAAACAAACATAATCCAAAAATGTCCAGAGAATTGCTCTTTGGAAGGGAGGAATAGGAGTGGGGTTATGAAAGGTACTGAGAGGAAATAAAAAAAACCCCACACAAAGTGAAAACTATTGCTGCACCATCTTAAAAACAGCTGCATAGCCAACTATTGGGAAGCCAGTTTCTCAAGTAAAAAACTACATTTCTGAAATGTTGATCATCAGCATGCCTGCCCTCTCTCGACTATGTAGAGGGTTCTCTGTGTGACCTGGGGCATATGTAAACAGGGGTGGAGGCAGGGCCTAGCAATACTTTCAAATGTCCCTCAATTTGAGGAACATCACTCATTTTCTTTAAAGTTCCCTACATTCCACACAAATTTGATGTCCCCTTGCTTTTATTTTTGCAAATTATTTAAAACGAGAAATAAAGAACCATGAAACTGAGGTTACAGGTAGGAAGGTTCTTTCGAGTAAATGAATGAATCCCACAGGTGTTACAAGGTTCCTGCTGGATTATTTTTTCCTGTCCTTTATTTTTGGATCTTTTTTGCGCATGGAGTTTACATTTAGGTCATGGCATCTTGAGAGGTTTGGGCTCCAGGCTGTATTAATTTTTCTTATTGTCCCATGTATCTTCAGGATTTTCCATGGCCAGCTGAGAGTTTCTGGAAGGGAGGGCATAGAGGGTAGGGTGCAGTTAAGGGTAGAGGGTGTTTGGTGCTGGAGGTTAGAGCTACCGTGGCGATAGAAGGCCTCTGCATGGATGACCCTGGCTTCTCATGGATCACCAGGATCCATATAGATCCCAGTAAAATAATCAGGTTTGGGGGTTCAAAGATTTCTGCAGGTGGGAAGGG